>NC_134136.1:113813013-115106513 GCF_040939455.1 Microcebus murinus
CTCAGGCCAGGTCACAATTCCTGGTCATAGGACGTTGCCTCTCTGCAGGGAACTCTGCCACTCAGTGGCTTTGCCTGACATCTTTGTTTGAGGGGAAATGAACACAGAGCACTGCTGGGTCATTACCATGTTCAGGCCAACTGTGCTGCCTCCCTGGTCTCCTTGTGAGCTGAGCCCCTCCAGAGAGCTGCTCTCCTCCTCCCCTTCTTGTCCTCACCTGGCTCCTCCTCCAACAGGTCCCTTTCCTTAGCTTCCTGCTTTGAGGATGGCATTCCAACAGCAGCTGCTAGGAGCCCCAGGATGTGTCAGTGGTAGGAAAGGCCTGGACACATGTTGTTTGGGTCCCTTGTTTTGGGGCTCCCCACCCATTTTCATGCAGGTCTAATCTGGCTCTTGCTTCCATCATCTTATGCCTTCTCCCCAACCTCAGCCACAGGGCAAAAAGGGACCAAATCCTGATTAATCAGCATAGTCCAAGCCCCGACAGAAGGCTTGGTCCAGAGCTAGGCCTGAGTGCCAAGCAGGGACAGTCAGACCGATTTCCTAGACCGAGTGTGCAGACACGGGAGCAGCAGTGCACTGGAGCCCCCTTCCCCTGGCTCATGAGAGCAAAGTACATGCAGCTCTTGGATAGCCTAAAATTGACCACAGTGGGAATATTTGTGCAGTGGGGAAATTGGCAAATGCTACATCCTAGGAAAGAGAAGCTCTGTTTCCAAGAGGTTGCTAAACTGGGAGACTGTGAAGGCAGCAACTTCTTGTGCTGCACAGGGAGGGCTGTGTGCAGCAACAGAGAACAAAGGCAATGCTGAGAGAAACAGAGTCAAGATGAGTGGAAGAGGAAGAGAAAGAGAAAGAGCTGTCCATATGGTGTGTGCCCCTGGATCTAGCCATGCCCAAACTCCAAATCGTCCCAGTCATATGGAACAAAAATTGCCTGTTTGGCGTTAGCTCATTTGCATTAGGGTTTTCCGCTGCAAACAATCTACAGCACCCTGACTCAAATGGAGCTAAGGAGAAAATATCTTTCCCGTGGGGATTCCTACAGTTACCACAAAATGGGATGCTTCCTCCATCCACAAGAGGGTCAGTCTTGTCATTATTCCAGGGTGGAAGGAGGTGGAGCCTGATAAGCCCCCGCCAAGCCAGGAAGCAGGGCATCTAGGGTGTGGCCCTGCAGCATCAAGGTCACACCTGCAGCCCAGCTGTGGGCATTCTAGCTCCAGGACGTGAGAGGCCAGAACCAGCGCTCCCGAGTCTCCAGGCCTTGGGTGACCTGCTCAGAGAATTCTCTGCCACCATCATGAAGCCCAGGATGGACCACTTTGGTTTCCATTATTGAGCATCTCAGGATGCACGTGTTTGAGATTGGCCCTCTTCCAGCTGGACGCCTCCAGACCCACCCACCCTGCCTGTCCTGCTGGTCCAAGCCAGGGCAGCAAGCCAGCCCTCTGGGAGAGTAGCAGTGACGGGAAGGCACAGAGGACCCTGCTATCATCTGATCCCCTATTCTGCATAGCCAGGAGGTTATTCTAGCTCCTTTGTCCTGGAACAAGATAGCATGCTCTGGGCAACTTGGCAGCCTTCACCGCAGTACAGGAGAGGCCACATTTTAGACACCTTTCATAAGGGCATCCTGTGTCATCCTGGCTTCAAATGAGCCCAGTTGCTGCTAGAATCTTGAGAGATCCTTGATGGTTTGCAAGTGGCCACTTGTGTTAAGTCGGTACCACCACCCCAATCTTTTTCCTGATCATGAATACCCCCCATCTTTTGCCACACAGAGGCTGCCTACCACTGATCCTTTCCCCCACCGTGATTGGCCTTGAAACCCTGACACCAGAAGGTTCCTTGGGTGTTCCCTGTAGGAGAGAGAAGGAGGAAGAGGAAAGATCGTGGCTCATCTGCAGCCGAGCCTGGGCAGGGGAAAGAGGGTGACCCACCACAGAGAGAGGGCAGCAGGCTAAGCCCCAGGAGCATGGTAGCCACAGGCAACACGGGTAGTTCTGGGGACAGAAAGGGGCCCTGGGCAAATGGCGAGGCCAGCAGGAGGATGGGAGCCTGTCTAGCCTCTGTGTGTCCAAACCCAGAACTGAACGAATACAACCACATATACCATACACACACCACACGCACACTTCACATAGACACATACCACAGACACATCATAAATAAACAGGTACCACACACCACACATATACATCGTACACATGTGCCATCCGTACACAGCACACATACACATACATCACATACATACTTCCCACATACGCACTACACATACATACTGTACACACACACCACACATACACTCATATACACACACATACCCGTCTACCTCTCCTCATAAAGTCCCAGTCCCTAAAGCAACCTCGGGGATGCTTCCTTGATCAGAACCCCCAATTCCTCACTGAATGCCATTTTCTTCTCCCCACCACTGCCCCAGCCCCCAGGAGTTGGACCATTCTCCCCACCCCTTTGCCCACCAGAGGCTTGTTTTCTTTTCCTGAGCGATTTTAGGTTCCCATCTGTCCTCTTAGGTCATTAATCCCAAGACAGAAAGCCAAAGAAGACTACCCCACATAGCCAACCCATTAACTAATTGCAAAAGGTGCCCGCATCATATCATATTTATTTACTGAAGCAGCCCCATCACCCACGCCTCGATTTCTGAGATGCACTGATAAAAATGACAAGCCACCTGCTACTGCCCCGGATGGCACTGCCATGATGGATGGTCCATGTCCTGAAAGGGTGGGGGTCAGCCAGGGAGATTCATGTGGCAGGCGGAGGAGGGGGCTGAGAGGTGGACAGGAATAAGTGGCCAGCTGCCAGGGTAATTGCTTCCCTCACTGAGCAGGATCTGAGACTTCCTGTGTCCCTGGCTGCCCTAGATGACTGCCCCAAGATGGCAGGGCCTCTGAGGACAAGGACAAATGGGAAGACCTGAATAGCCCCCAACCCCCACCTTCCGGCAACTGTTCTCTGCAACCTTTCAACTGCTGGTCACTGAGTCAGCAAGTTCAAGGAGACTGGCTTTCTACGGACCACACGCAATCTGCAGGCAAAACCTTCTTTCTGACAGGGGGTCCTTGAATGCAGGTGGTCTGTCTCCAGGAGCTTCCCCTTCCCTCCCCTGAGGGCTTAGAGGCCATGGCAGCCCTGCACAGGGACTGCCCGATGGCCTATTTCTCAGCAGGGATGTCGGCGAGGCTGTGTGTGAGCGTACATGCACATCCTGCTTCCCGGCTTCCAGGATCGGAATAAATTACCTGATTGACAAACCTCTGTAGTTCATGTGCGCCGGGGCCCGTGGGTCGGCCGTGGCTACAGTTGCAGTCAGCTGACCTAATCCATTTATCTTATTTACACCGTATTCCATTTTCCATATGCAGAGTTAGGGCCTCCTGGATCTGCTATGCAAATTAAATGTGATGATTTGCAAATGAGCAGAGGCCTGGCACTTTTAAAAAATTATCATTAAGAATGTTGCCGCCTTGCCACTGGGTAAGAGCAGAGAGGCTGGAAGGGAAGGAATGAAGGCATGTGGTACGAAGCTCCCTTGCCTGCATGGCTGGTTGGCACAGCCCTCATTGTCCCAGCCTTCTGAACGCCCACTGACTCCTGTCCCCTTACGTATTCATTCTACCGGAGCGGGGGTGATGGGCGCAGGCATTGTTGGGGAGAAAGACAGCTGGCAGGAGATTCACAGAGAGCTGAACAAGGCCAGAGGGGTTGTCCAACTATAGAGTGGCCCTTGCAAGGGTGGCACTGACCATCCATACGCCCAGTCCATGGAGTCCCACAGTCCACTGCCTCGACCAACAAAAGACAGAGGATAACTTGTGGATTTGGGGGATTTTTTGAGGGGGTGGGGAATCAAGGGCCATGGATAGTGATTTCGCAGAGTCTTTCTTTAGGATACACAAGCACCTCCTGTAGGCTACTCCATAGGATACTCATGAAGCAAATGGCCCCAGAACAAGCCTTGCATGACCAGCTGTGAGATTGGGTGGGAACAGCAAGAAGTACATTATAACCCATGACCATACAACTTTCCAGAGTCTTCTTTCTTTCTCATGCTCTCTTCAAAGCCCTCTCAGGCAGACAGGTCTGTTCAAAATGACAGCAAGCTGGCCCTTTATCTCAGTCTGTAGCCATGACCCAAAGCTGGAAGTTGGCTATGGATGAGGCCACGTGAGAGCACCTGCATCTGAATCTTCCTCGGGCACTCGAAGCGATGCAATTACTATGAGGCGTCAGGTACGGGTCCCACGGGGCACCCTGGAGAGTGAGCCACAACTGGCTGGCCACATGGTGGCCAGCAGTAGAACCCGGATTTAAGAAATAGGAGAGCGTCACCATCCACGACTCCTCCACACCATAGTCGCGCCCCTTCTACTTTCCCCTGTTTTGGTGCCCGGCAGCCTGCTGTGTTGTTTTCTGGTCTGATATCCAAGAAAGAAACCTCATTTTAGTTCAAAGTTCTGTGGATTAATTTGAAGCCAATGTCTTACTTTTTTTTTTTTTAATACACTGGAGAAAAGAACATGTAATCCCAGCTTTTCCAAAGGCAGAGCAGGAGACTTCAATAACAAAGTTGTATTTCACTTGGCAATCAGGGAAAGCTGCCCTTTTCCTTCCAAGTGTCCTTGTTTATTGTTCTGTTTCTAAGAATATCCAGAAGAGACATCTCCAGGGCTGCGGGCACTGTTTCACCAGGAATTTCAAAAATGGCATTCAAAACATTTTGCCAATAGCTAGGCAAATGTGGGCTGGTCCCCAACATGCAAATCATGGTGCCGGACATCAGGAATAGTATGACAAGTTGTCATGACAAATAAGACGATGTTTACAGAGGTTTTAAGAAAATTAAGTACAAGATCCTGAAGAAGATAATGCCAGGCTTAACCCCAAAGTGCCTGGTTTGCATTAAGAACCAACACAGCCCCTAGATATCCCTCCAGCAGCTCTCAGTGCAAACCCAACTTTCCTTTCAATCTTGTCGTAATGTGTTTCATTAAGGGCAAGCTACCATTGGTGACCAGGCGATGTTTTTAATTACTGTGTTCCGTTCACTTCTGTTCAATCCTGTTGTTATCCTTCCAGCAGATACTTACAAATATGACTTCTTTGGGGGTTCCCTGTGATCTCCACAAGGACTGCAGCTGCTAATGAGATCCAGGCAGGCCCCCAGCCAAGGGGGCCGCTGATTATCAAGCCAAGAAACATCCAGACTCAGAGACTAATGAGCTGTCAGGGAGACCAAAACAGACTAAGAATGCAGAGGGCAGCATTGGGGAGAGAAGCTACCAAGACAACCTTAAGAGGGAGATGGAGAGAGGAGATAAATTTTAGTTCAATCAGAACATTTGCGGTTGCTAACAGACGAGGCAGCTATGTCAGTAGGAGCAGAGGGAGCTGTTTATTCGCAGGTCGTGGAGATATGGCCGCAGCCCATCAGGGAAAGGAACATGTGGGCCAAGAAAGAGGAGATTTGCTCCCTGAAGGCTCTTGTTACTTAGGGAACCAATGCTGGGAAATCAGCTATCTCCCCCACCATTATTCTCCCTGCTTGGGGTGGCGCCATCCACCCGCCCTCCACACCTCTGCAAATTTGCTCCTCCATTCCAAGGTCAACGTGAATTCCATCTCCTCCATTGGACTGCCCCAACCAACAGTGGTTTTATTAACCAAACATTTATTCAATTCTTCCTATGTCCCTCTCATTGAGCTAGGTGCTGGGGGGATGATTCTGTCATGGTCACTGAAAGAAGAGTTGGTAAGACCAACATGGAAAGGAATGCTCGGAGGGAGTGGGAGCCTCAGCGGCTAACTCCACTCATTGAGAAAGTAATCATGTTCTGTCCTGTGACCTGCTTTTACCAGGTCATCTTGATCTGAGAATTTATTCTGGAATTGTTTAAGACATATGCCTTGGGGCAGAGACTGGCAGATGCTCACCAAAATTGTTTCCTCTTCTTGGGTACACAGTTAAACCAGTTTTGAAGTCCCCTTTTATCTTGATAAGAGAATAGCTTTCACCAATCAAATGTGAGCAAAGAGATTAGAGAGTTAAGAGTGTGTGTGCCTTCTCCATTCTCTCTCTCTCTCTCCCTCCCACTTTCTCTCCCTCCCTCCCTCCTGTCTGCTAGCTAGATGACACACCAGGGTGTCCTCGAAGGCATATATTGAAGATGGCAGAGCCAAAATACGATAGGAGCCTAATGTGTTAGGTCAGGCTCCCTAAAAGCAGAGCTTGAGAAGGAGTCCCATCCAAGGGATTTAGTGACAGAATACTCCCAGGGGAACCCACAAAGGAGTGAGAGAAGCAGGACAAGGCAAGGAAGGAACATAAGTAAACAGGTAGTCTGACATGAAGTTTAGTCTCTGATCCCTAGGAGAACTCTGGAGCATGAGTGGCTCCACCAGGTTGTATCCACCTGAGGCCAAAAAGTCAGGCATTTGTACCCCTGTCCCAGTCAACCACCAACAGGACTGCCTGTCTTCTCAGGCATTTCTGGGTGGAGTGGCTGTCTGACAATTCAGGACAAATATCCGTATCATGGTGCAGCTGTGAGTGATTAGCATTTACAGCAGCTGCAGGATGGGTATCCCAGCCTGATAAAGGGGAACAGAGCAAAGATGTCATAGCCTCTACTGCAATGGGCCCCCGAATGACTGCCTGGAACAGAGCCTCACCTGCTTTTGATGGTGACATGAACAAGAAGAAATCCTTCATTGTGTTAAGCCACTGAGATTTTGGATTTGTTACAGCAGCTAGTGTCTAACTACAGTCATTGCACACCCAGTCTCCTAAACCAGAAATTGGTGAATTTATCCCGTAGAGGATCTGATTGTAAATATTTTCAGCTTAACAGACCCTATGGTCTCTGTTGCCACCATTGGACAGATTTGTCTTGCAGACCATAATTTGCCAAACTATAACCCTCAAGAACAGGGAGTATGTCTTGGGGTTCTTTCTTTTTCACCTACAGCCTAGAACAGAACTTTACTCTTACCGTGCCACCTATTAAAACTCAGTTGGGCTGATTTGAAAATTACCAAATAAAAGTAAGATTTGAGTTGTGGTTGTTAAATTGATTTCAACTTGAGTGACCACAGAGGGCTGCCTTTCTGGGTCTAGTGGAGATTGTCCTGGATTCTATGTGATCCCCTTATGAGTTCCTGTTGGACATGGCTGCAGTTCCCCACACATTGGGACCTCCTTTCTCAAGTCTGTCTCACAAATGAAAACAGAAGCTGGCCAGAGAGATCAGCAAGGTCCAGCTCAGAGACAAGGGCAGTGCTGACTGCAAAGGGCCTGAGCATGCAGAAGTATCAGCGTCATCATGTCCGAGAATCTTGGGGTTGATTAAAATTGTATCCATCCAGTGCTTAAGTCTGCTCTGGTACGATCTCATCTTGGTGCTTCCACATCCGGTTTGAATGGTAAATGGATGACTAAGGCAGCCATAGCCATAGGAGAAGGGCATACTAACTACAGGTTCAGACTCATATGCAATGACAGTCTGGCTCACCTGCCAGGACAGCTGCCTAGACCAGCAGAGGTGCCACCTGAGTGAGAGGGGAATCTAGAATGGATGGCAGAGGCAGGGAGATGGTGAATATCAGTTATGGCCACACAATCAACTAACTCTGGTTTTATAAGTTTCCCAGGAAATAAGAACATTAAGAATCCTGGAGAAGCCCTTCCCAAATGGGGCAAAATGACCTAAGAAGCAGGTGGATCTCAACAATACAAGGAGGCAGAGTCCTATGCCTGGGCCAATGTACCCATCCTCCAGCAGCTGGAATATCAACTGCTGATCACTCACAGCTGAGTCATTCACTGGGCATTGTCCTTGGCCACAAGAAACTTCCCTGCCCAAGTTTATGCTACCCTCCCAAGACACAGCCTTCAGCCACCCCTAGCTGATACAGGGAAACAAAGGCCCAGCTGTCTCACCTCAATTTGGGACAAGTCTGAAGGGTCATCCCAGCTCCAGAGCTCCCCATATCTGCTGAGGCCTCAATTGCAACTGTTTTGTGGTCATGCTCCCCAGCCTGCCTTCCTCGTCCCCTTACAGGTGCACCTCCTGAGATACTCCAAATAAACCTCCCGTACACAGAAATTGACAAGCTGATCCTAATAGTCTATGAAGATGTAAGGGAACCAGAATAGCCAAAACAATTTTGAAAAGATGAACAAAGTTGGAGGATTTATACTTCCTGATTTAAAACATACTACAAAACTACAGTAATCAAGTCAGTATTGTAGGTACTAGCATAAGGGTAGACGTATAGATCAATGGAACAGAATTTAGAGTCCAGAAAGAAACCCTTACATGTATAGTCAATTCATTTTCAACAAAGATGCCAAGACTATTCAATGGGAAAGGATTTTTTTTCAATACATGATCCTGTGACTACTGGATAGCCACATAAAAAAGATGAATTTTGATCCTTACCTCTCACCGTACACAAAAATTAACTCAAAATGCATCATAGATCTAGATGGAAGAGCTAAGACTATAAAAATTTTAGTAGAAAACATGAGAAAATAATTGTGACCTTGGATTAGGCAAAAAGTTCTTACTATGACACCAAAGGTACAACCCACAAAATAAAAAACTAATAAATTGGACTATGTCAAATTTTAAAACTTTTGCACTTGAAAAGTCACCATTAAGAAAATGAAAATACAAGTCACAGACTGGGTAAAAATATTTGCAAATCATATATCTGATAGAGGTCTTGTATCCAGAATATACATTTAAAAAAAAAAAAAAAAACCTTAAAATCCAATAATAAGACAGCCCAATTTTTAAAGATGGGCCAAACATTTGAATAACTATGTCATCAAAGAAATATATGAATGGCCAATAAGTGCATGAAAAGATGCTCCACATCACTTAGTCACCAGAGAAATTCAAATTGAAGCCATAATGAGATACCACTTCATACCCACCATGATGGCTAGAATCAAAAAGTGTTAGTGAGATTGTGGAGAAACTGGAACCCTCATACGCTGCTAGTGGGAGTATATATGGTGCAGCCACTTTGGAAAACAATCTGGCAGTTTCTTTAAAAGCTAAATATAAATTTATCATATGACCCAGCAATTCCACATCCAGGTATTTATACCCAAGAGGAATGAAAACATACATCTATACAAAGAGCTGTCAGTGACAGTTCATAGCAATATGATTCACAATAGCCAAAAAGTGGAAGCAAGCCAAACATCCAACAACAGATGAATGGATAAACAAAATGTGGTATATTCACATAATGGAATATTATTCAACAATAAAAAGGCACGAAGTACTAATACATACTACTAAGATGTGGATGAAGCTTGAAAACATCATGCCTAGTAAAAGAAGCCAGCCACAAAGACCACATGCTGTATAATTCCATTTACATGAAACATCCAGAAACGAGAAATCTATAGAGACAAAAAGTAGATTAATGTTTGCCTTGAGCTGAGGGTGGAAATGGGCAGCGACTGCTAATGGGCACGAGGGATCTTCTTGGAGTAATGGAAATGTTCTAAAGTTGGAATGTAGTGATAGTTGCACAACTCAGCATATTCACTAAAAATCTTCGAACTGTATGCTTAAAACAGATGAATTTTATACTATGTAAATCATATTTCGATAAAGCTGTTTTAATAAAAAAAAAAACCTTCAAGCATACATATCTCCATCTCAAAGTCTATTTCCAGGGAATCCAATCGAAGACAACATATATTGCATTTTAACAGAAATGCCTATTACTTTTCATCTCTAGCCAAATTTGAGAAAATTGCAGTTTCATGAAAAGCCCCAAAGTATGCCCAAGCACATGGAGTTCTCCCCCCACCCACCCACCTTTCAAGCTCTCTCGCTTTATATCACAGCCACCATCGCCACTTCCCTTCTCTGACACCAGTTCTAGGACCTAAAACTGGGATTCCTTCCCACAAAGAAAATAACTCACTCCCTGTTCATGTGAAACAGAGTTACAGGGGCACATTCTACCATTGTTCCTCTTTTTTAATTATAAATTCCTATTTTTAATAAATGTTTCTGTTCAGTGCAATCTGTCATGATTCTTTAGCCTGAAAAGCCCAGACACCTTGAGGTGTAAACACAGGTGGTATAAATTATCTGTGTTTGCCGGGGAGTGAGGGTCAATGGCTTGGCAGGAATGAGCCCATGAGACAGACTAGGAAACAGAGAAGGGAAGGGAAAAAAAAAAGACGAGTTGATAAACAAGGACTCCGAGTTCATCCCCACAAGGCTGGCTGCTCATTGCTCAATGTTGCGAGACACTGACTTCTTAGAGGTTTGCAGTAACAGCTCGCTCGAGCTGGAAATTGCTGTGAATGTGCGTGCTACCCGAGGCTGAGCTTGTAAAAAGAGTTCTCCGGCATCCTCGCCTCGCTGACAGGTCTGGGACATCATGTGTTCCTTCGGGGGCGGCTGAGTCTAAGCCCCAACAACCCTGCCCCCAAGCTCTTGTGCACTAGACCAATCATCGATGAGCTGTCCCATCTCCCCCTCCAGCTCCTCTACCTTTCACTCCTGTAGTCTGGGGCCCAGCCACAATATCATACCCTTCTCTCTGCCTGGGATGCCACCCCCCTTTTCATGCATTCCCCAAACATTTATTGAGCATCTATCATGTGCCGACAGAGCTACCTCTGGGCTAAATTCTGGTACAAACCAGCCATGAATGACACAGTCCCCACCTACAAGAAGTTGGCAGATATAAAAAAAGAGATGTGCTTTGTGCTGTGATGCTGTGGAAAAGGGAAATATTAGGGACAGAGAGGTGAGTGTGGACAAGTCCACCCAGAAGGAAATGTCTCCAGAGACATCCAAGAAGAGTGGACGCTTGCATGGTCTCTTAAAAGGACAGTTGCTCAAAGGCTAGGTGTTAGATTTCATCCTAAGGAGAGAAAGCGGTGATTTAAGCAAAACCCCAGAGCAGTGCTGTCCACTGGAACTTTCTATGAGGATAAAAATGTTCTATATCTGCACCAACCTAAATGGAAGTCACTGACTATTAAGCACTTGAAATGTGGCTAGTGCAACTGAGAAATGAAATTTTTAATTTTATTTCATTTCAATTTGTTTTAATTTAAATTGAAATATGCACATGTGGCTAGAAGTTACCAGAGTGGACAGCACAGCCCAGAGGCATAAAACAGCAGGGCCCATTCCCTTAAGCACAAGTAGTTACATGAGGAAGAAGCTTAGGGTGCCCAGAAGCTGCTGCTATAAACAGAAAAAAGAGGCTAGGTCACAGAGGAGCTGTGGCCATATCTTGCTCACTTGCCCTGACAGGAACACGAGGACACCCAATTCATCCAGCCAGCAAAGTGACCATTCCCATCTCTACCCTTCTACTGTCCTCAACTCCAAGAGTTGCAAACTCAAATCCTACAGCTGGTGAGAAAGGGTCCACAGGCACAGCTGTGCGTGTCCTGGGCATTGTGTCCAGCTGGACAGCATGAGTCCCATCTAAAGGGGGTGGCCACTACTAGGCATCAGTTACATTACTATCATCTCAAAATGCAGGCCCAGAATTGCCTGATCTTCAAATGTTTCAAGAGAAGCCAAGAATCATGATTTATTTCTGTAAGATCTTTCAATGTTTAAATATTAAATACATATTTTTTAATGCTCTGCAGGCCAAGGAAAGCCAGTCTTGGTGCTAGAATTTGGTCCTTGAACTACAAGTTTGCAGCCAAAACTCCCCTCCCTATCTCTTTTGTAGCCCCTGTCACACTATATAGCAGGGGTCCTCAAGCTTTTGAAACAGGGGGCCAGTTCACTGTCCCTCAGACCGTTAGAGAGTGCGCACTGTGGGCCTGGAACAAGTCGGCTGCTAAGCAGGACAGGCAGCAGTGGCAAAAACACCCGGCGGGCCGGATAAATGTCCTAGGCAGATAGCATGTGGCCTGTGGGCCATAGTTTGATGACGCCTGCTATATAGCATGGACCTGAGTTGATAATGCCCATCTCTCCCCAACAGGCTCACCATTCCTCAAGGACAGGGACCAAAGTCTTATTCATTCGTCATTCCCCACACCTAGCACAACTCCTGTACGTGGTCTTTGCTTAGTATATGCTTGCTGAATGAATGAATGGACTCATTCATTTGTGCAATGATTTTGCCAGCCAAGGCAGTGGCTCAGAGAGACAGCAGCAAAGGAGTTAAAAGGCAGGAAATGAACCAGGCTTTGGAAAAAAGCCCCATTAATTGCCATCTTACCAGAAATCCTCTTCCCTGCAAATCCTCGGGCTGTAAATTAAGATCTGAATTGTTGTTTTGAGCGCAGCTTTCTCCAAACCACAGATTTGCAAACACTTCTCTTCCCGGTAGTTTGAGGGCTCACAACAGTCTTGTGCTATTAAATCTTGCTGAAAAGTGGGCTGAGACCACTAGGTCTCTTGTGAAAATTGCCAGACTTGTGGACGGCTGCTATGGGATTTAGCAAGATGCCTCCACCCTGTCACCAGGGAGAGCCCAGCCAGGAAGAGGCACCTGGGAGGAGAATCTCTGACTTCCAGGGTTACCCCCCAAGAGCTTCAGGGAGGGGGGGGTGACAGGCACCTGACTGTAGTCAGCAGGTGGCCTCCCAAAGTGCAGAATCCAGGTCCATGTTCCCCTTGCTTGTGCCACTCCACATTCCTCCAGCAGCTTCTGGGAAGTCACTTAAACTCTGTGCTCCAGTTGCTTCAAGCACTCACTGGGAATAAATGTGCTATGAGGCACGGCAGCTTCCTAAAGCCAGGTAGATCTTCATGCAGTGATTTCAAAGTGGTGGCAGGAAGAGGGAGGCGTGAGCCAAGAAAAGCCACAGTGGAACTTTTAAAAGACGGTGGGTGGGGGTGTCACAATAGACACAGAAATGCCTGCTCCTGGCATTGTCACATCGGCCATCCTGGCAGAAACAAATAAACGTGTTCCTGCAATTTCTCCTTTGGGGCCATTTTAGGGAGATTTCGAATGCCCGGAATTCATTCAGCCTCATACAATCGAGGATGAAAGGCACCGAGAGGACTCTGAGCTGACCCCCCACACACACACTCACTATACAGATGAGGAAACCGAGGCTCACGACTCTTACCCGCTTTGTTCAAGGACACACCGCTGGACTCCCGGAGCCCAGCCCAGCACTGTGTCTTATCTCGCACCATGGTGCCCCTTGCTAATCCATATATCTGAGCAGACCACAGTGTCCTCTCCGAGTCACTGATGACAAAGGCCATTTTTCACAGGAGGATATAATCTGCTAAAATCTTCTCCTGCATTCCGGGGTAAGAGCTCCCATATTTCACAGAGCAGGTTAATCACAAATATCAACTGATGAAGTAAGAAGACAGGCAGAGAAGAGCAGGAACCCTTATGGTCCATGGAAACTTTTGAAAGGGGACCTGTATTGCTTCCTCTGCTCATGCAACAATGAAAACAGCTTAAAGGCTTGTAACATCTAGCAAAACTCTTTGAAGTACCTGGCTACAAAATAATATGCTCTTTAAACCGATAGACAATTTATTTAGGAAAGATAATTGATGAGTTATTTATATTAGTCCCCAGTGTCCAGCGCTGCCATCATTGAGATGAAGTGCTTGGGACAGAGTGAAATCCCTTAATTACTCTCACATGTGTTGCGTGTTGCAGGAAAGAAAACATAATGCAAAGTGCTTATATATTTCAGTGGTATAATAGCTTGATGAAGATTTCTAAATTTTTCAAAATGTCATTTCTTTCCAAAAGATGGATTATTTCTGTTGGGGTTTAGTCTACCTAATTATTCCTGCCTTGATTACTTAACTACTCCAGATATTTCATCCTTCCATGCTCTTATCATGTTCGGCATGTTAGAAGAGTCGAGGCAGCTTATTAGCGCGAGGCAGACAATCCCGTTTCCTGGCAGTCAGTGTGGGAAGGTGGGTTACACAATGGAGCACTAGGAACCTCTCTCTCCGATCAAGCAACTGGCCTCGCTGCAGCCTCCACCACTTGCAGTGGCCCAAGACTTGTCTGAGCCATGTACAGCCAGAACTTTATTGCATCTTCTAGACCAATGTCCACCCTTCCACCATCCCAAGAGTCAGAGCATGTTAATTTCCCTTTGCTCCCAGCTCCCGGCCCTGTACATGACACAGACCTTGAGTACGGGCTCTGTGTTTCTCTAGAGGACTGCTTCTCAAACTTCAGCCTGGAGGGCTCGTTAAGACAAAGTGCCAGGTCCCACCCCCTACAGTGTCTGAGTCTAGAGGTCTGAGCTGGGGCCACAAAATCTCCCCATTGCTAAAGGATCCCCAGGAAACGCTGTTGCTACTGGTCCCAGGACCACGTTTGGAGTACACTGCTCTAAAATAATTTTCTTTCTTTTTAAAATAATTTACACATTTAGTGTTGTGGTATGAAGCTGGAAATTGGGACCTAATGGTATTTCTTTATTTGATTTTGTAAATGCCTGTCCAGTGTCTATCTAGCACTGGATTCAGTGAGCGAAATAACTGTTTAGGTAAAGGGTAAGGACCTCACAGAGGGAGGGAGGAAAAGATACAGTTGGGAAGGACAGATTCTGGAACGTCTCTGGAAGGTGTGATTCTAAATCTAGTCTCTGAAGAGTCTGGGAGCAAGCACAGCTCCACGGCTGGACTACAAGGAGTGTGGCTTTTCTCCACGTTTTCCTATTGCATGCGGATAGCAGGGGTCGGTTCTCCTACCAACCTGAGTCATTCTTCACTAAGGGGGAGGGGGGTGGCGCGAAGGGCAAAGGGCAAGCCGGGAGCCCAGTGCCTGCCCCGGGCGCACCTGTCACGCTGAGAGAGGGAGGCCTGCGCCCTTTGGCTGATCCCACTGCCTGGAAACCAGCCAGACTCTGCTGCCTTTGAAATCCCGTTCCTGGGAGCAATCCCGGCTCGCTAGGTTTAATTGTTTCGTCTCTTTTTTTCTGGTTTATGAAGCCGCCCCGCCTGAAGTCCGCCCCTTGCGCAGCGGCCCGGAAAGGTGGGAGGAGTGCAGGCAGCGCTCCCTGCTCGGAGAGAGCCGGTTCCTATTTCCTGATTATAAAGAAGCATTTGTTAGGAGCTGATGAATTGCGGCGGGGCTGGGGCCGCCAGGACGCGCACCTGTGAGGCTCTGCGCTGCCGGAGTCTGCTTATGCATCAGATGTGGCTACAGATTTTCCCTGGCGCTTGGGGAGGGGGTGGGGGAGGGGGTGCGGGCAGCCCCTCGCCCCCCCCCCTCCAAGTTTGAAAGCCTCTGAGACCTTGCTACTCAAAGTGTAGTCCATGGACCAGCTGCATCACCTGGGAGCTTGTTAGAAATGCAAATCTCGGGCCCGCCCAGACCTACTGAATCAGCATCTGCATTTTAATGAATCCTGGGGTAATTCCCTATTTACGCTAAAGTTTGAGAAGTGCGACACAGGGGTCCATGGCATTGAAAAGGTTAAAAGCTCTGATCTCAGACAAGGAAAGGGAGGGATGGGGGAAGAAAAAAGTCCAGTGGCGGATTTGGAAGGGGAGCGGCGGGTTTGCCCGCTAGGGTGGGGGACAGAGAGATTAACATACGGAGCGAGTTGGCGAAGCAGGTCGTTGAGACTGGGAGTGAACACAGGCAGGGGATGGCTCAATTTGTCCGGGGCTGGGGGGGAAGGGTGGAAAGAGAAGCGATGGGGTAAGTGGGTGCCACCCACACTCCCAGGAAAGTCGGGTATGTTGCTTGCTGTGACCTTTTGCTCTGCCTGCTGCGCGTTTTCTGAGACCCAACTGAGGCATTTTAGCACATGCGAAGGGATAGATGAGAAAACAGCGGTGGCCGGAACTGAGGGCAGGCGGAGCCCAAGAAAGAAGCACCTGGGAGTTTCTTAATAAGCAAGCTGACATGTGGTGAATAAAATTTTAATGCAGGAAGAAAAGAGAAAGCACATGGCCGTAAAAAGTGTGCCCGGGCATTCTGCATCATAACCAAGAGGACACGCCTGGCAGGGAGCACGCCTGTGGAGCCGGGGCGGCGGCAGTGCTCGCCGGCCCAGATCAGCCCAGGTCTGAGCCCGGGAACCCGCCTGCTCTCCATTTTCTGCGCTAGTGGAGGGGAGAAGAGGTACTGAGCGTGTTAAAGAGCAGGTAATCCAGAAAGAAATGAGTTGGATTTGATGTAAGGGCCCTAGGCCCTCGTCTGACCCTCTCTTGCCCTCACTTACTGTCAGCCCTGCAGGAACAGGTGGTGGGGGTGGGGGAAGGAGACCTGAGTGAAATCTCCTAAAATCCAAAGTAGGTGATACACTTTCAGACTCCCCTCTGGGGCTCTTACTTCAACATTTTTATGCATGGAGCAGATGGACCAATGTAAGACACATACCTATCAGATTCCTGGTTGCCCCCAAGCTGGTAGGATATTTAAAAAACTGGATAATCCATCCACTTGGATTCCAACGATGTCTCCACAGGTAGTCGCAAAAGAGTTAGTCAGTCAAAATGCTATTTATTTTTTTATATGCCTCTGAATCCTCTTCCATAAAGGTGTCGCGGTCATTTGCAGAAATCATAGTAAATTACATTAAAATATTTAAATACAAATGTAAAAGTCATAGTCCGTTCTAGTATAATTGGAATTGGCAGTCAAGACTGGTGGGAATGGTGCCATTTAATAGGAAAAAATATCAAGTTCTAGCCTGGATCTAGGAAGCAGAAGCCCAGGTATAGAACGTGAGAAATGTGGCTTCGCAACATCTTGGATGACAAAGAAATCATAACAGACAGTAAGTTCAGTGTGAGGAAAGAGTGGGAGATGGTGGCTGGAGGAAAATGAAATGAACCCTGCCCCAGGCTATAGTCAAATGTAAATGTCTCTGAAAAGGGAAGTGATGGTCCCACTTTGTCCCACTCTTGTCAAGACCACTTCTGGCACATTCTGCTCAGTTCTGAAAAAAGTCATTCACGGACTAGACATATTCAGAAAAAAGCACCCTAGAGCGTGAATGATCACAAAACATGAAACACAGGAGTAGACTATGTGCCAACTCTTGTGTCAAGTACCAGAGGGACAAAGTCACAAAAGACATGGTCTTGTTCTTCAGAAACAGCCCAGTGAGTGAGTAAGAGAAGTTAGTGAACCACAGAAAGAGGGGAGGCTAAGCCAGGCTGTGGAATCTTGGAAGAAATTGTGGAAATTAGGAAATATTTTGGACAGAGTGACATCCAGCATTCAACACTCTCAACAGATGAGGAAATGAGTGCCTCCATCTTAAAGGGGAAAATCCAAGCAGTGCACCCCCTTACCTGCTACATGAATCTAAAAATCTGACTACAGTGGCTTAAACAAATAAGATGTATTCTGCTCACACGACAAGAAGAGAAGAGGTAGGCAAATATCAGTCCAAGAATATCAACACCTTAGTCACCGAGATTCTCTTGGCCCTTCCCCTCATGGTTACAAGATAGCTGCTACTACTCCTGCCTTCATGTCTATATTCCAGCAGGAAGCAGGAGGAAGAAGAAACAGCATCTATATCAGGGAAACAAAAGCTTTCCCAAGAACTCACAGCAAACATCTGCTTAGAGTTCATTAGCCTAAACTGTTGGCCCATGGTACCATGATGTAGTTCATTACCAGAAGTGAGGGCTAGGTCAGCCAATCAGCAGGGTCTCCCACAGATGGGTTTCCAGTTTCAGGCTTAGGAGCTTGAAGGGATGGTGGTACCATCCGTGGAGACAAGAAATACAGAGGAGGAGCAGGTTTGCTGGGCACTGATGTAGCAGTTGCTGAGTTCAGCAGCCTTGGGTATGTTGAGAAGCTTGTGAAATGTCTGAAAACAGAGATGTCACGGGGACAAATTAGACGTGAGGGTTTCGATCGCAACCGGAAGATCTGTGCTAAGATATGGATGTAGGAGTCGCCAGCAAAGAAGTAGGAATTGAAGCCCTGGGCGCAGGCAAGGTCCCTCGGGAGGCAGCGCAGAGCGAGCAGGTAGAAGGGCGGCAGGTGGGTGCCAGTTTGGCTTTTAGGCAGGAAGTTGGTGGGAAGAGCAGAGTCTGAAGCATGCTGAGAAGAAATAGCCAGAAAGGCAAGTGGGAAACCAGGAGCGAATGTTGCACAAGAGGCTAAGGGAAGAAAGACTTTCAAGGAAAGACTGAAAAACCTGGAGCCCAGGAGTGGGGCAATCTGACTCTCTGAGGCACCTATCCTTGAACTTGGACCCAATTCTGTAGGCTGACCCAGCACAGGGGTCAAAATACATAAGGGAAGGACAGAAAGGTGAAGCTTGGCTTTGGCAAAGTTGGTCGACGTTGACCTAGGGCCAAGCAATTTCAGAGGGGTGTGGTGGCTGAGGCCAGGTTTCAGTGAGATGAGAAGTAAATAAAAGAGAAGGAAGTGGAGACAGTAGGTGTCAACCACACGGTCAAGACTCTTGACTATGAGGAGCAGGAGAGATACAGGATCGTAGCTGGAGTGTAACATAAATTCAAGGGAGGTTGTTTTTTCAGTATTATATTGTTTTGGTTTTCATGTAAAATGGAGGTGAGTTGATGGAAAAGCCTCATAGAGAGAAAGCAGTGGAGGGACAAGCGAGAGGACGGTTGGTTAAGTGCACCTGGGTGGCTGGGGGCGGGATTGGTATAAAGGAACTGTCTCCTCACTAAGCCTTCAGGTAAGGAGGTGAGAACAGGACCATGAAGAATCTAACTGTGTATGGTGAGAAAGGGTGGGCATTCTGACCTGATGACCTTTTATTTTTACAGGAAAGTAGGGAATAATGAGAAATTAGTTAATGTTCCAAAAAGACACACACAAGACATGCATGGCAGCTTTAGCCATGATAGCCCCACACTGCAAACGAACCAAAAGTCCATTAATCAGAGAATGGAAAATCAAATTCTGGTGTATTTGATGTAATGAAATACCATACAGCAATGAAAAAGATTGAACTATTTGCAACAACGTAAGTGAATCTCACAACTATTATGTTGGCCCAAAAAAGCCAGATATGAAATTTATATATATATATGCATGTATACATATAAAATATATATGTTTATATAAAATATACATAGCATATACTGTATTTACATGAAGTTCAAGAACAGGCAAAACTAATCCATGGTGATAAATGCCAGAATAGCAGTTAGCTGAAGAGGGGAGGTTATTGACTATGAGATGTTCAAGGGAAGTTTCTGGGTGATGAAAATGTTCAATATCTTTTTTGGGGTGGTGTTTAACATGGGTGCAGACATATGTAAATATTCATCAGCTGACACTTAAGATTTGTGCACCTTACTGTTTGTAGTTATACTTCAACAAAAAAGAAAATGAGAGTAGGAGGTAACATCAATAGTAAATAAAATCAGAGCTGACTGGTAGGAGACTGGAGGACAGGGATCAAAACTTGAAGTAGCAGAGGCTATCAGTCACATGATTATTAGCTAGAGGCTTAGTCACATGACTAAGCACATGAAGAAAAAATGTCAGGAAGCATTTAAGGCCCAGCTAAGGATGGAGACCATGGATTTGTCATGTTGTCGGGCCACGATGGGGCATTTTCTGCACCATGTCTCAGCAGCATGGGTTTAAGAAGAAAGATGTCCAGTAGTTGGATTGATCCAGGATTGGAGTTTTGCAGGGCAAATGAGGTGGAAACACAAAGTGGACAGAGAAGCAAGCATGGGACTCTGGCTTCTGGAACTGTAGCCAGAAGTCACCAGAAAATAGCTAGAGAGTCTTCAGCTTGAGGCAATCAAAGCACAGGTGTTTGGGGAGGAGGAGAAGAAGGAGGAGGTGGAGGAAGCTAAGATTTCTGACACGGAGCAAATGTGGCCGTGGGTGTAGGTTGCTGGAGCCATGCCATCTGAGGAACATGCTAGAGGACTAGAGATGTTTAGATTGGGGGGAAAAAGATGGCGGCAAGCACAGTAACAGTTGCCAACTGTTTCAACTGTGGTTATATGCAAGAGAAATTAGACATGTCTGTAGGACCTTAGTGGGGAAAACTAAGGCCAATTGTGGAAGGGAGAGTCTGGAGGCAGATATTGGCTTTTAATAAGTGTCTTCCACACCTGAATCCAGGGATTCAGGCACAAAGTGACCAGTTAAATGTAGAGAAAGACTATCACCTCCTTTGTTTTAGCTTATATACTTCTGTTCATGCTGTGCAGCTGAATAATTCTTCGCTATGTTAATTTACAGGATTTTTTTTTCTGTCTGTATTGTCTTTCTGCTTTCTTTCTCCCCATTTGAGCATGCTCACAGCCTCACTTAATTTCACCATTGATTTGCTGTGTGTGCTTGAAGCTCTTGAGGCTTTTTCAAATGCACCTTACTGAGCCTTCTCTGTTCATCCTATTACTTGGGCCGCAATAAGACTTCGTGGGAGAAAAAGTGACTCCTCGCGCCACAATTGGAAATAAGAGAAATAAGTTTCACCCGAGAAATAAACTAAGCCATCAACATTTAATGTGTCAGAACAAAGTCACCTCGAAGGGATGGAATGCATAGGCCCAGTGAAACTTGGCCACAGTCTGATTGGAGTTATTAGAAAATTAGAATGTATCCATCAGATGGTGGGCTGGGGAGGGTCGGGCTGGCTACCTTGCATTTTTCCCTCCTCCAGCTGCTCTGGCCGTGGTAGGCTGACCTAGATGGCTTTCATCAACAGACTCCCCCAGCCTGTGCTTTTGGTGGAGTTCAGCCAATGGGACACCCCAGCAGGCAATCAGAGGGAAGAAAGGGGTGGGGTTCATTTACTCCTTCCCCTGGCTCCCCCACTGCTGGCCGCACCCTTCACCAAAGGTCCCTCGGTGTTCCCCTAAAAGCTCCTCCTTATATGCCTGGGTTCTGGCAGCCATTCCATCCTTCTCATTGCTTTGGGCCTAATGATGCTACCAGCCCCAGATTTCTGGGCTATCCTTTGTGATTCCCTACCCCACACTCCTCTGTAAATAGCACCCTTGCAATAAACCTTGCAAACTATCCTAATGTGGGAGTTTGAATTCACTGTTTGCTGTTTGAACCCTGAGGGAAACTGAGTCAGAAATAGAAGTTGGGAGTGCCCATCCCACAATCCTCAGACAACTAGGCAGTCCTGGGCCCCACCTGCAGGGCCAGGGGCCAGCTAATGGGAGCACCCAGTCAACTAGTTTCTAATTGTAAATGAACACAATAACCTTCCCGCTCATTCTAGCAGCTTCGGGTTAACTTGGATCCAGAACCAGTTCATACTGAGCATCATGAGATTGAGTTTCTGAGCCTACAAAACTGAGAGCCATGCCAGGCTGTAGACAGGCCACCAAGGGAAATGGCCCCGTGAAGGGAGCTGTCTGGGGCCCAGCCAGCCCTGCCCCATGTCACAGTTCTGCACCTCTGTGCCTCACATGCCACTTGAATTGTGTGCACCCAGGACTGGGTCATACATCATAGACTTATAGGGTTCCTCACCAAGGGCCATAAAAAGAGCAGGAATTCACCAGCCAAACAGGGCCATCTCAATAGACCCCCGGCCCGTGCTGTCACTCATGATCAGCACCTGGCATCGGCCACTGAAGGCTCAGCTCAAATCAAAGACTCACCACGCAAGACATTGACGACCATCTGGATCAGCCCAAGACACTCTCCTTGTCTACGTCACTCTCCTTGGACTAATTCACTAACCCCCTTTCTATTCCTATTTCTCTTGATGTTAAATTTTATTTTGTGAGATGTGGGAATTTAATCTAAACATTTATATATTGATTGAGTATACTATTCTTACTATGTATGTATGGTTCATAATACTGACTGGCTTGCAGATTGGCTAGAGCTTGACTACTGAGTGAATGGGCAGTACTCAGGAGTACTTCCTTCTTGGGACCCACATGCAGCTTGTGGTTTTTATGATTGAAATAGCATCAATAAAAGTTGAACCTTGTGGAAAGACACAAATGTGCGTGGGCCTGGTTATGTCTGACCTTGCACCGCTGATGACAGTGAACCTCTGGAAACTTCTCAATCCCTCTAAATCTTCTCCTCATTTTCAAAATTGCAGGTAATAATACTACATTGGAGACTAAGTTTCAACGTGAATTTTGGAAGGACATAAACATTCAAAGCATAGCATTCTGTCCCTGTCCCCCCAAAATTCACATCCTTCTCACATACAAAATGCATTCACTCCATCCCAATAGCTCTAAAAGTCTTAACTCATTCCAGTATCAACTTTAAAATCTAAGTCCAAAGTCTCACCTGAATATCAGCTAAATCAGATATGGGTGAGACTCATCCTGAGGCAGATTCCTCACCAGCTGTGAACGTGTGAAATCAAACAAGTTATGTGCTTCCAAAATACAATGGTGGGACAGACATAGGATAGACATTCTCATTCCAAAAGTGAGAGGTAGGAAAGAAGAAAGGAGTGACAGGTCCCAAGTAAGTCCGAAACCTAAAAAAGCAAATAACATTAAATCTTGAGGCTTAAGACTAATCTTCTTTGACTCCACATCCTGCCTTCTGGACACATTGGGGCAGGGATTGGACCTCCAAAGCCCAAGGTGGCCCCACCCTAATGGCTTTGTTGAGTACAGCCCACGCAGTAGCTGTTATGCATTGGAGGGGGTGCCTGCAGCTCTCCCAGGCTGGTATTTTATGCTGGTGGCTCTAGTTATGGATCTTGGGGGTGGCCCCATTTATGGTTCCACTAAGCATTGCCCTAGTGGGGGCTCCCAGCAGTGGCCCCACCCCTGTGGCAGTTCTCTGCCTGGGGCCCAAGGCTCTCTGAGACATCTGTTGAAATCTAGGTGGAGGTCACCATGACTCCATAGCGCCTGCACTCTGTACCACGTGGACACTGCCAGGTTTACTATTTGTGTGGGCCCAAGTCTGCTCAAGCCACAGCTGAGTGGCTAAGGAGCTCTACACCAGAATGCAGGGAGCAAAAACTTGAGGCAGCCCTGGACAGCAGCCTTGAGGTCCCATGGGTGCCCTGGGCCCCACTTTTGAAACCAGTCTTCCCTCAAGGCCCTGGAACTCTGGGCCTGCGATGGGGATGGCAGCACCATTCTCTGAAATGTCTTTGGGGTCATTCTTCCAATGTCTTGATGAACAGCACCTGGCTTTTGCCTATCCATACTATCCTCCTTATCAAATGTGCACTTGGCCCACACCCTTGGCATTCCCTCCCAAATGTACCTTTTCATTCTTTATATGGCCAGGCTGAGAATTTTCCAAATCTTTAAGTTCTGCTTCCCGTTTGATTATAAATTCCCTCTTCATTTCATTTCTCTCTTCTTACATTTTACTATACGCTTTGAGAGAAGCCATGCAGCACCCTAAACACTTTGCTTAGAGATTTCTTCCACAAAATATCCTAGTTTAGAACTCTTAAATTCTGCCTTGTACAAGGTATTGAGACACAGACACAATTCAGCCAAGTTCTTTACCACTTTGTAACAAGGATGGCCTTTCCTCCAATTTCCAACATGTTCCTCATCTCTGTCTTTTTTTATTATCATTATTATTATTTTATTTTTGAGACAGAGTCTCACTCTGTTGCCCAGACTAGACTGCCATGGCGTCAGCCTAGCTCACAGCAACCTCAAACTCCTGGGCTCAAGCAATCCTCCTGCCTCAGCCTCCCGAGTAGCTGGGACTACAGGCATGCAGCATCATGCCTGTAATTTTTTCTATAGATTTTTAGTTGTCCAGCTAATTTCTTTCATTTTTTTTTAGTAGAGATGGAGTCTTGCTCTTGCTCAGGCAGGTCTCAAACTCCTGATCTCAAAGGATTCTCCCGCCTCAGCCTCCCAGAGTGCTAGGATTACAGGTGTGAGCCACCACACCCAGCCATCCTCATCTCTAAGGCCTCATCAGAATGGCCTTTACTATCTATCCTTCTACCAACATTCTGATCATGACCATTTAAATAATCTCTAAGAAGACTGAGGCTCTGTCTATAGCTCTCCTCTTCTTCTCGGGCCTCACCAGAATGGCCCTTTGCAGTTGTTCATGGCAATCAAGGCTTTTTCTAGCCTACTCCTCCAGTTTCGTCCACCTTCTACCCATTACCCAGTTCCAAGGCTGTTTCCACATTTTCAGGTGTTTGTTATAGAAACACCCCATTTCTTGGTACCAATTTGTCTTAGTCCTTTTGTACTACTATAATAAAATACCCAAGCCTGAGTAATTTATAAATAGTAGAAATTTAATTCTCACAGTTCTGAAGGCTGGGAAGTCAGAGATCGAGGCACTAGCAGGTTTGGTGACTTGTGAGAGCTGCTTTCTGCTTCCAAGATGGAGCCTTCTTGCTGCATCCTCTGGAGGGGACGAATGCTGTGTCCTCACTTGGCAGAAAGTAGAAGGGCAGAAAAGGCCAAACACTGTAAGAAGCCTCTTTTATAAGGGCCTTAATCCCACTCTTGAGGGAAGAACCTTCCTGACCTAATCACCTAGGCTCCACGTCTTAATAATATTGCACTGGAGGCTGGGCGAGGTGGCTCATGCCTACAATCTTACCACTTTGGGAGTCTGAGGAGGGAGGACTGCTTGAGGCCAGGAGTTTGAGACCAGCCTGAGCAAGAGCGAGACCCCATCTCTACCAAAAAATAGAAAAATTAGCTGCGCATGGTGGCGCATGCCTGTAGTCCCACCTGCTCAGGAGGCTGAGGCAGGAGGATTGCTTAAGCCCAGGAGTTGGAGGTTGCTGTGAGCTATGATGACATCACTGCACTCTAGTCCGGGCAACAGAATGAAACCCTGTCTCGAAAAATAATAAGAATATTGCATTGATGATTAAGTTTCAGCATAAATTCTAGAGGGACATAAACATTCAAACCATAGCAAATACCTTCTTTCACGGTGTTATTGTGAGGATAAAACACGGTATTGAGTATGAAGACTCCTTGCTTGGTGTCTGATATAAAGTAGGGATTCAATAAATATTACTTAAAACTAAATAGAAGTCTGAGAATGTCTACCAGGTGCAAGCTTAGGACCACGTCCTCTATCCTGACCTTACTACCTTCCTCCAGGTTGACACTAACCCCCTTTAATGCCAAGGGCAAGGCAGCAGGTGTTGTCACTGCCTCACCTAGATCCCCTCAGCCCAGCTTGGGGGCACACAGCAGCTGTGTTTTCTATCCCTCTGTCTGAGAGCTCTGTCCTTTTTCAAAGTTTCATTTTATTTTTTATTGACAAATAATAATTGTATATATTTAGGGGCTACAGTGTGATGTTTGGATATATGTTTACATTGTAGAATGATCAAATCAGGCTAATTACCATATCCATCACGTCAAATAGTTATCATTTCTTTGTGGGGAAAACATTTAAAGTCTTCTCTTTTAGCTATTTTGAAATATACATCATTATTAGCTATAGCCACTGTGCTATGGAATAGAACTTATTCCTCCTAACTGTAACTTTGTACCTGTTGACAAACTTCTCCCCTCCCTCATCTACCCCCACCCCCTCCAGCCCCTGGTAACCACCCTTCTACTCTCTATTTCTCCAAGCTCATCCATGTTGCTGTGAATGGCAGTTTTATTCTTTTTACGGCTAAATAGTATTCCATTGTGTACACATACCACATTTGTTTAATACATTGATTTATTGATGAACGGTTAGGTTGATTCCATATTGTGGCTACTGTGAATTGCTGCAATGAACAGCAATTCAAACTTGTCTTCACCATGCTGGTCTATGCACCAGTAGTAGGATTGCTGGATCACATGGTAATTCTGTTTTTAGTTTTTTGAGGCCCCTCCATACCGTTTTCCATGGCAGCTGTACTGATTTCCATTCCCACCAACAGTGCACAGGGTGCCCTTTTCTCCCCAGCCTTGTCATCACTTTCATCTTTTTGATAACAGACTATCTAACAGGTGTGGTTTTGACTCGAATTTCTGAGAGCTGTCTCTAGCTGCAGGGGCAGGCACGCTGGGACCAGGCTAGACGTGCTAGGGAGTTAATACCTTTAGGCACAGCCCTCAAACAATGTGGCCAAGGCTGGTGGAGAAATAGCCCAGCTCCTTCACCCCCAGTGGGACAGTTTTGGGGAGTGTTCCACCTGGTCCCAAGAGGGTCCCTGAGGGACTGAGCCCCAGTACCCACAGTAGAAACAGACTCAGTAAAACACCCTTTGTTGGCTTTCCTTCCTTCCTTGTCTCACTGCTCTCTCACTGTGCTTCCTGGGCTTACCTTCCACATAAACTACTTGCATGGAAATCCTTATTTCCAAACTAAGCCCAAACTAAGTCCTTAGCCCAAACTAAGTCCGAGAACAAAAGGGGAAGGGAATGACAGAACCCGGCTGTGTCCGCACGGAGGCTCCCCCTGCCCGAACAGGCCCCGGGCAGCTGGAGAGACTCGACCCCAGGTGCCGTGGCGCTTCCGTGGTGCTTCCAGGAGAGAGGCAGCCTTGGGGAAGACAGAATGACAAGCAGCCACCTGGCCCAGTGCCAGAGAGCAGAGCTGCAGCTGAGGACAGAACAATCTGTCACTAAAATCGTCCTCCTCCTCCGCTCAGTGGGGTTCTGTCTGCACCCACAGGCAAAGGGATTTAGAGAAAGAGTAAGAAAAATCTAAACGAAAGGAGACAATGAGGCACCTCACCCCTGCAGTGTTGATGGCTTAGAGAAGGCAGAGGCGACCCAGGGCCCTCGACCCTGGATACCATCAGCCGGCTTTTACTGACAATTCGTGGCCAGGCCCAGCCATTTCAACAGCCATTGCAGAGAGATGCGGAAATCGGTTCTCAGGCTTTTGCCTCAAAAATGCCTCCACTTCACACCCATTAAGATGACTATTATCCAAAAAAACCCAGAAAATAACAAGAGTTAGCAGGACGTGGAGAAATTGGAACCCTTGTGCACGGCTGGTGGGAATGTAAAATGGTGCAGCCACCGTCAAAAACATAGAATTACCATAAAGAAGGATTGAAAGCAGGGGCTTGAACAGACATTTTTATTCCTACATTCATAGCACCACTATTCGCAGTAGCCAAAAGGTAGAAACAATCCAACTGTCTATAAATGGATAAACAAAATGTGATATATCCATACAATGGAATATTATTTAGCCCCCAAAGAGAATGAAGTACTGATACATGCTACAACATGGATGAACCTTGAAGACATTATAGTAATCGACAGAAGCAGACACAAAAGGACAAAAATTGTATGATTCCACTTATCTGAGGTTCCTAGAGTAGTCAAATTCATGGAGACACACAGTAGAATGGCGGTTGCCAGAGGATAGGGAAAGAGGGGAATGGGGGGGAGGTTAGTGCTTAAGGATACAGAGTTTCACTTTTGCAAGATGAAAAGGCTCTGGAGATGGATGGTGGTGATGTGTGCCCAACAATGTGAGTGTACTTAATGCCACTGAACTGTACACTTAAAAATGGTTAACATGGGCCAGGCAAGATGGATCACACCTGTAATCCTAGCATTCTGGGAGGCCAAGGTGGGGAGGATGGCTCAAGTTCAGGAGTTCGAGACCAGCTTGGCAAGAACAAGACCCTGTCTCGACTAAAAATAGAAAAAATTAGCCAGGCATGGTGGCACATGCCTGCGGTTCCAGCTACTCGGGAGGCTGAGGCAGGAGGATCACTTGAGCCCAGGGGTTTGAGGTTGCAATGAGCTAGGCTGATGCCACGGCACTGTAGCCCGGGCAACAGAGCAAGACTCTGTCTCAAAAAAAAATAATGGTTAAAATGGTAAATTTTATGTTGTGTATATTTTAGTATAATTTTAAAAATAAAATCAATGTCCCCAGCCCCTCTCTCATGCTCTCTTTCCCCTCTTGCCTCGTCTCAGCATCTCTGCTTTCCTGCTTTCTGGAAGACGTTCAGCTCTGCACCGGAGTTCCTGTTCCTCCCTTTGCACCCATGAATCACAACCAGTTTGTGATCCAAACTTTGACTTTTTAACACCTGTCTTAAGCTGGGTTCCCTTGAAGCAGAAGCTGAGACAGGGATCCTCATGTGAGTGAGTTAACGAGGAAATGTTCCCAGGAGGAAGCGGTAGAGGAGTGAGGGAGGCCGGAAGAAAGAAAACTCTCAGCCGAGATGTGGGTTCAGATGAAGTTTCACCTCAGCTTGATCCTGCGGGGAGCTCTGGAATGTGAGGGTGCCACAGGCTTGCCCACCTTGAGGCAGGGGGTGGGTTTTTCTACGTCTGTATTAGTCAGCTATTGACTGCTGGCCACTGCAGGGGACAGGGTGTGGTAACCTCCCAGGCTTTCCCATTGGGTAGCTCCCATGCAACTGAGGGCAATTGTCAGGACAAGGTAGCAACTGTCAGCAGGCAACTCTCACAGCAACTAGGGGATAGGTGCACCAGCCTGGGAAAGGAACCCTAAGGCATCAGTAGCTTTTTCCATATACCCTTCCAGAAAACTAGTTCTGGTGTCTGTCTTCTGTCTTCAATCCTGCACACATGGATAAGCGACACCTCTGTTTGGCAGAAGCAGCAGTGTCAGAGTTGAGTCCTGGCCCCACAGTATACCATGTATATCTAATCTCCTGGGCATCTTCATTTATTTCTCTCAGGCTCAGTTTTCACATCTATAAAATGGGAGCAGGAATGGGACTGTGGTAGTTATTCTTTTGCATTAACCAGAACTCTCCAAATAGAACTCCCTTCTTCTGGTACCAGGCCTCACCTATCCCTTGCTTAACCATGGCATATATGACATGGACCTAGACAATCAGGACACCTCAGGAATAGGGCTGTGACCCAAGTAGGCCTTCTCTGGGATTGTTCCAACTGGAACGAGCAGTAAAGGCCCATTGCCTGAGGGCCATAGAGCTGAGAGACATAAAGCAGACATTGGCTATGGCCACGTTCCTACCATGTGTAGGAAGTCTGTCTGCCAGAGGACAGGGAGGCCTACACCAAGGTGGGGGTGGGGGGGGGGAGAGAGAGAGAAAGAATGAGAAAGAATCTGGTCCATATTATAGCCACCCTAAACACAATACTGCTTCCCAGCTATAGGGGCCAATAAATTCAATAAATTCTCTTTTTGCCTAAGTTAGTTTGAGCTGGACATCTCCCATTTGCAAATAGAAGACAGCTAACTAGTGTAAGGAATGCTTGCCTTGTAGAGTTGTTGTAAGGATTCAGTGAGATAATATGTGCACAGGGACACATGTGAATGGTCACTATATGGCTCAGAAGGCCGAAACAAAACAGGACAAAACAGGGATGAGGGCCACCTCCTCTGTCTGTGAACATTATCTCATCAGATCCCCCAAGCAGTGAGCGGACACTTTTCTTGTTCACCCTTTTACTCAGAATTTAACTCAAAAAGCCCTTTTTCATGTCCCAACATTGTTTAAGGCTCAATTCCCCCTTGAGCCTTCCTGGTACCACCCTTAGTGATTTTTGCAACTGTTTTATGTTCATTATTGGCAAGACGCCAGCTCTCCTGAATGATTTTTAAAAATCACGTTCCTTGGGGGCCCCCTTGTAGAGGTAGCTCTTCTTCAGGTTTGTCTTTTCTTCCTCCTTCGGGTCCTTTGTAGTGGATGACTTGGAATTTCACTTTTGAGTTCCTCCAGCTTTCTAGATGGCCTCTATACTGTCTCGAGCCGTGAGCTCCTACCTCTGTTTTTGCTGAAGCACCGTTCCTCAAAGTGCCTTCAGGGAACCCCCTGCATCAAGAACACCTGAGATGAGATTCCTGGCCACACCCCCAGCCCACCCAATCAGAGTCCCGTAGGCAGAGACCCAGGGAGAATCCTTATTGGCCCTTGGTGATGTGTATGGACAATCCCCTCAAGTCTGAGAACCACGGTTCCAAGCCTTTTGAAATCTCATGACCCTCATTCTCAGATGACAAACTCACCTTATGTCAAGGTCCTGTGCCACTGCCTCACCAAACAGTTTCTGCTTCTTGATTTGGATTAATTCAAGAGCTGCAAGTCTCCCCTTGTCACTCCTCTGCCTTACAGGAGGTGAAACTCTCAGCAAGGAAGCCGAGGGATACTCTGCTCGCAGCTGATCAGGCAGCTCTGTGCAGCCATCTGGTTGGTGGTGCCCGCATCAATAGGTCTTCCCCTTCTGGGCCAGTTGTGTGGCCTCAGTTGGGAACCATCATCAGTCTCCCCCACCTGTAATATGCTCCTACAACGATACGACTTCGGTCTCCTTGCCTTTGATCTCCACCTACGTGGTTCCCAACACAGCTCCACCCCAGGACTGTGGATTTCCACGTGAGTGTAAATGCTTTCATCATGTGCAAAGGCTCTACCTCCCCTCCTAATGTTGTTGTTATTGTTGTTAACATGGTCAACCTCCCTATGTCTGCCCCACCCACAGCCTCTTCTGAAGATGGCCCTTCTGCTCAAGTGACTTTGGCCACAGCTCATTAGACTAGTATTTTTGTTTGGGTTCCCCCAGAAGCAGACTCTGAGGCAAGGATTTGCATGCAAGCAGTTTATTTAAGAGATGTTTCTGAGACGCACCAGTAGTGGGGTGAAGAAAGGCAGCCGGTACAGAGTGCATTGTCAAGCAGGTTGCCACTGTGGATGACTGGAGCTTGGTCTCACTGGGGAACAGTATAGAAGACAAGCCTTGGAGTTATTCCACCAAAGGAGCAAAGGGATCAAAGTGTTTACACACTAAGTCTCATCATTCACTGGGCACTCACACCCGGTACTTCTAGCTAGCCATACTTTTGGAGGCACAACAGTGGCCAAAGAAGCCCCCAGGCTAAAAACTGTAGGGGCTGGCAGTTGGAAATGTGGCCAGCATGCGCTGAAATGGTAAAGGCTGTGGGGCTATGGCATGCCAGTATCTGCTACAACCAGGCCTGGGTCCCCTGGCTGAAGGCAGCACATGCTTATGTCAGAGTCTCTAAAACCTTAAACCAAGTGTCTTAATTCGTGTGTGCTGCCTGCTATAACAAAATACTTGAGACTGGGTAACTTCTAAAGAACAGAAATTTATTTTCTCACAGTTCTAGAGACTGGGAAGTCCAAGATCAAGGCATGGGCAGGTTTAGTGTCTGTAAAGGCTGCTCTCTGCTTCCAAGATGGTGCCTTGTTCCTGTGTTCTCACATGGGAGAAGAAATGGAAGGGAATGAATGCACTCCCTCAAGCCCTTTTATAAGGGCCCCAATTCCATCCATGAGATTATGATTTAATGAGGCCCTCATGATTTAATCACCTCTTAAATGCCCCACTTCTTAATACCATCACATTGGAGAATAAGTTTCAACATATGAATTTGGAGGACACATTCAGACCATAGCACCAAGAGACAGAGAAACTGTAATCATATGGTATGATTGCTTGAATTGAGAAGCTCCACTGAACTGGGATGGAGCAGCCTATTTTAGCTACATGGATGCTGATGAGTAAACAGGAGTAAATCCATCTGCAATGGCAGGGAGGGGAAGGAGGAAGATAAGCAAGGAAAAGGAGAAATAATAGAATGTGTGTCCCCAAGAAGGTGAAAGAGATATTGGCAGCCTTGGACCCTATCAGCTTGTTTGCAATACCAGTCCCCAGACCACTGTCTCTCATCCCATCAGATTCCTCTGTGATTTTTAAATAAAGTTCTTTGCTCTCATATGTTTATTGCAGTACAATTCACAATTGCAAAGATAGGGAGCCAACCTAAGTGCCCATGAACTGATAAGTGGATAAAGAACGTGTGTTACATATATACCATGGAGTACTACTCAGCCATGACAAGGAATGAAATAATGCCTTTTGCAGCAACTTGGATGAAACTGGAGGCCATTATCCTAGGTGAAGTAACCCAGGGACAAAAAAACAAACACTGTCTATTCTCAGATATAAGTGGGAGCTAAGCAATGTGTATGCATGGCCATACAGAGTGACTTAATGGATGTCGGAAACTCAGAAGGGGAATGGGGGGAAGAAAAATTACCTATTGGATACAATGCACACTATTATTCAGGTGACAGGTAAACTGTAAGTCTAGACTTCTCCGCTATATAATTCATCCATGTAACAAAATTCATTTGTACCCCCTGAATCTACTTTTAATTTTTTTAATTTTTTAAAAAATGTCATAAATAAAGCCAATGTGAGTAGGCTTATGCCCCTTCCAACCAAAATCTTTAAACAAGACCACCTATGAGGTCTTCTGTTAACATCTCAAATTTATTTTGTTTGTGTTTGTATTCTATACACAGGTACATGGCTTTTTAAGGCAATGGGACTATTCCTCATGATGCCCTTTTTAATTCCTTTCTCAGATTCATTCTACAAGGCATTTCTCTCCCACCCTCACCCCCTGCATTTCTCTTTGGTTCAGATCAACACATCTCACTGCAACATAAGCTCTTCTCTGTCCTTATGAGAAGCATAATACCCCAATACCCCCCCACACCTGTCATGACAGAGCATTAGGCCAAGATTCCCACCACATCATGTATCTTACGTGAGAAATCCACTATGAACCCTGATCCTGGGATTTTTCCAGATCCTAAGCTGAGGGTCAATTTCTGCTACCTCTTTGCAGTAAGTGGTGGTGTAGGTGGGCTGATGACATGATTTTTAGATGCCATAAGATTGTGTGGTTAATCAGACACTAGGAGAACCAGAGAAGGCCATCTGAACTCAGAGTCAGAAAGTTTCCTGCAGGGTCTTTGCTGCATTGGTTTGACAGATCCTGGGACTCAAAAGCAAAGCCACAGTTCTCGGCAACCTACGATCTGTCTTCTCAGGCTCTAGTAGCCATGATTCTGTGAATTGCAGCTAAGAGCCAAGTATCCAAGGCCTGGAGCTTTCTCATTCTAGTTAAAGATCCTCAACTCTCAGTTCAGACACCCCCATCCTAGTCTTGATTCAAACTCTGTTCAGTGGGTCTGAGTTGAAGCCCTCGATGAAGTCAGATTTTCTGGTGTTTTATTTTTCCAATTTGCAAATGTAGCGCTATGGTAATATAAGTTCTTTTACTTGGCTAGAAATTCTGCCTTAGCAGCATTTAATTAATGCATTACATTAGGAGTTTCAAATATTTCTTGGAAGTAGGTGGGAAATTAATACAAAACTAAATAAATAAGCATTTTCTTTCCTTAAACCCAGTATTTTTGACATGCAGCAAATGCTTACCAGAGTAAAAACTCAATTCACTGGCGCCTACGCTAACTGAACTCCTGCAGTAATCAAGATGTATTTTGGACACTGAGCTTTTAAGGGGGAAAAAAAATACAAATGAAACAAACAACACAGCTACTTGAACTAAGCTGGTACTCTTGAGCTATTTGGTGATAGATTTTATTTTTTTAATTTTAGTACTTTTTTAAATTATGAAATTAACAGGTAATCATGGTGAAAATTTCAAACTTGATAAAAACAATAAATAAAAGTTTCTCCTACCCCTATTGTCCTCTAGTCCCAAGTCCAGAAATATCTTCTATTAGCATTTTCTTCACATTTCTTCTAGAATTTCCATGTATATACAAGTATATATACACCACAAATTTAGTTAATCTAATCCCATGATACTTAGCATATTATTCTGGCCTTTGCAATTTGAACACAATAGTATATTGGTGAACTTTTTTTAAAAAAGAACTTAGGTATATCCTAGACTCCATATAAATTCAGCCATCTATAGTCCTCTGTGGAAAGAATTGATGTTTGGTCTATAACCCAGAGAATTACAAAATGCCAATTCACTAAACATTCAATTATGTTTAGTATCCTGTCGCAGTTAGCTTTTTCTGTGCAACAAACTACCCCATAAGCCAGTAGCTTCAAACAATAACCATTTATTTAACTCACGAATCAGTGGAGTGACAATTTGGGCTGGGCTCAGCTAGGCAGTTCTGCTGGTCTCCGGCAGGCTCACTCACGCATCTGTGGTCAGCTGCCAGGTCAGCTGAAGTCACAGGGTGATGAGGCCACAGGTGTCTCATAAACCAGCAGGCAAGCACAGGGCTCATTCATTCACATGGCAATGGCCACAAGACCCCTGAGAGCATGAGAGGACAAGCCACAGTACAGAAGCAGTTTGTAAGCCTCTATCTGGGCCGTGTTTGCTAAGGTCCCATTAGCCAAAGCAAGTCACATGGCCAAGGTCAGAGTCAAGGAGTGAAGGAAAGGTTTGTGGCGGTTTTTTGCAATCTACCACATATATTTTTCGGGGGAGGAGGGTGGAGGAGGAAGCAGAACCTATTTAAAGAGAAATTCAAATTAACCAAAATCCCACCCTCACCCTAAATGTTTGGAATACTTTAAGCTTTGTAGGAGTAGGAGTGAAAATGTGGTCTGTTATGCACACGGTGGGGCACCAGAGTTCTGGCTCTGAGGTGCCCCGTTTATGCTAACAGTCATGTATGATGTAGGCAGTAGAAAGAGGAAAGGCAGCAAAGCACTGGGCTCTTCTAGCAGATTCTTCCTGATAATTCCCACAAAGAAAGGGGTACAATAAATGCAGAGACTACTAGAAACAGTACCCACAAGCCACTTTCTTTTGAGGTTTGGTCATTTGGTTGACAATAAGAAAAAAAACATATTATATGATAGTATAATATCTTGAAATAATAACAGGATTTTCTTTCCTACATTTTCCCTCTTGCCTCTACAAGCCTTTGGTGCATGATGTCAGTGGCAGTCATGGCGTGTGTGCATGTAGGAGGGGTGAGAATATAGCCTAAGACAAAGAAGCCATTTGAGTTTCGGCACAGAGTTTTAGAAAACTCAGAGCACAAGCCAAAGTCTGAAAGTCAGGACTTTCTATGACAAGCACAGAGCTCTTGAGAAAGCAAAGGTTTCTGTGTGCCAAGCGAATCAGACACTAAGGGACCCGGAACACACACCGGAGCTGCAAACAACAGAGCAGGAAGAGGGCATGTTCCTGCCTCGAAGTAGATCAAGGTCGGGTCACCTGGCAAAAGCAGAGAACTGGAGGGGAGGAGATTGGAGCTTAGATGCTGGTGGACCTGCCATCCAAAGGGACCCCTAACTCAGCCCCAACTAACCCTGCTGATCCTGGGGCTGGGACAAGATGAATGTGAGGAGGAAGGGCAGATCGGTCTGGGTGAATACCAGAGCAGAGGTGCTTTGCAGAGATGCCATAGGTCCAGCCGAGACAGGGGTAGAGCATGCATGTTAGCAGGGGGTGTCTTGGGGCTGGGAATGAGAAGGATTTCAGAGAGCCACTGACAGATCAGCTTGGCCCAGAGTGGCTGAGAGCTGGCCAGGAGGGCGTGGAGAGGTTCCCCAGCCAGACGAGGAAGCTACTGAGGCACCGCACGCGCCCCGCCAGCTGGGTACAAAAGGATACAGATGTTTTCCATGCACAGGCCGTGAGGCTGGTACTAATCACTGAACACCCACGGAGCCTGCATCCTCACCAACCAGCCAGGGCAGGACAGAAAGCAGCCTTATACCAGAGGTCTCGCTCCCGTGCCGGGACAGTGGTCAGCCCGCCAGAGCTTAGAAGTATTGAAAGGTGGGGGCAGAACCCTAAACTGACTGAGTTTTTTTTTAAAAAATCTCTAAGTGACTCAGTTTATGTGGAAGACTAGGTCAAGTGTTCTACAACTTGGTAGAATGGAGCGAGCACCAGGCCAATTTCAGTTCAGTTCCACAGAAATAGAAAATGTTATACACCTAACTTGGTGATTGTGGAAATTTTTACTAAAACTCCTTCATTCCCTAATCCCTCCGTCTACTGTTAGATTTAGGAGAGGGACCATTTGTTCATTGCTGGGAGATAAACAGGTATTTGCTAGCTGTAATTGTGATTATAAGTGATGGAAATAAAAGTAATTCTGATGACTAACATATTGGGTGTGTTTGGCCATTGTTTCAAGAAGAGAAGCTCATGCAGACAGTACCCTAGTACTCCAGGCAGACTTAAGCATCTTGTAACTTGGGGTAATGACCCATCCAACAGACCATGTGGCCAGAGCAGAGACTCAGGAGAGAGGATTGGAGTGGCACAGCTCCACATGCCCGTAAATCCAAGTGTCGCTGATCTGTTGGTGATGGGATAGCCACAGTTCTGAACCACTCATGCCATGGCTGCCTTCCCAGCATGCACAGAGACAGTCAGGAGCCCTCTGGTCTCACACCATCATTGGATCTCCTTTGCACTTCATGGCCAGATCCATCTTCGTTATTGTTATTAAACACAGTTGCTACTGTGACCCTCCACACTCCAGCAACCATCTGTGAATCTCCATTGCCCAACACTGTGATCCTTTCTTCTTAGCAAAATCCCAGTAGATCAAACAGATAAACAAGGAGCTCTGCACTTGGTTTCCTATCTCTCTGTATTGGTTAGGATTGGGTTGACTGTAAGAGAAAGCCAGGATAATACATAGATAGAATTTTATTTCTCACTGGCATAAAAGAAATCCATGATAGTCCTTGCATGATTAGTATGGCACTCTATGTGGTCAGGGACCCAGGTTACTCCCATTTTGTTACACTGCCGTGAGTGGCTTCTGATGTCACTTCAGAATCAAAGATCTGTATCAACCCAGCTAGAAGGTCCTCATCCCTTGAAGGACAATCCTTAGAAGTTACATATGCCTTTTCTACTTAAACCCTATTGGAGAAAATGTGGTTACGTGGCCACACCTACATGCAAGGGAAGCTGGAAAATATAGTCTTTATTTTGGTGATCCAAGTAAGTACCCTGCTAAAAATCAAGGGTAGTATTACTAGGAAGAAGGGAAGAACAGATGCTGAGGGGCAAGCTATCTTTGCCACAGTCCTCAAAGCAAAGTGACCCCCCTCAGACACCTCTAAGGAGCCATTGTACTCTGCATAAGTTTTTGAAAACTGGTGCTCATTGGGAAAATCCCAAACTCTTTATCCTGGTATTCAAGATGGCTCATAACATGAACCCAACTTCCCTTTCTGGCCTCATTTCCCATGGCCTCCTGTAATGATCTTTCTGCTGAACATCCGAAGACTATGTACCCACCTATATATCCACACTCAACACATCTGGGGACCCTGCTCATTCTGTTCCCTCATTCTAGAAAGGCACTGCCCCATCTCCTTTCTAAAGCCCACATGTCCTTTATATAATCATAATAGGTATTCCACAAAGTCTCTTCACGTCCCTGGAAACAAGATGGAGAAATGAAGGCTGGATGCTGATTAAATTGGATGAATTTCTAATGTTTAATATACCAGACCCAAGGAATGCAGAATAATGGACCCCTGGCAACCCAGGAGACAGTCTCTGACAGTGGAACGTAGGGCTTTATCTTCATCAAGTCAATTCAACATTGTTATCATTGATACCAATAAGAACCCTGGTGACATGATGATGAAAGGTAATTTCAAAGATAAATAAGATAAAAGTTACAGATAATATGAAACATGAAAGAAGAAGGAGTAGGGATTCTGTCTTACTTGAATATTTTGGGTCTCTGATTCCATCAAGATAAAATTTAATAGGAATAAATGTAATGTCCTGCATTTTAGCTCTAAGAGATCAATGGCACAGGTCCAGAGCTTGGCAAGCATATGTAAAAACTCAGTTTCTAGATGACAGCAAGTTCACTGGAAGCCATAAGTATGGCTACCTAAAAGGGTCATTAAATCTTAGGTTGAATGGAAAGAAACATAGTGTCCAGAAAGAGAGAGAATAATCTAGCCCTCCTTTGAGCTCATCAAATCAAAACTCCAGTAAGCTGTATTAGTGGCCTCAATTCTTCAGTCCTGCTGTTATCCATGCCTTTGGCCATGTTGCTTTAAAGTTTCTCCCACAAAAGAGTCAGGCATCCCCTTCTCCCTTGGCTTTAGGTTTGGCCATGTGACTTGTTTTGTTATTAGGCTTGACATGATCGAAGTTTGGAAAAGCATTTGTACAACCGGGCTTGCTCTCATGCATCTGCCATCTTCACGAGAAGAACATTCTCAGGCTGGCCCATTGATCCCAGGAGGGAATGGACACATTATGCAGACTGAACAGCCCCAGCCAAGCCCAGCCTAAATCAGCTGACCCCAGAAATGTAAGCAAGTCCAGTCAAGATCAGCAGAATTGCCCAGGCAAGCCCAGCCTAGATAAGCTGGCCCCGAGCTGATCCAGAGATTCATGAACGAAATACATGTTTACTTTTGCACTCCCCTGGGAGTTCTGTGGTTGGTTATTATGCAGCACTTGCTAGCTAAGTGAAATGAGAACTGCGTGCAGTTCTGAAAGTCACAACTAATGAGGGACATTGACAAACTAGAATGCATCCAAAGGAGGGCAGTAAGAACCATAAAGGGTCACAAGGCCACAGAATATTAGGAGGAGTTGATGAACATGAAGATGTTTTCCAAACATGTGAAAGCTGTCATATGAAAAAGTTAGATTGTGTCATGGTCTAAATGTGTCCCCAAAATTCATGTGTTGAAACTTAATGGCCAATGTGATAGTATTAAGAGGTGGAACCTTTAGGAAGTGATTAAGTCATAGAGGCATAGACCTCATGCATGGGATTAGGGACTTTATAAAATGGCTTACAGGGGTGGGTTTGCTCTCTTTTGCTCTTCTGCCATATAAGGGCACAGCAAGAAAACCCTCATCAGTCACTGAATGCTGGTGCCTTGACCTTGGACTTGCCAGCCTCCAGAACTGTGAAAAATAAATTTCTATTATTTATAAATTACTCAATCTCAGGCATTGTGTTATAGCAGCACAAAAGGACTAAGACAGATTTACTCTTTATAATAATTGGAGTCCTAAGACCTGCTGAGAATAGTTACAAAGGTAGATCCCACATTTAGAGCTGTCTGGGATTGAAACCAGTTTTCAGAAATTATGAGTTCTTCTTTGCTAAATATATTCAAGTAAAGGCAACAGGCCCCCGGGGGCAGGTTTGTTGGTAGAGAGATGTGCTCTAAGGCTCCTTTCAACCTTGAAATAGTTTGAGAGACCACCCGCCCCACAAAACATTCATCTCACTGTTGTCCTCCCCAAAGTGTTTATTCCACTGTCACTCTCCCTGCTGGTCTCTGGCTTCCTGTCTCTGCTACCGAACACCCCTCCTCTGTCCTCTCTTGGGCTGTTTCAGTTCCTCAGCAACACGTCTCCCCACTGCTGCATCTGAGGTTTATGTTCTCAGTTTCGATGATGAAAACAGGGCGCTAGTCACCACACCTGGCTACATGTTGGGGAACAGCTCCTGTGGTTTTCCTGAGGGGACCCCAGTTTGTGCAAGCCCCTGTCCCCACTGTCTATGGTGTGACACTATCCACACACACACACACACACACACATCATTCCCCACTCTTGGTCAGCCAGAATCCTCAAGCAGATCTTCCTTCTTTAACCAAAACTTGCTTAAGAATGACTTTCTAATATTAGTGATTTATAACTTAGCACGAATTGAAACCCAAGTCCTATCCCTCTCCCAGGAGCACTTGGATTTGAAGCGCTATCTCTTGCTGTGGAATGAAGTGTGGTCAACTGGTATCTTGGTCAGAGAAATTACAATAGCCTTGCACTTTTCCTCTGGGAGCTGGCCTCACTAGGCTCCTCCAGCCCCTGTTTTTACTTTTATCAATAAGGATTTAAATGGTGTGGGACACTACATGTGCAAGTGAGTGCCTCTGACACCAGCCCAAGCAGGCAGCTGAAAACAGAAAATATTAGTCAACAATCTGATATTTCCAAGTAATCCCACATACTTGGGGGTGGGTAGAAATAGTCTTCAGTCTGGGCCTTTTAAAAAGGTCATATTTTAAAAATGCACAAACAGTGGGTAAAGTCAAGGTGGGGAGACAGACATAGTGGCCCAAATTAGCAGCCCAGTTCCTGTCAAGCATGTCTCTGTGAGAAGCAAAGCCCAGTGGTCACAGCAAGTGTGTGGCCCGGGCTTGTCAGACCTATTGATTGACTGCTTGCAATATTGCAGGTGATTTAAAGAGTTCCCCGCCACCTTGTTTGTTTAATGTCACCTCCATATGAGAATGTCAGCCTCTGACATGTTTGACTTCTCCACAGGACAAATGCCAAGCCACGTGCAGTTGTCCCACCGACAGAGATTGCTCCTTACCCTCCATAACAACAACGATGCCAACAATTTCTAAATGCTTCATTTAAAAGAAGCACTAACTAATTCTTGATAATCTCCTGATCGGTGGCATAACATGAGTCTGGCATGGGGCCAAGAAAGCTTACCCTGTTCGGGTTTTTTGTTTGTTTGTTTTGGTTTTTTTTCTCTATACCTTGTAAAATCTTCCCAAGCCGTGTCACACTTAGCAGTGCGGCCGCTTTGGGAGCGAGGGGGAGTGAGTTGGAGGGGGCAGGGCGTGAGCGAGGAGACGAGCCAGCGGAGACTGTCTGGGGCCAGAGGCCAAACTTGGCCAGCCCAAGACAAACACAGGCTGGAGATAAAAAGAGGAGAGGAGGAAACGCAGCCAGAGATGGCAGAAACAACAGAGATGGATAATAAACAAGAATCAGAGCTGCAGAGGCGGGAGCGGGGACGGGAGGTGGGGGGGCAGGCAGTGCAGGCTGAGGAGGAGAAGCAGGCAGGGAGCACCCCCAGAAGCAAGGGTGTGCAGGAAAGAGGAGAGAGAAAAGGACAGAAGAGGAGAAAGACGGGGACAGGAAGGCCAGCATGGACCAGGAAGAGTCTGGAAGATAAAAATGGACAAAAGAAAAGGAAGGGCAGGAATCCCATGGAGAAAATACAGGAGGGGGGAGGGGAAGAAAGGAAGGGAAACGTGGGGGCAGAGGGGGGTGCCCTGGCCAGTAAAGCAAAGCAAAGCAGCCAGAGCGCTTAGTGCCTGGGGAACACCCAGCTCCTTTCCACGGGAGCAAAAACCTCCAACCTAGTCTGGTGCATTGTTGAAGCATAATACATTTTTGGCACTTTTAGAGCAGATGTAGGAAGAAATTAAGTTCACATTTAAATTCAAGCTAGTTTTTGTTAATGTAGTATGTTCTGACCCTGATGTAGAGAAACAAAACAAAAACATTTTTTTTTAAGAGAAAAGAGTCTCGCTCTGTTGCCCAGACTGGAGCACAGTGGCAAGAACATAGCTCACTGAAGACTTTCAAACTCCTGGGCTCAAGCGATCCTCCCACCTTAGCGTCCGAAAGTGCTGGGATTACAGGTGTGAGCCGCTGTGTCTAGCAAAGAAAGGTCCTTCTGTGTGTTTAGACTAGGCGTCCTCAAACTAGGCCCGTGGGCCACATGCTGGTGTTTTTTGCCCGTTTGTTTTTTTACTTCAAAATAAGATATGTGTAGTGTGCATAAGAATTTGTTCATAGTATTTTTTTTAACTATAGTCCCGCCCCTCCAACGGTCTGAGGGACAGTGAACTGGCCCCCTGTTTAAAAAGTTTGAGGACCCCTCGTCTAGAGCAATGGTCCTCAATTGGAGGGTCGGGGGGAATTCTGCTTCCCCAGGGGATATTTGGCAATGTCTGCAGACATTTTTGTTTATAACAACTTGGGGTGGGGTGCTGCTATTGGCATCTAGTAGGTAGAGGCCAGGATGGTGCTAAACAACCTATGCTGCACAGGACAGCCCCCACAACAAAGAATTACTGACCCAAACTAGCAATAGTAGGTTGAGAACGAACTGATGCGCAACAGCAGCATCGCCCTGGGGTTCTCAGAGCCACCCCAGACCTCCAGAATCAGAAACTCGGGATGGGGGGCAGCATTTTATGCTTTCATCAGCCCTCCACATGCTTCTGACACATGCTCAGGTGCAAGAAACCCTGGTCTCGAGCTGCACTTCCCAGTACAGTCGTCACTAATATGTAGCTTTTTAAATGAATTAAAACAAAATAAAGTTTAGAAATTCAGTGCCTCAGTCACACTAGGAAATTTCAAGTGCTCAGTAGCCACATGTGGCTAGTGGCTATCATATTGAACAACACAGATATAAAACATTTCTATCACCGCCAAAAGGTCTAGAGCTGTGTTCACCAAGCCTTTCTCATGAACAGGAAAAGCAGCAAACACGCAGCTTGAGGAAGAAGGTTTCTACCCCACCATCTCCACACAGATGCATCCTGAATCTGAGCTGCGGCAGAGATGGGACCATGTGGCGCATCTGAAAGAGTCCTGGGCTGAGGTCAGGAGGACAAGATTTGAATTTGGGCATCAGATTTACAAACGTGTGGCACTGTCGTGTCGTGACTCAGAGACACAGTGCCAGGAATTTTATCCTTTTGTGCCATGGACTCCTTTGGCAGTCTGGTGAAGCTCATGGACTGCTTCTCAAAAGAAGGCTTGTAAATGCATATAGTAAAATACAATTACAAAGAAAACCAATTACATTGAAATGTAGTTATCAAAATAAAAAAACACAGTTGCGATATTATAATATATATGCTTCTTTATTAACACAGTAATTAATAAGATAGAGTGGCAGGTCTAATAACTGCTGTAATTTCAAAGAAGTGATAAGTGAAAATGATATTTTGCAATCTGCGTAACAACGGTAATATGATATGAAATATCTGTGATTTCTACTGGAGACAAGGTCCCAGGTACTGCTAATACCGCTGTGATTTGTTGCCTACGTTCATAATTGAAGGAAATGCTAAATCTCATTAGAAAGTTAGTGGAAATAAAGAGGCGATTTTTTTTCCCATCCAAGTTCACAGCCTGACGGATTTGGAACCTCTGGTGGAGTGGTTCCACTATCCCCACACCCCGCTGGTAGAGGGTGAGCAAAGACAGAGAGAGGAGAGGCTCTCGAGGGAAGTTTTAGAGGCCAGGCCTGGAAGTGGCAGTGTGCTTATCACTTCTGTCCTCGCAGAACTGCTCTGAGTGGGCGGAGAAACGGGTGCCTTGACACAGGCGGGCACATTTGGTCTTTGTCACACCTAGCTACCTTAAAGATCAAATAAGAAAATGGATATGAAAACATTTTGGCATACTGGAAAAAGAGTTTGATTTACTGAAGACAAAATTGTCATGAGAACTGGAAATGCTATGATAGGAGCACTTCTTCCCCCAGCAGAGAACTGGAGAGAGGAAACACCAGCTTGGGGCGAAGAGTTTAAGGGCATTTCTAAGACTTGACATTTCAGCTTTAATACCAAGGCTACTCCTGCACCATTTCCACACCAGACCCCACCATCCCACTCCTCCCCTCCCCCACCCCAGAAAAACCCAGAAAACTTCCAGGACTTTAGGCCTGGCACAGCCCACCTCCCTCGGTCATTCAAATTGAGGCCTGGCAGGCCCCCAGGAGGGAGGTAACAAAATTAAAAATAGCCTCTCCTCCAAGGAAAAAAATTAAAAATAGATTCCAACCCACATGAAAATTTGGGTGGAAAGAAGGGAAAGGAAAACAAAATGAATCATCTTTATGTGTTTTGCTGAGCGAGAGCCCGTTGCCATGACTACGGGGCCCTGTGTGTAGGCCTGGTCTTTTCCAGCAAGTTCAAGGCCCGCCAAAGAGCCAATGGGGGCGGCCCCATCACCAATATGTTATAGCCATCGGATCTGTGATCCCCCAACACAGTTGCTGCCACCAAGCAGGTCGTATTAATGACTGTCACAGTTAATTTAGTGTTTCCTTCCATTGTGATCTATCACTGTAATTGAGCAAACGAGAGAACTTGCCCGAGTCTCCTGGGAGTTCAGGGAAATCTTGCCTGGTTTTGCAATCTAGACAGTCAGGGGAGGTTATGCGAACTTATGGAGGAGCCCGATCTTAAATCACTGAGTGGGAAAGCCAGCTCTCCAGCCGGCATCAGTCTGCCGCCGCCTGCCTTCCTGGTGGGCTCTCTGGTGCTGCACGTGAAAGCCCCCTTGAAGGCAAGGAAAGGTAAGAGGTTCAGCAAGGCCCCACGGCCTCAGTGGCTGGTGAAACAAAGCGGGGACTGTGACCCAATCCCCTGGGCAGGTGATGGACTTGGGAGATAGTCCCCCAGATTCAGAAGGGTTATGTTCATGACATCCCCTTCTTGGAACTGGAGTTTCACACCTTATCCTAAACTGGAAAGGGCAGCCTAGGGCTTTGGTGAAGCCTCTTGTCTCAAATGCACTTTTTTCTAAAACAGTAGGGTTCTGCCTTTAAGAAAACCCAATATACTGAAAATTCAAACTTACAACATAAATAAGATGGAGGCTGGAGGAAGAGAAGACTCACTTTATAAATAATTCTTCACTTTAAAATAATTGGCCTGGAAATGTTCCCTATAGCAGACAAAAAAGACTAGTCAACCAAATGCAATATCTGATCCCAGACTAGATCCTATACTAGAGAGGGAAAATGCTACAGGAAATATTATTAGGACAATAGTCAATATTGAAATATGAATGGTAGATCAGGTTAAAAGATTATACTTAATGATAAATTTTATTAAAGTTGATAACTATACCTTTGCTAGCTATACTGTGGTTATATAAGAGAATATTCTTATTCTTAGAAAATACTTAAGTATTTAAGAGTAAAGGGCCATGATATATTCAAATGTTGTGGTCTGAATGTTTGCATCCCCCCAAAATTCATGTGTTGAAATCCTACCAATGTGTTGGTTTTAGGAGGTGGGGCCTTTGGGAGCTGATTAGGTCATGAGGGTGAAGCCCTCACGAATAGGATTAGTGCCCTTATAAAAGAGGCCCCAGAGAGCTTGTCCCTTCTACCACATGAGGACACAGCTGGAAGGTGCCATCTATGAATCAGAAAGCAAGCCCTCACCAGACATCAATCTGTCGGCACCTTAATCTTGGACGTCCTAGCTTTCAGAACCGTGAGCATTGAAATTCTGTTGTTTATAAGCCACACAGCTTATGGTATTTTGTTATAGCAGCCCGAACAGACTAAGACAGCAACTTACCCTCAAACAGTATGAAAAAAATATGTGTGTGTGTGTGTGTGTGTGTGTGTGTGTGTGTGTGTATAGCTAGGTGCAGAGAGAGGATGCATAAACAATAAAGCAATGAGGCAAATGTAAAATGTGAAAAATAAGAGAATATGGATAAAGGGTATTTGGCTGTTCTTTTGTAAAAATTGGCTTCAGTTTCCTTTTAAACAGTCAGCCTTCCCAGTGTGTTTAAGCATCATTTAATTCTGCAAAATTCAATTTACACTCAACTTTTTAGGGACAACTCTGGTACAAGAAACTCAAGTACATTTGGGATTGTATTCCTTACATCTTTCATATATAGCAAATATACTCTAGACCAGGCTATCCAATAGAACTTTCTGTGATGATGGAAATGTCGGATATCTGCACGGTCCAATATCTAGCCAATAGCCACATGTGGCTATTGAGCATTTGAAATGAGGCTAATCCTAATGCAAGATGTGCTGTTAAGTGTAAAATACATACCAGATTTCAAGATTTGGTGTGAAAAAAGAATGGAAAGTATTTGGGGTATAGTGGGTTAAATATGTTAATAAAATTAACTCCACCTGTTTCCTTTTATTGTGGCTTCTAGAAATTTTTGAATTACTTACATGGCTCACATTTGTGGTTCATTGATATTTCCATTAGACAGAACTGCTCTAGAAATTCATGGAAGATAGGCTGCTTCTGACTTGCCCCTCTTGTTCCAGTCAATCTGGCATGGTGAATGCTATGGGCGAATAATGCCCGACTTTAGGGTCTCCAAAGAGCAGGATCCTTCAGAGCCCAAGAATAGGCAAGGGAAAGAGTTGGTGGAGAAGTGTTATAAATAGAGGCAGCATCTTATAGAGATGTTTAGTTCAAAGCCCACAGGCAAAAGAGGGCCTAGTGGGTCTGAGACACAAACTGGATGTCAGAGTGGGAGAAGAGTGGCAAGAGCTTTGGTTAAAGATGTGGGCCTTCTAAGCCCCACTGAGAAGCTTGCATTTTTCCCTAAGGCCAGTGGGAAAGCATCAAAGTATTTTAGGCAGGGAAGTGCCTTGATCCAAACTGAGTTTGTGAAAGATCATTTTGGTAATTCCCTTAAGTCTGGCTGTGTGGTAGAGATTTCAGATTTCTACCACTGTAGAACATCAATGGAGTGATCACTCAAGTCCCTGTTCCTTCCAGCCAGAAAACCATGACCAACAGCTCTCAACCAAAAGAAAGAACAGGGCCTCATCCTGGATAGCCCCAGTGTAGCTGATTGCATTTTCCAAAAATGCCCATATTTTGGCCCTGTGTGTTCTTCTAGCACCTTATACTTCCCATCAGGAGATGGAGTCTATGTCCTGTGACTACTCCCACCAATGGTGTTCAGCAGAAATGACACTATGTAACCTCTAATGCAAGGCCATTAAAAGGATACGGCTTCCATATGGCTCTCCTTGGGGACACTTGTCCTTGAAACCCAGTCACCATGCTGGGAGGAAGCCCAGACTACACAGAGAGGCCACAACCAGCTAAGGTCTCAAGGCCAACAGCTAGTTTCACCTGCCACGTGTGTACACAAGCTTTCTAATGGTTCCAGTCCCCAGCTTTTGAGTCTTCCAGCTGAGACAAGAGATAAGCCATTTCTGCTGTGCTCTGTCCAAATTTCTGACCCACAGAATCTGAAGTGAATGGTCGTTTTAGGCCACTAAGTTTGAACGTTATTTGTTTTGCAACCTTAGTCCTTGGAACATCCAGAGCATAGCCATAAACATCCAAGCTTTACTGAAAGAGGGCAGCAGTTGCAATGCATGCTGGTACATGGGAGTGGGGCTTAAGCAATAGCCACTACTAGCCAACCCACTAGCACATTGTAGGGCGGGCGCAGACCAGCTGGTATCCCACTGGCAGCCTAGCATTTAGCTGCTGGTAGGTAGTTCTCAATTGAGTTTTCTAGAATTATCAGTGGCTTGGGCAACTTTGTAGAAAAAAGAGTCAAATAAAATGCAGAACAGATTTAAAAGCACTAAGTTTGACATTAAATAGGTGTTAAAATATGTGTCATCTCTATTGCCTTTCAGCTCTAGAGAACTCCAATCATGACAATAATTAATATAATGGCTTGATTTATTGCACTCTTCCTAAGGATCATATTTATTTCATTATTTTAAAATGTTTGAATCACCCAGGCAGGCTAGCTAAGGTAAAAGATTGTGGAGAATGTTCTGCCAGGAAAAAAAGAAAGAAAGAAAGACAAGACATAATTTATAAAATTAGTAACGTAAAGAAAAAGTGACTGTCCGTGCACTTGAAAAATAAGCTGGCTCTAGGCAATCTTGGAGGTGAGGTCAATTTTTAAAAACATAAAAGAAGCCAAAAGCTGAATTACTTACGTGGTCAGATGGAGTGTTCTTGTGAGCTGGTTGCCTACCGCTGTCTCCTGACTCAGCCTACGTTTGCTAAAATGCATTGGATCACACGTGGGGGCTGGGTGTTGGGGTGTGGGTAGTGGCAGGGGTCCACCCATGTGCAGTCGCCCACAAGCACACACTCTGTTCTCACCCTGCACCAGAAGAATGCCCCCTTCTTGCCAGGACAAAATGCCCTCACCTCAGCCTACTAAATAAAGTGAGTCACTGGGTCAGGTGGGGGCGAGGGAGCGCAGAGGAAAGGCCCCTCCCAGAGAGGGGCAAATCTGTGCCTGAAGTGATCGACTTTTTGAGTGGGAGTGGGAGGGAGACTGCTGGGAATTCTCACACGGATGTTCTGACTCTGACGTCTTTTAATGTGTACAGCAAGCGTATGAAGGAGATCTTTGTAATCCCCATATGACAGAAGAGAAAACGGAAGCAGAAGCTCTGGGTTTAATTTCCCAAGACCACGAAAATCAAACATTAGAAGACAATAATAATCAGATATCAATAACTACTATTTTTGAGCCCTTACTATGGTCCCAGGAAGTACTCCTAACAACTTAACCTGCATCACGTGGATATTGCTATATGCAATGCACAGATAAGAAGAGTGAGGCTAAGAGAGATAACTGGTCCAAAGTCAGAAGACCACCCCCCCCAAATCACCCCCAGGCCTCTGTTCAGCTGGAGAAATGGCAGGGTTGCGCCAAGGGTGTGAATGAGGCAGCAGGACCTGCCAGGGGGAAGCACCTGGGAGGGGAGGACAGTACTAATGGGTGTAGTGCAGAGAGTGTGTCCCCAGAGACAGACACAGAGAGAAAACAAGCTGCAGCAGTGTCTCTGCGGATGGTGGGCCCAGGGATTCACAGCCTAATGAACTAGATCATGAAATCTCATTTGCGTGTTCGATAGCTCCTGCCATGCGCTCAGGTTCACTTAGGACGAAAAGAAAAGGAGGGGGGTGGCTGGAAAGGGCTCCTGTTTTTGTGCTTTCAAAGCGTGGGGAGATTGATAGGGAGAGAGGTCCCAGGGGGCCTCCCCAGGAGGCAGGCGTGGTCCAGTAAGGCTGAGAGAGCTGGGGGGCCTGAAAGTCAGCACCAACAGCTGGATGGATGTCCTACTCGAGCCATGGCCAGCACGACTGCCTGCGTGGAGCAGGGCTCACTGCCGACGATTCAGAATGTAATTTACTGAGAAAGCAGCTACGTGCATCCTCCTACGATCTGCCAGCAGGAGGATCCCGTAGGAGGGTGGCCACGGGGCCCCCACAGAGCGGCGCTTCTCAAACTATCTGTGGTAAAGGATCAGTTGTTTCTTATTTTTTTGTTTTCCCAATCTGTCACCAACAAATCTTTGATAAAGTACAACAAAAATGAATTACTGGGAAAAAAATGAAATTGAAAAAAGCCCAAAGTTTTAGTATTTGGATTTCCACAGACGTAAATTGACTCTGTTATATTGTTAGAGAAGTTTCTAAATGCTTACTCTTGGTTTCTGTACTATCTTGTCACTTACAGGTAACAAATTGTTCTTGAACCTGCCCTGGTCTGTGGACCACTCCTTGAGAAGTGCTGCTGCAGAAGATTCCAGAATGGTTATGCAGAGCGTCCCACCCCCAACTAGGAGTGGTGAGACATCTTTGAGGAGGAGATCTCTGGGCAACGGGTTTGGCAGGACACAAATGCATGGCAGCCTTTAGTTGTGTATAAAATTCTACAAATGTTGATGCTTGTCACGTTTTTACTCATGGCAATCCCCTGAGGGACAGAGCTAGGACACATACTGTATTTGGTCTTTTTTAAATGGGGAAACCAAGTCTCAGGGCAGCTATGGGACTTACTCAAGTTCACAAGGAGCTTATGAAGCCCAGGTCTTCCTCCTCATTTCCAATAACTTCTTAAACCAACTTCCTCGTTCTGGGGAGAGGGTACCATTGTCTTTACAGGGCACCCCAAGGGGTATGTTCTCTTCTGCAGGGTTCCCTCTTCTCTGTGGCCGCCGACGCTTCAATGGGCATCACTCAGCTTCCTCCTAGCTCTCCTACCTGCCTTCCTCACTCCCACTTCCATAAGGAATGAGAGTTTCAGCCCCTCCCAAAGGAGAGAGCTGAATAGGATGCCCAAATCACAGAAACTCTTCTTGTTGGCAACAGGAACCAAGAGATCCCCGTCGATATTTCCTCTCACCCAGTGTCAAATTGTACCTTCTGGACTTGAGAGGGCATCTGGAACCACTGAGGTCTGGACCCTCTGTGCCCTTACTGTGGCACCCTGATGTCTGAGCCTGTTTTCCATATCACACTCAGAAGGGAAAGGGCTGTGCAACCCTCTCTCCCATCTAAGCCATCCACAAGCCCATGCTATAGACCCACCACCATCTCCTGGCTGGGCAGCTGCCAGCAACAGAAAAACCTCCTTTGGCCAGTTCCATCTTTGCCAGTAGATGTCACTATAGCCTGACCTCAGGTTACCAAAAATGAGCCCCTGATTTTGGTTTTAAAGCTCTAAGAGGACCATAGGTAAACAGGCACCCAGAAGATACACTCCTTTTGGCTCTTTTTCTTTTTTTCCTATGGGGTAAACTTGCTGACTGCCAGAAAGATGATTTCTATACCTCTCTGTTTCACCATCTGTAAAATGGACATTTCCCACGCATTCCCTGTTTTTCCTACAGGAATGCTGCAGGATTCCAAAATGAGTGTGATATTCCAGAACTAATTGGTTTCCCTCCTCACAGAACCTGGGTTATTTCCTCAAACAGAGGCAAAAATCGGAGCATCCCTATGATAACTGACTTACCTTGCATTTGCCTTAACAGGTACCCGGAACCACCTCCACCTACTCCCGTTTCCATAGTAACAGAAAGGTCCAAAAAAAAAAAACCTCTAACAAAATAAGACACCTAAGAGGCATAAACAAAATATGTGATGGTGTGGGAGGCTGTAAAGTTTTTATTGCCACCTGTTTGGGAAGACCTGCATAATTCAATCGTGCTCCTGGCATTTGTGAGCGAAGCAATCACCCCAAAGTTGTGGCAATAAAGCCTTTATAGCCCCCCATGCTGGCACGCCCGCTTTCTAGGTACAAAGCCCCAGTTTGATAAACTTCCGCTTCTCACATTTGCATAATGGAAACGGACGAGATTTTAAACCCAGGCTGTTGGGAGGCATAACTCGCAGCTCTCCTGGAAGTGAATCACGGGCTCGCCTGGGTGGAGGTGGCCGCCGACAGGACCGCAGGGCAGCGCAGGGGCGCCAGGAAAGACCCTCCCGGCTCCCTCAGACCTGGGGCCAGGCCGGGTTCTGGTAGAAGGTCACATTGCTCCTGGGTCAGAGAATCAGAGAATCATTGTAACATCAGGAGTGCCCTTGTGGTGAGCACACTGGCGGAGATGGCCTGTCTAGGGCAAGTTTCGGGCAGAAAACGTGGTCACGACCCAAGTAAGCATCTGATGTTTCTCCCCACCTTCCCCCTACCTCCACCCTGCATTCTGGCGCCCTCACATTTTCTGGTACCCTCTCCCTCAATCTGCCATCCATCGTGCATCACTCCCACAATTTTTTGCAAAATGTGCCTGTTGGGGACGGAGGGGCTGGGGGAAGGAGTGGCGGCGGTGGCTGCTCTTGGTGCCTCCCCCTCTCTGGAGATTACTGCAGCCCTGCCGGCGCTCAGTGGTAAAAGTTTGAACGTGTCTGCAGAGCTTAATCAAATGCTAATTCCGTGTGGTGAAAGAATTTGCTGGAATCTGCAAGGGAGCTCCTGGCAGCAAGAAAATGCGTTGATTCACTCCCAAATCTGCTTTGCCCAAGCCGGGTGCGATTTAGACTGTAAAGCTGCATTAAATCACAAAGTGCTGTGTGGATCACACAGCCATCCTTTGTGTCGTTAATGAAGGGAAAAACAGGGCTTTATTCTGAAGCTTTGTGTATAATCAGATGCCATGTTGTAAAGCTCTGGAAAACACACCAGAAATCATAATTGGGAGGAAATAAAAGGGTTAGTCCAAAACAGCATATGATTTAAATAAGAAGGAAAAAGAAACTGCCCCCAAGATTTGTGCGTTTCAAGAATCAACTTTTAATTCATTCGCAGGGAGATTACAGAAGGGGAGGAGCAGCCTTTAAAATAGTATGAAAAGCTAGTTTAGATGTAAATGAGAGATAATGGGCTTTCACCAGGAAATAAGCAAGGGGGCCAAGTTTGTGCCCAGGGCAGGGGGGATGGGGGGTGACATCTTGGTCTGGAGGGCTCAGAAGCCCTCTAGACCCAGACGCTGCAGAGAACATGGGGTTTGTGGCCTGGTGGAAGAGAGGGGAAGTTTAGCGGCACAGGGTCAGGTACCCAGCATCCAGAGGAAGAAAAAGGAGTGCTGGCTGCCCGTCGTGGTCCCCAAGGGTTCTAGGGCTTGGCCAAGTGGGGGTGGTTGTGGTGGGGGGGCGAAGCTAGATTGTTGATTGTTGCTTTAACATGGAAAATCTCTTTGGTGTGAACATTTTAAAGTGGCTAAGGAAAGGGCTTGAGGCTCCTATGCTGTCTTACAGCTGGAGTTAAGGAGCGCTGTGCCGAGCCCTCCCCAGCCCTAATTCACTAATGATTTGCTTATTAGTTCGGATCAGGGAGCCAGCTTCTGGAGAGATGTGAATTGGCATTGATTTAATCCTCTTCCCAGCACGCGCTCCCAGCCCAGGGTGAGGCTGGGAGGGGAGAGGGGGGCTGCCAGCCTGTTCAAGAGCAAGTTGCTGCTTCTCGTGCCTGGCTTTGTCTGCTTCCCTCACCATCTGCTCTCAGGCAGAGAGGAGCCATGGGTGAAGGGGGCGAGCCCCAGAGCCCACGCCCGGGCTCTAGACTTGGTTGACTCCGGGCAATGCTGAGCTCAGTGGCCTCCTGGGGAAATATGGGGTGTGGATGAGATGCTGTGAGCTCCAGCATCTCTAATTAGATAGACTGGGGCCTCTGGAACGTTTTAGGGGGGAGTACTCCTGCCCACAATTCATTCAGTGTTTTGTGAGCCAGGTGCGGTTTCATGTGTGATGTCACTAGCCTCTTGGGTAGATACCGTCATTACCCACACTTTACAAGGGAAGAAACTGAGCCTCAGAGAGGTTAAGTCACACAGGTAAAACGTTGGAACGCAAGCTGTGTAACTCTGGAGTCTTTGATCCTCAGCACCACACTATGCGGCGTAATCCGAGCTGCTTCTGCTCGCACATGCCTCCTTCTCGTCTGATCATCCCTTTGTAAACTGCCGTCAAGAGCACCTTTCTCCATCCTTCTTCTAACCAGATAACTTAGTGTTCTAGAGCAGACTGCCCAGGGTTCATCTTTAGTGACTGATGCCCTTTTCTGAGCATGACAAGAAGCACAACGCAGGATTTGTTTATTACAACCTGCTGGCCTAATTATAGGCCCAGCTCCACACCTTTGCTCCGGCAGTTCCCATGGCCCACTCCCTATCCTTCCCTTCTCCACCTTTCTAAAGCCTACCGACACCCCCATGGCTTAATGTCATCTGTTGCCAGGTTGACAGTCATCTTTGTCCCCACTCTGACCTCTCCCGTGAAGAGTTCCCTTTTCTGTACCGCCATCGGGCACTTAACACACACCTTCCTGTTGCCCATCTTTTCATATGTACCTGAGCTTACTTTTCTTGCCTCCTCTGTCCGGCTGAGCTTTTGAGAACTGGAACTGAGTCTTCTGCTTCTCTACATTTCTAATTCTACGGTCTTTTGAACATAGTAGGCCCTCAGAAAATACTTGCCAGCTGACTGATTACTAACACATGGCATTGGACTTGTGGAAATCTCCGGTGAGTATCTTTTCACCCTGGCAACCCAGCTACTCCTCAAAAGACAGAGATTACAGATTTCACTGTGTTTCAGAATGCTAGTAACCGTCCAAATAAAGTGAGAGTTTCCAAGAAATCCCTGCAGTTGACTGGTCCTCAAGTCAGTTCCAAAAGAGATCAACTAGCATTTATTAAACTCCTACTGTGTGCTCAGACCAGGCGTTGAGAATATCAAAATGAATGAGTTATAGGGATTGCCTTTCCACCTGGAATGTTACAACCTGAACCACACAGCCATTGTGTGGGTCTCCCCCACTAAACGGTAGACTCTATAAGAACTGGGATCATGCCCAGTTTTGTTCACTATTCTCTCTCTAGCACATTGTACAGTAGAAGGCATGCTCAGTAAATATATATGGAATATGAATATGCCATGTTACCTCGTTTAATCTTTACCACAATGTGGTAAAATTAATACAATGATTTCCACTCCAATGATGAAAAGAACAGGCTCAGTGAGTTTACATAAGGTTCTGGAGGTCACGAGCAGGTGCAGGGAGTGGGGAGTCAGACCCATGTCAGTCTGGCTCTAAACTCATTTACCACACCCCTCACCTAGGACTCCCAGGACATCCTCCTAAGTTGGTAAAAGATAGATCGGAAAGGTATGAGCCAATTCTAAGTGTAGCTTACCATTGTCCCCTCGACAGCCATTTCGGAGCCCAGCTGAAAAGGAAGTGCTCAGAATGAGCCCACCTAGTCCTTAGTTTCTAAATACCATTTCCCATCAAAAGGAACCAGCCTCCTTGGAGAAACAGATTAAAGGAGGCTAAAGAGATATGACAACTAAATGTAATATTGATCCTAGATTGGATTCTGGATCAGAAAAAGAACATGCTAGAAAGTACAGTATAGGGACTATTGACAAAGTTTGAGTATGGCCCTACACATTAGATATTTTTGTGTCAGTATAAATTCCTTGGATGTGAAAATGGTTGTGTGGTTATATAGGAGAATGTCCTTGTCTTAGGAAACATAGGCTGAAATACATAGAGGTGAAGTGTTGTGATGCCTGTAAATTACTTTCAAATGGTCTAGGAAAAAGATCAGTAGATAGACAGATATACAGATAAGCAAATATGGCAAAATAATAATCTGTGAATCAAGATGTAAGGTATATGGGTGCTCATTGTACTATTCTTTCTGTTGTTGCGAAGGTTTGGAATTTTTCGAAATAAATATTGAAAGAAGAGAGAATTACGAAGAAATGGCCCTGAAAATCATGCCCATATCCACCAGGAAGGTCTGGAATGGGGGGTTGGGGGTCACAGAGGCACATGCCTTGGTCACATTAAGTGGATAGCTGCTGTGAAAATGGACACATTAACTGAAGTCCGTTCTTACAAGAAAGAACACTCTCAAGAAGCTTCTATGGAAACAGACCATTTTTATAGATGTTTTCAAACGTGAAACCAAATTAACTACTGTATACCATTAAATACAGAGCTCTACTTGTGAAAACCCTTGAGTGGTAACCCAGGACAAGGTGGAAGCAGGTTTGAGGTACCCCATCTCCACTTCAGAGACTCAAATCTGGGCCCCTTACTACCTCAAGTAACACCTAAATGTCAAAAGGCAAGGACAGAGCCAGAGAGCAAAGCTTGCCTGTGAATACAAATGGGAACAGGCTTTAAAAATAAAGCCAGAGATTCAGGTTCCAATACTCCAAATGCCAATCAAAAGACTCATTTATTTTTTAAATATGTGGGTGAGAGTTCAGAATTACATCTGAAAGGCCACTACCCGGAAATGAGCACAGGATCATCCTGTAGATTTCTGCACTTCTGTTTGTCTGCCTCAGCTTCAGTTTAGTGGTGTTTTTTGATTTGAAGAATAAAGTGGGGAGAGGGCACTACTATTTGAGGTTTTTAAAAATGAGCCTGTATTTGTGAATTTTTTTTTTCAAAATAAAAATTGGAGTGAAAGAAAAAGAATGGCTCAGACCTGGCCCTGAAAGTATCTGTCAAAGGCAGGTCTGAGAGCAGAGATAGAATCTTTGTAATTAAGGAAAAAGGGGGGGGGTAGATTTTAGGTCTAAAATTTTACCCTTAGTGGAACTTTGATGACTGGAATGAACTTTATGTCAACACTTTGAGGAAGGGGCTGAACCCAGGAAGGCATTCTGAACACAGCTTCCCCGCTAATAAAAGTTAGGATGCATTAGCTTATAGGCTTCTAATTTCTGTTGGTGAAGTTCTAGTGATGCCTTTAGTAGCTGGTGGCAGAACTTCCTCCTAAGACCTGGCAATTGAGGGGTGGTCTCTGACTAGGACAGCCCACAAAGCAAATGACCTTGTTCTCAAGTGGGAGGGTTTGGCTTACTGCAAAGGAAAACCCTCTCTGCCACCAAGACCACCCTGCTATCCCAAGCAGCCACTCTGAAAGCCAGGTACGGGCAGAAGTCCTTCTCGGGGGTCAGGGAGGCAAAGCTTCTCCTTCCTAGCTGGGTGCCATTTTGAAACCCAGAACACGGGCAAGAACCAAGCTGAAGAGAACCTGGGATAGATGCTGCCAACAGAAGATATTCCCACTTAAAAGAACAGGGACAGTTTATTGCTATAGGCCATGGTTATCACTGTTTGGGTTTTGCTTTTGCTCGGGGGAGGTGGATTATTGCAGAGAATAGAGTCATTCAACCTTCTGCTTTGCCTTCCAAAAGTTCTCACAGAGAAGAGTCCCTGGGCTGAAAGAAAAAAGGCCTGAGCCCTGAATGATGTTGAGGCTTTGGAATTTATTTAGAATGCTTTTTTGGTATGTTGCATTCTCTCATTTTGTAAATGTGCCATGTGCATTCAAAAAGAATATGTAATCTGTTTGTTGAGTGTCAGATTCTATTCATATCCACTAGTTAAAGTTTATTAACTGTGTGGTTCAAATCTTAAATAGCTTTATTTTTTGTCTTCTTTATTCATCAGTTTTCAAAGAGAGATATCTTAACATCTCCAGCTATACTTCCTGGTTTATCTATTATATTCTTTATATTCTCAAGTTGTGCCCGTTGTTGCTTTAAATACTTGAGGTTATGTTGATAATTGCATAGGATGTAAATTCTAATGAAGATAAGTATTTCTGTCTGGTTTTGGTCTCTGCTGTATCCTTCAAACGTACAAAAATGTTTGAAATGTTGTAGGCATTTAATATATTTTGCTACATAAATAAATGTGTGTTCATAATTATATATTCTGGAACTATCATTTCTTTTCCCAGTACCTACAATCCCCCTTTGCCCTTTATGGTGTCTATTGCCTTGAATTCTATTTTGTCTGATATTAACATTGTTACCCCAGCTTTATTTATTTTTCCTGATATATCTTTATTCAACTCATCGACTTTCTTTTAGTTTTAAGAATACAAAATACCTGAAAGTAAACAATAGCAGACTGGATCCTGATCAGTAAGTTTGGCCCACTTACATTTATTGTAACTGCCATTATGAATTCATTTTACCATCTTATTTCCCATTTTCTATTAATTGCAATTTCCTTTTGTGTTTGTTTTCTTCTGACTTCCATTGAAAATATCAAATGTTTCTCTGTTAGTTAATAAGCTATCCATTCTAAGTTTATTCTTCTGGCAATTGCCTCTTCAATCAATTTATTAAACAATACCTATACTGTGGCAGATTATATTTTCCAAAGATGGCCCCCAACAATGTCCCCCATCTGACATCCTATTCTACATTCCACAATGCTATTCTACAATGGCACCTTGACACTCCTCCCATGGAAAGGTAGTTTGGGGTGGGACAGTCCATATCTCTTCCCCTTAACTCTGGGTAGGCTTGTGATTTGAGTGTAACTTGAATGCTGTTAAAGTGACACTCTGTGACTTCCAAGACTGGGTCAAAAAAAGGTGATGTAGCTTGCTTTTTGGATCACTCATGCTAGAGCCCTGAACCACCATTTAAATAGTCCAACTACCCTGAGGCTGCCATGCTATAAGCCCAAATAGCCCATGTAGAGAGACCACATGGAAAGGCCCTGAGACCAAGTGAAGAGAGAAAGGTGCCCGACCAGCCCCCAGTTGCTCCAGCCCCCTGCCATTCCAGCTCCAGCCACAGTCTAATTGTAACCACATGAAAGACTGTAAGCCAGAACCACTCAGCTAAGCCCTTCCAGAATTCCTGACCCACAGAAATCATGAGAGATAATAAAAGAATTGTGGTTACTTTAAGCCACTAAGTTTTAAAGTGATTTTTATGTGGGTATAACAACTGGAATAGACACATTCTCTCTGGAACAAGAGAAGTACCATAGCACGCTCTAACACACATCCTTCTAGTTTCTACCTACCCACCCCACCACTGTGTTGGTGTCACTACAATTTTGCTCTGGATTGATATGAATGTACTTGGTAGAAGGGGATCTTTTACCTTTTTACAGAGCAATATACTAAGTTATGAAATCATTCTCACTTTTTATATGTTTCATAACCAGGGTATTTGGTCCATTTATTTTGATGTGTGATTTGGTATATTTGTATATGCCATCTTATTTTGTCCTACTTACTTACCACACTTCTTTTTTATTCTCCATTTCTTCTATTTTCTATTAGATGACTTGAGTTTTCCTTATTTTCTTTTCTCCTCTACTGGTTTGGAAATTAGGCACTCTATTTCTATGCTTTTGATGTTATCCTTCAATTTTTAGTACACATACTTAACACAACAAAATCTTAAATTAGTCAATAGTTCTGCTCTCATCCTGAACAACAGAAGGACCTTAAAGCACTTTAATTTCAATCACCTTTCTACATATTTTATGTTATTGTTGCCCTATTTTGTTATTATCTTTTTAACCCTTCAAATTAGACTGCACTGCTGTTATTTCACAAATCCGTGCTTGCCAATTTATTTATTTAACATAGCTTCCTGCATCACACCCTTACCTTCCAGGATCATTTTCCTTTTTTCTGGAGTATATCCTTTAAGAATCTTTCCAGGAACGATCTGTTAGTGGTAGAGAGTTGTTGTTTGTCTGAAAATGTCTTTATTTTGCCTTCATTTAACAAGGTATAGAATTCTAGATAAAGTATTTTCACTCAGTATTTTAAAGATACTATTCCATCATCTTCTGGCTTTTAGTGTTGCTGATGAGATATTGGCTGCCAGTCTTAATGTCATTCTTAGCAAGGAATCTGTCTCTCCTCTATGATTGCTTTTAGGATGTTCTGCTTTGGGAATTTCACTATAATGTGGCTAGGTTTTTGCTTTTATTTATCCTGCTGATGCAGGATATGCACTTACTGTGCATTCTGAATCTGTGTTTCATCAATTCTGGAAAATTCCTACCTATTATTGTACTGAATATTGCTTCTCCCACATTATCTCTGTTTTTTTCTTCTGGAATGCCTATTAGCTATATATGGGAATTTTTCATTCTATCTCCATATGTTTACACTCCCCCTTTTTTTTTTTCTTTCTTTCTTTTTTTATTTATTTATTTATTTTTGAGACAGTCTCACTCTGTTGCCCAGGCTAGAGTGCTATGGCATCAGCTTAGCTCACAGCAACCTCAAACTCCTGGGTGATCCTCCTGCCTCAGCCTCCTGGGTAGCTAGGACTACAGGAGTGTACAACCATGCCCAGCAAATTTTTTCTGATTTTGGTTGCCTGGATAATTTCTTTCTATTTTAGTAGAGATGGGGTCTTGCCCTTGCTGAGGCTGGTCAGGCTGGAACTCCTGACCTCAAGGGATCATCCCACCTCAGCCTCCCAGAGTGCTAGGATTACAGGTGTGAGCCACCACACCTGGCCTTCATTCCCTTTCTTATTTTGATTTCTCTGTGCTGCATTCTCTGACATCACTCTCTGGTTCAATAATTTCTGTTTAACTCATACACTGAGATTCTTATTTCAATGACTATATTTTTTTACTTCTAGAAGTTCTTTTTTTCAAACATTCATGTTCGTTTTTATAGTGTCTGTTTTGTGCCTTAGGGTTTTATTGTTTAAAGGCATAGGCTTTAAATCATTTTAAACATGCTAATTTTATGGTCTCTAATAGATTGTTTTGTTATCCAAAGTTCTTGGGTGTCTAATCCTGCTGTCTTTTGCTCATGGTGGATTGTATCTTCAACTGGTTTTGTATTTTTTAATTGTGAGTTCATCATAAACATGGCTTTATGTGTAGGAATTCTGTGAGGACTGATTGATGGGGTGTCCTTCTGTGACGTTTTGGTTTTGTTTCTGCTAAGATCTCCCAGGGTTTCACTATCATTTTATAATAATTTCTTAGCTAGGGACTCCTGTACCACAAGCAATAAATACTCAATTCTAAATCATCATAAGATATAAGTCAAAAATGTCTCAGGAGACACTTTTTTTTACTTAGAGCGAGACCAAAACATACAAACCCCTCTGAGTCAATGGGCAGCATTTTTTTCTAATCTACCTTCACACAGAGGATTCCAGCTTTATAGAATGTATCATAGGTCCAACTTTTGCATCACAGGGACTCAAAGCATCAACTTCTGCCTAGTGAACATAAAATTGTCCAAGGCCCTAGAATACTGACTCAATGTCTCTCCCATTCACCCCCATCCTCAGGCAGTCACATCATCATTCACGAGCTCACTGCCCTAGTTTTCAGTACCCTTTTCAGTCACAGCCCCTGTCAATTTCCTGTGTGCTCATCTATTCATTCAGATAAATATTTTTTATTTCTAGATAACTGTGGAAAATGGGGTTTCGGGTTATCTTGATCACAGTATTGCCAGAACTAGAAGCCAAAATTTATTTATATAAACAAATATGAAATCCACCAGTTTCTGAGATTCCTGGCTGTGATACTGACATTCTTTACTTAAGTATATCTGACAGATAAATATGCTGGTTTACATTTTTTGCACATATTTTTAAATATTGCAATCATAAGGGCTAGCTACTTCCCTAAGTTTCACTATATGGTGTGTTAAAACTCCTGGCAGAATATTTGGCCTGCTGGATGGAATTACTCCTTCATAATTAGGACTCTGTTTTAGTACCTATTCTATTGGTCTTAACCTAAAACATACTCTTGCCTTTATACTCTAGTACTATTAAGTCCTTAGCCAAAGAGGCAGTGCAGAGTATAAGAAAAAACATAAACAGGCTCTGGAATCAGGAAGACATGGCTCTGTCTTTTAGCCAGGTGTCCTTGGGCAATTAGTTCTATCTGAGCCTCAATTTCCCCATCTGTAAACTGTGGATGATAATACCTGCTTTGAAGGTGTATTAGTCAGGGTTCTCCAGAGAGACAGAGCCAAAAGGATAGATGGATAGATATATAAGTAGATGAGAGGAGATTTATTAGGGGAATTGGCTCATGCAATTATGGAGGTTGAGAGGTCCCATGATAGCTTGTCTACAAGCTGGAGAACCAGGAAGGCCAGTAACATGTCTCAGTCTAAGGCCTCAAGGGCCTGAGGTAGGAGAGGCCACCAGTACAAGTCCTAAAATCCAAAGGTCACAAAACCTGGAGTTCTGATGCCCAAGTCAGGAAAAGAAGGGTGTCTCAGTTCTAGTCGGGGAGAGAGGGAAAATTTGCCTTTTTGTTCTATCTGGGGCCCCAGCTGATTGGATGGTGCCCACTCATACTGAAGGCAGATCCTCCCTACCCAGTCCACCTCTGGAAACTCACTACCCCATCTCCTCTGGAAACACCCTCACAGCCACACCCAGAAATAATGCTTTACCAGCTATCTAAGTATTCCCTAATCCAGTCAAGTTGACACCTAAAATTAACCATCACAAAAGGGTTGAGGTTAGAATTAAAGATACTATGTATAAAGTATCCAGCACAAATTGGTCTTCAATTATTATTTAATCCATCTTTGAGGTCTTTTCTTTTAACTACATAAGTATACCTCCTTGGTATCATCCACAATGGCTGAGAGGGTGTTCCTTCAATTATGAGTTCCTTTATCCCACCGGTCACCACTTATTTCATTTTCTTAACATTAACAAAATCCCTCTTTTTATATGCTATTGGTCATTTAGGGAGTAGTCTTGTTAACTAGAATTGCCTTAACTATACCTCTATACCCAATAAGTGTACCTTGTTTCAGCCCCAAAGTTAACCATGGCTTTATCTGTATGTTTGTATTAATAGCTAGGATAATATATGTAGAAAAGGCAAAGTCATCTGTAAGTTTCTAGTTGGAATATACCTGATCCAGAAGATGTCAGAGCTGAAAGGCACCTTAGAAATTAGAAGAGTCTAAGTGACAACCAGAGAAACTTACCTGCCCAGGTTTACCCAACCACATAATGACAGAGCTGAGATCAAAGCCAGGCTTCCTAAGGCCAGGAGCAGGGCTCTAACTGGAGTCATTTTCACTAACCAAACTACAAAAGTTGCAACTAACCTTGCAGTGTGATCAGTATGTAGTCTGGAAGCAAGCCAAATCATCATTGTTAATAATTCCCCTTCCACTTTGTTTCTGTGGCTCTGTAAACCTATCAATTGTAGCTTTCCGGGGAGCCTTATGACTCAGCGTACGTAGTAGAGTTGAATAACTGTGCGTTCAATGAAATAATGAAAGACTGTCTTGCCATTATCTGACACATTATGTGCCATGAATTCTAAGCCTGAATTGAACCCTTTTATATTCTGAATTCCTGTTAGAAGTGGTCCTTATTGTTCTCCTGGCATTGCTATTTTTATGTGTTTTTAATATTTTCCCCACACAAGAACTGAAAACATTGGGGTTTTTTTTGTTGTTCATTCCTTGGTTGTTAATCCCTCTCAGAAACAGGAAGTTGGCAATCTATCCATGATGAGTGGTCGTCTCCAGACTGTACTCTGTATGGTGACCACCCAGTTGAGTGATGGATGCCATTTGTCAACAAGGAATGAGGCTAGGGCAGGAGCAGAGGGAGAGGCTCAGATGTGATCCATTACCTCCATGGGAAAATTCAAATGTTCTGTCTTACCAACACAGGGCTGAGAACATGGTAGATCTAGACAGAGATATATAGTCTCCCAGAACCCAGTCAGGTGCTGGAAGGGTCTTGAGCAAAATGAGAGGCTGAGGGAGAGTGAAAGCATGTGTCCTAGACTATAGGAACAGCATCACTGTTATAGAACACAGCAGCAGGAAGCTGGGAGGCCCAGCGGCCCTGGTGATCTGGGTGGACAGGGCTGGGCACCAACACTGACACGCTTCGAGGCACCCATCGAGGTCTGGCTGGTCGATTTGGTTTGGCCTTTGGTTTGAGGTTACATCCTGAAATCAGGTGAATCCTCCCCTAAAGTAAAGAAAATGTGTCCTTCAAAACTGGGAGCTGAAGTTGGGTCCCCATAGGATTGGGCTGGGTCTGGCTGCTCAGACCATGTCCCATAGAAATAGCTATGCTATGGAGGTCCCTTCCACAAAATAAATTTTCTATTGTTGAGCTTTGAGTCTTGACAGTGTCCACTTGAGCCTTTTGTGCCATAGGACTCAATCAATTCACAACAACCCTAACTTGGGAGATAATACAGAGACAGCTAGCTGTTTCACCAAAATTTTGTTCCTCCCCTTGCATAACATACAGTTGTCATTGATACACACTAGCACAGCCAGAGTACATTTCCCAGCTATCCTTGTATTCTGAATGGCCATATGACTAGTTCTCTCATCTATTGAATGAGAGAGAAAATGATGTTTGTCACTCCCAGACTAAGACATTTAAGAAATATACATGCTTGCCTTCTCTGGGTTCTCTCTTTTCCTTTCCTTTAGACTGGAAGCTGAGGACACTCAAATCCTAGAGCAGCAGTTCTCACTGTGGCCCCTGGACAAGAAGTGTCTGCACCATCTGTGAACTCATTAGAAATACACATTCTTGGCCAGGCGCGGTGGCTCACGCCTGTAATCCTAGCACTCTGGGAGGCCGAGGCGGGCGGATTGCTCCAGGTCAGGAGTTCAAAACCAGCCTGAGCAAGGGTGAGACCTCGTCTCTACTATAAGTAGAAAGAAATTAATTGGCCAACTAATACATATATAGAAAAAATTAGCCGGGCATGGTGGCACATGCCTGTAGTCCCAGCTACTTGGGAGGCTGAGGCAGGAGGATTGCTTGAGCCCAGGAGTTTGAGGTTGCTGTGAGCTAGGCTGACGCCATGGCACTCACTCTAGCCTGGGCAACAAAGGGAGACTCTGTCTCAAAAAAAAAAAAAAAAGAAATACACATTCTTAGGCCCTGCTTTAGAGTTACTAAATCAAACACTCTGGGGGTGGGGCCCAGCAATCTGCTTTAATAAGCCCTCCAGACGATTCTGATGCTCACTAAAGTTAGAGAACCACTGCCGCTAAGTGATGGCAGAGTCACAAGATAGAAGAATCCTGGATTCCTGAATCACCACATGGAGGAGATCCATAGAGCAACCAGAAACATCTGCATCAGACTATTCTATGGAATCGAAATAAACTTTGGGTGTGTTAAGCCACGGAAATTTGAGGGTTTGTTACAGTAGCTAGTGTTATATTAATACAGGTGGGAGGTCCAACACTATCCCAAACACAATCACAATGGGAGGGGGTGCTGAATATTGCTGGATTCCTGACACTTAAGAGGAGGTACAGAGGTGTCTTAACACAGCGACAGTTAGTGGTGACAGCAAGGAGAATAGAAGATCAAGGTGTAGAGGCCACAACAGTGGAGCATACTGCTCAAACCAGCAGGTCTCAAGAATCACCAGGAAAAGGAAGAGACGTGGCTGATGCTGAGGGACCATATCTCCCTGGAATCCTCTGCCAGTCTCACACTGATGGTTTTCACAAGAAACAAGGCAGATACCAAAGACCATATGCCAATTGTCAGCTGACTATCTAACGATATAACCACTGTTACTGGCAGGCCATTACAAGGTCTGGAGATTTTCTAGTGCCCATGAATCTACCAACACCTGGGTCTAAAACAGCTATTATCATGCTACTGACCTTGCTAGATTAACTTCAAAAACCTTTGCAAGGATGTGGGGTCTAGTAGGCAGAATTCTAAGAGGACTCCCCAGTGACTCTTGCCCTTGTATAATCTCCTCTCCTTTGAGAATCTGTGAATATGATGGAATATCACTCCCATAATCACGTCACATTATATGGCAAAAGTGAGCTCATCATGGGTGGCCTTGACCTAATCATGTGAGCCCTTTAAAAGCTGAGCATTTTCACAAGCTTGTTGCAGAAAAGGGAGGCAGAATGACATGCTCCAGGCAGCCTAGAAAAAAACAAATATCCCTGTGAACTGCCTATGGGGGCCATATGGCAAGGAACTACAGGTGGCCTCGGAAGCTGACAGCGGTCTCCCAGCCAACAGCTTGCAAGAAAACAGAACCCCAGTCCTACAACCCCAAGGAACTGAATTATGCCAATGACCAGTGAGCTTGGAAGAGGACCTCAAGCCTCAGATGAGAACCATAGTCCTGGCCAACACCCAGTGAGATCTTGGGCAGAAAATCTGGTCACCCCATGCCATGACTTCAAATCTACAGAACTATGGGATCATAAATTGGAAACATTTTAAGCTTCTAAGATTGTGGCAATTTGTTACACATCAATGGAAAACTAATACAAGGGTGTACCATGAGTCTGCTAGTGCAGAGGACACTGCCCATGCTTGGCTCAGATCCCCTCGGATCCTCTTGCTGACATCTGTGTGTCCTTCCCCATCTTCTGTGTGCTTTTAGTTCTATTAATAACAGCCCACACCTGCAATTCTTTTTAGCCCGCAGGCCCAGGCCTTTGAGAGTGCTTTACCTGGCTCATGCAGAGCTGGAAGTGCCTGGGAGTTTCTGCTCCCCCAGGAAGACATTTAGTCAAAGACCAAATGGTATGGGAGTATAAAATCAGCTCCCTTGCCTGGCACTGGGATAAGCTCCAGAGCTGCCCTGCAGGATCAGGCTGAGACTTGGCCCCGGGGTGGGGGTGGGGGGTGCATCTTGCCTACACTTCCCCCATCCCCTCACCGCTCTCCCCTGGGAGCCCCACCTTAAGAAACCACTGGCACCAAATCCTCGCTTAGGGTTCTCCTCCCAGGTAAGCGCCCTCACCCTGTCTGACTCACTTTACCCAGGTGAAGGGAGAATCCCGTGAGATGAGCTATGTGACAGCTCTGTAACTGCAGAGTAGCCCCACGTGAATCCCCCAGTGCACTGCTCTGCCACCGCCCGCCCGCTGTCTTAAACGTCAGTGTGGCCAGGTGAGATGGTTATTTGAGCGGCTGGCAGTGGAGTTCCTTTTAAGGAGGAAATAGTCTTTGTTTAGGAAGATGGCTTGCACAGGTGGGCCAGGGGAGGCTCTAACTCTGTGCTTCAGAGGGAGACCGCCAACTGAGGTGAGTACAGTGGTTGTTATAAGGAATGAACAGGAAGAGAAGCGAGGAGGGGGGCTGGTGGGGGAGGGGAACAGGCAACAGGCACCCAAAATGGCGGGGTGGAGGGAGAGGCTGGACCGTCAGCCATCCTCGTTCTTATAAGTTAACTTGTCACACGCCTCTGATGTGACTCTCCACCCTGACCGGCATCACCTAGAACTTCAGGAAAAGCAGCTGTACACACAGTGGCCTTGTGTGAATGCTTTTAAGGAAAACCAGGCTCCTTTCCTTGGCCACCACAGAGTAGGGGAAGACGACAGCACAGATTTCACTCCAGGTTCTGGTCACATGTGTCAACTGCCAAGTGGCAGGCTCCATAGGCAGCCACAGAGCCACCCTACCTTGCTGAGACTGACCTCAGTCTCAGCATGGCCCTGCCTTGTGGGACGCAATCCTGTCGACTACGCCAGATTGCAGGGTGCAATGGGGGCTGGCCGCGAGGAGATCAGCTATTTCTCCCCACGTAAAACCAGGTCCCTTAGGTAGTTGTCGCCATGAAGGATAAGAAATTGATAGGAAATAGAGAGAATAATGGAAATAAAAGAATATACAGGCCGGGCGCGGTGGCTCACGCCTGTAATCCTAGCTCTCTGGGAGGCCGAGGCAGGCGGATTGCTCAAGGTCAGGAGTTCAAAACCAGCCTGAGCAAGAGCGAGACCCCGTCTCTACTATAAATAGAAAGAAATTAATTGGCCAACTAATATATACAAAAAATTAGCCGCGCATGGTGGCACATGCCTGTAGTCCCAGCTACTTGGGAGGCTGAGGCAGGAGGATTGCTTGAGCCAGGAGTTTGAGGTTGCTGTGAGCTAGGCTGATGCCACGGCATTCACTCTAGCCTGGGCAACAAAGCGAGACTCTGTCTCAAAAAAAAAAAAAGAATATACAGAGATGAAGATAAAGTTTTATAGGTTTATATAAAACAGATAAGATAAAACAGGGGTACTCAAAAGTCTACACTACCTCCGTCAATAATACAACATTAAAATTAAATTTACATAAGTTTTATAATCACAAATATCAATTATCAGTTGCCATAATAACAAATATACATATCAGATAATACAGTTCTATGGATAACAGATAGTTTTTGTTAGGGTTAAAAGTCTTTTTAAAGGGCTTCTAACAATTTTTAATCTATGTAAATAAACAAACAAATACAAAGTCTTTTAAAAACTAACTTTTGAATTTTAAAAAATAGTTACCAATTAACAAAAAGAAACAAAGAGATATAATGACTCTATACTTTTTAATCTAGTTATTATAGACTTAAAACAAATAGTAAAGAAAAACCCAAAAAGCCCATCACTATAAAACAAATTGTTTATAACCACAAAAATATGTCTTTTGCCTAAGGCATTCATCATCTCTAATTCTCATCCGATAAGCCAAATATTTACCTGTTTTGTCATTCAAAAACAAAAAAACTCACAAATCTAGAATAACCAAAAACCTCTTAAAATACATCCACATCAAAACTTTAAAAGCCCTCCCAAAACGAAACAGCCCTTAATAAACAAACTAATAAATTCACATATTTTTTCAAGACAAAATCCTACAAACTCCTATTTTTATCTTTAATATAACAATATTAAATGATACAATAAAATAGTAATCTTATAAGCCACATCTCATTAATTCCTAATCATATTTCACAACACTACCTGAACTCACCAACTCTCCTCCCAAGCTGTATCCTTCTGCCGGCCTCCAGGACTCCACGACTCTCGCTGCCCTGTCACAAGCTGCGGTAGTTTGGGTTTTTTCTGAAGCAGTTCCTAAAACGAGGACTTGGGTGCAGGTAGTTCATTTGGGAGGTGGTCCAAGGTGAAAGTGTGGGCAACTGGGCCTCTTTCCTGCTAGGGGACCTCTGGAAAGTGTGCAGAACACGCCAAAGGATGGGAAAATAGGGGTTTTACCCACTGGCCTTATTGGTTGAGAATTGCTCTGGGTGCATTAAATTCCTAGAACTTCCACACTGCCCACTGCCTGGGCTGAGCAGCTTCCAGGTTGCCAGAGAAGGCCCTCAGACAGAGCATCAGGGAGGTATGGGTACGCCAGGTGGCAAGCTGTCAGTGTGCCCGTGGACCTGCCCACCGCAGCTGCAGACGAACTCAGAGATGGGCCAGAGGGGCGTGGGTTGGGGCATCTCAGAGCTGTCACCCCCTGCCTCCCACCCAGCTCCTGGGCATCTGCTGTAACTGCTCTGGCCTTCACGGTCTCAGCCACTGCTGAAGCTCAGACCCGCTGAAGTTCATCCTTCTCCTGGAAACAATGATTTACTGTTACAGACTGATTTGTGTCCTCCCCCAAAATCATATGCTGAAGCCCTAAGCCCCAGTGTGACTGTGTTTGGAGACAGGCCCTTTAAGGAGGCAATGAACACTACATGAAGTCATAAGGGTGGGGTCTTAATACAATAGGACTGGCGTCCTTGTAAGAACCGGAAGAGATGCCAAAGCTCACTTGCTCTCCATACCAGCACAGGGAAGAGGACATGTGAGGACACAGCAAGAAGGTGGCCATCTACAAACCAGGAAGAGGGGCCTCGGCAGAAACCAACCCTGACAACACCTTGATCTTGGACTTGTAGCCTCCAGAACTGTGAGAGAATAAATGTCTGTTGTTTAAGCCACCCAGTCTGTGGTCTTTTGTTATGGCAGCTCAAGCTGACTAATACACTTACCCACTGGGCTCCCCACCTCTGATTTTGCTCCCTCTCATTGTGATCCAAGTGATCTTTCTGAAAGGCAGACCTGACCCTGTCACTCCCCTGTGCAAACTGTTTTGAGAGCTCCTCAGCTCCTGCAGGATCAAACGGAGAACCTTGACATTGGCCCCAAGGTCCCCCATGCTCTGTGCACTTGTCCAACCTTGTCCCTGACACTTCCTAGCTTGCTCTTGGTATTCCGGCCACCCCAACTATTTTTAGCTTCCCAAATCTGCCATCTCTCTGCCACTGCAATACTATTCCTGCTGCCTCAAATGCCTTTCTCCTCTCTTGTCGCCCTGACAAATCCCTGCTCCTCCTTCAGTGGTCCCGGCTTTTCCCTTGACTGCTGCAGCCACAGTCAATCCCACCCTCCTATTTGCCATGATCCCAACCTGGCTTCTAACTTCTTCTGGGCACGGGTCACCTTGTATTGGGCTTGTCTCCCCCTGTCTGCCTGTCCCCTATGTTTCCCCAGCATCAAGACCAGTGTCTAGCACATAGTATTAATAGATGCTCACATATTTACTAAATCAATAAGGCAAGGAAGGAGTAAAGAATTGTTCTTTCATAGGTCACTGAGTGTCACAATGAAAAAGAACATTAAAAATGATATGGCTTAAGTTCCATATCTTACAGAAAAGGAAAATGTAATGGCCGGAAATGTTCCACCCTCGCACTCTTATAAGGGCCTTCCTGTTCTGGTGCAGTCCAGCCCGAGTCCCCACTGCCAGGATCTCACCTCTGCCTGGAGCTTTTCTTTCTGCCATACTTTTGGCAGGTCAGAAATGCCAGGAATTAATGCCTGCTGCTGCCGTAGGAGCAGCCCTCCATCAACGACTGGTAGGAGTTGGAGGATAAATACCCCAGCTCCCTCACCCCTAGTGGAAACGTTGCTGTGGCATGTCCTGCACAGTCTCCCAGAGATCCGCAGCAGGGCTGAACTCCAGTTGCCCACAGTAGAGATTGGTGTGACAATTCTCCCTTTACTATTTTCCTTCTCTTCTCTGCCTTACTGCCCCAATTCCCCACCAAATAAACTACTTTCCCTTGAATCCTTATTTCCAGGTCTCTTCTGAGGAAACTCAAGCTAAGACAGAGGCTGATGCCCACAGAGGACATGGAATGTGGCCAAGGTCACACTGTTGTTCAGTGGCAAAGCTGGCTCTACGTGCTGGCTCCTGACTCCTCCTGCCCACAGCTCACCTTACTGCCCAGCACGGAGAACTTTCACAGTAACCCCAGGCCCAGGCCTGCGCGAAACCCTTTCCCGGTAAGAATCAAGGAAAGAAGCCCTCACCCTTAGTGAGTGACAGGACCAAGCCTGTGATGTGGGTGTCAGGGCTTGGGCCTCATTCTTTTTCTTCACCCCTGTACCCCGTACCTCTCCATCACTGGGCCCTTACACAAGCACCGCCCGGCCCTGGGCCATTGCTTCTAATCCACTTCTCACCTCCTCTCTTTGGGGCCCCAAAGTTTCACCCCCGAATACAGACAATTCCAATTCCAACTGGAAGAGATTTTCTTTGGAGTCTTAATTCTACTAGTCTTCTATTAAAAAAATACCATACAGAGATGCAATATATCAAAAATAATAGGCCGGGCGCTGTGGCTCACGCCTGTAATCCTAGCTCTTGGGAGGCCGAGGCGGGCGGATTGCTCAAGGTCAGGAGTTCAAAACCAGCCTGAGCAAGAGCGAGACCCCATCTCTACTATAAATAGAAAGAAATTAATTGGCCAACTGATATATATATAAAAAATTAGCCGGGCATGGTGGCGCATGCCTGTAGTCCCAGCTACTCGGGAGGCTGAGGCAGAAGGATCACTCAAGCCCAGGAGTTTGAGGTTGCTGTGAGCTAGGCTGACGCCACGGCACTCACTCTAGCCTGGACAACAAAGTGAGACTCTGTCTCAAAAAAAAAAAAAAAAATAATAATAATAATAATAATAAAGTATATATGCTCAAAAAAAAATACCATACACTGGGTGGCCCATACACAACAGAAATATATTTCTCACAGTTCTGGAGGCTGGGAAGTCAGATCAAACTGCCAGCAGATTTGGCGTCTGGTGAGGGTCTGTTCCCTGGCTCATAGATGGCACCCTCTTGATGTGTCCTTACATAGTACCAGGGGAAAGGGAGCTCTCTGGGGCCTCTTTTATAAGGGCACTAATCCCATTCATGAGGCCTCCACCCTCATGACCTAATCACCTCCCAAAGTCCCCACCTCCTAATCCCATCACCTTGGGGGTTAGGTTCCAACATATGAATTTGGGAGGGACACAAACACTCAGACCATAGCATTTGGAGAACCTCAAAATGTTTAAGCTTCACAACCCACTGCAGCCCCCAACCCCACCCCTTTTGATTTCAGGCTGAAGTGCATGAGAACACTCCCTTGATTTCAATGAAGATGCTAAATTCTAAGCCAAATACAATGAGTCTTATACTTGAAAGCTCATTTCAAGCCCCTTGAGCTTGGATGAATTGACACTAAAAAAAATCTCTCATTCACACAACATACAGATAAAACACACAAAATGCAAACACAGAATTCCTACAACACACGACACACATAACTACAATGCCAAGAGGCAACATTCATACAACATACAATATACACAGTGCAAACCTGGAATGCCTACAACACACAAATCATATAAACACAACACACCGACAATAGAGATGACACACATGCCATACACAATACACACAAATGTGATACACAACATACAAATATAACATACACAATACAAAGGACACATGCAACCCACAAAACAAACACATATACTGCACACACATGCACATACACACACACGACCTCTTTTCTTCAGTCCCATGCCCACCTGGGCAGGAGGCAATGTCTGAAATGCGTGTCACACCAGCTATGATCTCGTCAGCACATCTGAACTGCACCAAGGGCCATGCTGAAGACAGGGTTATTCCAGTTCATTTCCACTAGGCATTTTAACCGACTTTCTCCTTTCTTCCTCGTGCCTCAGTATTAATTAGCCCCGGGATTTAAATCTGATGCATTAGGCAAAAACAATTCTAAATGCTTTTGGAGAAACAAATTCTAAATTAGCTGTAGCTGAACGTGCATCTATTTGAAAGGCAGGCAGCATGAACACTGACACTATAAAAAATAGAAGTGAAACCCTCTCAGAGGGAAGGCCAAGGCTGGCAGTGTTTGTTGGCAGCCCGGTCCACAGCCGGGCCCTGGCACAGGCTATGGGGTGGAAGTTCTTAGGCCGCAGGCAGGTGGGAAGGAAAAAACAAATTTTACATCTAGGTTCCAGGTGAGGGGGAGTGACAGCCATTGTCTCTCCTTCCCATGTTCCTGTCCCTGGCCTTCTCTTGTTTTTGGAACAGCCCTGCCTGGAAGTCTAGAGAGACCAATTCTCCTAAGGCTACCAAAGGCAAAATCCACAGGAAATTTCCGCCTGCTCTAAGCAGTAATCTTCCTCCACCTGCCTCGTCCGCTCCTGCATGGTCCGTAGGGCAGAGGGCCGGGCTAGACCACTGGGGGACTGTTGAACACAGCTCACAGTGCCTAACACCTCACCCTGGGCTCTGTTTTTTCCCCTCAGTAAGACTTTGAGTTCCTTAAATGCAGCGATGTGGCACCTTTGTGGTTAGGGACAACAGGCTTGTAAATGTTTTCTGTGCACAGTTGCTTAACTGGTTGTATCAGCTGGAGTTTGATGAGGGAGGCAGAACCACTCTGAGCGATGGAGAGAAGGGGGAGTTATTAGGGACCTCAGCCCTGACGCAGCGAGGAAGGCTGCTGCTCCTGTGCCTGGTGACAGCTCTCAAGGCAGCATGGCCAGCACTCAGGAAGGGAAGATGAACATGAAGTGGAGGTGACCAAGGACAAAGAAGCTGCAAGGACAAACTAAGCTGGGCATCTGTATCTCACCACCTCCAGCCTCAAAGACATGGATGACCTGCAGGCTAGGCCGGTGCCCCTCCAACACATGGCTGCACACACGCTGGCCCCAGGGCCCTGAGAAGCCAAGAGGGAAGCCCTGGCAGGTGCTGGAGGGGCTGCCACCTACACCAACAAGGAGAGCCTGCAGATCAGTGATGACACGTGTGAGCTGTGACAGCACCCGCCAGAACCTCCTCCCGACTGTCAGAGCTAGGAATGGCTGCTAATTCTCTTCCACCCACAAATCATATGCAAATTTCTCTTCTGACCAATCCCAACCCAGAAGCATGCAGGGAAGAGAATTCTGGGAAACATAATTCAGTCCAGTGAGGTTGACATACTACAAAGCCATCAACTGGATAGTTACTTCCCCACATTCTCAGTGCCCCCTGTCACTGGCATTTGCTCCAGACAGTAAATAAACTGGATTATTGGTGCATCAGTCAACTGTTGCTGTGTAACAATCTCAGAATCATAGCAGCATCTAACAATGAGCATTTATTTCATACTCACACATCTGTGGGTCGGCTGGGGGGCTTGTCTCCACAAGTCTCCCACCCTCCTCCTGGGACTAGTGCAAGCTAGGGTGGTGGCAGCGACACAAGAGGACAAGCAGAAACTCCAAAGCCTCTTAAGGCCCAGGCTCCAAACCAGAACATTGTCCCTTCTACCATTTTCCACTGGCCAAGAAAGTCACATGGCCAAGCCCAAAGTCAAGGCATGGGAACAAATGCTCTGCCTGTGATGAAACCATGGCAAGGACATGGATGCAGGGAGGGGTGAAGAATTGAGGCCAATGACTCAACCCACCATCTCCCCTGCCATTCCATCACCCACCCAAGGAAAGCCCATGCCTCTTGCTACCTTTGTTTCTTCAACTTTGACTGCTCAAAGTTGATGCTTTGATGGATCTTGGGCTACTTCTGTCTCAATTTTATTCCTAGACTCCCTCCCCCTTTTCTCTCTTCTAATTCTTGTTTGGTAATCACATGGGAAAAATAATCTGTATTTCTTTATTCCATATTTGAGCCCCAAACCATGTGATGCCATGTGAAATTCTGCAACTGATCCAAGGAAAAGAAAGGCTATTAGTTTTGAAGTGAAATTAGGTAAAATAAAGAGTCAATGTCATCAATCTCTAACAACCCTTGAAATTGTCTAGAAGTGCCATCCGTAATCACTGCAAAGCCTCCCTGTGCCTCCTCAGACCTAGCTAATTAATATCTGTTATTCTTCAAGCCCTAGTATCGAGCTGTAAGAAACTTTCTCCATTTAAAGTTCCTGTTTGTGGTATTTGTACTTAAGAATGATGATTACGTTCTACTGGCCTCTTTCTTAGGGGGCTTTGGAGGAGTGACTGAGTTCAGCCAGAATACATCTGGCACAGGGCCAGGCGCACAGTAAGATCTCACCACTGTTAGCCACTGTTAGTAGTCGTTGGCATCTTCATTACAAAGGCATGGTGCAGCGGACAGCTATTGCTGTGCAGAAAACCACTCCAGAATATAGTGGCAAAGAAAAAACAGCCATCTTATTAAGTTGACCAATGCTGTGGGTCAGGAATTGACACAGGGCACGGCAAGGATGGCCTGTCTCTGCTACATGATGTCTGGGGCCCCAGTCGGGAAGACTCCAATAGTGAGAAGTGACTTGAATTACTGTGGACTTACAGGGACTCACGGGGCACACCCTTCCTTCCTTCCTTCCTTCCTTCCTTCCTTCCTTCCTTCCTTCCTTCCTTCCTTCCTTCCTTCCTTCCTTCCTTCCTTCCTTCCTTCTTCTTCTTTCTTTCTTTCTTTCTTTCTTCTTTCTTTCTTTCTTTCTTTCTTTCTTTCTTTCTTTCTTTCTCTCTCTTTCTCTCTCTCTCTCTTTCTCTCTCTCTCTCTCTCTCTCTCTCTCTCTCTCTCTCTCTCTCTCTCCCTCCCTGCCTCCCTCTCTGTGGTCCCAGGACCTCTCCACATGGCCTCTTCAGTATGGTGGCCTCAGAGTAGCCAGGCATCTCACATGGTGGCTCAAGCCTCCAAGAATGAGTGTTCCAGAAAACAAAGCAGAAGCTACATGGCCTTCTGAGACCCAGCCTCTGAAGTAAGTCACATTATGTCACTTCTGTCATCCTCTAGTGACCGAAGCAGCCACAAGCCCACTGGATTCAAAGGGAGGCGGCATAGGTCCCCTCTCAATGGGAGAAGCATGAAAGAATTTTCTGCCATGTTTTAAATCCACCACTCAGTTATTTCTGGTACATTGACAGTTGAATAGGCTTTTGTGGGTTAACCAGGAACTTCAAGACTCTTCTTAGCAGTGTTTCTATGGGAACTCTGTTTTTAGGTCCAAATAAGAGACTTAGAAGTTCACTTTGGAACACAATTCATTTATAAGGTGGAACTTCCTGAATTCTCATTTCACCCACCCCCAATTGTCTAACACTATGAGCACAGCTACCAATATTACTTATTAATTGGCAATGTTTATTTAGCATGTCCTAGGTACTAGACTCTGTGCTAAGCATTCTATGTGGATCGTGTCATAGGATCCTCCCAACAACCCGATGGGTGCTGTGGTTATTTCCATTTTCCAGATGGGGGAAGTAAGATGTAGAGAAGGCAGTTAATAAGCCAAAGGTCACATGGCCAGAACTGTGACAGATTTTGAAGCCAGGTCTGTCGGATTCCCAAGCCCATGTTTCACTGACCACAGTGGGCTGACTCCATGAATACTATTTGAGTAAAGGAAAACCTCTGGAGATTTGTAAAGGCCAGAGGGCTCTCTCCAGGGAAGCAGGCCTAACGGGGAAGCTGTCAGAGACATAGCCATCAGTTCCCACCGTGGGTGACCTGTTATTGTGCCAGCAGGTCAAGGGGCACCAAAGGGACTGCCCTCCTTGCTGGGTGGATCTGGGTCACGTGGTCCCTTCACGTGGTCAGAGCTAATTTGTATCCTCTAGTCTTCCCTGCCCTGCCCCTGAGTCCCCAGCCTTCTCTGTCCCCTCTAGCCCCATCTTTCCTTAACCAGAGCAAACCCAGCCACACTCAGCTTTTTGTCCCCAGGCATGGATGAGGAATGAACGGCTGTTTTTGTCCCCAGCTGTACAATGCCATGTGTACAGGGGCAGCTCTGGGGAGGTGCAGGGGCTGGGGTGGAGGGAGTGAGGCAAACACAACCCCTATTCTCCCGGGCTGGTTAACAGACAGCCACTGCACACCCAGCGGGAGGCCGTGCTCAGGCTGGAACGGCCACCGCCTGTGGGCTGCTCCAGAGGAAGCGAGGTCGCTGCTCTGGTGGGTGTCCTCAGAGGTTTCACAGTCAAGTGTCTGTGTCACCAGCCCCGGCCACCCTCCCCCTACTCCCTGTTTCCCTAGCACCCCTCCTCCACTGCCATCCTGCAGTCGGGATGAGAAAACCCCCTTGTTTGGGGTCTTTGCAATAATGATGAAAGCCTTTTTTTTTTTTCTTTTTAAGAGTTCATCTCTGCATTCCAGAGGGGGCATTTATCATGCCGTGCCCAGGCTGCAGACATCTCCCTCCTTAAGATCCTCCTGCCCAAAAAGGCGGCCTTGTCAGAGACATGAAACCAGCCCCTCCGGACATCTGGACAAGGCACAGCCCTTTGGCTGAGCACGAGGCCGTCCTGAATGCCACCGACAGTCAAAGGAGAGCCCTTATTCCTGGTCCAAATGGCCCAGCTAAATTGATGCAGCTGGGCACAGTGGGGGCGGTGGGGGTGAAGAGGGAAGCCAGGCCCTCTTGGCTGGCAACCCCAGGCACCTCCACAGGGAACTATGAAAAGCAAGTTTGCTTTCAGAAGAAGCTTCTGGAGCTGCCTTAGTAACAGCCTTCTGCCAATTGTTAAGAAAGCTCAATCAGTAACCGGTAGCGGGTAACTGTTGCTTTTGTGTGCCCAGTACCCCACCTTCTAGTGAAAGAACCTTTCTTTCCTGTGGGCAACTAATTCCATTAAAGGGTCTGAGTCTCCCACCACCCACTATACACAAGACCATAGGACCCAGCCCTGGCTGGCCAATCAAGGCACCCCAATACTCGGGCACAGTCATTGGGCATTTGATGCTAGCTCGGCCAATCAGAGCCCTCCTTGGGACTTTTCTCCCAGAGACAAGGACTGTCTGTTTCCACAAGGGTAGGATGAGGTCTGCAGCTGCCAGCAGCCATCTTGTCCACCATGTGGCTTGAGGCTGGCTAAGAAATGGAGTGACAGAGCCATAAAATTAGTCCTTGAGACCCTAGTTCAGCTATGTCTGAAGCTATTTGCTGTATATTTCAGGCCCCTACACCAATAAACTGTTTGTTTTCTCCAGCTGCTTAGAGTTTGGTCTCTGTCTATCTCTGTTACCTCCCAACAAGACCAACTCACAACTCTTCCTTGAACAAATATAAAGTGCTCAGGCTGACATTCATTCGAGCCCCTTGGTGATATACCCACAATATACATCCCAGGTCCCTGTGGGGCAGCTGAGGCAGCCTTGTCTCTGCTCCAGAAGCGCCAATCCTAGCCTACCTCTCTGAGACCAGGCATGTCTCTGACCAAGTGGCTATGAGAAGAAATGTAACTCCAGGGTCTCTGGTCAGCTGTGGTCCAAAAAGCCCTGGGAGGAGCCCATCAACCTCACACTTTGCCCTGTGGCCTGGGCAAGGCTCCGCACTGATGGTGGCAGGCCAGCTGCCAAGTCTGGACACACAGCTCCCACCAAATCACCTCAAGCATGCTCACAGCAGCTAGCTCCAGTGCCCCCAACAAAGGTGACAAAGCATGGGAATATCCTCAGACAGCCCAGGGCCCAGCTGCTCCCAGCAACATCTTCAGGGCCTGTGACCAGTCCTCTCACCTGAGGGAACTGTGGTTGACTTCTGGCTGCATGACAAGGCGGGAGGGAGCACACAGGACTGGCAACTTGGGCAGGACAGGAGAGGGGGCCCGGGAGAGCCCGGCTCCCTGCTTACCTAGGCAGGTTGGGCCTGAGTGTTGCATTTTCACTTCCCTAATAAGGGGCTGGAATTTGCTTTCCCAAATAGGAGGCAAAAGACACCAGTAGCAATGAGAGCTCTCTTTACACCAACGCCCTCCCAGTGCCTTGCACACAGCAGGCACTACGGCAATGCTGCCGAAATTGAAAGCAACCTTTCTGCTCAGAATTGAGGTCCAGGCACACTGGTAAAGTTGAACCAAGTGTTAAAATCTTGACATCCTTAGGCAAATGTTAGATAATCACCACTGCCCCAAAGCCCCAGAGTGTTTCTCCCTGCCACCGAGATTTCCAACTTTCCTACAACCCACCATCTGCAGGGTTAACTCTAGAGCCCTGCCACAGCCTGGATCAAGCACCAAAGGGCCTTTTTGATAGGTGGGTGGCCCGGCCTTACTGGTGGTTAAATATTCTCTTGTGCTTAGTTAAGCAGAAAGCCAGTGGCTTGGAGTGAGTGAACCAAAGCCAGGACCCTGAGGCATGGGGCACCGGGTCCCCATCAAGGACTGAGTGATCACCCAGCTTCCCTGGCATTTCTCACTGAGCCTCCCTCCCCAACTCCTAACCTCTCTGCCAGCTCTCTGGCCCAGTGTGTACACACACGTGTGTCTATGCGTGTGCACATGTGTGAACAACCAGGCACAAAATCAACCTTGATGGATCCATTTCATTTGCCTTCTTCCCCCTCCGTGTTCTTCTTCAGATCATTTCTACCTCATATCCACCATCTCTCATGCCCTTCCGCTAATGACCACGCTTGCTGAGAACACCTTGGGCAGCCTACTTTATGCCAGACTCTACCTGTAGTACTACTAAGTAGGCATTGGCACCACATTTTACAGGAGAGGAATCCGAGGTTCAGAAGGGTTAATTCCATTGCCCCAAATCACACAGCAGAGTTGGGATTTGAACTCAGGTCTGAGGTAGGGTACACCGGCATCCATGACCTTCCCACCATGCTCTGCTGTCTCCAGTAGAGTCACATGCAGAAGTAGTTGACTTTAGTGTGGCTGACCATTCAGAACCATTCTGAAAATGGTGGCTCTCCTTCCCTACGCGGATCATAAGCCCGCAGGCACACAGACGCTATTCTTTCTCTTTCCTTAGCCCCGTCTTCCTCCAGTGCTGGCATTATTCAGGCACTCAATCAATATTGATTAAATTGAATATCACAAGATTCACAGAACTAAGCCATGCTGCCAGGAGGGCAACAAATCTTTTAAAAATAGCTAGCTGTGGGACACGTGGGACTTATCATCTCTGGTCTATAAAAGGGGAATAATAGTAGTACCTACTTCATAGGTTTGTGGTCAAGTTCACAGGCAAAGACAAAATGTTGAGTACATGGCACAACGCCGGCACATAGAAAGTGTTTAGTAAATATTAGATAATACTATTGCTGTTATTATGCCCGCGCAATGGTCTAAGCTTGAAGCCAACTTTTCAATTCCCTTTACTCCATGACAGCTCCATCAATTGCTTCATTCAGTGAGGGAAACACCCAAGAAGACAGATCTACATAACCCAGTGATTGTCACCCGGGCTCTCGTGGCAGGATGTGAGCTGCTTTTAAGGTCTCTCATAAACGCACTGCTTTACGGAGACTCTCAGAGGAAAGAGGGAGGGCTGCCAAGCGAACCATTTTGTGTCTTATTTAGAAGTAGCCTTGCACACTGGCATAAAGGTCGCCGCTGTAATGCGGCCCATGTGACTGAACCCAAAGAAAGTCCGCACCCAGGATCCGCTGTTGAACCCATTCTTGCTTCCTTCAGGTCACCAAGCACAGACTCGGAGCGTGCCTGAATGCCAAAATCATTTAATGATTTAAAAAGGTCAAGATCAATGGCTTCAGCAATTTCTGGGAAGCGGTAACTCAGCGAGCTGTGGAAGGTTCTCAATTTGCTGTCTCCAGCCTGGCCCCATGGCAGGATTTATGCTGAATGGGCTCCACGAGGCAAATATATCCTGAGATCGGGCCCCATCCAATCACCCCGCCCAGGAAGTGCTGGCACACTGACATCACCCTCACAGCTGCCAAGTCCCCCTTGCTCTGAGGGGCACTCTCTCATTTCACATTAATTAGAAGGCCATTTTCCAAGCATTTCCATCCCATAATGAAGGGCTTTCTGCAGTGGCTCAGTGAAATATTAAAACATCTGACTTGGAATCTTAAGAAAAATTCATCCTGCCTGTTCAGTCTGTATATTGCATAACCCTTTACATTCAGAGAGGGGGGCAGAATAAGTTCTGAAATAAGGACAGCTTGTCCCAGATGCTGGCAGAGGATATGGGGTGGAGAAGAGGGAAATGACCACACCATCACCATCACACACCGACCACGGAACTGTCTTCCTCCCAGCACATCTGCCTCTGATGGAGGTATGGGGGAAGCACAGAGAGGAAGGGATGGGAGAATAGGGAACACAGGATGAAAATAAGAAGAGGACACAGCAGTCCCCTTGTGGTAAATGTTTATTTTTGTGGTTCCCAGTGAACTATACCTCCCACTCTGACTCTGGGCCTGGCCATGTGGTTTGCTTTGGCCAATGCAGCCTTAGCAAGAATGATGCAGTCAGAGACCGGATAAGCATGTGCATAATGTTCTCTTGGAATACTCACTGTCAGGATCCAACCACCATGCAAAGCAGTCCACATTAGCTATGTGGGGATACCATGTGGCAGGCCCTAGCCTTCCATTCATCCCCACCAAAGAGCCAGATATGTGAATGAAGCCATATCAGACATTCCAGTCCCATCTACCATTGACTTCAGCTACACGAGATAGCCCAAGCAAGACTAGCAGAAGATCCACCCAGCTGAGCACTAGTCAACCCACAGAATCATAAAAAATAATAAAATCACGTTTGCTTTAAACCAACAAATTCTAGGGAAGTTTGTTACTTAGCAACGAAGAGCCAAAACATTCCATTATTCTCCAGCAGCCTCAATGTCAAGAGCACATTTCCTGATGAACCCTCATGAAAGTTCCTCTGAGGTCTGTCAGTGGCATCCACTCTGAGTCCCCACTAACTGCCACCCTTTTCCCACCCCTGCTACTCACCAAAAGTAGGTTTCCTGCTAACCCATAGCATCTACATTTCTCACACAGTAAATCTTGATTATCAAATGCCTCACTCAGCCATGGACCTTTACTGTGACAACAAACCAGGGTTCTGGGGTTATAAGGATGCAAAATAAAATCTCCTTCATTCCATCCTGTGTGCCAAAGGGTGTATTTGTATAAGGCACCCGGTAGCTGCTGAGAAATGAGGTTCAAAATACTAAAGACTCTAAATTTTACATTTATACACACATATAGTGATTATATATATAAAACATATTGGTTCATACTATATCACAAACTAAGCTAAGTACTGAAAGGCTGTTTTGCTCTGTGGAAGTCCTTGATATAATGAATGAATAAGGACGCTGTGCAATCAACATATTAATTGTATGTAAATGGTGTTTTTTAAATGCTTTAAAACAATTTATTCCCCTGAGCATTTTAAATAGGCCCCCTGGAAAGTTGTTTATGTAGTCATTTGCTTGGCACACTTCTCTCTCCTAACGGGTTCCTTCAACCCCCAAATGAACACTTCAGGAAACCTTGCTGTCCCTTTCCTCATCCTTTCTAGAAAGCAAGTGTCCTGAGGGTACTGGCCAGGGGACCTGTCTTAGTGGTTCTGAAATCTGACCACTTGTTCCTTGCCCCAAATGTCTCTTGTCCCTTCTGTCAATTATTGCCTATCCTTCATGAGGCCTCGGTAAGGTTAAAACATCAGTGATTATCAGGGACAAAATACTCAATCAACCTGCAAAAATGCTCAGGCGGCCCTTCCACGCTCCCACTTTGGTGTGGAAGGAAAAGGTTGCTCAAGACAGACATCACAAACCCTGCCAAGATGGCTGTCAACATTCCAATGTCACAAGTCACTTACTACCTTCCTATCAAGCTCAAGGAATAAGCTATGAATCACACAGCACCTAAACCAGATGTTCAATAAAGAAAATGCATGAATTTACAAGATAGAAAAGAGACACTTTTTGGTTTGGGTTTGTTTGGGGCTCCAAAAAAAATTAACCCAACTTCCCAGGAAGCTTTCCAAAAAGCAAGATTTCCGATAAGAAAGGCCTATTGTGAAGCAGGCCTATTGTCCATCTAGAATTTTCCCACAATCCCCCACAGAAGTATCCATTTATTTTCTTGAGACACATATGATCCAAGGATAGAAGAAACATGCAGGGCCCCATGTGAGGTGTGTTTACAATTCAGCGCCTCTTACCTGAATGTTTCAAGGTAGGTGCTCAGAAAGTCATCTTAAGTCCTGCTTCTCCCCACCCCTGTCTCTTACATTGACTTCACTGATCTTCCCTGGTTCCCAAGAAACAGAAGTAGGAAGTTTGAGGAAACAATTAATGAAGCTGCTGTACACCATGACCTGGGCCATACAGCACAACTGCAGACACCTCAGTGGCACAAGTGGCACCTGCAACTTACTAGCCAGGTATAGCTAATAGGGAGTAGAGGTGGGAATCCAGCATTCCTAGAGGCTGGAGGCCATTCCCGTGGACTCCAGGATAACTATTAATAGAAGAAACATGTAACCTATTGCTTGGGTTGAACTCAGCTTGAAGAGGTTCACAAAAGACTTGTGTCACCCAGTTTTCACCATGGCAGCAGGCCAACAGCAAGGCTTGGTCCTTGGGCTGGTGAAGTGCCAGTCTGCTCCACCCCCATGCTTCTCCTGGCCTATCCTGTATTGCAAGAATCACAGCTCTTGGGCTCCCTTGCCCTCAGGCTTCTAGGGAGGTTTGGCCAAAGACAGGCACTGGCAGAAGATTACAGGGGAGGAGGAAGGGAGAGGCCAGGGTATTTCCTCCCTCTTGCTGATTCTTACAGCCTGCTCAGCCACAACTGGGCTCTTCTGTGCCTCCTGCTCATCCCAGAGGGACCCTCCCTTCACGACCCACTTGCCATATGGACCTGGCTTCTGGGTTCCAAAAACACTATCTCCTCCCTTTAGCCCTCCAGCCCCAAGGTAGTAGCACCTTCCTACTAGTACAAATCTCTGGATTGCCTCACCTGGGTGGCTTCCCAGCTCTTCCATCACCTGTATAGCCAGTTCCCTATATTAAATCCCCTCAGTTGAAAGACCTAGTGTAGTTTCTGTAGTAGACATCCACACTCTCTCTATCCTGCCTGATTTAACTCAAATTGTCCATGACTCTCCCACAGCCGAATTTATTGCATTGAGTCCAGAAGAACAGTGAGAATTTAGAAGAGAGAGAGAGAGAGAGAGAAGGAAGGAGAGAGGGAGGGAAGGAACGAAGAAAGGAAGAAAAAAAGTAACAACTGATACTGAATGAGCATTACCTTGTTTGGGGCACAGTTTTAAATATACACACATTAACTTGTTCAATCCCCCCACAACAATGGAAGTTGATACTTTTATTATCTTCATTATACAGATGAGAACACTGCAGCTCTGAGAAGTTCAGCAATTGGCCCAAGGGCACACAGCTAGGAAGTGGCAGCATGGGGGTTTGAACCTAGAAGAATTCGGGGCAGCCTCTAGGAGCTGAGGCCCCTAACCCACTAAGAATCCTAGGGAGGCAGGGGCATTCTGAGCGGGTTTCTGAGAAGGGTGCGTTCTGGGCTGGAACTGGCCTTGTGGCTTTCTGGAGCCACAAGGGAGAAACTGCCTTACAGAACAGTCATCTGTCCCCAAATGGGGGGGACATGGGAAATTCTCCAAAGGAGTGGTTGGGGGGGTGGGCGGCTTTGTATTCTCCAGCTCAGGAAACCTTCCGCAGAGATGAGCAGAGGGTCTCTGCTTTCCTTTTGCAGCATATGTATGTGGGAAGACAACAGGAGCCAGTCGCTGCTCTCAACACAGTCACCCACAGCTAGCCAAGATCTAACCCTGGAAAGGGGTATGGAAGCTGCTCCAGATTTCCCAAAGCACTTAGGCTGGGGGGCGCTGAGGCCCAGGCTGGCTACCCTGCACCGCTGTGAGACTCCAACCTTAGGCCCACAGTCCCTCGCCCCCAAGGGCCCTCCCAGACAAATGGCTGTGTCTGTGTCTTCCAGCTGGGCAGGCCGGTGAGGGCAGGCAGGTACACCATCCCTTCCATCTGGGCACCCCTCTCCCCACTGGCAGCCCCATCCCACGGGCACAAAATTTGCAAAGACTAAGATGCAAAGAACATTTGAAAACAGGACCACAGGGGAGGCCAAAGATTAATACGAAAATAATAAAATCATGGAAGGATTTGAGGATGAAATTTCTCAGTTCACCAATTAGTTCACCAACTGGCCACCTAACATTTTTGGTAAAAGGCAGGTCCAGGAACAGCCTGTCATCCCCACTGGCCAATCAGAAGGGAGGCAAGAAGGAGCAGAGTCCTGAACCCCCCCACACACACACCTGCAGTTAACACTTTCATTGCTGGATTGTGGTTGGGGGAGAAGGAATAGGGCCTGGGAGAGGGGCATTTGGGGAGTTGGGGTATTTACCAAGAAGCACAGATGGATTTTGATATTTTAACAACTGCTAAGACCTTGCTGGAACGGGCCAGGTGAGTATGATGCAGAACAGGGCCTCCTGGTGGGAGCCCTGGGGAGAGGGAGGGGACAGATGACTGTTCTGTAAGGCAGTTTCTCCCAGGCCCCCAGGAAGGAGCCCACATGACAGAGGGTCCCTTCCAGAGCAGACACTCTGCCACCACCAGTGCAGACACATGGCAGCCTGTAGGGCTGGCTCATGGAGATGTGTCCCCCACTGGGAGGACAGAATGATTTGCACTGAGCCTTCCAGGCCGACGCAAGCTTTCTCTCTCTCCCCCGGCCCCGCCCCCAAGCCTGGTCTCTGAAGCATTTGTGAGGAGGAGGCGGCCAAGGCCCCCACTGGTTATTCTCTGTGCAAAGCTAAGTAGCTTGGGGGACTGGGAGGAAGACCTTGACCTCGGGAGCCCTAAGCTGCCGCTGACAGCAGACAGCAAGGGGGGCCCTTGGGAATGGCGCTTTATTGAGGAACATTTGTCTTCATTTGGGGCAGTGTACATCTCATCCCACAGGCGTGCCCTGAGGCCCGAGTGTCCCTGACCTCTACCCCAACTGTCCCTGCAACTACAACTGCTGTCCCCCACGCTGGATTGAAGGGGTAGTGGCCACTTAAAGCCCCTGAGAGCCAGGGTGACAGATGTCAGGGAAGAATAACAGGAAATTCCCTACAGCACCCCAGAATGCTCCCAGCCCCTGCAGGGGAAAGGAGACTTAGGGCAGGCGTGGCCACCTCACAAACTCAGCTGCAAAAACCTGGGTCCTCCTGGGCCAGCGATTCTGGAAATTCAAAACTCATATTCAACATAATAATCATAGATTTGGATAATGAAAAAATACATATACCTATAGTTTTCAGAATGCAAATTGAAGAACTAAATCTCCTCAAAATCACTGTGGCTGGTCGGAATGTCCCCAGACACTGTCTCCTCTCTCATAGACAGAGACTCCGCTGGGACGACTCTGCAAATGGGCTTTAGAATCTGAAAACACCAGAGTGCAAGATTATGGCGGGGTTTTTCCCCCCGAAAACTTCAGTATATTTAAGATGTTGGAGGACCACGAACTATGCCCTAGACGCTGCCACAAATCTGAGTTAATAAATCACTTCATCTCCCCGCGCCTCGTATTCCAAATATTAAAAAATATATATTGCCTAACCATCAAAGGAGATGGCAGGAAGCAAGGCCACCAAGGCACGACGGTGACTACACCCCAGACCCGACCCGCCTAGGCCTGGGGTAGCAGCGCGAAGGCCTCGGTTAGCGGCGAGGTGCTGAGTCCAGCTCCACAGCGAGGTTTTGGGAGCTGCGAGCCAGAGGCACAGGCACGTGGCGCGCCTCGCTCCAGCACTTTCCAAACGCGCCGCGGCAGCAGGACCGCTGGCTCTGGGGGTGGGGGTGGGGGTGGGGGTGGGGGTGGGGGGCGGGGGGGCTGGGGCCAACCAGGAACCCGAGCCCCCTACCGGGAGTCGTCGCGTTAAAAACGCGGGCCGAAGGGGCCGGGCCGCGTCCGACCTCCGTGCCCACACCGGGGGCTCGCCCGCCCTGCTCGCTGCGCTCATCTCCATGTGGAGCGGCGTCGCGGCCGCCCTCCTGTCGCCGCCGCGGCTCTGCAGGCGCGGGCGCCCCGGGCTCCCTCCCTTCCCCTCCCCCGCCCGCGCCTTTGTCTGGCCCGGCGGCGCTCTCGGAGCCAGCAGGGCGGGTAATTGGCGGCCGGAGGAGGCGTGCGGGCCGGCCGGGCCTCCGCTAATGAGCGGGCGGAGCCGCGGGGAGGGCGCGGCGCGGCCCTGGCGCAGAGCCCGGGAGGGGGCTTCCGTGGCCGAGCGGACCCGGAATGGCCCTCCGGGTCCCAGCCGCCCCCTCCCGGGCTATGGCGGGGAGCGGCGCCCCGAGGGACAAGCACTCCTCCTCCTCCCCCATGCGGTCCCCGGCGCGCTCCAATTACCCTGCGGCCGTGCCAAGGCCTCCGGCTGCCCCCGGGCCGCCCCCGCGTCCCCGGGAGAAGTGCCAGGGACCGAAACGCTCGGACGAGAGGACAGAGGGAGGAGGCTCCCTGGGGGCTTCGCCACGCTGCAGGGGACCCGGGCGGCCCAGGCGCCCCTGGAGCACGTCCCCCCACCACCACCCCCCACCCCACCCCACCCCACCCCACCCCCCGCCAGGGTCCGATGCCGGAGAGCTCTCCTAGAGAAGCGAAACCTGCTCCAGCATAGATAGCGAGAAAATTCACCCTGGTTTCTAAATTTATTGTGCTGAATCCGCCGCGTTCTGCCAGCCGGAGGTACGGCGGGCTTGGAGTAGTCTGTACCAAAGGGCGCGGTGGCCCCCTCGCTGGGGGTGGGGGATCCTGTGTTGTTGGCTCTGAGAAATCCCCTCTCCAAGACTGCTCGAGGAGTGACGGAGGACATCGGAGCTTTAAGGAGAATAGGGGTGGGAATGGGGGACACGGGGAAGCCTTTCTCCAGCCAGTTCTCCCCTTCCGGGAAGCCCACCCAGCTACCATCACTGGCCCGAGCCCCCTGCTCCAGGAGCCTGGCCCCTTCTTGGGGTGCAGTCCCCAAGGGTCAGGAATTCTGCAGCAAACTGGCCCTGTGGCCCCCATGCCCAACTTCTTGCTTGTCTCGCTCGGTCTCCATTCCTGCCTGTGCTTTGATCCCAGGCTGCCTTCTGGGTTCTTGAAGTCACTGATGGCTTCCTGTTAACAGTATTCTTCACTGCCGCCTTTTCAGAAATGACTTCTCAGACTTGGAGGCTGAGACACTGTGGAAGGAAGGGCCCAGGCCTCAGGGACTTGGGGGTCCACACGGGAGCCTCACACTTGCCCAGCACAGCCTTAGGGAACCACCAGCAGCTCAGGACGGCCCCAGGGGGAGCGTGCACCAGTGGCCTCCAGTGTCTCTTGACTTAATGGAGACTGCCACATCTCAGGGAAGAGAGGACAGTTTCTTCAGAAGACTCTCCGCCTAGAACCTTTTCCTTTCTTGCCCAACTCTCCCTATAGTGGCCACCTGGGAGCAGCCCACCCACAGAGAGCTTTTTCCCCTTTTCATTCACTTTTTATTGAGGTATAACTTACATACAGTGACGTGCACACTTCTTAGGTGCACTGCTTGATTAATCCTTACGTGTATACTGTATAATCACCACTCACGTCAACACGTAGAGCATTGCCACCAGCCCAAAAGGTTCCCACATGCCCTTTCTTAGTCAACATCCCCAACCATTCTGATCTCTGTGGCCCTAGATTAGTTGCGCCTGTTTTTATAAACAAAATCATGCAGCCTGTGCTTTTTGGTTTATGGTTTCTTTCACTCACTGTCTACCAGATCCATCCATGCTATTACACGAAGCAGTAGTTCATCCTTTTTAATTACTGAGTGGTATTCCATTGTATGAATATACCACAATTTACTTATCCGTTTGACTTCCGATGGACATTTGGATTGTCTCCAGCTTGGAGCTGTTGTTATGAATAAAGTGGTTCTGAACATTGTTCATATGTTTAACTTGATTGTCAAATAATATCCCAAAGTAGTAGAGCGCAGTTAGCTTTTTTTTTTTTAAGACAGAGTCTCGCTTTGTTGCCCAGGCTAGAGTGAGTGCAGTGGCGTCAGCCTAGCTCACAGCAACCTCAAACTCCTGGGCTCAAGCGATCCTTCTGCCTCAGCCTCCCAAGTAGCTGGGACTACAGGCATGTGCCACCATGCCCGGCTAATTTTTTCTATATATATTAGTTGGCCAATTAATTTCTTTCTATTTATAGTAGAGACAGGGCCTCGCTCTTGCTCTGGCTGGTTTTGAACTCCTGACCTTGAGCAATCCGCCCGCCTCGGCCTCCCAGAGTGCTAGGATTACAGGCGTGAGCCACTGCGCCCAGCCCGCAGTTAACTTTTTAAAGCTACAATCAGGGCACAAATGCTTTTCAGAGAAATAAGTTACAGCAGAGCATAATAATGACAGGGGACATATATTGAGCACTTAGAATGTGCTAGGTACTGCTCTAAGGGATTTGCCTGTAATTAACATTTACTTACATGCATGTATTGCAAACATTCTCACAGTGCTGAGTTTCATCTTAGAATGAGCACAAGGTCTCAGAGGCTGGGTTATAATGATCTTTGTATTGCCTGCCCCAACAGGAACCCAGGTACAATAGTCTGTGTTTGTGGAATGAATCAGCTCCATTTTACAGATGAGGAAACCAAGGCACAAAGAAGTGGCAACTTGCTGAAGATTCTGTGGCTAGCAAGTGGCAGGGTCAAGTCTGCAACTCAGGTCCCCAGGTTCGTGGCATTGCTGGCATTCTTATGAATGTAAACCTCCTTTAATTTCCTCCCTCTTACACCCCAAGTTGGCATTCCAGAGCTCCAATCTTTTGGGGCCCTTGTCTTCCTTTCCCCGTTATCTCTTCTTATGTAACAAACCACCCTAAGACTTAATGATTTAAAACAATTATTATTTACCTCTTGTTCTGTGAGTTGAGTGGACTCAGCTGGAAGGTTCGTTCCTGGGGTCTCTCAAGCAGCTGCAGCTGCAGTCATCTGTGGGCTGCACTGGACCAGGCATCCAAGATGGTACACACACATGGCTGGTGGCTGATGCTGGCTGTTGACCGGCAGCTCAGCTGAGGCTGTCAACTGGAGCACCTCCATATGGCTTGGACTTCTCACGGTAGGGCACTGCATTCTCAGAGGGTGTGTCCCTGTTTCAAGAACAAAAATCTCAAAAGGCACTAAGGGGAAATCACCAGGTCAATGAAGAGCTACACTAGGAAGAGGTCTAGATTCATTTCCATCATATTGTATTGGTCAAAGGAGTCACAGGGTCTCACCAGATTCAAAGGGATGGAGACAAAGACTTGATGAATGAGTGGCAGGTCACATTGCAGAAGACCATGTGGGGTGGCAACTATAGTTATAGCTATCTTTGTAAAGTATATAACTTCTTTGCCCACTTACATTGCTCCCAGCTCTAGGTCCAGGAATGCCAAAATCATCCCTCCACCTATTTGGTCTTTGAAATCACAAGGCTCCCAGGACTCCTTCCATTTCAGGTCAAAACCACCATACTGAGTCTTCTTAACACCACCCCCTTGGCATGCCCCAACTGGGCCCACCCTGCACAGTCTCCTGTGTCAGGTCATCATTCCTCTCTGGGTCCCTGCCCACACACACCACTTCCTCTCCCAGCTCTGGGCACAGTCCCCATTCTGGGATGTCCAACTGAACCTTGCCATCCTGGCCTGCCAACCCCAACTGCCACCTATCCAGGTCCTCTCCTTCTAACGGTCATATCAGACAAACACAGAACCCTCTAGAATCCCTGACCAAACTAGGATTTTCCTACAACCACCTAAGGTGTTTGAGGAGGGGGGTCTGGCCTCTACTCTTACACTTCATTTGAACAAGCACAGACTTTCTAGTTAGAAAACTTGAGTTTTAATCCTTGCTCTGCTGCTAACTGGCTGTGTGGTCTTGGGCTGGGTGAGTGGTCAAACCTCTCTGTGACTTGGTGTCCACATCTGCAGAATGGACATAATTATTGGACCCACCTCATAGGGTTGTTGTGAGGATTAAAGGTGGTAACACATAAACATCTGGTGCAAGAGTATGGAAAGAGCAGACACTCCCAGAACCCAGTCTTCTTTTCGCCAACTCCAAAGCTGCTTTTTGAAAGCAAAATTTTTTGTGTGATTATGTTTTATATTTGAGGAATTTTGACAAGGCAAACCATGCAATCAGCACCCAGAGCAAGAAACAGAACATTACCAGCACCCCGAAGTCCCTGCCCCCTTTCAGTTCCTACCAACCCCCAAGACTAGCCAGACTTCTAACACCCTAGATTAATATCTGACCACATTTGTGGCAGCCAACTCTCCTGCACAATTGGCGAATGAGATAGTCATCTATCTGGTGTGATTTGAAAGGAGCCAGAAAATCCAGCTCCCACTGTGCCTAAATTTCCTCCATTATTGAGGCATTCCATTGTGTTAAGCATTGCTCCTCACCCACAGTTCTCTTTTAAAATGCAAATCCATCTGTGTTGGAGTAAAAGCAATTCCCTAGTCCCACAGAAAAAAAATATCTGGTCAACCCTTTTCCGCTGGTTCCCAGCACAGATGAACCTTGTTAACCAGCAAAGAGCTGCAGAAAAGGGGGAAGCATGGGATGGAGGAAGATGCACTTTAGCGACTTCACAATTTGACCCAAGGGCGGTTCAGACTTTTAGCATGTTTTTCTAATCTGGTGTTTAAGGGACTCAAGCCACCATCAACCAGAGCAATTCCATGAAGTCATCCAATATACAGAAAAGGAGCAGATGATAATAAAAATGAATCCTGGGATTCGGGGGCGGGGCCTGGGGTGAGGCCCCACCCTGGTTTTACAACACACCTTTCCAAGTCAGGCCCAGGAGAGCTTCTGGCTCTGTGACGTCATCAGATGTCAGGCCTTTTGACAAATGAGTCCAACCCGCAGCTGGAGCCTTTGATAAGCCATTTGCAGGCGTCTGGGAGACATCCACGCTGGTCTTGGGAATGCATCCTAGCCACATCTCAAATTCACATCTTTTCATGTTTTTTTTAAAAGCATGCCATGCATCTGTGAAGATTCATGGCTTAAAATATTTTTTCTTTTCTCTGACATTTCACCTTTTCTCCTTATTTTATTTTTTTTTAAGGAAAAGAAAATATTCACTACAAGGTTCATTTAGTTTCTGGGTAATAACTGTCAGATATTAACGGATAGCCCCATACATCCAGCATAAAATAATAGAATTTGTTGAGTGCATTAGACATCCAATAATGGGCACGGCGGACAGTGTGTAGAGCTGAAGAAAGGCTTCTCTTGGTAAAAGGGAATGCACGCTATGAAAAACAAGACATAAAAGACATTTGTCAAAACGTCCTCTTGTTCCTTCATACATTTGCACACGCAAGTCCTCCTACCTAAAACATTTTTTTTTTCTTTTGTTACTTTCTCTCTCAGGCAACTCCTCCTCATCCTGCAAAGACTCAAATCAGTCTCTTCTCTTCCAGGAAGGAAGCCCTTGCCTGTTTTCTGGACTCCTACCTGTCATACCCTGTCCCCATAGCATCCTGGGCTTGCTTCTGCCCAAATACTTGTTGTATTGCATTGTACCTGTCAAGTGCAAACTGCAAGCTCCTTGAGTTTGCAGGGCTTGTGTCTTCTACACCTGCATTCTTGGCCCGTAACCCTGTGTGAGGCTCAGTCTAGCAGATGCTGTTGGTGTCTACCTGTGGTCCCCAACTGTTAACCACTTCAGTGCCAATCTCTCCAGTTCCGACTGGCAGTATCTGCATCTTTGCCTGTGTTCTCTGGCTTCCAGAGCCTACCTTGCTGTTCCTATAGGCTGCTGGAAGTGCTAGAAAAGTAATGCCTTTCCCATTGGCCCTCAACAACACCTAAATTGAATCAGCACAGCCTTGCCCCTCCCTAGATGAAAACTGAGGCTTAGTTCAACGTTGGCTTCAAAATTCCTCGGTGGTGTTAAACTCCACTTGCCCTCAGTGGTAATGGGCTTGATTATTGCCTGCCTTTCTTCCCTTCCATGTTTCACTAGCCCACCCATTCCCCTATCAGTGTTTCCTGGGGTCACCTCCCAAATAAACTGTGGTACAGACATACCTTGGAGGTACTGTGAGTGTGGTTCCAGACCACTGCAATAAAGCAAATAATGCAATGAACGAGGTGAGTCACACAAATTTTTTGGTTTCCCAGTGCATATAAAGGTTATGTTTACACTATACTGTAGTCTAGTGAGCATATATTGCATTGTGTGCAATATACATACCTCAATTTAAAAATGCTTTATTGTGAAAAAAAAAAATGCTAACACTCATGTGAGCCTTCAGCGAGTTGTAATCCTTTTGCTGGTGAAGGGTCTTGCCTGGATGTTGATGGCTGCTGACTGATCAGGGTGGTGGTTGCTGAAGTTTGGGGTAGCTGTGGCAATTTCTTAAAATAAGACAACAATGAAGTTTGTCACATTGATTGATTCTTTCTTTCAAGAAAGACTTCTCTGTAGCATGCGGTGCTGTTTGATGGCATTTTACCCACAGCAGAACTTCTTTCAAAACCGGAGTCCATCCTCTCAAACACTGTCCCTGCTTTATCGACTATTTTTATGGAATATTCCAAATCCTTTGTTGTTATTTTAACAATGTTCACAGCATCTTCACCAGGAGTAAATTCCATCTCAAGAAACCACCTTTGCTCATCCAAAAGAAGCAACTCTTTATCCATTCAAGTTTTAGCATGAGGCAGCAGCAATTCAGACACATCTTCAGGCTCCACTTCTAATTCTCGTTCTCTTGATGCTTTCACCACATCTGCAGTGACTTCCTCCACTGAAGCCTTGAACCCATAAAAGTCATCCATGAAGGTTGGAATCAACTTCCAGACTCATGTTCATGTTGATATTTTTTACCTCCTCCCATGAATGGTCATGTTCACATCTGTTCTTAATGGTCACAGGGAAAACTGTTGGGCGTCGGGACGAGGCTGCTGGCCGCCTCCCCGCCACTCTGCATCTCCGCGGGCTGGCGCTGTGTGGGGCCTGTTGGAGGACATGGCGAGTGCGCACTGCTGGGGCCAGGCCTTGCATGCCAATGCCCACTCTCCGAGCCACGCCTAGTGCTCCGCTGCCTGCTCCTGTCCTCCGGCAGCGCTGGCTGCACGATCTTGATTGGACACTTTTTGAATCCCACTGTGGCTGATTGGATGTTAAAGCATGTTGCTGATTGGATGCTTTTTGAGTCCTACCAAGGGTATAAAAACAGGAGAAGACCAAGGAAGGGGGGGTCAGAAGTCAGAAGTTGGCTGAGCCTGCTGGAGGAATAAAAATTGTTCTCCAACTCTTCATGTGCTGCTTAGTTCTTTCCGTGGTCTAGCGCTATAACAAGAGCTGTAACACTAGCTGTATACCTTGCTATAACAATGGCTAGTAGAATAGTGAATCCTTTCCAGAAGGTTTACAATATACTTTGCCCAGATCCATCAGAGGAATCATTAGTTATGGAAGCTATAGCCTTATGAAATATATTTCTTAAATAATAGAACTTGAAAGTTGTAATTACTACTTGATCCACGGGCTGGAGAATGATGTTGTGTTAGCAGGCATGAAAACAACATTAATCTCTTTGTGCATCTCCATCAGGGCTTTTGGGTGACCAGGTGCATTGTCAATGAGGAGTAATATTTTGAAAGGAATCGTTTTTTCTGAGCAGCAGATCTCAACAGTGGGCTTAAAATATTCAGTAAACTATGCTATCAACAGATGTGCTGTCATCCAGGCTTTGTTGTTCCACTTATAGAGCACAAGCTGAGTAGATTTAGTACAATTCTTAGGGGCCCTAGGATATTTGGAATGCTCAATGAGCATGGACTTCAACTTAAAGTCACCAGCTGCATTTGCCCCTAATAACAGAGTCAGCCTGTCCTTTGAAACTTTTTTTTTTTTCTTTTTTGCCATAAAAGTGAGAAATGACTTTGAAACTTTTAAGCCAGGCATTGAGTTCTTTCTAGCTGTGAAAGTCCCACATGACATCTTCTTCCAATAGAAGGCTGTTTTGTCTACATTGAAAATCTGCTGTTTAGTGTAGCCTCCTTCATCAATGATCTTAGCTAGATCTTTTAGAAAGCTTGCTACAGCTTCTACGTCAGCACTTGCTGCTTCACCATGCACTTGTATGTTATAAGGGTGGCTTCTTTCCTTAAACCTCATGAAGCAACCTCTGCTAGCTTCACACTTCTCTTCTGCAGCTTCTTCAGTTCTCTCAGCCTTCACAGAATTGCAGAGAGTTAGGGTTTTGTTGTGGATTAGGTTTTAGCTTAAGGGAATGCTGTGGCTGGTTTGATCTTCTATCCAGACCAGTAAAACTCTCTCCATATCAGCAATAACACTGTTTCACTTTCTTATCTTTCTTGTGTTCACTTGAATAGTACTTTTAATTTCCTTCAAGAACTTTTTCTTTGCATTTATAACTTGGCTAACTCTTTGGTGCAAGAGGCCTAGCTTTTGACCTATCTTGGCTTTTAACATGCCTTCCTTGCTAAACTTAATCATTTCTAGCTTTTGATTTAAAGTGAGAGGCGTGTGACTCTTTCACTTGAACACTCGAAGGCCATTTGTAGGGTTATTAATTGGTCTAATTTCAATATTGCTGTGTCTCGAGGAATAGGGAGGCCCAAGAAGAGGGAGAGAGAGAGAGAACGGCTGGTTAGTGGAATAGCCAGAACACACACAACATTGACCTATTAAGTTTGTCATCTTATATGGGCATGGTTCACAGTGCTCCAAAACAATACCAATAGTAACATCAAAGATCACAAATTGCAGATCACCATAAAAAATATTATAATCATAAAGTTTGAAATATTGTAAGAATTAACAAAATATGACACAGAGACATGAAGTGAGTACATGCTGTCTGTTGGAAAAATAGCACCAATAGACTTGCTCAATGCAGGGTTGCCTCAAACCTTTAATTTGTGTAAAAAAAAAAAAAAGGCAATAAAGTGAAGCACAGTAAAATGAAGTATGCCTGTACTTCCATTCAAATCCATGTCTCAGGGGCAACTTCTGAAGAAGCCAAACTTAGAACCACATAATAGATGCTCAACAAATGATTTTTGAATGAATAAATGATGGATTTTTTTATAGCACTAATACCAAAAGGAGCTCTCTAGGGCTAGATTTTCTGTAGGGTCTGTATTATTCATTTTAAGTAACCACATTGAGTCAAATACGAAGTCTACTTGAAAAGTTCTTCTTTACTTTGGACAAAGTAGACAAGACCAAGTGCCAAGGAACTGGGACAATTGCATAGTGTGTGGCACTGAGGTAGACAGTTGTACCCAACTTAGACATTCAAACACAGGGGAAGGCTTGTCAATTTGGTTTTGATTTGGGGTGCTGGCCACACTGATTCCCTCTTTCCCCTCTTCTGTGATTGATCACCGTGCAGCCTCAACTGGGCTTTGGGGTTCTGCTTAAGTGAGAAGCTGGCAGGCTGTGTGGGCTGTCCCTGTCCCTGGGGAAACATCAACAGCTGAGTCTGTCCTCATTGCTGCCTCTCAGATTAAATCTACCACAAGGGGCTGGGAAATAAGGAAATTAGCAAAGGTGTTGTCGCTAGTGCACACTCCGATTTTACTGATCGCCTTTCCCCACAAAGATTGGCTGTCCATTAGTCTCCAGCTTGGTTCTAAGAGACTATTTCCTGCCTGGGCTGATATTTCTGCCACCTATACTGTTCAGAGGGCTCTTTCTGGAAGTACTCAAGCTTATCAGAGCCAAAGCTGACCACTGACATTCTTTCTACTTGGTCAATTCTTTGAAATTTTTAGGATGTCCTAACATTTTGAAGAAACTAAAATGATTTGCTTTTGTCATCTTGCTGTGTTTCTTGACAGGATTTCAGAATTGGAGATTTTCTTGTTTAGTCCCTTTTATAGGCAAAAGAGACTGGAATACCCACTCGGCCCACAGGTAGGAAAAAGAACCCAAGAAAAATAGCTAATATGTGTTGAGTTTTATAATGTACAGAGAGTTCTGTACGTGTTATCTCCCTTAACCTTCACACAGCCCATGGGGCATTACGATTATCTCCATCTGACAGATGAGGAGAGTGAAGCCCAGAGAGATTACAGAACTGGCCCAGAGTTATCAGGTTAGTAATGGCAGCACAAGGCACACGCCATGCGTCTGCGTCCTGAACCAGGGCCCTCAACAGACTCAACATTTATTGAGCACTGGTTATTGCTAGGGGGTTGTCATGTAAACTTTCCTTGCTTTTCTTGTGAAATCTTCTATTCAGTATGTTCCATGCAGTAGCATTTGTCTTCATTTGGGTTCCCCCTGTAGGGGTGGAAAGATGTGATCCCTTTCTTCACCCATCATTGGGATCTCCATCAACACTCCTATCACAAAAGCCAGGCTAACAAGAGAAAAGCATGACAAACATTGAGTCAAAGTTTTACGTGACACAGGAGGCTTCAGAGATGAAGACACAAAGACCCGAGGAAATCTGTCTGGTTTTATGCTTAGGGTTGACGAAGAATGAACAGCCGTGCAGAAATGTGATTGGACAAAAGGTTGTGATCTAATGGTAATAGACAAAGAGTTGTCTATTACCAGCAAGGCCTGTCTGTTCAGATTTTTCCTGGCCTCTGTGCAGCATTCCTTCCTCCTGGGTGTGGGGCAGGCCCCTCTGGAATGAGGGCCTTCAAGGGAGAAGGGAGAGAGTGACCTTTCTAGATTTTATGGTTTGCATTGGAAGAGAGGGGTTCTGGTTTCTATGACTCACTTAAGAGGAAAACGAGGGGCAGTAATCTGGGGTGGGGGAGGCAGGAGAAGGTCAGGTGACCTTGCTTCTGAGGCTTCCAATCTCCTGTAGTTCAAAGTACTCCAAGTGCTAAGGTGTCATACTTTGGGCATTGTGTTCTGAGTCCCAAAACCACAAAAGGAGACCATAAGATAAGGATGTGAGTGCAAGTCAATGACTTGGAAGGGGATTCGAGAAGGAAAACACCAGTAGGGGAGTGAGGAAGTGAAGCAGGGAAGGGAAGGAAAGGGAAGGGAAGGAGCCACTAAAGGTGTATTGTGGAGAAAGTTACCACCATAGGCAACTGGCGCTCAGTCCTGCTGGGGAGCTTGGGAAGACATTGTAGAACATGCACTTCAAGTACCATGTTCAAGGGACAGGGAGGCTAGGGTATGTATCCACCAACTATCTTGGGTCATTAGTTGAGTGGGCTCCTGTGCCAGAAGAAGCCAAGAGATGCAGATGCCAGCAGTTGGAATACAGGCCTGAGTGTGCTGAAGGACAAGGGAGTAGGGAATATGAGCAAGCTGCCAACTGTGCCTGCAATGGTATTATTATCCTCATTGTATGGATAAGGAAGCAGAAGCTTTATAATATTATACATGATGGGGGTCTGATTGTCTATCGATGAGGGCTATGGTAACCAGAAATCTCAAGACAGCAAGGACAGACAGAACTATTTCTGCCCTTAAAAGATTCCTCACTTTAAACCAGACCAAGAAGACTCCCCCAACCTGGGATTACATTTGGGGGGGGGGGCTACTGAATCCCCTTGGGATGCCCTAAGGACGAGAAGGCAACAGATAGTGCTAACAGAAAAAATAGGAATAACAAAATTGAAAAGAGAAAGGTTTTCTGTCTGCTTGCTACAATGTGACAAAGTCTTAAATAGAAGAAAGTTCCAGACCACGAACTTTTAAAATGTTTTAAAATTCTTTTGATTACTTAAACAACAACTACATCAACAAAATACCCTGTCTGTGTTTGAAGAGCTATCTCCAGGTTTGAGAAAGAGAAAGACAGGTAATCAAAATGACGTTCCGTCAGGGAATTCCCTGCTCTCCCACCATGCGCAGGGCCACAAACCCACCTTTGCCCAACCACAGGAAAGAAGAATTGCCTTGAACAAGAACCCTCCCTGGAACTGGTCTGACTCCCAAAACAATGACGATCTCAGCAGAATGTTCCAGGGGAACTCATTTATCTCAAAGGAAAAAAAGCCAAGTCAACTAAGGGAATGGCTCTTGAACCGTAAAAGTTCAAGTTGTTTCTTTGATGACTCTTATTAGTGCTGCATTGCCAAGTGTGGTAGGCAGAATAATGCCCCCAAAGATGTCTATGTCCTAATGCCCAGAACCTGTGACTATATTACTTTATGTGGCAGAAGGGACTTTGCAGATGTGATCAGGTTAAGGACCTCAAGATGGGGAGATGAGCCTGGCATATGGGGTGGCCTCAGGGCAATTACAAACGTCCTTTTAAGGAAAAGGGGGAAGCAAAAGAGATCAGAGTGATGCCATGTGAGAAGGATTCGACCTGCTATTGCTGGCTTTGAAGATGGGGAAAAGGAGCCATGAGCCGAGGGATATGGGCAGCCTCTAGAAGCTGGAAGACGAGGAAGCAGAGTCTTCTGTGGAGCTTCCAGAAGAGAACACAGCCCTGCTGATACTTTCATTTTGACCCACTTCAGACTTCTGGCTTCCAGATAATAAGTTTGTATTGTTTTAAGCCATTATGTGTGTGGTGACTTGTTACCACAGCAAAACAAAACCAACACACCAAGGTGCCCTAAGAGCCCCCAAACTGACAGGCTGCTCGGGTCCCTAGTCAGCACTGTAGGGATGCAGTAACCTCAGAATTACCCCTTTGAGAGGTCCCAGGGAAAACTGTAGTAGGTCCCCACTTCTTGGGAGACAGACAACAGCAGTTCCCAGGAAATGTCAGGGCCTTAGAGAATTCCCAGCGCCTGCATCCACCGGGGCTAACCACCACAGAAATGGGCAAGTAGCTGCCCTCTCGGGGACTTACTGCGATAAACAGAAATTCTACCCCAGCTGTTTCTCATCATCTTCAGATGGCTTTAATTGCATCTAGAATCATAAACTGGTGGTTCCCAAACCTGGTTCCCTTGAGGCACTTGCTAAAGAAGTCCAAGCCTACACTGTGTCTGCCCTAAGGTGCTTCATCCCAGGCATCCCAGGCCTCTTAAATCAGAATTTCTAAGGGTGGGTTCTGAGGATATATGTTTTTGACAAGCATCCGCAGGGAATTCTGGTACCTGTCTGGGGGCCAGGATTTAGGAAGCCCTGTCCAGACTGCTCAACTTAAGAGCCTCATGGGACGGACGCTTCAACCAGCTGAGATAGTTGGATTCCAAGACCCTCAGGAGAGATGTGTTAATGAAGGGTTTTTGCCATGAGAATGTAAACCTGCAACCTAAGTGGCTTTCACCTGGACAGTCTTTAGTTGAAGGTTGGTCCCAGAACTGAAAGTCCGCCATGTGAGCAAAGGCCTCTGCATGCAGGCTCCAGCTCCACCATATTCCTCAGCCCCCTGGCCTCAACCCTGATGTCTCCATTGCCAGAAGACAAACTTGGGCAATATCCAATATGGTGGACACTGTTGGTTGACTACTCACCAACCTCTCTTCCCTTCTTCCTTGCTAACAGAAGCCTGGTTTTGCTGGCAGGCAACAACTGAACAGGAAAGGGAGGTCTATCCCCCAACCTCAAAGGACCATTGCTCTAATCCAGCCAGGGAATCCCAATCCTCTTTGCCAATGATTAGGAAAGAAATTATCCCATGACCCAATTCTGAATAAGGGAGTCATAAATAGAAGTCTGGTGGGCATTTGGGGAAGAGTGTTTTTCCTCCTGATATAAGAGAAAGCACTTCAAGCTAGTCTAAGTGGTGAGCACCTGTCATCCAGCTTCTCAGGAGGCTGAGGCAGGAGGATCACTAGAGCCTAGGAGTTCAAGACCAGCCTGGGAAACAGAGTGAGACCTCATCTCAAAAAAAAAAAAAAAAAAAAGAGAGAGAGAGAAAGCATACTTCAGGAAGAAAAGTATTTTCTACCCACTCTCTTCTTGCCTGCTTGGGATGCTATTATATGGAGACATAAAGATTAATGCTGTAACTGTCATCTCATGTCCATAAGGTGACAGATTTAAGGGTCAAAAAAACATGCTAAAGATTGCAGAGCAGGGGGGAGGGGGGACATGGGCAATACACATAACCTTAACATTTGTACCCCCATAATATGCTGAAATAAAAAAAAAAAGATTACAGAGCAGAAGGATGAAGAAGAGTAGCCCTTGATAAAAATTACTGGATAGCTCAATCCACCATGTAAACACCTAGCTCCATACTTCTTAGCATGGGAGACCAAATAAAAGTCTGTGTTGCTAGGCCAATCTTACATAGTAATTCTGTGTGGCAGTTTTAAAACATGACACCCCACTATCAACAGATAAAGGGATAAAGAAAATATGGAATATACAATTGGCCTTTGGTGTCCAAGGGGATTTGTTCCAGAACCTCTTCGCAGATACCAAAATCTGCAGATGCTCAAGTGTCTGATATAAAATGGTGTCGTATTTGCATATAACCTACACACATCCTCCCATATATTTTAAGCCGTCTCTAGATTACTTATAATACCTAAGACAAGGCTTACACATCGCTTCATTCGAGTGGATTCAACATAGCGCTCAGTGAGCAGCAAATTCAAGTTTTGCTTTTTGGAACTTTGTGGAAATTTTTTTCCCAAATATCTTTGATCTGTGGTTGGTTGAATCCATGAATGTGGAGCCCACAGATATGGAGGCCAACTGTACACACAATAGAATACTCTTCAGCCTTTAAAAAGAGGGGAAATCCTGTCATTTGTGACAACATAGATGAACCTGGCGGATATTATGTTAAGTGAAATAAACCAGGCACAGAAAGACAAATGCTGCATGATCTCACTCATATGTGGAATCTAATAAAGTTGAAGAGGCAGGGAGTAGAATGATAGTTACCAGAGTCTGGGAGGGTGGGGAGAGAGGGAGTGGGGAGCTGTTGATCAAAGGGTACAAAGTTTCAGGTAGACAAGAGGAATAGGTTTTGCGATCTATTGCACAGCAGGGTGACTATAGTCAATAATAATGTATATTTCAAAATAACTAAAGAGAGTAAATTTCAAATGTCTCACCACAAAAAAATGATAGGTAAGTGAGGTGTTAGTTTGATTTAATCATTCCACACTGTATATTTATATCCAAACATCACACCATACCCCATAAATGTATACAATCAAAAATATTAATAATAAATTTTGTGAAAATCATGACCCCCCCTCCAATTTTTGACCTCCCCTCCATCAAGACGTGGGTTCTATGTCTCCTCCACTTGAGTCTGCACTCTGTGACTACTTGATCCATAGAATATAGTGCAAGTCTGTGCCAGTTTCTGGGCCCAAGCCTTGAGAAACAGAGGTCATTTTCTCCTTCCTGTCTCTTGGGATGCTTGCCCTTACAGCCAGACTCCAGGCTGCAAGGAAATCTGAGTAGCCTGTAGAGAGGCCCTCATGGAGAAGAACTGGATTTCCTAGCCCTCAGCCCATCTGACCTCCCAGTTGGCAGCCAGTGCCCACTTGCCAGCCATTTGAGTGAGTCACCGTGAGAGTGGATCGTCCCGGCTAAGCTGAGCAGTTCCAGCTGATGCCGCATGAAGCAGAGGCAAGCTTTCCCCACCAAGCTCTGTTCAAATTGCAGATTCATGAGAAAAATAAACCATTATTGTTGTTTTAAGGCACTAAATTTGGGGGTCTTTTATTGTATATCAATAGGTTACTGGAACAAACACTCCATCACTTGCAACCAAACTACATTCAAATAGGTGCAGAGCTGTTTTGTAGGCCAGAGGTCTACAAATGTTTTTATGTAAAAGGCCAGAAAGTAAGTATTTTTGGTTTTGCAGGCCATATGATCTCTGTTGCAACTACTCAACTCTCTCATTGTAGCATGAAAGCAGTCATAGACAATGAGTAAAGAAGTGGGTGTGGCCATGTTCTAACAAAAAGTTATTTATAAAAGTGGTGGTGGGTGGGATTTGACGCTTAGGCCATAGTTTACCAACTCCTGCTGTAGATCAAGGTTACACAGTCTGCTTTCTTCCAAGCCCAGTTCCTTCTCTCAGTCCTTGCCCTCGTCCTGCTATCATTCCAGAAGAGACCACTGGACCTATTGTCGCTATCCATCACTCTGTTTTAACCAGCCAGCGGGGAAGTTGAAAAACTCAACCCTTTACTGTGCATTGAACCTGGGGCCTGACCAAAAAGCTTTCCAAATGCCTGTGGTTTCTCCCAGGGAGCCCAGACATCAAAACCATAAAGACTCTTCCCCAGGCAAATCGTTACCCCCACTTGACACTCTACTTAATGGAAAGCCTTTCTCAGAAATAAGTATATTAAAATAAGCTTTGCATTTTTTACATTAACTGAAATTTGATGCAAATTGATAATAAATTACCTTCCCCTACTCATTCATTTGGGAATCACATAAACTAGTTTACAGTTATGTATTATTACATTTCACATTAATATAGCCATAGGAAGCTAGGCTTTGGAGAAATTTGTTTCCCAGCAAACCACCAGAAATCGAGGAGGTAAAAGTGGGATTTGGTGGGATATCTGACTCTCCTAATGTGCTAGCCACTGGGAGTTGTGAAAAGTAAGGCATCAGTGCACCCCTTGAGGCCCAGCTAATTCATCAAATGATCACTGATTGTCTTAATCTGGCATAATTTTTCCCACTTCAAGATCTTAAAGCCTTCCTTTCTTCCTTCTTCTTTTCTTTCTTCATTCCTTCCACCTTTCCTTCATTTCTTTCTTCCATCTTTCCTTCCTTCCTTCCTTCCATTAACTTCTACATGAGTACTTTTGGGACCATTAGCATTACCTCTGGATGACAAAAACTAAATTAGAGAATGCAAAATGTTTACAATTTAATGGAGGTAAAAGAGCTAACCAAAGGTACAAATTGACTAAAAGTATTTGAGGTGGAAGTTCTAAGTATACCTGTGCATCTAAAATAAAAGTTCAACGGAGACTTCTATTTAAAGATGGTGGACTGAACACATTTACTTCCACTTCCTCTTGAAACATCACTAAACAATAGAAAGTGAATTTTTTTTTTTTTTTTTTTTTTTTTTTTTTGAGACAGAGTCTCGCTTTGTTGTCCAGGCTAGAGTGAGTGCCATGGCGTTAGCCTAGCTCACAGCAACCTCAAACTCCTGGGCTCAAGCGATCCTTCTGCCTCAGCCTCCCAAGTAGCTGGGACTACAGGCATGAGCCACCATGCCCGGCTAATTTTTTATATATATATCAGTTGGCCAATTAATTTCTTTCTATTTATAGTAGAGATGGGGTCTCGCTCTTACTCAGGCTGGTTTTGAACTCCTGACCTTGAGCAATCCGCCCGCCTCGGCCTCCCAAGAGCTAGGATTACAGGCGTGAGCCACCGCGCCCGGCCGAAAGTGAATTTTTAAAAAGACAAACCCACAAAGGCAGGGAAAATGGGAGAGGTGGCAAAGCAACAAAATTCTAGAATATGAAAAGTAAGTGAATGAGTCATAACTAATTAGCAGACTTGAGAAAGTCAACACTAAGCAAGCACTGGGGTGGGAGAGAGCCTAGAACCTCATATGCACCATAGAACTGCTCAAATACCCAGCAATGGGTGACATCAGATGCCTCTAGAAGTAGAGGTAAATGTGGGTTAAAGACAAAAGAATTGGTTGAAATTCTGTTTAGAAGACCACCCTAGATTCCCTGTTTAACTTTACATAGATAGGTTACTATCTTTCTCATGGATGCATGGTCCCTAGAGAGAATAAAAATGAAGATCTCTGCATGGTGGGTTACCAGGTAGAGGTGAAGGTGTGGGTACCATCTGTAAAAAGAGTTAAGTAAAGTTAACATGCTGACTCTCAGGAATATCTGTCCTCTTCCTCACTTTCTCCGAGAATGATGACAGGAAGGTTTGTACCTAGCCACCCCCCAGCCCAGGTAGGAAACTGGAGTATCCTATTTTGAGGATTCTGGCCAGCCCAGGAAGAAAGATCTGAAAATACCACTGACGTCCACTCTTAAATATGAACTGATAACTAAGGATCAGCAAACACCTGCAGGAAGTCTCTAACTTGAAAACGAGATGCTAAAGCCAATCAGCAAAAGGGGACACCTTGGCAGAGACAAACACAATGCTGGGAAAAGTCACCTGAAAAAAGGAAAACTGTTAATATTGTCAGAAAAATAAGATTGTGATAATAGCTAAAATTTATTCAGTGTTTACCATGTACAGATATTATTTTTAGCCCTTTCCATGAATTAATTCATTTAATCCTCTGAATAACCCAGCCAAGTGTGACGGCTGTAATCCTAGCACTCTGGGAGGCCGAGGCAGGAGGATTGCTTGAGCTCAGGAGTTCGAGACAAGCCGGAGCAACAGCAAGACCCTGTCTCTACTAAAAATAGAAAAAGTAGCCTGGCATGGGGGCACGTGCCTGTGGTCCCACCTATTCAGGAGGCTGAGGCAAGAGGATCACTTGAGCCCAGGAGTTTGAGGTTGCTGTGAGCTAGGCTGATGTCATTGCACTCTAGCCGGGATGACAGAGCAAGACTCAAAAACAAAAATACCCTCAAATATAAGGTAGGTAGAATTATTATCCCCATTTTAAAGATGAGAAAACTGAGGCCCAAAGAGACTAAAGTTGTTACCTAAGTTTGTGCAATTAGTAGGTTGGATTTGAACCCAAGCAATCTGGCTTCAGAGTCTGCACTCTACCAAATAATTTTGCATCCCTGAAGCAAAAACAGGGTGATATTTTAAAGAGAACGTTTGGAAACCACCCCCTGGCCAAAAAAAAGTGCCTAAGAATTAAAAAGGAAAAAATTAAAAAGTCATTAGGACTGTTGGAAGATAAACTTGAGCAAAATTTTAGAAGTAAAGCAAAAAAGACAAAGAGATGGAAATTAGGAGAGAAGCAATAAAAACATTAAAGGATCAGTTCAGGAGGTCCAACATTTGAATAATAGCCTTTCCAGAAAAAGAGGAAAGAAAATGAAGGGGATGATGTCTTCCACGAGAAGAATTCAAGAAAATTTCTCAGAACTGAAAAACTATGCATTTCTAGACTAAAAGGGCCTCCTAAATATTGTGAAAGTTTAGAACCCAGGACAAACAGAAGGCCCTAGAGTCTTCTAAAGAGAAAAAATATGGATTGCATCAAAAAGTTGAAGAATCAGAATTGTGTCAGAGTTCTCAACAGCAACTGGAAGCTAAAAGATGATAAACACCTTCCAAATGATAAGAGTAAATGATTTGCAACTCAGCATCCTATACCCAGGAAAAAATATACAAATATATTAATATGAGGAAGTACAAAGACATTTGCAATCATGAAGCTCCTTAAAAATTTATATTCTATGCAGTCTTTCTCAGGAAGCTAAAGGAGGATGTGCTCCACCAAAACAAGGGAGTAAACCAAGAAAGGGGAAGACACGGGATCTGGGAAACAGGAAATCTAATATCTAGGAGAATTATTACATCCTGATAAGAAAAGGGGTCCCAGAAAGATGGTAAAGAAAGATTCAGGATGACAGCTGTACAACAGGAGTGGGGGTTGGGGGGAAAGAGTCCAGATTAGAGTAGGCCAGAAGATTCCAGAAGTGATATCTTCAAGATGATAGAATTACTAGAATGTTCTATGTGCTTGATTATATTAAGAGGAGATTTAGAGAGCAAGTGGAGATTTGGGGGCTGAGTTAGCAACAGGTACATAGAAAAACATCTCAGTTATCTATTGCTGTGTAAAAAACCACTTAAAAATTTAGTGCATTAAAACAACCCTCACTTTATTTGGCCACAACTTTGTGGGTCAGCAACCCGGGCTGGGCTTTCTGAATGGTTTTGCTGGTCTTGTCTACAGTCCCTTGCGTAGCTGCAGTCATCTGGTGGTTCAGCTGGGGCTGGATGGTCCAAGATAGCCCCTGTCACATGTCTGGTGGTTGCCAGGCTGTTGGCTGGGAAGTCTCAGTTTTCCTCCATGTGGCCTTGCCAGCGGGATAGCTCAGACTCGACCACAGCATGATCTCAGATTTGCAACTGCACCACATTTGCTAATGTCTGTGGCAGGTTGAATAAGGACCCCCCACCCAAATATGTCCACATAATCCCCAGAATCTGTTACATGGCACAATAAATTTTGCAGATGTGATTAAGTTATGGATCTTAAGACAGAGCGGTTATATATCTGGATTATCCAGGGCCTCCTGATGTAATCGCAACAGTCATCGTTGCGATGGAGACAGGAGGAGGCACAGTCACAGGAGAAGGTGATGTGATGACAGAAGCAGAGACTGGAATGATACATTTTAAGGATGAAGGGCAACAAGTAAAGGAATGCAGGCAGCCACTAGAAGCCGAAAAGGGCAAGGAAACGAGTTCTCCCCTCAGAGCCTCCAAAAAGAACCTCCAAAAGCTGACATTTTGACTTTAGCCCAGCGAAACTGATTTCAGACTTCTGACGGCCAGAACTGTAAGAGAATAAAACTATAAAACTATGTCGTTTTAAGCCATTAAATTTGTGGCAGTTTGTTATAGCAGCAACAGGAAACTAAATGCAACGTCCCATTGGCCAAAGCAATTCACATGGTTGAGATCAGATTCGGGACGTAGGGAAACCAACCAACAGGTGGAGGAGTGGCAAAGTCACATTGCAGAGAGGTTTGCATTCAGGGGAGGAATTATTCCAGCTATCTTTGCAAATCATCTACCCCAGGGAGAAGTGAGAAAATAGAACTGTGTACTGCATGGCTCAGCTATGAATATTGTTTGCATAGTCATAATAATGTGAATGCTGAATATTGATCTAACCTAAATTAGAATACAAGCATTTTTGAGGGAAAGTGAGACAGGGAAGAATGAGTACAGGTGAGGGTGGCGAAAGAAAACGAAACACTCATTCTCCATCATAGGAAGTCAATAGGTATTAAAAGATAAGGCCCAAGACTGAAAAATTCTAAAGTAACAGTATAAGTGTGCTATTTAGAGTTAGATAGGTAAATACCCAAAGAGTTAGCCAAAGAAAATGAAAAGGGAGGGGGGGTTGTTTGTCATAAAAAGCCCTGTAGAACTATTTCACAGTTTAAATTGCATGCACTGCATAGTGTGACAAAAATAGAAGCTAGTATTTTGAAAGGAAGGTGCACTACCTCTCTTTTTGTGGTTGTAATGATTTCTTTTTGTTTAGAACTACCTCTCTTATATAACAATACAGGCTCTCATTTACAACCGAAAGCCAGTGCTAAAAGCTATGTTTTTCCCTCACTAATGAACAAATAAAAATAAATTTAACAGGCAACATTTTATACAAATACATGTAGATAAAACTAAAAGGCCTCCAATAGAAGTGAAGATTCCAGGCTACATAGCCTGGGGGCTGATGAAAGGCCACCATAATGTTAGCAGGCGTTTGCCTGATAGTTATAAAGGTAATTTATACTCAGAACATTTCCACCCATGTGAGAGAATGACCCTCCATTTTACTACATGTTGTATTAATGTCAATCAATATATGTTTGAGGGCTTTATACATTATGGATAATAATGTTGGAGCTTTGCAAACCATTCCTATTGGAGGAGCTACACAAAATTCTGCAGGAAAGAAGAGAGGAAAGAAACCAAGCCTTGCATGGCTACTCTCTCCTTGGGCTCAGCAGAGGTTAATCAGCTCAGCTATGCAAATGACACCAGAAGCAGGTGGGCTCCCAGACTGAACACAGAAAATGCTGGGGTGGCGGTGGGGGAAAGATGAGGCCATTTGAAATGGGAAAGTGGCATCTGGGTGTGTTCAGGAAGGAGGCTGAATGGACAGGGGACTTACTCCTGGACCATGATGCTGTGCCAAGGAGAGACAGCCATGCAGATGGGCTAGGGGATTTTGGCCAAGTCACCCAGTTACTTTATGTCTCAGTGGTTGCTTTTTAAAACAAGGCACACTAATCACCTATACAGATGCTCCTCGACTTACAATGGGATTACATCCCATCGTTGGAAATATCCTAAGTCAAAAATGCATTTAATACACCTAACCTACTGAACATTATAGCTTGGCCTAGCCTACCTTTAACGTGCTCAGAATATTTACATTAGCCTCCAATTGGGGAAAATCATCTAACAAAAAGCCTATTTTATACTAAAGCATCGAATATCTCATGTAATTTTGAATTGAATACTATACTGAAAGTGAAAAACAGAATGGTAGTAAGGGCACTCAAAGTATGGTTTCTACTGAATGTGTATAGGCTTTTGCACCATTGTAAAGTTGAAAAATCGTAAGTTGAACTATGATAAGTTGGGGACCATCTGTACTTAGGAGCTGTTGTGAGAATTAGAAAATCTACATACTGTAATTTTCTTTTCTTTCTTTCTTTTTTTTTTTTTTTGAGACAGACTCTTGTTCTGTCACCCGAGCTAGAGTACCGTGGTGTCAGCCTAGCTCACAGCAACCTCAAACTCCTGGGTTCAAGCGATCTTCTTGCCTCAGCCTCCCCAGTAGCTGGGACTACAGGAACATGCTACCATGCTGGCTAGTTTTTTCTACTTTAATAGAGAATGGGTCTCACTCTTGTTTAGGTGGGTCTCGAACCCCTCACCTCAAACAATCCTCCCACCTTGGCCTCCCAAAGTGCTTGATTACAGGCATTAGCCACCATGCCTGGCCATTTTTGAAATTTTCTATTTCTGCTGGTGGTAAATTAAATTATTAAACCTGATTCTTCCCTTTTCCCTGCATCCGCATCCTTTATCACGCAACTTGGTAGTCCATTCTACCTCCTCTAACTTGACTTTGGACTTGGCCATATGACTTGCTTTGGTCAATGGAATATAGCTAGGAGCAAGTCAGTTCTAAGCTTCAACCCTAAGAGGTCTCACTTGTTTCTGCTTGCCTTCTTGTGCCTCGCCATTGGCCAGCTCACCTGTCAGTCCAAGAAGGATGAGAAATGTGTGGAGCAAATCTGGAACCAACTTGCAGTATAGAGTCAAGCCCAGCGGAGTCAGTCTAGATTAACAGAGCCACCCCATGTGTGAGAGAAATAAATGCTTATGACTGTGCCGCTGAGATTTTGTGGTTGCTTTGTACACAGCAATAGCACCTGACTGATACACACGGCCAAGCCAAGAGACTATAAACAAGAAGACCAGGAGCTGAAAGGGAAGGAAGCCAGGCAGCCCACCTGTAGGCTAAACACCTAGAGTGATATGATCTTAGAACAAAGAAGTTCTGTATGCCGAAAAGCTCAGAGTACCTTACTAGAGTTCTTGGGATAGGGAATTCTTACTCCATAAACAGATAGTCTTATGCATTTTTAAACATTTATGCTTTAGGATTTCTTTTTGTCCTTCACTTTGGTGGTAACCTGACAACTTTGCCAAAGGGGAAAGAGAAAGATCTGTGCCCACAATAGGCCTGAAGAGAAAGAGGAATAGTAAACTCCTGGGGTCCAGGCACAGTCGGGGAAATGAGTTTAAAAACATTGCTAAGGAAAAGGCAGAAATTCAGGGGGATAAAATCAGGGAACACAGATGGCTTTTCTTGCCTGCAGTTGTTTCTCTTCTAAGATCTTCTCTCATCCGCTGGAGCACTCAGCACTGTGTTAGGCTTAAGCATGTAATTCTTGTATACAACCAAAAGCTACTTGGGTCTGGACTGAAGACATAATTCAAAGTGGTTCCACTAGACCCTGAACTCCTTGAGTGTAAGAATGTCTTACTCCTCTGTGCATCTCCTGTGTCTAGTACAGTGCCTGGCCCAAGTTACATGGATGGATGGGTGGTTGGATGGTCAGATGATGGATGGATAGATGGATGGTTGTATGTTTGGATAATGGATGGATGGATGGATGGATTAATGCATGCATGAGTGGATGGCCAGGTGATAGATGAATGAATGGATGGTTGGATATTTGAAGAATGGATGGATGAATGCATGCATGAATGGATGGCCAGGTGATACATGGATGACTGGATGGTTGGATGTTTGAAGAATGGATGGGTGAATGGATACATGTGTGCATGCATGCATGGGTGGATGGATGGGTGAATTTGTGAATTCTTGCTGTGAATTTCTGGAAGTGTAGACTTATGCAGAATAGAAGCATTTTTGCTTAGAGATAAACCTATTGAGCAAGTAGTTCATCTAAAGTTCTTAAATTTGTGTATATTGTAAGTGCTCAAATATCTTTAAATCACTACTATCATTTAATAATATTTTGGAGCTTCATCCACTAGCTAGTAACTAACAGAACTGATTTAAATCAAGTTCTCTGGCATCTAGGACTTTACTGTGCAATGGAATGTTTAATGCAGTTTTTAAATTGCAACAGTATTCATACATTTGATTATATGTCACTGCTCAGTCTCATTAATTTATATTTTTTGTAGTCTAAATGCTAAGGTGTCAATTGATGCAGGCATATTACTACTGAGGGCGAGGTGAACTAGATGGTTTCAGAAAACAGCTTCTCTGCCCCACGTGACAGAGTGCACGAGAGCCCCAGCCAGCCCACTGTCACATCGGAGCCACTGGTCACCAAGAAGATATGGTGGCTGGAAAACTCATGCATTGAACACATCCAGATGAAAATGACGACCCAAAGTATCACAGATCAGGGCAGAGTATGTTTTCTCAAACACTGGTTGCCTCTTAATATCTTTCAGGCATGCTTCTTAGCTCTCTGATGCCCACCACTTCTCTCACTGCAACTCGGATCCTGCCTCCAGCCTCTGAACACTCTCACCTGTCTGATGATGCTCCTGTCTGCCACCTGTCCTCCGATCCCCCCCATTCCCACCTCAGTCCTTAACCTCACCATCTGCGCTACCCCGGGAGTGTGCCCTCCCTGGCCCAGAACCTCCCACTGGTAGCATCAAGAGAATGCAAGAGAAATTTTCAGGGGCTGCTGATGGCTGCGTTGCTAATGTGCCTGTGAAGAGTACCTGCAAATGTCGAGCCACTTATTTCTGTTCATTGATTTCAATTTGCTGTGCAGTCATTTCCTGGGCTCCCATTGGCCCGAGCGCTCAGAGCCCTCTTCAAGGTACAGCCGAGAGGAGCTCTGGAGTTCCCGGGGCAGGCTAGTCCTTCATCGCAGGGCACAACCCAGAACTCCACCGAAGCAACTTCGATATGTGGGCCAGCGCCGAGCAAATGGGAAAACATTTTGAAGCCTCAGGCTTCTCCTGAATTAAATATTTACTCATTTCATGCCTCTCCCTCTGTCCACGGAGAATCCAGCTCAAACTAAATAACAAAGGAGGTCAGGCTTGCGATCTGCACAAAAATACTTACCCTGCAATTATAGGAATATTGGGCCTTACAATTAATGCCAGGCCTGTGGAACTTGGAGAGGGGCCAAAGAAAAGCAACAGAAATGATGAAGGGGCAGAAAGATAACGCTAGTAGGAAAAGCTAGAGAGGTAGAGCTTGTTTTGAATAGAAAAGACTTTGGGGGTGGCTTAATTACAATCCTCAATACATTCTGGGGTTGGAACATGACAACATGGGAACTCTGTTTCCACTAGAGACACTTAACCTCTACCAGCAGGTTGGCTGCCTCTTTCTTGCATCCAAACTTTTTGATCTCGCTTTTCTATTAATAAAAACATGTTGAGCACTCAACCCACAATTGTGCTTATTGATTTAATTTTAACTTATATAAATATATCATTGTACTAATATGATCTTCATTATGAAACATGCATGAAAGCAGAAAATATTTAAGGGCCAGATAAACATAACTTTTCATAGGTATACTAAACGGTTTATCCCACATCCCAAGGGATCATCTTGTTGTCATACCCCACCTTGGAGTCTACTGTCTAGACTGAAAATATTTCCAGCCGAAAGACCTTTGCGAGGGTGGAGACCTTGGTCATGCCTTGCTTAATCCAGCCTCGTATCCTCAGAACCCAGAGGTATGATAGATCGGGACCCCCAGAAGCAGACCCTGAGATACAAATTCATGGCCAAGTGCTTGGTTAAGGGCACGCTCCCAGGGGAGGGGTGGTGGTGGTGAAAGAGATCTCAGAAGCAAGGCAGGAACCAGGAAGGTGCCAAGATGCAATTTCAGGCCAAGCCCCTGCCGGGGCGGGGGGGGGGGGGGGGGGGGGGGGGGGGGTCTTCAGCCTCATACTGTGGGAGCTCTGGAGTGTGAGTTACACCCTCGCCTTCGCAAAGGAATTGGGCTTTCAGATGCCCCACTGCCAGTCACTGGTTAATGTGGCCCCAGAGCTGGGGGAGACAAGAGTGATGATGCACACCGGAAGATTCCTTGGGCTCTCAGGGCAAGCAAAGTGGCTCCAGTAGTAGCTTGAGGGCAATCCTCTGAAAGGAAGCCCCCAGTGCTGACTAGAGACAGGGCTCTGCAGGGGGGTGAGGAGCTGGCTTTGCAAAAAGTGGTAACAACGTAACCAAGGAGATGAGAGACACTGACATTATGCCCTATGGTAGCTAATTCATTGCATATGTGCCAATAATGTTTGCTGATTGACTCGATGGACTGAACTGCACAATGCATGCTCCCAAGCAAGTCTCCGTGCTCCCATGCAGGGGTCTGGAAGCTCTCTTTCCATGAGGGTGGCTGGGGCAAGGTGGCCAGATGCCCTGCAGGAGCCTGGATGGCAGAGGAAGCGCTGGGAGGAGGGAGTCTTTATGACCTGCGTGGGGGCAGCCCTCAGGAGATTGGGGCCTTTGTAAAACACCGACAAAGACAAAGCACTGCCCCAGGGGTGGGGGTGTGGCAGGCTGGAACAGAGCCTGCACCTTCAAAACCCATTTCTCTAGCCTTGGCTGAGCAGCCGGGACCTGCTGCCCCTGGAAATTTGGGCCAAGGACCTAATGCCCCATTTGCCAGCTCATGCTGTGGCCGTGTGACCTTGGGTAGAGTTTGGCTCCTCTCAGCATGGACATTTCTGCATCTATTAAAGTGAAGAGGGCCATGCTTGCTTCCTGCCTGGTGCATATATAAATATTCTGCCTCTGGAAAACTCAGGAGCCTTTGGAAGAAGAGAAATTACAAGTACCTGCAGCCATGCATGGGTTTAACATTTGTGGCTTGGATGGGTAGGCAGCCACCCAAAAGCAGAGTGACTTGTTAGATGTTTGTGGCTGTGCTCTGAGGGCCCAGAGCTGGTCCTGTGGCCATTTTTACAGAAGTGAACACCCGTGGTTCTCTGCTGTGATATTATCACCCTCTGTTCTCGGGTCCCTGTCTCAGATATATCACCATTAACATTTCTCCATTCTTGCAGCATTCTCTAATGAAGAACCTTATTTCATCATCTGGAATGCTGTGGTGTTAAAAGTGTATGGATGTGGATTCTAAGGCCACTGTATTTCTGAGTCACCAGACAGTGATCAAATTTATATTTGTTTGCACCATCCTCCTTTTAGATGGTGTTTACGTTTCATGTTAAATATAATTCTCTTTGGCTTCCCAAGCTGCCTGGGGCCTCGTTCTGCTGCGTCCTAGAGCAGCTCACCCGGGAGCTGCCTCTCCACGTGGCCTCTGGGGTCGATTCATTTTTCTCCCAAGGCCTTAATGAGTGATGATTTCTAGAGACAATCAGATCGGCTGTGCGGGAAATCCAGCTCCATCATCACGACAGCCGGATACATCACAGGCACCATTTTTCAAACCCATGTTTTTCATCACACAGATATGACTTGATTAAACCTTTGTGATATTACATTGGGATATTTGAAAATAGCCTTGAGTGACCAGCGTGTGGGTCTCGTTTCTGATACATCTATTACTGCTCTGTGAGGTACTTTTACATATGGGGTTTGGAAGCAGAGACTCTGAAGCCAGACTGCCTGGGTCCAAATCCCAACTTCGCTGCTTACTGCTGTGTAACTTTGGTCAAGTTACTCAACCTCTCTGCACCTCAGTTCCCTAATCAATTAATTAGAAATAATATTAATAATAAGATACCCACCTGTAATCCCAACACTTTGGGAGGCTGAGGCAGGAGGATCACTTGAGGCCAAGAGTTCAAGACCAGCCTGGGCAACATAGTGAGATCCCCATCTCTACAAAAAATAAGAAAATTAGCTAGGTGTGGTGCACACGCCTATAGTCCCAGCTACTCAGGAGGCCGAGGTGGGAGGATCGCTTGAGCCCGGGAGTTCAAGGCTACAGTGATCTATGATCATACCACTGCACTCCAACCTGGGTGACAGAGCAAGACCCTGTCTCTAAATAATAATAATAAGATACCCACCTTATAGGGCAGTCACCAGGGTGACTCTGCATGAAGCACTTGGCACATAATAAGAGCTATGTATATAGTTTTCTATTATTGTCATTATTTGCCCCTCACTACAGCCCTGAGGGGTAGCACTGATTTACAGATAAGGAAACTGATGTTTGAAAAGGGTAAAGTAACTTACCCAAGAGGTAGGGACTCAGCATCACATTTTATGTCCAGAATCAAATGTCTGTGCTACTTGCTACTTGCCATCTTTCTCCTTCCAAGTTGGCCTTTATGTGAAAATAAATGAAAATGTTGCAGGGGAGGAGAAGGCAAAGAGATAAGTTGGCCGCACCCCAGACCCCACCCTCACCCCCATCAAACCGCAAAAGGAACAACTGAGGCACGCAGTCAGCAGCCAAGCCTGGATTAAGCATTCACTATGTGCTAGGCCTTGAGGATCTCACAAGTTATCTAGAAGCTGGACAAAGACACCATGAATCCCATACACTATGAGGCACTCCAGAAAAGACACCTGCACCAAGTGTAGGGGGAAATAGAGGTCTGAGGAGAAGGGGGAAGCAGAGAATGTGGTGACTATTGTCAGCTCCCCTGGCCCATGCCTTGTATCAGTCAGGTTCCTGCCCGCACTGCTGCGTAACAAACAACCCTCAAGTTTCTATAGCTTACAGTAACAAGTGTTTCTTTTTCTTCATCTGAGCTTGGTCCAGGCTGCCGGTTGGTTTCAGGGCTGCTCCACCATGTCTCTGCCTTCGAGGACCAGCAGGCACCAGCACAGGCTCTTCCCACAGCAACCAGCAGGCAAGCAAGAGGTCAACACAAACTGCACAAGTGTACTTAAAGGACCTAGTCATGTCACTTCTGCTGACTTCGCATTGGTCACAACAAGTCACACAGAGCTGAACAGCATGAATGGCACAGGGAAGTACACTCTGCCTACTCTTTTAGGAGTGCACAGTCACATTGGTATGGTTGTATAATCCTATCATCGGGATGAAGTAAAAAATTGGGAGTAAAAATGCAATCTACCATGAATGTCACAGGCAGGGCCAAGAAAAGAGAAGAATGCAGGTTTATACAAGCATTAAGAGCTGCTCCAGGAAACTGGGTGTGGCTACCATATTTATTAGGTGAGAATCAGGCACTGGACTCAAATTCCCTTTTGCTTGAGCAAAACACAAGTGTGTTTGCTACATAACAGGGAAGTCTAGGGGCTTACTGAATTTCATTTTGACTATTTCCAAAGGCTCACACTATATGGTCAGGGTTCAGTCACTCTCTCTCCATCTTTCTGTCCTGCTTTTCTGTGTAGTTGGAAGCTGGACTTGTCGGTCTGAGGATGTTGTGGTCTTTACAGCTTGAGAGCCCAGAGGATGACAGAGTATTTCATGGCCTTCACGTAACAAACCTCAGGGAAGCTGTGAATTGGCCCAGTTTGCCCCTGTGTATCCCTGAATTAATTACTGTGACCCTGGAATAGAATGCTCTGGGTGACTAGCTAGAAGGGCAACGGCTTGGGAACACAACAATGGTCAGCCCCACCGAGACCACTTGGAGAGGAGGAGGGATAGTTCTCTGAAGGAAATCAGGATATTATTTCAGGACAAAGAGGAGACAGATGCCAGGTGCTCCTAAAGGTTCCAATTCAGTAGGAATTGGAATAGGAATTCAGTAGGAATTCAATATCTTGCTGTATAACAAACCACCCTGAAACCTAGTGGCTTAAAACGGTGATTCATTATTTCTCATGGCTCTTCTGCCGGTGTCACCTGGGCTCACTCATGTGGTTGCTGTCACATGATGGGTCCCCTGGTACTGGAGGGTCCAAAATGACCTCATTCACATGTCTGGAATGTGGTGCTGGCTATTGGCTAGGGTGCCTTGCTTCCCTTCCACATGGACCCTCACCCTCTGGCTGGCTGGGCTGGACTTCATAGTAGCGTGGTGGTCTCAGCGGCCACACGAGAGGGTGAAAATTCAAGCTGCCAGATATCCTCAGGCCTAGTCTCAGAAGCCACACAGCATCATTTCCACCACATTCTATTGGTCAGAGCAAATCACAAGCCATTCCAGATCCAAAGAGAGGGGAAATAGATGCCACCTCTTAATGGAAGGAGGGGCAAAGCCGCTTCACCACGGGGCCTGGGGGGTGGGAGAGTTAGCACGGCCATCTTTGCAAGCCATCTACCACAGTGCATTTGGGGTGGGCCCAGGACTCTTGGTTGTCAAGCCCCTCCAAGTGACACAGGCAAGGGTGGTAGGGTACACATTAGTTTCCTCCCCACCGCAGTGTCCCCACCCCACCCCGTCAGATTGCTCCTCTCACCCTTATTTAAGCCTCCTCTTCAAGGCAAAGCCCAGCCACACACCTTCTACAGAAAGCCTTCCTTATCCCTCTGCCCTCAGTCAACTCCTGCAGCCACTGTTCTAGGGTTTTCTAAAACTGCTACTATGGCTCCTTTCTTGCCTTCTTTTCCACTGTGACCTTCTGAAGTGGAGGCTTTTCTTCCCAGGTCACCAGGTCTTGGAGGGAAGAAAGGACACGTTAGATGACACCAACCCCTGCCTCATGGCACTAGGGACATGGCAAAGCCCTCATTGGCACTTAGCAACTGATGATGGATGGATACAGATGCCACTCCCTGTAGAATCAACCCTGCCCTTATTCCAACCCCTCCTAAGACAAAAACCCTGGCCTTGTGGTTGAGAGCCTTTCTAGCTCCTTGCTGGTGGGGCAGGAAAACCAAAGTGAGGGTGGGGGGAGCAAAGAGGAGAAGAGTTGAGCTATAAAACTCTCCTGGATCCAAAATAAGGGAGTAGAGCCCAACGCAGCTTTAATTCAAAAGAGCAGAAAAGAATACCGCCATCGCTACGAACCGCAGGCTCGCCTCACCACCCGGCACAGCGGGTCCAAGTTCAGCACTTCGCCTCCCTTCGCAGCCTGCCTTCACTGCATGGGGCAGCGAGAACGAAAGCCCAGACACCTCTTCTTCCACTTCTCACTCATTCAGTTCTTAAGTAACTGGAAAAAGCATCACGTTAGGGCTCACCAAAAGGGCGTTATCTAACGTTGTCTCCGCTATTATCTTGTCTCATTAATTAGGCCACTCTGAAATTTGCCATATATTACTGGACTCAAGTAAGAAAGGAACTTGATTTAGGAACCAGCAGAGGCTACCGCTGTGAACTCTATGGAGTTCTCCTTCCCGCCGCAGTTTCTAGAATGTTCAATGGTGAAGTGTAATCCCACAGTTTAGGAGAAACACAAGTTCTCCTCCCATGCCATTCAGCAAACACTAGGGAAGCATCCTGCCCTTTTCCAGGGCTTCATTCTTTGGTAAAGGTTCTATTAAGCCTCGAGACTGTCCTGACAGGCGTCCCTCGCGCATCTTATCAAAAGCATAAAAGTGCCTTATGTTCCTTGGCAGAGGTGCCTGGGACAGAACTCCAGAACCAGTGCTCTGCTGGAATGTGGACTGCCTTCCAAACGCATGCCACGCTTCCTCACAGAGACCGCACTTTGTTCCGCGCGGATCATTTGCAAGGTTTGAAACGCATCCATATTAAACACGGACGACAGCATTTTCCTTCCCATCAGCATTCCACAGACTCGATATCGGGAGACGACTCGGCCCTTCGTGCTTAGCTGCAAGCCTGGAGCTCTGACAAGCCGTTTCATGAGAAATATCCCTGAGAAGTTGAGAGGGCTGGCTGACAGCGGGTCATCGCAGTGTGATGCGTGCTGAGCAGGTCGATACAGCGGGATCCCTTCATTCATCCACTCGGCAAATGTTTATTGACTGAGTACTGAGGCGCAAGCCCCAGGGGGAGGTAGGATGCCAAGGCAAGGAGCGGACCCTGCCCTCAGGAAATTCACAGTCTGGCCAGGGAGCAAATTTCTTCTCAAACAACCACCAGAGAATATTGCTTAGGCTAGAAGCAGTGAAGCTTTAGCCAGGAGACAGAAGGAATTGGAAACAGCAGCATCAAAGCGCTGAACGTTGTATGGAGAAAGTCAGATGCAGTCCACACCAGCTACTGGGCTAAAAATGAGTTCCTCTGGGCTCATCAAACCAGAGGGCATTGCAAATAATATCTAGAAAGAATAGAAGCTGGAAGAGATGGTGAGACAGATTGGTGGGGCAGAGTGGTTCAGAACAGATTCAAAACCCATTCCATTTTTTTTCTCTCTAGCTGTCTGTCTTTGTGCCTCTATTTCATTTTGCCTTTTTCTGTGCTTCTCTCTCTCTCTTCTACCTCCTCTGTCTGTCCAGCTCTATCTGCCTCACCCCTTCCCTCATCATCTATGTCCCTTTCTGGACTCCCCTTTTAGATTGTTTTAGGGTCCCCCCCTTCTTTTAACCTCTCCATCTTTTCATCCTTCACTCTCTTTTTCTTCTCCCCTGTCTCTGAAAAAACTAGACAAAAGAAGGAACTGGAGGAGACTTTTTTTTTTTTTTTGGCTCATTTGCTTCGAAATTATTCTGCTTGATTTTTAAATTTTGAAATGTAAGAAGGGAACCAAACTTTAAAGGAAAAACAAACAATATTCAAGTTACAGATTTTCATAAGTTGCCATCGTGTGTGGTGTTCATTAGGTATTGTCTATGTTCACCTTTACCAAAATAGATAAGGAACTCAGAGATTATATTTTTAAAAGCCCACGGTGAAAACAAAACGTGAAATGATATGGGCAAGCAATTCATAAATAGGAAACCTCTAATGACTAACAAGAAGATGAAGAGATAGTCAACCCCCATAAGTTATCAGAGAAATGCAAATGAAACAGCAATTCAAACCTAAGACATTGGCAAAACTTACAGAGCTGAATAAAACCAAGTGCTGTAGAAGATGTGGGGAAATGGGAATTCTCATGCACTGCTGGTGGAAATGCAAAGCGATGCTGTCATTCCGAAGGGTTATCTGGCAGTGCTTGGTAATGAAGTCTGTGGAAACCCTATGGCCCAGAAAGCCCCCGGGTCTTTACCCCAGAGATACATGTGATGGTGGTGGATATAGATGACAGAATTCCGTGTAGCAGTCAGAAGCAATAGACCAGATTTACATACAGTACATGGACAAATCTTTTAGACAGCGTGTTGAGTGAAAAAGGAAGAAGATTTATAGCTTTATATTAAATTACTATTCTTATAAATTAGAAGCAGATGTATACCCCCAAAAAACACCATATATCTTTTAAAGGAAATATATTAGACTGAGTGTCAAACCTGGGGGTAGGATGGAGAGAGAAGAATGGAGTAGAGGCAGGGATGTAGAGGAAAAATAAGAAAACAAAACAAGAGCAGTCTATGCTGGCATCAGTGAGGATGGCAATGAGGAGTATGGTTAACTCAAGTCTGCATCTGAAGGCCAGAGGACAGAAAGAAGAGAAGAAAGAGAGGAAAGGAAGCATGTAGGAGAAGGCAAACATGGTCATTGTCTTCATGGAGTTCAGAGTAGGCATGATAGATCCTCTCTTTAAGAGAAGAAAAATAAAGTTCAAAATGAAGTCTTGAAAGTCTTGTCCAAGGTCACATGGTGAATAGAGGCTTGAACCCAGGTCTTCTCATTTCTGGTCCAAGGTCTTCTCATTGTGTCTTTCTCAAAATGCATGGAAGGCATGTATTCTCAATTGCCCAGATTTAAGCATCATGCCAGATAGCCAAGATGGTAGCCAAAAGGGTGGAAGGAGAAGGAAGGCTGCCAAATGGTCTTGATCAAATGGATGAGGACTCTGCTCTGACCACACCAAGCAGCTGGGCAGTGGTTCAGAGGGGCTGGTGACCAGTGACAAACAAAGTAGCAATGAGATCCAAGGCTTGAATGTACACCATTGCCATATCCTCAAGGGAAAAGGTGGGACTTGCCCAGAAACTCTTAGGAGGCTTTCCCTACCACTCCTTTTGCTGCTCTGGACTGCTCCGGAGATTTCCTTTCATCCTAACTCAGCTTTGTGTAAATATGTACACACTCCGTACTTCTTCAGTTGTAAAGGAGAGAAACCCAACTCAAACAAACTGAAAAATACAGGAGTGGAGGTTATCTGTTCATATAACTTGCCAGTTCATGGAATATAGCCCACTTCCAGCATGGCGGGATCCAGAGCTTCAAGGGATGTCAAAGAACGCATTCTGCTTCTCTCCATCTGCTTGTATCTCTCTGTCTCTGTCTCTGTCTCTGCCCTTCCCTGCCCCAGGCCCACCCTGTTTTGCTCAGCCTTGACTTTATTCCAAAGCAGGATCTCACCTCGCTCCCAGAAAAGACAGTTGCTGCCCACTCAGCAATATCAAACACCAAAGAGTGTCACTTTCCCCATAGCAGTAACAAAGGTTCCAGAAAGGCCTGTCATTGGTCTGGCTTGTGTCATGTGCCCAAGCCTGAACTAATCATTGCAGCCAAAGGTATCCTGAGCTCTGATTGCCCTGGGTCATATACCTGCCCTCAAAGTGTGTATGTGTATGGGGAGGGGGTGTTAAGGTCAATACCAAATAGGGGTACTGGTTACCCCAAAGGAAATCAGATTGCTATGCATGCACAAATAACAGATATTTACTATATGTATATGTGTATGTGTGTATATATATGTGTGTGTGTATATATTTGTATATGACTTTATATACATTTACTTCTATTTGGTTATTTTTACATAGCCAATATTATTGGGTTCTTATCTTTCTTTACAGAGATAGCATGTGTATGTATATGCAAGCCAATCTGTAAATACTTTTCTGCCACTACCCCACATCCCCTCTGTACACAAATGGATGTTTTCTGTACTTGGGGTTGTGCCTCTATGTTTGCATTTCGTGGTGGAGGGGAAGTCATTTGATCCTGGCAACCTTCCAATCCTCCCCACCCAAAGGCTGGCCTAGGGGGCGGGGCTGGGTAACTCACTGGGACGCACAGAGCTCCCTGCCAGCTGTTTGCTTGGTGAGGAGCCGCCAGCCCCCAAGGGAAGAGTTACAAGGGAATCTCAGCTAGTGTGGCTGCCCCAGCAGCTGCAGTGTCCATATGCATGCATGGCATTCTTGGCCTGCCTTGGCCATATATTTTCAGGCCAGCCCAGAAGACCAGGTACAGGTCTGGGCAGTGGGCCCACCCCCAAGGAAGTGGCCACTCTACCGTCCCCAGGGCAAGAGGGATTGGCCAAGCAGGGTACAGTTCTGGTTGAAGAAGCTGGTGCAGGGAAGGGGAGGGGCGTGACCTTGCCAAAGGTAGTCACAGCCCAGGGCAGCTGTGGAAGTGTTACTGTCCTCCAAGTGGAGGTATTTTCAGGTTCTTGGTGATGGTTGGAGAAAAGAATTTCAGGACACCCCAGTAAGCCAAGCAAGCATCCGGTCTCAGCCCTGACTCCTAGTCTCCTCCTGTTCTGATAGAAGGGGCTGGGCTTGAGCACAACCTTGGTTTGGACCCAAAACAGCCCCAACCTTAGCCTCTCTGGCAAACAAGACCGCATCCTGAGGTCAGCCACCTCCAGCCCTGCCCCGGAAAAGGGAGCACCAAAGGGTGGCCTTCATAATTTGGGGGCCCTATTACAACATATCGACCACAGTGGTTTGACTCTCCCCCTGGTTAAGTGCCATCCTTGCATGGGTACTTGGCAAAGATGATCCCATTTAACCCTCACAGCCATCCTAGGAGGCAGTCAGTAGCACAATTCCCCCTTTACAGACGAGGAAACCGAGCCTGAGCTGGGAGTGACTCAGCAAGGATGCAGAGCCAGGTCTGGGCGGCAGCACTCAGCCTCCCTGTGCTCGGGAGCTCACGGGCCGTGCCCACGCCTGCTTCCCTCCTCTCCCCCTGCTTGGCAAAAATTGCAACAGGGCCACAAAACTCAGAAGCCTGGAAATGGCCGATCACAGGTAACAGGGAGGCTCGAGCCACACCTGACATTCATTCACCTGTTGATGCTGAAACCCAGGACAGGTTTTCCCGTGTGCCTGGAGTACTCGGGGCCAAACAGAGGGAGCCAGGGCCTCCTCTTCCTCCCTGTGACCTCAGTGGGCGCTGCATGCTTCTAATGGCCAATGGCGTGGAGAGACGCGGAGCAGCTTGGAGCAGTGTGGGTCACAGCGGTTAAGTGTTGTCATAATTCTCTCCCCTGGAGCAATGAACTCCATCTCCCTCCAGTCTGTGTGGGAGGAATGTAATCCAGTTCTCCTTGGAACTCAGAGCACATAGTGACTCCTTTCTCCTTTTGTGGTCAGGAAATGAGTTTTACTCTGTTTTTCACTTGGGGGCTTATTATGCAATTGCTTAAAATATGCAACGGGATGCAGATATTTATATGAGGATGTTGAAATGATGGCTTTTTAATGGAAGCAATCTAATTATGCCATATCTGCACCCTTTTCATTTTTTAAAAAAATTATTCTTACGGTGTTTTAAAGAAGAAGAGATTTGTGTGTGTGTGTGTGTGTGTGTGTGTGTGTGTGTGTCTGGGTTGTGTTTTTGTTTTTGTTTAGGGTATGTGGTTTTATTTAATCTCCCAGACTGTTTAAATGGATTGCAAAGGGAAAAAAATCCAAAAAGTATATGGCTGTGATTTAACAAGATAATTAGCAGCTGCACTTTATAACAAAATCTAAGGCAATTATCACTTCAGGAGGACCCGGAGGAATCCCAGCTGCCAACATCCTGCTTTGCTGCCAGAGGGAATGACATCATAACTGCTCCAGACAAAGGGGAGGTGGTTTCTGGTCACTGTGATGTCACTTGCTCCAGCAGACAGTCCCAGACAGCTGGGAGACAGGTGGCTGCTTCCTAGGACATGAGGGGGGAGGATGGGCACCCAAAGGACATCAGTGCATTACAGAAGTAAACCCCGCCCCCAAGCCACTTGGATTGGGCCACCTAGACGTGGGTGGTGTCACATGTCCTCGAAGTACTTTCTTTAGGGACGTTGAATTGTTCCTCTTCTCTTCTCTAAAGCTGCATTCCTAAATCTTTATGCCAACTAATCAAACTTTAGTGGGTTTTTTGGGTCTTGCTCATGGTCAAGTTTACCACTCAGCTAAAATGTGTCCCTTCAAAGATGAGAATTGCTAAATTGCATTGAACAGCAAGGCAAAGCAAGCTTAAGAACAAGACTTGTATTTTCACCTCAGGGTTGCTTTCTTTCACCCTGCGGCCAACTATTTAACAATCTAGGCTCCCGAGTGCTTTTCTGATGGAAAACAGCACTCTAGCACAAAATTGTCAAATTCGAGGTAGTAAACTGAAATTTGTCGTTGATTGAATTTTATGTGTAAAATTGAGCCAGGATTATAAATTTTGGCAAATGTTTAAGTGTACCATGGGATAGCCCACAACTGAATGCATGGTCAGTCTTTTGATATTTCCAAAAGATGGAGAAAACGGATTTGATTTCCCTGTAAATTGTAGAAGTTATAGTCCAGAAGGCTGACTCTGGTCACAGGCAGCCAAATGTGTCCCCCACCTACGCCCCTTTGTGAAACTATAAAGTGTCAGTCAAGACCTTACACGCCACATTGCCAGATGGCCCAAGTGGGAATCTGTCCTCTGTCCTTTGACAGGTAAACCACAAAAAGTCATGCACTGGCTTCCCCCTTCCCCTTTCCTCTTAAAACCATCTGCCTTAGGCCCAAGTTACAATCTAGGGGCGAATAAAAGGATCCACTTTCATTCCTTCTCCTGACCTCAGCTAAAAGGCTTCTGGGCCACATAGAAAATAAGACTCGAACAGCCCCAGGGAAGCCTTCAATTTGCTCAAACACAGAGGCTAACACCTGAGGTAACCAAGACAGGCACGCCCAGAGGTCTGCCTCCCTCTGGAACTGGGCAGAGTTCTGCAGCCCAGGGCTAAGCGTACAGCCCACACAGCAGATCCTTTGGCCCAATGCCATCCTCAGCCTTCTAGAAAACTTCCTGCTTCCTTTATGGAAAACAGGTGTCCATGTCTTCATGCACTAGGCCAGATGCCAGGCAGGACCCTGGGCTGAGGGGCTGTTCCTGCTATCTATTGCTGTTTAACAAAGCACCCCAACCTTAGAGGTATGAACAACAATTTTAGTATGCTCCTAGATTCCCTAAGTCAGGAATTTAGATAGGGCACAGTACCTGCCTGTCAGGTGGCTTGTCTCTGCTCTGCAATGTCTGGGACCTGGCCTGGGAAGACTTGAATGGCTGAGGGTGGCTCCATGGCTAGGGGCTGGGATCATCTGGAGACTCCTTCACATGTCTGGCACTTGGGTTAAAATTACTCGAAGGCTAGGACTGTTGACCAGTGTGCCTACATGTGGCCTCTTCATGTGGATTGGGCTTCCTCACAGCATGGCAGCCAGTAGCACAACATCTTGTAGGGCATCTTGAAATTCCAAGCATGAGTGTTCCAGCAAACAAGACAGCAGTTGCATGGCCTTTTATGACCTAGTCTTGAAAGTCACATAGCATCACCCTTGTAGCAGTATTTTGGTTGATATAGTCACAAGCCCACCCAGATTCAAAGGGAAGGGCCACAGAATCTACATCTGGATAGAAAGAGTGTCAAAGAATTTGCTACCATCTTTCAAAACTGCCATGGGCTGACTTGTGTGCAGTGCCTACTTTCACTTTCAGCCAGGCTTGAACACTTAAGGCAATATTTTCCATTAGTAGCAGTGACATGAGGACAACGCTAGGGATGGGGTGGAGAATGGCAGAGTGAAGGGTCAACAACAAAACTTTGGTTTGTCTTTTTTCAGTGTCTAATTCTACTCTCTCATTTTCTGGAAGTCCACAAAAGTCCCTCTTTGCCTACCCTCAAAGCCTGAATGCAGGCGAGGTTAGCCCATTACTCCAGCCCGGGGCTTCCATCTTGAAAAGGAAAGTGTTAGAACAGAAAGTGATAGTCTCTGAGATTATGGCCAGAGTGCTTGGCAGGGCAGGGTTCTAGGGTGTTTTTCACTGCAGTCCCAAGAATGCACCTGATAACCTGCCTGGGCCTCTAAAAAAGCACCCTACGCTGGGCTTTCCAGGTGCTAAGATAGGTAAGAGAAGAGGATAAGCTTCTGGCATTCAGGGATCCATCCCCTCCCCCCACTCCGTCCTTTTTACAGCTGAGGGAACCAAGGCTTAGAGGGGCTGTGACTTGTCCAGGGTCACCAGTTTGTCAGTGGCTGAGTTGGAACTGTGCAGTTTGCCCTTCACCCTGGGGTGTTTTCCACAGCTGGCTAACCGCCAAGGGTTACACTCAGGGGAAAGCCAGTAATCGCCAGCGTTTGGCTAGCTTGGACAGCCACCCTGAGCCTCTGGGCAGCTCTGGGCCTGCAGGGAGAGTCTTGCCCACCCCTAGCAACCCACAGAGGCCCCCCAGGCTGCCCGGGCCACGTCACGGCAGCCTGCGGTCTGCCCAGCTAATGGCAGCTGCTGCGAGGGGAGCGAAGCCACGGTAATTACAGCATCAAGGAATCACAAATGGATCTGCAAGGATGACATTAGGAGCATTAGACCTGGCACAGCTGCCTCCGGAGAGGTCGCTGAGAGGAGGCCAGGGCCGGGGTCTGGGGACAGGAGACAGACGCGCCTCTGTCTCACCCCACCCCCTTCGTTCCCAGCCGGGGCTGTGATGACAATGCCAGGATTCACAAGCCCCTTGCAGAAACCACATCGGCCGCCAGTCTCGTGTGTGTGTGTCAGGGAAGATAACAGATGTCTTTCACGGGGAAGTAATTGCTTGAAACACAACTGGACAACCCCCCAGGAGGTTGCATTAGAGGGAGGGAGCCCTGCTTTGGGGGTTGGGGGGTAACCTGGTAGACAGCCCCCTCCTCAATTCCCATGATCCTTTGACACCCTAATGAGCTTTGCTGGCCTTGCCTGGTGCAGTCCGCAGCCCTGCAGAAGGTAATTATTATGTCAAGCCTGGTTGGGGGGCGACGGCGGTGGGGTGGGGCTTCTTGGGTGGAATTTGTGGCTGGAGGAATTCCCCAGAGGCTGGAGGGGGCTAGACAAGGGGAGCTGTGGGAGGGCCAGGCCTTGGTCGCTTACCATCCTCCAAAGCCTGAGAAATGGGTCCGAAGCGGCAAGGCTGCCTTTGGCCAGGGCTGGCACCAGTAGGTGTCACTGTAGGAAAGGAGGGGCCCCCGGGGCTGTCTGCGGACTGTGCTGGTAGAAATAGAGCTCGCCTGTGTTCCCACTGCCAAGTCGCCAAGCCTGGTGATTTATAAGGCTGGGAGCAGACGTGTGTGTAAATGTTTTTGCGTGCGAGATGTGTAGCCAACCGCGGGCTGGCTTTTTCAAACTTACAAGGAGAGAGCGAGGGAGGGAGGGAAGGGGAGAGAGAGAAGGCAGCCAGGGTGGGAAGCACATGGGCCACTTTTATGTAACACTCCTCTGATACACGCCGCAGTGGGGATTTATGCTCTCTTTGAAGTAAATTGCATCCCGGTGCACCATAGCATGAAAGTTAAGATTTACCATGGCTGGGACCTCCGAGACCCTGCTGGAAGCTAGAATAATTAGCACAGCATTTGGCTGCCTCTCCTCCCGCTCGGCGGGCGGTGACAGGAGTGGCACTAATAGATCTTCCAGGCCTGAGCCCCGTGTGTTTGTCATGGGGTCCACGATGGCTGTGGGTAAGGAGGACCCTGGTCAACTGGAGAAATAGATGTGGCCGAGGCTGGGACCGACCTCATTGCTGGAGACAGTGGGACCTGCCCCCCTTGGCAAACCAGCTCAGCCCCACAAGCCTCAGGTGCTCCTCTGTTAAAGCAAGGGGCAGGGCCAGAGTGCGCACTTCTGGAGCCTAGGGAGTCATTTATAAACCGGATTCTGGTGCCAGACTCCCAGCTCGCTATAGGTGGGTATCTTGGGGTGCCCCACCAGTTTGGCGGTCCCCTGAATGATACCAACTCTGATATTCAATGGTCTTCAGAAGGCAGTGCCTGGGCCCCCCAATCCCTCTGGACTTTTCTCTCTCCCCTCCCCCTCCTGCAGACACCTTCCCTGCTGCCTTTCCCAGAGAGCTTGCATTTTCATGCTAGAAAAGCTGAGAAGTGAACTTGATCGACAAATCCCCATCCCACAGCGATCGTCCTAACAGCTGCCTGGTCACCCCAGCTCTGTCACTAACCAGTTGTGTGACCCTGGACAAGTCCTAGCCCCTTTCTGCAGCTCGGCTTCCACGTGCATATCATGATGGGGTTGCATTTTTACCAGGTCGACTCCAAGGCGTCCGCTGACATTCTGTCATATATCTGACTCTCCCTGTCCCCAGGACACCCTCACAGAACTCTAGAGAGTCAGGGCATAGAAGCAATGTCCAGTTATGGGACTCCAGGTGCTGTGATGGGATGCCGATGGCGAGGAGAAAGGCCGGCCAGCACTGCTCCCTGCGACGAGTCTAAGTCCCTACTTAGCCCAGGCTTTCCTGAGGCTGCCACAAGGTCCACGATCAGTTAACTCTCCCACAAAGCAGAGTGGCTTTCCAGACTCCACTTCATAATCACAATGAGAAAATGGCACTGGGCAGCATTTTCCAAAGCCCTCTTGGACTCTCACAATATTCTTATAAGGTAGCTGATAAAATTGTCCCCCTTTCATATCAGAGGAAACTGAGGCTCTGGCCCAAGTGAGTCAAAGGAGTGTGTTAGAAATATAGATTTTGAAATCAAGTCTATGTGAGTGTAAATTTCATCTCTGCCTCACGAGCTGGGTGGATTACGGTAAATGGGAAATTCTCAAGGCTTTGGTTTTGCTATCTGAAAAATGGGCATTAAGTCGACCTAAGTGAGGTCTGGTGAGGGCTAAATGCGATATAGCATAGGCAAAAGGGACTCACAGGACCACTGCTTCATAGGTGGGGGTGCTGAGCAGAAGTCCCCGGGCCTGGGTTGCTCAGGCAGTAGCAGGACTGCAGGGCTTCAGAGTCAGGTGCCGGCTGCAAGTTGCTTTTGCCTCCCAGGCCTTGCGTGGTGCCTGGCACGGGACAGGTGCAGTAAATATTTGCTGAACGCAATCACACCAGCGCCACCACAGAAGCCTCACTGTTGAGCAGCGTTGGGGACGTAGCAGGTTAAGCTGTGAGGGCCATGGAAGGTTCTCGAAGGGAATCCGAGGACAGTAGTGTGGAAACAGGTTAGGAAAGGGGAAAAACTGAGTTTAAAAAGCTCATGCTGCAGAGGCTGGAGCCCTGTAGAGGTTGGAACCAAATTCAGAAGGGGACAGAGCTTCTTGTGCAGAGTCTGAAGGATGGATCCCCCAAGATGCTCTGAGCCATCTTCCGGATGAGTCGTCCAGGCCTGGAGATTTGGGGGAAATCCAATCAATGAAGTGGAACCAGTAGCCACAAATGTCAAGTGAGATTCCTGAACAAGCTGCCTTCCTGCTCCTCTCCCTTTCCCCCACCACACACTAAATTTTCATCTGCCACGTAGACATGCATGTGGGAGGGAGAGATGAAGTGGGGCTCCCTCCATGTAAATTCTGGGCCCAGAAGGGTGGGAGGATCTCAGAGTCACCTTAGCAAATCACCAACCCCTCTCCCTATTCCAGGTTGTCTGGCCTCAGGTATCTTCCTGAGCTGAAAGTGACCACACATTCCAACCCCTAGAATGTTCTGTAAGCCCTGCCTTCTGCCCCATGGAGAGGCCAGGCACCAGTGAAGAGAACCTCTGCCATGGATGGGGCCTGAGGCTCCCCTGTGTAATTACCCCTTGCATTGCAAAGCACCTTCCTTTCTTGAGATCACACCTGAGGCAGGTGATACAGATTTACCAAGCAGACAGGCCAGCAGAACACCCTGGGGTGCTTGGTCTCACCTCAAAGATCAGAGATGGATGAATGGATGGGTGGATAACAATGGATGAATGGATGGATGGGTAGATGGGTGGATGGATGGATGGGTAGATGCGTGGATGGATGGATGGATGGATGGATGGATGGATGGATGGATGAGTGGACAGGTGGATGAATGAATGGGTGGATAGGTGGATGAATGGATGGAGGGACCTAGTCCCCCAACCCCTGCTGGCTTCTTGTTCTGGAGCCTTATAGCTCTTATAATCAGGTTTTCCCAATGTCTTACCTACTTTCTCCCAACTATGACTTTAAAAACATTCCCTTCTTTCTGTTCCTTGGGAGACAACAAGAACCAGGTAACCCCCTGTCAGAAATTAGCATGTTTAGTTAATTGCCATTCCATACACATGACATCATGGAAAGAGGGAGACCTTGGAGACAGACAGACCCAGGTTTGAAAACCAGGCCTAACACCACTGAGCTGTGTGACCTTGGGCAACCTACAAAACCTCTCTGAACCTGTTTCATCATCTATAAAATGAGGGTCATAATCATTACCTCTCAGGGATGTTGCAAGAGAAGAGATAATTTTCAAGAAGTGCCTGGCATGTGGTACATATTTTCTTCTTAAGGAAGTGAGCTAGAGATGGCAGAAAAGAGCCTGGTCTTTGGCATCTAGATAAGTCTGGATTGGAACCGGGGTAACCATGCCCTGTGTGGCCTTGAGGCACAGCAGTAAATTCTGAACCCCAATCTCCTTATCTACCAAAGGGGCTATTAATGGTACCTTTTAGGATTGCCATGAGGCGTATTTAGATTTTATGTAAAACTCCCAGTCCGTAGTAGGTGCTTAACAAATGGTAGCCATTTTTATCTCTTATGAAAGGAGATGGACAAACTGAGGCACAGAATGACCTGCTCAGACTGTGAAAGAGGGACATCCTTCCACATGGCCTGTGAGCCATGCAGAGGTCGCACCCACCAACTCTTCAGGCTTCCTGGGGACTAGCACTTATTTCGACCTCTGACTGGCTGCAACTCACAGGGTGGGCAGGGCCTGAGAGCTAATTTAGTCCAGTTTCCTGGACTCCAAGTCCAGTGCTCTCCCCACACCTTCACAAGGTGGTACAACCAGGTGACTGAGAACACCAGAGCCACACCACCATGGCTGCCTATCTTGGTGCCACCATTTGGGGCTGTGTGACCACTGGCCCTGGTTTGGCCCTCTGTGTTACGATGACGGGGATGCTACACAGTGCCTACCTCAGAGGGTTGTTGCGACGGTGAGACAGTACTGAGCACATACAAAGTTCCCAATCAATGTTAGCTACGATTATTATTCGCTCTTTGCCACATACAGCTTTGATCTCTCAAAGACCCATTAATCGCTCAGCCCCTTCTTCAAGGGATTAAAAAAAAAAAACAGCAAATGAAATTCTACATGAAATCATCACTGTAATATTTCTGCTGCCAGGACAAATCATTAGGAGAGGGGGAAAACCTGGCAGTGATACCACTGGCCTGCTCAGAATGAAGAAGGAACATTAATATAGCAGCAGCTTCCCGTCTAATGGCAGGGGAGAGGGAGGGGAAAGAAGGGGGAGGGGAGGGCTGCTGGAGGGAGGGGACGCTGGCTGCACTGGGGCTGGGGAAGGCGCCTGTCAGTGAGGAAGCCCCAGGAGGTGAAGCGGTCTCTGTGCCCAGCGGGGAGAGGTACAGAGCCAGTATGAGCTGGAGGAGAAGGCAGCCCTCCAAGGACCACTGTGAGGACAGGGTCCTGGCCTGGTGGCCTTCCTTCTGTCAGGGCCCTTGCAGTGTGGGCACAACAGTCTCTAGCTCAGATGCCTTCAAGACTGGGGACCTTCTCGGGCCTGAACCTGCTTCTATTCTCCACCGAGCACCGCCTAAGGGACTTTGCTATCCACGAGGCTGGCCCCAAGAGACAGCGGACTCAGGTCATACTACCTCGGCCTGTCTCTGACCACCCCCATCCTCTTCACCAGCATCAATCTCCTCAACTGAAAAGTGAGGGATTTGGCTGACGTTGTGGCTTTGAAAGCTGTGTTGGCGGACCCAAGGGTGGGTCGGGGCTGGTGGAGGCCAAAGTTGGATGTGGGCATCCAGCCTGCCTCCCCCAGAGCCAGCTGCCTTTTCTTTTTTAGCTGATTTGACAACTTAGGTTGCAGATAAACATCATTTTGTTTAGCAAAGGGCTCTGCTACTTCAAACTCAAGAATGTATAAAGCCTCTGAGTATACGGGCTCCCGCCACCTTCCTGCCCACCACCTCCCCGTCCCCGCAGCAAGTGTCTTCCTTCTTAGAAGGCTCCAAGGACAGATGGGGGGCGAGGGGGGGCAGTGGGCTGGTGTAGCCCTGGCTCTGGGTCCAGAGAAGAGGGCTGGGTTCAGAGGCTCCACTGATTCTCCTTCCTGAGCGACCTCCAGCAAGGGCTGGCTGGACACAATGCCTTGGCCCCGGGCCCACCTTCAGGAGCCAAACCCAACAGTCTCCTCAGCTTCCTGGCCTGTGCCAGCACACTGCTTGGCAGGAGGGGTGACCAGCAGGCAGAAGGAGTGCTGTTCTGCCTGGGCTCCGGCACACGAGACGGGTGTCTCGCTGACCCGCAAGGGGCAGCTTGGAGTCACGTTCTGGGCCCAGGCTGGGGTGTCTCAACGGGCAGCATGTCCTACTAGGGTGGGTGGGTGGCAAAAGGTATGGTGTGGGGCCCACCGAGCCCACCCTTGTGACCTTCATCAAGTGGTGTGAACATACACACCCAGACGGACTCTCCCAGTCCCCAATTCCAAATTCAATCTTAGGGTCCCTGACCAGAAGGCAGGGACCCCTGGCTGAGTCACAAGAGGATGTCACAGATGGCTTTCTAACAGCACACTTTGTCACAGGTGAGGAAGAGCATTAGCATATTAGGCGTGCCAAACCTGGAAGTAGGGATAGGGTTTCTTTGAAAGAGGAAAAAAGGCCCCAAAAGGACAGCTAGGGAGCCTGTAGTCTATTTTACAGTTTTGCTGGGGTGCCCATCTGAGCCCCCAATGTAGCAGCCAAGGCCCTCTCGCCCCAGCATCCAGCCTTTCCCCACCGCACATGAACAACGAGGCCACTCTATGCCTCTGTGCCTTTGCACGTGCTGTTTCCTGAACAGAATGATCATCCCCCTTTCCCCTCACCTACCCTCAGCCTTATCTGGCTGGCAGGTTCCTGCTCACCCTTCAAAACCCAGTTTGGTTTGCTGTGATTCCCTCCAGTTCTCACCCCCTCCTCTGTCTCCCCACCATCTCTCTCTCTCTCTCTCTCTCTCTCTCTCTCTCACACACACACACACACACACACACACACACACACACATATACTCCCTGCTTGTAGCATTTATATAGATTGGAAGAATGTATTTTGGATTGTTACTAGACTGCGAACTCTTTGAAATAAACTATAACTTTTTGTATGCACAAATACTTACATGATCATATGCACCTTTTGTCCCACCTAATCCCAGGAGTTATTTGTGATTGCATCAGCAACTGTGATTAGCAGCATTCATCAGCGACCAGTGTGTGGCCAGAACGCAACAGGTCATTTTTCACGACACCCCTGCAGACTAGGGACTATTCCTCCATTTCACAAAGGAGGAAACTAAAGCTCAAGGAGGTCAGGCATCCTGCCCAAGGCCACACAACTAGTAAAGCTAAGCCAGACACGATCATTGTTCTTCTAGATTCCAGAGCCTGGCGTTTTTACTGCTTTCTTGTCACGCTGCGCTGCTGCTGTGAGGTCTGCCCGTTTCCAGCCCCAGTGCCTGCCAGGGGATGCCATCCATGCTCGCGAGGTGGATGGACCAGATGAGGGTCAGACAGTGTGACCACAAACAGTCTGACAGAGACTGCCAGTGAATGGCCCTGGCTGCTTGAAGTGTTGTCCTCAGGCCAGCAGCACGAGCGTCACGTGGGAGCGTGTACGGACTCAGATCCCACAGAGAACTACTAACCAGAGTCTGCATTTCTAACACAATTCCCCAGGGGATTCATGTGGACAGTAAAGTCTGCATTTTAGGTGCCTATTTCCAAGAGGACGAACCAGAAGTTTCTGGTAGAAGGAGCTGGCATTGTGGATAGAACTTTTTTAAAAGCACTTCCACAGCTTTTCATCACACAGATTAAAAGTAAAAATTTCCTTTCTCATTCTACTTTCACTTTGCTAATTTCTTCCAATGTCAAAGGTATCAAAAAATGTTTAACTATATATTTTTCCTTTCACTGAAACACTCAGCCTTAAGAATGTAAAGTTGATGTTATGGGAAACCATCTGGCCTTGTCAACTAAAGCCAAATATACACATACCCTTAGCTGCACACCTACGTACACAGCCACAGAAAGGAGACACCCGTATCTACCTAAATGCATGTGCTGTTCATGTCTGTAGCAAAGCTACCCCAACCCAAAAGCCCATCAGCAACAATGGATTAAAGGAGTAGTGGAATCGTCATATGTGAACCAACACGTAGCAATGAGAAGAAACAAACTACATTCTCATGCAATGAGGTGGGTAAATTGCGCCATCACCACGTTGAGCAAAAAAAGTCAGACCCCAAAGAAGATGAACTGTGCGATCCCATGTATGTAAGTTTCAAGGACAGGCAAAGATACTCTCTATGTAAAGTGGGGTCCTCCCTTGGGGAAGCAATAACTGGGAGAGGGCAGGATGAGGACTTCTTTGGGGACTGTTGATGTCCCCACCTGGGTGTGCTTACACAAAAGTGCTTTCAGCTTGCAAAAATGTAGCAAGCTGTATACGCAGGATATGTGCATGTCTCTGAATGTAGGTTAGACTTCAATAAAAGGTTAAAAAAAAAAGCTAATGTTGCCTAATGGCTTAAATTCTATGAATATGCAATAAACTTGCAGCATAAGAATTTTGTCCTGCAATTTGCCGCTGACTCTGAGTTCGGGAGGTGTCAGGGTAACAAAGCACCCCAGGGTGAGCATTTGACAGGAAGCATTAGCTGCCCCCCAGGAGCCTCAAATACCTGATGGGTTTTCTCCTGCTTAAAATTAAAAACCTGCCCGCAAAGATGCAGAGGAAGGGAGAATGCATCCACAACCCTCATTTTGCAATGTTATTAGCTGTGGGAGCTGAGCGCAGTGGGTAGGGGGATTCATCTACAACTGCTGGCTGGACACCAGGTGCCGGTTCCTCGGGGATGGAGCCAGCAACTTCTTTATCTTTGCACGCCTCCCCCCACCACACACGCACAGCCTTACCCACAAAGGCATGAGGCATCTGTTGCTTAATAAACCGTTTCCTATGGCCAGTAGCAGTTGGGCACCGGAAAGAGTAATAATATCTCACTTTAATTTTGTACATGCTGCATGCCCAGCCATAGTAAGCACTTTATACACATGATCTCACCACCTCCACACAACTGCCTGAGAGGGAAGGCCACTGCTACTCCCATTTTACAGATGAGGCTTGGCACAGGTAAGACAGTAGCTTGCCCAAGGTCACACTGTGACCCATGGGACAGCTGAAATCCCACTCAAGCAGGGCATTTGATCCAGACCCTTTTTGCCTCGAGCCTTCACTGCCTTGGAAGCCAGGCTGTGTAAGTCCCCACCTTTACAAATATGGCCACTGGCTAACGTCGCTGGAAATAGCAGATAGAAATACATGCCACTCCACTAAAGTTGCATTTCAGATAAATGATGCACCATTTTTTAGTACAAGTATGGCCCATGCAATATTTGGGACTTACTTATGCTAAAAACTATTTGTTTGTTCATCTGAAATCCACCTTTAACTGGGTGGCCTGTGTTTGATCTGGCACCCCTACCACTGGGGCCCACAGAAGTGAAGTCACATATGAAGTGCCACTGGTGGTTTGTCAGAGTCAGGGGTCTGGACCCAGGGCCCCTGATTCTTCCTTTATTTCTATCAGCAGCGCTTCCTCCTGGAACTGCTCACACTCTGCATGTGTACAGCCAAACACATCACTTTCCCCAAACTAGTAGCCCTCCCAACTTTTGGCAGCTGCCATATCCCCTCATCATGTGACCAACTGTCATCACTCCTCTCTTTGAAGTCCTCTGGCCCTTTCTGTCCACCAGTACTGACCTACAATGCACAGTGCCTGGGGCACTGGCTGACTTTACAACTTGCAAGTCTTCTGGCCCCAGTGAGATAGCAAACTCCTTAAGGACAGGGACTCCTTGGCATGTTTCTTGTACCCTACTAAGCCAGGCTTGCTGTGCTGAGCCCCTCCCCCCGCCAGTGTTCACAAGTTCAGCCCAGCTCTAAGCTGTGGGGGCATGTACCCTTTCTCAGGGAAACCCAGGGCTCCTGAATTCATAGCGTGGTGACTCAGCCTTGCCACAGTTTCCTCTTCCGTTAGGAACTCTGGTCCCATAAGTACATGCTCCAGTCATCTCTTGCTACACAATAAGCTGCCCCTAAATTTAGAGGCTTAAATCAATGACAGTCATTAATTTTGCTCATGCATCTGCACTTCGGGCAGATGGGGGCAGGAAAGATTTGCCTCTGTACCACATCTGGGGCAGTTCAACTGGGACTAGAGGATTCATCTCCCAGATGGCTCATACACTACTGGCAAGTTGGAGCTGGTGGTTGGCTGGGAGCTCAGCCAAACCTGAGGGCTAGGGGCCTTGGTCCCTCACACGTGAACATCTGCATGTAGCCTGGGCTTCCTCACAACGTGGCAGCTGGGCCCAAGGGTTAGAACCCCAAGAGATAACCAGGTGGAAGCTGAACAGCCATTCATGGCCCAGCATCAGGAGTCACATAGTGTCACTTCTGCCATACTCTTTTAGTCTAGGCAATCACAAAGATCCATCCAGGTTAATGGGAAGGGAACAAAGACTTTATCTCTTGATAGGGGGGTGTTAAGTTTCTGGCAGAGCCTGTGGGACTGGAAATATTATTGTGCCCACACAGGTCTTATTTGGGACCACACTCACACCTTCTACCCAACGCCAAAGTAAGACCGTTGCAGACACCCTTAGCATTGAAAATGTAATGGCACAACCTTCCCAATACTTCAATTGTATTGACTTGAAGCTCAAAAAACTATTAAGAAATAAAATCCAAGGCAGCCGCAAAACAATATGTTATATATGATGTCTTTCATATTCAGACACATTCATAAAAATTCTGCGTTTCTGCATACATACATGTGTATGGAAATGCATTTTTGAAAAAGTCTTAGAGAAGAAGCATCCAAGACATTAACAGTGGTCGTATCTGGAAAAGGGACTTGTATTGGGGGCCACAGGGAATACCAAAGGGGACTCTGGCTTTATTTCTGCAGCTTGAATAATTCATAGTGTATACACTTGTATCAGTTGGATAATTAAAAATAGAGTAAGTATGAAAGAAAGGGAAGGAAGAAAGAAAGATACAATGGTTTCTAGTTGATGTTGGAATACAAAGCAAAATCCTTAACATGTGCCATGTGGTAGAGGATTATTGTGCCCAACTTTTTCCTCTACCTAGGATAGAATCACACCTATCCCCTTTGCCATCTGAATGCACATGTCCTGGCAGACTGGCAAGAGTATATTTCCATGTCTCACTGACTCAGGGTTTGGCCTAGGACTGGCTCTGACTAGTGGAATGCGGAGAGAAGCAACAGTGTGCCAGTTCCCAACCTTGGCCTTAAGGTGCATTATTTCCAGCTGCCCTCTTGAGTTTACCCTCAGCCCTGAGAAGAGCTTGCCCCAGGTAGCTATTTCTCCTTCAGTCTTCGTCCCAGGATGACAGAAATGTGGTACTGTACTGAGCCCGACCTGAAGCCAGGGCCTGGCCTTGGCCTACAGATCTACAGCTGAACCACACTGGACTACAGGCAATGGAAATACCTGCAAGTGAGAAATAAACGTGTGCTGTTGCAAGCCACTGAGATTTGAGGGCTGTTTTTTAAGCAGCATTATCTCAGCAGAAACCTGACTAGTACAGCCTCATAATGTGTTTTAGGAGGACCTCATCCAAATGTCCATCTCCTCTCATCTAAGTTAGCTTCCCCCTTGTCTGATTATCTGATATCTTGTCCCTCCCTCATACTGTTACTATTCCTTAACACAATTTATAATTTTATGTGTCTGTAATTTTTGGATTTCTGTCTCCTCCTTCACTGTACTGGGAGCTCCATGAGAGCAGGGACCATGCGCATTTTGTTCATCAATATACCTCCACTGGTGATGGTGCCTGGGACATAGTGCTTTATAAATGAATGAAATGCTTCTAAATAAATGAAGATGGCTGAGTGTTTCCAATCATGCTACAGGAATCACAGGAGGGGCTCCTTCCCAGTGGGGACAGGGCTGCAATGAAGGAAATGGGATTTAACCTGAACCTTAAGTTATGGGTAGAATTTAACAAAGCAAAGTCATGGCTATGGGAAGCTCCAATGACTCTAGTGAGCTGCAAGGGGTGGAGCAGCTCGGCTAGGTCAGAGGGTTAATACCAAGATCAGAGAAGTACAGCCAGCTGTGGAGCTCCAATTTTCTCCAGCAGCCAGTGGGGAGCCATGGATGGGTTTTAAACAAAGATGCAAAGTGATAAGGGTCAGAAGTGTCTCTTCTGGAATATACCAGTGGCAAAGAGGCCAGTAGGCTGGGTGTGAGGCGAGGAGGGCATGAGGGATGGAAAAAAATTATACCACTAAGCAAAGATAGTCATGGCTGGGGGACAGCACAAAGTCACACTCCCACTAAAGGAGCTCAGTAAATATTTGCTGACAACAGAGACTGGCTAGGGTGGAATAAATTCCATGTTTCTGCCTTGAATGACGAGGGAAAATAGTTTGACTACTGAGAAACGCAGGGAAAGCTAGCTAGCGTGATGGAGAAGAGAGCAAGTGTCAGTTTATGCATGTCAAGTTTGACGTGAGCACGGGTTGTCTAGAAGGCAATTTGGAGATGAATACCGGAATTTGCGAGAACAGTTAGAGAAATCGCTCTCATTTGAGTGTCCCCAGAAGCAGAATCTAAGACAGGGATTTGTGTGCTAGTGGTTTATGGGGAGGTGATCTCCAAAAGCACTGACAGGGGAGCGGGGAGGTGCGACAGGGAAGAGAGGGAAGCCAATAAAGGGGGAGTTTGCAAGCAAGTGAGCCCCAGGAGAGACTGGCGCTTAGTCCTGCTGGGGAGCTGTGGGAGCCGGCAGGGAACACGCGCGTCACCATTAGCCCAGCTGAGGGGCAGGGGGCTGGGGGACTTACACATGGAGTCCTATCAGTCCTCGCTTGCGACTCTTCCTGGGGGACCACTCATTCCTCAGCACTTCTAGGTTACCACACACACAGGAAGAAAGGACTCTGGTGGCCAAAGAAAGCCTTCAAGCAAGGAGAAGCAGGCTGTGGCAGCTGGCAGTGGGCAGCCATGCCTGGAAATGGAGTGGAAATGCTATGTTTTTAGCCCCGTGTTATGTGCTGGGCACACTCCCTGATACTTACAAGTATTATCACGTTCCATCCTCACAAGAGCCATTTTAACCCTCTTAGTGCGGCAGGCCGAAATACAGGCTTTTGCACCTAGGGCAAAAGCTGATATTTCGGCCCGCCGCACTAAGAGGGTGAAAGATGAGGAAACAGCCTTAGAGCTGAAAGTGACAGGTCACCAAGACCCACTTTGCCAGTGGGACTAGCCGAAAAGATATGGGATCATGGTGTCTTTGGTGGTGGTTTTTGGCTGGCATTGGCGAGACTCGGAAACTTCCAGCCTCAAGAGCCCACTGTAGCAAGAGGAAATGAAGACAGACCAAGGGAACTCTTGGAAGAACCATAGTGGTGTCGGCAAGACTGAGTGATAGTAATTCTAAGATTCTGAAGGAAATGAAATATTTAAATGACACTGACGTAGACAGAGATGGGAAATCTACTCAACAATGCCTGCTCCTGAGTGTGAGAAGAGTGTCACCCACGAGAGTTCACTTTGGGGGTTCACCTAGGGGCTGTCCCACTGAGTGCCAACCTGTACAGCTCATCTCACTCCTGGACCAAGACAAAAGAAATACCAAAGGGCCAGGCATAGTGAACAGAACACCTGGCTTTCCCAGCCACATCAAGGACAAACAGAAAGGAAATTAATTTATTGATGCCATGTGGAAAGCGTAGGGCCGGTTTTGAAGAATTGTAACAAATGGCTGGGAAAATGTGGGCCAAAAAAATTGGAAAGCTCAGTTAATGCTAAACAAATTATTAATCATTAACAATAGTTGAGAAATAGGCCTGCGCAGGCAGACGAAATGAAATGGGGTCGAGAAGGCTCTGGAAAGGGTGGATGATCAACTGTCTTCAAGCATGTGAAAGGTTATTAGTTATTTTCTTGTAATTTGGTGATTATTACTGAGGCAGTGTGGGAGGAGAGGAAGGGTGAAGACGGAAGGGTGATTATCTCGGAATTACCTGGGGAGTTTTCTCAAAAGACAGGTGACCATGCTTCCTCTAACTTTAGCAGATCTTTCAGGATGTCTAGCTCATGCTCACTTTGGTATCTGACATCTGTTGTCCTACAGTCTTGTCAAAGCTGCCATTTTCATGTCATAAGAGTGGGCTTCCCCCTCCCTCCCTGCTCTGCTGGCTTCCCTAGGAAACAAAGACCTGGCAGAGAGTTCTTATTCCCCTGCAGTACCTCCGACCAGCACCCAAGAGAGTAAGACCTGGACAGGCCTATCTGTCCTTGTTGCCCCACAGAGCCTAGCACGCAGACTCCTGGTTACTGAATGAATGACGCAGGCACATCCCTGCCCCAACTGGAATAGCCATTTCTAGGCATTTCCTCAAAACCAGGTAGATTGCTGAAGGGCCTCCCTGTAGGTGGAAATAGGAAAAGGAGAAATACCCATGCAGGGGCGGCAGGAGATTGGGCCAATGACCTCTTGAGGCAAATGTCTCTTCTCAGCCACAGAAGCAGCAGCAGTGAGCTAGGGTCAGTTTCCACTGTCATGGGGCTTCCCAGGCTGCTGAGTATCCCGTGGGGACCACGGCTGTCATAGCTACTGTGGCTTTTATGGCTGTCGTGGCAAGCCTGAGCTCGCTCAGGAAGGGCTGCCTAGGAAGATCCCAACCAGACAGCCCTTGTCCTGGACCCTGGGTGATTTATGGCCACATCCACACACACACACTCACTCATCCTGTCCACAGACTGAATCTGGGCTAAGGCCCATAAAATAGGCAACAGCTATTGGCAAATTCATTAATTAGGATTCTGTTTGTACTTTTATTGTGAAGGAAAATCATTTGTCAGCTTAAAGTCAGACCCAGTGCCTGATGAGAACTGTTATTCTAAGAAGGTATCGACTGATGGCTCTACATGGCATTCCTTCTCTCTCCCCATCTCTGCCACCCCACCCCCACCTCCATCTCACTCAGAGAAAGGCTCCTGTCCCTCCACTTTAATCAGGGCCTGTGTGGCGGAATTTGTGAATTCCTTCCCAGTAGGCTTGCCCCCACCCCTTCTTTCCTGCCACCCTAACCCCGATTTTGTTCAGGGAAAGGGCAGTTGTATGCATCGAGGGCAACTGGCTCCCTCCCACGTCCAAAGGGTGAAGCTTGACGAGTCAAAGTCAATCATGGCAGCTCCATTTCCTGTTCCAGGGACACAGTTCTGACCAATGAGGTGTGAGACGAAGTCTGCTAGGGCTCTTTGAAAAGGACTCGAGAAAGGAGCATTCTCTCATCAAGCCTTTGGACTTGAGCTGGAATGTGACACCCGCATGCACCGAAGCCTTCTTGTAAACAAGAGGCAAGACAGAAGCCCAACACAAGCATGCTGAGCATGGCAGGGCGAAAGACAGGAAGAGCATGGAGCCTCGATGACATTAATGAGCATTGGACTCACCAACCCAGAATTGTCTTGCTCCTGATCTTCTTGGTTATGGAGGATAATAATCTCCCTGTTATCTACATCATTTGGAATGAGCTTTCTGTTATTAGAACTAAAGGCATTCAATATAGTTGCAAGCACCCTGCTACATTATAGCCAACTAAAACTAAAACTGTCTCCAGATGCCTATTCTAATAGGTGGCGATGCCCCTGCTCTAGATATTGCATGTGGTTGGCCAATTTCAGAGCTGGCCATCTCAGCTCCGGTTGTCCTGTCTTTACTGGGAAAGAACCGAGGGCCTCCTCGTGAACCCCTTTTCCATCAGCCATTATCGCTGGTGGAAACCACCTTCCCCTCTCCCCTTCAATCAAGAAGCTTTAGGCCACAGTGTGCAGAGACAATGCATACACACACACATAATCACCTTGTATGTGGATGTCTCTAATATGGGTTGATTTATGTTTCCCCAAAATTCATATGTTAAGCTCTTAATCCTCGGTTGCTTCAGTGTGTGACTTTATTTGGAAATAGGGTCATTGCAGATATAATTAATTAAAATGAGGTCATACTGTAGGGTGGGCCCCTAATCCGATATGACTGGTGTCCTTCTAAAAGGGGGAAATTTGGACAGGGGCAGGCAAGCACACAGGGAGAATATCATGTGAAGATTGGAGTCATGTGGCCACAAGCTGAGAAACTACCAGAAGCTGGGAGAGAGACCTGGAACAGATCCTGTCCCAACACCTTCAGAGGGAGCATGGCCCAGTTGACACCTTGATCTTCGTCTTTTGGCCTCCAGAACTGTGAGACAATATATTTCTGTTGTTTAATGCACCCAGTCTGCAGTACTTTGTTATATTAGCCCTAGCAAACTAATTCAGTCTCTTATATAAATATCAGGGTTGTTGGCCAGGTGTGGTGGCTCACACCTGTAATCCTAGCACTCTGGGAGGCCAAGGCAGAAGGATCGCTCAAAGTCAGGAGTTTGAAACCAGCCTGAGCAAGAGTGAGACCCCCGTCTCTACTAAAAATAGAATGAAATTAATTGGCCAACTAAAAATATATAGAAAAAATTAGCCAGGCATGTTGGTGCATGCCTGTAGTCCAGCTACTCGGGAGGCTGAGGCAGAAGGATTGCTTGAGCCCAGGAGTTTGAGGTTGCTGTGAGCTAGACTGACGCCACAGCACTCTAGCCTGGGCAACAGAGTGAGACTCTGTCTCAAAAAAATGGAAAAAAAAAAAAAATATATATATATATATATATATCAGTGTTGTTGTAGTATATGAAGGCACAATTCGCCTATTTTTTTTAAGACAGGGTCTTTCTCTTTGGCCCAGACTAGAGTGCAGTGGCGTTATCATAGCTTACTGTAACCTGAAACTCCTAAGTTCATACAATCCTCCTGCCTCAGCCTTCCGAGTAGCTGGGACTATAGATAGGCATGTGCTAATTTTTATATTTTGTAGAGACAGGGTCTCACTATTGCCCAGGCTGCTGTCAAACTTCTGGCCTCAAGCAATCCTCCCACCTCATTATCCCAAAGTGCTAGAATTACAGGCATGAGCCACCATACCTGGCCACAATTCACCTCTTGAGGACCATAAGCCCAAAGTCATACCTTTGAGTAGAGATCAGGTCTTCTCTAAATTGAAAGTTCCTCCGAGTGTCCTCAGACACACAGCTAGCTAGGCAGGCCAGCTGGGCAGCTGCCCAGGGCACCAGTCTGTTAGAGGGTCCAAAATACCACTGGAATAAATAGAAATACCCCTGCCAGTTGACGCAAGTTTCCACAAGCTTCTACCAAAGTAAACAGCAGCCTTATATGGAAATTTTAAAAACACCCCTGGCTGGCACTGACCCCTCTCTTTGGGTATTTTTGTATTACACACATATAGCTGCCATCAGCTGAAATTCTGAAACAAATAAAGCATGGTTTAGTTTTCCTATTTCCCACAAACATTCATTTTATTGTATAATTTGTAAACTCTTCAAAATGGCCCCCCAAATTGTCTTTCTTGAGAAATTGCCAAAGAAAACCAATGTGAGGAAAAGAACTACAAAAAGGGTAAGACGTTTTGCCATTTTTTAAAGACCATTAATTTTTCTCTAGCCGGAGGAGGTAAATTAGTGAGTAAATCTGTCTGCACATAAAATTTTTTAATTAATAAGTTTGGCAGAGTCTGCTTCTTGCCCGGCAGTGTCTTTGCTCTCCTTTTTCCATGCTGAGAAAATCAGCAATTTTAGCTGGACACACAGCCACCCAGAATAAAGACTACATTTCCCAGTCTCCCACAGCTAGGGGTGACCATATGGAAATGTTCTAGCCAATAAGATACAATCAGAATTATCACGTGATATTTCTGAGCGCCTTCCTTACAAAATGGCTGCTTCTTCTTGATCCTTTCCTTCTTTCTGCTGACTGCAACATAGACATGCTGACTGCAGCTGCAGGCATCTTCTAACATGAGGTGACCTGGGGACTGGAGGCCATGCATGACAGAGCAACAGGATAGAAGAAGCCTGGGTCACTACAGACTTCATAGAGTGAAACTTCAATGTCAGCCATAGCCTGCCAAACTCCAGACTGATATGTGAGAGAGGAATAAGCCACTGGCTTGTTTTAGATCTCTCTGTCACTTGCAGCCAAATGCTGTTCTAATAGGAAATCTGTTTTTCCCTGTATAAAGAGGCACCTAATTATTCCCCTGTATAGAGTACTGCTAAGTCTTGGTCTGGACTTGATCCAAGCAAACATGGTTCTCTCTACTGCTCTGACTTCCATGAAGGCACTGCCGGGTGGTGAGTGGTATGATGGTGACTCTGTGAAGAAAGAAATCAGGCATTGGGAAGGGAAGGGCACCAGTCCCTTCCCTTCCCAAGTCCCAATTTCTACATGACCAAGAAGGAAACAGCCAGCCACCGGGGTGGTTTTTAAACATGGATACAAATTCTTTGGTATTTCTCCCAACAGGAGCTGAAGTCTAACTCACTTCCCCTTGAATACAGCTGGCCTTAGTGACTGGCTTCTAACAAACAGAATATGGTGGAAGTGATCTTGGGTGACTTCCAAGGCCGGGTCAGAAAAGATGTAATGGCTTCCACCTGGCTCCCTCTCGTGGGACACTCACTCTTGGAACCCAGCTGCTGTGTTATGAGGAAGCGAAGCAGCCACTTGGAGAGGCCACATATAGGTGTCCGATAAATAAGTCCAGCTAACATCTCAGCCGGCAGCCAGTATCAACCACCAGATGTGGTGGTGAGAAGGCTTTCAGATAACCCAGCCCTCAGCTTCCAGCCACCCCAGCTCACACTGAGTGGAGCCGAGACCTGTCCCCGCTGAGCCCTGCTCAAATAGTATACTCGTGAGCAAAATTACTGCTGTTATTATTTTAAGTCACTAAGTGTTGAAACGGTTTGTTACATTGCAAGAGATCCTTGCAACAGCTGCCTGCTCTGCCCACATCCGTCATGCCAGCATATGTAGATCCTCAGCTACCACAGAGGCCTCTGGAAAGTTCCAACTTCATTTCAGTGGGTTCCTGAGAAGAAGGCAGGGATCCCGGACCACACCTGGGCTGGAGGGCTAAAGGGGGCATGGGTTGGTGGTGCCAAGTATCTACAGGGGGAGAGGTCAGGGCAGAGGGAGCCAGCTGCCCCTCCCTGCCTGGCAGTTCTAATCAGAGAGCACGTTCACGTGCATCCACGTGGGCACGCACACACACAAAGATGAACCCCAGCCCAGATTCCCAGGACCCCAGGGTCCAAGTGCAGTACTACCCACTCCCCATCTTGCAACCACAAGATTCTCTTAGTGGGGCCCACCCAAGAGGACCTGACTTCATTCCATGAAGGTTGGCAGCATTACCTAGGGGGACCCTGACATTTCTAAGAGAATTTCTCAAAATGAAGCCTGAGGCAGAGCAGCTGAGACAGAGAGGGCTGAGACACCTCCCAGGGGACCTCACTGATAGGAGAATCTCTGCAGCTCTCTGCGAAGAATCAGAAGTCCCTTCCGGAATTGTGTCCCTCTAAAATTCCTATGTTGAAGCCTGAACCCCCAATGTGACTGCATTTGGAGATATGACTTTTAAGGGGGTAATTAAAGTTAAATGAGGTCATGAGGGTGGGGCCCTAATCCCATAGGACTGGTGTCCTTATAAAAAGAGGCACCAGATAGCACCTCCCTATCTATATGTGCACACAGGAAAGGACAAAGAGACAAGGTTGCTGTTTGCAAGCAGAGGAGAGAAGCCTCACCAGAAACCAACCCTGCTGGCGCATTGATCTTGGATTTCTAACCTCCAGAACTGTGAGAAAATAAATTTCTGTTGTTGAAGCTGCTCAGTCTGTGGTCTTTTGTCATAGCAGCCAGAGTTGACCAACACATTCCCGAAAGAGACAAAAAGGGAGGGAGTGGGATAGAGAGAAGACCCCAGGCCACAGACACTTTATCCTGGGGCACCCTGGCCAACAGTCTCATGCAGGGATCCCTTGCAGGCAGCATATTGAGGGACATTTGCTGGAAAAGCCTCATCTTTGCATCTCTCCCATGAAATCCCCCCTGATATTAAGCATTGCCCTCTCCTTGCAACCCTGTGGTCAGACCCAAACTCTCCCAGAGGGGTGCCACTCCCTCTCTAAGTGTGTGTGTTTACCTGTTGGTAGCAGGAGCTAGGGGTGTGTGGAAAAGCCCCCTGGCCAGGGCACAGGGTATATGACATCTGAAGACAACGGCCTTGACTCCCCCTGCACCTGTTTCCCTGAAGCTGGCAACCTGGCAGCCTCTCCTCGGCTCAGAATGAGCCCAGCCGCCTCCATCCTGGCACCAATTTGGCCTTGTAGTTCCTGCTGCTCTGCAGCTGCCAACATCTGTAGGTCTGCTGTCTGAGCTACCTGTGCACTTTCAACTTAAGTGTATTTATGTTTGATTCCCCAACCCCCCCCCACCTCCCCATCCCCCCACCCCCATCACCACCCCCACCGCCCCCCCACCCCATCCCCCGCCTCCACCTCTGTAAGGGGGAGAGAAAAAAGAAAGAAGGAAGTTGGTAGGAAGGATCTGTGCTTTGGGACTCAAAGACTCTTCCACTTCCCTAGCCCCTCTAGTCATGCCTTCTCCTGGTTTCCTCCACCTCCCCCTTAAGGGCACCCTGCAGGAAGCCCTTAGCTACTCTGCTGCCATCTGCCCGATTTGAGCACAAGCCCAGCAGAGCTGCACTGCAGCCAACATAGACAATCTGGCAGGACTCCAAGACTTCTGGGTTAGGACCCCAGCTTGCAACAAATTACTGAACAATCCTTCCTCTTGCATTCATTCAATAAATTTTCGATCAATATTCATTCCACAAGTGTGGGCCAGGCCCTGTGCACAGGCACGGCACTGAGCAAGGTACACGGGGCCCTGCTTTCCTCTTCCAGGGGTGACAGACAAAGAGCAAAGAAATGAGCAAATGGCAGTTGGTAGCCAGTCCTCTGCTAAGAACCCAAACAGGCTGCTGTGGGGCAATGACTTGAAGAGCTCTCAGGTGACCTGTAAGCCGAGATCAGGCGGACACATGCCAGGCATGTAATTATTGGAGGAAGAGCATTCCAGGCAAAGGGAAGGGCTAGTACAAAGGCCCTGAGGCAGGAATGAGCTACCGTGTTTCCCCGAAATAAGACCTACCCATAAAATAAGCCCTAGCAGGATTTCTAAGCATTTGCGCAATAGAAGCCCTACCCTGAAAATAAGCCCTAGTGATGGGCGTGGCTACGCAGCGCATCTGCACAACCCATGCATTTCGTAGCAGATAGGTAAAGAAGACGAGCAGCCCTTCTCATCCGCCCCATGAGAGCTCTATTGCTCGACATGAGAGATTGAGGCCAATGGTTCTAAAGGAAATAGAGTCGCAAGAAATTCAGGATGGAATTCGGGGTTTGGAGAGTTATGATGATGTTCCTAAAGAAGACAACTTAACTATATTTGAATCAATGTAGATTGTTGTACTGTACTTTAAAAAAATAACATATCCCCTGAAAATAAGCCCTAGGGTGTGTTCTTTTTTTTTTTTTTTTTTTTTTTGAGACAGAGTCTCACTTTGTTGCCTAGGCTAGAGTGAGTGCCATGGCGTCAGCCTAGCTCACAGCAACCTCAAACTCCTGGCTCAAGCAATCCTTCTGCCTCAGCCTCCCGAGTAGCTGGGACTACAGGCATGCGCCACCATGCCCGGCTAATTTTTTCTATATATATTAGTTGGCCAATTAATGTCTTTCTATTTATAGTAGAGACGGGGTCTCGCTCTTGTTCAGGCTGGTTTCGAACTCCTGACCTCGAGCAATCCTCCCGCCTCGGCCTCCCAGAGAGCTAGGATTACAGGCGTGAGCCACCGCGCCCGGCCAGGGTGTGTTCTTGAAGAAAAATAAATATAAGACCCTGTCTTATTTTCGGGGAAACATGGTAGGTGTATTCTAGAAAGAGCAGGAAGGCCAATGTGCCTGGAGTTCCCCAAGGCGGGTAGGGAAGGGTGATGTGATAGGAGATGATAGGTCACCAGGTGCCAAACCACATGGGCTGGCCTTGCCTAGATAAGGCGTTAGGATTTTAACTGCGCTAGGAAGGGGAGGTGGCTTAATCAGATTGTCAGTTTTTAAAAAGATTTCTCTGCCCATAAGATGCTATTAATTACAACGGGGAAAATAGTGACATAGTGAAGAGAGCTGGAAGACACCACCTTGACCAAGTGATCAAACTTAGCATCATCAGCTACAGTACAAATGGACATCACGTGCCTCCTGGTACAATGCACAGAGGACTTGTGTCAATTGAGTGGAATTCCTGCCAAACATGCGGCACCTGAATCTAGTCATGAGAAACCTCAGACAAAGCCAAGCTAAGAGACAGTCTATGAAGTAGCCAGCCTGGACTCTTCAGAAGTGTTCATGTCATGAAAGACAAGGACAGACTAAGGAACTATGCCAGATTAAAGGCGATTAAAGGGACACAGCAACTAGAGATGACGTGCAATTCTGGGTTGGCTCCTGGATCAGAAAAATTTTTTTCTTTTGTTTTAAAGTACATTAGTGGGACAACTAATGAGATTTGAATAAGATCTGTAGATCAAGTAATAGTATCACATCAGTGTAAATGTCCGGATTTTGATAAACTGTACTGTGCTTATTTAAGAGAATGTCCTTGCTGTCGCTACTTTTGTTAGGAAATACACCCTGAAATATTTAAGGGTAAAGGAACATCATGTCTGTAACTTAACCAGAAACGTTTCAGGGAAAACATAAGTGTGGGGGGGGCACACTCATGCAGAGAGACAGTGCACACAAATGGTTAAAAACGTTAACGTTGGGGGAATCTGAATACAGGGAATATAAGAATTCTTGGCACTACTTTTGCAACTTCTCAAGTCTGAAATTATTTCAAAATCAAAAGTTAATAAAATAAGAATTCGAAAGTCCCCACTGGTGGCTGAGCGGTGTATGATTATTAGGAGCAGCGCAAGGAGAAGCAGAGCCAAGGATGGCCTGGGATGCCCTGCTAGGAGGAGACAGGGCCACAGCTTTAGATAGCAAAGAAATCAAGAGCCAACAGCCTTCCCGCCTGAGGAGAGCCACTCTATCTCCCACCGTTCTGCCAATGAGGCCCCCAGTCAGTGCCCCCAAAATGGTTTCCGCAACCTGCCTTTGCAGCCACGCTGAAAAGTGACTGCTGCCCCTGCTGCCTGGTCACCTGTATCCCCCAGTGTCCCCCACCTCCTGTCACCCCCTTGACTGGCCTCAGCCCCTCAGGAAATAGGACTCTCCGGGCCCCGGCAGGCCTGTGCCAAGACCCTTGTGACCTGAGCCGGGGCAGCCAGGGCTCGGTTCTGAAAGAATAAAGGAGCAGGCTTTCTCAGGGGGCTGGCCCTCCTTGGCCTGGTGCAGGGGACGCGTGGCGCAGCCAGCAAGGCTGTCTAAACAAGCAGAGGTTGAGCTGCACACCAGGCGCCACACTCATTAAACAGGGGCCAGCCGCAGGGCTAATCCGACCAGCCGCCTCCAGACGCCCGGGGCCTGCAGGTGGACGGTGCGCCTCAGGCCTGCGCATGTCTCGGGGATGCCGGGTGGTCTTGGGAGCCCAGACAAATGTGCCAGAAAAGCCTGCTTCTCCCACCCGCCTCTATCGTGCACGGAAATAAACAGCGCTGTGTGGAGGGACGGAGCGACATTTGCACACCTCACATGATGGCCTTTGGGAAGGGGTCTCTGGTGGAGCTCCTTCCCCGCCTCGGCAGTTCCCCACCGGCCTGCTTTGCTGGATTAGAGGCGGCAGAAAAAGAAGGCCAAAATGCAGTCGTGCTGATAGATTGCGATCAGCAGGCCCCTAGGAGAGCCTGTTCCTTTATTCTTTTGAACTCTTTCATGGAGACGCCGGCCGGCGGAGGCGTGGTGACTCAGACGCTCTAGAATTCAGAGCAGCCAGGGCTGTAAGTCTGGGTGGGGATGTCGGCCTGTGTGTCAGGCCCGGCCCTGGCGCCCGGCCAGCTGGGAGGCTGGGAGGCTGGAGGTTTGCAGGCTCATAAAAAGAAATCACTTGTTCCTCTGCCAGACAAGAATGCGCCAGGTCCGGTGGGGAGAGAAGAAAGGCGCTGCTGGTGCCGGGATATTCACGCCCAGCACAGTGTCCTCCTGCAGGTGGGGGCGCTGGCGAAGATCTGCTGCCTCTTCAGGGCAGGCGGAAGCCACTTCAGGGAAGGACTGCCCCTCTGACCCACTTGCAGGTGACCCAGTTGCAGGTGAGGAAACTGGGGCGCTGGGAGATGGGATGACTTAGCCCAAGGCCCCCACTAAGGCCTCTCCTATGGCAGAGTGGACTCTGGGAAACTTGGGAACACAAAGGAACAATAACCCACACCTTCCAAGTTAGCCTGGCCCCTCAGGCTTGAGTGCTCACACGTTTTGCCCAGGCTGGGGCAAACCTTATGTTTGCCCATATTTCAGAATCTCTCCTGTTGTCTTGAAATGGCACGGCGACATCAAGCATTGTTTCTCAAAGTGGCTTTGGATGTAGCACCAGTCTTGTTTGTGTTTATTTGTTCATTTCACTCCGTCTTGGACAGATACTTTTGTAAAGTACAATAAAAATGATTTGCTGGGAAAACGAAATGGAAAAGGAACACACATAAAATGCAAGCCCAAACTTCTATCATTAGATTTAACAAACATACACATACTGTGTCAACTTGCTGTAAAAGTTCCTAAACGCTTGCTCCCAGTTTCTGTAGTTAGCTCACCGAGGATAGGTGCCAGACAACTGTGGACTGGCACTAACCCTTGGAGCACACTTCGAGTAGCAGCGGCAAAAAGTCAAGGTCAAATCATGTGGGTTCTAATGCCACCTCTGTCGCTAATTGGCTGCATGGCTTCCCTCTCTGAGCCACACTACCTTCATCTGCATGTAGCAGATTCACGATCTACTAACACGACAGTCACATGTGCCAGGAAAGATGCCAGTTCTTTACTTTGTCTATAGCTGATCTGTTCTTTCTTGAGCATAGCAGGATGGGGTGGGGTGATGACATTTTCGTTGGATGGAGTAGACTAAGTGTAGTACAGTGGTTTAAATGGTCCCTTTAGGCAAATACCCAGGCTAGCCCAGATTCCCACCCTGCTGCCCCTCGCTTCCACAAGATGGGGTTTTGGTGTGTGGAGGAGGAAATAGAACTTATGCCAGTGCTTGTCCAACTTTGCTGTGCACACAAGTCCCCCGGGGGGCTTGTTAAAGTGCAGATGCTGATTTAGCAGGTCTGGGGAAGCCTGGGATTCTGCTCTCCTGCCAAGCTCCCAGGTGATGCCGAGGCTGCTGGCCCTCAGACCACAATCTGTACTGCAAGGGCTCATGGGGCCTTATACAGGAAGGGGAATCAGGTCCTTGAACACCCTTATCATCCATCCTCCCTACCCCCAACAAAGGACCCCCTGGAAGCTTCTCTCTGCAGTGGTGTGGCTGATCTTGGTTGCCCCCAAATGGTGATTGCTAAGGTGCAGACAGCCCTTCCTGCCTGAAGTCTGCAGCTTGAGGACTCCTGGTCCAACTCTGGGTTCTGGGATGTCCCCCATGTGGACCTCAGCCTGGGCCCATGGCCCTCAACATGGCTACCTTCCACTATCCCTGTGCAGGGGTGCCATTGCCAGCCCCAAGGACCAAGGGCAGCTCTGCTCACCACAACGTGCCACCCACTGAGTTTTCTTTAAAGTAGAATCTACCAGATGAATGTATGGTGCTCCATCCAAACTGTGTTTGTCCTCCCAGAGCCCCTGATACAACCAAGGGCAAACACACCCTCGTCTCTTCTCGAACATACTTCCCTCTGGCCAGTTCCCAGAGTGGGAGATCAGAGCTCCTTCAGATCGCTTCCCCCAGCTCCATCTTCCCACAGTCAGGCCAAACCAGAAGGAACAGCCTCTCCCCATTCCTCTTCTCATCCCTCTGAATACATAGAGTAGGAATTAAAGGAATGTGGGAAACCCTTTTCTCTCCAGACAATGCCTGGCTTGCAACCCTGTGTCCTCCCTGTGGATTCAAACGCAATCTAATTTGACCACAGCTGAGCAATGACTTCCTTGGTGAGCACTGGATGCTGTTCCCTTATGCTCCGAGACCCGCTGGAAATACACACAAAAATACCACCAAGAATGACTCCTGCTCCATGTGAGATGAAGGCGACTCTCTCTAGCCCCAAGAATCTAAGAAAGGGCCATCCTCTTGGCAACTTGGAAACAGAGCAGACTTCTGTGCTCTAAGCAAAGGAATCGGGGAGGCCTGCGGCTGAGGGCTCAGATGACTCCGTCCCCCCACAGATAATTAGTGAGCACCTACTGCGTGTCAGGCACCAGTGGGGGACCAGGAAGGCAGGTGAGCCAGGCAGTCAAGGTCCTATTTTCAAAGTGCTCACAAGCTTGGGATAATGACATCACCACTATCCCCTATGGTGATGCTGTGATATGCCACCCAGGTTGCCCTTCTAGGAAAGACTTGCTGCCCGGCCCCAAGGACTAATTACCGCAGGGGGATCGCCCGGGCACAACTCGGCATCCCTGGCTCCCATTACCACTCTGCCAGCCGAGTGCTGGAGGAGCTGCGCCCAGAGGGAAGACAGGCTGGTCACAGAGCTGTTGGCTGCAGCCCTGGCAGTGAGGCTGACAGCCCCGCGCTGTGAGAGCCTGGGCCTGGGTGTGCTACACTGAGAAGGGGAGAAGAGAGGAGATACTGGTGGGCTATGGGCCACCACCCCTGTCTGGATCCCACTTTCCTTGCTCCTGAAGGGTCTTTCCCAGTCCCAATAGGCAAACAGTTCATCACAACAGAATCAGAGATACAATAAGCTGTCCACGCAGCCCACAGATGCAGGGAGTGGCCACAACCCTGCCATGCCTGCCATACCCCTTGCAAAGGGGCCCCACCCCCACCCAAGGCACCCCAGGGTGTCTCTGGAGGGAGGCCAGGACCACTCCCAGTACCCTGAGAGACGACTCTGCTCAGGAGGGAAGAGGGGCCCCTTCTCTAAATATTTTCTCTCCAGGTTTGGCTGGAGACGGTCACAGCCAGTCTGGGGGCTCGAAGAGTGAGGCAGGCCTGCCAAGAACCACCTGAGGACAGCCTTTGTGAGGAAAACCAGGGAGCAAGGCTGGCCCACTCCCAGGCAGAAAAGGGACAGAGCCTGCCCTCCCCTTTCTGGGCTTGAGCCAGGGCACCCACCGAGGCTGGGAGGGAGCTGTGGGCCCAGGCAGACCCCAGAAAACAGCCCGTAGCCCTCCAGTCAGCTGCCGCGTGTTTGTTTTCACAGCTGCTCCTCCAGCTCGGCTGTTCCAGTGAGCAAAGGAATCTGTTTGTCTGAGAAAAAGAATGTGGCAGAGAGGCGGGAGGCGGCCTCAGCAGCTCCAGAGCTCACCAAAAGCAGCCAGCCACCCAGGGGAGTCACCCGAGGGCCTTGATGCCAAGGTTACAGGCTTAGAGACACCCGCACCCTCCAGACGGCCTCGCTCCTCTGTGGGCCGAGGCTTTGCCCAGAGTCCTCAGGCAGGTGTCAGGCTCGCAGCCTGGGCACATAGGACAGAGGCCCACCCACCTGAGGTATTTTATTTACTTCTTTCTCATTTACAGACAACCGCACCCCCCCACCGCCACCCCCACCACACACGCACACACTCTGAGAAGGAAATCAGTCAGCTGTGTGTATGAGGAAAAAGCACACAGGACTGAAAGCAAACAAGCCCACAGCCAGGCCTACAGTGAGCCTGGAAATGAAAAAAGCAAAGAAGCTTTCTGCCTTCCCGAGAGAGATGCCCCACAAGCCCCCAACCTTGCCCCAGCTCCAAGGCCAGCCCAGGGCCAGCCCAGCCAAAGGAGGCAGAGCGGGCCCCAGGGAGGGTGAAGGCCATCTGCCAAACCGGAGGTCCAGCCACAGCCCCCAGGCACATCCTTGTTCTAGAACATTCTGGGCAGCCCAGTGAGAGCCCAGGCAGAGCCAGTCCAAAGGTCACCTTTGTTTGGGTGGTTTTGGCCACAGGGACACCTGGGATCCCAGAAAAAGGGCTCTGTCTCTCCAGACACTCTTCATAACTATTTCCACCTGCACCTCCTTACCAACCCACTGGGCTGACCAAGAAGTTACTCTGCAGGCTGAGACAGGGGTGGAAGAGAAACAAGATGTAGCTTCCAGTGTAATTTTCTAGATTACTTTAGTCTCCCACCCCTAATTGGTCAGATATGGTTTGGAAAATTCCTCACTGCTCTTGCAATCTGGCTTGTATTGCATCCCTCAGGTGTGTGGGAACAGCATATATAATAACTAATCCTCCCTCCAAGACTTTCCTAGTCAGATTCATAATCTAGATGTCATTGAGCACCGCCCCTGGGTCAGCCTCTTCACATACAACACCCCTGAAAGGCTCTAAGAGGTTAAGAGACTTGACCAAGGTCATGTAGCAAGAACGACTGACGGAAGGTGTCTTAGGCTGGGCTCTTCCAAAGTCAGCCCCTGAAACAAGGATTTGGGGTCAAGTGATTTATTTGGGGGAAGGGAGGCAGGGAAGGGGAGCAACAGTAAAGATGTTATCAACCAATTCACTGGAGCAAGGCCCTGGGGTCACGTCCATTGGGTTTCTCAGGGAGACCCCATAAAAGACACCTCAGCATTACCCACATGAGAAGTGGGGGAGCTGGGGTATTTATCTTCTAGTTCCCATCCACCAATGCCTGAGAGATGCTTGCAGGGGCACTGCTGCCAAGCCCTCGGGCAAGATTCTCAAGCCCTCGGAGAATGTTCTGGACTGATGAGTGCCAAAGGAATTTGGGCAGGGTACCAAGAACATCTGCTGCAGAAGTTGCCCACAGTTCTGTGTGATTCCAGAGTCTTATTGGATTACCCTGCCCACGCTGCCCCTCACCTGGTACCTGAGACTAAAACCTCCAAGGCCCCCCAGCTAGTCTGTGATAGAGTCAGCCTGTCAGTAACTGTGGTAGAGAAGGGGGAGGTAGGGGTACAAACAGCCTGTCCCCAGGCACACATGTACCAGTGACTGCCACTTGAATGGAGTTGCCCTTTTGTGGGGGCCTCTGAATGGGGATTCCCTTGAGGCCTGTGAGCTGTACCATGTAGATGGGGGGACCCTCTCAAAAGGGCCCCACACCTTGGGAGTGAAGACCTGAATTCAATTCTCGAATTTACCACCATGCAACCTTGCTCAGGGGACAGGTTGCTGAATGCCTCAGTGCCTGTAAAATGAGAATATTACTACCCACCTCAATCCTGTAAGGCTTGTTCTAACAGTTTAAAGTAATAAGGTGGTCTTCCACAGTGCCTGGTCCAGAGCAGAGGTAGCTGGCCATATATATATTTATTTTTATTGAGGTAAAATTCACCTAACATAAAATTAACCATCGTAAGCATTTTAAAGTGTACAACTCAGTGGCATTAGTACATTTACAATGTTGTACAACCATCATCACTATCTAATTCCAGAACATTTTATCACCCAAAAAGAAACCTTGTACCCGTGAAGCAGCCACTCCCTATTCTCCCCTCCCCCAAGCCCCTGGAAACCACCTGGCCACTTTCAATCTCTGTGGATTTGCTTGTGTTGGACATTTCACACCAATGGAATCATACAAATATGTGGCCTTTTGTGTCTGCTTCTTTCACTCAGCACAACGTTGTCAAGGTTCACCTGTGTTGTGGCATGTGTCAGTGCCTCATTCCTTTTTATGGCTGAACAATATTCCATTGTATGGCTAGGCGACATTTAGTTTATCCATTGATGGACATTTGTGTTGTATCCACATTTTTGCTATTATGAATAGTGCTGCTATGTACATTTGTGTAAAGTTTTTGTATAGATGTATATGTTCAGTTCCCTCCGGTATATCCCTAGAAATGGAATTACTGGGTCATATGGTGATTCTATGTTTAACTTTTTGAGGAACCGCCAAACTGTTTTCCACTGTGGCTGTACCATCTTACACTCCCAACAGCAATGCAAGAGGGTTCCAGTTTCTCCACATCCTCACCAACACTTGTTATTTTCCTTTTGTTTCTTTTCTTATAGCCATCCTAAAGATGTGGAGTGTTATCTCATTGCAGTTTTGATTTGCATTTCCCTAATGACTAATGATGTTGAGCATCTTTTCATGTGTTTATTGGCCCATATATGTTTTTTAAGATGTCAATCATTCCAGCAATCATTACCCTGAAACTAAACCAATACACAAGACTGGAGTGAGGTCAATAACGGAGGGGATTCCAGAATGCCCTGGGCCTTCATAACCTTGGTCCAGATGTCATAGCCACTATATGGCTTCAAGGGCCTAGGGTGTGGGGCCAGCAACGTGGTCAGGAGCAGCGCACAGACAGAAGGAGAGAGGCATGTCACATCAGCTGATCTACTTTTTTCCTTTCTTTGCGATAAATTCCCAGAATTAAGATAACCAGGACAAAGAAGACAGCCATTATTGTTGCTACACCCCCATAAGCTTTCAAGCATTGGATATCATTACAGTATTTTAAAATTTGGGGGTAACCACACATAAAATTGTTTTATATTTTTATATCATGTCTGCATAATATAAATATATAACTTGCTTTGTATTTTGCTCATTTATTAATATTTCCTTATCAGTTCAGATGAGCTCCTTTATAAAATAACTGTATCAACCAGATTTTTTGTCCTCAGTCTGGTTTGTCTTTATAATTAGGTTGGAATGTGGTTTGAAGTTGTTGGGTATTTTTTCCTTTGTGTTAGGCATTTTTGATTATTTATACAGTTAACTTTTATTTTCTGATTTCTTCCATCACATCCAAACTTGAAAAGTTCTTCCCAAAGGGCAGAACTTGGATTTAAGATGTGAGTCTTCAGAGGAAAATATTCCAGCTCCTAAGAAATCCTGAAATCCCTCTGATGTATTAGCAGGGAGGTTTTTTAGTGTCACTGTTAAGACCATGGGCTCCGTGGACAGACTCCTGGGTTTGAATCCCAGCTCTGTCACATGGACAAGTCATTTAATCCCCTGGGCTTCAACTTCTTCATCTGTAAAATGGGGATGATAATAATAGTGCCCACTTGGTTGGGTTGTTGAGAAGATTAAATGGTACCCTAAGTATATCTAAGTTTATCTAAGTCAAGCTCTTGGAATGAAGTAGGAGGATGAGATGAGTGTCTTTCTGGTCCTGTCCAAAGAGGGCTACAGACAGGTCAGAGCCTGGCTCTGCTTGGAGGAGGGGCCCACTGGGCTCGCTGGGCTTCGCCAGCTTTTCCCTCTTCTGCCTTCTGTTTGCTTCGATCTGAGGTTGACAGACCACCTGGCCTGCTAAACTGGGAAGGTAAGCTCATCCCATCTGCCTGCTCACCTGCCAAGAGCCCATCATTGTGGTCTTTGTTTTTATACACCCAAGGGGGCAGCTGGGGATGAAAACAGCCCTGCTTGTTTTGTCACTTGCTCTCCACTGTCACCACTGCTGCTGCCCTGGAATCTCCCTTCCCCCAAGGCAGCTCAGACCCAGGAATTTTAATTGACCTGGAATTAGAGGGGGATTCAAATACCTGTGACTTTCAGGCAGGGGAATCAAGTCCTCAGAAAGCCAGTCAATGGGGGGTGGTGACATCACCTCAGCCAGGCAAGCCTTGGAGGGAAATGAGGGTCAAGGCCAAGCCCGGAGTCTCTGCATTGTAGAAACCAGAAAATATTGATTCCCCCATGTCCCTGTGACTGAGTGAAGTTCAAGTCCCTCAGCTTAAAATCAAATCTCCGCCTTCATTCCTAACTCTTTTCCCACCACCCACAAACATCCTGCAACTGCCGTGGAGTGAGTACTACTAATAATAATCACTGGTCTTGCGTTGGGCTTTGCAAACCGTTCTCACTGCTCCCATCAATCAGACAATCTTCTTGTGAAGCCAGGGAGACAGGCATTATTGCACCCATTTTACAGAGGAAGCAGCTGAGGCCTCAAAAGGTGAACATATAGATAGGCACAGGCATGGTCAAGTTGGGTCTCAAGCCAAGGGTTCTAAATCTTAGCCTAAAGCAGAGGTTCTCGATCTTTAGTGCATCAGAATCCTCTGGAGGCCTAGCTTAAACACAGAGTGCCAGGCCAGCCCCCCAAAGGTTCTGATTCATTAGGAACAAGAATTTGCTTTCCTAACAAGCGTTCATGCGATGCTGATAGTATGGGGCTGGACCCCACGCTTTGGGAATCTCAGGCCTAAAACTTTTGCCGCTACATCGTACTTCCTCATTGTGTTAATGAAGAAATGTTTCCAGCAGCTATGGATGGACAGATTTGGGTCTTTTCCAAAGAGTCTGTTAATGGCAGTGTATCTGAAACATAAGGCAGGAGCAGCAGCCTCCAGCTGCCGGGTATTTCACACAGAAGGGAAGGAGCTTGGACTACAGCGGCTGGAGTAGCCCAGGTTTTTGGCTTGAGCACATGGGGTTAATTCTGAATCCCTTCTGGGAAGCCCACGTGACTGGGAAGGAGGAAGGTGGAATGATTGCTTATATACAGAAACCATCAAGGTCTTGACTGTGTTAAAACCCAATCATTACTTCCAGGTAGTAATGCATTTTAGGCAATGTCTTCTGCTTATGCTCAGCAATGCATGGGTCTCAGAGCAGTGGCCAGAGAAATGGCGAATCGTCGTATATTGAGCGAGTGATAATGGAATCCAGGAGGTGGAAATTACAAGTCGAAAAGTAAAATCGATGCCCTGACTGTGAAATGACTGAATGCCTGGTGAGGAACTGTGTAGAGACGCGCTCCCCATCGCTCCGCACTGACCTTTCAGATGCTCACCAGTTCAGAAGTTCCTTGAGGGCAGGGAGCATATTTTAATCATGGGTAATCATATCATGTCAGGGCTGAAATGGGCCTTAGAGAGCTTCCAGCCCTGGAATGGCAAATCGGTTTCATTCTGGTGCCAGCTACAATCATTTAGTGGTGGCTGCCTGAAGCGCTGGGCTGAGAAGTGTTCTGTGGGTCTCTGGGCTCCTTGAGGAGCTGGCCACGATCAATTAGTGACATTTACCACTGGCAGGGGGGTGGTGGGGGAAGCAGCACTTTGCTCAGATTAGCCAATCCCGATCTAGTCCAACCTGTCCCACTAACAGGAGGAAAGAACTGCCCACGGCTCTGTCTGTGTCCCCAGCGACACCCCAGTGCATTCCTGTTCCCTAGCAGCCATCCCTACCAGGCCGAGGAGTCTGTGCATAGTATTCAAGGGTCTATGAACTTGGATGGGGAAAAAAAATTCCATCTACAGTTTTGCTAACCTGCAGTCAAGCACTTCCTTCCATTATGAATGTAAGGCAACAAACCATAGTAGCATCAGCAGTACCTGTGACTGTCACCAGTAGAAACCACAGCTATCTTCAGAACACATCAGAGTTGCTGCTGCTATCTCTAAAGATCACTTACACTTCCCGCTAGTATGAAATGATAGTGGTTATTAGATCTGCCACTAAATCTTGTTATTTATGCATTAATAAAGAAGCACATATATTACTGCATCCCAAAGTTGTTTTTTAATATTTGGATAACTGCATTTCAATATAATTGGTTTCCTCTGTAATTCTATTTCATGCAATTAAATACATCATCCTGAGAAGGGGTCCACAGTCTCCACCAGATGCCAAGGGGTGCATGGCCCACAAATGGTTAAACCCCCCTGCCAAAATTCGCTGATAACAAGTGCCATGTGCCAGGGCCCCTCCTGGCCTTGGCTTCAGTCAGAGAGGCGGGTGTGGGCAATATGGACGGTCTTTGGTACCTCGTATTCTTTGCTGTGATTTGGCGGCAGCTGGCAGCTGAGACAGTGAGAATTGGCTGCTCTCCACTCTGGGGAGACAGCTGACCTCGGGGGCTCCCTGGGCTCAGATGCCCAGACGGTGACAGCTCTGGCCCTGCGCCAGACCTCCCCGGTTTGGCCCTTCCGCAGCGATGGTCAGTCTAGGTCACAGACACGGCAGCTCAATGTTTGGCTCCAGCCTTCTCCTTTTTCCTATAGCAACCCTTCCCTTCCAGCGCGCTGTCCCCCAGGAACCAAAGGGAGAGGCAGGCTTCGTGGATAGCTTGCTGCCGCGTCTGTGGGGCTGTTTCCATTTCATTTTCAAAACACATCTACCCTCCTTCCTCTAGGCATGCAGACACTGGATTATATATAGGCTATTAGCCCCGGAAGGCACCTCAAAAAATCATCCGTTCCACACATTCCCCCCACCTTCACTTTACAAACCAGGGAACAAGCTGAGAGAGAGAACAGGACCCACCCGTGTGGCACAGACCCGGAGCTAGAATCCAGTGCTCCAAACCGCCGGGCCAGTCCTTTCTCCAACATTGCACAGCCTCATAAATAATGTAAGATTTTGGCATCATAACCATCTGTCTCAGGGTAAGGACTGGTGGAAAATAAAACTACGAATTCTTCCCTATTCCAGGTCACCATGTGATTAAGTGGGGAGAACCGGGGCTACCGCAGCTGCCCACTTCCGGGGGGCTCTGTTCACAATGGATTCTCTAGAACTGGCACAACCAGAAGTCCTGTAGCAGAGTTTTTGTTTGTTTTTAATTTAAATGACTCCCTGAGAAATCCTAGAAGTAGTGGGGGGTAAAGAGTGGAGGCCTCCCATTTCCATCAGCATCACAGACAATGCCTCAAAGATGCTTCCAGAAAGGAGGCTAATCCTTTGCCCAGGGAATCCCCCCTTCCTCAGCCTTTCATGTGAACAAACTGTGCCTGAGACACAAGATCTGTCAGTTAGTCGGGACAGACAAGGAGCTGGAACCAACATCCCCTAAATCTCCAAGGCTTAATAGAATATGCAAAAGGCTACTTCTTGCTCACTTCATATTCCAATCAGGCATTCCAGGGAGACGCAGCCTTCTTCGTGGCGATTCAGGGACCCAGGCTTCAGGTGTCTTCTTTCTTGTGGAAAATAGCACTACCAACTTCAATATGTGGCTTCCAAGGCCAAAGAACAGAAAGAAACAAGTGGAGGATCTTGAGGGGGAGGTATTATGGTTCAGGGACACCACGTCTAACAACTTTCCATAAGCTAGATTTCAGTCACATGGCCCCCACCTAACTTCAAGGAAGTCTGGGAAATGTAGTCTACCTGGGAACTCAGGAAACCAGAAAAAATGGGTGTGGTGGGAATACAGTAACCCTGCCACAGTCTTCAACGTCATACTATTACCTTAGTAAAAAGTTCTTTTTGTTGCATGTGACAAACTAGCTTATGTGAGGCAGAAAAGTAATGAATGGACATGACCAAAAGGTTGCTGGGTGCCTCACAGAATCCAAAGCAACGTTGACCAAGCAGATTCAGGAGGGAGTGGAGACCATCAAGCAAGAGCTTCTCATTTGGCCGGACATGGTGGCTCATGCCTATAATCTTAGCACTCAGGGAGGCCGGGGCGGGAGGATTGTTTGAGCTCAGGAGTTCGAGACCAACCTGAGCAAGAACGAGACCCCGTCTCTACCAAAAATAGAAACAAATTAGCTGGACAACTAAAAATATATTTAAAAACTTAGCCGGGCATGGTGGCGCATGCCTGTAGTCCCAGCTACATGGGAGGCTGAGGCAGAAGGATCACTTGAGCCCAGGAGTGTGAGGTTGCTGTGAGCTAGGCTGATGCCACGGCACTCTGACGCCGGGGCAATAGAGTGAGATTCTGTCTCAGAAAAAAAAAGCTTCTCATTCTATGGGACCCCACAGGTTTAAGCTCTTTTTCTTTGCCCCATTCATTCATTCAACAAATATTATTGAGCACCTACTTTATGCCGAGCCTGGCTTCAGAGCAGTGAACCAAATGGACCAAGTCCCAGCCCTCATGTTTCCGACATTATGTTCATTCTCTCTCTGCAAACTGTTTTACCTCTTTTTTGTGCCCATGTTCCTAAGGACTGCTGTGGTCCTTGTGCAGGGTATAGTGGTGCTGGCACTGCCTGCCCTCCTCCTGCTGGACTGTGGGGGACCATGTTGTCCTGTACCATCCCACAACTGCTATATCTGCCCCTTTCCCCAGCCAGCAACCCCATCTTCTATATATAAGATGCCTGGACAACTGGTTTATGCAGTCATTTGTGACAGAGGGGTCTCCTGCTCATCATTCTGGCCAAGTGCCTTAATTTTGGTTCCCCCAAAAGCAGACCCAGACATAGGACGTGAGCAGTGAGCCCAGGAAGCACCAGTAGGGAACCTAGAACGTGAGATGGAGAGAGGAGAAAGCCAATAAAGGATGAGTGTATGAGCTGCTTACTACTGTGGGCAACTGGAGTACAGTGGCGCTGGGCACTTGCGGGAGACTGTGTGGAGCAGGCTTCTGAATTGGCTCACCAAGGGGCAAAGAAATAGTCACTGCTATGCCAAGGCGCAAAGCTCAGAGCCAACCTCCTCCAAGTGTGGTCCAGGACCCTCCATCCAGGGATCACCAGTGCATGCATAAAGTGCATAATATAATTTGTCTTCTATTTTCCCCAGCTCCACGGACCTTCAGGTTCAGAGTATCTGCGGAGGGGCTGCTATAGCCACTTATTACATGCCTCCTCAGTGAGTGATGCCCATCAAAGATTGCGACTCAATAAAAACATCCAACGAAGGCCCATGAGACACTGCTGACCTAGCCCTGCTTATCAATCAGATTCCATATCTACTCTTTGCACCCTCCGTGCCGGCCACATTGGCCTTTTTGCTGAACTTTGCAAGCATAGTCCAGCCTCAGGGCTGTTGCATTGGCTTTTGCCTTTACGTGATTGCTCTTCCCTGTTCCCCATCTGCCTCACCTTGTCTGGGTTTCTGCTCAAGAGCCTTTCTGTGACCACCTTGTCTTAAATAGCCCTCCACATGTTCTCCTTAATTAGCTCTTTAATTAGCTCCCTTAATTCTGGCAACAGTGCCTGCAGGTGAGTATTATGCCCATTTTACAGATGAGAAGACAGAGGCTGTGCTGGGATTAGAATGAGTTCATTCTAATTTATGGATGTTGATTGTGTGTGCTTTGGACTGGGGATACAGAGGGAAATTGGTGTGCTTCCTCCACACCCTGCCCCTCCATTTCCCAACTCAAGATTCTGATTTCCTACTTTGCATATTGCCTCCCTCTGTGGCCCTGACCTGAGAGTCCCAGAGGGCAATTTTGAGTCTCCCAATTAGGTATCTCTCTATGGAAATCCCATGAGGCATTCATTCATTTACTTGTTTATTGCCTGGCTTCCCCACTAGAGTAGAAGCATCCTGAGGACAGGGAACTTCGCTGCTTTGTTCACCACCTAATCCTTGCTATAGTCTGGATATTTGATCCTCCAAACCTCATGTTGAAATTCGATCCCCAATGGTGGAGGTGGGGCCCGATGGGAGGTGTTTGGGTCATGGGGGCAGGTCCCTCATGAATGGCTTGGTGCCATCTGGTAATGAGTGAGTTCTTGCTTTATTAGGTCCTGCAAGAGTCCTCCAAGACCTGATTGTTAAAAAAAAAAAAACCTGGCACCTCTCCTCTCTTGCTTCCTCTCTTACTATGCAATTTCTGGACATGGATGTCCACCTTCACCATGAGTGGAAGCAGCCTGAAGCCTTCACCAGAAGCAAATGTTGCTGTCGCGTTTTTTGTAGTCTGCAGAACCGTGAACCAAATAAACCTCTTTTCTTTATAAGTTACCCAGCCTTAGGTATTCTTTTATAGCAATGCAAATGGACTAAGATAACCCCCTTGCCCAGACAGAACTGAGCCTGGAATGTACTAGATACTCAGGAAATATTGGTCAAATGAACAGACTGGGTACCTTCACCAGCTTCATGGTTCAATTTTAGGAGTAGTCATCTCCTCATACAAAGCAGAGGAAATTGCAGATGGAGAGGGGAGCTCTTTCAAGGTAGCAGGCTCAGACTCTATAAAGGAAAGCCTATGAAACTACCTCCAACTCCATCCCACACACCCCACCAACCTGCGCAGCCACTGCCCTCTGGGACTCTCAGGTCAGGGCCACAGAGGGAGGTAACATGCAAAGTAGGAACTCAGAATCTTGAGTTGGGAAATGGAGGGGCAGGGGCAGGGGGTGGAGGAAGCATACCAATTTCCCTCTGTATCCCCAGTCCAAAGCACACACAATCGACATCCATAAATCAGAATGAACCCATTCTAATCCTAGCACAGCCTCTGTTTTCTCATCTGTAAAATGGGCATAATACTCACCTGCAAGCACTGTTGCCAGAATTAAGGGAGCTAATTAAATTCACATAAAAACGCTTAGCATAGTACTTGGTACTAAGGTACTAAGCATGATAAGTGCTTAATAAATGCCAGCTTAGGATTCTTTTCCCTATTACCAGGGTGCATATGGCACAGGGCCTAGAACACGAGAGGCCTTGGCAATGAGAAGACCAGGGACCAGGTTTTGACCTGGTCCCTGGGGTCTCTCAGGTTTTGAAGAACCCAACAGTAAAGAGGAGGTTGTCACCTAAGATGAGAACAATGATGGAGCTGGGGATCCCAGTCCCAGAGCCCCAGGAAGGAATCAGGGCTAACTTCACTGATCGGGCCTTTGGGAGGATGAATTAGAGTCGACTGAGTCACTATTCTGTCATGTTCACCCTGCAGCTCCAAACAAGAGGGCTTGGAAAGTTTCTTGCATAATCGTTGTCACCCAGTGGGGCCATTTCTTATATGCCCTTCAAGTCCCCACCTAGGAACCCCCATGGAAAAAAAAAAAAAACAACCTCCATCATTTCCATATGCAAGCTTGCTACTTCATGCTTATTCACTCTAAGGAACATTGCTCCTTGACCCGGACTGCTCGGTTTGGAATTTGGGGCCAAGATGTAGCCCAGCTTTGTCTTGATTTTCTTTACCCCCTTTCTGGAACTTGCCACCTCGGTCATGGTGGCCAGCTAAAAGTGGGATTTGGCAAGATCTCACAGGGGAAAGACTAGATTTCAGTTGCTTCTTGTGTTTCAACCTCCTTTCCGATCTGGGAGGGGTAGAAGAAGGCAGCCCACGTGGGCGACTCAGAAAACAAGCCGAGATAAGAGCTTATTGACAGGCTGGGCTAGCGGGCCCTTCATTCACACCGCTTCAAAGACAAACACTTTCCGTTTGTCGATTTGTTTTAGGCCTTGCAGAATCTGCAACTCTGTGGCCTTGACTCTAAAAATAAATCTCCTGCAATAATGACGAGGCTGTTGCAAAGAGGAAGGCGTGCAGGGAAGGAAAGACAGAGGGAGGCAAAGCCGAGAGCGGGTGGGAGAGAAACCAAATACCCAAATACCCAAACAGGAAGAAGGGACGTGGGGAAACAGCCCTGGCTGCTTCCTCCTGACCAACAGCCTGGCCCACTGCAAGAGCCAGCGGCACTGGGAAGACGCAGCCGCCAGGGCCTGGGCTTTCTGGGAACCCAAACCTGGAGAAGGAAAACAGTCCTATCTGCCGTTTTTGTTTTTTTTTTTTGTTTTTTTTTTTTTGTTTTTTTTTGCCCTCTGTGACCCAGCTACTACCTATAGTCTATGAACCAGCAGTGTCAGCGTCAAGCGGGGGCTTGTTAGAAATGCAAATTCTCCGGCCTCACCCTAGACCTGCCAAATCCAAATGGCATTTTAACAAGACTCTGCATTTTAACACGATCCCTGTGTGAATTGTGTGCATATTAGCATTTGAGTTTGAGAAGTGGGGCTGGGTCCTGGGTGTTTCACCAAAAGCACCAAAAGCATACATGAGTGAAACAGACTCCTTTATACTCCTTCCTGCAAACAAACGGGCAGTGAGCCCCTCCCCCTCTAAGGGCCTCACTCTGAGAACTTCCCTGTGGATAAAGGAAGCCAGAAGCATGCAGTTGGGTTTCTTGTTGACCATGGTTAATTTTGTCAGAATGTTGCAGTCCCCTACCCACCCTAGAATCATTAGGAATCTCTTTGACTCATAAGATCATCTGACATTCACACGGCTGGCTGCAGGATGCAAACTCAAAAAAGAACTAGTTACTCCAAGTGTCTCTGGGAATTGTCCTTTGAAGTCTTTCCCTCCCACCCCCATTGCTTTGTTTTTCCTTCCCTGGCTCCTGGCCCGAAATGCTTCCGGTCTCCTCATCTTTATGAAACTCTATTTCTCGGCCTCAGTGCCGAGATTTTGACACATACTCGCACCCGCCCTTCATCTCCCCTCCTCTTATGTGTCGCCGACATATTTCAACCTCTCCTTACTGTTCTCATCAGTTCTCCAAAGAGACCATCCTTTCCTCCTTTCTGCCTCCGTGGTCATAAACTCGGTTATTTAGTGTGGATTCTGGTTCTCCTCGCTCCTGCCAGGCAGGGCAGGTGAACAATCAAGCCATTGTTTAAATGCTGAGCAAGTGACAAATAGTTATAGTTGCTCTTTGCTGGAATTCTAAATAGTGGCTGTCACTCTTCATTGACTATAAAATGTACAAATGTGAATGATAAGAAAGAACATAACTGTGCCCCATCTTATCAAATTTATTTTAGCTGTGCTTTAAAATCAATTTAATTTGTAAATTATTCATGGCATGTAACAACTATTACAGACTTGCACTACCAAAACCCATGCTTTAAAGATTGTACTAACTTTTTCCAGAAATTTTGTGAATGCTTTCTCTCATTTTTTACTACGAAAGTAATGCATATCTATTTTAGAAAATGTGGATACTACAGATAAGCAAAAATAATTATTTTATTATTATCACCTTTAATCCTATGACCAAGAAATAATCACTGTTAACATTTTTACTATATAGCCTTTCAGTCTTTTTGCATTCTATACACATACATATATATATATGTACAGCTCATGCTCTCTTTTTTTTTAGTGTCACTGTATGTCTTAGCTTGTCACCAAAGGTGGCTGCCATCAATTCCTTCCCTCTTTGAATAGGAGGCCTCCCCGGCCCTACCACTGTTTTCTGGAGCAATATCAGATCAGCTCTCCAGAGCCAATTGCATGTATCCTTCCCAACTCTGCCTTCAGTGACATCGTGCTGATAGCTTGAGATCAGCCATGCTGGAAAATGCTACCAATCAGGGTTTTGTTTTGGTTTTGCTTTTTTCCCAGATATCCAGTTGTTAGACATTTACCAGCATGCGGCTGTGTCTCCAGATGCCCGGGACCAGCTTCATGGACATGTGACCTGAGCAGTCACACAGGGCCTTGTGATCAGAATAGCCTCGCATCTGCTTTAACGCTCTGCTGTCTCTATCTTGAAATTCTTAATAATTTCATGTTTGAGCCTGTGCTTTGTAAGTCAAGTCTGATGGGACAACAGAGCATGCGTGTGAGCACAGGAGATGCAGATAATAGGTGTGTCCCCGTTTCTTGTGGCTCCATTAACATATGGTGTTAATGCCCGCGAGCACAGCATTCTGGTGAGCCCACAGTGCACAGGAGTTCAGTGAGACACCAAACAAGTACGAGGTAAACGTGTCACATCTTTGACCGCTGACAATCTTAGAGGCCAAGCCTTTCTTTCTTTTGCAACATTTATTTCAGATGCATAAAGAAGGCAATGGCGTTTGAGAAAACACAAATGACCAAGGAACCCTCTCATATTCTTTCTTGTGTTATTTCCGTGTCTTAGTCAACCACTTACACTAAAAATGGTGACAGGAGGAAAGGGAAAATAGGGCAACTCATAACTCCCCATCCTTCCATTCCTTCCTTACTCGTCGGTAGGCTTCAGGCAGTGTTGGTGGAATGTGAGCGTATCAAATAAAATAGCTTCCACTATTCTGGGAAGAACGAAATACTCATCCATGTACGAGCTAAGAAACACAAATTGTGTAATTTCAGTGATTCTGCATACTAGTTAAATGCTCTTATATTTGCATTTAAAACTGACATTGAACAATATATAGATGAATGGTACATTCATGTTAATAATTTAAAATTTTAATTTTTCCTTACTTAGAAGCACATTAAATAGCAAATAAACACCATAAGTCAAGAGAGAGTACATGGAAGAAAGAAAAGGCTTTATATTTTAGTGTCTGCTATGATTGGAATGTTTTTGTCCCTTCCAAAATTCATGTTGAAATTTAATTCCCAATGCAATAGTATAGGGAGGTGGGGCCTTTTGGAGGCAACTGACGAAGGCTTTGCTGTCATGAATGGGATTAGGTGCCCTTAGGAAAGAGCTTGACAGAGGGAGTTTGCCCCTTTTCACCCCTTCTGTCCCTTCCACTACGTGAGGACACCGCGTGGGGATGCTGTGACAAGAAACCATCTTGGAAGCAGAGACAGGGCTCTCACCAGACCTCAAACCTGCTGGCCCCTTGACCTTGGACTCCCAGCCGCCAGAACTATAAGAAATAAATTTCTGCTCTTCTCAGGAGTTCGAAACCAGCCTCGCAAGAGCGAGACTCCGTCTCTACTATAAATAGAAAGACATTAATTGGCCAACTAATAGACATAGAAAAAATTAGCCGGGCGTGGTGGCACATGCCTGTAGTCCCAGCTACTTGGGAGGCTGAGGCAGGAGGATTGCTTGAGCCCAGGAGTTTGAGGTTGCTGTGAGCTAGGCTGACGCCACGGCACTCACTCTAGCCTGGGCAACAAAGCGAGACTCTGTCTCAAAAAAAAAAAAAAAAAAAAAAAATTTCTGGTCTTTATAAATTACCCAGTCTCAGGTATTTTGTTTTGACAGCACAAACCAACTAAGACAATGCCTTAAATGACCATTTTTCCTGTTTTTTGTTTGTTTGTTTTTTGTCTGTTTGTTTTAGCGTAGGATCCTGTGTTTTCATTTTTAACTGGGATCTCAAATTATGAAGGCAGTCCTGGCCGTGCCACTTCCCCTACTGAGAAGTACGGTATATTCCTCTAGCTGTTGAATCTAGTGTGGCCTGTGGCTGCTTTGGCCAATAGAATTCACTTTGTCGGTTGTGCACTTCACTTTTAAGAGGACTAGAGGTTTCTACTTCCTGCCTCTTGAAGCCCTGAGCCACCATGAAAAAAGACTAGACCTCTCTGCTGGAGAAAGGGACAGAGTGGAGGAACACAGGATGCCAGACGTGAGGGAAGAAGGCACCTTGCACGTCCCACCCAGCTGAGCCTTCAGAGGACTCCGGCCCCAGCTGCCTTCTACCTGCGACTGCACGACAGACCCCAAGCAAAAACCACCTGGCTGAGTTCTGTTGACCCACAGAATCATGAGAGATAATAATAAACTGTTATTTAATGCCACTAAGCTTTGGGATAATTTGTTCGGCAGCAATAAATAACTGGAATAGTGTCCCTCCCCTTTTATAACCTCTATTTTTAGATTTTAAAAGAGAAAATTCTAGACTTATTTCTTCCAGGAAATCAGAACACTAAGTAGCAAATATTATGAAGCAGTAAGAATAGATCTCAAAGTTTAGTGTGCCCGAGATTTACCAGGCAGGATTGGGGCGGGGGTTGCATTAAAAATGCGGCTCTATTGACTCCAGTGCCCCAGATTCAGTCAGGAACCTTGGAGTGTGGCCAAGGAATCTGTAGGTTTGCAAGCCCCCACATGATCCTAGGCAGGCTTTTGGTGGACCACCATTTTCCCAACACTGTTTCATGGGGTAGTACTCCATGCCGGAAATGGGATGCTGCTGTCAGTGTCAGAAGATTCCCATAGCTGCCCCAACTCTAACTGGAGGACTCGATGGCATCCATCACAGAACCTTCCTCATCATATATTTGAAAAACAACAGCGAAAGGAAAAGACAGACGATTGTTCTTACATGTTAAGCATGGAAAGGCATCCAACTCTTATTGATTCAGTCAAAGTACGTTTACTTATAGGACCATGCATGGGAGTTGAGAGAGACAGAGACACCATCCGTCTTCCACCTTCAGCAGACTCTTCCCTTCCATCTTCATTCCCAAAAGAGACATGAGTGGCCCCCAAACGCCACCAGATTTCAGTTCTTCGGAGGCAAATGCTTCTCATGGCAATGACACGGGTACAAAAGGGCAAGCGCAATCATACAGCCACATTTCAAGCTAGAAGGACAAAAGGAGGAGATGGTGGAGGTACAGCCCAGAAGCTGGGGCCACCTAGCAAAAGCTGGCACCATAGGGGAGGCCCCACTGCTGCTGAAATGTCACTCAACACGGAGAATGGGGAAGAAATACCCTGGCTCCTTCCCTGTTTCTGGCCCAAGACTTCTATCAGTGTCTCCTATTGGCCAGACATAGCAGGAAGCCAGAGACCGAGGGAGCCGGGGCAATGTGAGACAGAGCAGGGCAGGAAAGGGCAGGCATTGGTCTGGGAGCAAGCAGGTGAATGGAACAGCATTCGCTCGGCCTAGACTTGTGCACACCCGGGCAAGGCATTGCCCACGGACTCTATTAGTCATTGTCAGTGCCCCACCCATGTTCCCATGGCACTGACTGGGCCCACACAGAAGCATGTCACTGGGGGCACCTGCAGCTCTGCCTGAGGGCCTGTCCTGGTCACAGGAGCAACCCTGGGCTGCACTGGGCACACTGAGGGGCTGGGGAGGTGGTGTTCCTGGGGGTAGCCCTCCACTGTCAAAGAGCAGGAGTTGGTGGCTACCTACCCCAGCTCGCTGGCCCCTCCAGCATGCTCTTCATTGCCTCTTAGAGGTCCTCAGTGAGCCTGGGCACCAGTTGCCCAAGTGCTCTCTGCGTGTTATCGTATTCTGTGTTGACTTCCCTTCCTTCCCTCTCATGCCCACTCCAATCGCAAATAAACTCCTTGCATGGGAATCTTTGTCCAGGACGTACCACTAGGAGAAGCCAATCTAAGACAACACCCCAACACAGCTCACGGCCAGCATGCGTGCCTTCTCACCGGCCCCAGGGCCAGAGGAGGCGGGCCAGGCACCCCTGTGTTCATGTCTGGGATTCACAACCCTCCTGCCCTATCTGGCTCTTCCCACCCACCAGAACACGGCTTCCCTTCCCTCCCTTCCACGGGAGGAAGAGCAGAATGAGAGAGGCTCCGGGATCCCCTCCAGTAGAAACCAAAGGCAGACTTGGGCGTGGAAAGTTCTCCCGGAATCTCTACCCTATTCCCACTGCCATGCCCTGTCACCTGCCCCCAGCACTCCATGAGAGGCCACCCCTCCTCAGAGGGGAGTGAGTTAAGTGCTGTGTTACCAAGGAACTGCCACGGTAGCCACCAAAGTGACTGCTCGTTATTTGAACACTTTCTTCTATTTGACTGAATACAGGAAAAATGTCACAAATAGAATATTCATCATCCACCTCGCGCGCCTTTTCCTCCCTGCTTATCTCCCTGCTGTCATGTAAGAATCCCAGCTTCAGGTTCATTTGGTATGTTGAGTGCGTGCCCAGGGAGAGGATGGGCTGAAAGGCTTGCCCGCATGCTCCCTGCCGCGACAGCCCTCCCTCCCCACTGGTGACACCCCACCAGACAAATGCCACTCACTCTGACCCCTCGAGGGTAGGACACCGTCTGCCTAAGCGGAGGGGCCTTCTGCACCACGTGGAGGGAAAATAAAGGACCCGAGGAGCCTTCAGAGCCATTTAGTGATTCTCGGCATGTCACTTTTGCAGACACCTCAGCTTCCAGAGCTTTTATCCTCAGGTGCTTCTTAGAAGACGCAGGATGGCATCCCCACCCCACTTCAAACACCGTCTGTTTCGAGATCCTCAGAGGGGCTAACGCCGCCTGCCAATTTCTCAGCTAGAGTCATCAGCATGTCGCGTCTCCCTCTGCCTCCTCCCTCTCTGTCACTGCCAGAGACTCCCCCAGCCCGCTCCTCCTCCAGCCAGGCCCCAGCCTGCCGACTGCCGTGTCAGGCTGCAGGGAACACGTTTCTGGGACTGGAAAATCAAAGTACTTATTGCCCTGACAATTAGATATTATGTTCAACTGCAGTAACACAAGCCTGAGAACTGGTGGCTTAAACAAGGGAGGGGGTTATTTTTCTCTCCTGTAAAAATCAGTCCAGAGCTGGCCTGACCAGGGCTGCTCCATGAAGCCACCAAAGACCCAGCCCTTTTATCCTTCATTCTTAGGATGTGACCATCACCCCGTCCTCTTAAGATGGCCCCTGGAACTCCAGCCATCACATTGGAATTCTGGGCAGGATAAAGAAAGAAAAAAAGGGCAAAAGGAGGCTCCCAAGCTGAAGTAACCTCGCTTGTAAGGAGACTTCCCAGAAATCCCACCCAAAAACTCCAGCATACCTTGTTGGTACGTCTGTGTCATAGGACCATTCTTAGCTGCAAGGGAGGCTGGGAAATCCAAGCTTTTAGCTGGGCACATTGCCATCATGCATTAAATTGGGGTTCTGTTAGTGTTATGGGCCGAATTATATTACCTCAAATTCATATGTTGAAGTCCTAATGCCCAGTACCTCAAAATGTGGCTATATTTGGAGATAGGGCCTTTCCAGAGGTGATTAAGTTAAAATGAGGTCTTCATGCTGGGCCCTGATCCACTATGACGGGTGTCCTTACAAGAAGAAGCAATTAGGACAAAGACATGAACACAGAAAAGACCATGTGAAGACACAGCAAGAAGGCAGCCACGTGCAAGCCAAGGAGAGAGGCCTCAGAGGGAACCAACCCTGCAGAGACCTTGATTTTAGGCTGCCAGCCTCCAGACTGCGAAGAAATCCATCTCTTGTTTAAGCCCCCCAGCGAGTAGTCCTTTGTTATGGCAGCCGGAGCAGATTAATCCAGATAGTAAGGAAGAAGAGAAGAATGGCCTTGGGTCGGCAATTAGCAAGACCTGGCACATTTGGGAAAGCTGGGTCTTTATTACTTAGGCTTTTAAAGATATTTTTAAAGTATCTTAGCATACTTTTTAAAAGATCTTTTTTACAGTACTGTTTATCAGGTGGTATCCACAGGGCTATACCATCCCCACCCTCCCCTACCCAGCTCTCCCCAGCCTGAGTCTCTCTTGTCTTGGCATGATTCTCCTTCCTCCTTCAAAACGCTTGTATAAAAGCTGTGGCCTCTCTGGAATGATTGGAGAAGTACTGAAATAGCCCTCTCTCACTTCCACTGGCCAGTAAATAGTGTGAAAGTCTAAAGTTGGTGTTTCATTCCTTTGGCTAATCCATTATCCCCACGAAAGTGCAAATTAACTGGCAAATGATCTAGATCTGATAAGCCCAGAGCAGGTTTTGATGGAGGGAGGCCATGGGGCAGGGCCGGGGAGATAGCTGGGAAGGGGGTACCCACAACCAGAGGCCAGAGGAGAGCAAGGAAGGCCCAGATGGGGCTGTCATCAGCAGAGGGTTCCTCTGAGCACTGCAGGCCCATCCTGCTTTGCTAAAAGAAAATGTGGGAAGTCAAGATCAAAATTTTCCCAGGAAAGACTCTGTCCCTCTGCCCCATCCCAACGTTTGACAAAACTACATTTAGATGCCACCTCCCCACACATTCACTGCCCTGCCTTCCCTCACTTGCCCTACAAGCTTCTCCACAGGGAACCACTAGGGAGTTGAATGAGGATGTTCTGCCTCTCCTGGGTATCGTGACACTGGTCCCTCATGTGGAATGACACAGACAAAAGTCTGTGTCTTTGCTGAGTCTCACAATTCTCTGTCCTCTTCCTTCAATTCATTTGCTTTTTGCTTTGATGAAGAACATCTCGAAGAATTCTTTCTGAAAATGTTAACCTTTCCAAGTCTTTTCATATCCAAAAACATCTTTAATTTGTCCTCACGCTTGAATATTAATTGCCCAGTGGACTGGTATTTTACCTGTTGTCTCTGAGCTCCGTAGCGCTCAGGCTAGGAGCCTGCAAACTATATTTCCCAGCTGCCTTCCTGCTCAATTCTGCCAATAGGAGGCATGGGGTGGGGCGGGGCAAGGGTCCTCTTCTCTACATTGGACCCAACTGATACAGTTGGGTATAGAATTCAAATCTTAAAATTATTTTTCACAGAAGTTTGAAGATCTTACTCCATGCATTCCAGCTGAGATCTTTAAAACCAAGTTACTACTTTTTATCTTTCTGGAGGATTTGGACCATCTTTTTTTCATTAAGAAATTTTGATGCCTTCCTAGACAGGTCTTTTATTATTTTTGTTTGGCATTTAGTCTGCTTTTTAAATCTAAAGATTGAATTTTTACTACAGCTCAGGGGAATTGTTTATTCTATTATTACCTTTTTTTTTTTTTTTTGAGACAAGGTCTCAGTCCAGGGCCACCGAGGCTGGAGTACAGTGATGTCATCATGGCTCACTGCAGCCTTGAACTCCTGGGCTTAATCAATCCTTCCACCTCAGCCTTCCAAATAGCTGGGACTACAGGTGCATGCCACCATGCCCAGCTAAATTTTTTTATTTTTTGTAGAGATGGGATCTCACTATGTTGCCCAGGCTGGTCTTGAATTCCTACCCTCAAGCGATCCACCTCAGCCTCCCAGAGTGCTGGGATTACAGGTGTGAGCCACTGCACCCAGCCCCCATCATTACTTTATTTCCTACCCTACAGGCTCTCTGTTTTTGGCTTCTGAAAATTCCTATTAGAAAAAGAGTTAAATTTCATGTCCTGCTCCATGTCTCTTAAATTTTCCCTTTTACTTTTTTAAAATCTTCTTAATCTGTTTTGCACTTTTTGAGAGAATCTCTCAGGCCTGTCATCAATTAGTCTTCAGCCATAGTCAGTCAGCTACTCAGTCCTTCCAATGAGCTTATTATGTTAGCAATTGCACTTTTTTAAATTCCAAGAACTCTTGACATATTCTTTTGACAGCAGTCAGCTCTCTATTTATGGATAGTACTTTTACTTCATTTAAAACATCTCTCTAGATCCTGGGAGAATTCTGTGGGGATTAGTTCTTTTGTTTGTTTAGTTTGGTGCCTCTCTTTCATGATGTTGGTTTTCCTCAAATATGTTTGATAACTCTTTACTCTCTGTTCCTGTTATAGATGAAGGGCTAGGCTTATCTACAGTGGAGGCTAGTGTGTATTTTCTATACTCCAGTGAAAAATGCCTGTTCTCATAACAGCGAAAGCAAGTTCTGGTTATAGAAGCCCAAACCCATGGCTGTTTTGGTGAGGAAGGGCTTGGATCAAGCCACCTTTCCTTCTGGAGGGTTGGGTAGAGTCTTAGTTTGGGCTGTTATAACAAAGTACCACAGACTGGGTGGTGTATTAAACAACAGTGACTGATTCCTCACAGTTCTGGAAGCTGGAAGTCCCAGATCAGGGTGCCAGCAGGGTCAGGTTCTGGGGAAGAACCTCTTTCAACCCTCTAGGTTGAAACTGCCATCTTCTCTTTGTGTCCTGGAATGGCAGAGGGAGGAAGCAAGCTCTCTTGGGACTCACAGAAACCCTAATCCCATTCATAGGGGCCTCACTTTCATGACCTCGTCTAATCCTAATTATGGCCCCAAAGACCCCACCTCTTAATTCAATCACATTATGGAGTAGGGTTTCAACATATGAATTCTGGGATTGTCACAAGCATTTGGTCTATAACAGATAGCTTGTCTTCCAAAGGTGAGGACTCCCTTCTCTAATGGCCACCACCTGGGGCCATATCCTTTCCTCCGGCCACAGTGTGTGGGCACACACCGGGATGGAGCCCTCGCATTAGTGGGTTATTCTCATGGCTTTAGCCTGGATGCAAATATCGGGAACCAGCTGCAGTGCCTTTAACTCACAGCCTCATCCGCAACCCCGCAGCCCAGCCCATCCTCCCTCCTCCAGCCCTGGCTGCCTCTGGTCTTGGGATTCTTCCAGGTTTTTCCAGAAAACTCACCTTTGAGAAGGAGAATTCTCTTTTGCCTGTGTAGAATTTTAGGATCTTCAGAGCCTCCGTGACGATCCTATCTCCCTTACCTCTCTCAAATTTCTGGCCAACAGATAACACTTTTTCCCGGCTTCCCAGCTAGGCTTTTGGTTTCACATAATATTCTAGTATGGAAAACTTCACACATATACAATAGTAGATTAAATATTATAGTGACCACAATGATAAGTCAAACACACCAGTCACAGAAAGATAAATTCTATATCATTCTACCCATAGGAAATACCTAGAGTAGTCAAATTCATACAGACAGAAAGTAGAACGGAGGTTGCCAGGGGCTGGGGGGAGGGCAGATGGGAGTTGTTGTTTAAGAGGTAGAGTTTTAGTTTTGCAGGATGAAAATTTTCTGAAGACAGGCTGTGCCACAATGTGAATATGTCTAACACTACTGAACTGTATGCTTAAAAATGGCTAAGATGGTAAATTTCAGGTTATGTGTATTTTACCCCAATTAAATATACATAGACATATATATCATAATGAGTCCATCAACCAGCTGTAACAAATACCAATTGGTTCTTCTGCAGTCACACTCTCTCCCCACCCACACACCCTGACACACATTTATTTATTCTTACTTCGTCTATCATTTTGGTGGAGTTTGAAGGGGAAGAGAAATGATAAATCAGCATTCTTGAGCCACAAACTCGTTTCTTCATAAATGCTTGGGGAGATTATTGACGTTGACTAATGGATACATGAGTGCTTGTTACCTATCCTCTCTACTTGGGAGTATGTTTGAAGAATTCCATAATTAAGAGTTTTTTAAAAGCAAAAATCAATGTTTAAGGAATGAATGCTACTGGATGAAGCATTTTCTCCAAGATAATTCTTTGGCTGTCTTTATAGCCCAGTGATTCGCAAAAGGCAGGGTGGGGTGAGCAGCCTATTCTTTCTGCTGTTGGAAAGAATCATTGAGAATCACAGTGTTTCCGGAAACGATTTTCAGAGCGGCGTGCTTCGTGCAGAACAGTGTGGAAGCAGGACTGAAGGGACAGAACCTCCACTCTAGTCTCCAGTGGCTGCTGTCACCCCCACGCTACTCTCCTTGCCTGATAAAAAGTTACCTGCTAGTTAACGGGGACTCTAGCAACCCACTACTTAGTAGGAATTTCCAGATTGCCCTTCTTCTACTTCATTGGCCCCAAGGCCTTAAAAGTTATCTTACAATTGGAAATTTAAACATTGACTGGATATTTGATTGTATTAAGGAGTTACTGATTTTTATTATTAATTTGTACATATTTATCACCCAAACTGTTTACCACCTAAATGCAATTGTCTCTACACCCTCTTCCAGAGATGCATACTGAAATAATTATGGGCAAAATGATATGGTACCTGGGGTTTGCTTCAGAATAACAAAGGAAGATGGGATACCCACATGTGTTCACCTGAAGACATGTACTAGAATATTCACAGCAGCTACGTATAATGGCCCCATACTGGCACTACCCAAAAGCCAAATGAAAAGAGATTGGATAAACTCACATATCCATACAATGGAATACTACTCAGCACTAAAGGAATGAACTACCGATACACACACAACCTAGATGGGTCTCACCAACATAACGTCGCACATAAGAAGCCAGACTCGAGAGTTCATGCTGTACGATCCCATTTATATAAAGGTCAAAAGTAATTCATCTAGGATGCTGGAAGTCAGGATAGCTTCCCCCTTGGGGGAGGGAGAGGATACTAACTGGGAGAGGGGCTGCTGGGAGCCGGATCTTATTCAGTTTCTTTCTTTTTTTTTTTTTTTTTTTTTGAGACAGAGTCTCGATTTGTTGCCCAGGCTAGAGTGAGTGCCGTGGCGTCAGCCTAGCTCACAGCAACCTCAAACTCCTGGGCTTAAGCAATCCTTCTGCCTCAGCCTCCCAAGTAGCTGGGATTACAGGCATGCGCCACCATGCCCGGCTAATTTTTTCTATATATGTTAGTTGGCCAATTAATTTCTTTCTATTTATAGTAGAGACGGGGTCTCGCTCTTGCGAGAGCTGGTTTCAAACTCTTGAGCTCGAGCAATCCGCCCACCTCGGCCTCCCAGAGTGCTAGGATTACAGGCGTGAGCCACCGCGCACGGCCTCAGTTTCTTTTTATTTTACTTTATTTATTTATTTTTTTCAGCATATTATGGGGGTACAAATGTTAAGGTTATGCATATTGCTCATGGCCACCCTCCCCCCTCGAGTCAGAGCTTCAAGCGTGACCATCCCCCAGATGGTGCACATCGCACTCATTATGTTTGTATATACCCATCCCCTCCTCCCCCCCCAGCTGCCTGACACCAGATAAATGTTATTCCTATATGTCCACTTAAGTGTTGATCCGTTAATACTAATTTGCTGGTGAGTACATGTGGTGCTTGTTTTTCCATTCTTGGGATACTTCACTTAGTAGAATGGGCTCCAGTTGTCCTGGGTGCTGGTTACCTAGGTATGCCTATGCATGAAAATGTGCTCCGTGTCTACTTACGATGTGCACAGGTACGTATGTATATTATACATTGATTTAAAAATTAAAAATCATAATCACACAGGAGGGGTGTGGAGAGGGCAAGCTTGGCCATGGGTTCATTGTTACCAGGACTGGGTGAGGAGTACATAGAAGCTTATTAAAGTGTTTAATCCACTTTTGGGTGTATTTGAAATTATCCATAGTAAAATAATTTTTTTAGGTGACCTTATTTTTAAAATACATATTTTCTCCCATGGGGGTAGAGGATCTTTGCAATTATTGTTTTTAATTGGAAGATGGGGGGGATAATATTCTTGTATTTTATTTTATAGCAGTAAAGGTAGATTTCCCAGCCAGGCCTGCTTCTCTGCTTAAAGACCCCTTAATCTTTCTGTCACCTCCCTCCACAATTGCCCTCCACATCCCCAGGAAACCAGCCTGCACATTTAGGGACAATTGTTTTCACAAGAAGAAAGCTGTCCAGAGCTTCCATTAGCCTCCCTGCGTTTTTATTGATTTATATCTGCCTTGTTCCAAAGATGTATTTAAGGTTTACAAAGATGCATACAATAGAACAGCACAAAATAAATTACAAGTAAATAAGAACAAATGAGGTAAAGGGAAAACAAGGATAGGAAAGTAAGATGGAGCCAAGAGTGAGGTGAATACACAAAATACTTGCCGGGAAACCCACTGCACTCTCTGCAGGCAGAACACAGGTCCGAGGCTAAGTTCCCTAGCAACCCAGGTGAAAAAGGAAGCCGGGTCACATTGTGATTTATAGAGTCAGTGATATAAAAACAAAGCAGACAGTCAGGAGAAACACAACTATTCTTAACATGCAGATCAAGGAGGCAAGTTTTCACCATATATTATCATAAATATAATATCATGAGCAATATCCTCACATTACACACAGCAATAGAATACACAAGACTGTCTTACCCAGCTACTAGGGAGGCTGAGGCAGGAGGATCACTTGAGCCCAGGAGTTGGTGGCTGTAGTGAGCTATGACCACACCGCTGCACTTCAGCCTGAATGACAGAGTGAGACCCTGCCTTCAAAAAAAAAAAACTTGTAACCTAGAAGCCATACACCAGGATTCGGGGTGCGGGTGGGGGTGGAGGGAATCCTTGGCACTGTAAGCAAAAATGTGAGTATATATGCATTTCTTTTTTCAGGAGTGGGTCCATAGGTTTCATTAGATTCTCAAAGGTGTCAGCAAATCCAAGAAAAGTGAAGAACCACCAACGTGGAGGAAAAGAGGCAGTACATGCTTCAAAACCTCTCCATAAACTCAGCTTCCCTCTAATTCCTGGCACATGACTTCTCAGGGTGGAAATATAGGTTTAACATGTAATGAAGCCAGGTGCGGTGGCTCACACCTGTAATCCCAGTGCTTTGGGAGGCCGAGGCAGGAGGATCGCTTGAGGCCAGGAATTTGAGACTAGCCTTGGCAACATAGTAAGGCCTCATCTCTACAAAAAATAGAAATATTAGTCAGGCATGGTGGCGCATGCCCGTAGTCCCAGCTACTCAGGAGGCTGAGGCAAGAGGATTGCTTGAGCCCAGGAGTTTGAGGTTGCTGTGAGCTATGATCAGGCCACTGCACTCCAGTGTGGGAGAGAGCAAGACTCTGTCTCTTAAAAAAAAAAATTGTAATGAAACTAGAGGTAGGACTGGAATTCTCCTGTGAGACTGAGCAGAATCAGAGCCAGGAGGCGGGGCACGGTGGCTCACGCCTGTATAATCCTAGCACTCTTGGGAGGCTGAGGCAGGCGGATTGCTCGAGGTCAGAAGTTCGAAACCAGCCTGAGCAAGAGTGAGACCCTGTCTCTACTATACATAGAAAGAAATTAATCGGCCAACTAATATATATAGAAAAAATTACCTGGGCATGGTGGCACATGCCTGTAGTCCCAGCTACTTGGGAGGCTGAGGCAAAAGGATTGCTTGAACCCAGTAGTTTGAGGTTGTGAGCTAGGCTGACGCCACGGCACTCACTCTAGTCTGGGCAACAAAGCAAGACTCTGTCTCAAAAAAAAAAAACAAAAAAACAAAAAAGAAATTAATTGGCCAACTGATATATATAGAAAAAATTAGCCAGGCATGGTGGCGCATGCCTGTAGTTCCCCAGCTACTTGGGAGGCTGAGGCAGGAGGATCGCTTGAGCCCAGGAGATTGAGGTTGCTGTGAGCTAGACTGACACCACGGCACTCACTCTAGCCTGGGCAACAAAGTGAGACTCTGTCTCAAAAAAAAAAAAAAAAAGAATCAGAGCCAGGGTCCAACTAGAAGGCCCCCACCCCTGTTCAGAGAGTTGCCATGGGGAGCCCCTAGAGGCTGGGTAACTTTGCAACATCAGAGTGATGGAGGTGCCACCATGGTTCTGGGCCACCAAACAGGGCTACAGTAATCTCTACCAGGAGAATTTTTTTCTAATTTAAGACAAGGATAACTAAACACCCACCTAAATCATTTTTTAAAAGTCATTAATCTTTGATCATCTGACTTTCAAATGAATTCTCCAAACTCAACTAGTGCAAAATGTGTACCAAGGTGACCCAGGGAATTCGTTGCCGGGGTTATAAGCCAAGCACCAAGTACAAGCTGATGAATCCCTACCACAGACAATGAATTCGGATCCAGGACAAGTAAACTGTAGTGCTCCTTTCTGTCAATAATTAGATAGACGTTGCTTATGAAAGTCATCCCTGGATGTTATTACTGATGATAACAATAACTAGTATTTATTAAGCATGCATTAAGTGCCCAGTTCTATATTTTCCTATATGATCCTCACAACACTGTTCTGACTGGGGGACTAACCCATCATTCCCATTCTACAGATGGGCAATCCAAGGCTTGGAAAGGTGAAGAAATTTGCACAAAGTCAAAATGTCAGCCAAGATTTGTCTAGCTTACCTGCCTTTACCCTTAACTACTATGTTGTAACGTTTACAAATATGAAACATTCAGCTCACCAACAGTGGTATCAAATGGTTAAGGATTGAGTTTAAAAGGTGAGGAGGGAGCAATGATAGGGGAGAAGAAAGACCTGCGTTGGCCCCCTGAACATAATTGTCATAGCCATTAGGAGGCCATTCTCCCTGTGTCAGTGCTCTATTGCTGTGTAACAAATCACCCCCAAAATGCGAAGGCATGTGTAGGGAAAAAGGATTTCTTTTCTCACTCATCACTAGGTTCATGGCTGAGGCACCTAAAACAAGACATATTAACAAGAGAAAAACATACAAATTTATTTCCTATGAATCATACGTGATATGGGCGCCTTCAGAAATGAAGACCCAAAGAAACAGGTAAACTGATGTACTTTTATGTTTAGGTTTGAAGAAGACTGGGCAGTCCTGCAGAAGTGTGATTGGACAAAGGGGGTGTGACCTAATGGTAATGAACTGGAGAACCCAGCAAGGCCTGTTTGTTCAGATTCTTTCTGTGTCCTTGTGTCTTCAGAGATAAGGACATTCTTTTCCTCTGGCTATAGGGATGGTACCTCTCACATGAGGGTCTTAGGACCTGCTTCAGGGGAAGGTCAGAGAATTCTTCTCCATATTTTATGGCTTGCTCAAGGGAAGAAAGATGGAAGAAGGTCAGAGAGTCCTTCCTGCTTCTACAATTTTCTCAAATGCCAAGGTGCCATATTTTGGGATAGTGTGTCTTGAACCCCATCACATAAAGCAACAATTTCTGATGGCTTCTCACAGTTCTGTGGATTGACTGGGCTTAGGTGGGGGCTCTTGCTTGGAGTCTCTCAGGCAATTTCAGTTTGGTACTGGCTGGGGCTGAAGTCCTGTGGAGGTTCAACCAGGCTGGATGTCCAAGATGGGGCCTGTACAGGGCTGGTGGTTGACACCAGCTGTGATCTGGGAGTTCAGCTGTCTGTTAGAGTGTCTATGTGTGCACTTTCCATATGACTTGGACTGTGAAATTTGAATTTCAGATAAACAATGAATAACTTTTTAGTATAAGTTTAGCCAAAATGTTGCATAGGACATACTCATACTAAAAAAAAAAAAATTCATTGTTTATCTGAAATTCAAATTAGGGACATACTTACACTAAAAAGATTTGTAATGCATCTGAAATTCAAATTTAATTGAGAGTCTTATATTTTTATTATCTGGCAACCTTACCTAAGAGGCCATTCTTCCCCCATTCTCAACTATGTGGTTTGCACAGAGTTGGCTTTAACTTCCATATTAGTTTTCTTTTGCTACATAACAAATTACCACAAACTTAGTAGCTTAAAACACCACCCATTTATCAGCTCTCAGTTTCCTTGGGCCACAAGTGGCTCAGCCAGATTCTCTGCTTAGAAGCTCCTTGGGCTACAATCAAGGTGTCAGCAGGGCTGAGTTCTTTTCTGGAAACTCTGGGGAACAACACACTTCCAAGCTCATTCCTGTCGTTGACAGAATTCAAATCCTCCTCCCATTTTCCATACGGCCTCCATCTCTTAGGGAACAAGGGCACATCAAGTTCTTTTTGTGCTTTGATTCTCTAGGATTTTCCCTTCTCCCTTCTCTTTTGCCACCAGCCAGAGAAAGTTCTCTGCTTTTAAGGGTTCATGTGATTAGAGTAGGCTTGCTCAGATAAACTTGCTTTTTTAAGATCAACTGTGCTAAATAACATAACACAACCATAGGAGTGAGATCTCATCACATTTAACATTTACAGCTTCCAAGGATTAAGGGGCATGGGACCTTGGGGCCCATTCTTCAAATTCTGCCTGCCACACACCCAGGCCCAGGGGCAGGCCCTGAGAGTGTTAAGCTAATGAATGTTTCCGGTGTCCGGCTTCAGCCCGCGGTGAGTAGTACAGGGATTACCATGTCACTCAATCAGAGCCAATGAGAGAAGAAAATGTTTGCCTAGGATTGAGGGCAAGAACTTTTTCTCTTGCATAGGATCGAGTGCTATCTGGACATAAGTCTGGAGACATCACTATCTGAAGGCCACTATAGGTGGGCTGGAAGCTAGCAGGGACAACCACAGAGAGCTTGAGAGGGAGCCCACCCAGGGGACCAAAGCCAAGAACAGGGTTGGTGACATTGTTGCAGGGCTGACAGGCCACTCCGGGACCCCACTCTACTTGTTTACTTTGAACTCACAGCAGGGCTGTACATTCCCCTCTGCACCTAAGAAGCTTTGGTAGGTTTTTCCCCATCCTCTGCAAGTGAAACATCGTTAGCTGACACAGGAGGTGACGTCACTAACCTGTCTGCAGCGTTTCTGATTCTTGGTAGGCTATGTCGAACAAGTACCAGTTAAGTCCCTCATTTACCAAAATAGCGTCCTGAACCTGTGCTGGCTTACTGGCAATCCGACAGCAGGAAACCTTCTCTCCCTCAAAGTAGGCTAGGTGGAGTTTCAAATAACTCTCAGGGGCCAGGCGAGGTGGCTCACACCTGTAATCCTAGCACTTTGGGAGGCCGAGGTGGGAGGATTGCTTGAGGCCAGGAGTTTGAAACCAGCCTGAGCAAGAGCAAGACCTTATCTCTACAAAAAAATACAAAAATTAGCCAGACGTGGTGGCGTGAGCCTGTGGTCTCCAGCTAGTCGGGAGGCTGAGGCAGAAGGATCACTTGAGCCCAGAAGTCTGAGGTTGCAGTGAGCTATGATGATGACAGGGCACTCTAGCCTGAGAGACAGAGTGAGACTCTGTCAATAAATAAATAAATAAAACAAGTAACTCTCAGGGAACAACGGGTTTCCAATAGCTTCCAGAAGCCTGCCCAACTAACTTTCCTAAGCCCTTCAGGTCAGCAGTCAAGCTGCCCCAAGGGTTAACAGGAGGTGGGAAAGCAGTGTACTTGGCCTGGCTCACTGTCACCTGCCCTTTCTAGAACTTTCTCATATCTTTCGATCACCCGCCCATTCTTTTTCCCAGGGCTACATTAGGAAGACAGTTCTTGTGAAACTTTAGCCTGGTTCTGCAGCTCTGCCAGTCCCTATGGACACTGACAGCTGGGGTGGGGGAGGGGAGTCGTTTTCAAACACAAAGCAACAGATGACCCTTGAGTCCTAAAACCTCGTCTGTAAATAGCTAGTTTCCCTATCTCCCCAAGACAGGGCCTTGGTCAGTATAATTCACTTTCATCAAGCAGCTAATAGGTGTCACAGGTTCCTGACACTGCTAACACACAAACACATAAAATACTATATACACACGAACACCTTGAATCCTACAGCCACCTGAGTGAGGAAGGGATTTTTTTTCACTCCTTTTACAGACAAGGAAACAGAGATTCAGGCAGGTGACTTAACTTGCCCCAGGACTCATAGCAAGTGGGGGCCAGGGGCAGGATTCGCGCAATGGCCACTTGACTCCAGGCTGTACACTCCAATATCCGGCCCTGGGCTGGGTCAATAAAAACTGGCTGGAGCAACAACTTCAGTTTGTGTGGTTTCAATCCTCCCAATAACCCTGAAAAGCAGGTATCATTAACATTGGCCCCACTTTGCAGATGAGGAAACTGCTTACCATGTAACTTTTTCAGTATCATAAAATGAGTGCAGAATTGGAGTTTGAGCCCAGGGCTGGTACTATTTTTTCCTAGGTAATATTAGATGGGGATAGAGAGGATCAGAGCAGAGCTAGGCAGAAACTTCAGGTCAGAGATCTGATAACACTCTGGTATCATTCATACACCCATTAATCAATTCACTCACTTATGTATTCAGTTATTTATTAAACGCCTCTGGTGTGTTACACTTTGAGAAAGGCTCATACCACTCAAGAAATTTGCCCTCAGAAAATTTATAATCTATCAAGGAAGATATTTTTGTGTATGTCCAAAGGAACATCCTGGCAGGGGGGGATAATGGGAGCAAAATCCAGAAGCAGAGGAATGGCAGAGTTCACTGCAGGGAGTTGACCCCACTTTGGGTATTTTAACAGAAAGAGATTTAATACAGGAAATTGGATGTTAACAGCATCAAAATGGCTATGAAGAAGATACTTATGCTGGCCCTCCAGAAGCAACCCCCGGGACTGACCCTCCAGGGCAGCTACTCCCTCAGCCACAGTCAGAAAAGCAGGAATCAGAAGATATCACTGGTACTACCAAGTTCAAAGACATAGAGCTGCAATCTAAGGATCAAAAAGCTGTCGATACCCAGTTTGGGAAATTGAAATGAGCCCTGCTGCTGCCACCACTTCTCACCACTCACAAAGCTGGACCCTGAACATCGATCAGAATACTGCCACAGAAAATTCCACATTGCCACAACCTTGCTTGCATACAGAAGGCCAGGCAAAGGCAAAGCAATGTAACCTCCACCTCGCTTCCATCTTCCAAATTTTTTTTTTAGAGACAGGGTCTCACTCTGTTGCCTAGGCTAGAGTGCAGTGGTGTAATCATAGCTCACTGCAGCCTCTAACTCCTGGGCTCAAGCAATTCTCCCACCTTAGTCTCCTGAGTAGCTGGGAGTACAGGTGTGTGTCACCACACTTGGCTAATTTTTTTTTTTTTTAAAGATAAAATCTCACTGTGCTGCCCAGGCTGGTCTCAAACTCCTGGCCTCAAGCAATCCTCCACTTTCAACCTCCCAAAGTGCTGAGATTAAAGGCATGAGACACCGTGTCTGGCCCCATCTTCCAAATCTTGAGCAATCAGAATACACACATTTACTTAGCAAGAACTATTTCACATCCTGAACCCTAGTTGCAAGGGAGCCTGGGAAAAGTGGCTTTTTAGCTTGCAGCTTCTGCTCTACAGGAAGACACACAGATGGAGGTGGAGGCTGCTAAACCAACCCCATGCCTCAAAAAGAACAAAAAAGCCCTGATTTGTAGCAGTTGCCAATTCCTATGGTGTAAATATTCTCATGACGGCTGATTTCAAGCTACCAAAGTGATGTTACTGTTCTCAGAGTTGGGAAGAGATGGCTACAAACCAGCTCCAGCACACCACTGCTAACAGATCAACCCAATTCATGTCAGAGGCAGTGGAGACAGGGATTGGAAGTGAGAGGAGGACTCAGCATGCCATGTTTCTTCCAATTTAAGTAGAGCAAGCTCCCCACTCTTGTGCAACATTCCTCCATTGATGGCTGCCTTACTGCCTTACCTGTGGGCTCTGCTGCCTTATTTCTCAACACTAAGAATCTGGTCTGTGTAGATTGCAGCCCTGAATGATGGCAGGAAGACAGCCAGTGAAATTAGAGCTTCCCCACAGATGGGAGGACGACGCCGGCGCTGCACTTCGAAGGCGCTGCACATTAAGCTTCATCATTCCCCATTTTCTCCCAAATGTTCACAAGACAGCAACACAAGGGAAATGGAGGACACCAAGTGACAGAGCAAGTAAGGAGGCCATTTGCTGACTGGTTGGAAGGAAAGAACCTTCTGGGCTTCTCTTGGTTTTGAGGGGAGGCTTTTGTTTTATATTTAGTTAGAGAAAAATCTTCAGGTTCAACCATTGTGAATTATTGAACCAAAGAAGATGAACTTCAAAAGAAGCCCCTTTCAAAAAAAAACATGAAAGGAATTGGGAAAGAGAAAAAAATTAGAATTAAAAAAAAGAGCTAAATTTATATTGGTCCTGTGAACACAGAGAAAGGAGGAGGTGGCTTTATTTTTTTTAACTAAAAAAACTGAACACTTTGCGGTTGGAAGCAAGAATTAACACGGGACCAGACAGGACGTGGCTGGGGCCTCCTGGCAGAGTCCACACGAGGAGACATGGCCTGGCTCCTTGCAAAGTTCTAATTGGCTTAGGCCAACAGTAGTGTGGGAACCCGAAGGGGGGTGAGCGATGCCATATATAAAAAGTTACAGGACAGTTCATCTACCACAAGTGTCTTACAGAGCGCACCTCTTGAATTTTAACGACCAGAGTTACGACTGGGCAATTAACCCCATGTGCAGTAGCCCTCCACCCAAGACAGCCAGAGACAAAAGGCAGAGACGGTAACAGGCTCCCTGGGGTCAACAGAGTCAAGCCTCCACCCTCCTCCTGGGCAGAAGTAAATGGCTTTTCTTCTCACATCAGGATCTCCAAAAAAGGAAGCACACATGCAATGGAACTACTGCATAACTCACCATTAAGGAAAAAAAAAAAAAGCCCATCCTCTTTCATTCAAATGTACTGTCATTTTAAATGTTTAGAGGATGAGTGGTAAAAATTCCTTTAAAAATTGGAAAGACCTGACCAGGCACCATGGCTCATGCCTGTCATCGTAGCACTCTGGGAGGCCAAGGCAGGAGGATCGCTCAAGCTCAGGAGTTCGACACCAACCTGAGCAAGAGCAAGACCTCGTCTCTACTAAAAATAGAAAGAAATTAGTTGGACAACTAAAAATATATAGAAAAAATTAACCGGGCATAGTGGTGTATGCCTGTAGTTCCAGCCACTTGGGAGGCTGAGGCAGGAGGATCGCTTGAGCCCAGGAGTTTGAGGTTGCTGTGAGCTAGGCTGACGCCACGGCACTCACTCTAGCCCAGGCAACAGAGTGAGACTCTGTCTCAAAAATAAATAAATAAATAAATTATATATATATATATATATATATATATATATATATATATATGTATCAGTGTTGTTGTAGTATATGGAGGACTCGGTGACGGCCCTCTAACAAACAGAAATGTGGTGGCGAAAGGGACAATGTGCGACTTATAAAGGAAGATCATAAAAGGAAATACAGGCCTGGCGCGGTGGCTCATGCCTGTAATCCTAGCACTCTGGGAGGCCAAGACAGGAGGATCGCTCAAGCTCAGGAGTTTGAAACCAGCCTGAGCAAGAGCAAGACCCCATCTCTACTAATAAAAATAGAAAGAAATTAATTGGCCAACTAAAAATATAGAGAAAAAATTAGCCAGGCATGGTGGCACATGCCTGTAGTCCCAGCTACTACGGGAGGCTGAGGCAGGAGGATTGCTTGAGCCCAGGAGTTTGAGGTTGCTGTGAGCTAGGCTGACGCCACAGCACTCTAGCCCGCAATAGAGTGAGACTCTGTCTCAAAACAAAACAAAACAAAAATTGGAAAGACCTGAAGCAGGTTTTAAGCTACTAGGAGTATGCAAAAAATCACTTTTTCTATCCCGGCCAGCAGAACAGTGAGGGAATGAGTTCCTGAATGAAGTTCAGAACATAGTGTCCAAGAAACAGCTGTCTCTGGGGTTTAGGAAGCATCTTGGAATGGGTGGCATTTTGCTGTACGGTCCCCACCCCATACCAGCCCCATCCCTGTGACCAAAGCAGTAAAAAAAGGGCGTGGAGACAGCCGGCAGCTGAGAAAGCCCCTGGGTGCATAGTGTAGCTATTGCTCTTTGTAAAATAAGTGTGGCAAGGGTGCAAGTGAATAACTAGGATAAAATCAAAGATGTCCTAATTTCCAATAGAGGGACTTCCAATGTCCAAGCTGCCACGAAAGCAGTTGCAGAGATGGAAGGGATACGATCATGTGTAATCCCAAAGCTCTAGAGGAAAAAAAATAGATTTATTAAGTTAAATTGTGACCTCAAACCTCTTGAGTCATGTGCCACAAGGTACGGGCTCTCTAGTCCTTTTTCAAGGGCCTGCCTGATCTTGTCCCTCTTGGTTATATACTACCATAGACTGCTATGTAAGGTTTAGTTAAATAATTTATGTGATTGTTTTAATAGAAAGTTCGCTCTTTATAGGAAAATCAATAATGGCTACATCGTGTCCTACTTTCGTGCAGGCGTGAGTTGAATCTATTCCCTTGGACCCCCGCCACCCTGATGGGTGTTTAGCTAGCAGGGTTGGCATTCTGAGTTAGAGGGCACATACTGAGGAGAAATAGGCACCCGCTCTAGGAGCAAGTCTTGTAAAACTAAACCTTTTGAGCATTAGCCACACGACCATGCAGGGCCAGCTCCGTGGGCGTGCCAACAGTGCAGTCCCACTAGGCCCCACGTGCAGAAGGGTCCCATGCTTGGGGTTTAACACTCTGTGGTGAATAATTTTATCTTTTGTAAGTGAACTCCAACGGGTAGTGGAACATGAGCTGGGGGCTTGGAGCCTCTGCTCATAAAGGGTCCCTCCTCCCACTCCTCCCAGCCTCCTCAGGCTGTTCTTGGCAGCCTGTCCCCCACCTCCTGGTGCCCTGGCCCTGCCCAGCCCCATCCTCCCCACCCAGCAACCCTGCAGAAGGGTTGGGATGGTGCCCAGAAGGCCACTTGGCCAGGGACAAGCCCTTCAACCACGCTCACCCTGTCAGTGGGGTTGTAACCTCTTAGCAGTCACCCCACTGTGGGTGGGGGCAGTATTCCTATGGGAAGAGGAAATTGACTTCCCTGCCACCACCCGTGAGTCTGGCTGGAACCCAGCAGCTGGTGGGCTTCAAGCGCAGAATCTCGAGGCAGGACCCCCAGGCACCTGTGAGGGGCCACACTTGCCCCAGGAGTACCCCATACACAAGAGAACATGACATTACATAGCTAACATCCATTGAGAAAGAAAGCAGAAGAGAAGAAAAAGTTTTATATTTTAGTACCTTGAATGGCACTTTTTTCTCTATGTTTTGAACAAGGGGCCATGAATTTTCATTTTGTACTGGGTCCTCCAAATTGTGTGGCTAGCCCTGTCACACCATGTTTTACTCTTATTTTGCTCCTAAAGACTAGCATGGATTCTAGATTGTCCCTCATCATTTGGTTCATTTGCCCTTCTCTCATTTGTTTTAGGCCCTCCAGCCTGGGGAGTGAGTGTCGCTCAGGCCTCAACCCAGACCTTTCCCATCCAGAGCGATGGCTACGTGCCCCAAAGAGGGCACCCGCCCAGTGGTGAGCTGGTAAATGAATAACATAAGGTTCTCCAGGGGCTGATAGCTCTGATTGGTAGCATTTGCCCATTTCTGTGGTGTAAATACTCCCACCATAGCCAATTTCAAGCCGCTGATATGACGTCACTGAGTGCAGATGCGAGAAAAGACGCGTGGACAATCTGCTCTCACATGGAGGTAGGAACTGGCTCCAGTGCACAACGCAGGCTCTGAATCCTCAAGGCATTAAACCAGGACAACAGGAAGCAGAGGAAGTAGCCTTGGAGGTTTGGAGACCCTTGTCCAATGCAAGGACAAGGTTGTAAACCAGAGTGGATCAGTAGTTGTCAAACTCTGATGTGCATCGGGATCCCATGGTAGGCTGGTTAAAAGACCCATTGCTGGGCTCCATCTCAGAATTTAGGATTCTGAGGCCTGGAGTGGGGTGCAGGAATGGGCATTTCTAACAACCTTGCAGGTGATACTGATGCTACTGGTGCAGGTCCACACTTTGAGATCTACAGTTCTAGAAAACACCTGCCTAGCACCAACTGTGCTGATTAAGAAGGTGCCAGGTATAAAGCTTTTACTTAATGGGAGGCCCCAGATTTGGGGTTTACAGTAGAAGGCAAGTGAGCTGTGTGTGCCACCTGCTTGATTCAAAATGTATACATGGAGACAGAGGCCAGGTCCATCAGCCTTAGGTGGTCACCTTGAGGGACTTGCTGTCAGGCAGGACTGTCTGAGAAGGAAGCAGAGAGAGGGAGCCAGTCTGTCTCCCTCCAGGGACTGCTGGCCACTTCAGCTTGGTCTAATTCACTCCAAAAGCATCTCAGCAGCTGATGCCTGGCTTCTACACTCTCTCAGTAGGTTGTCTCCTGCATTCCTCTTTCTTCTAATTCACCCTCATCCACTTCCGCTCCACAGCTTCTTTCTCCAACCAAAACAGGAAGCCATGATTGGCAAACAAAATCTGGTTGTTAATAATAATAATATCCCCAGCTACTCAAGAGGCTGAGGCAGGAGGATTGCTTGAGCCCAGGAGTTCGATACCAGCCTGGGCAACATAGCAAGATCCTGTCTCGAAAATAGTAATAATAATATCAGTTAAAAAAAAAAAACTTTGGTGTTGAAATTCCTGCCGCCTTGGAAGGCAAGTTTGGGGAAACTCTTGTTCATAGAGCAACTGTCTCACCTACTGCACTATCTAAGCCTTATTCTTTATAGAATAAATCTTTTAAAAATGAAATTGGAACTAACATATACAAAAGTAAACATACACAAATATGCTGACCCAGGAATTCCACTTCTAGGAATACCCAAAAGAAATGAGTTCATATACTCACACAAAGACATGTACATGAACGTTTATAGCAACTTTATTCAGAAGAGCACAAAACTGGAAACAACCCAAATTTCTATCAACCGGAGAATGGATAAGTAAATTGTGGCATATGCATACAATGGACTACTACCTAGCAATGACAAAAAAGAACTATCGATATGTGCGAAAACACAGATGAACTTCACAGATACTACATTGAATGAAAAAAAAAAGCCAGTTATAAAAGAGTACCTATGTTCTTTTTCAATTTACATGAAGTTCCAGAACAGACAAAAGTAATCAATGATGACAGAATTTGGGATAGCAGTTAAGGAAATGGGGGTAGTGTTGACTGAGAAAGTGCAAGAAGGAACCTTCTAGAAGTGTTCTATATCTTGATCTGGGAGGTGATTGCATGAATCTAGACATATGTAAATGTATTGAGTTGTTCACTCAAGATTTGTGCACTTTATGGTGTATAAGTTACACTTTATTTTTTTTTTAATGTTTTAATTGGAAGCATCATTTTAGGCCATCTGATCTCTCAGATGATAGTTTTTGTTTTTTGGGCTAGAGTGCAGTGGCACAATGGTAGCTCCCTACAGCCTCGAACTACCAGCTCAAGCAATCCTCCTGCCTCAGCCTCCCAAGTAGCTGGAACTATAGGCACGCACCACTACGCTCAACTAATTTTTTAATTTTTTTGTAGAGATGGGGATCTGGCTATGTTGACCAGGCTGGTCTTGAACTCCTGGCCTTGAGTAACCCTCCCACCTCAGCCCCCCAAAGTGCTGGAATTATAGGTATGAGCCACCACACCTGGCCAATAGTTTTCAATACCTGGGAACTGAGATTTGAAAAAGTTTGATGAATTAGGGAAGTTTCTTTATTCTCCTTCTTAAATTGGCCAAAAAAAGGAAATGGTTCTTGCCAACCAGTATCCCCGACACATTGGTATGTGACCAATATCACTGGTATATATTGAACTTATACCCTTGGCCAAGCCCTGAGCCAAACATTGCATGAGCCTTCTCATCCTCACGACAACCCTGAAAGGTGAGGGTTGTTGTTGTACGTATTTTATGGACAAGGAACTTGAGTTCGGAGAGATTGAATAAAAGATGAGAAGGGAACTCAGCCTTGTTGTCACCCAGGCTGAGCTCTAACCATATATCAAACCGAGTCTACGGCAGATATCCTGTGTGTTTTATGAAGACCAGTCCTTACAAAGGAATTATAGGGGCAGAAAGGTGTGATCCCTTTCCTAATCCATCACCAGGATCATGGCCGACAACCCTGTAACAAAAGACAGACTAACAAGAGAAAAGCGTAACAAATCTATTTTAATCAAAGTTTCACATGATACGGGAGCTTTCAGAGATGAAGACCTAAAGACCCAGGGAAATCTGTTTGTTTTTATGCTTAGGTTTGATGAGGAATGGACAGCCATGCAGAAATGTGATTGGACAAGAGGGTGTGGTCTAATGGTAATAGACAAAGAGGGGGGAACCCAGCAAGTCCTGTCTGTTCCGATTCTCCTTGGCCTCTCTGTGCAGCATTCCTTCCTTCTGGGTGTGGGGCAGGCCCCTCTGGAATGAGGGCCTTCAAGGGAGAAGGGAGAGAGTGACCTTTCTAGGCTTTATGGTTTGCATTGGAAGAGAGGAGTTCTGGTTTCTATGCCCCACCTTAGAGAAGAGGAATTCTGTTTCCTATGACTCACTTCCTGCGAGAAAGGGAGGCTAGAGAGAGAAGGGCAGGAGGTCAGAGAGCCTGTGCTTCTGAGGCTTCCAATCTCCTGTAGTTCAAAGTACTCAGCGTGCCATATTGGGGGTATTGTGTTCTCAGCCCCAACAGGTTGTGGTCTTTTTTGTGCTGTTGACCCTTCATAGGCTACTTCCCAAACTAATGCTCTAGATGCATACAATAAAACACCATGGAATTGCAAAGCAAACCAGTTACATTGAAATAAGCATCAAAATATTTGGTGATATAGCCATATATGTGCTTATTTAATACATTAAATAATGAGATGAAAGAACTGCTGTAATTTCAAAACACTGATGAGCGTACATGGTATTTGAGATACCTGCAATAACTGTAACGTGATATGAACATATCTGGGGACTCTGTTGGTGTCAAAGTCATAGCTACTGCCAATATCACTGTGGTTTGTTTCCTACATCCATTAAAAGAAATGCTCGATTTCAGTTAGAGGTTACTGAAAATAAAGATGCCATTTTTTTTCTCATCCAAGTTCACAGACTCCCTGACATCTATCAGTTTAATATTTCTGCCTTCCAGGAAGCAGCCAGAGGCCTTGGGAGAAGGGGCAGCTGGGCTGGGTTTAGGTTCTGGCTCTAGCAGGAGCTCACTGGGTGGGTGGCCTTCCAGAGCTCATGTCCTCTCTCTGGCTCTGGTCCTCTCCTCTGTAGAAGGAGATCTGAATTAGGCACTTTTCACAGTCCCTGGCTGTGCGCTTGTCCCCAGAGGTTCCTTGGCTGGCTCCAGGGCAGTCCTCAGCCAATCAACAAATGTCTCCTGTGACTCACCCCGTGCTGAGAGTCTGGAAAGCCCTGATGGGAGCCCCGGGGCTTCCCAAATGCGGGGGGGGGGGGGGGGGGGGGGGGGGGGCAGTGAAAACCCCAAAGTCAAACCTACCAGGAATATCTCCCTGTCTCTCAACCCCCTTCATGCTGGAGCCTGGACATTTGCATTTTGAAATTCTTTGTCTCATTGACTCTGTACCCAGTGGAACCCGGGTTAAGTGAGAGGAGGGAGTATATAATCCAGGTTCCAGTCAAAGCAGTAAACACCGGGGAAGATAAATAACAAAGCAAGCATCAGATAATGGGCCCAGGAAGGAGTGATTAATTACCAGACACCCAGTTCCAAAAACAACTGCGCTGCGGCAAGGCAGCGGGATCCAAGGAGCCAGGCCCTGTGTTCAGAAGGTTTTTTGCAAACGAAAGGACGAGTGATACACCTCGAAAGCAAGCCGGCAAACCGTGAACTAGCCAAGGGGAGGGTGCCAGATGGCATAGGTCAGCTTTCAGGGCACTTCTCTCAACCAGTCCCACTGTCCCCCGGGCCCCTCAACCTGGCTACACAACAGCATCGCAAAGGAGGGGGTGCTTTTTTAAAGCTAGCAATGCCAGGGTTCCATCCTCAGAGATTTGGATTCAGTTTGAGGTGGAGCCAAGGTATGCAGGAGTTTTTAAAAGCTGAGCCAAGGCCAGGTGCGGTGGCTCACACCTGTAATCCTAGCACTCTGGGAGGCCGAAGTGAAAGGATCGTTTCAGCTCCGGAGTTCGAGACCAGCCTGAGCAACAGCAAGACCCTGTCTCTACTAAAAATAGAAAAAATTAGCCAGTCAACTAAAAATAAAACAAAAAATTAGCCGGGCGTGGTGGCTCACGCCTGTAGTCCCTGCTACTCGGGAGGCTGAGGCAGGAGGATTGCCTGAGCCCAGGAGATTGAGGTTGCTGTGAGCTAGGCTGACGCCACGGCACTCACTCTAGCCTGGGCAACAAAGTGAGACTCTGTCTCAAAAAAAAAAACATATCCGAGGGCCAGAACATCTGGTCAGGGCTGTGGTGGATATAAAAGGGTCTGCACAGTTTAGCCTTACCAGCGTGCGTAAGCAAAATACCTGGGCAGCAACAGCAACATGCCGCAAAGGCATTACCCTACGCCTCTGCTGAGCGGCTGGCCATCATTCCCCCAGATATTTCCTGAAACCCCAGAGAAGCCCCCCAGGTGCCCAGCATTGAGCCCTCCAACCATGAGTGGCTTGTGGGGTTCCCACGCCCCTCAGGGTGACAAGGCCTTGGTCTGAGACAGAGGGGGTTTGAGGGTGCGGGTGTTTGGGGAGAATAGTTCCTTTTCCTGCTCTATCCCACCTTATTACCAAAGCTTGATTCTAGCATTTTCCCCAAGCTCCATGCATTCACATATTCAACAAATATTAAGGACCTACTGTGTGCCGGCACAGAACTTGAAGCTGAAAATACAGCAAGAAACAAAACAGATGTAAAACAAAATCCCTGCCCTCATGGAGGCTGCCATTGTGGTGGGAGAAAAAAGCCAGAAGCAAGATAACCAAGTAAACTATGTAGTGTGTAGATGGTAATGAGTGCCAAGGGATACAAGAGAACAGGGAGAGGAGGGTATGGGGCACATGGTTGGGGGATTGGGGGTATAGGAAGGAAGTTCTCCCTGAGAAGCTGACACCTGCATAAAGCCCTAAAGGGAGGGTGTAAAGGCATTAACTGGGGGGAAGAGGATTCCAGCAGAGGGAGGAGCAAGTGCAAAGGCCCTGGGGCAGAGGCAGGCAAGAGCAGGCCTGCTTGTTCTACCCAGGGTGGCTGAAGCAGAGAGAGCAAGAAGGCGGGAATAGAGAATGAGGCCAGACAGGTGATGAGTACTGGGTCATGTAGGCCGTACAGGACACTGCCAGGGAACAATAGTGTTGCCATCAGTCCTGCTTTCACTGTGAGTGAGCAGGGAAACCTTAGAGGGTTTCAAGCTGAGGAGTAACATGACCTGACAGGGGCATGCTGGCTCCTTCATTAAAACTCGACTTCAGAGGACAGGAGTGAAGCAGAGAGGCCAGAGAAAGAACCAGGGCTCGGCCCAGCCTGGTGGCAGCCACCCATGAAAACAGTCTAGGAGTGTTTTGACAGTGAGGCCTGCAAGGGCTACTAACCAACCAGATGAGGAGTATGAAAGAGGGGAGGGTCTGAGGGCATTCCATGGGCTTGGGAGGAAGAAGTAGCCGCATACTGAGCTGGGAGGGACTGCAGGTGGAAGAGGAGGTGGGGGAGGGAGCTGTCAGAAGACATTTGAAGAGCCTTCCCAACATGCACGTCCAATGTCAGAGATGCGAAGAAGGCTGAACAGGCAGTTGAACAGGCTTTCATGCACCCAGCTGGGGTGGGGACACAGGCAGCCCACGCCCTTCCATCCTCTGGAATCTTTACCCTCTCCCTGCACCAAAGGAAAACAAAGCCCCCAAGCTAGTCAGTTCTGGAAAATCCTGGAGACTCTTGCCACCTGAGGCCAGCTGACATGGGGAATGCCCACTTACAGTGAAACCACTTAAAATTGTGACCAAAGTTTCCAAGTAAATACTAGGGAAAAAAATTTCACTGGGACTTGATCTCAAAAATGACACTTGAATCATAAAACTAACTTTTTTTTTTTTTTTTGAGACAGAGTCTCACTCTGTTGCCCGGGCTAGAGTGCTGTGGCGTCAGGCTAGCTCACAGCAACCTCAAACTCCTGGGCTCAAGTGATACTTCTGCCTTTGCCTCCCGAGTAGCTGGGACTACAGGCATGCGCCACCATGCCCAGCTAATTTTTTCTCTATATTTTTAGTTGGCCAATTAATTTCTTTCTATTTTTAGTAGAGACGGGGTTTCGCTCTTGCTCTGGCTGGTCTCGAACTCCAGAGTTCAAACTATCCGCCCGCCTCAGCCTGCCAGAGTGTTAGGATTACAGGCGTGAGCCACCACGCCTGGCCAAAAATAATTTATTTTGATCTCACTTATACATGGAATCTAAAAATGTCAAACTCATAGAAACAGAGTAGAATGGTGATTACCAGGGGTTGAGGGATGGAGGGGATGGGATGTTGATCCAATGATACAAAGTTTCAGTTATGAAGGATGAACAAGTTCTGGAGATCTAATATACAGAATGATGACTATGATGACTATAGTGAATGACACTGTATTATACTTGGAATTTGCTAAGACAATAGATACCAAGTGTTCTCGCCACACACAAAAACATGGTAATTAGGTGAGGTGATGGATATGTTAATTAGCTTGATTGTGGTAATCATTTCACAATTCATACATCAAACATTATATACCTTAAATATATACAATTTTCCTGTTGAACCATACCTCAATGAAGCTAGAATAAAAAAGGTCATTTTATCTTTAAAGAAAACGGGAGTTTCTAAGTGCCACTGTGCACTCATTCTGAGCAGTGACAAAGTGCTAACAAGTTTGGTTGGGAGTTCAAAGCTTTTCTCCACCCCCCCACCTCCCCCACCGCCCCCAGCCCCGGCACCTTGACCAAATCATCTAGTAGCACAACAGCCTCCAATTTGCCCTTGACTTTCACACACCATCGCAAAGAGGGTCATTTTGGCAAAACGGTTCAAGGCCTTTATAATCTGTCCTAAAGGTCTCTCTTGATTCTTTGTTCTACAAAGGGTCCGCTTTTGGAAACTCCCATCATGCCTCCTGCCTGCGGATGGTCTCCCGGTTGAGAACTGAGCTAACTCGCTCAAGATCCCAATTAATGACTCCTTGCGAGATGGCAGCAATTCTCCGGCATTGTCCTTGTTTGACTTCAAGAAACCCACAGCTCTTGCCTTCACCTTGCACTTGCACTGTGCTGTACTGGGCTGCAGCCCACCTCCCGGGGAGTCTCGGGCAGGACGTATGTAGCTGGTAAGGAGGGAGGGCTGTCTGGGTGGGGGCAAACTTCATGCGGTCAGTTCATTCCTGAATATTTCTGTACTGTGACAATTTCTGCTTTCCTACCCAACCACATAACTGCAGAGACCCAGAGAGCAAACGTTTGAAGAACAAGAAACCCTATACACAGCCAAGGGCATTCTAAAATACCCCCATCGGTACCCCAGCTCTGCCTCTGCTAGGACACCGCAAGGCATTACCATCTAAGAAGGAAAAAGACGCACAGAAGTTTCCCATCGGGCAGCTACGATTCTACAACCCAAAGTCTTTCTAAACCACAGGCTGCAGTTTCTCCTTTGTTTTGCTGTGTTTTCCTTCGAGGGCCCAACTCCGGAGGCAGAGAATTACCCGTGCACAGTTCTGCCCCCACAAAGCCACGTTTATGTAATCATTCCAAAACTCACAACTCCTGAAAACTCTGAGGAATGTTATTAGGCCCTGTAGGCCAGAGGGGCCGTTTCCAGGGTAACAGCAACTCCATACTAAAGAAGCCTTTCCCTTCCTCCCTCCTCTTGGAGTTCAGACCAGTGAAGAGAAACCCATGCCCAGAGCCTGAAGGACACTTCCTGTAGCCCTTACCCAACCGGCCCAGCACCCACCGTGGGGACACGCCACCGGCCTCTGTGCACCAGAGGGCCACACCTCCTGCTCCAATATCCCACGCCTATGTCCTGCCATAAATCCACCATGCCTGTCCGTCAGCACGTCCCAATCTGTGGTCTGGAAAAGTCAGCACAGAAGTGGGAGGAACTCCTGCACCGTGCTTGTTTTTCCATGCTATAGCTCGAGGCCAGCAGCCTGGCTTTTGTTTTGAGCAAGGTGGAAATGAAAACTGTCTCTAAGGGAGAGCATGCTCTCTCTCGGGGGGCTTGAGGGACTCCAGGCCCTGAGAACTTGACTGTGCCCTTTCACCTTGGCCTGTGTTCTTCTTGCCTGAACAAGACACGTTTCCTCCATCTGATAAGGAGACTTGGAAATGAGGAAAGAGGCCAGGGGCAGGGGGACATTTGGGAATCGCTGTTCATGTACAGCTTTCTCCCTTGTATTTGTTGGCTTTCCTGGTCGCCTGATCCAGACAGGTCTGGCAGGACCGCTGAAGGTGAGCCAAGTTCAGCTGGGGGAGAGAGACCCCCCCTGTGGGTCTCACTGAATTCCAAGAACAGGGCTAGAAAGCTCACAGGGCCAAGGCAGGTCATGGCCACCAGGTCTCTCTACCAGTTCCCACACCCTCATCTCTGTGCACCCCACCACGCCCGCCCCCATACACACAAAACTCGGCCTTGCATTTACTTGCAAGTTGTTTGAGCCGTGGCTGGAAAAAAACAGCTGTTTCTGCTGATGACACTGACCTTCCCTGATTCATAATGGAGTCAGACCTTCAGATTCCTCCCGGGGATAGAAGTGACTAACAGGAAGCCCTTGGGATTGTGAGATTTACCCTTGAGAATGGGAGAGCGCAGTGGAGAAAAAATGAGCGTATGTAACAAAATAAGGGGCAAGGGCAAGTCTGGGCCGTGCTAGGGTAGGCAGACTTGGGGCAGAGGGGAGGAGGCAGAGGGGGCAGCGGGGAAAGTGCTGAGGCTAAAGCTAGGTCCTGAACAAAGTAGAATTCCACAGAAGGAGAGGGCCAGGCAGGGTTCGGCAGGGCCAAAGCACAGAAACGGGAATGCTCCTGGCATATGTGGGCAGAAAGAACAATCCACAGAAAACCAGGATTTTCCTATTTCATTTAGAGGATTTTCTTATACAGATTTGAGTCATTCACCATTGACTGGTCACCTACAACAGGGTACCTGCTACAGACCAGGCACCCTGTGGAACCTGCAGGGGATCTGAGCCTGGTCAGCAGGACAAAGGACCAGAACAAACAAGGTGGCATGTTGTCTGAGTTCAGGTCCCCCAGAAGCAGACCCTGAGACAAGGATCTGAGCGTGAGTGACTGAGTGGCGTATCTGGGAGGAGGCAGGGAGGGGAAGGCAGCTGAGGAGCAAGTACAGAACAATGACCCGGAATATTCCAGCCACAAAGTGAGGGAGCCGGGGTGCTTATCCACCAGCTCGAATCGGCCATTTGTTGAGGGCTGCTCCCAGGGGGCATTAATCCCCTGGCACTTCCTGCCTGCCACGTATGAGCAGGAGGGCTCAGATGCTCGCAGATAGGCCCAGGCATAGGGACACAGGTGCTGGCAGCTGTGTGTGCACAGAAATGGTAGTGCAAGGGGACATGGCATCTACGTAGTAGTAGTTGAAACGGGACAAAGGGGCTATGGACCTGTGACCTCAGTAAAAACACCAGGACAGAGACAGGTTCTAAAACAGTCCTCGGAAGATCCTCAGGGGTCAAAACACTGAGAGCTGGAGGCGGGGGGAGTAGTGCATCATTTTGAATAAAAGGAACGGTGTGACCAAAGACAGCCAAGCAAGGGTCATGTCTGAGGAAGCCAAAAAGTCTGATTTGGCTGAAGTACAGTGACTAGGAAGGTCAGAGGGGGGACCTGGGCCAGACCGTGGAAAACTTGCATGCCAGGCAACAGCTTTCTTCTCCATTCCAGAGGCGATGAGGAGCCACTGAAGGTGTTTGAGCAGGGATGACATGGAGTAGGGCTGTAGGGACATTAACCTGGCCGAAAGCAACGGGATAACTTAGAGGTAAGGAGACTAGGTAAAAAGTTCCCACGTAATGTTTCTTAAGCACCATGGAGATTATTTCGGCAGGGAGAGAGATGAAGGGGGCTCCCCGTGGCTCTGGCCGCAAGAGAAAGGCCCCTGAAAAGAACCGCGTGGGAGCTGCTAAAAGGGGGACCAGCCCCTCAGCTGCCTGGCCTGATTGTTCCTTCTGGCAAAGATGTGGGCCCACTCATTTCTCTCCTATTTTCTTTCCTCCAAAAAACGCTTTTGGCCTCTGGTTTCCGAAAGCTTTGCTCAGTGAGTTTAAACAGCATCTCACAGCATGGCCGAGCAATAACAAATGGTGCCTGGTGGCTCGCCTGCTGGTGGCTTAAAAAACAATTGATGACTTTTAATCAGCTGAATGAGCATGGGACAAATGACAGCATGGCCTGAATGCGGCCCAGACGTCATCGACTGACATCAGTGGGGAGGAGGGAGGTGCCCTTCTGGTGAGCTTGGGAACAAACAGGAACAGTGGCTGGCCGCTTAAGACAGCCCTGCCCATGCCCCAGAGCCACTGCCCTCTGCCATACATTCTGGGGAAACCGGGTACACCAAGGGCTGGGGCACTGGAAGGCCAGGAATCGGGGTCTCCAGCTGTCACTTGGTAACCGTGGGCAAGTCAGTTCTCCTCCGGACCTCAGTTTCCCCCCTGGAAAATAGAGGTGATGAAGGCGAGCTTTCTTCCTCTGTTAGCCTGCTCCATACATGGGCTAGCTTTAGGAGAGGGCTGAATCTCTAAAGGACTAAATTGAAGAGTCTGTTTGTGTATTCTACTCCTATCACCACCACCACTACCCACGCCACCCCCTGCCGCCTCCTCTCCCCCCCCGCCCCCCCACCCACCCACATACCAAATGGATCCGCAGAAAGCATTTCTGATAAAGCAGTGCAAATGCGAGCAAATGAAGCAAAAATGGCAGGAATGAAAATAAAGGTATCTATGGGGTGCTTACTACATGCCGGGCTCCAGGCTAAGGGTTTATATGCACTGTCTCATGTCACCACTTTGCAGATGAGGACACAAGCTCTGAAGGGTAAGGAATTCGCCCATAGTTCTACCACTAGCAAGTGAGGGGGGCAAACCCACACCTACCTGGTTCCAAAGCACTTGCTGTTTCTCCCTTTTCCAGCTCAAACCAGGGCACAGCAGCGACCTAAGAAAGTAAGAGGCTGGGAGGAAATGGGACCCGTTGCAGGAGCATATAAATTATATTAAGAAGTGCCAGCAGTCTGAGTTGGCGGCTAAAAGTAACGCTTTCAGGCCACGCCTCAGTCGTAACCATAGAAATGCAAGACCTCTCTGCCATGAATCCTCCCTGACCACCAAAATTTAGGGATTTAGAATCTCTTCCCAGGATGATGGGTTTTTTTGCACCCTGTGCTTGGGCCACAGAAAAAGACACTCCCTCCTGGCCCGCTTGCCCACCCTCCACGCCTGTTTGCAGTCTGTTTCTCTCCCTGAGAAGAACGATCCCTCCCTCCCTCCCTGGCTAATGTCACGTTGCCTGGGAGATGGCCCCTGAGACGGAGACCCGCGTGCAGGAGCTAGCTCGGAGGTGCTCTCAGGAACAATGCCTGTGAGGAAAGGAGGGCTGCAGGATGGGGCAGAGGAAGAAGTCGAACTACTGTACAGTTGCAACAGAGGCCTCAGCCGACCCCACGGAAAGTTCCAGAGCTGGGTTGGCCCTTCAGAGATGTCCCAAATGGAGGCAAGGAAGTGAGCCCTCATACACACCCTCTCCCAACAGACCAGTGGTTGAATATGAGTTGCCCCCAGGAAGGGAGGGAGCATCACCTTCGGCAAGGCAGCTCAGCCAAGGGCAATTCCGAGTGAGCAGCAGTGCCCCCCAGCCTTGAGGAGGGTATCTAGGTTGTGTACCACTGCATCCACCACCCAGTCCAACAAAACTCCTGCTCATCCTTCCATTGGCAACTCAAGCCTGACCCAGTCTTCCTGAACTCCTAGCCAGTCCCTGAGAACCTTGGACGCACCATTATTTCGGTCTGCAATAATAGCCCTGCTTCAGAAATGTCAGATAGCTCCTTACCCTCTATCTCTAGACAGTGAGAAATGGAGATCACCTTTACCACCTGTTCCCAGCACATAGAAGTCTCTCCCTAAGTGCTGAGTAGATGGATGTTGTATGGGAGGTGCCAGCAAGCCCATGGGAATGTTCCAGCTTCCACGATTCTCCTCTCTGTCAGTGCCTCAAAGTGTCTACGTGGCTTATGCCGATGACACGCAAGCACAGAGAAAGCTTGCTTCAACAGCCAACCTGGCAACCTCTCTTGGGCTCGGGCCAAAAAAGTCCCGTCCTTGTTCCTTTCCCTGTCCAGCGTTCTACAGCAAGTCCATTTCCTAGCTAAGAGGGCCAAGTGCATTTAGAGACCTCCGTGCCAGGGAAAGCCCAATGCCATTGCCAACCGCACTACATCGCCGTTCTTCTGAAGGAAATTACTATTGATCCCACAGCTCTCCTCCCCATGCTGTTTGCTGGGGACAGCCAAGGATTCCCGTGCCAGCTGGGCTCCCACACGGCTCGACTGTTCCTGCACCAGATGGCCAGACCAACACCCTCTGGCTGCCGCACGCTCCCTGGGAGACGAGGCTCTGACGTCTATCAGCCTGGCTTTTTATGCACGAGGACGGCAGGGTCAGGGATTACAGGGCCAATCACATTACACTAAAAATCTCTGCACAGCATAAAGATTTCCAAATCCCAGTGGTTATCAGTGTAACCAACAAGGCAGGGAAACTGTTTCCGTAGACTTAACTTTCACTGCTCTTTTGACAAATATCAGTTGACTGCCTCCTTGGCCTGAGGCATGCAATGGTAAACAGGACAGTCCCTACCCTCAAGCAAGCTACAGTCTACTGGGGTATAGGTTAGGGTACTATGTCATTTATCGTTCAAACCCGGACACTTTTGAGAAATTGAAAGGAGTGCTATTTATCGTTAAACCAGGATAGTAGGCATAAATAAGGATGTGTTTCAGGCACACTAAGATGTTTGGTCGCCCCAGACAGAATACAGCGTGACCTAAATGGGGGAGTTCAGCTTATGGGGGCATGGTACTGTTAGGTGGTGCCACAAGGTGGCGCAATTGAAATACTCGTAGCTTGTCTTTGTTTTTGTTTTCTATCTTGATGAAAACTGATTTTTCTTTCCATTGCCACAGAGCCAATAGAACCCTTCCATGGTGAGCTGGAGCCAAAGAGTACTGGTTTGTGAGAGCGGATCATCAAATTTTCAGGAATTTTGCAAGCTGGTTGTTAAACACAACCATTACGAAAAATTAAAATAAGTAAAAATTAAATTTAAATAATTAAAATTTAAAATGGAATAAATCATATTAGAAACAAAGGTAATAAATACTGAAAACTCATAGCTTCCTAATTACTTTGCTACTGTTACTCTGTCATGTTTACATGATGGAAATACTACATAACGGTGTGCCCACCTCTTCCCAAGTCCATGAACAGCACCATCAAGTGGGTAGCTTGAGCCTAGTTGTGGTGGGCGTATGGGCATCCTGGAAACAGGCAGATACTGTAAGTCAAGGCTGGGGTGGAGGCAGAGGCAGGGAGCCAGTTGTTAAGTATCTACCAGCACATCACTGGAGCCATTGTTTAAGTTTCATCATTTATGTGGCTTATTTCATGTGCGTTGGGCAGTTCTATCACATTCACCAAAATTATAATGTCCTGCACCACCCACCAAAAAAGCCCAGAAAGTTGGGGGAGGAGGGTGTTTTGTTTCTCCCATAACCTAATCTGGACACTCAGGAAGGAGGAGTCCATACAGATAAGCCAGTTCAGTGCTAAGTGTCATGGTGGAGGTGAGTGAGGCAAGGAGGAGTCCACGGCCAGCCTCTAGACTGCTGTGGAAAGCTTACTCTACATAATAGATGCCTATATTTGCATATTCAAATTAGCCAATGGGGAACTCAAGACATCTTGTCTGTGATTGCCAGGATGACTTAGGGACTGCCCATGGGTACCACTCCTGCTGTTGGTATGAGTCAGGGCCCCAGCAGGAAGGGATGGCAGCTCAACAAGAGGGTTAAGTGACAAGAGTTTCGTAAAGGGACTATTTACAGAAGTGTGGGCCGATTATGGAAACCACAAGGGATAGGGAAGTACCCTGGGACTAGCAACAGTGGGAAGCTGCCACCGCCCCCTAGACTAAAGGAGTAAGGGGTGAGGGCATTAGCAGAACCTGAGGAGAGCTGTAGAGCTGTAGGCAAGGGCTCCTGAGGGCAGAGGAATGCAGCCACTGCCAACACAGGCAGCCCAGCTGCAGAATAAGTACCCAACCTCGGACTCCTCCTACCCACCAGATGGCCTGTCTGTGCCTCCCATTGGCCAAACCCAACTGGAAGCCAGTGGCCAAGGCAGCCCAAAGGATTCAATCCACAAGGATCAAGGATCAGCCTTCTGGGCACAGAAAGTGGAGCAGGTGTGGGGGGGGAAGGATAAACATCTGCCCAACCAATACAGTTGCTGCCCCTACCAATATGCAGGCCCCAAGAGTCAAAGGAGAGCCACCCAAGACCATCCCCTTGACCCACACATGGGTGTGTATATGGATGTGCCTTAGTTACACAGATGCCCATAATTAAGCCTCTGCACAGGCATAGGGTTTACCTTGACACTAATAAAGCTTAATGTTTGGGACCATGGCTCACACAGTCCCCTTCCACAGCCCTGGTGGGGCCATAGCAATTACAAATTGTACCTCTGCATCGTTTTTTCCTTAAAGAAGATTCTAGAACTCATGTAAGTTTTAGGCCTCCAAACTTGGGTCCAACCCTGTAGCTGTGACACGAAGGGTTTGGGCTGGTACTCTGGTTTCTCCTTCCAGGGGTAAGTCCATCCATGGGCTCCAAGAGGGCAGAAGGGACTGTACCTCCCCCAAAGAGGGGCTTCTACTTGGCTCTGCTTCTCCCAGAGGAACATTTCCCAAGCTCCTCCTCTTCACCTAGTTCTGGGAGGGGGTTAATAGACACGGGGGTAGGTGAGGTCTTTTGTGGTCAAACACTTCTGGAAAGGTTGGCGGCCTCCCCACTCCCCCCTCTCCCCCAACCTCCGGAAGATTCACAATGTACATTAGCATAGTAAAGGCTCCAGATAAAGAAAACGTTTGGCTTTGTTTACTGTGGGGGTTGCCCATGCTTCCTGGAGCTTAGGCTGAAAGCGAAAGGGTGAGTAGGAATCAGATAAGAGAGTGTTTTAGGCTTGAGGGCACAGCCCAGGAGGAGGCCACGCGGAGCCTGGAGAACCCGAGAAGTTGTGTGCAGCTGGAGGGGGAGAGTTGGAGGTGGCGGAGCTGGGAGGGATGGGCTGGAGGAGACTCGCGATCAGGCCTTTCATCTCGAGGCCACTGGGGTGACAATGCTCTCAGAGCTCTGAATCAGAGCTGCAGGGAATCAGAGGCGGCGCTCCCAGCTCCCTGGAGGCTCGGCTTGCAGCTTCTTTGCATCCTTCCATCTGAAAGTGAAGTTTGGAGGTAGGCAGGGGTTGTCCTTATAGCTTCTCCCTCAAACTCCCTGACTCTCCTCACTCCAGAGCTGGCAGAACCACAGTGCCCAGTGGCCCCCAGGCAGCAGAAAACCCCGCTGGCCCCTTGGAGGGATTAAGGGCTTCAGGTTGGTTTCCCAGGTAGAGAGGAGAGTTTGTAGATAACCATGATTCCCCATGACCAAAGGCACTGTCCCCAAAACCCCTGCCCATGGAGCTGCAGCCTAGCACTGCCAAGTAAAGTTGGCTCTGGAGAAAAACAATTAGCCTACAGGGGTGGCACTGACTGCTTCTGAAGCACTATAGCCCAGGCCACCACTGGGTGCTGGCCTCAGTCCCATGAGTCTTCACAGCTGCCAGTGACAAGTGAGAATTGACAGATTTTTCCTATTTAGAAAGGTTGGGGGATAAACAGGGCATCAGACTTCAGGGACACATCCCTCCCTGTCAATCCCCCTAGTCGAGGGCCAGTCCTTTCTCCCCAGAGAATAGTATCTCCCAAGCCAGAGAGGGAGTGGCCCAGGCTTTGCTTTCCAGTTTCAAATAACCACCCTCCTGATGTCAAATATGACACATTCTCCAAGCTAATGACCTCTGCCCCCGCCTTAAAAAAACAGCCCTCTGCTTCATCTGTCTTGGGGCTGATGACTGCCTTTTCTCAAGCAGGCGTGGACTCTAGCAGTTCCTTTGTTTTCCAATGATGCTTTTTCTCCTCGGTCCCCCTCCTTTCAATCTGATTTCTCATTGTCCTTCACGTCAGTCTGTGATGGAGCAGGGCTCCCCAGCCTCCCTGCTCACCCCTGCCTCATGCGTCTTTGGGAGCCAGTCTGGGCAGCCTTGGATTCAATGTACACGCTTGCGGGGCTGGCACTCGGCCGTCAGATTCGTGTCAGAGCAGCCGTGTGAAAAGAGTGCCGCGTCTCAGTGTGAGGTCTGGCCTTTCCAGAGTGACAGGGTAAGCTGGTGGGTAACAGCCAGCCTTTTTGATGGCAGGAGCCCTGGGCAGAGATAACAAGCAGCATTATCACCAAGCTGTGGCCCCTGGTCACCTAGCCCCAGAGGGGTACACAGGAGAGTGTCCATAGCCTGGGACCTTCTGGAATGGGGTAGAGGAGAGGCTAAGGGCTCTCAGCTCCACCCTTGGCTCTCTACACACTCCTGCATCCACAGGTCCTACCTAAAATAGTGGAGGGCATGAGAGTCTGCGTGTGGGTCCCTGCGGCATTCCGCGTCCTCTAGGTTGTAGGCACCAAGACAGAATCAGAAGTGCAAGAGATGCACTGGGGGAGACTTCTGAGGATAAAAGGGAAGGGAGCAGAAGGAGGCCGGAGAGCCTTCAGTCCAGGAGGCAGGGCTGACCCCTGTGAAGGGAGAGGGGAAGGAGGGAAGGGTGGATAGGGACAGCCTCAGCCAGCAGCACAGCTCTGGGAAAGTCTCCCTGATGGGGAGCCCAGAGCACAGACTGCCCATCTGAGAGGTCCCGAGTCAGGCAGGAATGGCCCAGCTCTAGTCCCCACCCCCCCTCCTTGCAAGAATGTTGCAGCTGGAAGCTGTCAGCCAATGGCTCTCCTCCCAGAACATTCTCCACTGAAAGGAGGTCTGGGCAGTGCCCTCCCATGGCTGCCACTGTCCTTTTGTGTGGAGGCAACGGGGTGTATCAGGGAGCGGCACTCCTAATCCTGGTCTCATGACCTCAGCCAAGCTTTTCCCCATTTTAGTTTCTTAGTGTGTGAATGAAGAGAATAAACTGTCACCTCAGTCCCCATCTCTCTGGGCATGCTTAACACTCTGGATTCCGGTTATTTTAGTCTTTGAGCTCCTTGAAGGTAGACGCCAAGTCAGAAAAGATACTGAAGGGCCTCCACCACCAGTGACAAATACATTCCAGTTGGGAAGGGGCCAGAGTCCCTTTCTGTTTGCAAGTACCAAGGAATGTAGGGCTGGCCCAAGACCATTGGGCTACCCAGCCATTGATGTGGTTATTCCACAAAGATGTATTGAGCATCCATTCTTGCAGATGACTATTATGTGCCCAAGGGAGGCCAGGGGTCTCCTGAGGACCAAGGAACATGAGCAAAAAGATTCTGCTGCCCATCCCCCACCCACCCAACCAGGCTTCCCAACTTCCTGATTCTCAAAGGGGAGGGGCAACATTCCACATCAATCCCATTTGGTCCAAAGGCAAAGAGAAATGAGGGGCTTCAGGGCAGAGGCTTCCCAGGAACAGAGTGTAATCCCAGTGACCCACCCACACTTTCTATGCACTGCCACCTCACAAATACACACACACACACACACACACACAGAGCCATCTTTGGCGTCCTTAATAGTTTACCTTTGTAGAAGCCTGTACAGTTTACAAATATTAAAGCATTATCTCACTGTTTTAATCACAACGGCTGCTTTGCGGTATCCGCTTTGGAGTATCCTGGTTCTTCCCAATGATGAAGCTAGGCTCAGAGATGAGACTTGAACAAGGTCAAATGGCTGGTAGGTGGTTTTTAACCTGTGGGGCTGTCTCAGATCCTTTTAATAGCACTCCCTTCAGAAAAACGCATACCTACTCAGAATTTTGTCCACACTTTCAGGGGTTTGCAGTTTCCTACTCCAAGCCCTTACGGGGCTCCGCCTCCCCAACCCCCACCCACGCTGGCCTGGGCGGGGAGGCCAGGCTAACCCGGCAGCACCCCCCCCATTAAATCCTGATAGCAGTCTGTGCGACGAGACTGCGATGAGACTGCAGGAATAAGAAACGTACTGGGCCAGGATGGGCACAGAAAGGGTTAAGGGGTGTAGGGTTTTGTTTTTCACCTCTGAGGACTCTGTTATGGGTCATTAAGAACACACAAGGTCCAGTGAGCATTCCATTGGCTGGGCCTGCCTCCAACGCACACCTCAGCTTCCCAACAAGATAAGTCCTGTGCACGGGGACAGTCCTGCTGCCCAGAACGGCAGATGGGAAACCGCCCCAGATAAGACGGTAGCTCCGAGTGCCGAGTGCCGAAGCCACACAGGGCCTTTCTGCGGCAAGAATGGCACCCCCGTGAGTCTGCATTTCTCCCGACTAAGGAGGGGGAAGCTCTTCTGAGGTGTCCTTAACGCGCTGCTGTTTCTAGGTGGCTCTGGAAGAACCCCCCCTGCGCCCCCAACACCCAGAGTGCAGCACCGTGCCTCCAGGTGGTGGAGAGGCCCCTATGTTCCCGCTGGGTGGGGGGGTAGGGGGACAGCGAAGCCTCAGCCACCTCCTTCTGGACCCGCATATAGTTTACCATCTCCCCACCCAGGCCATCGGGCACCCGCCCCCACCCACCACCCAGGTGGTACCTGTGCCGCGCAGGTGAGGAAAAAGGCCTGTGGAAAACACCATTACTGATAAGTAACAGCTCCTTTCAGGTTTAATGACACGTTGCATCCATCCTAAAGCTCTCAAAAAAAAAAAAAAAAAAAAAAAGCCCTCTCGAGGGACTGCGCCTCGCGCCTGTAAATAGGAACGACAGGCCGGGGCGCGCGCGGGGGAGGGCGCACGGCGCGGCGCGGGTGTGTAAATTAACTGGGGGCAGCAGAGTAAATATATTACACTCGGTATTTATTATGCGCCCGACCTCGGAGGGGCTCTCCGGCTCCCAGACGGGGCAAATCCTGTCCCGAGGACCTCGGGCCGCGCCGCCGAGGCCGATTGCGAGCGGGCTAGGGGTGGGGGTGGGGGTGGGTTCTTCTCCCGCACCCCGGAGCCCCCGGGCACCCCCCTTCCCGCGGCTGCAAGGGGAAGGGCTCGGGCAAGGGGAGACGTGGCCCCGGGCGCCGCTGGAGCAAGGGGCCGGGCGGGGAGGGCGGCGGGGTGGGAACGGGCGGCGCGCCCGGCCCCTTAGCATTCCGCCGGCGCGCCCGCCATCGCCGCGTGCGCCCCCGCGCCCCGCTGTAATTACCCCGATTACCAAATGAATCTCGCGCTTTTGTGCTCGCCGGGCGGTGGGTGCGGGGAGGCAGTTCTAATAGTTGTCATTAGGGCCGTGGGAGGCGGGGCGCCGGGGGCTGGGGGTGGGGAGCGCGGGGGTGGGGGAGGCCCGCCGTTCCCTCGCTGGCTCGCTCGCTCGCAGGCGGTCCCGGGCGGCGCGCAGGCCGCTGCTGGCTGCTGAGTAATGATTTTTTTTCTAATTGGAGGCGAACAGCGGCCCTAATGGATGGAGCCGCTCTCGGCGCGCTCGCTGCGCCCGCCCCTCGATCAATACGGCTCGCTAAGACCGCCGGGCTGAGCTCCCCGGCCCTTTGTGGTCAGAGATGCCGCGGGGGCCCCAATCCCCACCACCGCCGCTGCCGCGCCCCCACCCCCCGCGCTACCTCGGCCCCGCCCGGGGGTTCCCCACACACACTACCACCACTCCTTCTCCAGCCCTCCCCAGGCCCGCGCTCCCCTCTTGGAACACCTCTCCGCCCTTCCACAAACACCAACCCTGGGCGTCCCCCACCTTCCCGGACACTCCTTTCCCTCGTGTCCTCACACTATGCCCAGCAGCCTGGTCCCTGTGGCTTTTCAGCCACGGTGGGTTTTGGCAGGGAGGTGTTGGGGGAGGACGGGCTCTGGACTGCCCCCCTCACCCCTTCTCCGTGACCACGCTTCCGCTGAGCGCCCCAGGCCGGGAGGAGCGCCAGGCACAGGCGGCAGCCTCCGAGGGTTTGCGCCGGCTGGTCCGGGAAGGGTTCGCTGAGTCCAATTAAATCCCCACGTTCTTTCCTCCCTGGGCCCTCTCCAGCTCAGACCGCCTCCACCTGGAACGCTTCAGCTTTCAAAAGAACAGAGCTGTGCGCACACAGGCACGTTCCCTGGGGGCACCGGTCTCTGAGAAGCACCCCCAGAATGTTTAGCTCAGACACTGGACAGGCTGGACGAGTGCTTGGGAGTCAGGGGTCAGACGTTCCCCTTGTTTTGCTGGCCCTGTACCTGCTCAGCTTCTAGCTAGCTGGTGACCTTGGGCAAGGACTCAACATCTAAGGGACCCTTTTTCTTAACACCTTGCAGAATTTTATCCAGTTCTACAAGCTAGGCTTCTGGGATACAACATTAAAAACAATGGTCAAACCTTTCTGCTCTTTCTTGCGGTTTACAGACTTACCCCTTCAACCCTACCGAGAAAATCGAGGCTCTTGGAAAGACCCAGCTGCTCCCCCTACCCTCCCTCCTTCATCTGCTCACTTTCTGTTGCTATCGTTCCTGCATAGCATTTAGCGTCAACTGACATAATAAACACTTGCATGTTTGTTTAATATCATTCTTCCCCCACTACTATGTAATCTAGTAAGAACTGGAATTTTTGTCCATATTGTATCCCTAGCTCCTAAAACAGAACCTAGAGCATAGTAGGTGCTAAATAAATACTAGTTGCATGAACAAATTGAAAGAATTTGAACTTGGCCCAACTTCTTTCTCTCCTCTCCCAGGAGAGGATAAGACCTTGGTTTCTCACTCTGTTTGTGGCACATTGTGTTTTCCAAAAATGGCCACAGCAATATTTCTGGTCCCACATGCTCTTCCAGCACCTTGCCTCTATCTCCCTTCAAGAGGAGGAGTCTGTTTGCTCTTCACTTGAATTTGGATGGGCCTTGTGAATGCCTCCATAAAGAGAATGTGATCAAAGTGATGCCTGAGGACTTCCCAGTCTAGGTCACAAAAGGTGGTTATGGCTTCTTTCTGACTCTCTTTCTCTCTCGGAGCTGTCACCCTTGGAACCCAGCCACCGTGCTTTAAAGAACATTTCCCCCACTCCAGCATCTTGCCACCACACATCTGTCCACACCATCCTGTCCACCCACCCTTCCGTTCCAAGTGTCCTTCCACCCATCTCGTGGCCAATCTCACTCTTGGGCTCTGGGTCCTAGCCACTCAAACTCTGGGGCAACACTGTGGAAGGGAATTTTTTGCAATGATGGAGCTATTCTATATCTGCCCTTTCCAGTAGAGTAGCCACTCGTCACATGTGGCTATTGAGCACTGAAAATGTGGCTAGTACCACCAAGGAACAAAATTATTTCATTTTAATTAAGTAGCTGAATGTGGCTAGTAGCTACAGTTTTGTACAATGCAATTCCAGAGATTAGTCGTGCCCTCTCCTATGTCCTGGGCTTCACCCCCCCATCGGCAATTCACATATCCTTCTCTCATTTTCTTCTAGCTACCCCTCCCTGCATCTTTCTCTGGCCCTTCACAGACCAACTTGTTCACAGATCTGTCTCTACTGCCCCTTCTGCCGCACCCACACCTTCGCCAGGCCCTAGCTCTTTCCATATGTCTCTGCCTTCCCTGACCTTCCATCCCCTCACATCTAAAGAACTCTGATCATCTTGGAAGTTTCAACTTAAAAAGTCACTTCTTCCAGAAAGCCTTACTGGACAGCTGCATCCCAGAGTCCCTGCCATGTGCTCCAGTGGTGGTCTAAACGATCCCTGGGACTGCACATGTCACCATTTATTGCAATTGCCTGTTTAATTACCAGGTTTCCCTGCAGACTGGTTGCCCCAGGAGGGTGAAAGCCAAGTTCCCTTACCCATCATCACACCCCCATGACTGCACCAGGCACACAGTGGGTGGTCAGTAACTATATGCTGAAGAAATTGGGGGGGAGGGGGCTGTAGGACTGTATCTAAACAAGCAAGCAGCAGATGCTTCAGTGAAGAACCCAGTGGGGGGAGTGGGAGTTGGCAAAGGCTTCACAAATAAGGTGACATCTCCAGGGGATCTGAAAAGACAGAATGAATTTATCGGGTGGACAGGTTGGGAGATTATTCCAGGGAGAAGGACGGGATGAGCAAAAGCCCAGACGTGCAACAGCAATGAGCAGGAAGAAATGCAGACTTGGTGGAAGGTGTGAGAGTGGGAGCGCCATGAGAAACAGGGCTGGGCCCGGAGGAAAGGGGCTTGCCTTGGGGGTCATGCGCTTGATCATGAACCAAAGAATGACCTGTTCAGCTATGAGGTTTTTCAATTGCTCGTTTGCTCGAGGGCTTCCGAGGACTTTCTTCTAGCAGATAGCTGAGGCAGTGGTGTGAACAGACTTGGGGACACAGAGCAAAGCTCATGAGAGAAGGTGAGCAAGCGCAGAGCGGGGGTGGGGGGTGGAAGGAACCACTTCTGGGGAGTTTGCTGCAGCTGCAGCAGCAGGACTTGGGGAGCCACGGCATGTGGAGGGATCATGAAGCAATAACACTGCAGCCCTGGACACCACTGCGTGACAAGGGAACTCTACAAGAAGAGGTAGGCTTAGTGGGGCCCATGGCGGTCACGGAGTCCACTGCTCAGATCTCTCTTCAAGAGATGGAACTCTCTGCAAGAAGTGCCATTACTTGACAGCCTCTAGCTGTGGGTGATCTCAGGCTCTGCCTCAGCTTTTAGGCCCAGGCCATGCACCTCCAGCGACCAAGCCCGCCCGGCCATTTCTGGCGAGCTCAGGACTCTTCTCTGGGTTGATCTTCACGGTGGAATGCCCCTTCCGCCCAGATTTCTCAGAGCTGCACTGCCATCTGAGGCTCTCCCTACCATCCCTCCTTCCTTCCCCTCTTCCTTCGCAGGGGTCAGACCTGCCTCCCAGTTGGAAGTCTTCCCACTTCCTCCTGCTCCCTCCCCCACTTCATCTTCCACAATCGTTTCCCCCGTAAACCTCTTCCACGTCAGCCTTTGCTTCCTGGGGGGCCCACTGACAGGGGGCAGAATTACCGACACCTCCTCATTGAGCCCCAGGGGGAAGGCTTCTGTGCATTGTCTCGCTGCCCCCCAGCAGTCTGATGAGGTAGGCACCACTGTTATCTTCATTTGACAGATGAGGACGGGGTCTCAGAGAGAACAAATGACTTACCGACACAGCTATGGCTTAACGGAGTCCAACATCAGGCCTGGGTGTGTCTAACTACAAAACTCAGGCTCCCAAACCCAGCACTAGTGACTCTTTGGGGGCTGGTTGGGGCAAAGGTGTCCTGGAGACAGTGGCCAAGCAGATGAAGGGGACTAGACCAGGGGATCTCAAGAGTCCTCCGGTCCCTTATTTTTTCCATCTCTGTGGCTCTCTGCCACAGCCTAACATCCTGTTCAAGACACGCAGGGAAAAGGTGAACTTTTTCCTCTGGCTCGCAAGGTGATATGAGCTCTGGGCTCAAAAGGCTGAAAGGTGACGTTGGCAGCCAGGGGATTGGAATCCCTGGGGACTGCTTAGGTAAACAGCCCCACCAGAACGTCTCTGGAGAAGGCTTCTGCGGTGTGAGCAGAGGGGCAGAGAAGAGCCCACACAGGCCTGCTTGAGCTGCGCCTGGCCCTGCATGTGCTCCGATGAAGGTGCAGTCTTGGCCCCTTGGGGAGAAGGTGCGGTCATTGGCATTGCCCCGCTCCGCTGCCAGCTGTGGGGTGTAACCAGTGGTATGCTGGCAAATATTTAACAACTGTTTCTCTGAGGGGTGGGGGGGCCTAATTTCCAGTATTTGCCAGTTTATGTAGAGCCAGTCCTCCTGCCATACCCAATTCCAAGCTACTGACTTCTTGTCACTGAGTGCAGAGGCGGGAAGAGACGTGCACAGTTAGCTCAGCCTGCCCCAACACACTGCTCGCTCGGTGCAGCCCTGTAGCTGAATGAGGAACAGCTCCCCATTTATGGCTAGAGACCCCTAAGTCCACAGGACCAGGCTGGGGAGCAGAAGAGTCACAGGAAAGGGGCAGGGGCCAAGAGCTGAGACTGGCTGAGCTGAGGGCCTGGGAGGAACGTGTCACACCAGATGCTGCCACATCATAGCCTGGAATATCGCTGCATGGCCCAGCCCGGTATTTGCTCTGTCTCTTTCTGGTGACACTCTAGAACTCAGGGCTTAACATCTGGCAGATGCTCACTACATTTCTAATTGAGAACTGTGCGTGCGCTTAGATCCAGGCCTTTCCGTCAGGGACAGTAGGAGTGCAGGTGCCCAGGGACACTGACTGTAAAGCCGGGGCCACAGGTGTGGCTGCCCTGGGCTGTGGTGGGGGCTACGGTGTTGGGCCAGGAGGAGAATTGCTCAGGGAAGGAAGACAAGGCCCCTATTGAGTTAGGATGACAGGTTCACCGACCAAAAGTGGTTACAGGGGCTCTGCTTCTCTAGAGACCCCTTGGAGCAGGTCTGAGGCTCCTGGAAGCTAAGGGCCATTCCCCAGCTGCCTCCCCTCAGTCAACCTTCCCTACCCCCTTCCCTGCCCCACCTCTGCCCGACTGACCCAAGAGCCTTTTGCTTTTTTCTTCCTTTCCTTTGTGCAAGAAGGGGAGGGCAAGTCCTGTGCACACCTGCTCCTCTCCAGGAATTGCTAAGACTTAGACTGGATGACGCCACAAACATGGCAGGGGGCGGGGGTCTGGCTCCCAAATCCTTGTATGGGCGCCTGTGATAACCACCTCGGTGGCTGTTCTTCGTACCCGCGGCTCATTAGGGTTTCTGGGGCCAGGCCAAGAAATTGCCAAGGACAAGACAGGCGGCGCCTGCCTGGAAACTCCGCAGAGCCCACTCCCCTCAGAGGCCCTTTCTACGGTGTGAGCGAGGGGGTGAGTTGCGCTGAGCTAGAGCGGCGTCTGACAAGTGACACTTTGACGAGAGACGCGATGACGAGTCCCTGAGGAGGCTGTGGAGTCTGGTTCCTGCAGACAGTGTCTCCCCTGAGGCAGTCTCCGTGCTTGAGTGCTGAGTGTGTGTGTGCGTGTGTGTGCATGTGTGTGTGTGCACATCTTGCTTTTTCCAAGGAAGATTCTCCAAGCTCCACCGTGAGCTTGACAGAGGCCCCTCCCCCTGCACACTCCTGGGCCCACGGACATCAAGAACAGGCATGGCAAACCAGCCACTGGCTGTTGAATGCAGGAGGTCCCTCGTGGGGTTACCATGTTCTCACCTACTTGTTCCAAGCCAGTACCCTTCAAAGCTGCAATGCCCACCCCAGTATGGCAAGGGAGGAAAGATCCAGCCTCCAGCCATGCCATTTGCCTGATGCAGCCCAAACCCATGGATCCTGTCCAGCCCATCAGCCCTGTGCCAGGCACTGAGCCATACAGAAAGAAATAAAACAGGGTGCCTATTTGCAGAGAGCTTACAGTCTAGGTACTTCAGAATATGGTAAGGGTCATATGTTCCAAAGAAGCCAAGATCACATGAAAACCTTTTTTCCCTGCCCCCTTCTGCTCCCCAAAGGCTTTCTAAGGAGGTGGCTTGTGATTTCGAAACATGCTTAGGCTGACAAAAGCCCAGAGATGGAACAGGAAGGAGGGATGGTTCTGTCTTCCAGCAGGGGCTTGTGGTCAGGTGTCAAGAGTTCCCTTTGGGGAAAGTGGATGAAATGAATGTGAAAGGGAACAAAGAAGCAAAGAAACTCAGGGCAGGAATGTGTCAGCCATATGGTCCTCCAGGTGCCTTTCTGGACACCAACAAACATCCTCCATCTTTTCCTTCATGCCCTGCAGTGAGTATACCAATGTCACATGTAGTCCCCTTCTGAGATGGCTCTGAATGTCTTACCGTTCCTACCTATACTGAGCTGCAAGGATAAGACTCATTCCTCTTCCACCAAAGTCCCATCAAATATTTGAAATGACTGTATTTTGCTTATCTACTGCTGCCTAAGAAGTACCCCGAAAACTTAATAGCTTAAAACAATAATAATTGATTTTTTCTCATAATTCCATGGGTCAGCTTGGCTCAGCTGGGTGGTTCTTCTGTTCCACATGGCAGCTGGAGCTCATGCAACTGCAGTCAGCTGGAAGTTTGACAGGGTGTGGGATATCCCAGATGGCCTCATTCCCTTCTTTGGCAGTTGCTGCTAGCTATTGACTAAGGTGCTCCTGTCATCCTCCCTTTGGCCTTTCTCTGCAGTCGGATAGCCCAGATCTCTTACATGGCAGTTCTATTCACAAGAGCAAAAGCAGGCACTGCCAGATCTCTTAAGGCTTAGACTCAGAAATCACACGGCAATACTTTCACTGCATTCTGCCAGCCAAACTAAGTTACAAGGCCAGCCAGGATTCAAGAGGACAGGAAATAGACTCTTGCTTCTTTTTGATGGGAGGAGCAGGGATGGGAGAAATTGCTGGCAGTTGGCAGCCAGTTTTACAGACAGTCTGCCAGAAGCCATCGCAGCCCCTGTATCTGAACTTCTGTAGGCTGCATAGTCCACACATCTTTTCAGAAGCTGCATACAGGCTCTAAGTTCATTCTGCTAAGTCATTTCTCCTCTTTGTACCCACTCGGGGTTGGGTACACTCCTCTTAGTCCTGCCATAGAGTCCTCTTCAGGGCAGTGGGTGTTGTAGGGAATCATTTGAGCAGCATGGATTATTGAGGGCTTCCAGAGGGGACCTAGGGAGGTGGGCTGAGACCAGAGCAGGCTCTAACCTCTAAGGCAGCCCCCAAATTGACTAGAGTCAGAGGAGGGGGTGAGGGAGAGGGGCTTCCTGATCGAGGATATTTAGAGCCCCCCTTGTCCAAAAAGCCCTGAGGAAAGAAAGCTTCTTGGCTGGTAAAGACTCCAGAAAACCTGTCACACAGTAGAACAAAGTGTTCTTTAAAAGCCCTAAAGACTCTCCATGTCCCAGCTGGTCACTTGGAGCAAACACTGCTGGTTAGGGAACTTGTAGTGCTTAGTTGGCAATTAATCACTTGGAGCTCTGTGACGTCCCTCATATTGTCCCGGGTTGTTATTTAACTCTGGCTGTGTTTATGCTGCCAGGCGCTGGGTAGAGCCTCAAAGACAGACTGCAGACTGGCCCAGAACACCCTCTTCCTGGTGAGAGGGTCCCTCCTCTCTCTTTCTCCCTCTTTCTCTCTCTCTCTCTGCCTGATAATTTTAATATTCTTATTTATATTCTTCAATATTTTTCAACTTTTCTGTAATGAGTATATTTTCATAACAAAAAATATTATTAACAAGTTAAGGGAGCCCTTGACAAAGATGTTCATTGCAATATTATTTATATTAACAAAAACTTGAGAACAGAATTGATGTCCTGTAACAAGAACTTTGCTAAGTATTAATCAATTATGATGAATTGATGGGGTGCAAAAATTCTGAAGCCATTCAAAATGAGGCTTATATAAGAGCTTTTAATGATATAGGGAAATGCTCAGAGTAGAATATTAGATGCAAAAATAAGCTAGATTCAAAATTTTTAAAGAGTTTGGTCTAAATTGTGATATATGGTAATATAGTAAGAGCTACTATTTATTAAGGACTTACTATGTGCCAGCATTTACAGGAATCATCTCATTCAATCCTCACAAAATCCTCATAAGCCAAATACAGTCGTCCCTTGGTATCTGAGTGGGGTTGGTTCCAGGACCCTTTGGATACCAAAATCCACAGATGCTCAAGTCCTTGTTATAAAATGGCACATGTAGTATTTGCATATAACCTATGCACATCCTCCCAGATACTTCATTTATTTATTTATTTATTTTAATTTTTTGAGACAGAGTGTCGCTTTGTTGCCCAGGCTAGAGTGAGTGCCCTGGCATCAGCCTAGCTCACAGCAACCTCAAACTCCTGGGCTCAAGCAATCCTCCTGCCTCAGCCTCCCGAGTAGCTGGGACTACAGGCATGCGCCACCATGCCCGGCTAATTTTTTAATATATATATATATTAGTTGGCCAATTAATTTCTTTCTATTTTTATAGTAGAGACGGGGTCTCCCTCAGGCTGGTTTTGAACTCCTGACCTTGAGCAATCCGCCGGCCTCGGCCTCCCAGAGTGCTAGGATTACAGGCATGAGCCACTGCGCCCGGCCTCCCAGATACTTTAAATCATCTTTAGATTACTTATAATACCTAATACAATGGAAATGCTGTGTAAATAATTGTTATGCTGTATTGTTTTTGACTTGTATTTTTTTATTGTTGAATTGTTATTTTTATGTTTTTTTCCTAATATTTTCAATGCACAGTTGATGAAACCTGCAGATGCTGAATCCACAGGCACAGATGGCCAATTGCACCATCCATATCTCCATTTTAAAGATGATAAAGCTGAGGCATGAGGAAGTTAAGGAACTTAGCTAAAATGGCACAGCTAATGTTACAGGGAACAAACTCAAACCCAGGCAGCCTGATTCCTGTTCCACACTCTTAACCACTGAGCCACGAACACATAGCACATTTATTACGGGCTCTAAAGAGAGGTGTCAAAATGTTAACAGCAGTGATCTCCAGCAAGAGATTATAGGTGGATCTCATTGTGTTTGTCACACTTTTCTGCATGTTCCAGATTTTCCACAATAGGACATGATTTACTTTCATCACTGGGAAGAAATAATAATCATTAGTATTGTTTTTTTGAGACATCTCACTGTGTCACCCTGACTAGAGTGCAGTGGCACAATCACAGCTCACTGTAGCCTTGAACTCCTGGGCTCAAGCGAACCTCCTGTCTCAGCCTCTTGAATAGCTGGGTCTACAGGCACGTGCCACCATAACCAACTAATCTTTTTCTATTATTTTTTGTAGAGACAGAGTCTTGCTATGTTTCCAGGCTGGTCTCGAACTCCTGGCCTCAAGCAATTCTCCCACCTCAGCCTTTCAAAGTGCTAGGATTATAGGTGTGGGCCCGCCTTTTTAAAACTAAGAATAAAAACAAATGGAATCCCTGGCCAGTAAAACTTTACCCACTGGACTTAAGTTGGAAGCTTTCCCTTTGATCCTCAGACCAGCCTCGTCCTGGCTCCTGCTGGTCCCCCTCTTGGCTCGCCTCCTTGGGAAGCAGAGGGATAAGTCCCCCACTCTGTTCTTGGCAGCTCTGCATCAGTATTTGACCAGACCTCGCAGGTCTGAAATGACTTCTGGGAGGCAGCTGCTTCCCGCACGCAGAGCCACTCCTCCCTCCCTCCCACGCACCGCCCTGGTCTCACTGCCCCAGCATCTGGTGCACACGTGTGTCTTATCCCCAACTAAATCATCCATCGCTCTCAGCGCGGACCGTGACTTACACACATCCTGCCGTCACCCACGGCACCCGGCGTCTTGACATAGATAACAGCCTCTGAAAACACACCTACCCATTGGCCGCCCGACACATGGAAGGCCAGAAACAGCGCAGACAGCTCAGGAGCTTGCAGTGGGAGGGAGCCTTGTGCCAGACCCAGACATCCTACCTTGGGGCGGGGGAGGGGACAGAGGGAATACAGTATGTCTTAGACCCGAGCCACCAGATGGGCCAGTTTGAGGCAGTTGAAAAAGCAAAACGGAGCGCCAGAAACTCGATTCCAGCAAGGGAACCTGGAGGTGAGAACTTTTCATTACTCACAGCAAGGAGGTCATCCTCGGAGTGATCGACATTCAGGCCAAGCCCCAGTGGGATTCGCTTTGACCCTGTGAATATCAGCCTGTATTTATCAGTCAGTCAACAAATATTCGTTGAACCCAGGGCAACAGGTAATAAGATACCTGGGTTAGAACAGGGGCTCTGGGAGTTGGGGAGGGACAGTGGGTCCCTCATCTTCCCTGCTCACCCAATCCCACTCCACACCCCGTACCCCCACCCACCACTGGAACTTAGAGACTTAGGAGATTGGCTCTTGATGGATTTAGTATGGTTTGCAGGAATAGTTTGCAGGCTGTTGGATAGAGTGGTATATGGATCATTGTTCCCCGATTCCTATCCCCTCCTGCGTTAGAATTATTCACCCACACCCCTTGACATGTGATCGTGCACTTTCTTTCACTAGAAGTGCAGTACATTTCCCCACCCCTTGACTTTGAGCCTGGACTTCTGACTTGCTTTGACCAAAGGGATATTAGTAGATGGATAGCAAGCAGAGCTTTGCAATGTGTGCTTATGAGGTTGGGCTAGCCTTTTTTTTTTTTTTTTTTTTTTTTTGAGACAGAGTCTCACTCTGTCATCCCGGCTAGAGTGCCGTGCCGTGGTGTCATCATAGCTCACTGCAACTTCAAATTCCTGGGCTCAAGTCATTCTCCTGCCTCAGCCTCTCGAGTAGCTGGGACTACAGGTGTGTGCCACCATGCCCAGCTAATTTTTCTATTTTTTTAAGAGATGGGGTCTTGCTATGTTGCCCAGGCTAGTCTTAGACTCCTGAGATGAAGCAGTCCTCTGGCCTCGGCCTCCCAGAGTGCTAGGATTATAGGCGTGAGCCAGTGTGCCTGGCTTGGGCTAGCCCTCTTAAGCTTCTACCAGTTTCACGAAAAGAACAGGATGCAGCCCGCTGACAGGTCAGAGGAGCCAACCCAGACTTCTCCCTGAGGACGGGCCCTCAGCTCTGCCTGGCTCTCTGGCTGCTGTGGCGAAGGCACCAGGCCAAGCACTCTAACATCCACTGTCTCACTCAGTCACTCAACCGCTCTACGATATGGGACCCATTTGACAGATGAGAAAACTGGGGCACAATGAAGTTACTTGATCAAGGTCACACAACCAGGGAGCACCCAGTGACGATTTGAACCTTATCGGCTAGTCAGGTCTGGGATCCTGAGCTTAGTCCAGGTCAAGGGGAACATTCCTCACTTGCGGCCACCTGGTAACCATGTCTCGAGTCCGTCTCAACCCCTAGCTGGCAAAGACTCTGCAACATTCCTGCTCACCACGGCCACTACCACTAACCTGCCTCAGAGGCCCTCATGACACTCCGGGAGGGATGTGGGATTGACCTCTTGGTGGGCCCCACCCTCCCTCACACTGGAATTTGAAACCTCAGGCAAAGAGCAAAATGAACGTTTTTCCAATCCTCTGCCAGGGTTGTGGGCTCCCTCAGTTGCAGCCACCATTGGCAGGCCCTGGGCCCATATCTGCCCCCAAGATCATCACAGGACTCTCGAATCAGTGCTCCCACAGCCAGGAAGTGCAAGCACGTCGCCCTGAGCTTAAATTAGAAGGTGAAGTCCCTCTCCGGTCTATTGTCCCTGAAATGTCCCTACAGTTTTCTGACACGTGTATGTTGTTACAGATAATACATACACAGGTGTCATCTGAATTTTGACCTTAAGGTTTTGAAGGGCAGGGTGAGGGGTTATTAGTGCTGTCCATTACCATTAGAAGAGGAGGTTTATTTTAGCCAAACACTAACTCACACTGAGCCCAGAGGCTGGTTAAACAGCCCTTCACTTTTCTCGTTGAGCCCCTTAAAGTCCACGCAGAGCCCATCGCTGTGAGTTAGCTCAGGCTTTGGCTCTGAGTAACAAAGACGAAAAGTAAGAGTGGCTTAAGTGACTCGAAAGTGCATTTCTCACCCAAATTCCTGAGCTAGGCAGTCTGGAGCTGGTGTGGTAGCTCTGCTTCACGAACTCTCAAGGACTGAGGCAGATAGTATTTTCCAGAACTGGCCACAGCAGTATCACCTGTCCCTCATGCTCTTCTGTAATGTAAGCTTGATGGCCCTCCAGTGGATAAGGGGCATTGAGTTCCTGTCCCCTTGAATCTAGGCAGGCTTGTGACTTTTCCAGCCAATAGTGTTTAGCAGGGCGATACTGCAAGACTTTTCAGAGTGGATCATAAAAGGGCAGTTTCCACTTGTTCATGGGAGCATTCCTGCTTGGGGCTCAAAGACACATAAGAGGTCCAACTACCCTGTGGCCAACATGCTATGAGAACACCGCAAGCCACGGGAGGGGCCATGCGTAGGTGCCCTGGTTGGCAGTCCTAATCTTTGAGTCATCCTAGTTCCAGGCTCCAGATGTGTAAGTGAAGCTGTCTTGGATCTTCCAGACTAGTCTTTTAGTACCAGCTGAATACCAGTGAGTGACCTTGGTCTACACCACCAGGAGCAGAGCAAAAGAATCGCCCGGCCAAGCCCTGCGCAAAATCCTGACCCACAAAAATCTGAGCATAAAATAAAATGATTGTTTGGAACCACCAAGTTTGGGGTAGTTTGTTACACACCAAAAGTAACTGGGGCAGAAACTCAGGTTCTATCTAGCTCATTGCTCTTCCATAGCTGAGGGGTGGCCATGTCCTCATTGTCCAAAATGGTGTCTGGAGTTCCAGCCATCACATCTGCATTCCAGACATTAGGATGTTGGGAGGCATGAAGAAAAAGGGTAAAAGGCATGACTTAGCTATCTTTTAAGGAAGTTCCTGAAGGGTGCCTCAGGAGATGATACCATATTGGCTAGTATTTAGTCATGTAGACATACCTAGCAATAAGAGAGGCTGGGAAACATTCTCTTTATTATAGATGTGCCTGACTAAAAATCAGAGTTTCTATTACATAAGAAGATGAAGACTATGAATATTATAGCAGTCTGCCATGGCATTCAACAGTCCCCTTGCTCGTTCCCTCCTCCTCTAATGCCCCATTGTTTGTTTCTACACTCTCAGCCCATCCCAGGGTCCTAACATGACATCAAGGAGTGAACATCTACAGACAAATGAATGCTTCTCTAGCTAATACTGAAGATGCCTCTCAGGCATAAATTCTGAAAGTCCCTGTCTCTTTTTTTTTTCTAAAGGCCCCTTCCCACTGAGGACAAGGAAAGGTCCCCAGGGGAGATCCTAGCCAGCTACATAAATTAAGCATCTGTGAGTGTGTCCAGCACTGGCTCATCTCATTCTCACCCTAAGATATGACACTATGATGATCTTCATTAAGCAGATGAAAAAACTGAGGTTCGGAAAGCTTAAGTGACTCACCACAAGTCACACAGCTAGAAGTGGCAAGGACAGCAAGGCTGCTGCAGCAGCTGTCACAGCTCACCCCGGAGCATGAGGTCAGGTGCCAGGTCCCGGGCGGTGGCTCTGTAAACAGCAAGTTCCAGCACGTCCCTCACTGGAGCTTGTCAGAAGGCTCCCGGTAGTCTGCAACCTCTGCTGCGAAAACACTGTGAGTCTGTCCTCCCCGTCCACTCTGCCCCGGTCATCGGCGAGCGTGCCCGAAGGAAGCCAGTGCTGTGTTTAACTGTGGCCACAGCTGAGATCCAAGACAGTGTTCTCTTCAGGTGGGCCTGGGTCTCATTTCCATCTGGCTCCATTCAGAGTCAGGCTCATCAACTGCGACACAGTGAGGGAGGCCTGGGCAACGCCACAGCTTGTAAATCGATGAGCTTCCATATGTAAAGAACCACAGCAAATGATGAAAAAGTTCTGGAGATGAACGGTGGTGATGGTAGCACACCAATGTGAATGTACTTAATGCCACTCAACTATACACTTAAAAATGGTTACATGGTAAATTTTATGTTATGTATATTTTACCACAATAAAAAAAAAACCAAAATGTAGTGGCTTAAAACAGCAATCATTTATTAGTCTACGATCCTACATGTCTGCAGTTTGGACTGGGCTGAGTTGAGCAGTTCTTCTGCGGGACTTACCTGGGCTCGCTCATGTGGCTGTGGGCAGCTGGCAGGTTGCCTGGGAACTGATTGGTCTAGGACGGCCTCATGCATGTCTGCTGGGTGGTTGGTGCTGGTTGCCAGCTGGGTGACAGCAGTGACTGGGCCACATACCTCCACCTGCCTAACCCAGACATATTTACATGGTGGCAGTTGTATGGGTCCCAAGAACAGCGTGAGAGGGCAAGTCCCAATGCACAAGCCGTTTTCAAACCTCTGGTAATCATGTCTGATGGTGTCCCACTGGCCAAAGCAAGTCACCTGGCCAGACGCAGAATCAGCGTGGGAGGGAACTACACCATATCCACGCAAGAGTGGGAGTCACTCCTGCCACACAATTTTTCAGTGAATTACTGTTGCAACTACCAAGTACATATGTGACTACACAGGTGCATTAATTTTCAAAACAGGAAAGAAAGCTGGTTTCCCAAACCAACAGCTACTTTAGCCATTAAAGGCACAAGATGCCCCCAGGCAGGAGGGCGATTTTTGAAAATGAAGACCAGAGGGAGGGAACATTCTAGCATGACATCTTCGCAGAGATACCTGTATCTCCAGCTCTTGGGGATTTCTGCAAAGTTTGGGGGAGCAAGCAGGGTGCTCCCAGCTGCTCCCCAGCTTGGTGTGTGGAAACGCCAGTCTGTCCAAGCCCATCCACACCTTACTGGCAAATCGTGATTCCCAGGCTCTGCCCCATTGCCATGGATGTGCTGAACATTAAGGTTTGAAAGAGGAGGGATGATGGGTGGCGAGAACCAGGCCAAAGAAATGGCCCCTTCCATAGTGTACTAGCTTTCCTTTTCTTTCTTTCTTTCCTTTTTTTTTTTTTTTAAGATATAGGGTCTTGCTATGTTGCCCAGCCTGGACTTGCACTCCTGGGCTCAAGGGAGCCTCCCGCCCCCACTTCCCAAGTAGCTGGGACTATGTGCATGCCACCATGCCTGGCTACTAGCTTTCCTCTCTGCCCTGCCCCAGGACAGAGCCCCAGGGGAGAACAGCTGACTGTTCACTGCTCTCTTTTGGAGGTGACCCCATCTTTCTTCTGGGATGAAGGAGGTAGGGGCTGTCCTGCCACCATTACTAAGCAAATCAAGAATGGATGGCCAGGTTCTGCAGGTAGCCAAGTGACAAGTGAAGCGGCCACACTCACGCAAGAGTGGGACAGTCTGGGTGAGCCCCACCAATCACTGCTGTGTGACCTTGAGCAAGTTACTTAGCCTCACGCGGTCAATTCCTCATAGAAGCGGAACGACAGGATTAACCCCTCCTAGAGGACCCTCTGCCCTAACGCTTGCAGGAGAAAGTCCAGAGTGCTTAGAAGATGCTTAGCAGCCACAGCTTGTCTTCCTAAATGGCTGTCTCTCCCAAGCCACAAGAAAAGAAAGCTTCTGTGACGTAGGCAACAGGGCAACAGTGCAACGAGGTTGCTTTTGAACCCACGTCTGGGCAGCAATTCTAACAGTCCTCCCTTCGTCCATATGGCATGATCGTGACAGTGGCACTACCAGCTCCCCAGAAGGCATCCCTAGGTCTCCACCTAACATTGTCTCAGGATGTCCCAACCAGCCCTTGAAACCCTACTTCCACTCACCATGGCAGGTGGCCAGACGGGAAGAGGGACTGCTTCAGGGATCACCGCACGGTGGGGATGGAGGGTCCCAAGCCACCTTCAGGGAGCCTCCCTGCAGGTTTCAGGAAGCAGGCCAAGCCGTGGCCCCATGCACTGCCTCTCCAGCATGCAGAAGCCGTGATGCTGAACGAAGTTTGATTTTCCTCTTCCCTGGACCTCCCCCTACCCCCACATGCCAATGGGGAAAAGCAGGGACAAGAGATCATTTTTAATGCCTTCACGTGGTAGGAGCAGTCCTCCAGGACAGAGCATCCTTAGGAAAACAATAACTATGATTTTTTCAACCCTGTTCCATGAGGAAGACCCCCCAAATCACCAACCCCCCCTGAGTTTGCCAGATTTTACCACTCAGCACTCAAGCGTCCCGAGCTGACCCACTGCACACCCTGGCTGAGCAGGTGCCAGACCCCAGGCCCATTTGGCACGTGGGCTCTCTGCACTCTGCCCCTACCTGCTGCAGCCAATTTGCGGCAAGTTCTTTGGTCTCCCCTCTCCCCGCCAAGTCCACAGCCCTGGTTTTCTTTCTATATGCCAGTTGTATAATGTTTTCCTGATCGTTCATAAGGTAACAAAAACATCTCTGCTTCCTGATTTTTAGGGTCTGGAGGAAGGGAAACAAGCAATGACCCAGAAATTTGCATGTCACCTTGGTGCTGGGGGACACTTGGAGGCTCCTTCACTTGGGTTCTGCCACTGAGGCTAGAAAAGATGAACGTCAGGCCTTCTGGTGTCCCCTGTGGGCTCCCTGCCTCCCCATGGCTAGGGGGATGTGGCCACTGGGAAACTGAGGAAAGGGGGACATGGGCACAGGGCAGGAGGGTCAGTAGAGGTCCCTGACAATTCCGTTCTGGCTTTGAAGCGCCAAATAGGAGCCTGTCCCCGTGGCCTCCTTCCTCCAGGTTCAGAAACCTGGACAAATAGTTCCCTCCCAGGGCCAATGCCCAGATCTGGCTGGGGGGAGGTGAGAGCAGGCTTGGGGGGGGCAGTGCCGCCACCGCTGCCGCTGCAGCCCCCTGTGTATAAAACTCCCTTTGTATGCAGGTCGCCGGCTGCTCCCCATGCCAGGTGCAGCTGCCAGGATTCTCAATGCGGTTTGAACACAATTTGCCAGTGTTGGTTCAGCTCCGCTGGCTTCCAGTTGGGGGGCCATATGCTGCCTTTAATCTGCCTGTGCGATTCTCACCGATGTCAATAGGCGCGGGCGGGCGGGTGGCTCAAATGGCCCGGGAGCTGGGACTGAGGTGGTGCTCCCACTGCTGCCAGGCAGCCGGGCTCTCCGCACCACCAAGGATCACCAGCGGGTCCTCACAGGAGGCCGTGGCACCGGGCGGCAGGGGCAGGCGGGGCCGGCCACTGGCAGCTGCCCCTGTGTTTGGCTATGGCGCGTGGGAGCCGCTCCGCTCGGCCAGCCCCAGAGCCATCATTGGGCCTTCCCCTCGGCAGAGATCCCTGCCAAGGAAGTCGGCCAGGGAGGTGCCAGCGCTCAGTCCAGACTTCACATTTCCCTCATTCTTTCTTTAATTGGATTTTTGGTCCTGCTGGGCAAAATAAGCTTTCCACTGGCAAAGCACTCTTGCCTCTTCTGAACGCGCAGTGGTGCCCGGCAGCTCTGGGCAGCTCTGGGCAGAACGTCGCCTTCCTCCCCCACCAAAGCATTCATTCCCTCTCTCCAGGGACGTGAGAGCATGTTGCGTGCAGGCACACACACACACACACACACACACACACACACACACACACACCCTCTCTGCCAGGTCCAGGCAGCTCAGCCTCCCTCCAGGAACTTGATGTTGAGGCCTCCTTTGAAAACAGTGACTCTCTTACTGGGCGAAGCTCCCGGCTTGGGGTGCCCAGAGCTGTCCTGCAGGCTGAGCCAGCCCTGGCCCCATGGCCGGCCATACCCTCGCTGCTGGGCTGCCTCTTCCCTGGCAGTTAGACCCTCCTTCCCCAAAGCCCTCAAAATCCCAGTTCTGTTACTCAGACACAGATTAAAGTGCCAAGAAGTGATCTCCTGTCCTTCCTTGACACCCAGACAGGCAAGCTTAGGCCTTCGGCAGGTGTTGGTGGAGGTGGATGGGAGGGAGGCTGAGAGAGAAGGAAGCCGGAGTCTCGCTGTCGCTCAGAGAAGTGGCATTTTACTAGCACCACTCAACATAAGAGATCTGCTGCTCTTAGATCTTGGACTGAGCATTAGGGAAGAAAGGGAGAGGAGGAAGAGAAAGAGTGGAAGAAGAGGGCAGATGAAGGGAAGAGGGGGAGGGCTGGAGGGAGGGAAGGAGGAGAGGGATGAAGGGGAGGAGGAGGAGGAAGGGAAGGAGCTGGATGGAGGAAAGGAGGGGAGAAAGGGGTAGAAGAAAGGGAAGGAGAAAAGAGAGAAAGGAAGAGACAATGAGGAGAAGAGGGGAAGGGAGGAGAGGTGGGAGGAGGAGGAGGAAAGGGAAAAGGGAAGGAAAGAGGGGGAAACAGAAGAACAGAGGGGGAAGGCAAAGAGGAAAGGGAAGGGGAGGACAGAGAGGAAGAGCAGTCCCCTGTCCCCACCTGCCCTTGCCTTTACAGGAGGTATGGGTTCTTGTTTCATTTTAATTTATTTTTAGAGACAGTGTCTTGCTCTGTCGCCCAGGCTGGAGTGCAGTGTCGCAATCATAGCTCACTGCAGCCTTGAACCCCTGGGTTCAAGCCATCCTCCTGCCTCAGCCTCCCGAGTAGCTGGGACTACAGGCATGCACCACCATGCCCGGCTGATTTTTATTCATTCATTCATTCATTCATTCATTTTTGTAGAGACTGGTCTCACTATGTTGCCCATGCTGGGGGAGGTGTCTTTGAAACCGAGGCAGCTCTGAAGACAGACTGAGCTAGCTTCCTGGGGTTAGCCAGGCATATTAAGGATCCTGAGGGATCCTCACACCCAGACCCTCCCAGAGCTGTCACTGGCCTAGGGAGCCCTTCTCCCTCTCTAGGGTCCCGAGGCCCTGAATTTTCCACGCCCTCCCCAGCCAGCGTGGGCCTTCCCATCCAGTGCCTGGGAGTGTTAGAGACCTCCAGGACCACCTTAAGCAGCCCTTGCCTGGGTTGCTAAGGTGCCTATTAAAATACACCATGCTCAACCCCAACAGCAGGCCAGAAAGCTGCTGATGGTCAAATACATCACAATATTTCAGAGTCCCTGTTAACAAGCACCCATTAAAATTTGACAACCAGGTAGTAGCACAGAAAGCGCTCATTTTGAAAAAACTTGAGAGCTTTCTGCTGCTTCAGCAAGACAAGGCTGGTTTACCTGTCCCCTGCATTTTAAGCCCGGGAGCACGAGGCCTTCCTGTCTGGGTGCTGCCTGGTTAATGGAACGCTGGGTGTTTATTGGCCAGGCCACATCTGAACCCAGCTTGTTAATGAGCCTGCCATTGTAAGCTCGCCGTCGGTCAGCCTGGCTTTTTTTAATCAAAAGATAAAACAGTTGGTTATCAAGGATTAATGACTCTTACAGCATCCATATGAGGCTCGTATTTATCTTTTAAAAGAAAACGGAAGGAAGAAAAATGACCAGATTTTGTTTCAGTAAGCAGTTTAAATCTGCTCTGGTAAGTTGAATTCATTCATTCATTAATTCAGTCATGTGTCCGGGAGAAGCCAGCAGGAGCCCCTTCCATCATAAGAACTTCTGACTGTGAAATAAACCCCGAGTAACCAGATTAACTATGAAGTATGTCTCCGTCAGGTTTTAGGCATTAGTTCAAGTGTAGTTTCTGTGCATTCCGGCTTATTGTAGCAAGTTACCGAGTCTGGTATTCCAGGGAGCGTTTCAGGAGGAGAAAGTCTCTCTGTTTCCCGTCTTTGTCTTCAAAATAGAGCTCGTGTATGCAATGACATTATTGCGTGGTGTTGATTTAACTAAGAATATCAATATTTTAAATAGATTCCCGTATGATTCATACAGTTTTGCATAGTACAAAGCATGTAAATGTCTCTCCACCTGTGAGCACACACACACCAGCATCATATATGCACGTATGTGAGCATACAGAGAGTATAGCTACCAAAATACTCATTTTAAACTGTTTGGGGGCTTTGTTTACAACAGATATTATGGTACGGGGAGCTTTTGTTTAGCAACCCTAGATACAGTCTGGCCATAAACACACACACAATATTGGCCTTGCTCTCACTCAAATTGGGCCCTGCTATTTTCTAAGTTGGCTGTCTTCATATTGGCCCCTTTCTCTTTATTCTCTGTCCTTTTCTGAGTGTCTATATGCTCTGGGGGATGAGAGCTAGTACTATTGCATGAGGACACTTGAAATCACAACGAGAAATGTCAAGGTGCTCCTTCCCGCATCAGCAACAATGGCACACACTCAGGTTACAATGCCGGCCATCTTGGAAATTAAATGATGTTTACAGCACTGCAGCACATCATTCTATGGCTTCAAAGAAAGGCAAATAACTGACTCTGGAGTAGGCTGGCGATGAAAACCCCAATTAAGGGCTGTCTACTGTGGTTTAACCTCTTCAGGTCTCCAGGCTCCTCCTCGCCTGGAACATGGTGATATTAACACCTCATCTACCAGCCCACGCTGCTGGGAGAAGAACAGATTTAAAGGAAATGCTTCAAGGGATTATTTCTGGGTGGGGTAACAAACAGTTCAGTTCCCATGGGAAGGCCCTCGTGGAGGACCCGGAACCCCTGCTGTTGTGCCCAGATTGATATTCTGACCTCTAGATTAGGAAGAGAGGCTATGGGGGCGGGGGTGGGGGTGGGGGGGAGATGTGGAGAGAAGGAGTCCTGGTGAGAGGTTCTAAAAGCTCTGTTCTCACTAATAAAGCTGTGAAGCTCTAGCAAAGCCCTGGTCAATTTCATCGAGAGAGAGTCGGAAATGCAGGTGAGAGCTCATTCCACCTGCACTGAAGCAGCCATTCCTCCTAGTGAACAAAACCCTCAAAATAGTAAGAGGCTTTGCCCACATGAAAGCAATTAATTACAAAGGGAGGACGCGTCACTTACATTGGAGAAATCTGGCAGACATCACCTTAACCCAATGATGAAGGTGCCTCCTGAGGAGACACACTAAGAAAAATACAGCATCGCTTCTGTGGTATTCTTGCCAAACATGCATAATCTGAATCGAATCATGAGGAAGCATCAGACGAACTCAAGTTGAGGGACATTTTTGCAAAATAACTAGCCTGTATGCTTTAAAAATGTCGAGGTCAAGACACTCAACTAAAGACGGAGAAACTGCTCCAGATAAAAGGAGAATAAAGAGATATGACAATGAAATGCAATATGCGATCCTGAATTGGATCTTAGGCCAGAAAACTTTTTTTTTCCTTTTGCTATAAAAGGATAGTAGTGAGACAATTGAAGAAATGTGAATGTCTGTAGATTAGATAATAGTATTATAGCAATGTTAATTTCCTGATCTTGATAATTGCACTGTGGTTATGTAAGACAATGTCCTTGTTTCTTAAGAAATCTATATTAAAGTATCATAGGTAAAGGGTCATCATGTCTGCAACATATTCTCAAATAATTCAGAAATAGAGAGACAGAGAGAGAAAAGAATAAAGGAAATTGGTAAAATGTCAACCTTTGAAGAATGTGCGCAAAGGTATATCAGAATTCTTTATACTATTTTTGCAACTTCTCTGTGAATCTGAAATAATTTTTTTTTTTTTTACAGCTGGGGATTAATTAGTATATAAAGGACTTTGGGTTTCTCTTTGGAGCAACAAGGAATGAGGGAGCTGGGGAGTGGGCTGGAGCCAGACTTGGTGTGCATGAGGACCCCCAGGGGTCAGTAGACAGGGTGGCCATGACGCAGTGGGGAGGAGACAGGACAGGGGCTAGCACTGGTGCTGATCTCAGCCAAAAGTTGCCTGTAGAATTTTCTGCAATACGCACACTACAGCAGCTGGGTACGTGTTCATTATGGCTCAGTGCCTATCACAGGGCTGAACACTTAATAGGTGGTCAGTCCATTTTGTTGCTGAGTGAATGAATGAGTAAATGAATGCACTCCCTCGGCAGCACACACCACAGTGCAGTAGGCTCCAGTGGTCTGACCAGGGTTTTAAAGGGAGGTTTGTGCCTCCATTTACTGGCCCCAGTTGGGTGAGAAGACTTGCACGGCAGTGGGAGTCAGGGCTCCCTGCTTTCATCTGAATGCTTATGCGAGATTCATTATTTAAGCAACAGCGCATCCCCCAAATAAACACGTGCGTCTTTGCAGCTTGCAGCCCGGGAGCTCTATTAAACACGCAGCGGCAAAAGGCCCAGGCCCGCGCTGCTGCGAGCAATTTCCAGCCGGCTCGCTATTCTTTTGTCACCGCCTTTTTATTGGTTTTCTCAAAGTGGTTACAATGCTGTTATTGTAAAACCCTCACACCAGAAGAGCGAGAGACGGCAGTGACGGGGAATGGAGCAATTTCTGCCGGGAGAGCCTTGCAGACCTGAGTGGGGGAGACAACCTGGCAAAAGCCGGCGAAAACGGAGCCTTTTCTTGGCTCGGGTCCACTTGACTGGCTAGTAAATCCACTGGGAGCCAGGGCAGCCCTTGAATTCTCTGAAGGGTAAATGGCCTTGGCGTTTTTCTGTCCCAGGCTTGGCCCCTCTAAAGAATCTCAGCAGCCCCTCCCCTTCCCAGTTGAGCCCAGCGTCTGAGGGACAGGGAGGGGGAGAGCCATAGCCTGGAAGACAGAATATATTCTTGGGAGCTGTGGCTCTGCCAGCATCCCCATTCCTCACCCATAGAAAGGACTCTTTTTGTCATCCCACTGGGTTATGTGTATTGACATATATAATTTACATGCAATAAAATGTGCAAATTTCAAATGTACGCCTAAATGGCTTTTTACATGGCCCAGCTCAAGAAATAGAGCAGCACTGCCCAGTACAACTTTCTGCAAAGTTGGAAATGTTCTATATCTGTCATGCGTGGCTATTGAGCACTTGAAATGTGGCTAGTGCAACTAAGGAACCGAATTTTTAATTGTGTTTTGTTTTAATTTAAATAACCCCGTGTGGGCCGGGTGCGGTGGCTCACGCCTGTAATCCTAGCACTCTGGGAGGCTGAGGAGGGAGGATTGCTTGAGGTCAGGAGTTCAAAACCAGCCTGAGCAAGAGCGAGACCCCCATCTCTACTATAAATAAAAAGAAATTAATTGACCAACTAGTATATATAGAAAAAATTAGCCGGACATGGTGGCATATGCCTGTCGTCCCTGCTACTCAGGAGGCTGAGGCAGCAGGATTGCTTGAGCCCAGGAGTTTGAGGTTGCTGTGAGCTAGGCTAATGCCACGGCACTCACTCTAGCCTGGGCAACAGAGTGAGACTCTGTCTCAAAATAAATAAATAAATAAATAACCACGTGTGGCTAGCAGACACTATATTAAACAGCACAAATATAGAACATTTGATCATCCCAGAAAGTTCCCCTGTGCCTCTTCCAGTCAGCACTCCCCAAGAGATAACCATTTTTCTGACTTCTATCACTATGAGAACAGGGGTTCTCCACGGCGGCACTATTGACATTTAAGGTAGGATAATTCTTCGTTGTGGGGACCAGCCCTGCGTTGTAGGATGTTAAACAGCATCGCTGGCCTCTACCTGCTAGATGCCAGTAGCACCCGCGCACCCTCATTGTGATAACCAAAAATGTCTCCAGAATTGCCAAATGTCCCCCAGTGGAAAGTAGAAGGTGGGGATTCATCCTAGATTGAGAATTCCCACCCTACATTAGTTCTGCCTGTTTTTGAACTTCTTATTAATGATATCGCACAGTATGTACTCCGTGGCCAGCTCCTTTTGCCCAACATAATGTCTGAGATTCGTTCGTGTCGTTGCAAGGAGCTGGTTCCTCTCCATTGCTAAGTACTATTCCACTGCATGGACGCACTGTGGTTTATTTGTCTGTTGATAAACTTCTGGGGCGTTCCCAACTTGGAGCTGTTATGCACAAAGTGGCTATGGACATTCACGGACAGATCTTTGTGAGGACGTAGGCTTTCATTTCTCAGGGCTAAACGACCAAGAGTGGGATTGCTGGGTCACAGGCAGGCAGGTATTTAACTTTATCAGGAACTCTTCTGAGAGTGGCTGTACCAGAGTGGCGGTGCCACTTTCCGCTTCCGCTGGTTACATATGAGAGCGCCAGTTCCCGCACACTCTTGCCTCTGTCTTTTTAATTTTAGCCTTTCTAGTGCGTGGGAGGGCAGCCTAACAAAGGCCACAAAGCCATCCACAGGAGCCAGACAGAAAGTGAAGCTACAATAACAAAAGTGTAAGAAGTAGAAGGGGCCTTAGAGATCCCCGGCCTTTGTGAGCTCTGAGTCTAGGGAGCTGAATGCGCCTTGGAGACCCCCAACACTGGCGGAGAGGGGGTTAAGTTGCTTCCAAGCAATGCCCTTTCTGCTCCATGGCTTGTAGGAGGGGAGAGGCCACGGCACAGGCGTGCCAAGGAGGAGGGGAGACAGACAGGAAGACAGAGTTTGCATCACAAACGTGCAAGAAAATTGTATTCTATAGGAGACCTTCAACCCTTTCCCCTCCCTCTCCCTCGCCCACACCCAGTTTCCAACACACACACACACACACACACACACACACACACGCACACACACGCCACTCCACGAGAGTCATAGGACAGAATTCCTTTGCCAGATTCGGGGTAATGATGAAGAAGAGTTATTCAGATGCCACGTGGGGAGTTCAAAATGGTTTGGCTAAGGACTCACCACCTTTTGGAGGCCATGCTCTGCACATATTGTAAATTAGACACTAGAAGATGGGAAATCTGTCAAGGAAATAAATCCCGACCCCCACCTTGGTGGAGCTTCTGGTCTAATTTTCAATAAAAAATAAATAGTACAACTCCGAAGTTGGAGATAATATAATGCCACCAGGACCTGGACACAGAGAGCTGCCTGCATCAGGACTGACAGAGTGTGACAGGTTAATCCAGAGGGGCTTACCAGAGGAAGTCGGGAATCTGAAGGAGAGAAGCGCCTGGAATTAACCACGAGGCAGAGGAAGCGCCCCACCATCTTAATAAGAATAGTGTCTTAACGTGTTCTTGTGCTCGGTGCCGTTTCAGAGGGCCTTGTTAACTGCCATGTTCCCCTAAACCTTTATCTTGGGGAAATGTGATTCCCCCTCTAAAAAATCTATATTTAGAATTATAAGGAAACTCCTGGTAATAAAGCAATCTACCCCTGCTACTAAATGTGAGTCTCTTGTGGGTCACCAAGGAAGGTCTCTGCCAACATTATGTCATAGAGGTCAGGGTCAAGGGTAAGGAACAGGGTGTCCCCTGAGGATATCACCTGTTCTGTCCATCACCTGGGAAAGAAATGGCTGAAAGTGACAAGTGGCCTTTCTGGTGCTCAGAAAGTGGACTTTAGTCTACCAAGAGAGGGAACATGGATCTAGTTCTTTGGGGTCCAGACGTGTTGGGGCTGGAATATTCTTTTTTTTTTTTTAACTTGAAGTCAATCAAGGAAAATTTTTTTTTTTTTTTTTTAACTTGAAGGGGGCTGGAATATTCTTAAGGGCACTCACCAGCTCAAAGTTGGCATCTGCTTGAGGAGATGTCAGGCAGCCAGGAAGTCACAGTGAAAGGGACATCAAGCTGAACATTAGTCGACTCTAAATTGTAAGCCAAATGCTCCAGATTTGTGTTTCTCTGTTTATTTTCTCTTTTTCTGCCTGCAAACTATTTATTAAAACGTGAGCTCCATGAAGGGCAAGGGCTTCATCTGTCTCGTTCACAGCTGTATCAGCAGCTAGCAATGTGCCTGGCACATGGCTTACTAAATATTTGTTGAACGGATGACTAGCAAAGACCTAATTGAATGCTCAGGCCTTGATTTAGCTGAGCGACTCAATCTGGGAAGGCAGAGTACTACAGAATCTAGCAGGCCCAACCAGGGTGTGCCAGAGAAACTCAAAGCCCCTGAGGCCAGCGTGACAGTCTCAGGGTGACCAGATGGATGAGCCCAGGGAGAAGGTGACTTCTTTGAAGTTTCAAGTGCCACCTGTGGTCTCAGCCTCTCTATGCTAATTCTACTTCCATGACCAGTCTCTGGGGGAGGGTGCCCTGTTTTACCGAAGTGTCCTAACATGGTCTCCTTTCTCCGTACAGGCCGCAGAACCTTCCAGGAGTAAACAGAAGCAGGTTTTCAGGACGGAAAATCTCCAGACAGACATGGGAAGCTGAACCCCCAAACTTCCCTACTCAAATTTCCCTTTCTCTTGAGGTTTGTGCCTGAATAACATAGGCCACCCCCAGTACAAACAGCCATTATGACTGGTCCTCCGAATCCTTTCTTTGTTTCACCTTAGCAGAGTGGAGACAGGCAGACATTTTTTAAATTGGCTTTGCTAAAGAACAAAGGAGGGGCAGGAACGTAAAGTGGCATTAAATCACATTCTTTTCCCAAGGCCTGACTTCAGGAGTGACGCGTGCCCGGACACACAGGGGCACCCTTGATTCCAGACTGCCTTCCCGAGTCGGCTAAGGGAGCCAAAGTGGCAGCCAGTGGCCTCAGCCTTGCCTGAGTCCCCCTACTCGAGCCTTCAACAAGCCAATGCCATCTCTCTTCCAGGGCCCACGGGGAGGGCACTCCCCAGCTCCCCTAGTCACTCCCCCATGATGCGAGGGTGCAGCTCATCTGTGGATGATTTGCAGGACAGCAGTGGTTGACAGCCAGCAAATAATAGAGCTCCCCGGGTCTGTGTTATCTAATCCACCTATCTCTGGAGCTTCCCTTGGCAACTCACTCCGGAAGCGCCCCTCCCCCCACACCATCTGGAAGTGGTTTCAGAAAAACCTACTCATTATTGTTAAAAAGCAACACGTAGGCTTTTGCAAGATACAGTTACAACAGCAGCCCCTAGATTATAAGTTCCCAGAAGGTAGGGAACTGGACTTTATTTGCTGCTGTATAACCATCACCTGGCACATAGTAGGAGCTTGATAAATGACTTTTGAATGAATGAAGAATTAATAAATTCACAGTAAGTATGTTCCAGTTATTTCTGACTAACAAATTAATCCAACATTTAGTAGTAGCTTAACAACCATGTTATTTTGCCCTAAGTTTCCACGGGTCAGGAATTTGGATGGGGCAAAGCACTGATCTCTCTGCTCCACAATGTCTGGGGTCTCCGTTGAGAAGACTTGAAAGGGCTGGGGGCTAAAATGATCCAGAGGCTTCTTCACTCAGACGTCTGGCACTTGGGCTGAAGTGACTCAGAGACTGGGGTTAGCTGGGACTGTGGCTCTGAGCACCTACATGTGGCCTCTTCCTGTGGATTGTGCTTCTTCGAAGCATGACTGACTCAGGGTAGTCAGCATTCTTACATGACAGCCACTCAGGGCTCCAAGGCAGAAGCTGTGTGGCCTTCTAGGACCCAGCCCTGACACACTCTTGGTTGATGCAGTCACCAGTACATCCAGATTCAAGGAGAGGAGAAACATCCCACTTCTCATTGGAAGGAGTGTTGGAAAATGTGAGAGTCATGTTTTAAAACAGCCCCAATGGGTGAAAGATGAGAAAGCCCTAAGGATTTTGCATTCATTCCTTCAGCAGAATTTGTATTGAGCATCCACCACGTGTTAAGAAAGCTCTGGGTTGGGTAATGTGTAGGGATTTTGCGTTGAACAAAATAGACATTGTCTCTGCCCTCATTAAATAAATAGACACACAAACAAATGCATAATTATGGATCATGATGAGCACTGTTAAGGGGGGGAGGGTTGCCGTGAGAAAGAACAGGGAGACTTAATTTAGATCAGAAGTATCTTGCTCCCCTAGAAGCAAAGTGTGATGCAAGGTTTTGTGTGCAAGCCGTTTCTGTGGGAGGCGATTCCGGGCAGCATCAGCAGGGAAACAAGGACACAAAGGAGAGCCAGGCAGAAGCAAGACGGTGTACTGATCAGTAGGCAGCCACTGTGAGCAAAGGGGGCTCAGTCCCGCAGGACACCTCTGGCTGACAGTGTGGAGCACATGCCAGATGTCCCACCATGTCTACGGACATACCACCCTGAACACACCTGATCTCATCTGATCCCAGAAGCTAAGCAGAGTCGGGCCTGGTTAGCACTTGGATGGGAGATTGTCCCACCTGAAGGATGAGGAAGTTGAGGCATTCACCACCAAATCCTGCAGCCATCGTAAGGCATGAGGGTGGGCTGCCCTCCCCATGCACCCTGCCCACGCAGGCAAGGGTCTCCAGTTCAGGCAGGAACCAGGGGAATGTGGAGGGACACAAGGCCTGCCCCACAGGTCAGGGAAGCCCTCTATGAACAAGTGTTCTTGTCGAAGAAGGAGTTCAAGGGTCAAGAACATAGGATTTGGCCAGGCTCGGTGGCTCACGTCTGTAATCCTAGCACTCTGGGAGGCCGAGGCGGGCGGTTCATTTGAGCTCAGGAGTTCGAGACCAGCCTGAGCAAGATCGAGACCCCATCTCTACTAAAAATACAAAGAAATTAATTGGCCAACTAAAAATATGTAGAAAAAATTAGCCGGGGATGGTGGCGCATGCCTGTAGGCCCAGCTACTTGGGAGGCTGAGGCAGAAGGATCGCTTGAGCCCAAGAGTTTGAGGTTGCTGTGAGCTAGGCTGACGGCACAGCACTCTAGCCTGGGCAAGAGAGTGAGACTCTGTCTCCAAAAAAAAAAAAAGAACATAGGATTTGTACATGGTCCATATATTTTTCTGTGTTATATTTGGATTTTCACCAAACACCCCCACCCCCACCCATGGCAGCACTTAGCACAATGCCTTAGATAATAACACACTTTGGGATTTTTTGTGTTTGTAATGACTGTCCCCCCATTGACCACCCTGCCCCACCTACTCCATCTGCCCTCCCTTTTGTGACTAATGGAAAACCTTGACAAAATTACCCACCGGCTGGCAGGCAAGGAGGGAGTGTGCCCAGGAGGGAGTTTTCCCTTTGTGTGAGGTTAACTGCCCAGAGTTGTAGATACCACACCCCACAACTCTGACCTCAGCTGAGCTGACTGAGGCACTCGGGCTAGACCAGGTTGTCACTAAACAATGCCTGGGGGATCTTTCACACTTAGTTTCTCAGGAGGGGAGCCCGAGTAGGGGAGACAGGAAAGCAGCACCCCTGTCAAGGGGTGGTCACATTAGCCGGAGATTGTGCTCTTGACATGTGCACAGTGCAATGTCAAGGCCGGCTGATGGCTTTCTGGTCCTAACCCAAGTGAGATTTCCGGAGACTGCTCCCAGCTCCTCAGCAAAAGCTTCACAACGCTGGGCTCCATGGAACTGCAGATCTGTGGCCAACTACAAAAATACTAATAAGCTAGAGCAATTGGAGGAAAAATCAGTGAGCAACTAAAAGAAGTATTCTTTTTTTTCTTTTTTTTTTTTGAGACAGAGTCTCACTTTGTTGCCCAGGCTAGAGTGAGTGCCGTGGCGTCAGCCTAGCTCACAGCAACCTCAATCTCCTGGGCTCAAGCGATCCTTCTGCTTCAGCCTCCCGAGTAGCTGGGACTACAGGCATGTGCCACCATGCCCCGCTAATTTTTTCTATATATATTAGTTGGCCAATTAATTTCTTTCTATTTATAGTAGAGACGGGGTCTCCCTCTTGCTCAGGATGGTTTTGAACTCCTGACCTTGAGCAATCCGCCCGCCTTGGCCTCCCAGAGTGCTAGGATTACAGGCGTGAGCCACCGCACCCAGCCAAAGAAGTATTCTTATAAGACAATGCTCTTTTATTTTCAAATAGAATTTCTATAGAATTTTCAAACAGTGTCTTACATCCTTCTTTCTCTTTTTTTTAGAGACAGGGTCTCACTCCTTCACCCAGGCTGGAGTACAGTGGCACAATCACAGCTCACTGCAGCCTCAAACTCCTAAGCTCAAGAGATCCTCCCACCTCAGCCTCCTGGATAGCTGCAACTACAGGTGCGCACCACCACAACCAACTAATTTTTTGTAGAGACGGGGGTCTCACTATGTTGCTCCGGCTGCTCTCATACTCCTGGGCTCAAGTGATCCTCAACCTCCCAAAGTGCTAGGATTACAGGCATGAGCCACCACACCCAACCTTAATGACCCTTTTAAAGCTTCCTTTTCCAATGCAACTGTTTCAAGTTAAAAATAATAATAACGACTGCTGCTGTAGTAACTTGTTGCACTTGGCAGGGTGGCTTCGCTGAACCAGGAACGCGGCCCCTGGCCACTTGTCAACACATCTCCCTGCTGTGTGCTCTTAAGTGCTCCACCACCCATCCCCGGGTCTGGCCTGGGTCACTGTCACCCTGAGGACAGCAAAAGAGTATATGAGGGGCAGGGAAGAGGAGGGAAAAAGGGCAGGGGAGCAGAGAAGGGAAAAGGAATGGAAAAGGGGAGAGAGGGGAAAGGGGGAAGGATGAAGGGGAGGGGAGGAGAGGGGAGAGAATTCTACTGGAATGGAAAAGCCAGGAAGTGAAATTCCTAACCCAGTGGTAAATAGAATCCCAGCTGCACCAAGAACAGAGCAGTGGTAAAATCATTCAAACTCTGAATTCCTGATGGTGGAAAATAAATTCATCTTTGCTGGTGCATGGAAATTTAAGGAAGACAACCCCGTGCACTCTGGATCCCACCTCCCCTGTCCCTAGTAGAGGGCACAGGAGTGTCGGTGGGTTGAGAAAGGACGCTGGGGGCTTGCACAGCAAGGCACCCGGCAGCCTCAGGGCCCAGTTGCTTCAAGTCCTGAGAAGCAGAGAAAGCAGCAGAACGCTGCAGGAAAGAAGGTGGAAGTTGGAAGTTGGAAGATGAAAGAGCCAGGCAGCCTGGGGCAGGGAGGGGCCGGGAGCTGGAGACGGGAACCCAAGAAGCCCTGGCGGGTGGGGTGATCTTTGAAGAGGCTGGGCAAGTGTCAGACAAGGAGGTGAAAGGAAGGAAGGGAGAAGGTCCCAGAGCTCAAGGGAACAAAAATATTCCCCCTGCCCCTACATGGATCGCAGAGCACTTACAGCAAGCCTTGCCTGGGTGCTGCACAAAAGACGCCCCCGCCCTGCCCGTGCCCGGCGTTGGGTGCTCCCAGGGACTGGGCTTGGCCAGAAGTTTTCTCAGGCTTCTTCATCCTCCTCCTCATCCTCATCCATTAGATCATTCTGCCTGGTATGAAGGGAAAGGCCGGGACAGTGCTTCTCCTCCTGACTCTGACCTCAGCCCTAGACCCAGTGTCGTCCATGCAGGGGTGCCAGCCTGGTCCCCACTGATGGGAGGGACAGATGAGCAAAGAGGCTGTGGGAGACACTGTTGACACTCCACCCACATCCCCTTGGACCCCTTTTCCTGGATATAAGCACCCCTCCACCAGCTTGTAACAGGCTGCGCCTGTGACTCTTTGAGGACCTACCCTGGGTACTGGAGCCGCTTCTCCCTCACTCTCAGACAACCGGAAGTATCTGGGAGTTTCTATCTCCACACCCAGGGTAGCCCTTAGCCGATGAGGGGCTAGTGAGGGAGAATGAATGAAGGCTCAGTTCTCTCGACTGGAGTCAGGACAGACTCTGAGGTGAAACTTACGCCCCAGAACTCCCCCGTGGGGTCAAGGTATCCTCTTGTTGTGGAGGGAATGTTTGTGTCCCTTCAAAACATTGAACCCCTAACCCCCATATGATGGTATTAGGAGGTGGGGCCTTTGGGAGGTGATCCGGCCATGAGAGTGGAGCCCTCATGAAAGGGATCAGTGCCCTTGTAAAGAGACGCCAGAGGACCAGGCGCAGTTGCTCATACCTGTAATCCTAGCACTCTAGGAAGCTGAGGCAGGAGGATTGCTTGAGACCAGGAGTTCGAAACCAGCCTGAGCAACATAGCAAGACCCTGTCTCTTCAAAAACTAAAAAAATAATCTGGGCTAGGCATGGTGGCTCATGCCTGTAATCCTAGCTCTCTGGGAGGCCGAGGCGGGTGGATTGCTCAAGGTCAGGAGTTCGAAACCAGCCTGAGCAAGAGCGAGACCCTGTCTCTACTATAAATAGAAAGAAATTAATTGGCCAACTAACATATATATAAAATTAGCCGGGCATGGTGGCACATGCCTGTAGTCCCAGCTACTCAGGAGGCTGAGGCAGGAGGATTGCTTGAGCCCAGGAGTTTGAGGTTGCTGTGAGCTAGGCTGACGCCACGGCACTCACTCTAGCCTGGGCAACAAAGTGAGACTCTGTCTCAAAAAAAATAATAATAAAAAAAAATAATCTGGGCTTGGTGGCTTACACCTGTAGTCCCAGCTTCTCGGGAGGCTGAGGCAGGAGGATCACCTGAGCCCAGGAGTTTGTTTTCTGTGAGCTCTGATGACTGGGCGACAGAGTGAGACTCTATCTCAATTAAAAAAAAAAAAAAAAAGGGGGGGGGGAGATCCCAGAGAGCTCTCTTTCCCTCTCTCAATCATGTGAGGGCACAAGGAGAAGGCAGCTGTCTGCAACCCAAAAGAGGACCCTCCCCAGAACGCAGCCCGGCCCCTGATCTCGGACTCTCAGCCTCCAGAACTGTAAAGAATACATTTTTGTGCTTTATAAGCCAATCGGTCTATAGTGCTTTGTTATAGCAGCCCAAGCAAACTGAGACACTTCTGCAGAGGGACTTTGTCTGAAATTGGCTTCGTCCCCTTCCCTGTCCTGCTCCCCCTATGCCCTTATGGGTCTCTTGGGAGCACTTCCGTAATAAATCACTGCCACATGGATCCCCATCCCAGCGTCTGCTTCTGGGAAAACCGAAGTGATAGGACCCGTGGGCAATCATAACAGTTGTTACAGACGACACCTCATCTAACCTCAGAGCTAGACAGCTGCGTTGGTACGGGGTGCATGGCACAGAGGAAGAAATGGAAGCTCAGAGAGCGGAGGGGACTTGCCCAGGACGTCAGAGCCAGCGATCGGAACAGCCTAGATGAAACCCAGGTGTTGCCAGCTCCAAAGGCAGCTTTTAGTCCTTGACACCCCACTGAAAAGAAATGGGACTTGCAGGTTCTCCGGGAGTGGGGGAGCCCCACAGCTTCTGTTAGGAGCTAACATCTCCTGGGCCCCACTTCCAGGGGCAATCTGGGGCCAGGCAGGGACTTAGGACAGATGACTAAGGAGAGAGCAAAGCTCCACCCAGGCCCTCAGTTCAGGAATTGAATCCTCTGCATTCACAGACTTACCTGGAGCCGGTTCCCCAAAGCCCCGCCGCCTTTGTCAAGCCCCGACAGCCCCCACTGATTAATCAATGCATCCCAATCTCCACGAGGATTTTTAAGACAACCCCCAAAAGGAAGGACTTACTAGGAGTAGTTCAGAAACTGCCAAAAGCACCCTATGAGTAAATGTTCAGGGTTCCATCCGGAAACGCCCACAGTGACTGATGAGTCATCAGATGGCCAGCTGTCACCACAGAGTGCTATGTATAGAAGGGGCAGACCGGAGGGGTGCCTGGTACCTAATGCAAAAGGGGAGGGGCATGCGCCTAGTAGGTGAGGCCCCTGCTGGGGGCAGGTCTAGGGTACCTGGAAACTGCACCCTCAGCTCCCCCCGCAAAATGAAATGTGGGTGAGCAGTTCCCCAGCACAGAACGCACGTGAACTGGAAGCAGGCAGCGACGGGGCCGGACGTGGGCTCCGCCAGCGCATTAATGATGATTACTGCCGATGACAGTAATGGGAGGATAATGGCTCAGCCAACTTCCTGCACCTCAGCTCATAGTCTTCTCATCATACGTACGTACGGATGAGGACTTCCTCATCTCGCTGCCATTCAGGCAGCCGAGACTGAGGTCCCAGACCCCAGGCTTGGTTAGGCAAGGCCTGTGCAGTCCAGTATGGCGGCCACTAGCCACATGTGTCTATGTGGCCAGTCCAAGTTGAGATCCTCTGTGAGCACAGAATATATGCCAGATTTGGCAGACTTACTTCCAAGGAAAGGATGTCAAATATCTCATTAATGATGCTTTCCTAGATTTCCTGTTGAATGGATAATATTTTGGATAAACTGGGTTTAATAAGATATATTATGAAAATTAATTTCACCTGTTTCTTTTTACCTTTTTAATGTGGCTACTTAGACACTTCAAATTGCATATGTGGCTCACATTTGTGGCTCGAGTTATATTTCTATTGGATAGTGCCGGGTTACAGGCTGGAGGCCAGAACCTTCAGGAAATCCTGGCTATGCCCTCTCCTAACAAATAAAGCCTGCTTCCTGGTTCAAGGCTGAGAGAGGCCAACACTGCTCTCCACATAATGCGGTGGCTAACTGTGGCTACATGCACCAGTCACAGAAGGTCCAGGTGACACACAAAAGCCCCTGAGTGTCTGTGTACCCCAAACTTGCCCATTATATCTTCTAGAAATGCACAGCCTTCCCAGGGAAAGATGACGATTAAGTCTTCTGCTGTCTCTCCTTAACCCCCAAGAGAATTTGATGCTGTGTGATCGCAAAAAGTGACCGTGAAATAAGGCCACTCACAAATTAAGGCAACTCTTTCCCTCACATATGCAAACAGCAGAGAGAGTCAAAGGAAAGAAGGGAAATAAGAAACAGAGTGAGAAATGCAGATGAGACAGACGATTCACACAAAGATAGAGAGACCGTGTCCCAGAGACAGACACACAGACGTTACACACTCTGCTCACGGACACCTGGGGGGTGAGGAGGAAGTGTGTGTGCGTGTGTGTGCATGTGCGTGTGCATGCATGCATGTGTGTTAAGCAAGACAGCACTAGAGAAAGGTTCTAGAATGAGGCAGGCAGAACAGAACAGAGAAGAGATCAGCTCAGGGGGTGAAAACAAATAGAGGTTCAGGGAGTTGACAGCCTCCCTTTTGTGGCAAAGGATTCTCTTTCTTTCTGTGTCAGTTTAAATTATTCACATCAGGACAATGGAAAGAATATAGCAAAATAAAAAATGCATCGGGGCCGGGCGGGCCCTGGATTCATGTGCGGTGGAAACAGAGCCCAGGGAGGAGGAAGGGCTGCCTGCCCTGCACCCAGGAACCCGCTGAGCTTTCCGCGCCTGCGGTGGCGGATGCTCTTCCACTTGCTCCATACTTACATCAGCTCGGAGTGTTGGCAGAGCTCAGGCCAAACTGTGCACCCCCAGAGGCCAGACATGGGACACTTAGGGAGCTGTTCGAGTCAGACAAGGTCTGGAGGGCTGCGCAGACCACAACCCCTCTGGGGCCAGGCTAGGGGCCGCCCTGCTGCCCATGGCCTCTGCCTGCCCCCAGACTGGCTGACACATTGCCCCAGTCTCCTGCCTATCCTGAGCTGACCCTTCATTGTCAAGTCCAGGGTCCCCTGGGACCATTGGTTAATCCAATCAAAGCAGCCTTAAGTGCCACCAGGACAGGACAGGAGGAAAGGGGCGTCCCCACCCTTCTAGGTAATTACCTCTAGGAAGAGGCCTTCTGGGAGCCTGTGCCCACCTTGGGCACCCCACCTGAAGGGGCCTTCTCTCTAGGGGATACAGGAAGAATCTATCAGTCTGCTTGGGCCACCACAGCAAAATCGCACAGGCTGGGGACTTAAACAATAGACATTTACTTTCTCACAGTTCTGAAAGCTGGAAGTCCAAGATCAAGGTTTGGTTTCTCCTGAGGCCTCTCTCCTTGGCTTGCAGATGGCCACCTTCTCCCTGAGTCCTCACCGTCTTTCCTCTGCGCATGCATCTGATGTCTCACCAGGTGTCCAAATGTCCCGTCTCCAAATACAGTGACATTCTGCGGTACAGGGTGTTAGGGCTTCAACATATGAACTTGGTGGGGACGCTCTTTAGCCCCTAACAATGAAGAACAGAGAAAGATAAGGCCAGGCCCGCACAAGGTTTGGGGAGAGTTCAGGGGATTCGGGGTGTCGGTGCCTGAGAAACCCCATCTCCCCACCTGTGCTTAGAGCCTCCTCCACGCACATTTATAAAAACCGAAGGCAACTGACCTGAGAGTCGGGAATATAAAACCCCTGCTCCCAGGGGACATGGCATCTATCAGCCATAAAAAGCAGATCCCCAAGTCCCGCATCTTAAGGAATTATTGCATCAATGGCCAGATGTGCGAATGAGGAAGGAGGCTTTTCATATGATTTCAACCCCAGGCATCGTCTGATGGCAACTGCAGGAGACAAACAGAAAGAGAAAGAGAGCGAGACAGAAAGACAGAGACAGAAGAAAAAACCCATCTCACCAAGGGCAGTCAACAGTGACAGATAATAATAGCATGGTAGTTGTTTTTCCTTTGTCACTAAATTTTGGAGTGATTCACTATGCTGTGATGGATAATGGGAACACAGGCCAAAACACAATGGCACGGGCGCATGCACACACACACACACACACACACACACACACACACACTAGGACACAAAAATCCCCCTTCACAGGACCTGTTTCGAGGTTCCAGGCCACAGGCTGGGGTGCTGGGTGCTCACTGCACAGTCCTGGGGCCAGCCTTGGCAGGTTCACATCCCTTTTCCACCACTTCTTAGCTCTCCAGCCTTGGATGATGATGAGCAAATGAACACCTCTGCCTTAGTTTCCCCATCTCGGACCTGGAGACCATGCTGGAGCCCTCCAGACGGCATGGCCGGAGGGAACTATGCCAGGCATGCGGCAAGTAAAAGCTTGATAGCTGTTTGCTGGGATGATATGACTCAACATCCCCCCTTCCGCTTCCTAACAGGTGGGCTGAGAAACATGCCATTTCTGGCAGACACTCCGCTGACCGTCTTTTTCCATCACACTGAGGTCACCAGCTCTAGGCCTCACACTTATTTGTTTTGTAAAAATGTCAGCAGCTGGGCCCCAGTCCCTTCCCCCAGCACTTGTGGGAAGTCAGCTCCCCCTCCCCCCACAGTGCTTGACTTCTGTCCCTGCCACTGTCATCTCGAGCCTTTGCCTTGCAAACCACAGATTAGCAGAAGACAAAACACCGGCTAAGGGCTGACCTCAATACCTGTTTTTAAAGTCCCTTGACCTGGCCCAGACACACAGCTGTGGAACACAGGATGAGCAGGCAGCAGGTAGTGACAGTTGGCTGGGCTCAAACACCCTCTTGCCTCTGCTTCTGCAAGGCGGCCGGACAGGCAGCGCTCAGGACACCCTGGTTCCTCCTGTACACAGAGGGCGTGAGGGACCCACTTCGAGGAGGTGACTCCCACAGCCTGCAGCGGACAAAGCCATGCCAGCGTGGTTGCAGCTTTGGCAAGTCCTCCTCACTGCCCTTGGCCCCCTTGGGCACCAGCAAGCCGGAGGCCAGGTTCCTCCCTTGAAGAACTGGAGAAGCAGGACAGGGGTGGGGGGCGGGGACAGAACAGAATAAAGTCAGCAGAACCGACTCTTTCTGTCTAGCCAAGGCCTGTGTGGCCTCTGGAAGGGTCTCCTCTGCCTTTGCCTCTAGGCAACCCCTTGATTCTGCCCCAGCCTTTGAATAAATCCTCTGTCTTGCTCCCTGGGGACCGAACCTCACAGCGAACCACCAACCCATCTCCACCCATGGGGCTTCGTTCTTCCTCTCCATTTGCAGTAACTGGCTCCCCTACCCAGCAATACACCACCCCCCCTCGGCTCCTGTGCCTCTTGGTGGCCTTAGCCTGACCTGCCATGGGCCCTCTGGCATGTCCTCCCCAACCTTGTTGGGTTGGAGGGTGTGCAGGCTTTGGATGAGTTCACCAGCTCTCTTACTCAAAGTAACTTCTGCCCCAACCCCTTGGGTCACCTTGAAAAACGATCCTTACTCTTTAATGAAACAATTGGTTCTTTAGAAAGGACATCTGGAACTTTCTTTATAGCTATGAGCCATGTTTATTGATGGGAGCACTCTTGGTATTCAGGCCTAGACAAATCCCCACTATATGGGACAGTCTCCCACATTGTAGGATATTAAGTGTCCTTGGCCCCCTGCCCACTAAATGCCAGTAGCACCCCCTAGTCATTGTGACAACCAAAAATGCACCCCCATTTCCAGATGCCCCCCAGGGTGGTGCAACGGTGCCTGAATAGGGAAGCGCTATTCATCTCAGGATAAAATTCTTTCCCCTCCACAGCAATCACCAAGCAGCATCTCCCGGCAGGATCAGTTGTATGCGCTTGATTGGCTCAATCTCCATCATGTTATTAAACCCGGAGCCAACGACGCGGCACAGCAGCTCTCTTCTCTCGTTCCTGCACTCGCAGGCTCACACTGTGAGCAGGGACTCCAAACCACCCGAGGAATGCAGTCCCTAAATCTATTCCTGTTTATTAAGGATTAGGTGTGGGTGGCCCCTGATAGATAATTCTCAGCAAAGCGTTTACTGAGAAGTCATTTGTTTAATTCCACATGGCCCCTCTTCCATCACTGGCATCACTTGGAAAAATATAAAAAATAAAAGAGCAACCATTGTTGGAAGAGTTCCATTGGAGCTGTTTGTTCGTCAAGGTCTATTGAGTCAAAATTCCCAGTTTAACCCCGAATGCTCGGCTCCCCTGCCTCTAATGTGAGGTTGGCGTTTGTACCATCAAAAGGGAGGGGGAAATAGAGTCTTTGAAAGAAAAAGAAAAGAACATAATCCTCCCTCTACAATGTCTGTACTTTTCAACGTAACATGGGAGTGTGAGCCCCTTCCACCTGGTTCTGCCGGGAGGGAAAATCATCTGCTCTGACAGGGACATGGCTTTGTACACACCTGCTGACAACTCTGCGTGTCTATGGGTCTAGCTGTAGCATATCCAGATACCTTGGGCCGTTTTCCTTTTTGGAGCAATAGTTCTCAACACCTGTAGCTTCTTGCTGGGGCCATAGAAACCCACTTTCCCAGTGACAGCCTAAGCCTGAAGCGTTAGGGGGTTTTAGTCTCCTGGTGTCCACTCGTGTGGCTCTGATGAACACTCTGGCCTCTCTTCCCAGGAGAAGACACACGTGTGTACACATAGAGTGTGTAACACCCATGCGCCCACTCCCACGGAATTTTGCGCAGCCATGAAGCCTCCCGACACCTGCCCACGGGCTGTGGCTGAAGAACCACCCCTGGTTCAACCCAAGAGGAAATCTACTGTAAAAGTAGCTTTGGTGGTATGTACAGATATGATTCAGTTCCGAAAAGGAAGGAGACCAACTCTCAAATCGTTCTTCCTGAAACGAGCCAAGAGCCTCGTAAAGACGATGGCCCCTATAGATAGCTTGAAAATACAGCAAGAGATAATGAGAGAAAGCTTCCGAAGACCACTGTCGCTCCTCAACACACCAAATTTATGTGGACTACTAAGGAGAGAGCCCATAAAGCAAAATGACCTTGAAAAACTCAAAGCCCATTGCCCCGAAGTGAAACAATTCGTGCTGATGGCAGTTCCTGTAGATAATAACACTGCATTGCCTTACGCTTGCACAATGCTTTACACGGCTGGAATGGCTTCCACCGGCATTAGTCATCAGTCTCACAACCACTCCGTGAAGGCAGGACCAATGTGATTGTCCCCATGTAGAGGCTGCAACAAAAACAGAGGGCTTGAAGAGTTGAGCTGATGCCTGAAAGGACACACTGGTTGGCAGCGGTAGGACTAGGAGAACTTGGGTGTCAGCTGACCTGAAGTCTAACGTTCATAGGAATGCTGAGGGGATAACGTGCCATCATAGAGTAACCTACTAACAATTCAGGTAAAAGCCACACTCTATGCTAGTAACCCAGATCTCTATAGGCCTACGTGTGCCACAACCTCCAAATATTTCCCCTTCCCTCCCCTCTGTCAGACTGCAGTTAGAGAGTGTTGGAGTGGGAAGGGGCTCAAAATGTTGGAAACACTCTCCTAGACATTGGCCTAGGCAAAGAGTTTATGAAGAAGCCCCCAAAGGCAATCACAGCAGCAACAAAAATAAATAAATGGGACATGATCAAACTAAAAAAAGCTTCTGCACAGCCAAAGAAATAGTCATGAAAGTAAACAGACAACCTACAGAATGGGAGAAAATTTTTGCATCCTATGCATCCGATAAGGGACTGATAACTAGAATATACTTAGAACTCATGAAAATCAACAAGAAAAAATCAAATAACCCTATTAAAAAGTGGGCAAAGGACTTGAACAGAAACTTTTCTAAAGAAGACAGAAGAATGGCCAACAAACATATGAAAAAATGCTCAACATCTCTAATCATCAGGGAAATGCAAATCAAAACCACAATGAGATATCACTTAACTCCAGTGAGAATGGCCTTTATCAAAAAGTCTCCAAACAATAAATTCTGGCGTGGATGCGGAGAGAGAAGAACACTCCTACACTACTGGTGGGACTGCAAACTAGTTCAACCTCTGTGGAAAGCAATATGGAGATACCTTAAAGCGATCCAAGTGAATCTACCATTTGATCCAGCAATCCCATTGCTGGGCATCTACCCAAAAGATCCAATGACACTCTACAAAAAAGACACCTGCACTCGAATGTTTATAGCAGCACAATTCATAATTGCAAGGCTGTGGAAACAGCCCAAGTGCGCATCAATCCAAGAATGGATTAATAAAATGTGGTATATGTATACCATGGAGTACTATTCAGCTCTAAGAAACAATGGTGATATAGCACATCTTATATTTTCCTGGATAGAGCTGGAACCCATACTACTAAGTCAAGTATCCCAAGAATGGAAAAACAAGCACCACATATACACACCAGCAAACTGGTATTAACTGAGCAGCACCTAAGTGGACACATAGGAACTACAGTAATTGGGTATTGGGCAGGGGGGAGGGGGGGGCGGGTATATACATACATAATGAGTGAGATGTGCACCATCTGGGGGATGGTCATGATGGAGACTCAGACCTGTGGGGGGAGGGGGGGAAATGAGCATTTATTGAAACCTTAAAATCTGTACCCCCATAATATGCTGAAATAAATTTTTTAAAAAAAAAGGGAGAGAGAAAGTAGGAAGAGACGAGGGAAATTATATAAAAGAGAAGCCTCGTACTGAAGCAGCAGGTAGGGAAGTAATGGAATCTGCGAGCAGCAGCCAGTGGGGCAGGAAGCACTGACGCCAGCAAGACCCAGACGCGGTTTTATCAAATATGTAGCCCCTGCCTAGCACAGGTCTCTATCCTCCCAGCCTCCTGACCACCTGCCACCCAACTCCAAGCCAGTGCCATACATCTGAGCATTGTTATGGCTGAACCTCACTTCTGGCACCCATTCTGTATAGGCTAGGACCTTTCATTAAAAGGATTTGTTCTGTAAAATTTGGATTCAGTCAAAAGGCCACACTTAAGGAGCTAGAAGGCCACATGTGGCCTGAAGGCTGCAGGTTCCTCACCCCTAGACTAGGTTACCCTGGGATAACAAGCAATCTCCAACATCTCGCTTCCCGATCCCCCAAGTCTGGTTCCTTCTGTCTATGTGGTCTTTTCATCTCAAGGAGGCTAGACCAGGTTTTGTCACATGGTGAGGGCAGTAGATAAAGTAGCTGTCTTAGTCTGTTCTGACTTCTATAACAAAGTATCGTAGACTGGGTAATTTATAAACAGGGATGTATTATTTACAGTTCTGATGCTGGGAAGTGCAAGATCAAGGCACCAGCAGATTTGGTGTCTGCTGAGGGTTCTCTGCTTCCTAGATGGTGCCTTGTTACCATGTCCTCCCTTGGCAGAAGGGGCAAACAAGCCTCTTTAATAAGGGCACTAGGCCCACTTATGAGGTCAAAGCCCGCATGAACTTATGCCCTCCTAAAGGCCCTACCTCTTTCCCGGGCTAGAGTGCCGTGGCATCAGCCTAGCTCATAGCAACCTCAAATTCCTGGGCTCAAGCAATCCTTCTGCCTTAGCTTCCTGGCTAGCTGGGACTACAGGCATGCGCCACCAGGCCCGGCTAATTTTTTCTATATATTTTTAGTTGGCCAGCTAATTTCTTTCTTTTTTTTTTTTTTTTTAGTAGAGACGGGGTCTTGCTCTTGCTCAGGCTGGTCTCAAACTCCTGACCTCAAGCGATCCTCCCGCCTTGGCCTCCCAGAGTGCTAGGATTTCAGGCGTGAGCCACTGCGTCTGGCCAAGGCCCTACCTCTTGATACTATCACATTGGGTGTTAGGTCCCAACATAGGAATTTTGGAGGGACACAAACATTCAGACCATAGCAGTAGGCAAGCCTCAGTACTCAAGTACTTGTCAAATCTTATTTGTACCACGCTGGCTGATGTCCCATTGGCCGAAGCAAATCCTGTGGCTAAACTCAGTGTGAGAAGGGACTCCCCTTTCCTGTGGTTATGGAGGTGTGACTGATTGGGGGTCACGTTTATAATAATCTACCACACACGTGAGAAAAGTATCTCCCCACCCACATCATGACTGAAATACCATCATTTATCTCTCAGACCGTTGGCCTAAGCCAGGAGTCCTCAAACTTTTTAAATAGGGGGCCAGTTCACTGTCCCTCAGACCATGGGAGGGCCGTTGGAGAGTGCGGCGCACATTCCACACATGCGCACTGTGGGCCCAGACGAGTCGGCTGCTAAGCAGGACAGGCAGCGGTGGCAAAAACACCTGGCAGGCCAGATAAATGTACTCAGCGGGCCGCATGTGGTCCGTAATTTGAGGACGCCTGGAAGCAGTGACCTGTTTTTGCTTGCTCTTTGAGAACCCAGGCATGGCTGTGTTGCATATCCTATGGCACAGCGAATTCATTTCGAGGTATAAAGCCAAGAGCAAGGAGTGCTTGTGTCCAGCAAAAGCCATGCACACAAATACACATAGCAGTTTTATTCATAACAGCCAAAAGCTGGAAGCAACCTAAATGCCCATCAACAGAACTGGTAAACTAATCATGGTATATTCATACAACAGGATACTATACAAATTGAAAAAGAACAAAGTACTGTTATACATAATGACATGGATGAACATTCCAGACAATGTTGAACAAAAGAATATATACCCACACAAGAATATATGTGGTATGATTCTATTTATTCGAGGTTCAAAAACAGACAAATGAAGTGTATGTTGTTAGAAGTCAGATAGGCTGGGCACAGTGGCTCATGCTTGCAATCCCAATACTTTGGGAGGCTGAGGCGGAAGAATCGCTTAAGGTCAGGAGCTGGAGATCAGCTTGAGCAGCATAGTGAGATCCCATCTCTACAAAAAAAATTTTTTTTAATTAAAAAAATTAGCCAGGCATGGTGGTCAGCACCTGTAATCCCAGCTGCTCTGGAGGCTGAGGCAGGAGGATTACTTGAGCCCAAGGGTTCGAGGCTGCTGTGAGCTAAGATCGTGCCACTGCACTCCAGCCTGGTTGACAGAGGAGACACCCGTCTCTTAAAAAAAAAGTCAGAATAATGGTTACTTTTTGGGGGACAGCAAGCATAAGGGAGCTTCTGGGGCAGGTGCTGGGAATGGCTTATACCTTGACCTGACCAAGCACGACTCTGTACGTATGTAAAAAGTCATAGACCTGTGCACTTAAAATTGGTGGGCTTTACTGTATGTATGTTACATCTTAATTGTTTTTAAAGTGCAACATTAAGAGTAAGAATGAGTTTCCTAGTGCAGCTGCTCTGGACAGGATAGCAGCCTCGGGAGGGGGCCTGAGGAGGGGTGGATGGTGGCCCCCTTTCTCTCTAGTTTGTCCCTTGCCTTCTCATAAGCCAGCTGGGAAAAGACCTGGCCCAGGTCCTGAAGGGCTCCTTGTCTCCAGCCCTGGGGGGCGGGGGAAAGGGGGCGATTTCAGGCAGTGGCGTAGTGGTGGCCATGCTGGTCACAAGGGCTCCTCCGTGGGAAATGCTTTGAAGAGCCTTTGTTCCCAAGAGTTGATCAAGGAAACAAGCTGGTAATGAACAGCAGAAATAACAATGCTTAATAATGGGCAGAATAAAAATGGATTTCAATTCCTGCAGCTAATTTGCCAGGAGACCTATTCCTGAGGCAGGCAGTGCTCCCCCCTCATCAGACTGCAGGGTAAACAAGGAAGTGGCAGGACCAGGCGGGCCAGCTCCAGTGGTGGGGAGAGGAGGAGGAGGGAGGGGGGAGAGGGGAGGGAAGGAGAAGCAGCGGTCTGAATGGGCTCTTTGGAAATGTGCACAGCAGGGGAGGTACAAGTAACCCTGGGGAGTGGAAGTGGGCAGGGGCTCACCCGGTTCCCAGGCTAGGTCCTGGCCCCCCCACCCTGCTAGGAAGCTCTCAGAGGCCCTCCAGCTTCTTCTGCCCTCATGATGGCTGCAAAGCCCAGGGATCCTCCCCCAGATCCCCAGATGGGCCTCTCTGTCTCTGAAACACATGCCCCACCAGGACTGCCTCCCCAGGCGCTGGGCGGTGGGGGAGACCACATAACAATGGAAGGAAAACCCTTGTCAGAGAGGGAAGATCCTATTAATAATTGGAGCCCTAAATGCTCCAGAAAGATTATCTTTCCGTTTCCCACTGCAGAGAGCAACTGACGATCACCTCCCCCTAAGCTCTCACTGTGTGCCCCTGCCCCACCCCACCAGGGCTGATTTGTATACCTTTTATCACTGCATTAAAAATGAGTGCTCAGAGATTCTTCTTCCAGGATGGGGGCAAAAGGCAGCCTGGGCCGCCTCTGTTATTTTTAACGTGAGAGATGTCAGCTTGGAGCCAGTCTGAAATCTTGGGGGGGGGGGGGCAGTTAGGACTTGTATGTGAGGGTCTCAAGTCTATTAAGACCTGCTCCCAAGCAGGGTCTTCAGATGACATTGTCTGTGGCCAGTGAGAAAAGTGCTTTCCTTCCCACCATGCCATTCCCGTCTGTCCCCAGTCTCCCCTCCAGCTGTCCCTGGCTTCTCAGCGTTCTTTGCCTGCCCCTCCCACAAGGGCCCAGGCTCCAAACCTTGCTGTTTGCCAGCATTATCTTCCCTCCCCACTTTTGTACCCCATGTTGTTCTGCAACATGCTCATCAGGTGTAAGGGAAGCCAAAGCCTACGTGTACATCTCTGTCTTTGACCATGAACCTGTTGGAGGCTCAAGGCCGATGGATGGGCGTTGAGTGGCTGCTTACATTGACAAATGGATTTCTCTCTTTTCAAGTTTAGCAGAGTGGATTCTTCTTGCTAAAGGCTAAGTACTCGCTGAGTTGCAAGTTTTAGAAAATGAGGCCATTGTGGGGCTATTTCTGAGGGAAAGAAAAGACCTGCAGTGCCAGCGCCAGCCCCGTCCACCTCCCACAAGAATTGGGCACCATTATTTTTACATTGGGGAAAATTCCATCTCCTATTTCAAGAAAAACAGCTGAATCTGGCTTCGTCTTCCGCAAAAGTATATACACTGGGAGAAGAGGGCAAGGGTTTAACTCTTAAAGACAGTTCAGAGCAGGTGACCAAAAGGGACTTCAGGATGAAGATGACTTTCCTGTGTCTAAGAAGGCTTTGCTGTGAAGCCCCTGCAGTTAGAGTATCAGCTACAGGATAACAGGGGGAGAGGAGAGAGGAGAGAGCCCCCCACCATAGCATCCTGCTGAGAGCATCTCCAGGCAGAGGGCAAGGAAGAATGGGGTTCCTAGTTGCTTTCAAAACCAGTTATATCAGTTTCCTAGTGCTGCCATAACAAAGTACCACACAGTGGGGGGCTTAAACAACACAATTTTATTTTCTGGCAGTTCTGGAGGGCGAGAAGTCCGAGATCAAGGTGTTGACAGGGTTGATTCTTTCTGAGGCCCCTCTCCTTGGCTGCCTTCTCGCTCTGTCCCCACATGGTTTTCCTTCAGTGCGCCTCTGTGTCCTGATCTCTTCTTAAAAGGACACCAGCCATATTGGATTAGGACCACCCATATAACCTCATTTTACCTTGGTTACCTCTTTAAAGACTCTGTCTCCAAATACCATCATATTCTGAGACACGGGGGGATAGGACTTCAACATGTGAATTTGGGGGGGAACACAATGTAGCCCCTAACACCAGTCCAGGGTTTCCCTTCTGCTTCCATAATTACAACCTATTCAAACTGCAGTTGACATCGTGCCAGGCCCGGGAGAAGCTGCAGGGTTGTGAACTGTGTGAACCACACAGAAAAAGGTCCCCATCTGCCCTACCCTTCGGGCTCCTTCCTGCCTAAATTCTCCAGGGTATACAAGTCCTGCCTCTTCCAAGAAGCCTCCCTGACCCTTGAGCTCACATGGAGTTTTCCCTTTGTCAGAGTTCGCAAGGAAGAGTCATCAGAGTTGTACTCTCTGTACCTTGTGTACAAATCTGCTTTCTAAGCTCTTTGAGGGTAGGTAACCCCACCTCTACCTTAACCCTCACCACCACTGCCAGTATCCATTCCCTCCCTCTCCCAGCCAGGCGGTTTGAGGCTTGGGGTTGGCTACATACCCAGCTCCAGGGATCAACTGGATTGGCTTAATCCGAAAGGGAGAACACACATGACCAAACTGGTGCCATGAGAGTGAATGGCAGGGCTCTTGATTAGCACACTGGGACACAGAGTCTCTCTTCCGGACGGGGTTTGCTTGTGGGAGAATGCACGGCTTAGAGTAGAAGAGCTACAACTGCATGGGGGGGGGGGGCGCTACAAGCTCCAGAGATTTGCATGGGACTCGGGGTGGGAGCAGCGAACAGCCACTATGTACGACCATGAAGCCCATCCACAGGGAACAGCAGATAATGGGTGGTGGTGGCTTCATTTAAGTCCCAGATCAAGCCATACCTAAAGTAGGTTACCTCTGGACCATTCAGTAATATCAACCAATGAATTTCCCCATTTGCTAACATTGGTTTGGGTTCACAATGGAAAAAATCATTAACTGATATTAATAAAATTTCTTTCAGATCCTCCAAAGAGCCTCGCTGCAGGATGGCCGGACACTCAGTAAATACAAACATGCACTGAGTAACAGTGTTTAGGTCAATGGCAGATCATGTAGATGACAGTGGTCCCATAAAATTATAATACTGTGTTTTTACTGTATCTTTTCTATATTTAGACATGTTAGATACACAAACACTTACCATTGTGTTACAGTCGCCTGCAGTATTCAGCACAGTCGCATGCTGTACAGATCTGTAGCGTAGGAGCCACAGTCTACACCATGTAGCCAGGTGTGCAGTAGGCTACACTATCTAGGTTTGTGTAAGTGCACTCTAGGATGTTCCCACAATGACAAAATCCCCTACCGACAAATTTCTCAGAACACATCCCTGTCATTAAGCACCATGTGACTATACTACAGTATTACAAAGTCTCAGCCCTTGAAGACTTTGTAGATAAGGAAACTGTAACCAGGGATAAAGGGATTTGCCAACCCTTGTGGCCAGTTAGCGACAGAGCCTGGATGACAGCCTAGGTCTCCAGTCTAGGGCCATCCCCACTGCACCAGAAGAGATGCAGGCTGCTGTTCCTCCTCCCCTGTCCCCCCCCCCTTGTCCCTGGGGGAAAGGGAGGGGCTGAGAAAGCCAGTGTGAAGCCGCAGCACCCTCAGTCCCCCAAATAAGAAGACTCAGTTACAAAGCAGAAGGCCAGAAGGGAGGCGAGGCAGGAAATTGAGTGACTCCATGTCAACCACACGTTCTGAGTCACCTGGGGGCTGTGAGTAAGAAGCTACTGCAATATGGTGAGCAGCTGCCAACCCAGGCAACACACACGTCACTGTCCCCAGGATCTCAGGGGACCTCGCTGCATGCTCTGGGAAGGCTTCCGCCCTCAGGAAGGCTGTCCCCAAGCGTGGCGGTGTGCTTGCTTGGCAGGCTCCAGAAGGGGCAGAAATCTGTGAGCAGACTCATATGTCTGGTGCCTGGGCTGGGAAAACTGAAACATCTGGCTGGGGCAGGGGAGGGGGGTGGCCAGGGCAGGGAGAGTATACAGAATACCTGGGATACCTCAGGCATCTCTCTCCTCTCTTCCCAGCATGGCAGTTTCAGGGTAGCAAACTTCTTAAATGGCAGCTCAATGCTCCAAAGACCTATGGGGAGGGAGGGGGTGGGGAAAGCGAGGGGGGGTGAGAGAGAGAGAAGAGAGAAAGTGCCAGGTGGAAGCCATATCACCTTTTATGACCTAGCCTCAGAAATCACACAGTTGTCACCTTTGCCTCATTCAATTCATCGGAAGTGCCTGGCCCTTATTCAAGGATTGGGGAATTAGATGCCACCTGGTTGGAATGACTGTCAAAAAAAAAAAAAAAAAAGTCCAGACATGGTTTTAAACCATTAGAGAAGCCATACATGGCAGAGCAACAAGGAGCTTGGACCCTTGACCTGTGCGATGTCAGAGCCGCCGGGCGCCGTCTAAATCTGAAGTTCCTAAACATGAGAGAGAAAGCAAATGCTGTCTTGGACATGTCATTTGGGGTTTTTGATTGCTCTCAGTCAAACCTAATCCTACTTGACACAGAGAGCATGAACCGCCGTGTCCCATCCCTGGCATGCAGCAAGCTCTCCAGCTAAGGCTCGCTACTTGAGCGTGGACGGGCTGAAGGGACAAGGCAGGGAAGGGGAACGCAGCAGTGGACATGCTGGACCACAGATCTCAAATACGCTGTCCCGTCACCCCATAGATGCACTTGTATTTGTTACACTGATCCCGATGCCCATGTGTTACAGCGAGAAAACACACAAAGGAAATGTCAGTTAGTATAGAAGGCAGTGGCGGGGGCAGGCAGTAAGTGCTCATGGGTGAAATCAATGAATGAATGAATGATTCAGTAATTAGGGGCATAAACAGGTCAGAGAAGGTCCCCAAAGCAAAGGCTCTCAGATGTGGCCAAGATGCCCAGGCTGGCTGGAGGCCACATTATGAAAAAGTCCTTTGTCCTAGGAGCCTTCTCTTTTTCCTCTCCTCCTTCCCTCCTCCTCCTTCCTCTTCTCCTCCCGCCACCCATCTGTGTCTGCTCACACCTACCTAGTACATATTCTTAGTGCCCCACTCCTGGGAAACCAGGCCTTTCCTAGTGCCCTGGAGAAAACCAATCAAGCCATCAATCCCAGGTCCTTGGCAGGCCAGGCAAATGTTGTCCCACCATGCTGTCCATTCTTCTCTCCCCCACCACCACCACTTCCACCCATGCTGCAGGCCCCTTCCCACATTCTTTGTCCCTCCCTGCCTCTGCAGAGATGCCCATTTCCCCTCTGTGTTCAGGTTTCCCCTCCGTGTTCAACTCCTACTCATCCTTCACCACCCCACTCAAGATGTCGCCTCCTCTGGAAAAGGCATCAACCCAAGCCTACACAGCTGGCCCCGTTGGGGTAGGTGTCCTCCTGGGAGCTCCCAGAAGCCCATGCTCACCTGCGTCAGAACATTCAGCCCACTGGGGAGGAACAGTCTGCCTTGGTCTCCGATAAGAGACACAGAGTTGCGGGGAAGGTGTATTCTCATTGCAGAACCTCCAAAAGCATGCCTTCCAGAATGCCTGCAATAGTGACTCTGCTGGCTTAGTCATCCCTGGCTAACAGCGAAGACTAGCCCAGAAGAGGGCAGTTCCTGGGTTGCAGGACATGGGGTAAGTGCCCTCTTGGCGCCTCTCACATCAAGGCAGGTGGGCAGCCCCTATATTGTGTCTGGGCCCAAAGGCGCACTGGGTGTTCCTTGGGCTGGTTCCCTGGAGTTTGAATTTTTAATATGTTTAAGCCATGTCTTTCCCACTCTTTCTCTGGACACCTCTGTTGTGATAGGCTGTATACAGCCATGGTAATATTTCCAGTCCCATATATGTTCTTCCAGAATCTTGCCACTCCCGTCAAGAGGTGGTGTCTTTTTCCTCTCCCTTTGAACCTGGATGGGTTAGTGGCTGTTCTGACCAATAGAATGTGGTGTAAGTGATGCTATGTGGTTTTTGGTGCTATATCATCAAATGCAGCTTCCACTTGGTCCTCTCTCATTCTCTCTTTTTTTTCTTGAGACAGAGTCTCACTCTGTTGCCCAGGCTAGAGTGCTGTGGCATCAGCCTAGCTCATAGCAACCCCCAACTGCTAGCCTCAAGCGATCCTCCTGCCTCACCCTCCCCAGTAGCTGGGACTACAGGCATGCGCCACCATGTTTGGCTAATTTTTTTCTATATATTTTTAGTTGTGCAACTAATTTATTTCTATTTTTTCAGTAGAGACAGGGTCTTGCTCTTGCTCAGGCTGGTCTCGAACTCCTGAGCTCAAATAGTCCACCCGCCTCAGCCTCCCAGAGTGCTAGGATTACAGGTGTGAGCCACCTCGCCCGGCCGCTCTCTCACTCTCTTTGGGGACACTCGCCCTTGGAACCTAGCCGCCATGCTGTGAGGAAGCCCAGGTCACATGTGGGTGTTTGGCCAAGGCTAAGGGCTTTGAGGACAGCCGGCATCAATTGCCAGACATGTGAGCGAGCAAGCCTCCCTCCCAGGATCTGAGTGCTTGCCTGACAGCGAGGCCCCCCAGCGTCTGCAGCAGCAGAAGTCCTGAGGCAGAAAACACAAGGCACAAATGCACAGGACTCACACTGGGTGAGATGCTGGCAGCGTGAGCTGCGTCAAAGCCCTCACAGAACTGTTCTCCACGGCCACAGCTCGAAGCAGTGGCGGTGAGGCCTTGAGGAAGTGAGCCAGGGCACCAGAGGCAAATGATCCAGCAAGTTCTTTAACCCCCTCTGTCTCCATTTCATCACATGCAAAATGGAAATCATAACAGGGCCCATGTGAGGATTAAACATGATAACCCATGCAAAGTGCTCAACAAATGTTAGTCTACTAGGAAAGAAAAAGGGTTTTGAGGTCCCAGGAAGACTTCCCTATCACAATTGACCACGCTTGAGAGCCATGATTTCCAAATGCAAATGAGGAGGTTGTTTTGGAATTCTAAACTTGACTTTTTAGATGCCTTGGACTTGGAACATTGTATACTAAAATATATAGAGCCAGGGAGGGGGAATGAGAGCAGTTTTTCTGCCACTGGGGTGGGAATTGAGGTTCCAGCAGTTTGAGAGGTCGGCTGGCTGGAGCTGCAGAGGTCAAGTGGCCCTGGCTAAATGCAGGGCGTCAGCAGTACACCCAAGGGCGGCCTAGGTCCTACACACGCCAGCACGGTAGAGAGCGTGGCCAAGAGCACTGAAGCCGCCACAGCACCCAGGAGAGCCAAGCAGGAGTGCTGACCAAAGGCACCCACCAGGGGCAAGAAGAGCAGCCACAAGCAGGGCCTTTGGACTAGAGGCCCGGACATCAAGTTCCATGTTCAAGTCCAGAAGGGACAAGCACAATGTGTCCAAGACCTGGAGCCCAGTGAGTAGGGCCAGGAAGCAGAGGCCAGCATGTGGACACATGTCCCTTGCTCAATGCCAAAACAGTGTAGGACCCCCGCCCCCACTCCCAGGGCTGCAGCTCCACACCTGGAAGAACGAGCAAGAGAGAATCCCGAAGAGACAGCATTTGCCTAAAAGTGACCATGATTTAAACCAGAAGTGACTATTACCTTGACTTGGCAAGTTGAAGTTGTCCACCATCAGCAGAAATGGGGGCTCAAGGGCCTGGTTAAGGCTGCAGTTGGGGAGGAATAAAGAAAAGCTATATCTTAGCACACCTGAGTGCCAGGAGAGTCAAACTTAAACCTGCTACACAAGGCTTTACTCAAGGCTTGGGAATAACAGAAGAAAATTAAGCCAGTGCGGAGCTTACACATAAATAATCCAGTTGACAAGCTGCGACTCGCTTTCCAGGGTCCCCATCCCTGCAGGAGGCACACACAGGGGAGGGGGCAGGCTGAGGGAGGAGGGGAGGAGGGGAGGAGGTCAGGAGTCTGTCCAAAGCAAGACAAAAATGTGTGACTCTCCTTTTTGGATCCTGCTGCCTCTCTCAACAACTCTTAATTACTAGCAATCAGCTCTTAATTACCTACAACAAGAGAGACCAGGGAAAACACAGATAAATGAAATCCACAGATAATCCCCAAACCCCAATTTGGTCGATAACATCATCCAGCTTCCCCGAGTAACCTCTTGCCAGGACTCCGGATCTCCTGACAAGTTGCAGAACAGAACGATCCCCGATTCCCTGTCTTTCTTTGCCCTTGCCCTTGCCCTTGCCCGCCTTCCACCAATGCAAGAGAAGAAGCAGGTGGGCCCTAAGTAATTCCCCACTGGATGCTCTTTCCTCCTGTCCGTGGGACGCGGCTGCCAGGGCCCCTGGCCGGGTGCCAGGCTCCGAGCCTCCTGGCACTGGACTGTTTTCACTGTCTGTTTGCCCAACAAACAGGAGTGCTGGCTGAGCATTCAAACCACCTTGGAGGGCAGGAAGGGAAGACAACAGGCTCCCGGGCAAGCCTCTGGAACCACCCGGTCCGGGAGCTGTCGTGGGCTATCACGAGTCCCACAGACCCAGGGGCCTCTACGTCCACACTTGAGGCAGGTGGCTGCCTAGAGGCAGGGGCAGAACCAAGTCAGGTTAGAACCTGGAACGAGAGCAGGGACGGAGGAAAGATGGCCCAGCCTGGGGGCTCCCTGTTTCCTGACTTTTCCACAGTCAGGGATTTGTAAATTCGCTCTGCTCTGAGTGGGCAGGCAGGGCATATGCCTCAGGCCCCGCGCCTGGGCTAGCAGGATCCTGGGAGGGCTGCCTGCCTGTCTTGCTTAAAAGAATGTTTAGGGGTCATCGCTTGAGGTGGGGGCGGGGAAAATGTCCACGAGTGACCCAGCAGCATGGCAAATGGCCCAGTATCAATTAAAGAAAAAAAAAAGAGAGAGAGCAGGGATACCCATAAAATCCACTGTGCCCCCTTTCCCCCCCTCCCCCCAGGGATGGCCAAGGCAGCTACAGGCTGGTGTCCTTTTGAGTTCAGAGGAGCAGCCACAGTGGAGCGTGAACCTGAACATGGTTCTGTCTTTTCTGACTTCTTTTTTCCTACCGTCCAGTTAACACAGTGGACAAGCCAATCCTCATTCCCGCAGGCCTCGTTAATAAACCTGCAGTAGCAAGTGTGCTTTCTTATTGCTGGAAACCTGGAAGGAGCACGCTCCTCACCGCCGCGCAAATACCACACGGAAAGGGCTCTCTCCCCTCCCCGCCGTCCCTCTCCTGTCCTCCCCACCTCTCCCAGGGTTGCACAGCACTGAAGCTACAAGAGCCCCAGGCCTGCTGGGCGGCCTATCCAGGGTGTGGCCCCCGCCCTTCCCCCTCCCCCTCCCGGATTTCTCCAGTGTTGAGTCAACCAGGAGGTGGCACCCATGGAGGTCCCAGGGGGGAGGTTGACTCCTGCCAACTGGGGCCAGACCATGCGTTGAATGGGGACTCCCCCCCAGGTTGAGACTAAGGAGTGCTACAGGACCACTGTGGCAGGGGAGGGGGCAGGGGGCTGCTGTGGCCTCTCCTCTCCACCCTCTCCCCTCCTGGCCCTGGCTGGGTCACAGCCCCTTCCACACTTTCAATGGACATTAACGCAGCCAGCACTAACTAGATTTCGTCACTGGGAGACAGAGATCATTTTTCTCCAGTCTTCGCTTTTGCTATGTCGGTCTCCTCCAAAGGGGACTGTTGGTTCTGCCTCATAAGGTTAGATTTTCAGGCTTTTTGGCCTTTCCTTACTCCGTTTTGAAGACCATTTGAGTAAGGAAGAAGCCAGGAGGAAGAGACAGAGAAACACCCAGGCTCCAGGGACAAAGCAGTTTGCTACAATCCAAAGCCAGCATGTTTCCAGGGGGTCATTATGCATCTCTCCTGTGACCTGGTGACCCGGGACCCCAGAGGGCCCCTGGCACAGCAGGTGAGATGTGCCAACAGCCCTCCTCACCAAATTGATGTGAAATCAAATAATGCAGGGAAGTTTTTAGAAGGGAAAAGAAGAAAGAGAGAGAGAAAGACAACATTCGATTTCCCCCGCTGAGGAGGCTGACATCACTCTCTGCCAAACAGAAATTGCCTGCCTTTCTCGAAGCCAGCATTCTGGAGCTGTTTTCTGATTATTTCAATCAGCCTAATAACGTGTAGGCTTGAGACAGCTGCCTTTGCGGTTTGGAGGCTTTGGCTTTTCTGCTGGCTCCTGCAGAAGCATAATTTTTGCTCCCCGAAGTTCACGTGCAGCTAGGGAAAAGGGGTTTGAATGGATTTTCTGACCCCCAAATATAACCATTCCAGAATGTGTTTGCAAGGTCCAGCAGTCTTTTTCCAACTGACTGGCTGGATCAGAGTCCTCACTGCTGTGTCTAGTTCAGTGTTCTGCCTCCTCAGCTGCTTTCTTTGCTGCTAATAGGGACTGGCAAAATTTGGGTTCTGTTCATTCCTGTTTGCAGTCCCCAGGCCTCGGAGCCCCGAGGGGCGGGGTGCATCTGGCTGCCTGGAGTCTGAGTACTACGGCTCCTTTCGAGGCTTATTTCATCAGGCTAGGCTTGTGCAGAGGGACTGCTGACCATGCCTCAACCCTAATATGCTGAAATAATAATAATAATAAAAAAGAGCCACAGAGGGGAGACTGCCGTTCATGCTGCCTACCGTGTGCCACAGAGCCAGTGAAATGGGTGCAATTCATTTTAAAGGACAGTGCTTAGCTCAGGGTGGCTCTAGAGGTAGACAAGGTTAGAATAAAGCTTTATTAGGCAAAAAAGAAAACGAAGGCCAGGCGTGGTGGCTCATGCCTGTAATCCTAGCACTCAGGGAGGCTGAGGAAGGCGGATCGCTCAAGATCAGGAGTTCGAGACCAGCCTAAGCAACAGCAAGATCCCGTCTCTACTAAAAATAGAAAGAAATTAATTGGCCAACTAAAAATATATAGAAAAAATTAGCCGGGCATGGTGGCGCATGGCTGTAAGCCCCAGCTACTCAGGAGGCTGAGGCAGGAGGATTGCTTGAGCCTAGGAGTTTGAGGTTGCTGTTAGCTAGGCTGACGCCACGACACTCTAGCCCAGGCAACAGAGTGAGACTCTGTCTCAAAAAAAAAAAAAAAAAAGGAAAAAGAAAAAAATTCAGAAGATCATCAGAGAAAGTTAACTAACATATAGGACATATAGGAGGACTGTGTTTATTAGAATACTAACTATCAAATGTCGAGTGCCTGCTATGAGCAGGAGAAGGACTGAATGTTTTTGCAGGCATCACCTTACTTAATCCTCACAAAAAGTGATGCAGATATTAAAATCACCATTTGACATTCCAGAAATCTAGAAAACCCTCCTGTGAGTTCATTTTTTTTACTGCAATTACAAATGTTACCTTCTCCAGGTCTCTATGTTTTTAAAACACATGCAATCCAAAATGACCCTTAAAACAGCACTGTCTTCAGCAAATGGTGCAGGAAGGGATCTGTCTTCCTAGATGCTATATCTGGTGGATGGCTCGGGCCAAGACAAGGTTTCTAAGGGCTCCTCGCAGCTGTCTGCACCTACCTCCCCATCGTTCAGAAATGCTTTCTTTTTACTTTTTTTTTTTTTTAGGTGGGGTGGGGGAGCTAGTCTATCCGTGACTGGAAATTTCTTTCAGACACGAATGCACACATGCACAAGTTGGTTAATAATATTCCTTCTTGGCTGCAAAAAAAATGATCACCAGGCTGCCCTGAATATTTCCTGATGCTCGTTATGATGCAGGTTCTCAAAAAACGGGGAGGAGGTTGTTGCTGATGGCCGAGGAGCCTATGTCCACTGCCCACTGCAGGGGGCAGAGTGGCAATCAAGCAAAGCCGTGCTGGAACGTCCCAGCACTGGGCTGCCCAGAGCTCACAAAACCCACCGCCAAAGCCGGCGACAGTGTTCTGTCCCCACTGAACCTGGCAGAGCCTTCACAGAAAAACTCGCTAACAGGGCAGGGTCATAGAACCAGGAGCCTGGCCAGTCCCCTAACGCAGGGGCCCCCAACCTATGGTGAATTGTATAATTATTTCATTATATATTACAATGTAATAATAACAGAAATAAAGTGCACAATAAATGTAATGCATTTGAATCATCCTGAAACCATCTCCCCCACCTTCCCTGGTCCATGGAAAAATTGTCTTCCACGAAAACGGTCCCTGATTCCAAAAAGGTTGGGGACTACTGCCCTAACTGATACCCAGAACATATACATCCAAAGATGCCTCCCTCACCGCTGGAAATGTATGAGGCCACAGACTTATTTCAGTGATGAAGGTGTGGCTTAAAACCTCGTGCAACTCCTCTTTCAGAACCACTATCAGAGGCAGTTGAAAGACGACAAGGAAAACAAGAGTTTCATTGCATTAACCCTAGTCTCATGTTTGTTTGCTCTCTGAAATAATATTCTCTGAGTACAGGTAGTCTGTTTGGAAGGTGGTCCCAAAAAATACAGTTGAGAGAGTGGAGAAAGTGAGACAAGAAAGAGGGAAAAGACCAAGAAAAGTGTGTTAATGAGTAGATTACCATTGTGGGAATGGAGACCCAATCCCATTTGGGCCACTCTGGGAGACAGTGTAAAACACACCTAGAATTGGCCCACTGAGTCATGATGAAATAGAGACATCGATCCATTGTCTCCCCTGCCTCATTGGTTGAGTGTCGGTCCTGAGGTCCTGAGGGGGCTCCTTCCCCAGCCCTTTTAGTGGCATTATCCTGCCTGCAAGCCACATCTGGCAGAGATGTACAGGAGGCCATCTGCAGGTACAAGAATTGTCTGCAGAGGACCTCTGGGGTAGGCAGGGGGCACATGGGCACCGACAGCACCTGCTACAAATGTGAATGACTTTTGAACCGTCAGCAAGAAATCAAATCCACCTTTGGAAGGTAAAGCTTTCTATCGGCAGAGATCTATAGAGGAATAATAATAATAGCTGAAGTTTATTGAGTGTTTATTGTGTGCCAGCTGCTGTTCTAAGCACTTTATACGCACTAACCCATTTAGTTCTCACACATCTGTATAGAACAGGCACCATTACTATATCCTTTTGACAGATAAGGGGATGGATGTGCCACAAACTCCAAGGCAATTCCACAAACATCTTGGAGCAGTGAACCCGTCATTGGAATAAACAAACAGCCACCCAGGTGATAGTTCTAGGGAGATAAGGTAGATTGGTGTATATATAAATATATGTATATGCAAATGCATTTGGGTATGTTTGTTAAAAGCAAAAATAGTCTCATGACTTATACATGAACCAATGAATAACCAATTGAATTTTGACCACTCTAAAAGCCCTAGGAGTTTAGAAGCAGGAAGAGAATGTGCTGGAAATACCAAAGGAGACTTATGGAAAAGATGGGCCTGGAGCTATAGTTGAAAGGTGAGGAAATAGCATGAAATAAATCCTAGAGACAGGATGGACTAGGACATAGAGGGGACCAGTTCATCTGGCATGAGTCAAGATGTCAATGGTGATGGTCACCAAACATTTCCAGCACTCTGTTTTCCTGGCATAGGGTAGAATTATATTTTCTTGGCCCCCTTTGAAGTCAGCTGTGGCCATGTGACTTAATTTGATCAAGGAAATGTTAGTTACCTGTGTCCCGTCTAAGTGGAAGCTTTAAGAGTCAGGGCACGATTTACCACGTTCTCTCCCCGCTTGAAGGTACTCACAGAGCACAAATTAAGATGACCTCTCCATGTCCCTGGACACCTGAGTAATGACCATGAGAACAGCCTCCCCCTGCTGATCTTTGAAAATATGTAGCACAAGCAAGAAATAAACCTTTGTTTTTGTGTTGTAAGCCATGGAAGTTTTGGAGTTGTTACAATAGCATGACCTAGCCTATCCTGACCAATATGCTAGTCTTATGCTGCCATAACAAACAACCCCAAGATCTCAGTGACTTAACAATTTCATGTCCATGCAAAGTTCGCTGCAAGTCTGTGGATAAAGGAGGAAAAGTGCTCTGCTCCATACAGTCACTCAGGCACTCAGGCTAATGGAGGCTCCACCATCTGGAACATTGCTACTGGTCACCCAAGCAAGGGTTGGGAGAAGTCAGAGCATCCTATAGAGCCATTTTATTGTCTCAGTGTAAAATTCTCACATATCACTTCCACATATATTCCATTGGCCAGAACTAGTCACATGGTTCTGCCTAATCACAAAGGGTCTGGGAAATGGGATGTCCCCTCTGCCCAGGAATGAAAGAACTGGCTGTTGGTGAACACTAATAATGTTCCCCACACCTGGCTTCAGAATCCTGGCAAGAAGTAGGCAGCTGGAGGTGTGACGAGCATGCGCACAGGTGAGGAAGGCTTTTGAGAACCAGAGCATGATCCATGATGTATTAGGGAGCCACTACAAGTGTATGGGCAGGGCAGGGACATGAGGAAGGCCAACTTAAAGTATCACTGGACTAGCCGTCTAATGTTGGGTAGGCAGGCATGCTGAGGCAAATGGAGGTGGGCTGGGGACTATATATGCCTATAAGCAAGGAGATTTGCTGGGAGGCTGTTGTATTAACCTAGGCCTGTGTTGCTGATGGCATGACACCCATTGTTGTTAGAGGAAGAGAGATGAGGAGTGAATCCTGTGGCATTTTAAGGAAAGAGGAAGTATGATGTATTGGGAGACTAGGCTTTGGCATTAGACAGATCGAGATTCAAATCCCACCTCTGACACCTACCAGCTTTTTGCTCTTAGGAAAAATACATAATCTCTCAGAGCCTCAGTGTTCTCACCTGCAAAATGGGGATAATAATATTATTTGCCTTATACAGCTGTTAGGAGGATTGAAAGACCAGAGATTATGGTGGTAAATTGACAGCAGAAGTGGTAGTGACAGTGAAGATGGTGGCGGTGATGGGATGGTGGCGATGGTGGTAGTGGTGGTGGTGGAGATGGTGATAGGGATGAGGGGGTAATAATAGTGACAGTGAATCATTAAAGGGCTGAGGTTAAGGCTTTGGGGAATAAAATACCTGGAATCAGGAGATGAGATGAAGAAGAGGCTCCCAGTATATATAATGTAGAAGTAGTAGTCAGAAGATGGAAAGAAAACTATGGTCCATGGCCATACCACCCTGAACTCGCCTGATCCTGTCTGATCTTAGAAGATAAGCAGGGTCAGTCCTGGTTAGTACTTGGATGTGAGAAAGTAAACTCTGAAATCCCAGGTCCTAAAAACCAAAGGGGAAAAAAGTTTCAGTAAGAAATCTTAGGCTCAAAGTGGACAAGGAAGATATGAACAACAACCATTGGGTTTTACAAGAATAAAGTGACTACAACCTGGTGAAGGGGCAAGTTGGTGGCAAGGGATTAAGAGGGACCAGCCATCCGAGAAGTGGGGCCCGGCTGGTGTGGACCTCCCTCATAAGGAGTTTGCAGTGGAAGAACAGAAGATCAAAGAACCTGTATCAGTCAGAAATGCCTTTGGCTGCAAGTAACAGTATATATACTTTTTTTTTAAATCAAAGATGTAAGAAAAGAAGCCCATGGAGATAAAGAGAGGAGAAATATTTGTAAAAATGCTTTGCATTCAGAGTTGAAAGGATCAGCCATAGAGAGGCAAAAAATCAATAGCTAAAATTAAAAACAAGGCTCTATTTAATTTATATCTCCCTTCCTTGCTTAACAGATCTTTACAGAGCATTTACATTGAAGAAGCCCCATATTTGGGTAAGGTTGAGCTATTTGAGTCTTTGCTAGCTATCCCTGAATATCTCCTCTGGTGGCCACCCAGGAGAAAGACTAATTCCCCAGCCGTATGTGGTCATGTGACTAAGTTTTGGCCAATGGGACTTGAGTGAAAGCATGGTGTGTCAGTTTCCAAGAATCTTCCTTAAAAGATAGCCAGTCTCTGTGAGATACTCAGAGTAGTCAAAATCATAGAGACAGAAAGTAGAACAGCAGTTGCCAGGAGCTGGGGGCAGGGAATGGGAGACTGGGGAGTTAGTGTTTCATGGGTACAGAGTTTCAGTTTTACAATATGAAAAGAATTCTGGAGATGGATGGTGGTGATGGTTGCACAACATTATGAGTGTATTTGATACTATGGAACCATATATTTAAAAATAATTCAGATGGTAGACTTTATATGTATTTCACCACATTAAAAATATGGAGGGAGGGGGAAAGACAGCTGGCCTGTGCCTTGTCATCTCTTTCTTTTTAGTCACTTCCTCTATCCTGCTGTCTTAAACATGGATACTGTGGCCGCCATCTTGGATTATGGGGCTAAAGGCTCCATTGTTTGAAAGGCAGGTCAGTGAGTTTGGAGGATCCTGGATCCTTGAGGATTTCATGGAGCAGAGCAACCATTCCAGCTCTGGACTGCAGCCAAAAGCTTGTCTTCCCAGATACAGTCCCCAAGGAGGAGACAACTGGCCTGGCTACCCACCAAGAACAGTCTCTAAAATTCACCCAGACAGACTAACACTCTCTCTGGGCATGGCAGTTTGACCTCCCCAGTCTTCGTAGGCTCCACTTTGTAGGAGGGAGGAGTGAGGTCCACATTGCCCTTGGCCTCCTCAGGCTGCAGAAATCTTAGAAGAAAGGTGCCCGGAGCGGCCCTTCAGGGCTGCTTGTGAGACACTTGGGCTTGGCGTTGGCTGGCTGGCAGGAGGACAGGTTCTGATCTCAGTTGTGCATAGCTAACAAGCAGTGACCTCACATTGGCGAGGCAAGCCGATTTGAGTGCTTTCAAGGACAAAAACATGTCCTGATAATCTGAAAGCAAAAATGAGAACCAAGCAGCACTGCCTCACTATTTCTAGAGGCAAAGGACAAGATTTTGGAGGCTTGGTTCCATGTGTGTTCTAATAGCAAGGCCTCCCCTCAGCCACACCAGCCCCCGTTTCCACCCCAAAAGAGTTTCTACATCATTTCTCCTCATGGGCTCATTCGGCACATCCCGCCCACTGCCGGGTTCTGTGGTCATCTTTCAGGTAGGTGCCCTACTTCCCCTGCCCCTCCCATGACCCCCATCGTGAGCTCCAGGAGAGCAAGGACCCCACCCCCTTCACTTTTGTAACTTCCTTCCGCGGCACCATATCTGGCACATGGCAAAGGCTCAATAAAGGTTTCTGATTAATCACCACTGCATGTAATTTGGGGCTCCTCACTTGCAAATAAGAGGGAGTCAAAAGAAGTCATTTGTGCCAATCCCCTGATGCCGGCCCAGCCTAACACAGCGGCATCTAGTCCATTTTGAAGACCTGTCTCTCATAACGCCCCTCCCCCCACCGAGATGCAGAAAGAATTTCCACCAGTCCTCCTCCGTAAGAGGTAGTGATATAGGTTTTCCAATGACGAGCCTAAATTTCTCCTGTCGCAGTTTATAACCACTCCATCTGCTCTTAACGTCAGTGTGACAGCCCAGCTGCTCACAGCCACCTACAACCTGGGCTGACATTCAGTCAAAATGCACTGCTACGCGACAGCTGTACTGGTTGTTAAAATATTGAAATGTTTCTGTAAGTGTATAGTAAATAGCCACTGCCCCAGGCCCCTTAAGTGTCCCCTCCTGCTATCCTGGCCACACTTGGTCACTGCCCTGGAACCCCCAGATTCCCCTGTAATCCAGAGCACAGGGGACCTCCAGACCCCGGATCTCAGAGAGTGTTCTGAGCTGGTAGCCATGTGTGACTTTCACCCAGTCGAGGCATCCTCACCCTTCTCTTCCCTGAGCTGCAGAACAGTGACTCCAGCAGCTGTTCCCCTCCCCTCCGGCATCAGTGTCCAGTGATGGCAGCCCGGAGAAGATGTGTAGGTCCTTGCCAGCCACAGACTGGGGGTGGGTGGTGCAAGTCGTCCATGCCAAGAAAAGAAGTGAAGGCCCTTACCCAGGATAGTTAGGGATCAGATGCCCAGAGAGGGGACAGGAGGCCAAACCCTAGTCTTTGAAGCCCCTGGGAGCCACAATGGGGCTGGGCTGGATCCCGCTGGATGCCTGGGAGAGACCAGGTTCTAGGGCAAGTGTGAGGTCAAAGCGAACCATGCAAGAGGCCAGCTCATCTGGGCTACTGGTTCCCTCTCCCAACCCTGGAAATGTCAAAGCAGTAAGAAGGTAACATATATTCCAGAAGCCAACCAAAGACCAGACAAACGCCAGGAGATACTGAAAGCTGCCTTGAAGTGGCATCTGTAGGGATGATGGGCGGCCGGAAATGAAAGAATAGGTCAAAGTGAAGGTTTTTAAATTTGGCTCTTGCATCCCCCATCTGTCTGAGGCCTTGGGACTGCCATTCCCTGCCTATTCATGGCAGAAATTGGTGGCAACACACCACGTTGTCAGTGCCTGGATACCAGGGACTTTCCTTAAACTCCCTGGGACTGACATCTACCAAGGCCTGGCCTTCAGCCCTTCCCCAGTGCACAGGACCAAAGCATGAGGCCCCTGAGCCCAACATTTATAACAGAAGAAAGACATCGGAGCCAGACATCGGAACCAGCCAAAGCAGATGGAAATGATCAGAACAAAGGGACCCAGCTTTTAAATTAAGCCTGAGGAGTGTACTCAAGGAGAGAAGAGAAAGAAGTAACAAGAACACAGAATCATAGAAAAAATATGAAGTGGAAATATAGAGGGAGGAAAAAGAAGAGATGAAATAAAGGGCACATGCACTGGGATAAATGCTAGGATGGGCACCACTGGAGAACAGATGAAGGGACAGCCCCCGAGCACAGCAGGAAAGGAGAGAGAGACAGCTCAGCCACGGGGCGGATGGGAGCAGAAGTGCCCCACTGAACTCTCCGTCTCACATCTTCAGCTCTTCCCTCTGCCTGCCTGCCCCAGTTGTCCCCTGCAGCCAGCCCACCTCTCCTTCCATCCTTTGGCTCCCCACCCAAATGCCCCTGGCTCTTGAAACCTTCCCTGACCCTTCTCTCTCGCCAGACAAGCCCGCCACCCTGTCACATGGCTCTGCCACTCCGGAATGAATGCTTTGGGTGTGATCTGCCCCGCTTCCACAAGCGGCCCCTCTCTCCAGGCACTCGGTTCCCAGGGGCAGCGCCATATTAGTAATTCGTAACCCCATGCTTCAGTGAAGTTGATTGGTCCAGAACTGGACACTTGACCAAGCAGAACCAATGAGACCCTTCCCCAGAATTTTGGAGCTGAAATAGAGAAAGATGAGTGAATCTCTGACTCGGTGGCTGTGAGGTATAATGCCCCGGAGCATCAGCCATTATAGTCTCTGTCACAGGAGGAAAAGTAGTCTGCATGAGAGAGAAGAGAGATACCAACGAGCAGAAGGAAGACATGGAGAGAAGAGGTTCCTAGGTTCCTAGTGTTCTGAGCCCAGCCACAGTGTTGCCTTGAGTTCTATGAGATGCCTGTTTCTCTATGAACAACGGGAGAGCTTTAACTCCATTTTCCTTTAAGCTACCTTGAGTTGAGTTTTGTTCTTCGCAACAAGAGAGAAGCAAATGTCAGACTTTATTGTAAGCACCTATTTCATTGATCAACTTCTCTGCTGATGGCAAGCTCCTATCCCTGTCTTCTTCTTCCCTGCGGAATCAGGGCTCTGGGCTCAATGCATGGCATGTGCTAAGTGCTCAGTGCGCTTGTAGGGAATGGTGGTGGTAGTGGCAGCGGGTGTGGCAGCTGCTCATTGCTGCAGAACAGGCACAGCCATAGATTGGTCATTGAATCTCTCCAGTGGCTGCCCCATCTGACAGCTTTTGTGACCCTTCTTGTACCCCAGGGGCCAGCAGAGGGGAGGAGAAGGCACAGGCTCTGGGACTCAGGTCAGTTCCGTGCTTTAGGAACACAAAGAGGGCATCGGACAGCTTTAGTGACACTCCTAAGTGGCTTTGGACCTGACGCAGGGGTGACCCCCACCATAGGTTCAGGAATGGGTCGGCTGTTATTCAGGGACTCTTTCATTTCCACAGCCTGATGATGAAAACGAACGCCATGGAAACCCACTCCTGCACGGCCCCTGGCATTTCCAGAGAAACGGGATCCTAGTCCAGCGGCCCAGCACACTGACATTTGAGGAGCCGAGGAATACATCCCGGCTCACATCAACCCGCAAACGTGTCCGCAAAATGCATGTGGCATTCCGTAGAAATCTCAGCCCCTGGTCATGAGCAGAGGGTGGGGCAGTGTTCTGTCACTCCTCAGAAACAGCACAGCCCAGGAGTGGAAACACCAGCCCTTTTGCCCTTGGAGAGCGGGTGTTTCCCAAAATGGATCCACAAAGGGCAAAGCAGGTTAGGTAGTGAGGTTTAAATTAGGCATAATTACTCAGTGTCATAGTCGCAGGCCCTACTATTTTTTTTTAGATCTACAGAAGCTTCTAGAAGCCACACAGGCCTGTTACTCTCCCTTTCTTCATTTTCCTCTCATTTTTAATTCTGCTATTGCACTACAAAGATATTTTATGTCAATGTTTTAATATGTATTATCATATTGGCATGGGACTTACTTTTATTTATACAATAAAAAGTCACCGTCTCTGTCCCCTATCTTCCCAGTGCTCCCCACCCCCACACATCCACCACTATTAGTTTCTTGTTTCTCTTTCCACAGTTAATTTATGCAAATGCAAGCAAATACAAATGCATATATTCTTATTTCTCTCCCCTTTTTACGTAAAAGGTAGATGCTATATACACACTGTTCTGCACCTGGCTTTTTTCACTTAACAATCTACCTTCAGGGTTTTTCCAATCATACACAGAGGGATTCTTTGACCTTTTTCAGCTGCAGATTATTCCAGAGTGTGGCCGTCATAGATGATTTTAGCCCATCCCCTACTGATGGCCATTTTGGTTGTTTCTATCAATGTCAATGCTGTAGTAAGTAACCACGTACAAATGTCATTTGACACATGTGGAGGATTGATTGCATTGATGGCCCCAAGTCTTCGCCTCTCCCTGTATCCTTGCCTTTTGACTCTTGACTTTGCTGCTTCTCCCACTACAGAGGCAGAGTACATCTCTTTGCCCCCCTCCCCACGCTACTTGCTCAGCAGACTTGATGCAAACAGAAGCTTTAAAAAGCACTTGAAGTTTCCGTTTCCTCTTTTGTTAGCCTATAATTGCCATGAAACATGCCCGGGCCAGCCTGAGAAGAAGCCAGCCTGCTGGAGAATCAGAGCAGGTACGGACCCGCATTGCCCGGCCGAGGCCGCCCCAGACAAGCTGGCCCCTGGCCAAGGCCCATCAGACCACAGACACGCCAGTGAACTTAGCCAACATTAACCTAGTCTAACACAAATCATCAGAACCACCCAACCAACCAACTAGTGAGAAATAATAAATAGTTGTGGTTTCAAGGCACTAGAATTCGGGACAATTGGTTATACAGCAATAACTAACCAATACAACATACAATACATGTGAAAGTAGGATAAATTCCCAGAAGTGAAATTGCTAGGTCAAAGGGTATGTGCATTTGAAATTTTGATAGACATTGACAATTTCTGTACATAGGTTTGGACTAATTTCTGCTCTTACAAGCAATATGGGAAAGCACTTGTTTGTGGACAGCCTCACCAGCGGAGCATTATCAATTTTTCAGATTTTTGCTAATCTTCTAGGTAGAAAATCATCTCAGTTTAGTTTTATTTTGTATTTTCTTATTATGAGTAAGAGTAAGCACCACCTCACATGTTTAAAAGCCATTTGTAAGTCCTTTTCAATAAACTCTGTGTCCATATGTTTTGCATATTTTTCCTATTGGATCATTGATATTTTTCTTATTGATTTCTAGGAACTTTTAATATATTGGTGATATTAGCCTTTTGGCTGTGATTACCCTTCCTCAAAACCATCTACTCCCAGATAAGAAGCCTAATGGCAAGCAGAAGTGAAGAAATAGGGAAAGCAGAGTTTAGATAGAAAGTTACTTTTCCTCCAACAATCAATAACTATACATGGAGCACTTTCTCATCTCAAGGCTCTGAGCTGGGTATCCCAGCATACTCAGAAAAATTATGATATAATACAATATTCAAGGAATGTTGTAGAGATGACTATTATTAAATTTCCACATATATCAACCTAGAGTCCATGCTTAAGGGGTAGACTAGGGGACTTATATATATTCCACATGGCCCACCCTCCCTGGCCAGTGCTGATTGGCCAGGGCAATACACTTGATCTAGAGCCAATCCCCAACCTGGACTAAACCAATTAGATTATCTTCTGAGATTTTGAACTCAGAGACATAAAATCAGACAACAGTGGGCCCTGCAGCTGTCGGAACATTTCACAGAGTTAGTTCTGCCATTTTGGACAGCCAAACTGAGCCATGTGCAATCAGACAAATGAGCCAAGGAAAGGCCAGTGAGCGGAGACAGAATACTGCTGTCACACAGAGAACCATAGGGAGGAGCGACCATGGGTCCCAGACTGAGGGAGAGAGACAGACAGACTGCAACCTCATTTCTAGCTCTTCAGGTCCCAGCTCCTGTCCCCATGTTCCCCAGTAGTTTTCCTGCCGTTGTATTCTATAAGGGACCCTCGTATCCTGTTATTAACGTCCTGTTTCCTTGAGCTAATTCAAGTAGTATTCTGATCCTTGATATCAAGAGTGTCCTAAGACAAGGCATTTTCATATCAACTGAAAGAAGATAAAGCATTTTCATTTTGTCTGACTTATCTCTACTTTCAAGAGTTTTGTGGGTGCAATCACCCCTGATTTTATAGCTAGAGAAAGTAAGATTGGAGAACTTGGGGGCTTGGCCAAGGTCACCCTGACCACAGAGGGCAGAGCTCAGCTGCCAGCTGGAGGCGTCTGCTGCCAAGTGGGCTTTCCCTCCACCCCACCTTGCTGTCTGCAGGCCAAAGCATTATATAAGCACGTGCTAAATCATGGGGCTGAGGCTCTAAGTGCTGACCAGTTCCCTGGAGAGGGTGATCAATACAGCTAGTGTAGCCAGGGAGGCTGGCCAGGGGGGCCAGCCCAGCCCCAGATGACCTCTCTGGCTCCCACCCGTCCCCTACCACACACACTTGGGGATGCTTCCCACTGTCACTCGTGCTTATTTATGTGTACAGCGCCCTTCCTTGGAGGAGGGCTGGTGTGCTAAAGGAAAATTTGGACACTGGTCTCCCAAAGAGACAGGCTTGGCCTGCAGGGCTGCTCATGTGGCCCCTACAAAAGCCTGGCCACCTCTTCAGGGATGCACGTGGCCTTGAATTCCACACAGCATCGCTCTTCCCACCTACCTGTCATCCCAGCCATATTTCACACTGGAAGTGGGGAAAGGGGGACACTGAGCAAAGTGGCCAGCCACGGCGTCCGTCACAACTATACCCTCTCCCAGCAATCAACAGAGGGGCCCAGAGGGCTCAAGTGGCCTCAGGTTCGCCTCCAAAGATCCTGATGTTCAGGTGGGGAGGGCCACACTTGGGAGTGGGAGAGGATAGGCCACAGCAGCGGTGGAGGGAGGGGGGACAGGACGGCTCTCAGACCTCCCCGGTAGGGGCAAGCGGTCCCCTTGAGGAATGCACTCTGGACTTTCTACAGCCACATCAAAGAAAATAATTAGTTCACCCAATCTTTCCTAAGCACCCACTATGTACAAAACTTCCTGCAGGGCGCTGGCATGCGTTCAGGAGGCTTCTGGGTGCATTCTCTATAGGGGGAGGGGACCGGGCTGGAACGTGGGGGAAGGGGAAGCAGGAACTAAATCTCATGCCAAGTAGGACGGAAATTGCATTTCTTCCCCTCCTCCTCATCCTCCTGCCTCCCTCCCAGCCCCTCCCTGACGACTCACTTTTTATCTCTCTCCAATTACAGTTTTAAGCATTTAGGGTGTTGCTGTTTTAGTTTTAAATTTTGTTAGGCTCAATTTATGCCACTTAGTAAAACCTCTATTCCAAATGAAGCCAAATTAGAACTAAAACACTGCAAGCAATAAACTGCGAGCATTACTTTGGGGTTGGGTTGGCTTTTTGATTGTTTGTGTAAATGAAGCCGAGAGGATTCCACAGTTTCTCAGGCCTGGGTGAGGGGAGCGATTCCCCAGGGTGGCCCTGGAGGTCTGTCAGCTGGCTCGGGCCAGCCTTCTCCCTCGCTGCCCAGGTCTGGAAGAGCAGGTTCATGTGCAGCCGGGCGAAAAGCGAGCCTCTGAAACAGGTCACAGCATCCCTGGGCGGTGCCCTCCGCTCGCTGACCCCTCAGCTGGCAGTCGCTCTCCCAACAGCAGCGTGCCAGGGCTTCCTGCTGCATGGCCAGCAGCACTCTGGCAGGCCCTGCATCAGCAGGTGACAGCCACCCACCGCCACTGCTCTGTGTACACTAAATAGACGTTGAATTGAATTGAGCTGGCTGTAACCGGGGACACAGTCTGGAAACGTCTCCTCCACGCCCTTGCCGTGCAATGCCTGAAAATGCGCCCTTACCTTCAGTGACCAGCCCGCTCTGCTCTGGCTCTGGGGTGCTCATCTGGGTGAAGATGAGGCCTGAAGAGGAGGAAGAGGGGGGTGAGGAGGAGGAGGGGGAGGAGGAGGAGGAGATCCTGAGCTGCTAATTAGGCATCTGGTGTTAGGGGAGGTGGCTGCCAAGCAGGTCAGAGAAGTTCCCAGCTGATGAGCCAAGGATTTGAGCCCTGAGCTGGGCCTCCTTGGGGCCCTCAGGAGGTGACATCTGGGGTTCCCAGGCTGGCCACGTCTGTGCCAGGGGAAGAGGGCAGGGAATACTATGACGACTGAGAGCCGGAGAGGGGAGACTAAGGCAGCAGCGATGGCCGCAGGGACGAGATAGTGACTAAGGACCGCTGTGCAGCTTGCCAAGTGACTTGGCGTGTCCCCACAGCAACAATAAAGGCCTAGTGTCTGGCAGGAGATGGGGATTTTGTGTGCAGAGGGACACCTTACTCCTGACCCTGGCAGAGAGCCACAGTCATCACGAACAAGAGAGAACAGACATAAGGGGGGCAGAGATGTCCTTCAGAGGAGCAGGGCTGGCCTGGGGCTGGGGGAGGGTTGTCTGGGGAAACAGGACAGGATAAATTCACGTTGAGGGCCAGGGGTGGGGGCAGGGGTTGCCCTACTGAAGGAGTCTATTATGTTTGCAGTAATCTCTCAAAGCAAGGGGGAAATAAAGTACAATCAGTGGAGGAAACTTCTGGAACAATTTAAGGGAAACTGGACAAAACCCCCAGAGACTATAATAAAATGGCATCTGGAGTCCTGCTGGTTCCTGCAAAGGAATCCATGACCCAAAGGCATAGGTTACCCTCTGTCACAGGCTGGGGTCTCTGGAGCAGAGAGTTTTGCAACAAGGGTTACCTGGCTCAGTGTCCTGCCTTGAGCCAAAATGGCAGGGCCCTTATCACAGACCCCACCCCAGTTCAGCCACCAGATATGGGCCACCCCAGGAGAGTATGGCCTGGGGCAAGGCGCTCTCAGCAGCTGAAGCCCTGAGATGAAGCCCATGCCAAGACCTAACAGCTAGAGGCTGTCTGGGGACCGCACAGCTGGCACTGGGCAGTCAGGCCTTCCTTGAAGGGGGTTCTGGGCAGCGCCTCTCCGTGTTAGCCACATTGTCTCCGTTCCTTAATTTCTCAGCTCCTAGCACATGTGGACAGATAAATCTCTTTCTTTTCTTCCTGGCTTGGTTGCCCCCCCACTGTCCCTCCGGAGGCTGATGCACGTCTGGAACCTGGTCTGACCCTAGCCCAGCCCAGTGTTTTTGATTTGCTAAATAATCCCAGCGCCTGGATGAGAACTCTGGTCTGATTTCTCCATTGTTCCTCCTATACTCAGGCACTGCGTCCCGGTAACCACCGGCCATCACAGCTTGCTACTGCCGGGAGCCTAATGCTTATGGCTTGTTTGGGGGTCGGTTCTGCCGGGCCAGTCATTGTGCCACTCACCGGGCACTGGCCAACTCAGGATGAGCCTCAGACGAGCCGAACCACACTTATATAGGACAAACCAATCAGGACCACAAAACGTCCATGGCTTGACCCATCAGCTGTGGTGAACATGGTCCCCAACCCAGTCCCCCTTCTTCCCAGGCCTTGCCAGTGAGACGCTGTTACTTGTTCCCAGCCATGTAGCTTCACACCCAAAGAATCCAGAGCTCCAGCTCCACTTTTCAGCCTAGTGGTTGGAATAACCGGCACATTCTCCAGATACCCTCCAACTTCCTGATTTGCCTTGGCTGTTCAGAGGCCCAACTTCTCCCTCTGGACTGATTTTAAGGGTCCTGAAGAGGAACAGAACTGATCTGGGGAAACATAAGGGCTGAGCTAAACATCCTGGGCAGATCCCAGCCCGCATTTCCCCTCCCAACATATGTCCTAATCTCCCTGCTTTGCAGCTCTCGAAGAAAGCCCATTTGGAGTGGCTGCTTCCCTTGGCACAAATTATGGCCCAAAATGACCAGTGTTGGGGGCTGATCGAGGAAGCCAGGAGCAGCTTCCGGCTTACGTGGTAGTAGGAAAGGAATGCCTAGCGCACTTCTCTAATACAGACTGGGCAAGAAGTTAGGGGAGGGCATGGCACACACAGCAGACATGCACCAGCCAGTGCCAGCTGCACCAGGAAGGTGGTCTTGGTTGGAGCTGCTCAGCCCACTCTTGTTTGTAACTTGGGTCAGCAAGAAGCTGTGGGCTTCTGGGGGTGGAATCCTACAGGCCCACTTAACCCCCATTACATTCGTTCCCTAATATACTTTTCACCTTCAGCAAATAGTGCAAATTTAAATTTTTACTCACTGATCAAATATTTACTCTGTGAGCTGCCAGTCTGGCTGAGCTTGACTTCTACAATTCTGCACGTTTGTATTAGATGAATTAGCATTTTATTGTTGGCAGATTCGAAGGTGAGATAAGGAAGACCAGAGGTAGCAGCCCAAGAGATTCTCTGTGAAGAATGAGTTCAGCTTAGTCTTCTGTCTTGGTGTAAGTGACAGGTCTTCCAAACAATTCATCAGATATTTGAAAACATTGTTTTGGAAGTTATAAAAGACAACTGCTTCTAAAGAACAACAACTTTCTGTACTTCTCATATTCATGGCACAACCTTCAAAATCTGTTATCTGGAAAAGTGGGTTCAAGGTGTATCTCATTGATTTTTTTGCCATATAAGCTTGAGCAGATCAGGTCACCTCTCCGAGCTTTAGTTTCCTTTTTGGCATGATGGGTATAGTAATATTACCCCCATCAGAAGATTGTTGCAAAGGTCAAAAAGAAATATTCCAGGTGACAACACTGTAAAATGTAAGGCAATAAATGAAGAGTTGTATAAGACTAGAAACTGAGGCCATTTTAAAACATGGCCCCCAAATTCTCTGATACTCCTCCCATCAAGAATTGGGGTCGATACCCTCTCGCCGTGGATCTGAGTGGGCTCATGACTGCTTCAACCCATAGACTATGGCATGAGTGACACTGTGTGACTTCTGAGGCTGGATCAGAAAGGTGTATATAGTTTCTGCCTGGTTCTCTTGGGACAGTAGCAATGGGGGATCTAATCACCACATAAGAAGTCTAACCATCCTGAGACTGCTGTGCTGGGGAGGCCACATGCAGATGCTCCAGGTGATAGCCCATCCCTGCTGAGGCACCAGACATGTGAGTAAAGCCATTCTGGACCCTCTAGACCCAGCCCACTCACCACTGGGTGTTCTCAGTAGATGCCACAAGGAGCAAAAGAACCGTCCAGCTGAGCCCTGCCAGAATTCCTGACCCACAGATCCGTGTGCACAATAGAATGGGTGTGGTTTCATGGCACTAAATTTGGAGTGGTTTGTTACACAAGAATAGTAACTGGAACAAAAATTATACACTTATTAAGTTCCTGTATCTGCCAAGAGATCAAAGCTCCTATGTCATTTTGTTTCCTCATTCCTATTGGACTCTAGGAGACAAGGTGAAGTGGGATTTCTCTTGACTAACTTTGCAAATATGGGATCACAGTATTTTCAAGAGTACATGGAACAATGAAAGACTTGAACCCAGGAGTCTTACTTCCCCCATAGGACAGAGCTGCCAGGTCCTCAAAGGGAGGGTTCTAACCCCACGTAAAGAAGTTAATGGGAAACTCCTAATTACCCAAGCAATAAAGTAGAGGGGTGCCACAGAAAACCACAAACAGCCCAGCATCCCCAATTAATTTCATCTTGATTCTGGAATGCTGGGGGTTTTGTTGTTGAAGCATGCTGTCCTTCCCACTTACACCTGGGCTTCTATTAAAATGCAAAAAAAAAAAAAAAAAAAAATGGCTTTCCCAGAACAGAACCTACACTGCCTGGAAGAAGCGTGGTGCAGCCCAGAAGGGCGTGATAAGTGTGTGGCAGTGACCTGCCAGGGATCTCCAAAATACCCAGCTTCAGAGACTCCAGAAAGCAAACAACCTGCACAGAGCTATCCAGCCGCTCATGAAAAGGCATATAGATCCTCCATGACGTCAAATCGCTCTTTCAACTGAGCATAATTTCTTTCAATGATGGGCTTGGAGGAGTTTCAGCGACGGTGGGGTTGTTTTTTTTTTTTTTTAATGAATCATAAACATGCAGATCAGATTTAGTGTTATGACTGTGGTGCGCAGAGCGTCACTGTTAATTCTTGCTAAGCGCTGACAGCGGGATCAACCCCCAAACAGCACAAGCAAATACACCATCCCAGCCCTGGGGGCTTAGAGACTGCATAATTACAGACAAGGCACAGTAGTCATTATCATCACCGGAACACTTCAGCCCAGGCACAGCACACCGCCACCCCCCCCAACCCACCTCGATCGGGAGTGCCCCCCCCCTCCGTGTGCCTGCCAGCTCCTTTCCCTCAACCGGGGAGCAGTTTGCTCCCACCTTTAGACCAGAAGGCGGGTAAAGGTCACCAAGAGCGGGGCAGAGCCGGAGTGCCCACACCTCAGTCCCGAAGGTTGCAAATCCGTGGCAGCTGAAGCTTCCTGTGAAATGCTACTGAGGAGGAGCTGGGGAGGCCGGCGTCTAGGACTGTGTGGAGTACACGCCAGATTTTGCTAAAAGCCGAACAGCTGAACAAGTCCCCAGGGCTGAGGATCACTCGGTGTGTCTCATCAAAGGCGGAGTGTGGGGGCTGGCGGCAGAGCGCTGGGCTGGCGGCAGAGCTCTCGGCTGGGGTGCCCGGTCACTGTGTATGCCCCAGGATTGCCCAGGGGGCCTCGGGAGCCACCGCTTGGCTGTTTTCACAGCAATCAATAAGGGCATCATAAAACTGCGCATCTGGATTTCCACACCACCCTTCCTCCCGAAGATTTAAAGGGAAAACCAAACTCCTGGGGTCTGTTGAACTCTGCTGGGCTCTTCTTCCCCTTCTCGGTCAGCTTGCGAATATTTAATAAGCCTCAGCCACTTGCAAGTCTTTGAGTTGGAGCTAAGAGGGCAAAAGAAGATAGAAAACAGGCAGCCTCGAGACCTGGAGGATGGGAAGGTGATTTTAGATCTTTCGGCTTCATGTTTTCCGGCGCAGGAATGCCAGGAACGATCCGTGATCATCCGGCATTCGGAGTCCCTGCTTTCTGCTACTTGCTTCTTGTCCAGGTCTCCCTCGGCCCTCCCAAGACACCGCGAGGGGGGATTACCACCTGCTTGACAGGTGAGGAAACTGAGGCTCAAAGGCACTCTGTTCTTCCTGACGCTGAAGGCAGACGGTCCCTGCCCTGGGCTGCACGAGGACTTCTCTGGGGAGCTGTTACAAACCCCCACGCCCAGGCCACATCATAGACCAAAGAAGTGTGAATTTCTGAGGCTGGGCCAGAGGCATCAGTACATTTTAGAGCCTCTGAGGTGGCTCCCACACGAACTTCAGGCTAAGAACCAGAGCTTTGTACCACTGTAGTGATCTTTCTTTCTCTTTCTTTCCTTCCAGCTGTCCTCCCTTCCTTGTGACAAGCATGCATTGAGTGGCTATTAAATACCAGGCCCATAAATCCCTGGTAAATGAGCTCCCTTCCCTCCAGAGCAGTGGTTCTCAGGGGCATGTGGAAGGGGGTGTCCCCCACAGACTATCACCCGGAGTGATGAGGGGTGACCCTAACAGGAAGGAGCTTGCCACAGTGGAGTCAGAAACAGGGGTGTGATCTAGGGAACTGGGGTGCCCCGAGGAGCCATCCTCCCAGTCTGCTTAGAGGCTTCAGAAAGAGTGGAATTTGGTGTTGACCATTCCAGGCTGGGAAATTATATCCCTAAAATAGTTTGCATCTCTCTGAGAGGAGAAAAATGCATGCCAACAAAAGACTGAGCCCAGCCCAGGCCCCCAGGGCCACACATAACCAGGGAGGGGCTCTCAAGCCACTCCTACTGCACCTACCAAGCTGCTGGCCTGGGCTCAGCCCCACCAAAGGAGTCCCCTTCTCTATTGTCAGGAACAGAAGGAAAATGGGAATGCCCTGCCCCTATTGTAAAACCCTCCCTCCCTCCTGGAAGCCAGGGAACAGTGCTGCAAATCAATTGTTTTCCAACTAAAGGATGCTCTGATGTGCTTGCTTCTTGCATATTGCATTCAAACGAGTGCCAGACTTCCCATGTCAAGTGAGATAGAGTGAATTTTTTGGGGTAGCCTGCAGAAATTTTTTATCTTTAAGCCATAACATGTAAAGAAAACACTAACCCTGTCTCTTAACCAGCATCAGGGAAGAATGGATTTTTTGAAAGAAATGAATTCGCAAGATAAGTAAAGCTCAACCCCTGTAAAGTCCAAAACCGAAAACCAAAAGCACACCTATTTTCAAATATACCAAGTCTAATCTGCATCACACATATCCCTGTTTCCTTGGATGGCACTCAGATAGTCAGTGTTGTCTTGGTGGCCCACTCAGCACCAACAACTGCGTCTTGCTGAAAGACAAGGAGGCCTGCGTGGCTTTGTCCCTTTGTCGGAGGGCCCCGCCCTGCTAGCCTCTTCGAACTCTGGTCTCCAGTGTGTCCCCATCTCTTCCTTTGCTCGGATGCTGACAATAACCCCTTTCTGCTGCTCGTAGTGTCCCTCTCAGTCTATATCCAAACCTGAACTCATTCATTTTCCTTCCCACTCACTCCTCTTCCTCTTCTAGTCATGGTTCTAGTCACGGAAGTCAAAAACAAAAAAACAAAAACGAAAGCAGGAATTGGAAGATTTTTAGAGCCATCTAGTTTGTTAGAAGTGTGTGTAAAATAAGAGTGAAGAGTTTCTGATGAAAAAGTATCTGAGCACTTCCGCAGGGATGACTGTCGAGGAACTTCAGAGCAGGGAATTCCCGACAGATTTCGTCTCTTCTTGATTGTTCCAGACACTTGATGTTGATAAGTCAAGTCATTTCTGGGTAAGTGAGGCATCATGGTTCATAGTGGGGTTTTTTGTTTTGGTTTGTTGTTGTTGTTGTTTTTTGTTTTGGGGTTTTTTTTTTTTTTGTCTGTTTCCTTTGGTTTAAGGCATCAATTTTGCATCATTCCAGAAATAGGCCACAATTTAGGGGCTCCATGGGAGCTCTGCGGCCTCTCTCCCCATCTCAATTCCCCCATAACGTAATCCCCCAAAGGAGATTCCCCAGGATCCCAAGTCGGAAAGAGCAACTGTCAGGCCAGGACCGACGTGAAGTGAGACCTACGCCTCCTCCTTCCCTCTTCTTCTTTTCTTTTCCTCCTCAGTGGGGGCACCCCCACCCCACCCACGCCCCCACCTACCTCGTGCAGCAGCCAAAAACCAGGGCAGAGGGTAGGGCTGACCCAGAATAAGCGAGCAGCCTTGCAAACAAGACTTGCCAAAGTTCCAAAGGGGAGTCCAGCTCCCAGACAGGCGGAAGGAGGGAGTACCCAGGCAGGCCACCCTAACCAGGAGCTGACCCAGAAACGGGATGTGATCAGCACACCAGGCCAGACTCACAGTCTCCAAACGTGAAAGATGGATGCGTAAGTCGGAGGCCAACACAGCCATTGGCAGCCGGGTCTATTCCTTTCCCAGGGCTGAAAAACACATGCCCACCTCTGGGCCATCCTCTTTCTGGTTCCTGGGAAACTGAGTCTGTGATCAGAATGTTGCATGTGTGTCATGGAAAGGAGAACCCGAAGTCACAGCAAGTGTCTCCACCCTGGGTGGCCTTGAATAAAACCTTGCTGATGTTCACTTTAGACCTCTTGACTCCCTGCTGACCACTCCTGCCTTTAACACAATCTGTCAAACTGGTCATAATATGACAGACGAAGCCAGAGCCATCCTTGATGTCCTGAGACAGTATCCCTGATGTCCTGGGTGGACCAAGCTGTCCCAGCTCTCACAAGCCCACAGGAGATGAGAGGGAACAGGAAAGGGTTTGGGAGGTCAAGGAGGGTAGACTTGCAACAGACAAGATTCTCATTTTCCCAAGCTCTGTAGCTCCGTAGTTCCTCATGGAAAGCCCCTATAAGCTGACTCCAGTGCCACTTATAAAACAAGTCCCTCTGGCCTCCCCTCCCTCCGGCTTCCAGGAGCCTTAACTGATTTAAGGTTCTGGATTCTCAGAGAATGCCTGAATGAGACAAGAGTGGGTGTCATGTCTCGCTTCCCCTGAGCACCGCATGGGGCCCGGCTGCTCAGGGCTGCCCAGGGACCACCGTGCCCCCTGCCCTGGTCTGTCACTCACTAGCGGAGCCCTCCTCGACCTCATGGGAGCCACCCAGAGACCAGCCTGGCGAGGCAGCTGTTCACAGCCTTTCACCGACCTCCCGGGCAGCTTGCTGGAGCCGTCTCTCTGGTTAACACGGGAGCTTTGGAATGAGGCGGGCAGAGAGAGACGTGGGGGTGGGGGACCTTTCTCAGAGCTTATTAAAAATCTTTTGTGTGCATAGAATAAGTCCAGTCTTGTCCGTCTTGCTCCCTCTGCACTTAACTTTTTCAGGCCCGACAAGCTTAAACGCTTCAGTTGGTCCATGAAACCAAAGACCTTCCTTGGCCTTTGACTGTGTCTAGGTTTCCTTTATGTGGCCATCATAATCAGACAGTGGCCCGACCCCAGGGCCCGAGGTGCCTGCTCCAGCTCTCCACAGCCCTGTCGTGTCTCCAGGGACCCACACGCTGTGCCAGGCTGGAAGAACAGTCTGGAAGGAAAGCCCGTTGTCAAACAAATTATCATTCTGGGAACACAAAGCCGCGGGGACCCTCAGGGTGCTGCTGACACTCGGGCGGGCAGCATCAGAGAGTCGCGTCTCCTGTGTGGCGCTGAAGTCCCAAGTTTGGAGACAGAAAGCTGGCTGATGGCCAACAGCAGCAGCAGCGGACACCTTATCTAAACAAAGGGAGAGGACACAGGGCACCAGCGGAAGGGGTGGGTGGACGCTGCGTGGGTGGTTTCGTGTTGCGATTTTTTTTTCTTTTGTAGCTGTTGTTTTCGTTTTTTATCTATTCAGTTTTGTAGTATTCAACAGCCGGGCACTTGGCAAAACCTGGCAGCGCTACCCGCACGGCCGTTTCCAGTCCAAACGGCCCCTGTCAACTTTTACAACCCTGCGCTAAAACTCTAGGCACGTCTCTTATTGCCAGCACCGGGTTATTTATTTGCCCGGCCTGTCTGGCCTCACATTTTTCACGTGTGTGTTACCCCTGCAGTTGCTTCAACTTCCCTCTGGCCCTTAAAATGCCAGTAAACGCCCAGTCCAATTTAGAGCTGGGAGGTGCTGAGCATCTCATCTTTTCAGGGTCCTGCTCTGGCTGGTGTCATTTTCGCCTCTGTTCAGCTTCTGACCTGAAGGAAGAGGAAGACTTCTCCATTGTGCAAATCGCTGTCTTTCACTGCAAACCGTTGTTGCTAATAATAACCTCACCGGGTACTCCATCAAAGGGCCCAGATGCCCCCTGCCCGCAGGGGGTGGGACGCACACACGACTCCGAGGGGACAAGGCTGGCCCAGGTCAGCAGGTGAAGGCCAACGCCTCGGCCACTCCATGTTCGGAAATCCCGGTCATATTCTGGAATTGGGCCTTTCATTCTTTTTTAATCCTTTATACAAACTGTGTGCGTGTGTATGTGTGTGTGTGTGAACATGGGTGTGTATATGTGTGTGCGTGGCTTTGAAATCAGCCAGAAAAGGGTTTTCATGGCTGAGCCTGACCCGGTGCGATGCAGAATATATTATTTCTTTCAGAGCGTGGATAGCAGATCTGCACGTGAAACACAGATCAAACACGGCTCGCAGAAACAATGGTCGGAAGCATAACCAGAGTGAATCGATTCCTTGATCCTGCTCTACCAAAAAATTAAAGAAGAGCATTCCTGGGGTTTTTAACCCAGATAAGACTTCAGCCACCGCCGTGTTTCCCACGTTCCCGGGTCTCCCGCTCCGGCGCTCCTTTTCTGTGTATGAAACGAGGGATGGAGTGAGCAGTGTCGAGTTCTGCTGGTCCATCTGGCTCGTTTAAAAAATTAAATGGCTCCATCCCTGTGCTCTCAACACGTGTGTGTGCGCATACACGGGCTTGTTTTACCTTTCCCGCAGAACCGGACAGGACAGACTCTGCCATTTGTCCTAACAGGACAACAAGAAGGCAGAAAGGGCCCCCTCCAGCAGCAGCTTTTAAAAGGACAAATGCTTAGAGCAAAAGTTTTAGTCCCCCAGCCTGAGGCCCATTCTGTCTCTCCATCCCCAAGTGATGACGCAGCCCCTTTACTCTGAAGGGTCTGTTTAAATATGTAGGTGGTCTTCCTCAAGATGGCTGGGTTTTATGTCGACATTGACCCGGGGCTGACCCCAGCCCTGAAGATCCCAGATTGCCCTGCTAGCTAGTGCCAGAAGGTGGATCTTGCTATGAGCGAGGCCAGCCCTCTCCCGGCCTTCTGATGGGCCACTGAGGCCACCCTGTTGGGCTGGTCAGCTGCAGCTGGCGTCCTCGCCTGATAGCTCCTCTAATCCCAAGGACACCCTTTATTTAGACACCGCAGTCCAGCCTGATCCTCAAGTCTCAGATTTGCTGGCTGGAGATGAGCCAAGGATGGCCCCAGGCTGACTCTAGGGGATCCCCAAAAGAGGCCAAAGAAGCCTCAGGAGGCAAGACTGAGCTGGAACTGAGAACTCAGGTTTGAATTCCTGAGGCCTGAGTTCAAATTCCAGCTCTCTCACTGGCAATGACCTTGGGCCACGGTGTAACCTCCCTGATCCTGGTCCCTGCAGCAATAAAATGGAAGGCCACGTGAAGATGGAGCAGAGAGAGATATGAAGTTGCTGGCCTTGAAGTTTGCAATGATGCAGCCACAAACCAAGGAATTCCAGTGGCCACCAAGGATGGAAAAGACAAAGAATGGTTCTCCCCTGGGTTTCCAGAGGAAGTGTGAAGTGCAGCCCAGCTGACACCTTGTTTGGCCCAGTGCAACTGATTTCAGGCTCCTGGCCTCCAGAACTGTAAGCAAATACATTCCTATTGTTTTAAGCTATTGATGGTGTGGTTGTTGGTTATGGCAGCAGTAGGAGACTAATACAGACTGGACTAAGGGCGGCTGGGAGGCGATGACAGAAGGGTACTAGATATTGTGACCCGGCCTGCGTTATCTTCATGGGCCCTCACAACAAGCTGGTGAAGTAGGGGGCAGGGTAGGCCCCACCCACGTTTTACTGATTAGGAAATGGGAGCTCTGAGAAATTGAATGTCTTGTTCAAGGTCACATGCTGTTTGGTGGCAGAGCTGGGACTGGAACAGAGGTCACCCAAAGCCTGGTGCTGTGCCCTCTCCACCAGCCACTCTACCTTGTGCCCACCCTGTCCCCTCTGAACAATTCGGAGCAGGTGGAAAGGAGGGCCCAGCCCCCAGCAGGAGCCTGGCAAGGCCTCTCAAGGGCTTAGAGGACAAGGAGACCCCTCTTGGGCCACCTGCCTGGCTCTGGGTGTTTGCATTTGGACAAGTGCTGTGGCAGAGGCCCCACTCGGGGATGGATGCCCCACCCTGAGTTGAGTTGCGTCTCTCCTCTTAGAGGAAAGGGAATCCAGGGACTTGAATTCTCTCTCGGTGACTCACCTCCAAGCTTTGTCAGGTCTCCCCGGGCCTCAGATTCCTCTGCGATGACATAGAAATACTAACAGGGCCGCCCTTCTTTGAGGAGCTCTGGGACTAGAGAATGAGCCTGAACAAGAATGCCCATGATGACGTAATTACCTAGCTCCGCTCTCCCCTGGCCCAGGCGGGTGGCCCTCTGGAGTCCTCTGGAACAGGAGGACCTTAGGGAAGCTTGCCAGGGATACCACACGGAGAGCCCACCAGGGAGGCCTTGCTCAGACTCTCACCCACGTGGGCCCCAGGGAAAGCCTGTGGCCTGGCCATGACTCTTGATCCTGGGACAGTTGGAGACCCTGGGGACTGAACTAACTGCCCCTACAACTCCATCCCTACTGAGTCTCTTTCCTGCTTCCCCGCTGTCCTTGCTCCCTTCTCCCTTCTCCTGAGAGCACAAGCTCCATAAAGCACATACGAGGGGTTCCCCACCTCTGGCTCTGCTTCCAGAGAATTTATATCTGGGATTGCTCAGTAGGTTGCAGGTAAGCAAAACCAGGAAAGGTGTGGCCCTGCCCTCCAAGAGCTCTGGCCTGGTGGGAGGAGCAGCTTGCTGGGGAATGCGGGGCAATATCCCACGTTCCAGGCGCTGCGATGCAGGTCTGCTGAGCCCAGCATGGAGCACGAGGGAGCAGGTGATCTGCTGAGTGTATGGAGGGATAATCAGGGAAGGATTCATAGAGGAGGTGACCCAGGTCAATGAGGAAGTGGCAAAGGGGAGGGAGGTGAAAAGGAAGCAGGAGAGAAAAGACAAGGCTCCTGTCTAGCCCATCAGGGGGCTACCAACTGCTGTGTGTAGCTGGAAGGCGGGGTGACGAGGTGGGGGCCCAAGACGAGGCAGGACCCCATCATAGCAGGCCTTGGGGGGCTCAGCTAAGGGGCTCAAACTTTCTCCTGAGAGCAGTGGGGAGCCATGGAAGGTTTTGGAGAGATTCGGGTTTGTTTCTGAGAGGTTCCCTTCGCAACACAGTAGAAGGATTTGAGCCAGGCAGCTGGAGGCAGGGATTTGGACAAGGTGACCTCTCAGGTCCTTTTCATGTTCTAGAAGTCTGCAGAAAAGACAGGAAGAGCTGTGGGGCAGGGAGAAGAGAGCTGGGTAAAGGCTGGCCTGTTTAATGCCCCCAACAGCAGCTATTGGGAGATAGTGATGAGCAGGCAGAGACCCTCCCTGAGGACTGAGCTCAGCCACACGCTTCCAGCCCTGACCCTGAGCCATTCCCACTTGGGCCCATCATGTGGCCAGGCCCTAGGGTCCTCGAAGGTGCCCAGGGCTGGCAGACAGGGCAGGAGGACAAACCGGGATGGCTGAGACAGCAGAGCAATGATGGACCAGGGAGAAGCTGCATCAGGCCCTAGGATGGAGCCAGGTGGGCACAAAGCCCTTATTTGTCTGCGTGATATGGGCACTTGGGGCCCCTCCACCCCTGCTCAGCCCTCATGCCTGTCCCTCTCCCGGTGACGTGCACGGGGCCAGCCAGGGTGAAAGCTGTTTTGTCCTTCAAGAGTAGCCTGACAGGCCCGGGCAGGGCCCGGACACCCGTCCCCCCGCCACCACTGCTAAGAGGGAGGCCCAGCTTGTGACCACCCCGAATTTTCCTCGCAGCCTCTTGGCTGGGCCTTTCTGCAAGTCTGGCGACAAGCTGGGAGAGCTGACAGCAAACGAGCCGAGGCCCTGGGTAGGGAGGGGCGCGAGGAGCTGCTCCATCATTAGAATGCAGCGCGACGCCGCCAGCCTTTCTCCGGTGCCCGGAGCTCCTGCCAAGCGCTGTGCGCGGAGCTGCAGGGAACAGGGCAGGACAAGGCGCCCAGAACCAAGCGTCCCGGGAAGACAAGGAGATGCTTGTCGGAGTTCTGGGAACTGGCGGAGGCCACAGGGCCAGGGACAGGCCCGGGCTGCCTGTGGAGGCAGCACAAGGAGCCCTGGTTCCCAAGGAGGGGCACCGGGAGTCTGGCCAACAGCGCCCCAGCCCTCTGTGCCACTCCACCCCACCCCCACTGTTCTTTCTGCCTGACTCCCTCTTCCCTGGCTTTAAAGAAGCCACCTTTAATCCCTTTCTGTGTCAATCCACAAACGCAGAGAGCTCCCACTAAACGGGGAGGATGAGGAGGGTGGGGGCCGGGCTGGGTGGGCCGGGAGCGAGGTCTCTGCCATGCAGCTCTAAGTTATTCTCACGCCTGCCCTCCGGGAGTTCACAGTCAAACGGGGGAGACAGATATAGTCACGACCACCCACGATGCAATCAGATAGAGAGGCTAAGTAGCATCTATACTTAGTAACAGAGAGAGAAGCGAGAGAAGCGCTTTGGGGAAAATCATCACAGTAGCTAACGCATCCGGCATTACCTGGCCCCAGGCGCTGTTCTAAGTGGTTTACATGCATTAACTCATTTCTTCCTCATCACAGCTCTCAGGCAGATGCTAGTGCTAGCCCCATCTGACAGATGAGGAAACTGAGGCACGGAGATGTTGAATGACTTGCGCAAGGTCACACAGGTGGAATGGACATTTGTCCCAAGTGGCCTGGCTCCAGAATCTGTGCCCTTAAGCACCAGGCCGGACAAAAGGAATAATAAATGGCATGTCCTTGGTCTTTGCAGTGGAATTGGTGAGCAGTGGAGAGCAGAGGGCCCTGGGTCCGGTAGACCTGCAGCGCTTGTAAAGTAGCCTTGGGCAAGCCCTGTGGCCTCTCTAAGCCTCAGTTTTCTCTCCACTCAAACAAGGAGAGCCACAGCACAGTACCCTCCTGAGGTAAAGGGCCACACGGAGCAGGTGGCCACAGACAGTGAGCAGTGCTTGATTTACACCAGCCCATCAGAGCCACGAGACCCTTCCGTGTTCATTCAGCTGACTTGGCAGAGGAGGATCCAGGGGCACCTGTGGGGCCTGGTGCCAGGACTCTTGGAGGGATGAGGGCATCAGGAATGGCTTCTGAAGGGGGCGGCCCCTCTCCCTCCCCAATAGAATAGCCAGGTCCCCAAAGTATCTCCCCTGAGCCCCCTACCTGGCTTGACCTCACTGTCAGACTCCTGAGCTGTCACCCAAGGAAGGGTATTGATCATCATCAGGGATACTCCCAAGTCCAGCAGCCCCCAGTGTTCAAGGACCAGGAGTCCCAAGCAGGTGACATCCAGATGAAGGTCCCAAATCTGAGGCTGAGGGTGAGGGAGGAGAGGCCTGGGGGAGCCCCCATCCCCCCCACTGAGGAGCTACAGAGCCTGCCTGGGGTTAGCTCTCCCCGGGAAAGCCACCCCCAGCCGTCACACCCTGTGCAGAGATTTGCAGATGGTTCCCTGATGCGATCTAGGGCCCTCCCTGGCTGGCATCCACCAGCTTCACATGCAATTAGGGGAAAATAATGTGGAAACGAGAGCTGGGTGGCCTGCCGGTGGCTCGCACCTGTAATCCTAGCGCTCTGGGAGGCCGAGACAGGAAGATTGCTTGAGGCCAGGAGTTCAAGATCAGCCTAAGCAAGAGCAAGACCCTGTCTCTAGAAAAAACACAAAAAAAGAAAAGAGAGAGAGAGAGAGAGAGTTGGAAGTTGTCCTGCTGTGGGGGTTGGAGGCAAAAGCTGGCTCCCTCTTAGGCTTTAGCCCTGGGCTGCTACCCACCTCTGTGACCTTGCAGCTCTGTGACCTTGCAGCTCTGTGACCTTGCAGCTCTGTGACCTTGCAGCTCTGTGACCTTGCAGCTCTGTGACCTTGCACCGGCTCTTCCTCTGCTGAGCACCCTTTTCTACCCCATATTGTCTGCCTGAAAATATCTGCTTCCAGCTTCGTCTCCTCCACGGCACCTCGTCTGATGAAATCTCCCCTCACACGCACATGCACGTGCACACACATGCACACACGTGCAACATATGCACGCATGTTCACGCACATGCCACACATGCACACACAGGGTAAAGTTTACCTTCCTCCCCTTATGCCCATGTTGCAGCACGTATACACTTTTATTGAAGAGAGTACCGCGTGGTGTTACATTTTTTTCTTTTACCTATCTCCCACTTCCAGTTAGCTATTGCTGCATAAAAAAAATCACCCAAAACTTAATGGTTTAAAACAACGACATTTATTTTGCTCAGCGATCTGCAATTTTAGCAGGGCGCAGTGAAGACTGCTCCTTTCTGCTCCACTCAGTGTCAGCTGGGCTCACATCAGCTGTTGGTTTGGGATTATGGCTGGGGCTGGGGCCAGAGCCCTATACGTGGCCTCTGCATGTGGCCACTGGGCTCCCTCTCAGCATGGCAACAGATTCCAAGAGGGGCATCCCAAGAACATGAGGCAGAAGCTCTAGTTCCCTTTATGACTGCACCCCAGATGTCATACAGCATTACTTCCGCCATAACCGTGAGCCTGTCAATTCCCAGGGAGGGGACACAGAATCCCTCATCTCAGCATAGGAGTGTCACATCCAATTGGAAGAAGACCTTATGGGATGGGACGTACTGATGCAGATACCCTTAGAAAATACAATCTGCCACATTCTCCCACTAGAGTGTATGACCCATGAGGATAGGTGGCATAAGTTGGTGCTAAAAAATAAAAATGCTTGCAGAAGAAAGGAAGAAGAAAGGGAGAGAAAGGGAGAGAGGGAGGGAGGTACTTTATAACAAAAACATGGTCGGCTGTGGTGGCTCACACCTGCCATCCCAGCACTCTGGAAGGCTGAGGCAGGAGGATCACTTGAGGCCAGGAGTTGGAGGTGGCAATGAGCTATGATGATACCAGGGCACTCCAGCCTGGGCGACAGAATGACAGTCTATCTCAAAAAAAAAAAAAAAAAAAACAGCAAAGGTAGTCACAGACCCTTTAGAGCTGGAAGTTACTGAAGAGATCATCTAGTCTGACTCTCCCATTCTACAGATGAGATAACTGAGGTTCTGAGGTGTACACACTCCATCCAAGGGCTCAGAGCCCTTTCAGTAATTTCCAGTCTCTGAGTCACTCTTCTCCCCATAGTAGGGGAGAGAAAGCCACTTGACACCAACATGGGTCTTGGGCCTCTTCCAGTTCCCAGATTCAGTGCCATCTTGGCATTCAAGAGGTGTCAGCCCAGTCCTTGGGCTTAGCATTTCAAGACTTGTTTCTCAGGCCTGATCCCCACCACACCCATACACCAGTCCCTGCCTGGCTCCCTCTGCATGGGAGACTGGACCCTGGGCCTGCCTGGGGCTGGAGCCTGCCTTGCCCTCCGGCCTGCTGTCAGCCTCCCTGGACCTCCATGTGCCAGCCCATCCTGGGCTCACTCGACTGTCAGACTCAGTGGAGACAGAGAGGGAGCACTGGCTGGGGAGTCTGATGAGTCTCCATCCAACTAAAGGCTCAGGTAAGCACACCCTAGGGGGCAGGGCCTCCTGACAGGTGAGTGGGGCAGAGAGTAGAGGGAATCTCATCCATGGTGGATGCCACAGCTCATTGGAGGTGCCGAGAAATGGCAATTCCTCTTCTCCGCCTTTTCCTGATCCTCTATAGCCTCAGGAATGGCAGTAGTGCCCAGCCCAGGGCTTTCTCAGATTCTGAAAGTTGGAGCTTGGGAGGGAAGAGGATGTCTGGTCTCTTAGCCCTGGCCAGGAAAGCAGCAGAGAGCTCAGCTTGTTCAGCCACGGTCTCCCTGTGGAAGGGACAAAGACTCACCAGTCCTCTCCCAGCCTGGCAAGAATATCCCTCAATATCAACCAATTCCCATTACACCACTTCTGAAGTTACCCAATAGTCTAGTTAACTCTTGATGCATAACAAAAGACCCCAAAGCCTAGTGGCTTAAAATAACAGCCTTTTTATTATCTTTCATAATGTCAGGGGTTAGGAATTAAGGCAGGGCTCAGTTGGGTGATTCTTCAGCAACACAGGGCATTGACTGGGGTCACTTGGTAGCATTCTTCTAGTAGCTGCTCTGATCTAGAGGATCCAAGACAGCCCCACTCCTGTGCCTGGTGCCTTGGCAGAGGAGGCAGGAAGGCTGGCTGAGCTGGGCCTCTCTCCTTTCCCATGTGTTGTCATGACCTCTCTACGGGGTCTCTCCAGCAGTGTGGTCCAACTTCTGACATGGTGACTTGGAGCTCCAATAGACCAAGGCAGAAGCTGCTGGTCTTTGAAAAGGCTAAGCCTGACACTGGCACAGCATCGCTTCTGCCATCCTCCACTAGCCAAAGCAGCTGGAGCCTGGCCCAGATTCAGGGAAGGGGAAACACGTCCTACCTCTCAATGAGGGAAGCATGAAAGCATCTGTGGGCCTCTTTAAGCTGCCAGAGCCCAGCAACCTTTAGACCCAGGGCCTGGGCTCCTGAATAGCTGTCTGCCCACCAGGCAGTTCTGTGCCCAGGACCAATGCCACTGCTCACTCCAGACTGAGCTTGTTATGGGTCGAATTATGTCCCCTCACCATTTGTATGTTGAAGTCCTAACCCTTGGACCTCAGAATTTGGCCATATTTGGATATAGGGCCTTTACAGGGGCAATCAAGTTAAAATGAGGCTGTTAGAGTGGACCTAATCCAAACTGACTAGTGTCCTTATAAGAAGAGGAAATCCGGACACACAGAGGGACTTCAGGGATATGTGTGCATAGAGGAAAGGCCATGTGAGGACACAGCAAAAAGGTGGCCGTCTCCAACCAAGCAGTGACACCTTGATCTGCTGACACCTTGATCTTGGACTTCTAGTCTCTAGAACTGTGAGAAAATAAATTTCTGTTGTTTAAGCCGCCCACTCAGTGGCATTTTCTTATGGCAGCCCGAGCAGACTAATATGGAGCTCCTACAGGTAATTAACACGCTGGCATTTCGGTCTCTATCACTCGTTGGGAATGTGGGGAAGAGTCTATTACTAGCTGCTTGGAGAGTTTGATTAACATGACAAAGGAGGCTCACAGAATGGGGGCAAGGGTAGAATCAAGGTCCTGTCCAGCAAGGTGAGGCTTGGCCAGGCCCCCTTGGAGTGCCAGGCAGGTACAGGCCAGGTGTGTGGCAGCCCAGAGCAGGCAGTTAGTCAGGGCCTGCCTGTCCTCTCCATGCCACCCCAGGGTCCGGGGAGGAGTGGTCAGCCTTAGCTGGGCCTTGGTCAAGATCCCAGGACCTTTTTGGAGAGACACTGAAGGGACAGATAAAGGATTCAAGTCAGGTTTGGCATTCAGAGCATCTAGGCATCCGCTGGGGTGACAGATGTTTGTCACACAGGCCATATCGAGCTCCTCTATGGCTTCCCCCACATGGCCATTTCCACAGCCTCCTCCACCGGGGATGGTGCTGCTTAATCCCAAAGGATGGCGATGGCCTCCAAGAGGTAACATCCACCGACGCTTGAGTGCCAGGAGGCAAGAGATGCCCAGCAGTGAGGTGGTGATTGTTACTGTTGTCCTTCCAGAAAGAGGCAGCTGTGATCACCCTGGGCCCGGACTACCTGCCCCGCCCCCGCTCAGGCCAACTCCTGGTCAGTGTGCCCACCATTGCCCATGGCGGTCGGGTCACTTGATGGAGGTTTTCTGCACCTAGAAAACAAGCAGAGCACCAAGAAGAAGGTGACAGCCTTGTCGAGAGCTCTGCCACAGCCCCTGAGCTGCCAACCTGGGCCTTGCACTTCCACCAGAAGCCACCCACTCAGGGACACCTGGGCTCCCAGGGCCTTCGGGCCGGGCTCGTGTTACCCAGGGCAGTCTCTTCTCATGCCCGGGAGAGGGAGCTGGGCGGGTGGACACGCGGCAGAAGCAGACGCAGGGAGCGGACTCAGGAAACAGCCACGGGCGCTCGCGAGCACAGGCCTGCAGCTCCCGGCCGAGGGCCTCAAGGACAGAACATGGCTTCCTCCTCACCGCAGCCTCAGTGGAGGCTGCTTCATTTTAGCTCCCTTTGTAAGGTCGAAGGGAAGCTCAGAAAGGGGAGGCGATAGGTTTAAGGTCAGGCAGCTGCTATGAAGCAGAGCCCAGATTCAAGGTCCCATCTGGCTGATGCAATTTCTCTGCCCTTAAACTCTGCTCTGTGTTACACCTCCAGACTAACGCGGAACAGAGCGTGCGCGTACATATGTACGTGCACGTGCGTCTGAGTTTAGAGTAATCGCAATATATTTCAGCACAAGTAACAATCACACGACACTTCACTGTTTTGAAAATTCATCACACTTCCTGGCATCAGGAAATTTGTCACTGACCTCAGTTCATGGCCATGTTCATGGGCTTCTCTCCTTTGGTCCCCCTTCTCTCTCTGGCCCTTCCCTTCCCCACTTGCAGACTGTCCCCTGGAAAATTCTTCCTAATCTATTAGGCAAAAGAATTCAGTCCTCATCAGCCTTACGCACCAACCCAGAGCCGGGAAAGGCCCCGCCGGGGGTCATGGAAGCGTCGTAATGGCTTTAGGCCTGCCAGAGGAAATGGCTCTGGTCTCTGCCAGCCCACCCTCCTCTGCCTTCTTTACTCTCCACAGTTCGACACTCTTTAGCTGGAAAAGGCCCAGCAGCAGGTAGAGCAACTGTGTCACTTTACAGATGAGGACACTGGGGCTCAGACGAGTGATGTGGTTTGTCCAACGACAAGGAGCCCATTTCTGGAGATTTGTGGCTAGAACCCAGGGATAGAGATGCCAGATCATACTTAGCCTGGTACTTCTTACCATTTGATGGGTTGTATCAGTAGGATGGGCTTTGGCTGGTGTAGTGATAGGAAGTCTGTATTAGTTCTCTGTTTCTAGGTAAGAAATGGCTCCAAAACTTATCAGCTCAAAGTAGCATACTTTTATTATTTCATACAGTTTCTGAAGATCAGGAATGTGGGAGCAGCTTAGTTGGATGGTTATGGCTCAGGGTTATTCACAAGGCTGCAGTCAAACAGTGTGAATACCAGGAGGCGGGATAATTGAGATCTATCTTAAAGGCTGCATACCAAAAAAGCCCAAGATAGTAGTAGCTTAAACAAAAGAAAAATGTATTTCCCTTCTCACAGATAAAGCCTATGGAAACAGTCCAAAGTTAGTATGATGGTTCCATCTTCATGAGAGATCCAGAGGCCTTCCTTCTTGTCTCTTTGCCACCTCATGGTCTAAGATAGCTGCTCAAGCTCCAGCCATCACATCTGTGCTCTGGCCATCATATCTGCACTCAGCCAGCAAGAAGAAAAAAGGTTGCTTTCCCTTTACAAATATCTCCTGAAACTTGCACATAGCACATCTACTTACATCCTCTTGGCCAGCAATTAATCATAAGGTCACTTCTAGCCTACAAAGGAGACTGGATAATATAGTCTTTATTTCACACGGCCTATGTGCCCAGAAAGAATTCAGAGGCTTTATTGCTGGGAAGAAAGGGGGGGGGGAGTGGTTGTTGGGGGATACTAGCAATCTCTGTCTTTGATAACCCAATAAAGGCTATGAACTCTTTCACAGAAAAAAAGAAATCATGTCTATGCGAAAGTGTGTATACAAATTTAGAGGGCTTGTGGACACCTGCGAAGCCAGTTCATGGATGTCACACAAAGAACCTCTGCACCTCTAGCCAGGACCTTAGCTTGTTCCCATGTGTAAACAGTGTTTTACTGTTTACAGTAACTCTGACCCTTTGGGCAGAGTCCCTACAAGAGGTCAAGGGACAGGACCAGCACATTTCCTCAATGGAGCATGGGCCACTTCATCTGATACCGACCTGGTAGGATGTTCCACCCCAAGAAGTGCCATGCTGGTGTCCAGCAGAGCGTGGACCTCACTTTCCTTCAGTGACTTCATGCAGAGCAAGGGCTGATAAGGAAGCAACAGACACAGGTTGGCGTCATGGGTCGTCATGCTTAAAGACACCCATTGGTGTTTTTTAAGAATCAGCGAATAGTGTTAATTGGGATTCTAAATCAGCTTTTCTCTGTTGATATTTAAATTGCCAGGTTACAAGCACACAGTCATGGAGCCATTGTCAACACTATTCAAATTAACCATACTTTTCCTAGAACTGAAAAATAGTCCAAGGTTAAAACCATAATTAGATACCACTTCACATCCACTAGAATGGCTAAAATAAAAAAGAGTGACAACACCAAGTGCTGATGAGGATGAAAGCAAGTGGTGCTGTCTTACGTTGCTGGGTAGAATGGAAAATAGTACAGCCACTTTGGAAAACAGTTTGACAGTTCCTTAGAAAGTTATACATGCACTTACCATAAGACCCAGCTTTCCCACTCCTGGGTACTTACACAAGAGAGAGGAAAGCATTTGTCCACAGAAGAATTTGAACATGAATGTTCATAGCAGCATTATTCACAGCAGCAAAAAATACCTCAAAACAACTTGAATGTCCATCAATGAATATGCAAACTTTGGTACATCCACATAATGGGAAACTACTCAGCAATAAAAAGGGGCAACATATTGATAGACACAACAACTTGGATGAATCTCAAATACAATATGCTGTGTGAAAAAAGCCAAGCACAAAAGAAGACCCACTGTGTGATTCCATTTATATGAAATTTGACAACAGGCAAGATTAAGCTATGATGATAGAAATCAGAAAAGGGAAGGAGCATGAGAGAACGTTCTGGAATAATGGAAATAAGCTAAATCTTGAGAGGAGGATGGATTATGCAAGAAAACTCCTCGAACCATAGCACTTAAGATTGGTACATTTCGGCCAGGCGCGGTGGCTCATGCCTATAATCCTAGCACTCTGGGAGGCCAAGGCAGAAGGATCGCTCAAGGTCAGGAGTTCAAAACCAGCCTGAGCAAGAGCAAGACCCTGTTTCTACTAAAAATAGAAAGAAATTCATTGGCCAACTAATATATATAGAAAAAATTAGCCGGGCATGGTGGCGCATGCCTGTAGTCCCAGCTACTTGGGAGGCTGAGGCAGCAGGAATGCTTGAGCCCAGGAGTTTGAGGTTGCTGTGAGCTAGACTGACGCCACAGCACTCACTCTAGCCTGGGCAACAAAGTGAGACTCTTTCTCAAAAAAAAAAAAAAAGATTGGTACATTTCACTGTATGTAAATTACACCTAAACTAAAGAAAGGGAAAAAAAAGATCTGGCAAAAATGCAGGAGCCAGCATCCTACAGACCAAACCCCAGCCAGCTGCTTGCCCACCGTGCTGAGGCGGACTCAGGGCTGGGCCAGGCAGGGAAGGAAGCTATACCCCGGGCCTGTTCTAAGACAGTCCCAGCTAGGCAACATGCAAGTATTAATAAGGACAACAAAGCCAGCTGAAATCTGGCCCTGTCCACGTTCTGCTGAATGCATTTCCTCTGCTTGGAGCAACTAGCTCCCCAAAAGGCACAGGGGGCTCAGGCTAGTACACACCAGCAAGCGTGCCCTTTCCATACCCTTCCATCGACACGAAGACCACCAACGTGACCAGGAGGGAGCAAACATAGATGTAGCGAATGTCAGTTCCCAGAGATCCTCCCGGTCAGCTCTGCATTTCATAGGGGAGGAAACTGAGACCCAGAGAGGGCAGGACCTTGACAACTGTCACACCAAGACCGAGTGGCAGAGCCCAGAATAGCACCCCATCCCTGGAATCTCACTCCAGTGCTCACATACCCATAAACAACTTCTTCTCTTACTCAGTATTTCCTACCAACATCCAAAGGGGTCAAAATGAGCAAAAAAGCCTGTTTTCCTTCATTTTCTTTTAAAAATTTATATGGAAAAAAAATCATTTCTCAGTGGGAGTGGATTTCCCCTCTGGTGGATTACAGTCCGTGTTGTCCAGAGCATTGCAAACATAAAGAGGTCCGAAAGTTGCGGGGGCTGGTCCTCATCCGCCAAATCAAAAGCCACCGGTGCTTTCACACACCCCGGCAGGCACAGCTAAGGCATGTTTCAGACAGTGGCGTCAGGGAGTGAGGCCTACCAGAGCCGTCCCATCCCCTCCCTCAAGCTGTGGGACAAGAAAATGGCAAGCAGAAACCTCAGAACCCCTCTCCCCTTCGCAAGGAGCAGGCACCTCTTGAGGCTCTTCAGTTCACACTAAGAAGGACCAAAGTACCAAATGAAAAAGGCCTTTGCCCCAGACTTGAGTGGCACAATGACATTTGCATGTCCAGGTATCTTAGAACTCTCCCCTTTGCAGCTGCACCCGTCTTCCCCCAACACACACGGAATCTGAAAGCCTAGCCCAGCCCTCTCCCTTCCCCCGACTCCTTAGACTCTATACTACTAATACAAGAGCAATTGTCATTCATCGAGGACCTACTATGCGCCAGGCGCTGTATCGGTTAGAGTCCTTTGATTGCAAATTCTGATTAACTCGGGCAAAAGGGAATTGACTGGAAATTGGCATGATAGATCAGAAAGCTGAAGAAGAAGAAAGCTTGGTGTTTGCAGGAGCCAGGGCAGACCCAGAGACAAACGAAAAGCAGTCAGCATTCTGGTGTCTCCATCCTTCCTCCCAAGGTTCAAATGCCAGTCAGGAGTATAAAGTGGCACAGCCACTTTGAACAACAGTCAGGCAGTTTCTTACAAAGTTTAACATCTAACTACCCTACAACCCAATAATTACACTCCTGGGTAGTTACCCAAGAGAAATAAGAGCATATGTTCATAAAAACGCTTGCACACGAATGTTCACAGAAACTATATTTGTAATAGCTCCAAAGTGGAGTCAACTCACATATCCACCAACAGATGACTAGGTAAACAAATTGTGGTATACCCATATAACGGAATGCTACTCAGCAAGACAAAGGAAAGTGCTACTGATACTCTCAACAGTGTGAATGAATCTCACAGATAGTATGTCAAGCAAAAGAAGCCAAAGACAAGACAGCACATGCAGTATGATCCATTTATACAAACCAAGAAGAGATAAAACTAATTTATGGGCTGGGCTCGGTGGCTCACGCCTGTAATCCTAGCACTTTGGGAAGCCAAGGCAGGAGGATTGCTTGAGGCCAGGCGTTTGAGACAAGCCTGAGCAAGAGTAAGACCCCATCTCTACAAAAACAGAAAAAATTAGCCAGGCGTGGTGGTGTGTCCCTGTAGTCCAAGCTACTCGGGAGGCTGAGGCAGGAGGATTGCTTGAGCCCAGGAGATTGAGGTTGCAGTGAGCTATGATGATGCCACTGCACTCTAGCCTGAGAGACACAGCAAAAGATCCTGTCTCAAAAAAAAAAAAAAAATCTAACTTATGGTGGTAGAAATCAGAACAAGAGCTGCCCGCGGTGACTGGGGAGGATTGGCTGGGAAGGAAACAAGGGCACTTTTGTGAGCAATGCAAATGTTCTAGATCTTGATTGTGGTGGTAGTTACACAGATGCATATATTTGCCAAAACTCATCAAACTGCACACCTTCTGTGCATTTCAATGTATGTAAATTATGCTTTAATTAAAAATTAAATTAAAAAAGAATCGCAGGCAGGGCTTCTGCCAGGAGCTGGAGATGCAGTAGCGAACAGGGCAGGCAGAGCGAACTGTCCAGAGGGAGCTGCCATCTGGCCCCAGAGCTAATAAGTGACAGAGCTGGGGACGAACAGAGATTATCCTGCCTCCCAAGTCACTCCCGGCTTTCCTCAGCATCGCCCCTGGACAGCACACCCCAGAGCACGACGGGAGCTCCAGGGAGATCACCGGCAACTGCCCCAGAGGCCAAAGCCCTTCCTCCAAAGGGGCTCAAGGCTGCCCCGGGTGAGGAGACAGGCTGGGGGCTGCAGTTTCGGCCCCACGCAGGGGCTGCTGGCCTTCCTCTCATCTCCCAAAGACCTCTGACCCACAGGATTTCACACAAAAGGGAAATTTTATTGATTTATTTCTCAGCAGAGGAAATCTAAAATACTCAGAACCAGAAATGAAAATATCAGTGGGAAAGTACCAAACTATTAAAGGGTTTTCTTGCACATTCTGGCTGGTTAGGAGGTGAGAGGAGAGAGTTGGAGACCCACAGCTTCTGAGGAGATGGGAAAGGCAGGCGTTCCCTTTCAGGGGGTGTGGCTTGCTGGTCACCGTCTGCTGTCCACTTGGGCTAAGGTCTCAGAGCAACGTCAGGCAACAGCCGGTTACTTAATGACTGTTCAGGCTTTTGCTGCTCTGGCCCCTCCAAGAAGCTAGAGTAGCCAGGGAAGCCCACCGTGGTGGAAGCTGTCACCCATATAAACAGAAAGACCCTGGCCCATCAGCAGCCAGGTCCCACAATCCTGAGTGCAGCAGGCACAGCAGGGAATGTTCTCAAGACCACCAACCGTAATTCCTTCTGCCTCGTAGCATTTTGCAGCTTACACCATTCAACAAGCCCTACCTTTATGAGGCCATTGTCATTGTCCCTATATTACAGAGGGGAAACCGAATCTTTGAGAGGTTGCTTTGAGAGACACAGGCAGGAAACAGCAGAGTCAGGGCAAGAACCAAGATCTCCAAGTCCTGCATACAAAGTTGTTTTCATCACATTTACTTGTGATGAAGAGGAACTTCTCAGGCCCCAGAACTTTCTAGGTCAGTGAAGCTGACCAAGAGCCTGCCCTCTGTGGTAGGCAACCTCTAAGATGCTCCCCAATGACCCCCACCTCCTCGTATTCATGCCCTTGGAGGATCTCTTCCCTCTGAGTGTGGGCTAGACTGAGGAACTTGCTTCTAACAAATAAAATAGAGTGAAAATGGCACTTCCGAGATCGGGTTACAAAGACTGTGACTTCTGTCTTGGCCTCTCTCTGACTCACTCACTCTCTCTCCCTCAGGTCACCAGCTGACATGTCCCAAGGACACTGGTGGGCTATGCAGAGACCCACATGGCAAGGAACAAAGGGCTGACAGCAACCACACGAATGAGCTTGGAAACGGATCTTCTGAGGCCCCCCCAGTAACAGCCGCAGGAGGGAGCCATCTTGAAAGCAGATCCCCCAACCCCAGTCCAACCTTCAGATGACTGCAGCCCCAGTGGACATACCAACTGCATTTCAGAAGAGACTGTGAGCCAGAACCACCCAGCTAAACCACTCCAGATTCCTGAGCCCCAGAAACTGTGAGGGATGATAAATGTTGGTTATTTTGAGCTGCTAAGTTTTGGGGTAATTTGCCACACAGCAACAGACAACTGACACAGCTTGTAACTAATACCCTCACACTACTGCGCTAATAACTAGTACTCCCCTCACCCTCAAGTCTTCTCAGGCCAGAGCAGGTGACCCTGACTTTCCCAGCCTCACAAACACACACACACACACACACACACACACACAAACAAACACACACTTACTCCTTTGATATCGGTGCATTAGTTGACTTGATTTCCTTTTCACATTTTCTCTCTTCTCTTTTCCCTAAAAAGCATGTCAAAGTCGGCCCTCCTGCACGGGGAACAGTTGGAATTACAGTTGCACGTCCTCGGATAGAGCGAACCTTGAGGTTCTATGCGCTGTACCAGTTACCTTGACTGCCTGGAATACGTTCCCGGTGCCTTTGCATGACTGCCTTTGTTTCGAGCACACCCTAAATTGCCTCTGTGCCAAATGCTGAATGTGACCAGAAATGACACAGGATGAATAATGTGGCATATAATTATCACCACATTTCAGACGAGGGCAATATGCATTTTTCTCGGAACCGAAGAGATGCAATTTTATTTTGTAGCACAAATGCTCCATTTGGGGGTCAGTTTTCGAGCAGCCCTTCATTCTGAAGCAATTTCACGTGAATAAAAGCATTTGTATTCATGCGCTGCGTAATGCGCATTAGCCCAGCCCTGACTCCTGGTGTATACTTCTCCACGTGATTCCAGCTCCTCTCAGTGAACTGACCCCAAATCTGAATGTGAGAAGGTGAATATGACAATGTTTTTGACCTATTTCAGGTCTCTGAATCTTTGTCTGCTTTTCTGCCAAGGGAGGATGGGCTGGTTTCTCTACAAACTGCTCTCAGGCTCAGCCATGGGGACTGGATCTTTAATGCTCAAAATAAGACCATACAGACCTTTGTGTAGCACTGACCTTTTGTCCCTGAGTGATGATGTCTTAATTTTCTTTCCCTCCCAAAGCAGACGCTGAACCGAGGATGTGGGCCTGGGTAACTTATCCGGGAGGTATATTAGTTTCCTTAGGCTGCCATAACACAATACCACAGGCTGGGTGGCTTAAGCCACAGAAATTAGTTTTCTCAGAGTCCTGGAGGCTGCAAGTGCAAGATCAAGGTGCCAATAGGGTTGGATTGCTCTGAGGCCTCTGTTCTTGACTTGAAGATGGCTGCCTTCTCACTGTCCCCTTCACATTGTCGCCCTTCTGTGCACGTGCACTTAGCATCTCTTTTTGTGTCCAAATTTCCTCTTCTTGTAAGGACGCCAACCAGTCAGATGGGATTGGGGTACCTCATTCTAATGGCCCCATTTTAACTTCATCACTTCTTTGAAGGCCCAAATACAGTCACATTCTGAGGTCTTGGGAGTTAGAGCTTCAACATATGAATTTTTTCTTTTTTGAGACAGAGTCTCACTGTCACCCTGGGTAGAGTGCAGTGGTGTCATCATAGCCCACAGCGACCTCAAATGCCTGGGCTCAAGCAATCCTCCCACCTCAGCCTCCCGAGTAGCTGGGACTACGGGCACATGCCACCATGCCTGGATATTTTTTGTAGAGATGGGGTCTCGCTCTTGCTCAGGCTGGCCTTGAACTCCTGAGCTCAAGCAATCGTCCCACCTCAGCCTCCCAGAGTGCTAGGATTACAGGCATGAGCCACTGCACCAGGCTGGCATAGAAATTTGGAAGGTACACGCTTCAGCCCACAGCAGGAGATGACCTGGGGAGGGAGGAGCCAATAGAGGGTGCATTGATGAGTGGTTTGCTGGGCAATTGGGGCTTAGGCCCTCGGGGGCATCGGGAAAGTGCAAGAGAGCACACCACAGAATTGTCCCACCAAAGAGTGAGAAGAGTGGGACACTGACGCGCGATGGATTCCACATTGGTCAAGAGTGCACTCCTGGAGGAGCTTCCTCCCTGGTGCTTTCCAGGCCCAGGACACACCCAGGACTAGAAAGCACCCTTAGGCAGAGACACAAGAGGCCTCAGGTGTACACAGGAAGAGCTGCAGGTGAGACACTCCAGAAATTCAAACTAATGGGCAACGACTTTGAAATGAGAGAACAATAGCCAGATTTGTATTTCCACGTTGGAAATGGTTATCATGTAAAAGTCACAGGTATAAGATCACATCATCTCAGAACTGAGTCATCTACTCCAAGCTCCTTGCTTTACAGACAGGCAGCTGTGGCCTAGCAGGGTCACCTGCCATGCCTGACGTTGACAAAGTAGAGGGGAGAAATTAGAACTAAACCCTAATCTCCAGACGCCCAGGCCAGGGCTCTCTCCACTCCCACGGGCTGCTTCTGCACGTTCCTTCTTTCCTCAGTGAGCAAGAGCAGGCTTGGATTTGATAGTCCCTTTGCTCACTAATAACCTCTCAGATTGCGAGAAGACGCAGATGAATAACACAGAACATCTAGGAAAGGTCTGCAGTCCTTCCCTTCCCACACGCCATTTCCACATCAGAAGCCGGCTGGAGACCCCAGTAGCCCATCAGAAAAGAGAAGCCACCCTCCGGTCACAGAAGGTTGGACATCGAGCCAACCCTAAGCCCCAAATGTGAGTACAGGAGGCCTCCACAAACTTCAGGATCTTGCCAGAAAGGTACCAAATTCTTCTAGGTCCTCCATCCTACAGAGAAGCACACTCTCCCTAGGGAGTCTGCCCCATCAACAATAATAAACAAGACATTTTTATGGATTTCACAATTTATGTTGCTCGTTTATTCCTCACAACAACCTTGTGAGGTCAATATCGCTGGCCCCATTTTATGGATGTGCACACTGTGAACCCTGGCTCAGTGAATGTCATTTAGGACCATACCTTTAGGTAAATTAAGCACTTCACCTTGACATTGGAATGCTCACTGGGTTGAGGCAAAAGTCTCCTCTAAGGCAGCCTGGAAGAGCGGGTCAGAAAGCAAAGCCCTCTCGTTTTTTGTCTCTACAGGGTGCCAAGGGCTGCAGGCACCAGCATTGCAGTTAAAGCTTGTGCATCTCTCACCAGGGCCCATAGGTTTCTAGAATGTTCCAAGAGCAACAGTCCAAGCAGTAATTCATACAGAACTGCTGCTGGTTATGCGCTATAGCAGAGCAAGGAGAAAGCCGCGAACACTTGCTTACAGCCTGAGGAAAAGGCAACGGTGGACAGTTACTCTACCGTCCACATCGAGAGCATCTTCAGTTGGTTAAAGAGGCAAAAGTGGAATTTTGCCGGGCGCGGTGGCTCACGCGCCTGTAATCCTAGCACTCTGGGAGGCCAAGGCGGGTGAATTGCTCGAGGTCAGGAGTTCGAAACCAGCCTGAGCAAGAGCGAGACCCCGTCTCTACTATAAATAGAAAGAAAGTAAGTGGCCAACTAATATATATAGAAAAAATTAGCCGGGCATGGTGGTGCATGCCTGTAGTCCCAGCTACTCGGGAGGCTGAGGCAGCAGGATTGCTTGAGCCCAGGAGTTTGAGGTTGCTGTGAGCTAGGCTGACGCCATGGCACTCACTCTAGCCTGGGCAACAAAGTGAGACTCTGTCTCAAAATAAATAAATAAATTAAATTAAATTAAAAAGTGGAATTTCAAGACTGATGACCACTGAGCTTTTGGAGTCTGTTCACTCACAGACAGACTTAGGAGTGGTGAGCAAGTCTCCCACCAGGGACCAGCTGACATTCTTGGTCTTCAGATATTGCCTGGAAGACAGAGGCCAGTGAAGCATCTGTCTAACTGCTGCTCCATCCACCCATCCATTCATTCATTCTTTCATCCAACAAATATTTAATAAGGCCCACTTTGTGCCAGGCATTGTTCTAAGCACTAAGGACACAAGTGGACCAAACAAAGGAAATCTTTGCTCCGACAGAGGCTTGCATTCCAACGGGAGCAGGAACAGACAACGAACAAGATCAGTAAGAAGGACGCATATGGAATCTCTTCAGTGGCAAATGCTAAGGAGAGAAATAAAGCAGGAAGAGGGGTAAGGAGTGCCAGGGAGAGGGAGATCAGTTCTCAGTAGGGTGGTGGGAGAGGGTGGAGCAGGTTGGAAGTGGAGAGGATGACTGTGGGGAGCAGCAAGCCCGGCAGATGGACAGCCAAGTGCAAAGGGCCCGTGGCAGGTGTGCCCAGGGAGTGGGAGGGGTGGCGAGAAGGCCAGGTGATGGGGTGCGGGGGGACAGGGGGAAAGTGATGGAAGATGAGGTCAGAGGGCTGACAGGGACCATTCTGTAGATGGTTGTAGGCCACAGGGAGGACAAGAGGCTACCTTGAGTAAGATGAGAAACCGCCCACCGACTCTGAGCAAGGAGCAACGTGATCTGGCTTGGGTTTTAACAAGATAGCCTGGCCGCTGCGTTGGGATGGGAATGGAGTGCCAAAGGGAGGGGGCATCGGGAGCTACTTTAATAGCCTGAGGAGAGGTGGCGGAGGCCAAGCCAGGCCGGAGCAGGAGGCGAGCGTGAGAAGTGCTGAGATCCTGGACATATCCTTTAAGCTGAAGTCTACAGAATTCATGGAGAGCTTGCACGTGGGTGTGGACAGAGGAGTGGAGGATGACACTAGGGTTCCAGGACTGCCCAACGGGCTGCTGGGGCTGGAGGAGGCTGCAGGAGCGGCCAGTGTGGGGAGTGGGCTCGGGCCACACTGAGTTTCTCAATGTCTTCCTCGAGTCCTTGGTCCTTGGACCTCTTCTTTTCTGTCTATTCAGCCCCTTGGTGACATCATCCCATCTCACGGCTCCATGTGCATCTGTATGCTGAACTCTCGGCGCTGCCCAGCGAGGCCGAGGAGGCAGGTGGACACGTGAGCCTGGGGCTCAGGGAAGGGGTGCAGAGTGCACCCCACTGCGAGCCGCTCTTGAGCAGGTGCCCGCAGGCCTTAAGAGAGTCCCAATTTGAGACCTATTGGCCTCACCAAAGATGTAGCCAAGGCACCATGGACTGCAAGAGTGGAGGGACCTCTCTAAAGGAGAAAATGACAGGTCAGAGGACGGCCTCTGCTAAGAAACAAGGCACAGCCCCTCCCTCTTGGTGAACAGGACACAATATGCCCTGGGACAAGGAGGTAGGGAATCTGTTGGTGTACCCAGGCAAACACAGAGCAGCATAGGACCCCTGCTGATTTCACGATTGGGCCGGTTTGAGCAGGCGGGAGCGCTGAGACACGCTATTCATGGCTGGTCCGGAGCTGTAATTGCTGGTTATACATGTCCCTGATTTACTAAAAAAAACAACCAAATGAATGAATTCATGACTAAACAATTTATGGGCAGACTCAGGAGGCGACACTCGAGCCACCTCCCGACACTAGGGTAGGGATGAGTCAGGAGGAGCTGGAGATATTATTCTGCAAAGAGAGAAAGCAAATTAGTGGGGGGTGGTGACACGGTGCATGCTGGAAGTGCCAGGAGCTTGGCGTTGCTAGGGCAGAGGGCAACGAGAATTGAGCCAGGAGAGGTGGCTCAGAAACGGGGGTAATAAACCACCACAAGGAACTTGCCTTCATCTCCAGGCTGGAAACCCACAAAGCGTTTTCAGGAGGGAATAACAGAGTCCAATGTGCATTTTTAAGAGACCATTCCGGCCGGTCTGTGGCGAGCAGATTTGAAAAGGATGGGGCAGGCAGTCAGAGGCCGGGAGAGGAGGCGTGCTCCAACTGCATCGGTGGCTTCCCCACCCCCACCCCTGGGGGAATCCAATGGGTCAGGAATCTCTGCCATTCCCCACATAGCCACTGTCAACCTGGAAGCCCCAGGAGAGACATCATGAAAGAGGTCCCTGGAGAAGAAGGGTAGGGACCCACTGCCGGGAAAGTGGCATCCATCAGCCCCTCCGGCAGACGCTGACAGCAGGGTCCCTTGGGAATGCAGGTGACAAGGCATCCCCAGGCCGGGCAGAAGGCTGAGAGGGGAGGCTCCCGCCTCCGGCCAGCCCAGAAAACAATCACTGGAGCGTGGGCTGTTAGTTCACGGCAGGAGTTCACTGGGGAGGGCCAGGCACCCTCATTCTGGATAGAACCTTTGGTCCCCCAAAGGAGACAAGGTGTATTCTTCAGGCCCCATAGCTTGAAGAGAAGTTCCAGGGCTGTCCGGTGCTGCTGGGTGTGTCCTCCGTTACCCTACCCTGTGTCCTGGTTCTGGTCTGGGCAGATACGTAATAAATTCCCAAATCGACACATTGGAGCCTACTAAGAGAAGGCAAGCGAGGTAAACTGAGGCCTAGCTACCTCGGCTTCAGTGCTGAGAATTTAGGTCTAGACTCTGTCCCTCAGAGAAGCTGCCCCCCTCCCGCCAAGCGCAGTCACCCTCAGCCCCCCCTCGCTCACTTCTCACCGCGTTTCTTTGTTTTCCACAAGGATTCCTCGCCCTGGTTCTGCTAATTCCCCAGTGCCCGTGTTAGCTCTGGTCTACACTGCGGGCCTGGGAGATTAAAGAACTTTTCCCAAATCCCCCAGCAAATCAGAGCAGCACTGGGGTAGCCAAGATTCCCAAGCAGAGAGCAGAGAGCAAATCCCATCCAGGCACCAGGGAACCCTCTCTCCGGGTCTCCGAGGCCTCTGAAAGCCACGGGCTGGCCAGCGAGAGACCTCATTAAAACCTCTCGGTGGCCTGCGTTTGCTGCAAACCCATTAAACAGCCAACGTAATCCATTCATACATAAAAATAAGGGAAGGGGAAGGAGTACGGTCCCACAGGATGTGTGTCTGGGAGAAACAGTTTCCATAAAAATCCAAACAGAAACGAAGTTCACGGGGAGGTTTTGGCTGCAGTCGTGTTTTGGCTTCTGGAAATTCTAGCGAGGAAAAGATTCCCTTTGTGGCCCGTTCTGACTCAGATTCACAGAAATGAGGGAGGAGAGAGGGGATTCCTGGTCTCTTCGCTGACCACCCTGCTGCAGCTAAGGAATTATTCTAGAAACCTGGGGTGCTTGTTCAAAAGGGCCAGTTGGGGCTCCGGGAGCAGCTCAAAGGGCTGGGCTGAGAGAGCACGGCACAGGTTAACCCAGGCCTGCCTGCCTCGGCCACCCCAAAGCCAGGCCACTGGGTTGGGTGTCCACAACAGCTGTGGCCATGGAGACACTCCCAGAGCTTTGGAAAAGGGAGGAAGACTCTAAGATTTAAATAACTCAGGCAGCAGGATCCCTGCTCCTTCCCATGGGAAACTATTTCACAGGCCAAGAAACCCCACCATGGGGACCCCTCGCTACCGCCCTCCCTGAGGCCAGCACGCCCACCGTGTGTGCCCAAGCACAGATAAACGTCATCCTGCAGAACACAAGGTTAGGAGCTGTTGGATTATTTTTTTAATAAGCTGGTAAACCAGTATTTTTATTCTCTGTCATCTTAAAAAAAAAAAAAAAACAGAAGAATGCAGCTAGTTTCTTAAATTAGAGATCTGTTGTGTAATTAGTCCATTTTATCTTCTGCGAGTTGTTGCTGTTTTCCCTCTGTGGTTTCCAGAAATGTCATTGGCTAGGCTTAAAAGTAGGGGTGTTTTTTTCTTCCAGAGAAAAATTCTATAAATATTTTCTCCCTTTTAGCATGTTTTAAATTTGAACGACATATTGTAAAGATAGCAAGAGTTATGAAAGCCTCTCTTGGCCGCCAATGAAATGCAGTGGGAAAACTGATTAGAGAGGGAACTTCTGCCCACAGAGAATGCAACTGGGCCCTCGGCAGAGGGGTTCAGGAGCCAGCTCACCCCAGCTGCCTCTGCTCACTGACCCTCGGCCTTGGGAGCTGCAGAGAAGGAAAGGCCACTGTCAAGGTGGGCAGGCAGGCTCTACTTGGGGAAGCAGTGTCCCTTGCTGATGGTCAGAATTTCACCCTTAGCAATTCATTTCTTTGGATGGGATTTTTGGCATGAATTTGACATTGTTAGATATACATTAATGGTTTGCCATGTTAAAATGTATACCTTTGGCAGGGCACGATGGCTCACGCCTGTAATCCTAGCACTCTGGGAGGCCGAGGCTGGAGGATCGTTTGTGCTCAGGAGTTCAAAACCAGCCTGAGCAACAGCGAAACCCCTGTCTCTACCTAAAATAGAAAAAATTAGCCGGGCATGCTGACGCAGGCCTGTAGTCCCAGCTACTCGGGAGGCTGAGGCAGGAGGATCGCTTGAGCCCAGGGGTTTGAAGTTGCTGTTAGCTAGGCTGACACCATGACACTCTAGCCTGGGCAACAGAGTGAGACTCTGTCTCAAAAAAAAAAAAAAAAATGTATGCTGTTTTTTTCCAGCAAAGGTATACAGATAAACTGCATGGGAGTAAAAACCTATGTAAAGGAATGTTCATGGCAGGATTATCTGTAACTGCAGAAGACCAGAGACAGCCTAAATGAATATCCATTAATAGGAGACTGGTTAAATAAAGTCTTGTATATTCCCATAATAGAATGTTATGCTGCAATTAAAAGAATGCAGTAGAACTGTAGGTACTGATGCAGAATGCTCTCTAAGAGTATAGTGTTAATTGAAAAAAACAGGAAATACAGAACTTTATGGCATTTTTATGGTATGCCATCTTTTGTTTTTTCAAAAAGGATATATATGTATAAACTTGCATTAAAAGTTGGAGCCAGGCATGGTAGCTCATGCCTGTAATCCCAGCACTTTGGGAGGCCATGGCAGAAGGGTCACTTAAGACCAGGAGTTCAAGACCAGCCTGAGCAACATAGCAAGACCCCATCTCTATAAAAAATAAAATTAGCCAGGCATGGTGGCATGCACCTGTAGTCCCAGCTACTCAGGAGGCTGAGGCAGGAGGGTCGCTTGAGCCCAGGAGTTCAAAGTTTGTTGTGAGCTATGATCGTGCCATTGCACTCTAACCCAAGCAACAGAGAGAGAACTTGTCTCAAAAAAAAAAAAAAAAGAAGAAGAAGTTGGCAGCAGCTGTGACCTTCAAGAAGAAAAATAGAGTCAGGAGGGTGACTTGCTTTTTACTATATATACTGTACTCCTGCTATACTATTCGGCTACAGTGTGCTATCATTTGTGTTTTTCTACACTTGATCTTAGGCAAAAGGCCAAAAAGCAATTTTTTAAAAGAATGCATTTATATATAATCATGTACATATATCCTCATATATGCCTGTACTATCTCGAGAAGCATATATAAGAAGTCGAGGGCAGCGTAAGGGAACATCTCCTGATTCCAGTGTATGCCCTTGAAGTAATTTGACATTTTAGAGAGATTGTTCTTCCAGGCTGGGGTGGGGCTGATCCTGGGCAGGTGAGCTGGGCCCTCGGGAGGTGGAAGAATAAACTAGACACTTATTCTGCGTGGCTTTGAATCCCCATAGGGAAGCAATAACATGGGTTAATGCTCTCAGCCCTATGTCCCCAAAGGCCCCGGGTGTGTCCCACAACACCCCCTGCTTACTGCTGTTGCTGCATGTCAGTGATCTGAGTTCTTTGCCTGTCTCCACCCCAGGACAGGGTGTTCCTTGCAGTCGGGGTTAAGTTTTTATTCCTCTTTTCAACCCTCAGACCCAGCACAGTGCCTGTGCCTTAGAACTAGGTGCTGGAGTCAGTTAGATCTGGACATGGCTATGGGACTTCAGGCCTCAGAGCCTCAGTTTCCTCATCTGTTAAATGGGAATGGTACTAAAATCTTCTTCATAATGCTGGTAGAAGATAAAGTTAGATAACAAATATGCCTGGTGCGTGGAGGGTGCTCAGTGATGACAACTATTTAGCATAAGACAAGATAGTATCTCAGTAGATGTTTACTGAGTGAATAAATTCCTTCCACAAGGCTAAGATGGGTTAAAATGCAAAGACTCCTGACGCTAATAATTTTAGATGCCGTTGCCAGGCGAGAATGAGTTTATCAGACAGCTTGTTGTCAGGGCCGCTTTCAGGCTGCCTGAGAACACCTAATATCTGTAGAAAGAGGGGGTGTCCACGGAAAAGCAAAGAGCAAGTATCTGCAAAGGACAGGGGAGACAACACCCCAGGGAACAATGGTAGCAGCTACGTCACTGAGCGCGTGCCATGTGGCAGGCATTGAGCCCAGCTCTTTTTTTTTTTATTTTGGCATATTATGGAGGTACAGATTTTAAGGTTTCAATAAATGCCCTTTCCCCCCTCCCCCCACAAGTCTGAGTCTCCATCATGACCATCCCCCAGATGGTGCACATCTCACTCATTATGTATGTATATACCCGCCCCCTCCCCCCTCCCCCCTGCCCAATACCCTATTACTGTAGTTCCTATGTGTCCACTTAGGTGCTGCTCAGTTAATACCAGTTTGCTGGTGAGTACATGTGGTGCTTGTTTTTCCATTCTTGGGATACTTCACTTAGTAGTATGGAGCCCAGCTCTTAAAAGTGTCATCCGAGTGAGTTCTCACAATAACCCTGGAAGGAATCTTTCACTGTCCCCATTTCACAGACCAGGAGATCAGGGATCTGAGGAGGAAATTCACTCACTCAAGTTCCCATTGTGGAGCCAACACTTACACCTAGTTCCATTTGACTCCAAAACTCCTGCCATTTTCCAGCCTTGCCAGCCTGCCCGCTGCTAGGCCTCGTGGTGGCTCTGTAGGCCCCTGCCTTGTGTATGCCAGTTGTCTTGGTCTGTCACACCCCAGAGTGACAGGGAGATCTTTATGCCAAAGAGGCCCGAAAACCTCTCAGTCACAGATGCAAAATAAATCTCTGTCATGTCCGTCCTGGGCCTGTGCGGTTGGAGGTGGCCAGGCCCTGGGCAGTGCTCCTTCTCTGAGCCATCACTTGGCTCTCTCCCTCCTGTGACCTGGATGCCACTGGCTATTTGGAAATCACTAAGCTCTCCAAGGAGGAATGGACTAAACTGCAGGGTGTTTGGAGACTTGTCTTCAGCCAGGCCCTCCCAAGAAGGACCTGTGGCTGTACAAGCCTGTGCCCCTCAGTGCCATCTGGCCAGGGTTTCACCCGGTGTGGACCCAGCGCAGAGAGCAGCAGGGGAAGGGGGACAAGGAGACCTGCAGTCAGCGGTGCCCGCCCGCACCATCCGCGCACAGCAGGGCTTGCTGGAGCCATAGGGGGGTGTGCCAATCCTCCCCCAAGGGGCCCACGTGGCCGGGGAACAGCCTTGCCGGGCGGCCGCGCAGCCGCCAGCAGTGCCAGGTCTCCTCCAGCACTGGCAGGAGACTCTCCTGACCTGCCCCGACAAGCCCACAGGGGAAGGCTCAAGCTGCTAAAATGACACTAGCAGAAGGCAAATAAAGGGCCTTGGGATTCTAGACATATTTCGATTCAGGCTGGTTTAGTGTTTCCCTCAACCTAAGGTTGTACAGTTTTCTAGCACCTGAGCTCGTGGAGGAAAGGGAAGCGTCGCTGCTCAGTGCCTGCCTGCAGAGGGAGGAAGAGCATGCACGGGAGTCAGCTGGGGGTGAGGAGAGGGGACAGGGGCAGGGTGGTCATCCATGGCCGGGAGAACCATCTGCCAGGTCACTCTTAGCCCAACAAATGGCCAAACAAACATGAGCTTCTGAGTGACCCAGACAGCTGAAAGTTGCCAAGGCCAAGGTCCATGATGGGAAGCCAGAACTTTGACACCCACTAGTTTACAGGTCAAAGTTGTATTCATTCTCATTCTCTCTCTCTCTCTCTCTCTCTCTCTCTCTCTCTCTCTCTCTCTCTCTCCAGTCAGAAACAACACTGGAAGCCAAACCCAGATAGAGTTAGTCCTGAGGTCGAACTTTCAGAAAGAAAACTTTGTCCATCCTCAAGGTGAATGTGCAGATTGCCTACTAGCAAAAGATCCAGAGGTCATAGTGGACCCCAGACTGCACAGGCTTTAGAAACGGTCTGCTGTTTAGAGAGAGGTCTAGGTTCACTGTGGAGGGCTTCTGACAGCCTGCTTCCCATGTTCTCTTTGCTCCTACCCCCACCCCCACCCTGGGCCTGCCCTTTAGCAAACTCAAACTAAGCGTAAGATAACTTGATATAAGGCCGGGCGTGGTGGCTCACACCTGTAATCCTAGCACTCTGGGAGGCCGAGGCAGGCGGATGGCTCGAGGTCAGGAGTTCGAGACCAGTTCTGAGCTAGAGCAAGACCCCATCTCTACTAAAAATAGAAACGAATTAATTGGCCAACTTAAAATATATAGAAAAAAAAAATTAGCCGGGCATGGTGGCACATGCCTGTAGTCCCAGCTACTCGGGAGGCTGAGGCAGGAGGATCGTTTGAGCCCAGGAGTCTGAGGTTGCTGTGAGCTGGGCTGACGCCACGGCACTCACTCTAGTCCGGGCAACAAAGTGAAACTCTGTCTCAAAAAAAAAAAAAAAAAAAAAAAAAGATAACTTGAGATCCTTAGGTGTGGTATTTAAAAGCAAAGGCTCCAGATTTGGACAAACTTAGGTTTGAATCCTAGTTCTGCCACCTACTAGCTGTGGTTTTGAAGTGAGTTATTTGAGCTTCCCTTTCCTTATCTGCAAAATGAAGCTAATAATACTACTTACGGCAAGCTAGGGGTGTAAAATTTAAAGAACGTAAATGAAATGTTCGGGGTTTAGCCCAGCGCCTGGCACACAGCAGCCACCCAGGAAATGTTAGCACCTCCGGCTGCCCAGAAGCCTAGCCTGGGACAGCCCGGGGCAGGCTTGCTGAAGCTCAAAGCAGCGAGACAGCTGCCAAAGTGAGTTCTACTCACTGGTGGATTTTCCAAAAGCCCCTCTGAGTCTACGCATCCTGGGCTCTGTCCCAAAGAGGAAGCCAGACCCCTCTGTTCACCGCCCGTCCCCCTGCACCTTCTTATCAAAGCCACCTCCACACCAGGCCCGTACATCTTCCCACTGCCCTTCAGATGGGGGAGGGGGCCGGGGGATCTCCCTGAGCCCCAGCGGAGAGGGGCACCCCCATTAGCAGAGCGCACAGACGCTGAGACAGGCTGCGGCCGCAGCCAGGCACACACAGGTGACTCTCCAAGGGGGGCTGCGCTCACACACATCTTGAGGGGAAACCGCAAGACTGAGCCGTTGTGCTTATTGGCGCCATAAATCACCAACTGTTCGCATCCTGCTGCACCTCCCTGCCCCCGCTCCCTTCCAGTCAAGCTGTCCCCAGGGCCCCCCCACTCCCCGCCTCACCACCCACCCTGCACGACTCCCCCACTCAGGGGCCAGAGCCAACCGCTCACTTACAAGCAAGATGAGTTCGGCAGAGTTTATTTGTTCTCCTTTTTCAAAAATCTGAACTGCCTTTGTTCCCGAACAATGACGAGTGTGCAGCTGTGGAAGGTGGAAGGGCCCGCAGGCCAGGGCGGGGTGGGGTGAGGACAAGGTCCCAGGGGACCTAGGGCAGGCGTAGAGAGCTGGGATGTTCTGCAGGCCCCGGACCAGCGCCCTACTGAACTCTGGCTCCTGGCCAGCCCTCCTCAAAGCTGAGATGACTTCCTGGCTTCTGTATCTAGAACATTTTCTCCATTACACTGTCCACAGCCCTTTTGTAAAAATGGTCATGGGGTTCAACTCAGCCTAACCGGACACAGGCCCAGTCCCTGTGGGCCTTGGGCAAGCCAGGGTAGAGTCTTTGGCCACATCACGTGTGGAGCCCCGCAGCCTGCCAACTTGCTCACTTCCCAAGTGCAGAGCAAGTGTCACCTCTGGGGGTCCCTTCCCTCCAGGACGCTGCCACCAGGTGGTCTTCCTGATTTCCTCTGCTTCAGCAAAGGCTTTCTCATTTGCTCAAGAGTCTGGCTTCATGATCTGGGCAGAAGAGACTCTCCAGATGTGTCCTGGAAAAACCCCCAAAACTAGAGAAAAAGGCCCCAATCAGAGCCAAAGCAAGGAAGGGGAAAAGATGAAGAAGCAGATTGTCAGGGCAAAATATTTTGTCACATATTGGAATTGATATCCCATGTATGCACGCACAAAACACAGTTAGCAAATACTAAGACCTTAACAAAGGTTATCTCTAAATCGGGTTATGCGGGACTTTGATTTGCCTCTGTATCCGAACTCCCCTCTTACTAGCCATGTGATTTAGGGGAAGTAAACTAGCCTCTCAATTACTCAGTTTCCTCATCCATAAAATGGGATCAGAATAGTACACTTCTCAGTGTATTGTTGTGACGATTTTTTTTTTTTTGAGACAGAGTCTCACTCTGTTGCCCAGGCTACAGTGAATGCCATGGTGTCAGCCTAGCTCACAGCAACCTCAAACCCCTGAGCTCAAGTGATCCTCCTGCCTCAGCCTCCCGAGTAGCTGGGACCACAGGACACGAGCCACCACGCCCAGCTAATTTTTTGTTTCATTTTTAGTTGACTGGATAATTTTTTCTATTTTTACTAGAGACAGGATCTCACTCTTGCTCAGGCTGATCTCAAACTCTTGAGCTCAAATGATCCTCCTGCTTCGGCTTCCCATGTTGTGAAGATTAAATGAGATTATTCATAACAAGATCTTAGAGCAGTGCCAGGCATATGTAGTAGAGGTTGAGCATCCCTAATCTGAAAATCAACCGAAATCCGAAACTGGTCAAACTCAAAACGAAGGCAAAACTTTGTTTCATGCACAAGATTACTTAAAATATTGCTTAAAATTACCTTCAGTCTATGTGTATAAGGTGTATATGAAACATAAATGAATTTCGCGTTTAGACTTGGCTCCCATCCCCAAGATTACTCATTATGTATATGCAAATATTCCAAAGTCCAAAACACTTCTGGTCTCAACCTTTTTGGATAAGGGATTTTCAACCAGTAATGAAATCAATAAATATAGCGATTATAATTATTTCTCTCTGTCTCCTTAGCCTTTTACAAAGGGTATGCATTGCTTTTTAAATTTGTTTTAAATGTTGCTCTGTTTTAATTCAAAAATTGAGGAGCGCTTATAAAAAAAATCAAACAATTCCCAGAAAAAAATGTGAAACTCTCCTCTCACTCTCCTTTCTGCTACTTTTTTCCTCGCTAGAGGGACCCCACCCCCAGGCTGGCCATATAGCTCAAGGCCTTTCTCTCTGCATTTATAAATACGCACAGGGATTTGTGTATAAATGAACTCATACTACACATATGGATTTGCAATTAGCTGTTTTCACTTCATTTCTTGGAGAATATTTTTTTGTCGGTCCATATTATTCTTTTTAACTGTTATATAGTATTTCATGACATTGATCCTCCTTAATGATTTAACCATTCCCTTCTATTGGACATATAGGCTGCTTCCAAATCTTTGTCATAAAACAATGACGCTGTGAACATCCTTGGATATATGCCTGGCTGCTCATGTAGGTTTGAAGAAATGAGACATACAAGGAGAAGGTCTGGGCCAAAGGCTATGACCACATTTAAATGTGCATAGATATGACCAAATTTTCTCCAAAGGGGCTGTCCCGACTTAAATCCTTGCCAGCAGCATATGAGACTGCCTATTTTTTTCTACCTTCTCCAACACCTTTCCAACAGGTGAAAAGCAGCATCCTGCTGTTGCTCTGATTTGCTTTTCTCTGCTTTTAAGTAGGTTTGAGCATCTTCTCTTATCCCGTTAGCTACTCGTGTCAGGGAGGCATTCCCACCCTCGTGGCTATTAAATAGCCCACTATGAGATTTCATCTCAGACTGGTATAGTTTTTTGTAATGTTTAGATTTTTAATCCACCCGTTATTTCTTTTTGTCTAGGGTGTGAGATTGGGTTCTAATTTTATGCTAGCATTGCTTACAAATTTTTTAAAAGAAGCTTTTTAAAAATAAAGGCCCTACACACACACACACACACACATACACCCCAGCTGTGTGTGAAGCAAACAACCAACGTAGTCAGTACCTGGAGAGCAAAGTGCAGGGGTGTCCCTGGGTAGAGTGCTCGGGTCTAAAGGCTTGTGACCCCCTCGTCTGTGCTGTGCCCATGAGGTCCCTGCAGGCTGGGACAGTAGCCTCCAAAGCAGGTGTCAGCTGGAAAAGGGGAACTCTGGCCATCTTTCTAGCCCAGGCATCCACCTTCTGCCCTGCAGGAGGGACTCAGGCAGAAGGAAGCTCCAGCTGTTCACTCTGCCCCCAGCACGCTGCCAGCCAGGGGGACCCCACAGCTAGACTTGGGCTTGGCAGGGGAACCTGCCCACAGACCCAGCATTCCAGGCCACAGACTGAGAGGGAAGGTAAACCCAGACACCAGGAATGCAATCCGCCCCTGCAAAATGCTGCTGCAAGCAGCCCAGATCCCCATCATAAAAGCTTAACGTAATTACGCAGGAACGAGCAACTTCCGGTCTGAGTCAAGATGAAGAAGGTAGCCAATAAGGCCAGGCCCCTGCTGGGGCAGAGAGAGGCAGCAGTCCAATCAGGGACCGACTGGCCTTCCAGACCCTCCACCCCCTACCTAGCCCACCCAAAGCCTGCAGGGGGCCCAGAGCTGATTTCCAAAACAAAGATCCTGCCCACACCAGAGCTGAGGGGCTTTGGACAGCCTGAGCACCACCCAGGCAGTGTGACCTGTCACCCACCATTTAAGGGACCCTCCATGGGCCCTGACTTTGTCTTTTAGAAGCCCCCAGGCTGGTTAGCATGTGCACAGAGAGTGAGGGAAGGCAGCCTTGGGAGGTCCGGGAAAGTTCTGGAGTTTCCTGCGGGGAGAGGGGAGTGAGAAAGATGTGTCTAGCAGGAGATCTCGTGGGTGCATAGGTGTGGCGTGTCAGAGAAGCCGAAGTAACCAAAGTACCCGAGTGGACGGGAGTGCTCAGTGGGGCTGGGGAGGGAAGTGGGGGCGGAGCAGGCTGCACAGGTGTGCATTGACATCGCCAGCCACAGAGGGAGGGACCAGAACTGGGACAGAAATTGCCTCTCTTGTGAACATCTCCTCCTGAGCTTGCCCTCCCCTCCTCTCCCAAAGCCCATTCCCTCCCTGAGATAGGCCAGTGTTGAGCTCACATATGTAAGTGTACATAACCTGGGGACAGTTCTTCTCCAAAACCTGCCTGAAGACACTCAAGGTTTCATCTCTGTATACCAGTCCCTTTGCTCAGCTCTGGTGACATCGCAGGGAACCAAAGAGCCTTGGTCTCTGCTCGCATGGAGCTTACATTTTGTGGAGAAGACAGAAACTAAACAAGCGAACAAAGCAGAAACACCTATAATCAAAAGCTGTGAAAAGTAGCATGGAGGAGTGCTTGTGGAAGCTATGAATGAATATAACAGCGACCTGTTTCAGACTGGGGGCTGCAGTGACATTGAAGCCGAGAGCTAGAGCTAACCAGGGGAAGAAAAGAAAACAGCATATGCAAAGTAGCTGAGGAAGAAAAGAGTTTGGAGCCTTCAAGGAACTAACACAAAAGGCCAGTGTGACAGGTGCCCAGACAATAAGGGGCAGAGGGTGTCTTCCAGAACGTGCTCTTCTGCAATGTGACTTTGGCACTCCTCCCATGGAGAGGTGGGGTATATGTCCCCTCCCCTGGAATCTAAGTAGGTTTATGACTGGCTTGTAACCAACACAACGTGGCAGAAGTGACACCGCGTGACTAGGTCACAGGCTAAGTTAAAAAGGACCTTGTCCACTGGAACACTGGTGCTTGGGTCCCTGGGCTGCCACATAAGAAATATGACTCCCCTGAAGCTACCATGCTGTGAGGACGCGCAAGACATGCGGAGAGCCCAGTGCGGGTGCTCCAGTCAGCAGTCCTCGTCTTCGTCACCCCAGCTCAGGTGCCCGCCGCCTGAGTGCACATGCCTTCGGATGGCCCCAGCCCCCAGCCTTTAAGGCTTCCACCTGAGGCCCCGGACATCGTGGAGCAGAGACAAGCTGTCCCTGTTGTGTCCTGTGCAAATTCCTGACTCAGAGGATCTGTGAGCATAATAAAATGGTGGCCGTTTTATGCCTTTAAGTTTGGGGTGGTTTGCTATGCAGAGCAGGAACTGAAGCAAGAATGGAGATGTGATTGAAAAGGCAGGAAGGACACAGAGCACCTAGATTTTATGAGCCATGTGAAGGGTTGGGAATGTTGTACACGTGCACTTGGGCGTCATTGAAGGGCCGTGAGCAGGAGAGTGGATGGTCGGATTTGCCTTTGTTTATTGGTTTTGCAATGTCACTCTGGCTGCACTGTGGAGAATGCATTGCAGGGGTGAATGGGGGAGACCGCATAGCTGGATGTGGCGGTGGTCCCTGAGAGAAAGGAGGATTAGACAGGAGAGGAGCAGTGGCTCCGGGGACAAGTGGATGGACCTGAGAGATGTGCAGGAGGTAGGATAGTCAGGACTTGCAGTTCAGTTGGATGTGGGGTGTGAGATATTGGAGGTGGCCCCCAGGTTTCTGGAGGGAGCCATTAAAGGGCTGAAGAAGCCATCGACTGAGATGAAAAATGCCGGAGGAGAAGCAGGTTCGGGCTAGGGTGGGGAGATCAGGCATTCCACTTCAGACACATTGGGTTTGTGGTGCCAGTGAAATTGCCACATGGGATGTCAGCAGGCAGGTGGGCTGCGACATCTGGAATTCTGAGAAGAGGTCTGGTCTCCAGTTATCGGTTCATGGACAGCATTTAAAAATCCATGGGGGGGGGGCAGGCGCAGTGGCTCATGCCAGTAATCTTAGCCCTCTGGGAGACCGAGGCAGGGGGATTACTTGAACTCAAGAGTTCAAGACCAGCCTGAGCAAGAGTGAGACCCCATCTCTACTAAAAATGGAAAAATTAGCCAGGAGTTGTGTCACATGACTGTAGTCCCAGTTACTCAGGAGGCTGAGGCAGGTGGATCACTTGAGCCCAGGAGTTTGAGGTTGTGAGCTAGGCTGACGCCACAGCTCTCTAGCCCGGGCAACAGAGTAAGACTCTGTCTCAAAAAAAAAAAAAAAAAAGCCATGGGGGGGAAATGAGATCATGCAGGGAGAGAGACCCAGGGAAGGGCAGAAGGCCCAAAGACTGAGCCCCGAGATCGGCCAACACATAGCAGCCAGGCCAAGGAGGAGGGCTAGGGAAATAGACCCAGAAAAAGCCCAGACAGCCTAGAAGAAAAGCCAGACACAGTGATGTCCTAGAAGCCAAGCCAAGAGGCAGTTTCAAAACGGAGAGAGTGGTCGCAGGCATCCTACTGACACTCTGTGCCTGGGACCTTTCACAGAAACGCAGAATATCAGTTGACTTATTACAGAATAATCTTTGCCATGAGATTATTCCGGATCAGAGAAGGAGCTGCTCTAGATTCAAAGCCAATGACAAGAAAAGGAAGCCATCTCCCCATGAGACACCTTCTTGGGGACTAGGAGCCCACCTTCAAGAAGCTTGTGATCCAGCTGAATGAACAAGTCAGAAAACAGAGCCATGCAGTAAATATAATAATAATAACCACCCACGTCAGGGATTTCTGACCGGCCCCCAAGATCTGTTCTCCCCTCTTCCTCAGCAACCAGACTCCCAAACTGTACCTGCCTACACAACCGCCTAGAACAAAGACTACATTTCCCAGCCTCCCTTGCAGGTAGATACGGTCATATGCCAAAATTCTGGCCCATGGTGTGTACAAGGAGGGAGTATGTACAATGAGCTGGAAAATGAGAAGCACACAACAGAGGGCTTGTGAGCTCAGACACTGGCATGAGACTGCCTGAATTCAAATCTTGGTTCAGCCACTTCCTAGCTGTGTGACCTGGACGTGTTACTTAACCTCTCTGTGCCTTCCTTTCCTTGTTCATAAAGTGGGGCTGATAACAGTAGCTACTTCATAGGATTATATGAAAATTAAATGCACTTGGAACAGTGATTGGAAATGAGGCACGAGGTTTGTTGCTGTTATTATTATCAATACTAATCCCAAAGGGGAGCAGCAACTCCTTCTCCTTCCCCCCCACCCCTTCTTACTGGCGAAAACACAGTCTGATGGCTGGGGCTAACGCAGGTATTTCGGTCCATGAAGTGACCTTGGGAACCGAAGCTCCTCAGGGCAGGCTGGGGCTACCCAGGAACCTCTGGGGCAAGTGAAAGAGATAAGAGTATGTCCTAAGATCAGTAGGCCAAGAGAAGCAGAGAGGTCACACTAGCTGACACAACCCCAGCTCGAAGTCCCAGCTGCTCAAAAAAGGAGGCAGTGTCTGCCCGGGAGTGATAGCATAAGAGAAAGGGGGAGCCAGGCAGTTCAGCCCATGGAGGTTCTTGATTCAATGTCAGGAGAAGAGTGGGGACATGAGCAGGCAGTGGGAGCCACTGAAGGATTGGGAGCAGAGGAGTGGCAGGATAAAAGCAGGCCTTAGGAGCATGGCTGATGGCAGTGAGCCAATGAGTCAGAGGAGGGGCAGATCATGCACAGGGCAACAGTCAGGGGCCACCTCACAAATCCAGGAAGGAAAGGAAAGGCTTCTCTGTAGGGGGAAGAGTCACCAGATCTCAGTGACTTTTCTCTTCTGCCACCATATGCATGTTTGCAAGTCCCAAGTTATTATTTCCAAGCTCGCTCTACCCGATATCTGGGGCTGCTCCAGTTTACTCCTGTATCTCAAAAACTCAACAAGGGGCCGGGTGCGGTGGCTCACGCCTGTAACCTTAACACTCTGAGAGGCCAAGGCAGGTGGATTGCTCGAGGTCAGGAGTTCGAAACCAGCCTGAGCAAGAGGGAGACCCCGTCTCTACCATAAATAGAAAAAAATTAATTGGACAACTGATATATATAGAAAAAATTAGCCGGGCATGGTGGTGCATGCCTGTAGTCCCAGCTACTCGGGAGGCTGAGGCAGGAGGATCGCTTGAGCCCAGGAGTTTGAGGTTGCTGTGAGCTAGGCTGACGCCACGGCACTCACTCTAGCCTGGGCAACAAAGTGAGACTCTGTCTCAAAAAAAACAAAAGTCAGCAAGGTTTCCAACCCAAGGTTACTGGCCCCGCAGCTTGGAATAGACAAGGGACCTAATGCCTTTGACCCCATTGCCCTCCTGAGCCAGTGTTTGGCAGAATTGGCACATAGGCCTCCCGAAGCTGGGAGCAGAGGTGCCCACAGAAAATGCCACCATTTGAGACGGCGGTGAAACTGGATCTGTGAGCTGCTGGCTTTGCATCCCCTGTAGGACCTCAACTTCAGCCCCCTCAGTGGAATGAAGTAAAACCAAACATCAGGCCAGGCGCGGTGGCTCACGCCTGTAATCCCAGCACTCCGGGAGGCCGAGGCACGCTGGGGGATCACTCAAGGTCAGGAGTTCGAAACCAGCCTGAGCCAAGAATGAGACCCTGTCTCTACTAAAAATAGAAAGAAATTAATTGGCCAACTAAAACTATATAGAAAAAATTAGCTGGGCATGGTGGCACATGCCTGTAGTCCCAGCTACTCGGGAGGCTGAGGCAGGAGGACTGTTTGAGCCCAGGAGTTTGAGGTTGCTGTGAGCTAGGCTGATGTCACAGCACTCTAGCCTGGGCAGCAGAGTGAGACTCTATCTCAAAACAAAAAAACAAAACAACCAAACATCAACAGAAAACCAAAGGGAGATTATTGCTACACACAGCACGATCCACACTCACAGAGATGATGTTGGCTGAGAAAAGCTGGACACAGAAGCAGACAGTGCTGGGTGTTTCTATTTTATAGTTTCAAAGCTGCCAATCAATCTATGATGACAGAAGTCAGAATAGTGGTTGCCTCTGTGGGTGGGGGTACTAACTGGGAAGGGCACTAGAGAACCTTCTGGAATGATGGGGAAGTTCTCTATCTTGATCTCAACGGTGGTGACAGAGATGTAGACATATGTAAGAATTCATCAAATTATTGCACACCTAGTACACTAAATGCTCTTTGCCGTATTGACTTTATACCTCAAGGAAAAAGAAAAAATACAAGAAAGGGACCCACTCAGAGAAGAAGGGGATGTTGGCACCCAAAATGAACCTTTTTCTTTTCTTTTTTTTATCAAAGCGCTATGCAGAAGCTGCAGCCACTTTGCCAAGCTCTGCCAAGCCTCTCTCCTGCGGTCCCTCTATTAGTGTAGCTCTCCTTGGTTGAAATGCAATTAGAGGAAAACAATGTCTGTGACCCAGAAGCCATCGCAAAAGTGACCAGGAAGAACGGGGGGGGGGGGGGGGGGGGATCGGGCATGACCTGCTGGGAGTTGTCGGAGGCTGCAGGGGAGAAGAGAAAACAGACACAGGCCAGAGCTGTGCCAGCCAAATATGCCCACACCCACAGCCGCTTCTCTGCCGGAGCCCAGGGCAAACCCTCCTGGAGCCGAGGAGCCCTGGGCCTCACAGGGGAAGCTGAGGCAGAAGCCACACCGTCGCTGCCCCTCCAGCCACTCTGCTGAGGCAGCGACACAGGACATGTTTGAACATAAATAAACAGGAGCAGAGAAAGGAAAGAGCCACAGTAAAGGCAGAGGGAAAGGCAAGCAAGACCACCGGCTGGAAGTCAAGCACGTCTCTCACTGTCATCTCAAGTGCTCCTGGCTCCTGACTGTCCAAAGATGCTTCTGGAGCCTGGGCGTGTGGGAGAATGCAAATACGCCGCCGCCAAGTGCCAAACTGAGGCAACCCCAAATGGCCTGAGGGCTCCAACCCCATTTGTTCCCGCAACTTCTGTTTCAAAATGGCTGCTGCAATTCATGGAGTCTCAGACTCCTACTGTTTCCGCTCTGCTTGTTTCAACCCCACCTGCCCAGTCCTCATCCAATGCTCACATATCCAATATGGGGACTATTTAACCCACTAGATTGCTAAGGCTGGACCTAGCAATTTCAGTCTTTCATATTATTATAGAGATCTTCAGATCTGTCTACTCCAGAAAATCAAAATTCCATATACTGATGTACTGGAAGGGCCGCCCCCACCCAAAGCAGACCCTAAAACAAGGATTTAGGTACAGGTAGTTTATTTCAGAGGTGATCCCAGGAGTCACAAGTGAGAAAGTAGGGAAGGAGACAGGACAGGGAGGAAAGCCAATGACAGGTGCTCTATTGAGCAGGTTCCCATGGTGAGTGACTGGCTCAATCCTGCTGGGGATCCTCAGAGAGGCTGTGCAGAGCATGCCACTAGATTGTCCCCACAAGGGGCAAGGGCAGCCGGTGTATGTATCCACCCACCTCCACCCCTCATTGGAAGAGGGTCCCTCCTGAGGTATTAATTCCCTCGCATTTCGAAATGCCTCCCCCACCCCATCTCCACCATTCTCTGGTCCTGAAGCCAGAGAATGCCTCAGGTGGAGAGATGCAGGAAGCCACTGGCCTGTAAGGGAACAATCTGTCATGACCTCCAGCATGGGCCAGCAGGGAACTGTCAGCACCTGGTACATTTAGTCACCATATAGAGGAGCTACGCTCTGCTGCTCCAAGATGCTAAAAGCAACTCCCAAGTTTGCCCACTGCATTACAAACAGCACAAACCCAAGTCAAACCAGCTGAGACCAAATAAAAAGGGTACGGGGTGATTTGCTGACTCTCATAACTCTCTAGTCAAGGGAGAGGAATGGATTCAGGTGGAGTAGGATCCAGGGGCTCAAGTGGATCCAGGGCTCTCCCTTCCTCCATGGCTTGGCTTGACTCAACTCAACTCGACTCTGTAGACAGATAGGACTGTCAACCCAGATAGCACCAGATTCATAGCCTCCAAGGTTAGCAACCCCAGCAGAAAGAAAGAGCCTCCCTCCCCATTGGCTCCAGCAGAGATGCCCTGAGGAAGATTTTGATTGGCCTGGCTAGAATCACATGCCCATCCCTTAACCAATCATTACGGTCAGGGAAATAGGACACTCTGATTGGCCAGGCCAGCTTCCAACATCTTCACAAGCCAGGAAGAAAGGAAAGGCATCCATGAAGTCTTGAAACCTTTCAAATGACATTTTAAAGGACAGTGAGAGGGTTATCTATTGCTACATAATAAATTACCTCAAACTTCCACAGCTTAAAACCACACGCTTTTCTGTGGGTCAGGAATTCGCGAGTAGCGAGGCCCAGCGGTTGTGACCCAGGATCTCTTGTGAGGTTTCAGTCAAGGTGTCAGCTGGAGCTGCAGCCGTCTGAAAGCTTGACTGGGGCTGCAGGGTTCCCTTCCAAGATGGCTCCCTCACGTGGCTGTCGGCAGGAGGCCTCAGTCCTCACCATGTGGGGCTCACCATAGGTCCCTTGAGTGCCCTCAACACATGGCAGCTGGCTTCCCTCCAGAGGGGAAGAGTATGAAAGAAAACGTGGACGGGTCTTTCAAAGCGTCTGACCCAAGGCAGAGTTCTCCACCATCTGTTTCCTCCCCTCCTCACACCTGTCCAGCTGAGCTTCCAAACACCTCTCTCACCTTGCATGGGTCACATTATCCAAGGGAACAGGTTTTAGAAGCAGAACATGGCTTGTCTCAGTAGTGGCCATATAGGTTACACAGAAGAAATGGGAAGAGCAGAGTGGCTGTAGGACATGGTGGGGGCCCAGGGTTGGGGAGGCTGAGGTATTGTTTCTACTGTGCCTTGGATGTCCAAGAGTTCCTGGGCACGCTGTGACCACATTTTCTGCACTGCACACCCAGGCATCCTCCACGCTTTCAGCTCCCATGGTTGTGTTCTCACCTCCCATGGTTGTGCTCTCACAAGTCTAAAGCTATTAAACGGCCCATGGCCCGTGGGCCACGGTGGGCCCTGCCAGGGGCTGGGCTGAGACTGAATGGTTTCTGTGCCAGGGAAAGCCCCCAGAGGGATGTCAGATGAAAGTGGAGGTGCACAGTGCATGGGATACCCATGCCATCCTCTCTTCCTGCACTTTTGTAAAGGAGATGGCCATGGGCATAGCAGCCCCCAGTCAAGCCGACATGGCCAGTTCCCACTTCACCCACAGATCACAGCACATGCCCATCTAAGCAAAGAGAGGGGTTAGACAGGTCATCTTACTGCCACATCTCCTACAATTTAACCAAAATAATCACTAGTTCTCATGGAGCCATTTGTGGGGGCCAGGCACTCCAGTGCATCTTCTCATTTTATCCTCACAAACACGCTGTAAGGAGGAGCTGGTATCAGCCTCATTTTTACAGGGAAAGAAACTGAAGCTCAGAAAGGTAAAGTAACTCGCCCCCCAATCACACAGTGAGCAGCAGAATGGGGCCTGCAACCCCAGCCGTCTTCCTTGCACCAAACCATTTCTATATTAGACTGCATTTAGCATATTATTTGGGGGAGGGTTTCTTAAACTTTGTCACCAAAGGCACTAACAGCCTCCTGGAGGTGTCAAGTTAGAGCTCAAAGTGGCACCTCAGCAAGCAATGCCATTTCTCGGGGCTTCCATGCCTGGCAGCACCATTCGTGCCCATCTGCATTCTATTCCATCAGAAGGCTCTGCGCTTGTTTTCATAGAAAAGCAGATAAACACTTCAAATCAAATACAGTGGAGCCTCCAGGAAGCACTGCCGCATTTACCCTGTGGTTTCAAGCACCCTAGCAGCCCCACAGAGACCGGGAGTATAGGGACCCAGGTCTAAAATCACAGAAGAGAGTCCCCATAGGTGACTGCTACTGCCGACACGGCCTGAGTTGTGTCCATTACCACCAAGTGTCTTTATTTTGTCACCCCGATCCCTGCCCCAGCAGCTCTAAACTGAGGCAGGAAGGGGGAGGTGAGGGTTGGGGTGTGGGGACTACTTCTCCCACCTTTTGATTCACCCACAGCCCCTTCCTCTTCCCCTCCCCTCCCCCAGCAACCCCACATCAGGCCAAAACAGAACTTGGCACGTTCTGGAACTGAGTGGTTGCAGCTGCCACAGACACCTGAGAGGAAGGGGTTAAAAACATCTTTCATCTCTCAGCAGTGCTTTTATATAGTCCATGTGTGACTCTGAATGGTTATGGCTTTATATATAGCGTGCTCTGTGCGCAGGGAGAAAACATCGTAGTTAAGGGAACAAAGGCGGTTCTAGTCTAATGACCTGCTCTTATTTGTGGGGACCACATCTCCAAAGGGCGGCCTTCAGGTGACATCTGCCATGTCAAGTGTGTGCCTGAAGAATTACACCAATAAACACTGGAAATGCAAATACAAGAGAGGTAAGAACACACACAAATTAAACTAAGGCCACTCATCCTGTTTATTGTTTCTGGAAAAAAGAGAAATCACACATTTCCCTTTGGATGTTGTCACACATAGCCAAACCTTAAAATGTCAACTTCTGCAAGGTGTTTGACCTAAAAATAGCATAATTTCTATGTCATTGGAAAATCTGTTTAAAATGACAGACTGAAGCCTGATTTTTTCAAACGTACATCTAGGATGACAAACCGAAGTTGCATTATTTAGGGACAGAGTCTTTGAAAGAAGCAACTAGGCCTTCATTTTACTAAAATGCTCCTATTCCTGTGGGTTCTCGTAAGTGAAATCTGTTTGGATTTTTTTGCTGACAAGTCTCCTCTTTGTCCCTTGGTGATTAAGAGAAATAGGAAAAGAGAGATTGAGAGAGAGAGGAAGGAAGGAAGGAAGGAAGGAAGGAAGGAAGGAAGGAAGGAAGGAAGGAAGGAAGGAAGGAAGGAAGGAAGGAAGGAAGGAAGGAAGGAAGGAAGGAAGGAAGGAAGGAAGAGCTTGGCGGAGGTGGAAAGAGCTGTTAGTGTTGTCCTGGAGACCACACACTTTTGCATTGTAGGTGACAACCAGCCTCCTCTCACTCTAGGGCACTAAAGGGTTCAGACCCAAACACTCAAAAAGAGCAAAGACAGAAGCTCCAACCAGGCCAACCTCGCAGGGCCAGAGGATGTCACGTGCACCCTGGCAGGCAGGCAGGCCGCCAAAAGCTCCTGGTTTGTTTAGACAGCACAGGTCACTCCTGTCCACACCCCAAGCTGTCGCAGCTTTATAAACACGGAGCACGGAGTACAGTCTGTGAAGTGGTCCTGTCGGAGATCTGTGCTGCAGAAGAAGCAAGGCACTGTGGACAGGTCCCAGCGTGAGCTCAGAGGGAGCCACATTGCTCCACCCACTGAAGGGACCCCCAGCTTGAAGCAAAGCGTATCAGGCAGGGACCGGCCACCGATGGGGCTCCTCTTACCAGCCCCCACAAAGCCCTGGGAGCACCAGACTGGGCAGCAGGAGACAGAGATTTGAATCTTATCACTGTTGGTAATTGGCTGTGTGACTTGGAGCTGGTCACTTACCCTTTCTGAACCTTCATTTTCCAAATACAGGGCTTGGAATACTAGCTCTAAAAGTCTTATCATGCTGGTGGCTCCTCAGTGCACATTTATTAAATGTATGAATGAATAAATGAATGAACTGAAACAATGAATTAATGAACAGCCTGAAAGAGGGGCCCCAAGCCCAAGCCACCCCTGCCTTGCACTCAGCTCCACACCTGCATCCCTTCTCACCCGCTGCAGCTCCTTGCGGGCCTCTCATCCCAGAAAAGGTAAGCATTTGAAAAATGCTTCCTACAATCGTGAATTCACAGGCACATTTTAAATGCTCCAGCGCAGAGCTCCCCTCCCCCCTGCAGCCTTGAGCATTTACCTAGGGAGGTGCTCGCCACAGCCCCCCAGCTCCCTTGTTCCACCCTCGCCCTCGCCCTCGGCTTCCTGCCCACAGGCTGCCGCACCAAGCCGGAGTGAAGAAACAAAGGGGCTGCCCTCTCCCTTCTCGCACTTCACCAGTGGGTTCGTTTCAAAGCCTGTGGGTGTATTTCAATGAGAACAACATGAAAACATGGGCGGATTCTTTTCTCTCCAAAAGAAAAAACCTGGAACAATAAGCTGAAGTAATAACGAGGCAGAATGTGGACATCTGCTCCCCACCCTGAACGACTCCCCACCTCGCTTTCACCCCCCAGGCCTTGTCACACACCCCCCAGGCATGGATTGCCAAAGTCTAAATTAATTCCCCTACATTGACTGGCCATTGCAACTTGCTGATGTGTTGCTTGCGACTTATTTGTTCATTCATTAAACTAAAATGCGGTGAGCCCTTCCTAGGTGCAGGGCACTGCGGAGGCTTGATTTTGAACAAGCCTTTTAGGAAGCCTGCAGTCTAATGGGGGAGCTGAGACAGGCCCATTAATAACTGTGATACAGGGAGAAACGAGGCGAGGCAGAAATGCAGGAAGTGCTGGGAAAGCGAAAAAAGAACGTTTGTTTTTGTGTGTTCGGGGCTGGAAGTGATAATCTGGAAGACTTCATGAAGGCGGTGGCGTTTCACCTAGGCATTGCAGTCTAGGAGAGATTGCACAATCGTGGCTGGGAGGAAAAGCATCCTGGGCAGAGGACACTGAATGAGGAAGGGTACAGAAGTGGGCAGATGCCAGAAGCAAGGGTCTCAGCGTCATCCACATAGATCGTGAGCGTGCAGGGGCGACAGCACACAAGCCTAGCAAAGATGACAAGAAGAGGACCCAGAGCATGTAGAGAGTCAGACTGAGGGGTATGGAGTTTATTCAGTGGGAAGAGGGAACTACAGAGGTTTCTTTGCCAAGGGAATGCGTAGCAGTCATTTGTCTCCTCTCAAATCATTCCCTGCTCTTTTCTTGCTCTGCTTGGTATAGGAGGGAACTACATTTCCCAGGCTCCTTTGCAAGGGGCCTCTATCAAGATTCAATCAATGGAGGACATCGGTGGGAGATCAGAGGGCTGGAAGAGGGAGCAATCAGGGCATCTCTCCCCACTCTCTTTGCCTTGGGCAACATCTCCAGCGTCAGTTGCTTCTCCTGCATCTTCTCTGTGATTCCAGTTCCTATTAGTGAGCTCCAGCTCCCATGTCCCTTTGTCCCTCCAGCCATAGGGATGTTAGCTGCCATTGCTAACTCTGGGTTACCTCCCTGTCCTGTCCCCTGTTTGGCTTTTCAGCTTCTCCAGAATCTGCAAAGGCAGTTTCTGGGATTAAATTCCCTGTATTTATTTGCCTTTTTTTTTTTTTTTTTTTTGTCTTTTTGACACAAGGTTTCTCTTTGTTGCCCTGGATAGAGTGCCCTGGGTTGATGGCTCACTGCAACCTGGGCTCAAGCAATCCTCCCGCCTCAGCCTCCTGAGGGACTACAGGAGCGCGCAACCATGCTTAGCTAATTTTTTTCTATTTTTGGTAGAGACAGGGTCTCGCTCTTGCTCAGGCTGGTTTCAAACTCCTGGCCCGCTTCGGCCTCCCAGAGTGGTAGGATTACAGGCGTGAGCCACCACACCTGGCCAAATTCCCTGTGTTTAAATACCTAAACTGGTTTCTCTTTTCTTGGCTAGACTATCACTAATACAGGGTAATTGGGTCCCATCTGGTTCCAGGAGGCTCACACTGGCTACAGCAGACCTTGTCTGACAGTTTTCGTGGTCTCCCATGGGAGACCTGAAGCAGGGCAGTGGCATGAGAGTAGACAAGGCAGGACAGAGAGCCGCAGACGAGGTGATCCAACAGGGCCACATGGGGAGAAGGGATGGGAGAGCCAAAGAGGATGCTGATTTTCAGCTTGAGTGCCCAGGGGGAATGGTTGGCCCATCGACAGAGGTGGGGACAGCAGGGGAGAAGCCGAGCTGGACAGAAGCTGATGAACTGGACTTTTTTTATTCTTTTTCTCCTTTTTTATTGCTTTTTCTTTTTTTCCCTTCTTTAACTAATCCATGCACTCGGCTGTTGGGCTTTTCCTTATTGATTTTGGATTGAGGAGATTGCAGAAGGAGACCTCTAAAGGGAGAGAGTGCCAGGAGACAGGAGTGGAGGCGGGAGGAGGGGCTGAGCTCTGGGCAGGGGCATGAAGGAAATAGGGAGGGGACACAGGGATGTGGAGAAGAGCCACAGGGGGTGGAGGCTCAAGTGCTGGGCAGGAGCCAAGGGGATGAGGTGAGGATAGAGGAACCAGGCAGATCGGCTGTCGGGGGCCTGCAGCAAGCAGAGTCAGGAGCTCACTGGAGGAAGGAGTCATATCCATGTGGTCACGATGTGGGGGCAGCGAGCACAGAGGGGTCCTGGACAAGAGGTCTGGCAGAAAGACTTGCTCAGGGACAAGGTAGATTTGAGCTGGTAGGAAGGAACCAAACAAAGAGCAAAGGCCCAAAGTGGCAAGGGTGAGTGTGTTCATTCATTCATTCATTCATTCACTCAAAGAGTATTTATCAAGTGTCTTCATGTGCCAAGTTCTGTTTTGAGCTCTGAGGATATAGCAGTGAATGAAAGAGATGAAAAATCCCTGCCTGCTTAGAGCACATTATATTCGAATAAGAGGAGATAGACAATAAACAAAGACACATCAAATATATGGGCTTGCAGGGGATGGTAATAGCTATAGAGGGGAGAAGTGCAGGAAACTGGAGTGGGGCGAGGAAGAAGGGTTGCGATTTAAATAGGGTGGTTGGGGAAGGCCTCTCTGGGAAGGAGCCTTCAGGAGGTGAGGAAGCAAGCTGTGATATCTGGGAGAAGAGCATGTCAGGCAGATGGGACAGCCAGTGCAAAGGCCCTGCGGTGGGCCGGTGCCTGGTGTGTGCCAGGAATGACAGTGAGGCCAGCGTGGCTGCTGGAGTGTGTGTGGTGTAACAGGACATGAGGTCAGATTGGCAGGGAGGTGGGGCTGAATCAGGGAGGGCCTTGTCAGTCAGAGTAAAGGATTTGGGCTCTGATCTGAGGGAAATGGGGAGCCATAGGAAGGCTTTGAGCAGGATAGTAACATGTTCTGACTCTAGGTAGTGACTGAGGAAGGGAGATGAGTCATCTGAGGACTCAGAGGCTTCAGCAGTGAGCTGCTTCCTGCGGGAACCACTGCCACACCGGGAGAGGGACGGCTACCTGAGAACAGGTGGCGTGGGGAGAGCACCAAGGAGCACCTCAGGCCTATGCCATGTCTGAGGCCGGAATATGCAGGTGCACTTTGTTAGCACATGGTAGGAGCCTCACACCCTCTTAATGGGCCCTAAGTCTCATGCCCACAATTCCACGGTACAAAGTACTTACACACCTCCTGAAGACCTCTCCCTGCCCTCGAAGCCCTGAGCAAGGGCTTTACTTTCCATGCGCAGTGCTCACGTGAGGGGGTGGGAACTATGAGTCTTCTGAACTCCTCTGTTCCCAGAAGCCCCTGCGCTGAGGCCTGCCCTCACACCTACCCCCGGGGGTCTCCAGGCTCCCCACTGGCCCATCCAAGAGCCAGACAAAGCCAGGAGCAACCTCAATGCACTACTCACAGCCTGGCCCTGCCCCTGGAGCTAGGCTCTCCCCACCAAAACGCAGCAGCATTTGTGGACCTCAGCGCTCCTGTAACACCCCTCGCTCCTAAGATGACCCGCCTCTGGGAAGGCCTTGGCTGCGGCTTCTACAAGCCTTCAACCTCATGGCCTTGGCCATTCTAGAGCCTCAGCCTAACCTCTTCCCTTCAGTCTCTTAGAGCATCCGCAAGAGTATATATCTCTGTGCCCTTCTCACGGCCTGATACCCTCAGAGCTCTGAGAACAACAGCAGTCCCCAGTGGGCGCTCAACAGCCCTAGTGGTTAGCCATGTTAGAACTGGTGGCCCTTTCAGAAAGGGTCCATCCAAAAGCAGGGATTGACATCTCATCACTGAGGACATGGAGCTCTTTGCAGAAATGCCGCTGCCGCTCTCTGTCCTCACAACCCCAAACTCTTGGTCTTGTAGAGTCCAGATGTATCTGCAAAAGATGCTGCCTTTGGCTTCAGAGTCTCTTCCTAAATCCTCTGACACAAAGTTTAGTCTCCCTGCTAGCCCTATAAAAGTCCACACTTCTATACTCTACATAAAGTTGAATGTTAAAAATAATAGCTTTTGTGTTGGAGTATACACTTTCAATATTCATTTTGCACGCTTCTGAATAAAATATATGACCATTAAGTCACTACAATAAGTTGAAAAACAAGATTACTGCTTTCACATCTTGTGTGAGTTGCTAATAATCTTGCTGTTATCCTGACATTACAGTCAAAAAATATTGCTTTTAAAGTTATCGGGATGCAATGTGCCCAACACAATGGTTCTTTTGAAAACCTATAGTGAGGAAAGATGCAGGGAAGGAGAGGGTTAGGATTTTATTGGGGGACAGGGATGATGTCTTTTGAAATGTTGTGTTACGGAGAATTTCATGCATATGCAGAAGTCCAGGAAATGGCATAAAGAACATTGTGACCCCATCACCAGCTTAAGCAACCGGCACCCTGGGGCCAACCTGGCCCCACGCTCGCCCCATTGCCCAGGAGGCTGGGAAACGAGCCCCAAACAGCACAGACAATACTCGTTTGAGTTAATAATGTAGAGGATTATTGCTGAAGAGTAAGACCTCCAGCCGAAGCTTTCCCTCTCTACTCAGGCAAAACCGAGAGATGAACTTCATCCTGGCCAACCCCCAGGAGGCCTGGGACATTGGTTTCCAGACCTTCACTGCCTCTTGGACCTTTGCTGCGGCCGGAACAGAAGGCGGGCTTGCAACTTAATGAAGGCCCAAGAGGGGAGCTGGAAGGGAGGCCTCGTGCAAGGCCCGGCTGCCAGGGCCGCCCTGGATCCCTCTGCCTGTGGGAAAAACACTCCATCTGCAAGAAATGACCTTTCGAGAAAAGCTCATCTGATCCCCATCATTTAATATCAGCTTAAAATTATTCATGGGGCTTTCCGCAGCCCTCGGGAGCAAGGCCAGACTGGCCTGGTGCGCTCCAGCTCTGATGGTCTGTCCCCACACTGCCCCTCCACCCTCGCCTCTCTCCTCAGTGCCCCCCCGCCCCCCGCACACGCTCACCAGGTAGCTCCCGGCACCCACTGGAGGTTCCTCAACCAGTTCGCATGTGCCCAATCCCAGTGCCGTCATATCTGCGGGCCTCTCCCTCTGGAATACGCAATCCCTTCCTGCTAACCTCCTGGTCCTTCAAAGCCCAGCTCCTGTCACCTCCTCCAGGAAGCCTTTTCTGGATTCCAAAAAAGAGACAGCCCCGCCCTCTGTGCTCACAGAGCACTCTACAGTGCTTATCGCGAAACCGTTTTTTGTCAAGAAATATTTACTGAGCAGCTACTATATTTGAGTACTGTTCTAGCCATGGGCAATATAATAGTGTACAGGAAAAAATATAAGTAAGTATGTGCCCTCACAGAATTTCTATTCCAGTGGTGAAGACAGAAATTAAACTTATAAAGCTGGGTGCGGTGGCTCACGCCTGTAATCCTAGCACTCTAGGAGGCCCAGGTGGGAGGATCGCTCGAGGTCAGGAGTTCGAGACCAGCCTGAGCAAGAGCAAGATCCCGTCTCTATTAAAAATAGAAAGAAATTAATTGGCCAACTAAAAATATATAGAAAAAATTAGCCAGGCATGATGGTGCATGCCTGTAGCCCCAGCTACTCGGGAGGCTGAAGCTTTAGCCCAAGAATTTGAGGTTGCTGTGAGCTAGGCTGATGCCACGGCACTCTAGCCTGGAAAACAGAGACTCTGTCAAAAGAAAAGAAAAGAAAAGAAAAGAAAAGAAAAGAAAAGAAAAGAAAAGAAAAGAAAAGAAAAGAAAAGAAAAGAAAAGAAAAGAAAAGGGGAGGGGAGGGGAGGGGAGGGGAGGGGAGGGGAGGGGAGGGGAGGGGAGGGGAGGGGAGGGGAGGGGAGGGGAGGGGAGGGGAGGGAGGGAAGGGAAGGGAAGGGAAGGGAAGGGAAGGGAAGGGAAGGGAAGGGAAGGGAAGGGAAGGGAAGGGAAGGGAAGGGAAGGGAGAAGAGGAGAGGAGAGGAGAGGAGAGGAGAGGAGAGGAGAGGAGAGGAGAGGAGAGGAGAGGAGAGGAGACGAGAGGAGAGGAGAGGAGAGGAGACGAGACGAGACGAGACGAGACGAGACGAGACGAGACGAGACGAGACGAGACGAGACGAGAAGAGAAGAGAAGAGAAGAGAAGAGAAGAGAAGAGAAGAGAAGAGAAGAGAAGGGGGCGGGGGGGCAGGCTACTGATTTAGGTAGCGTGGCCAGGGAAGGCCCGTATAGGAGAATGACATTTAACTTATGTAGTGGTTCAAAAAAATAGCCAAAAAACTTTCTAACACTCCTCCCATTGAGAGGCAGGGTCTATGTCCCTCCCTGTTGAATCTGAACATGCCTGTGACTACTTCGACCTACAGAGGAAGGCAGAAGTGACACTAAGAGAGTTCCAAAGCTAAGTGACAATGGCCATGGAGCTTTGGCTTTATTCCAGCTGTATCCTCACTGGAGCCCTAGATGCCATGTAAGGTTTGACTAGCCTGTGAGCAGGGCCTGACAACAAGAGAGGCCACATATAGGGGCTCAGTCAACTTCCCAGCCCGGTCGCCAGACATGCAAACGAAAGGGACCTCCAGATAATTCCAGCCCCCAGCTTTTGTGTCTTCTCGGCTGAGGCTCCAGTCACAGTGGAGCAAATGTAAGTCATCTGCTATATCCTGTCTGAACTCCCTTCCCCCAGAGCCCATGAGCATAATAAAATTCTTATTTCATGCCCCTAAGTTTTGGAGTGGTTTTTTATGCAGAAATAGTAACAGAAACAAACTGAGTCTTGAAGGATGAGAAGGGACAGACACGCAAAGAGCTGGGGGCGCAGAGCGCAGCAAGTGCCAATGTCCCGAGGCAGGACCAAGCTTGGCCTCTCCAGAAATAGGTAGGGCCTCATAGGCCATGCGAACAGTAAGGATGTTATTCCAAATGTTACGGGAAGCCACTGGAGGGTTTTAAGCAAGGCCAGGACGTGTTCTGACATACGCTTTGCTTTAAAAAGATCCTTCAACCATATCACGTGTTGACAGGCTATGGAGCAACTGGAATGTTCGTACACTGCTGATGAGCGTGTAAATCCTCTAGGAAAGACACCCCATTCCGGGTCAGGTAAAGAGTCTCTCTCACCAAGTCCCCAGAAGACACTGGATGTGAGGGGCAAGTTGCCATCCACAGCTTCTCCCTGAGCTCCTTACCTGGCACACCTAGGACGTCTACCACACCCTCCAACCCTGAGCCCCCGGGGCCAGCCTACCTGTGGGGCTGAGCGGGCTGCCTTTCCCTCGCCTGCTCACCTTCCCTCACTCCCTCTCCCCTCCCTCTCTTCTCACCTGTAGCCCAGGTAAGCAGCTGCTTCCTGCCTTCCCCTCACTGCTTCATTGCTCACCTGGACTGTGACATCAGCCTCCCCAAAGTCTGTCCTCTCCACGAGTACCCCACATCCACTCTTTACACAGTTGCCTGAAAGGTTTTTGTAAATCAATTTCAATTGAAGCAAAATGCACATAAGGAAAAGTGTGCATGTTGTAAGTGAACAGCTTGATGACATTTCACAAGGTGAATTTACGCCGGTGTAACAGCGTTCAGATCAAGAAGCAAAGGAGCATGACCAGCACTCCAGAGCCTCCTGGCCCACCCCCCACACTCCCCGGGGACTACCCTGCCCTTATTCCAGCTTCCAACGTCATAAATCAGTTCTGCCTGGTTTTGAACTTTTAATCCATGGAACCCTACAGTATGCGCTTGTCTTGGTCTGTTCTGGCTGCTATAACAAAATACCCTAGACTGGGTAATTTATAAACAACAGAAATTTATTGCTCACTGTTCTGGAGGCTGGGAAGTCCAAGATCAAGGCGCTAGCAGTTTCAGTGTCTGGCGAGGGCTCATTCTCTGCTTCATAGGTGGTGCCTTTTCCCTGCGTCCTCGCGTGGCAAAAGGGACAGACAAGCTCCCTCAGGCCTCTTTTATAGGGGCATTCATCCCATTCCCGAGGGCTCTGCCCCCATGACCTAATCACCTCCCAAAGGCCCCACCTTTTAATCCCATCATATTGGGAATTAGGTTTCAACATGTGAATTTGCAGGGGACACAAACATTCAAACCATAGCAGTGCTCGTTTGTCTCTGGCTTCTTTTGCTCAACATGACATTTCTGAAAGTTTCCATGTTGTCCCAAGGGGCAGCGTCTGCTCATGATCATTGCTGCATATTATTCGACTGCGTAAATATGCCACAGTTCATTGATCCAGTCTGTTGCTGATCGCCACGTGTGTAGTTTTCATGTTTTTCTGTTTGTTTTACAAGTATTGCTATAATCGTATATTGACCCTGAGGGAAACTCTCGAGGAGTGCTATGGTTCAAATGTTCGTCCCCTCCAAAACTCATGTTGAAATTTAATCGCCACTGTGATAGTAGTAAGAGATGATCAGGCCACGTGGGCTCCACCCTCATGAATGGATTAATGCCGCAAGAAAAAGGGCTTTGGGGAGTGGGCTTGCCCCCTCCCTTTCACTCTTCCGCCATGTGAGGAGAAGGGTTCCTCCCCTTTGGAAGATGCAGCATTCAAGGTGACATCTTAGAAGTGGAGAATGTGCTCCTACCAGACACCAAACCTGCTGGCACCTTGATTTTGGACTTCCTAGTCTCCAGAACTGTGAGCCAATACATTTCTGTTCTAAATTACCCAGTCTGCAGTAATCTGTTATAGCTACACAGAATAGACTAAGACAAGGAACAAGGTGACATGCACAGCAGAAAAGAGTCAAGAGATTGGCATATAAATGGAGTTGGAGCCCTGATCACACCACACTTGAAGCTTACCCTACTGCTGGACTTTTCAGTTACTTAAGCTATTACATCGCCTTTATTGTCTAAGGCAGGTTGAGCTAGATTTTCAGTCACATGCAGTTAAAATCATTCTAATTGGTACAGAAGGCAGGGAAGGCAAGGGCCTCGGGGAGGTGTAAAAGAATGGCACAAAAGCATTTATAGGGTGGGAAGAAGTGAGACATCTTGGGTCAAGGCAAATAGGAAAGAGAATATGTGGGTTTGCTCAAAGGCCAGCGCACCTCTACAAAGGATGATCATTTGAAAAATAGTTTGGTAAATATTCACCCCTCCCACTCCCCTATGGGGCAGGGTATACTGCCTTACCTGTTGATAGTATGCTGGACTGTGTGACCTGGTTTGGCCAGTAAGATGTCAGCAGACTCTAATATGAGCAAAAGTTTGAACTGTGCTGGTACAGCTGGGCTCAGCTTCTTTGTTTCTCCCACCACCATGAGAAGGTGCCCTAGGCAGTCCAATGGCCCAGTGAGGACGACAGACACATGTAGCAGACATGAATCCAACCCACAGCTTAGAACCAACCCTAGCTGACCAGCAGGTGCCCGAGTATGAATAAATGCTTGGGGTTACATGCCACAGATTCTGGAGGTAGCTTGTCACACAGGATAATGACAACTATAGCTGACTGATACACAAGTCAAGAGGAAGGATAGATAAAAGCAGGAGAAATTCACCTAGGAGGGTGGATTAGCTTGCTAGGGCTGCCATAGCCAAGTACCATAAGCTGCGGGGCTGAAACAATAGAAAGGCATTTTCTCACCATTCTGGCAGCTAGAAGTTCAAGACCAAGGTGTCAGTTAGGGTTGGTTCCTTCTGAGAGCCATGGAACCATCTGTTCCAGGCCTTTCTCCTCAGCTCGTAGGTGGCCATCTTCTCCCTATGTCTCTTCACATCGCCTTCCTTCCGTGCATGTCCGTATCAAAATTTCCCCTTCTTATAAGGACATCAGTCATATTGGATCAGGGCCCACCCTAATGGTTACCTCTGTGAAGACCCTATTTCCAAATAACATCTTAACTTGGTTACCTCTGTGAAGACCCTATTTCCAAATAACATCACATTCCGAAGTACTAGGGGTTAGGACTCCAATATATGAATTTAGAAGGGACACAATTCAGCCCATACCAATGAGCATGTCCGTGATCATGGCAAGAACACCAATTCCAACAATAAGGAAAATTCTGTCTGCTACTCATGGGTCTCACGCCAAGTATCTATGTCCCTCTCCATATGCTAGTTTCCACCAGTGGGCTGATGTGGTGGGTTCCCTACTGCATGGAAGAAGGCAGTGTAGAAAGAGTATAGGAGGGGTTTAGAGTCCAACAGTCCCGCATTCAACCCTAACTCTGCAACTAACTAGCTGTCTGACCTTGATGATTTGAACCCTCTGAGCCTCGGTTTTCTTACCTATGAAATGGAGTTACTTATTCTATTCCATTGAGTTATCCTAAGAATAAAATCACGTGTATCCTTTAAATTAGCATTTGGTCAGTGACAGAAAACCCATCAAACCATGGCTTTAACAAGTAAGAGATTTGTTCGCTTCATACAAAAATAAATGGAGAAGGTGGCTATCTAGGACTAGTGTGGCAGCCCAATAATATCTCTAAAGACCAGGTTTCTTCTCTCTTCCTTCTCTGGCATCCACAATATAGCTGCTGTACCTCCAGGTATCAAGTGTGCATTCCAGACAGCATGAAACGGGAGGGGGATATAAAGGAATAAAGGACTAATGGGGACGGGCGCGATGGCTCACGCCTGTAATCCTAGCACTCTGGGAGGCCGAGGCGGGCAGATTGCTCGAGGTCAGGAGTTCAAAACCAGCCTGAGCAAGAGCGAGACCCCATCTCTACTATAAACAGAAAGAAATTAATTGGCCAACTAGTATATATAGAAAAAATTAGCCGGGCATGGTGGCCCATGCCTGTAGTCCCAGCTACTCGGGAGGCTGAGGCAGGAGGATCGCTTGAGTGCAGGAGTTTGAGGTTGCTGTGAGCTAGGCTGACACCACGGCACTCTAGCCCGGGCAACAAAGCGAGACTCTGTCTCAAAAAAAAAAAAAAAGGACTAATGGAACATGCCAGCTGAGATGACTCTTTATGAAAAGCTCCCTCAAAAACCATGCCCGGCCGGGCACAGTGGCTCACGCCTGTAATCCTAGCACTCTGGGAGGCCGAGGCGGGTGGATCGCTCAAGATCGGGAGTTCGAAACCAGCCTACTAAAAATAGGAAGAAATTAATTGGCCAACTAAAACTATATAGAAAAAATCAATAGGGCAAGGTGGCCCATGCCTATAGTCCCAGCTACTCGGGAGGCTGAGGCAGGAGGATTGCTTGAGCCCAGGAGTTTGAGGTTGCTGTGAGCTAGGCTGACGCCATGGCACTCTAGCCTGGGCAACAGAGTGAGACTCTGCCTCAGAAAAAAAAAAAAAAAAAAAAAAACATGCCCTGCACCTTCTGCTGACATCCAGTTGGCTGGATCTTGGTCACGCGGGCACCACCATCTGCAAAGGCGTCTGGGAGATCATGGGTTTGTGCCTTCCAGCCTCTCTAATAGAAGAAGCCAAGGGAGAAGGCAGTGTTTACAGCCAGTCCACAGTGTCTGCCGGGTCTGATAGACCAACAATTCAAGCACAGTACCAATACATAAAGGTGTTTTGGGTTTTTTTTGAGACAGAGCCTCACTTTGCTGCCCAGGCTAGAGTGAGTGCTGTGGCATCAGCCTAGCTCACAGCAACCTCAAACTCCTGGGCTCAAGCAATCCTCCTGCCTCAGCCTCCCGAGTAGCTGGGACTACAGGCATGCGCCACCATGCCCGGCTAATTTTTTCTATATATATTAGTTGGCCAATTAATTTCTCTCTATTTATAGTAGAGACGGGTCTCGCTCTTGCTCAGGCTGGTTTCGAACTCCTGACCTCGAGCAATCAGCCCACCTCGGCCTCCCAGAGTGCTAGGATTACAGGCGTGAGCCACCCATAAAGGCGTGCCCGGCCTATAAAGGTTTTTAATAAATGTTTGCCTACGCTCAGTTTGTGGAAGAAAACATTTCAGACAAAGCATGGGATCTCATGTAATTCCCACCTCCTTGAGTCACTGTGATAGCTCCACACCCTACACCAGAATTTCCTCACCATCAGTTAGATCGGAGAGTTGGAGAGATGAGTGTGAATGGCCTTGAATCTGACTCCAACCTCTCCTCTTCTTCAAGCCTGGGGCTGTCAGCAGAGGTTCTGGATGCTGCAAGGGGCATTGCAGAACCCCATTCCAGAGCCCAGGGACAGCATCCAGAATCTGCAATTGCCAGCCAAGCCTGGGGACATTTGAAGATGCTGGAGTGTTATGAAAGGGGACCCATCCACAGAGAACCAGCTGGCATCTCTGAACACCCTTCCAGACCACAGTTGTTGGCTGATGTGACACTCAGACCCACAGAAACGACCCAGTCCCCAACTGGAAGGTGTGGTCCCTCAGAACAAGGCTTCCCAACTTTCTAATACCCAAGGCCCACGTTTTAAAAAGTTCAAAAAGTTCTCCTCCTTGCCACACTTTTAGTATCTGTTAAAAACAATGCATAATGATATAAAGCAATGCGGAATTCTGAAAGGCTTGGTAATGACATATTTTACTCATCATAGCAGCGTCATAGACATTTGGAAAATGGTCGTATTTCTACAAGCAAGACGTATTTATTCGGCCTACATATGTACAGACTGCCTGGTCTGGGCATGGATTTGAGGACCCCTTGCTCTAAGCAGATAGCCTGGGCATGGAGTAAGAGACGTCAGCAGCCGTGGAGTCCCAGGAGGTGTGGGGGGACAGGGGTGAAGCTGCTCACAGGACAGGCTCGGCGCACTCTCAGGGAGAAGCCAACGTGTGGGGAGGCTGCAGGGAGCAGTCATGTTGGAGAAAACGGTCTCCAAAAGCCCTCTCGGGGAAGGTGCGAGATTGCACCCAATATGTCAATAAAGGCCAGAGACCAAATAACTAGACCGTGGCACGCTGCATATTGCAGCCACTTGATGAATGAACATCACCTTCTCAAAAATGTTCTGCCCGCGCCCCCGTGCCTTTCACCTTTCCAGATCTGTGGGTGTGGCCTGGGGAAGGTCGACTCTTCCAAACTGTGCAGTGTGAGATGACTCTGAGAACGACAGCATGTGTGCTGGTGCCACCTCGGCTCTTTGTGCTGTGGAAGTCAAGATGGCCTTTGCTTCCCTCCTCTCCAGAGTGGGTCACTTCCTGAGCCTACAGCTCAGGCACGCTTCCATGCTACAGCAGGCTTCTTCCTCTTCTACGCAGATCAGTGGGGCCAAGAGGAGCCTGGCCATGGAGCCACAGTCGGGGATAACCAGCTAACTGCGATGGAGACAATAAAAAAAAACAGGGTATACACCCACCAACCACCCAGAAACTCCTTTGCATGTTTATTTTGTTGTCGTTGTTTTTAGAGATGGGGTCTCGCTCTGTCTCCCAGGCTAGAGTGCAGTGGCACTATCATAGCTCACCGCAGCCTCCAACTCCTGGGCTCAAGCGATCCTCCCGCCTCAGCCTCCCAAGTAGCTGGGACCACAGGCTCGCACCACCATGCCCTGCTTCCATTGTGCATTTAAATGCAGCTGGGTCTCTAGACACAGAGACCCTTCTGCCTCCTGTCCTCACCCTGGTCCAAGCCTGACAGATCTCTCTACTTCCAGTCTTCCTTGTCCTTCCCCAAACTGTTCTCCCACAGTTATTGTAAATGTACAACTCATCGCCTCACTTCCTTGCTTGCAACGTTTTGGTGGCGTCCCTCTGATAAAGTTCTACATTGAAGAGGGCCCAGAGACCCCACTCAGGCTGTCCTCCCTCCGCATCTTCCTCCAGGTCCCTCCATCCTGTCTCAGGACCTTTGCACCACCCCTCCAGCCTAGAAAGTTTTCCCCATAGTGCTTATGTAGTTAACCCCTTCCCTGCCGTTCCCATTTCAATTTAAATGTGGCCTCTGTAGGACAGACGCCTCAGATTGACACCTCGGACTAAGTCTTTATACACTCTCAGAACCCCCTTAACCTCCATCTCGCCCACACACACACATCCCACCCACCCACCACACCCTCCCAGCCCCTTGTCACAGCCCCATGGCTGGTGGCAAGTTATACACTTGAAGGTCACCTAGTGACCGTCTCCCTCCCACTGTCAGCTCTGGGAGTCCAGGCATGGGGTACAGGGCCAGTGAATGCCTCCTACATGGTAGGTGCTCAATACACATTTATTGAGGGAATAAAGGTAGGAATAAAAATACATTCATTTTCAATTACCTTTCCCTATTTTCAAAAACTAATATGTTCTTTACAAAATGTAAAAAAAAAAAACAATGAAAGAAAGAAAATCAACCATATTTCCAGAGATAAACACTAATAACACTTTCACGCCTCTCCTTCCAGTCTTTCTCTACAAAACTTTTTGTTTTATAAAACTGAGATTCTATTGAATATACAGTACAGAGCATTATGGAACTATTATTTTTCAAAAACGTAGACACATTATACCATTCCCTCTATTCTTTCTTCTGTCACCTTTTCTTTCTGATGTAACAATAGCATGCGGCCAGTGTAGAAAATTTGGAAATTACAAAAAGAAAAAAAACAAAAGGCACAAAAGGAAGCGTAAATGACCTGTAGTTGCACACTAAGGATTTTCTACAGGTAACTAGCCCTGCGTTTCCTTTCGGAATTTTTTCCTCTGCGTGAATTTTGCTGCATTTGCTGGTAGTGCAGGCACCCAGATGTGCTGGGAATGAGGATCACTCCAACCCCTAGAGCCCTGACTGAGTCTTCAAGGGCAGAAACCTGGCGCCCAGCCTAGAGCTGAGGGGAAAGGCCAATGACACCATGCCCATGCCAATTTTGCTGCATCTGATAAAATCACAGAAATAAATTGCCAGGTGATCCTCACCCAGAAAGGAGAAAAGGTGTTTCTAGTGAGGTTTTACCTGGGTCCCTGCTTAGCATGAAGGGTGTCCCCTGGGCCGAACACTCCACTTTGGGGATAGCTGGGGGTAGTTTGCTCTGCCTCAGCCTGAACCCCTAGCCCCACCCACCCTTGGCCCCAGGGCCTTTTGTTTGCCCCAGGTACCCATGAGGCCACCAAGACCTGGTGTGCTTTTGTAACCTGATCACCTTCAACCCTACCATCCCTGCAGGTTTTCTTAACAAAGCCAAATTCATGCATCCCACAGGGAACCCAAACTGCAAGCCCCCTTCTGCCTGGACCCCACCCACCACCATCCCCCAAGCCACATGGCCCTTATAAGGGGGTCGGTCGGGCTTTGATGAAACTGAACCAGCCCCTGATGTTAGGCTGAGACCCCACCTCTCTGAGTTCTGGGTTCCGGAGACATAGTCATAAACAGGAAGCACTTCCACCGAGCCTGGCGGGAAGGCAGGCGGGGCTGCTGGATGGATTCGAGTCGGAAAAATAAAGAGGCGCTGGGCGGGTGCTGGGGTCACCTCAGTCATGGAGCTCTCACCCCGCCGGGGTTCCGGTTGTCATTTAGACATAGGCTAGGAGGTTGGGTGAAGTCAGGGCGGATATGATATTCAGCTCAGCTGGCAGGCAGAGAGCAGGGCAGGCAGACAGCCGCCCTCCACCCCTGGAGTGGCTGGGGTGGGTGGGTAGTGCAGGCACCCAGATGTGCTGGGAATGAGGATCACTCCAACCCCTAGAGCCCTGACTGAGTCTTCAAGGGCAGAAACCTGGCGCCCAGCCTAGAACTGAGGGGAAAGGCCAATGACACCATGCCCATGCCAAGAAAGGCTGTCCCAAAGTCAAGCCTCCAGAAAACGCCTTCCTAGAGCAATAGAACACAGGAAAATGCACTTCCTGGCCCAGCTGGACAGTTCCTAGAACTATGCCTCTCCAGAAGTAATGCTTCTGAGAGAGTTCTGCTCACCCACAACTACGGTCAGACAAGACAAGGAGGTTGAGGTGAAGAAGAGGGGCATCATGGGAAGAGCTGGTAGGGAACCCTTCTGAAGGGAGCCCCCCACAATAGACTGCTGAGCTCCAGTTGTGTCCCCTCCAGGCAAATTCCACCCAATCAGCATGATCCAGGTTTACTATTGGCACCTTCCCAAAATCAGAGTGCAGAATCAGAGAATTGGAACTGCAGAAGACTTTAAGCATTGCCAGAGTCGTGTTTCCCAAAGTGTGCGTTGTGAGATTCAGTCAGATGAACAAAGGTGTTCCTTGGCCAGGTGACTTTGGGAAACACTGCATGGTAGAGCACTTTGATGGCCCTAATCCTTTACCCTTCCTAAAATCCACACCCTTTGCCATGGAACTGTGCAGTGCCCTCTCATTGTGAGCAGGGTGACCTGCTCAGCCTATTGACACTGCCATGTGACTTGGCCAATAGGATGATAGCAGACATAAGGAATGCATAGGCTTGCTATGAGCTAGGACTTTGGGGTTGGCTCTCTTGAGCCTCTGCCATCACCATGAGTGCATGCCCGCGTGGCCTGCTGGAGGCCGAGAGACAGGTGGTTTCGAACTCCTGATCTCGAGCTATCTGCCCACCTCGGCCTCCCAGAGTGCTAGGATTACAGGCGTGAGCCACCGCGCCCGGCCTTGAGAGACAGGTGGAACAGAACAGACCTGACCTAGTCCCAACCAGGACCAGCTAGACAGACCTCCAGCCATGTCATCGTGCCCAGCCAAGAACAGTAGAGCCGCCCAGCCAAACTCCAGCTGACTCTGGACATCAAATGGGTTGTTGGAGGCCCTTGGGGTTTGGGGGTTGTTTTGCAGCATTGCTGAAGCAAAAGACAACTGAGACAACGTTGCATACTATAATGCTCCTTGAGGAAAGTTCCAACTCACATTAGCATATTAAAGGCCCTGAGAAGTCCTGTAATAGAGAAACCTGTTTAACTTTGCTGACCCCAGCATTTTCCAAACCCATTCGCTCATGGAACCCTTTTTTCCCATAGTAACTAACACCTTAAGGATGTACTTAGTGTTCAGAGGGATGCACAAGCAGGAAACACTAATGAAGTCCCACTCTTCATTTTATAAATGAGGAAAGGAAACCCAGAAAAGGGGCTCCCCTGGCTTCTGGGCCACAATGTCTTCTCCTTGATGACATTGCCAGTTCCTCTAGGCAACATTGCAATCTCCCTTTACCAAATTGAGGTCTGAACCACACAACTTTGAGTTTGCCTATTTGCCATATGTTAGTTCCTAATTCAACAGCAAAGTTTTCTTGAACACCTACTATGTGCGAGGAACTATGCCAGGCGCCAAGCACACCAGGAAGAGACACAGTCTTTACCTTCAAGCAGCTCACACAGTCTAGTGGTGGAGGAAGGGAAAGAAAAAGATAGTGACAATGTAATGTGAGAAGCACTGTGATGGGAGGCATTGGGTGCTATGGGGCACAAAGGATGGGGAGGTGACACATATCACAGAAAGCGGCATGGAGGAGGTGACATCTGAACTGAGTCTTGAAGAATGAGTAGGAGTCACCTACATAAAAAGGATGAGATAGGATGAGACAGGGTGGGGTGGGGGAATGGGGAGGAGTTGGAAGCACAGGAAGAAAAAGCATGAGTGAGCAGAGCTGTCAGGGGTCAGGGGTCAGTTGCAGAGAATAGAATCCACTCCAACTAGTTGAAACAGAAAGGGATTCCTTGTGAGGTATTAAGAGGCTAACAGGATTATTTGGAGGGCTGAAGAGGCCCACTCAATGCTGCGCTTCCAGGAAAGTCTCCCAAAGCCACATCACAGAACTGAGCTGCCACCACCATCAGGGACCCATTACACAATTGAAAGCCACCCTTGCCAGCTTGAAACCATGTGGCCTCAGCCATGACCCACAGCAGCAAAACACATCCCTTTCTCTCTTTAACCAAGAACCAAACTCCAGTTTCACACAAGAACACCTGATTGGCTGAACTTCCTCACACCTGGAACCCTAGCTGCAAGGGAGTCTGGGAAATGTGCCATTGTGCTGTGTAAAAGAGATTAAAGTGCATGCCAAACATCAAGCCACCCTATCTGTCTCAAAAGCATACTTTAAGGAAAACAAGTTCAGCGTGAATTTAGGGCTCATCTTTGCAGAAATATTCTCAGCTCTTAGGGCTTCTTTATTCTGTCTCCCTCATGGCACCTCCCCCCACTTCTGGGCATGCCGTAGGTGCTCATTAAAGACCTCCAGAAAGCCCGAGCTTATTAACCGGCCTCCTCACTACTTGATCTCTAGGGTGGGCAGGTATCAAGATGAATAAAGGCAACCTTTTTTTTTTCAGTCTTGCCTGGAATAAATTGCTACTTTCTTGAACACACAGAAGGCTCTATTATTATGAAGGTGTTCTGTATTATTACTGAGAACAATTATTCAGAAGCCAGAAGCCTAGAGCTGACTAGGTTATATTCTCGGAGGAGAAATTCCAGAAACCATTACTCATTAACTTTTTTGCTTGTGAAAAGAACCTTTTCCTTTCCCCACATGGCTTTCCACCCCAAGGAAGGACTCAGCCCTCCATGTTCGAGCTGCATGGGTGAGTGGAAGGCAGCAACCTCCATTCTGAGCTCAAACCCAGCAGGCAGTCCCCAGACGGGGCCTTGTTGGAGTCCTCCACACAGAGGAGGACTCTGGGAAGGAAGCTTCCACTTGGGGATACTGAACAAGTGTCTTTCCAGAGAAATCCCATGAGCGCTCCTAATGAGCGAGTCCCCATCTGCCCAGGCCTCCCTGGCAGCGCTGGATCAGGTGGCACGATGCTTTCCTCACCGGCCAACCGAGCCACTCGCACTCTGCCCTGGTACCAGGCAGGCAGCGCCCCTGGAGTCAGACATCTGTGCAAACCCCACAGGGGGTGCGGGAGGCCTAATTAATTAATGTCTGTGGAGCACCTGTACGGCCTCAAATGAGAGGTGTGAGGCGACCACAAGCCCAATTAATTACCACTATGGTTGGAGGCTTCTAGCCCCACCTCCTCTGTCATTTCAGCCGGCTTGCCCTGTCTCAGGGCAAAGTCAGGCAGGAGCTGAGGGGCTACTGAGTGGGAAAAAAGCTGAGGAGAGCCTCAGACCCCCATGGCAGGGGGTCACTCGTCCCCGGAGTCACTGGAGGTTTTCTATATATGACCTTTTCCCTCAGAGAAAATGACTACATTCCTCAGAGTATATGACTTTCTGCCACCGCATGTAGGCTTTTTCCTCAGAGCGAGATAGCAACAGCAAGGAGAGCCACTTCCCTAAAACTCTGGCCTCTGCTTTAAAGTGGACTACAGCCCTCGTGAATGACTGCAAAATCCAACCAACTCCAAAAGCCATATTAAAATCCACCATGGTCAAATGCAGATTGCAACGCACATCTATTGCCCTGCCCTTGTCTTCTATTTTTCTTTCCCATTCTCCACCATCCCCCGCTGGGGAGAGGGGAGGAAAAGGGAAAAATGGCCACCTAGAAGGACACGGTTTTATTAAAGCAAAGTGAACGTACAGCCATCCCTAAATGGAGTATGCAAAACGAGGCTATTTCACATTTGAGTCCTTGGACATTTTATTGCATAAAAGATCTTTGGTTGTTTAATTTTTCAGCTCCAAGCACAGGTTTTAGCCAGCCCAGCTCCCAGGACTTAAGTTCAAGGTTGCCTTGGCCTTTCTTTGTCCACAGGCCACCGGAGCTAAGCAGGCCTGGCGGCGAGCACGGCTGACACACGGGAGCACGTGGAGAGGCTGGAGCAGAGAGCAAGGTCAAGGTTTGCGGGGCCAGGGCCTGCAGGACCAAAGTCTGCCTGGTCAGGGGCTACATGACCCAGGCTTGCGTGGCCAGGTTCTGTCTGGCCAAGGTCTGTGTGGACAGAGTCTCTGTGGTGTGGCCATGGCCACTCCTTTAACCAGTCTGAGGCCTCCTGACCCAGAAGCGGGACCTGCTGCTCAGGCAAACAAAGCTTCAAGGCAGCGGGAATGGGGACCACGCTGGGGAGGTGTTGGGCTCTATCTGAGCGCTCCCAGAAAGTAATGAGCTCCAGGCGGAATCCCAGCCCCCCTTCTCTTTAGGCAAGAAGCCTTCCCAGGACGGCTAATGGGGGGGGGGGCAGTTTCCTCCTCCCCAGCCCTGCGGTCCATTCCAACTCGTATATCCACCTCCTGCTTTTCTCTCTACCCCTGGCAGCTTTCCGGTAGACAGGGAGGACAATGAGCTAGGAGCTGTGTGCACAGTGGCCCAGGCCAGCAATCCTGCCTCTCTGGGTGACAACAGAGGGTTGTTTTCCTTACCTTCCCTGACCTTAGAGCACAGGGGGCTCCGGCCACATTGCTCAGGCAGGGGCAGGGCCCGAGGCCTGCTGGACTAGCCGGCTGGGGAGAGACACACTCCGAAACACCGCGAAAGGAACTGTCAGCCTTCATTATTAATACCCTGCGTTAATATTTAATGTCAGAAAACTGCAGCTCCCTTCTCTGCACCGTCATCAGACCTGCCCGGGTCACACCAACCAGAACTCTTCCCACTCAGCACCCCCTGTAGCTCCGTGCCAAGACCAGCAAAGCAGTTTGGATTTACTTGAAATATTAGGTGCAAAATGAATTCTAAACACAAAAAATTCAAATTAAATAAGACTAAAATTATTTTATTGCTTTTGCAATCAACCCTATTCTTTAAATGTCTCTAATACTCTGTGTTCAAGTGCCAGAAAATTTAGAAATGGGGCAAGGCATAAGTGCAACCCTTAATAGAGGAAGGTTTTTATTCCTCAGAGTATTTTGTGTGTTGTTGATATTCCAGTCATATTTCTTAATCAGCAGCAGCAGCAGCAGCACGGGAAGGATGCAACCAACAAAATCCAAAGCATCTGATGGACATTCCAAGATGGATTCAAGATATTGAAAGAACAGGAATATTTACCACTTAAGCAATTAACAAATTCTGACCTATCCAAACCAACTTGTTTCTCAACCTGGGCACTACTAACACTTGGGGAGGGATGCTCCTTCATTGCACGGGACTGTCCCACACACTGTCCCTGCCCATTAATCCCAGAATGGTCCCCTGACGTTGTGACCACTAAAAACACAAGAATCCACCTCCAAATGCCCCTGGGTGGTGGGCAGAGCAGCCCCGAGTGGGAACCCCTGATCCGGGTGCCCCGGGCTGCCGGTGTGGATTCTCTGGCAGGCACAGAGGTAGGTGGAAAGGGGAACTCAGAAATAACCAAAGCACAAGGCAAGGCCAGCAGATCTGGGCCATCCTCGGGCAGAAGTGCTTAGGAAGGCAGCAGGATCTGGGGCTTGCCTCCACAAAGTGAGCCCACGTGGTATTCTACCCCCACCCTACCCCGCCCCCACCCCGGGGCAGCAGCCTCCTCCCCTCTGGATGAGAGTAGACTGCCACCTTCATTTGCGCTGGGGAGTCGTCACTGCTTGCAAAGCTTTCATCTTTATGACTTCAAAGAACAGCCTCGAAAAAATGCCCAGGGCACAATTTTCCAGGATCCAGGAAACTGGATGACTCACCTGTGCTGGCACCAGCCTGGGATCCCGGCTTGAGTCGTTAGATTTCAACCACACCTACCAGCCCTCACCTTGCCACCAGCTCGTGGCGGGCACTCTTACAAGGGCCTGTTACCAGAGTTGGGTCCCTGACTTGGTTGGGAAGGTTATTTAGAGGAATATAAATAGATAATGATTTAATTTCAAGGGAATCTTCTCCCTATAAAACTTTTTATAGTATTTTATTGAGAAAGAATTTACACATGGTAAAATGCAGAAATCTGAAGTGTACAACTTGATGAATTTTTACACACATATACACTCATGTGCCTTACACAGTTTTAAACAGCATAAAAAGAAATTTGAATTAAAACACACACAGACTAACTAGAATAGCTAAAAAAAAAATTTTTAATGATAACACCAAATGTTGGCAAGGAGGTAGAGCAACTGGAACTCCTATACATTTCTGACAGGAATGTAAAATAGTATAACCACTTTGGAAAATAGTTTGGCTGTTTATTATCAAGTTAAACATACAACTGTCCTATGACCTAGCCACCCCACTTTTGGGTATTTACCCAAGAGAAAAGAAAGTATGTGTACACAAATGTGGTACACAAATGTTCATAGGAGTTTTATTTGTTTGTTTTTTTTTTTGTTTTTTTTTTTTGGAATTTATTGACCAAGATTAGAGTTTTATTTGTAATAGACAAAAATTGGAAACATCCACCAACAGATGAATAGATAAACAAATTGCAGTGTATCCATACAGCGAAATGCTTCTCAGCAACAAAACACTAATTTATGTGGATGAATCTCACAATCATTATGAAAGAAGCCAGAGCATACATACCACATGATTCCATTTATATAAAACTCTAGAAAATGCAAACTATTCTATAGTGACAATGATCAATGATTGCTTGGGGATGGGAGACAGGTAGAGGCAGCAGGAGGGATCACAAGGAGGCAGGAAGAAATTTGGGGGGTGATGGATATGTTCACCACTTTTGATTATGGTTTCATGGGTATATATAACACATATGTCAAAACTTATCAAATTATACACCTTCAATATGCGCAGTCCATTGTATATGCAGTGTATCTCAATAAAGCTGGTTTTTTTTAAGATGTGTGTTAGCCAGTTTCAATGGCACACATCAGTAATCTCAACTATCTGGGAGGCTGAGGCAGGAGAATCACTTGAGCCCAGGAGTTTGAGACCAACCTGGGCAATATAGCGAGACCCCATCTCAAAAACAAAAAAGATATATGTGTTTTACTGCATGAAATTGTAGACTTCAATTTTTTTTCAGTGCTGGAATCTTCCACCATCACCCCCTCAAAAAAACAAAACAAAAAAAACACACACATACAACAAATACAGGTTCCAGAATTCCACATATCATTCTGTCTTTAGAATCAAGCAAAAGAAATCCTACTTTAAGCCTAAGGCAGTGACATAAGTGTGGCCGCCACACTGAAGCAGCGGCAGGAAGGCAAGTCTACACAGCTGAGCCCAGACCTGCCTTCCTGCAATGTGGCCCCGGCTCCCCCTCGCATGACGGGCTAAAGAGTACATTAAAACCAAGCAATTATTCCCAGAGTTAACCACGTATAATGCACATGTTTCCACCTTTTCTTCTCTCTGCTTCTTCCTGTTCCTCTTCCTTCTCGGGTGACTATTCATGGCAGGAACTCCAAAATAGCAACCAAAATACTGCACCGTGACAACTTCATCTCTTAATTACAGTAAACATTTACATAATGCTCAGGCCCAGCCAGTGCAGAAAGATTCGTTAATGCAGAAACATGCCCTTTAACCATCCCGTTTTATTACACAAACCCCCCTGGGACCTGAGCAGCCCAAGATTTGCAAAAGATGATGGAGAAATTGGCTGAGATATTAAGCCCCTTTCCAGGTGCAATTAAAAGTGGGACGGAGAGCCTCCTGTTCTCACAGATCTATAGTTTGTTTTTTTTTTTTTTTCATGTTGAATTCACTCTGTAAAGATTCCAAATGCTTGGTCGCCCATCAGATTTCTAACATTCGCTGGAGCTGAGGTTTTGTTTTTATTCTCATCTTTGCCTCTTCATTTCTGATTTGACACCCCTACAGGTTTTGCTGCAGTCTAATATTTCCATGGCCGCCTAAGCACAGGGCCTTGGAGATCGGCCTGAGCCACAAAGACCCCCAAGGAACGTTATAAACATTCTCCTTGCTCCAAGCCTTCGATTCTTTAACACAGACCCTCTCTGGAGGGACCAGCTTTAATCACATTTCCCGGAGCAACACCCAGCTAGCCTGTGGAGGGGCAGCCGGGGCCAGACGAGGCCAGACACAGGCGAGAAGGCGCTGAATGCCACGGTGGGCTCCCCACATTCAGGATGGTCCAGACCAGCGTACAAGGAAGGTCATTAGAGGAAGACGAGGAAAGATAGTGGCTTTGGGAAAAGGCAAACCTGAGCAGTCTCCTAGGCTCCCCTGTCCCCTCCCCGCTCCCAGCCTCTTCCTGTTGTGTGGCCTTTTGAAAGGGATTCCTCCTTTCTGTGCCTTGATTGTCTCCTCTGTAAAGCAGTGATAATGGCACCCACTTTGCCAGGATGTTGTGTGGCCCTAGTGAGGTGGCTCTGCACAGAGCCTACAGCCTGGCAGGTCAGCACCATGTTGTGCTTGGTGACTGCCCAGAGGTCCCAGTATTATTTCCTTACTGTCACTGATTGGCATTACTGCCATTCTTCTCAAACCCTAGGCAGCATAAAGGATCCCTCATGTCACCTTCCTAGCAATGAAATGACACTCGTGTGCTCTTGCATTCCCTTTGAAAAACCCTTGTGATTTAAAAGATAGGGCCTCCGGCAAATCAGCTTGTCAAGGCCACCTCCAGAGTCCCCACCCAGTTGTCAGGAAAGGCACCTGGGCTGAGGCCGTGGTGGAAGCGGCTCTGAGCAGCGAGCAGCCGGGGGTGGGTATGGGACTGGGTGGGAAGCGATGTGAGAAGGCTGAGGACAAGGCCAACCGGGAACCTAGAGAGAAGTTTAAGATCCCAGAAGAGCAAGGGTGGCTGGCTATGCAGCAAGACCCAAGGCCAATGCTGGGGAGAGGCAGGGGCCCTGTAATTCATGACACTGACATTTATAAAGCCCTTTGGCTATGCCAGCCACTGTTTTAGCACTTTGCTAATATTAACTCATTCAATCCTCGTAACCTTTTGAGACAGATACTGGTATGACCCCCATTTTATGGATGAGGCAACTGAGGCTCATAGAGGTTCATTAACTTATCCAAGGTCACAGAGCTAGGAGGTGGCAGAGTTGGAAAGGTGGAATTTGAATCCAGGGAGTGTAGCTGGATTCAAATCCCAAACCCACACTATTTTTATTTTTGTTTTGTTTTGAGACAGAGTCTCACTCTGTCGCCCTGGGTAGAGTGCAGTGGTGTCATCGTAGCTCACAGCAACCTTCAACTCCTGGCCAAGCCCACACTCTTAACCATTCCAGATAATAAGGTAGAGGTCCAGTAAGCCTTGAGCTAGGACTTGAGGGATTGGATAGGATGGGTGGGGGAGGGGAGTGACGCAAAGGGCTCTGCAGGTGGGGAAGAATATGATCAAAGACTTTAGGCAGAAATGAGGGCCATGGCCACAGCCATGGCCAGGAAGAAAAGGGCTGGTATGGAAACAAGTTTGTGTCATTGGGTGGGGAATGGGAAAAGAGAGTGTTGTGAATACTTTTGACTACAAGTTACAGAAAACTTCCCCTCAAACTGGCTTAAACCAGTGTCTTTAGAACCCTTGGATCATGCCGCACAGTAAGGCATGCAGTGTCCACTGTGGCTCTGTGCACACATGTCCAGGGCACTAGACAGAAGGTTCACAAAGCCCTACTGCGTGTGACACACTCTGATATTTTTGATTCTGTTCTTCGGTATTCAAGCTCAATTTTTCATTGATGGTTGGGACCCACTTAATTGATTTCATGGCCCACTGATGGGTTCTGATCCACTGTTGGAAAAATACTGGCTCAAATACTGAGGAATTGACACTGTCAGTAATAAGGAGTGCAGAGGTGGGGCTGGCTCCAGGTACCAGACATTCAGCAGTTCAAGGAGGCCCACAAGGACCTGGATGTCCCTATTTGCCCACTCAGCTGGCCTCCTGTCAGCCTCATGCTAAGACTGGTTTCTCTGAACATCGCCGCGAGGGATACACCTAGGCAGACACAAGCCCAGAGGAAGAAAGGGTAGGCTAGACTCTGAGCATCTTTTTCTTCAGAGCAAGTCAATATTTCCCAGATGCCCCCAGCAGACCTCACTTCATGGGTCAGGACTGAGCCACAAGTCCACACCTGACCCAATCCCTAGCAAGAGAAATAGAATGACCACCCAGTGGAGTGACAGGTGACAAGGAGTCAGCCACCATACCCTCTGCAAGCCCACAAGGGCAAGCCCTCATTTTGGATGCCAGCCAAGGAATGCAACTCACAAGGTTTTCAGCAGATGTGACAAGGTTAAATGTGGCAATAGACAGCGATCTCCAGTGGCTGCTCAGTGCTGATGCTGGACTGTGGGGCCGAAAGACATTCTGGGGTATTCACCGACATGCAGAAGGGCTGTGAACCAGGAATGGGCAGAGACCAACTTCCCCCAGTGCCACCGTGACCAATAAGTGGAGGCTGGCTCTTGGAGGGCAGCCTGGAGTGCTAAGGATGGTGTGTATGTTGGCACTCGGTCCCAGTCCTACTCAGTCCCAGTCTGGGAAAGGCCTGCAGAGGACATTCAGTTGAGGCAAGGGAGCCAGGCGTCAGCATGTGGGCAATTTTGGGCAGAGAGCTGTCCAGAGGGGCCAGGCTTGGAAAAGAGGGGTGAAAACCAGGTTGTGTTTGAAGTGGGGCTCCATCTGCAAGAAGGAACATGGAAGATGTGTCAGTCCATTTGTGCTGCTATAACAGAGTATCTGAGCCTGGGTAATTTATAAAGAACAGAAATGTATTCCTCAGAGTTCTGGAGGCTGGGAGGTCCAAAGTCAAGGCACCAGCTTTTGACGAGGGCTTTCTTACCACATCCCCCCATGTGTCTTGACATGGCAGAAAAACAGAAAAGAGAGGAACCCACTCACCTCTCATTGGGCCCCACCTCCCAACACTGTTGCACTGGCGATTAAGCTTCACCATGAGTTTTGGAGGCGACAAAAACATTCAAACCATAGTAGAGGATGTTGGGGGGAGGGGTCTCCCAGAAGGGTACTTTGAGACAGGCATTCCGGTGCATAATAGTTCCTATGTGTTTCAGTGATCTATTCTGGGGCAAGGAACCACCCCAATCCTTGGTGGCTTAAAATAAACAATCATTTATTTGCTTATAATTTGACAGTCGGAGCATCAGCTGGAGCGGCTCAACTGAGGCTGGAAGGCCTATTTCCTAAAGAACCCAACCCACAAGTTGGTACAGGCTGTTGCCGGGCAGCTCAGCCGGGGCCTGGACTCTCCCGTATGTCTGCCTCTCCATGCAGTTGCTTGGACTCCCTCACAGCTTGGTGACTGGGTTCCGAGACAGACAAAGCAGAAGCTGCCATGCCACTTAAGGTCTAGTCCCAGACCCAGCACAGCATCACATCAACATATGCTATTGGTCAAAACAGTCCCAGGCCCAGCCCAGATTCAAGGGGGTGGAGAAAGACACCTTGTTAGTTTCCTAAGGCTGCTATAGCAAGAATGCCACAGATTGAGTAACAATAGAAATGTATGCTTTTACAGCTCTGGAGGCCAGAAGTCTGACTCCAAGAGGTCGGCAGGGTTGGTTCCTTCATGGAGGGGGGCCAGAGGAAGCATCTGTTCCAGGCTTCTCTTCCGGCCTCTGGTGGTCGCCAGCAATCCTTGGCACTCCTTGGTTTCATGGCATCACCCCATCTCTGCCTCTACGGACACATGGCCTGTCTTTGTGTCTGTCTCTGCATCTTCACATGGCCTTCTCCTCTCTGTGTGTTTGTGTGTCTCTGTGTCCAAATTTCCTCTTCTAGTCCTCCCCATCATTGGATTTGCCCCCCCCAATCCAGTATGACCCCATTCTAACTTGATTATGCGTGCAAAAGACTACTCCCAAACAAGGTCACATTTACAGGTAGTGGGGATTGGGACCTCAACATATCTTCTTGGGGGACACAGTTCAATCCATAGCACCCTACCTCTTGGTAGAGGGAACGGACAAAGAATTTGCAGCCATTGTTATCCCACCAGAATCTGAGCATGATCCCAGGAAAGGAAGCGAGCAGGGAAGGGAGCCAGTGACGTTTACGTAATCAAGGCAGCTGTTCCTGTGGGCAACTGGAGCTCAATCTTACTGGGATCTCTGGGAGACAGCACAGAACACGCCTCAGAGTTTCCCCAGCCGAGGGATGAGGCAGCTAGAGTGTTTATCCACTCATCCTTTGCCATCGCTGTCCTCCTGGCCTGCCCTGCTTGCAGCCAGAAAACTCCCTCGGGCAGTCATGGTGTTTGCAGTAAGTCGTCTTCTGAGCACACAGGCCAGGCTACAGGCAGGCGGGTGGGGCACCAAAAGTGTCTGCTACAAAGGGCAGGTCAAGGCAAGCCACGGGAGGAGCAGAGATGCCCCATGGCAAAATTCCAATCCCACAGGTTTAAGCACTAATCGAAGGCTGGGGGTACATGGGACTAGATCATTGAACCGTAGGGCCCACAACCATTTGAATCACATGCTAGGGAGCCAGGGCAGCCAGGCTCCGGGCTAAGCCTCTGAGGAGCAGCCTCCCGGCCTGGGAGGGCAGAAGGGGCAGTGAGGAGGTGTGTCCACTCCAACCACACCTGCTACCACGGGGCTAACGTGTAGCACGGGTCAGATATAAGCGTAGCTGGGCCTCATCGATCACCCAAGCAGCCTTTCCTGCCCCAGGTCTCAGGAAAAAACGGGAGGGGTGAAGGGACGGGGAAGCAGATAGAATGTTCTGCTCTTTGCTCATCACGCCCCCTCACCCGCCCCACAAACCATCCCAGGCTCTCCTGGCCAGCAAAGCCGCCTGCAGAAAGCACAGCCATGAGTTTCTCATGAATGATTTTAAATGATTCTTGCTCTGTCCGCAGGGGGAAATCACGTATTGAAAATCCAGCAAAAGCCCAGCCAACTGAGGGCTGCTCTGACAGCATGGCCACCGGCGTTCAAACCGCAAGGGGTCCTGGGAGAGACACGGGCTCCTCAGGCCAAGGCAGGCGTGAGCTCGAGGCCAGACCCTCAGAAAATCAGGCCACTGTGCCCCCACTCGGTGCCTCGCACGCATTGTCTCATTTAATCCTTCCAACCCATCACTCGCCCACTCAGCCATTCTTCATGCAACGAATAATCACCGAGCACTCGCTGTATGTCACTCGCTGTTCTAGGCCCTGAGAAACTGTAGTGAACAAAATAGATTTTTTTTTAATTCCTACAGAGCTTACATTTTTGTAAGGGAGAAAGGTAGCAAACCAAATAAATCAGCCAAACATAGTGGTGTGTTTTATGGTGGTAAGTGGGAAGGAGAAAGGGGATAGAAAAGGCAGGCGCCGGGACTTTGGGGAAAGGTTGCAGGTTTCAAAAAAGTAACCAGGGACTTAACTCACTGAGAAGTTGACACTTCAACAAAGACCTTGAGGAGGTTCAAGAGGAAGCCCTGTGGACAATGGGGAAGGAGTAGGCCAGGGAACAGCAGAGGGAACAGCTAGCGCGAAGGCCCTGAGGAAAGAGTGTGCCCAATGTATCCCAGCAACTGCAGAGAGGCCAGAGTGTCTGAGGAGGAGGAGGGGAGGTAACCCGCCATGAGAACAGAGCAGGAGCGGAGCAGGCACCAGATCAGGCCCGGCCTTCCTAATTTGCCCTTGACTTTCACTCAGATAATACAGGAAGGCTCTGGAGAATTCTGTGCTGAAAGGGACAGGATCTAACTGGGGTTTTAGGAGATCCCTCTGGTTGTTGTTTCTAGAACAGACTGTAGAGGGGTGTGAGGGCAGAAGGGGGTACACCAGCGAGTCAGTAGTTCTCCATGTCCAGGTCCTGAGAACCACTAACACAGCAGTAAATATTATTTTAGTGGCAAATGTTTTTAACTTCATTACCAGCATTCTACAAAGTCTACCTTCTTCATCATTCCCATTTCAAAGATAGAGAAACTGGCCAGTTGGTAAGTTCTTGGACCAGGAAAGCTCTCGTATAGATTTCCCATGAGGCCTAGCCGTGTTAAAACCCAAATGGATCTGACTTTCTCTTTTTCTGCTGCTCCCTTCTTCCTTCAAGTAAAACACACAAAAAAACCCTGTTTCATCCACTAGTATTTGAGTTGTTGCCCAGTTCCTTCTGGTCTTTTCCTTGGGAGGCAAAGTGGCGTGCGTCCGGACTGTGGAGTCAGATGGGCTAGGCCAAACCCTGGCTCTGACACCCGCCCTTGGGCAGGGCAGTTTCTAGAAACACAAATCCTCCTGCAGTTGGTTCTTTTTCCCTCCGAGGCCCCAGACAGTAGCCAGGCCTTGATGTTCCCCTGCCTTTGGGCTTTTCGGGCAGGGCCACAGCTGAAGTTGTCAGGTGCCCAGAAGCCAGCCCCCCTCCCAGGCTTTTGTCTTCAATGGAAGCCAAAGCGTTGAAAGGATTATATAGGATCAGCCGTTCCCAGAGCCTGTTTTGTGTACTGTTGGAGGTACACAGACTCATATATATTTCTTTAATAATTATGGTTATGTATTTTGATGTGCTAGGAAAAAGAAAACTGGCACAGCTAAACCATGACTTCATGAATATTATTGCTCAGGAGGAGGCTAAAGTACTTAGGGTTTTTTTTTTAATTTAAATAAAAAATATTACATTAATAAAAACATAGGTGGTACAAGATACAGCAAATATCATGGAGAAGGTGAAGAAGAAGCTGGCAGGTTGTCTCAGGAGGAGAGGAGGAGATGAAGAGGAGGGCTTTCCGCCCAGTTATCTGAAGCGTTTTAAAAAATATCCTTTTGTTTATTTTTTCAGAGACAGGGTCTCACTCTGTTGCCCAAGCTGGAGTGCAGTGGTGCGATCATAGATCACTGCAGCCTCAAACTCCTGGGCTCAAGTGATCCTCCTGCCTCAGCCTCCAGAGTAGCTGGGACTACAAGCCTGTGCCACCATGCCAGGCTATTTTATTTATTTTTTATTATTTTATTTTTATTTTTTGAGACAGAGTCTCACTCTGTTGCTTGGGTTAGAGTGCCATGGCGTCAGCCTAGCTCACAGCAACTTCAAACTCCTGGGCTCATGCAATCCTCCTGCCTCAGCCTCCAGAGTAGCTGGGACTACAGGCATGTGCCACCATGCCCAGCTAATTTTTTCTATTTCTGGTAGAGACGAGGTCTCACTCTTGCTCAGGCTGGTCTCGAACTCCTGAGCTCAAATGATCCACCTGCCTCAGCCTCCCAGAGTGCTAGGATTACAGGTGTGAGCCACCACACCCGGGCCCTGCTATTTTATTTTTATTTTTTGTAGAGACAAGGTCTCTATGTTGCCTAGGCTGGTCTTGAACTCCTGGGCTCAAGCAATCCTCCTGCCTCAGCCTCCCGAGTAGCTGACATAGATTACAAGGATATGCCACCAAGCCCAGCCTCAAATATCCTTTTCATATAATGGAAGAACAGCCACACCGTAGAACATTAGAAATTATAGACTATCACAAATATTGAAATAAAAGTTTCACACTGTCACCTCCCAGATATCACCACTGTTAACACCTTAGTGCATAGCTGTACATTACCACAAACTCAGAGCTTAAAGCACCATCCATTTATTACCTCCCACTTCTGTAGGTCAGAAGTCCAAGTGGACTTGGTTTTCTGCACTGGGTCTCACAAGGGCAAAGTCAAGGTGTCAGCCAGGATGGGCTTTCATGTGGATGGTATAGGGGAGAACTCACTTCCAAGCTCATTCCGGTTATTGCTAGAATTCAGCTCCTCGTGGCTGTAGAAGGGTCTTCATTTCCTTGCAGGCTGTCGACCAGGGCTAGTCTCTGGTCCTAGAGGCCACTCCCAGGTTCTTGCACATCCTGGAGCCCAGAATAGCACTTCTAATCCTAATGCTTCAAATCTCTCTGACTTCTCCTGCCTTCCTATTCTGCTACCAACGGGAGGAAATTCTCTGCTTTTAAAGGGCTTCTGTGATTAGATCGAGCCCACCTGAATATTCTGCACCACTTAACACAGTCACAGAAGGGAAACCTTCAAGTTCACAGGTTCTGGGGATTAGGGTGTGGAATCTTGAGGGGTCTTTTTTTGGAATTCTGCGTCCCATCATAGCTGCCCAGATCGTTCTTTGTACACATATATTTATAAGTACATATTTGTATTTTAGATACAATAAGCTTGGGCCAGGCGCGGTGGTTCACACCTGTAATCCTAGCACTCTGGGAGCCAAGACAGGAGGGTTGCTTGAGGTCAGGAGTTTGAGACCAACCTGAGCAAGAGAGAGAGAGACACCCCATCTTTTATGTAATAAAAAATAAAATAAAATAGATACAATAAGCAACCTGCTTTTTCCAGTCAATGGTCTCCACGAGCACCCACCCACCTCCAAGAGGAATATCTGGGGGTGAATTGAAACATACCAGCTGTGCTCTCGGGAGCCACGGCAAACATGCCCATAGTCACACCAACAAGGAAGCAACACGGTAGTTAAATGCCCAGCCCCCTTGCTCCTTGGGTGGGGCAACTCTCCACTGACTTCCACCGGCCCCAGCTAGATGGAGCCCCAGTTGGTCACAGTAATAATTTGCTTGGGAATCCTCCTTTTATGGGTTCCCTCCCCTTCCCCTGCCTGGCTCACTTCTCCACACCCTCCCCCTGCCCAAGGATGCTTCTTGGGGCCACCTCCCAAATGAACGACTTGCACTGCCCTGCTTCTATCAGCGCTGGCTCCCAGGACCCAAGCAAAGGCACGAGGATGGCCGGGGGGTGGTGGCTCACGCCTGTAATCCTAGCACTCTGAGAGGCCGAGGCGGGCGGATTGCTCGAGGTCAGGAGTTGGAGACCAGCCTGAGCAAGAGCAAGACCCCGCCTCTACCATAAATAGAAAGAAATTAATTGGCCAACTAATATATATATAGAAAAAATTAGCCGGGCATGGTGGCGCATGCCTGTAGTCCCAGCTACTTGGGAGGCTGAGGCAGGAGGATGGCTCGAGCCCAGGAGTTTGAGGTTGCTGTGAGCTAGGCTGACGCCATGGCACTCACTCTAGCCTGGGCAACAAAGCGAGACTCTGTCTCAAAAAAAAAAAAAAAGGCACGAGGGTGCAGGGGATTGGAATCACCGTGAGATTATTTCAGTGTTTTACATTTTTTACACAGGAATGTATTCATTTATTATTAATGCAATTAAAATCAGTTTTAAATAATACATGTTTTAAGAGGGAAAACTATGGCTGGAGGATACAGAAGCCACTGAAAGAGACCACACCCTGCATGTCCCAGTTCCCTGCCCTCTCTTTCTGATTGGTCAGTGAGGGTCAGTGTGACCCCATTGTCGCACTGACCCCCCCCACATCTCTCTCCACACACCCCCAGACATGACAAGGGCAAGTCATCATTTTAAGAGGAGCTGGCACTTGTGGAGCAGATACTGTGCTAAACGTGTCATGCATGTTACCTGTTTTACATACTTAGGACACATATGTTTACCTCCCCCACCCGAGATCCCTTTAATAGGATCATGAAGAGACAAGAGAGATATACAGCCACACTAAGGAAGGGGGGTGTCAGCAGATGAGAGATTTCAACACATTTCTAGAAGACAGAGAGCAGAAGGAAGGGTGGTGACAGGTGACACAGAGCAGAGAGAGCCACAGCTGGAACCCTCCCAGGCGAGGAGGCGTGAGGAAGAGACTCCAGGCTGAGATCGTGGGGGTCCCTGAGGGTAGGAGCAGGCACTGTGGCTGGAAACTGAACTGACTGGGGGGCTCCAGCTGGAGCAGCTGCTCACCCCACTACAATCCCTACATGCTGGAGTGGGGGGAGGTTAAAAGAGCCAGGAAGAAGCTTCTTGGTTCCTTAGAGCCCACACTGAAGTTGATGCCTGCCTACACTTCCCAACAACCCCTACACAAATAGGGAAGACACTTTTCTGAAGAACTGGAACACACTTTCCAAGGGGAACGAAAGCAGCTTGTGTGTTTATTAGTGCCTTGAAAGAAAGCCCCCCAGAATCCATCATTTGGGAGAGCCCACCAGCAATCCCCACCCATGCACACGATGCGTGGGGTCCACGTGCCTCTTGCTCCGCAGGAAGACATGACCACCACAGTTGTTCATCTAAAGAAAGCTTGCAACATACAAGAGAAAGACAAAGGGAAGCAAAAGAAAGAAACAAAGGTAATTTAATGAACAGAGGATAACTTTATAAACAAAGAAGAAAACTTTACACAGCACCCTCTGAGAGATGTGTGGAGCTACTGCATCCATAAAACAAGAAGATGGTGCCAACAATCAGAGAGAAGGTAAGAGCCCTTGGAAATTAAAAATATGGGGATAGAGTGAATAAAATCACTTGAAGGCCTAAAAGAAAAAAAAAATCAAGAGAATCTTTCAGAACATAGGGGATAATGAAAGACACAGAAAACATAAGAGAAAAGATAAGAGACATAGAGAATCATTCTGGGAGGCCCAACATGTAACTAATAATAAGATTTTCAGAAAGCAAGAATAGAGAAGGCAGAGGGAAAGAGCCTGCAAACAGTGCTGAGCCTTGTGGCTTACGACAATGCTGAAAGAGGCAGGCTCTGTGGGGCTGGGTGTGACCCTTGCGCTTTGTAAGCCTGGCTGCTTTTATGTTTTTTGTATTCTGTGTCGATTTCCCTTTTGTCCTTCCTGCCTCCCTATTTAGTGGTCTCGGCCGAGCAAGGAGGAGCCAATGAGGGAAGAGTGCATCCATGCAGGGGACTCAAGAGTAAAATGGAGAGGAGGCGACACTGGCAACTAGTGTGGTGGCATCAGGGGACCTGAAAATGAAGGTTCCCTAGGGGAAGGGTACTCTGGGGGCACAAGGTCAGAGCTGCTCACTTCTCATCCTGCTAAGAGATTGTCTTTCCAGAGCTAGATCCTAGAGGCCCTAAGTTTTGTTTGAAAAAGGGAAGCATGGGGTTTTCCCTTACAGGCTCTCTTGTCAGTAGGAAGTCAACTTTTCTCCGAAATATCTTATATCCAGACAGTACTAAGGTCAGAACATGGGCCTGATGGCAATTGATTGGGGCAAAAGTTATAAAAGACTTCTCAACCAGATGCTTTTAATACCAGAATGGGATGTCTGGCAAAGGAGTGAGCCCTCTGTCACTGGAGGTATTTAAGCAGAATTCATACAAACAAACATCATCAGGAAAACTATAAAAGGAATTGGAATCCTATAATAGGCAAATCTGTAGGGACAGAAAGTAGAATAGAGGTTACCAGAGGTTGAGGGAGGGGAGAATAAGTTCCAGAAAAAGAGGCGACAGTTACACAACATTGTCAATGTACTTAATACCACTGAATTGTACACTTAAAAAATGGTCAAAGTGGTAAATTTTATATTATGTACAGTTTAAAGCAATTTTTAAAATAAAAAAAAAGAACTGGAACCCACGTACACTGCTAGTGGGGGTGTAAAGTGGCACATCCACTGTGGAAAACAGTCTGGCAATTTCTTAATAAGTTAAATATAGAGTTGCCATAGGACCCAGCAATTCCACTCCTAGCTATAAACTCAAGACAAATGAAAACATATGTCTACACAAAATGTGTACACAAACATTCGTAGCAGCATCATTAACAATAGCCAAAAAGTGAAAATAACCTGAATACCCACCCACAGCTGAATAAATAAACAAAATGTGGTACATCCGTGCGATGGAATATTATTTGGCCATAAAAAAGGAATGAAGTACTGACACATGCTACAACTCAGATAAACCTTGAAAACATTATGGTGAGTGAAAGAAACCAGACACAACAGGCCACACAGTACATGATTCCATTGATACGAAATGTCCAAAATGGGCAAATCCATAGCGACAGAAAGTGGATTAGAGGTTACCTAGGGCTGGGAATGTGGGGGAAAATGAGTGACTGCTAATGGGTTTCTTTGTGGGTGATAAAAAGGAGTGACTATGTAGTCCCAGCTACTCAGGAGGATCGCTTGTGCCCAAGAGTTCAAGGTCAGCCTGGGCAACACAGTGAGACCGTGTCTTTGAAAAAAGTAAAATAAAAGATAAATTTGACAAGTGGTGATTGATGGTTGCACAGCTCCGTGAATGGATCAAAAAACATTGAACTGTATAGTTTTAAAAGGGTGAATCGTATGGTATGTGAATTATATCTCAATAAAATTGTTTTTTTTTTAAGGAATAGGAGCTTCCCACCAAGATGGAGGTAGGGCCAAATGTGATCTCTTTCCACCCCAAGGCTCCTCGATCATCTGATGCCTCCCCCAAACCCCCTCAGGTTCTAGGCTCTGGGAGAGTGTTCTCAGCAGCTCCCAGATGCATTCCCCTGCCGTGGTGACTGCTAGTGGCCAAGTCGGAAGCTTTGGGCAGCACCAAGAAGGCACCCCCTGCATCACAGTGTCAGCCTGGCCCCCTGGGTTGGTTTGTTTTTCTAGGGCATAAACGTATTTTATGGAGAAATAAAATGCACAATAATAAAACGGGGGAGGGGAGTGTTTCCACAGGCTCACATTTTATCCAAAGGGGCCATGATTTGGCATCCCTGGCTCGAATATGAAATTATTACACAAGAATTGACTCTCGGTGTCTCCGATGCTCCCTGGGATGATTGCTTCTATAACTTATGGAGACAGCTGAGCGTTTGTATTCAAGTGATCACATAAATTAATATCCATATGTGGAAATGGTGTGCTGGGAGCCGGCCTGGTTTAAGAATGCATTTCTTGTAATGATCCTCGCAGCTGAAGAAAAATGCCCATCCAGAGCTCCTCATACAGGCCGGGAATGCTCTAGTCATGGTTCAGACGTTTTGAAGGAAAATAAGGCATGTGAAATGTTACCCCTTTAAAGTGGACTAGGTGCTGTTTCGAGCCATGATGTCATCGGAGGGAATGAAAGGGACTGCTTTTTTTAAAATAAATAAATAAATAAATAAAGCATGTGCCTCAAAATGTAATGTTTTGCTCCTCGGGGATGGGTTTAGCCCAAAGTTCTAATTATACGTGTGGCAGTGAAGGCCTCCCAGTCTTCATGCTTGCCAAAAGCTTTTATTTTGCTACGTGACAGAAGACAAAATTATTCCTTTCTCCTTAGGAGACTGCCAACACCATGCCAAAGGATCCACGGGGGCGGTGGCAGTACCAGCAGGAATTGATGAAGGCCTTTGTGTGGGCAAGGCAGGGGATCGGGAGGGAGAAAACCCAGGCCTGCCCTCCGATCACGTAGGTGAGGCCACAAGCCACAGCCAGGCAAGGCTGCACAAGCTGAGGCCCGGGGAGTCATGGGGCCATGGTGCCTGGCGCGAGTCCAGAAATATTTGCTGAATGAAAATACAAAAGAAAAGGAGCCGAGTCATGCAAAGCTACTTCCGCCTTCACTCACTCGTTCATTCATTCACTTCTTCATTCAGTAAATGTTTCTTGAGCTGTCATCGTGTGTCAGCAAAGCCCTGGTGTCAGCCAGTGAGCCCTCTCACATAGCGGATGTTTAATTCCATTCCATTCATTCTGGGGCTTCTCAACACTGGGTAGATTTATAACTTTTTCAGGTGATGGATGTCAAATGTGTGTTCAACAGAAAAGGACAGCTATGGGCAGCCCCTATGGATTTGGCCACTTCCTTCTGTCCTTCCTGTCACAGGTCTAGCTCTGTCCAGGACAGCCAATCAGCTTCACATAGGACTTGGCTAAATTTACAAATGATGTTCGAAAGCTTCTTTTCTACAGCAGGAGCTGAGCAAACATGGGGTAGTGGGATTCATTCATTCCGATACACATACACACACACCATGGTTCTCCTATATCCATCCACCCAGCCCACCCCACCCCACTCCCATCTCACAAACTTTCATTTTGTCTTCACAAGGAGGACAGTAGACTTCTGAGAAACCTTAAGAAAGACTCCTCAAAGGTTTCAATGGCATGGGCTTTTCCATCGGCAGGAGTGATGTGTTGATAAATGTTTAACTGGCTCTCCGGAAGAAAAAAAAGAAGAAGCGTTTATAGCGTTTGCCAATTTCTGTGGTGTAAATACTCCCACCAGGGCTGATTTCAAGCTACCAACTTCACATCTGTGATGGCAGAATTGGGAAGACACGTGTGTATTAGGCTCTTGTCGGCTAGTGAGCACCAGCTCCTACACACGAGCTTCAGAAACAAGCCTGAATGAATGCAGTGGGAAAAACAAAGGGGAACACAGGAGCATCTTTGTCAGCTGTCAGAGGAGCAGGTCTCTCTTTCCCTCGGACCATATAGACTCTGTCCATGGTCTCTGTCCCCATTAGAAGCAGGGAAGAGGCTGGGCGCGGTGGCTCACGCCTGTAATCCTAGCACTCTGGGAGGCCGAGGCGGGCGGATTGCTCAAGGTCAGGAGTTCGAAACCAGCCTGAGCAAGAGCAAGACCCCGTCTCTACTATAAATAGAAAGAAATTAATTGGCTAACTAAAAATATATATGCCTGTAGTCCCAGCTACTTGGGAGGCTGAGGCAGGAGGATCACTTGAGCCCAGGAGTTTGAGGTTGCTGTGAACTAAGCTGATAATACGCCACTCTAGCCCAGGCAACAGAAGTGAGACTATCTCCAAAAAAAAAAAAAAAAAAAGCAGGGAAGAAAACCTGGAAACACTCCCACAAAACGTCGGCTATCCCCTGCCCCAACTTAAAGAATATTCCTGAATTCTCTCTCTTCTTGCTTTCCAAGGACTCAAATGGTAGACATCCGGGAGAAAAGACTCCACACTCCAGAAACATAATTGTGATTACGTTTAAAAGCCTATGCTTTCCCCACAGTGCAATATTTCATAATAAGAAAATGAGAATAGGCCAGGCGCGGTGGCTCACGCCTGTAATCCTAGCACTCTGGGAGTCCGAGGCGGGCAGATTGCTCCAGGTCAGGAGTTCGAAACCAGCCTGAGCAAGAGCGAGACCCCGTCTCTACTATAAATGGAAAGAAATTAATTGGCCAACTAAAAACATATACAAAAATTAGCCGGGCATGGTGGCGCATGCCTGTAGTCCCAGCCACACGGGAGGCTGAGGCAGGAGGATCGCTTGAGCCCAGGAGTTTGAGGTTGCTGTGAGCTAGGCTGACGCCATGACACTCACTCTAGCCTGGGCAACAAAGTGAGACTCTGTCTCAAAAAAAAAAAAAAAAAAAAAGAAGAAGAAAAGAAAAGAAAAGAAAAGAAAAGGAGAATCAAAATTCTTCCCCACTAAGAAGGAACGGTGGAAGGAGAGATGGAGAAACCACCAAGGTGGAAAAATTGATTTGCAATATCCACAGCAGATGCAATGTCCTTAACAGCACTTGGATGGGCCCTGCTCTTCTGCCAGAGACTGGATTTTTCTCCAGCAGTGTACAGGTACACTATGAGCACTTTGCATCCAAGCCACAAAGTATACGGGCAGGTTCTTATGCCAAACTCCAGCTCCTTCTCACTGGGGACTTGTGATAATCCTTACCAGCCTCTTCTTCCTTCTCGATGACTTTGTGTGGTCCCAAACAGGTTGGGCCCACCCCTCCGGCTTCAGGCCTTTGTAACTGGACCCTTAGTCTTTGCTCATGCACTGAGGGAAACTGTACAGTTGCTCAGCAAATATTCACTTCCTCCTCCCCACTCTAACCCCTCCATGGGCAGAGTATCCTTCTCAGCCCCACAGATGTTGGATTCGGGCCTGTAATTTGCCTTGATCAATGGAACACACGCAAATGTGACCCGATTAGAGGTTTTCAGTGTGCTTGCTTTGCTTGGCCTGGCCTCCTACACTTCTGCCATCCACTATGAGAAGAACATTCCCCCAGGTAGCTGCTGCTGCTTCAACCTGGGCCCCTGGAATGAGAGGCGGATGGAGCTGACCTAAATCCAACCCAAAGCCTGAAGGAGAGAAGCCACAACCACCCATGAGTGAGAAATGAGTGTTTGTGGTAAGCCACTGGGATTTGGGGGTCGTTTGTTATGCAGCCAGGTTATAGTGATAGTTATTATATACACTGCAGGTTATATTTAAACATAGAGCCTTTACCAATTCGTTTCTACAGAAAACTTGGCATCTCACCAATATGGTGTCAGAGACCTTCTTGCAAATCAACTTCTAAATACGCCAGTACTTAAAGGATATATGCTACCAGTGATTCCAGCCTCACTGGCAATGGGGTTTGGTTTAATCTTTGTCTCCAACAATGAATCATTTGCTAAGTACCTACTGTATACCAGACACTATATGTCAAGTACTTGGACCCCATAATCAAGACTTTTACAGCTACACTTGGGAACGCGCATACATAAATAGGGTAACATTTTAAAGCCCAAGTAGATGATACAGATAAAGAGTTCTAGGAATTCAAGAGAGAAAGAAAAACCACTTAGGATTGGAGGGAAGAGCAGTACCAACCAAGACAGGTTTCGCAGAAAAGAAAGAAATTGAGATAACCCTTAAAGAAAGAGTTGGTCTCAGGTGTAGGCTGGAGCCCAACGTTGCAAGCAATGCGTCCAAGTGTGGTCATAGAAGGGTTAAGGGCTATGCATGGAACAGACTAGTTAGGGGAATGGTAAACCCAGCCAACTCACAGAGGCTTTCGATATCAGAAGACTCACAATTCTATTCTGTGAGCAAAAAGAACCATTAGCAATTTTCAAATGACAAAGCAGTCTTCCTACATTTGGGGTCAATCTGGGGGTGATGTGTAAAATTTAGAAGGTAGAGCAGATCTGGACGTCAGGAGACTGGAAGACAGTCTGAGATGATAAGGCCCAGCCACAAAGTAGACACAAAAGAAAAAGACAGAAAGCTACACTTACAAAGTCAGAATATGTTAGAGTTATAAAAAGTCTTCTGAAACATGTACTCCCACATATTCATTCTACAAATGAAGAAACAGAGGCCCAGAGAGGTGGAGTCACTTTCCCAGCATCACACAGTAAGTTAGAGCAGAGCTGGGAACAGAGCCCAGGTACATCAGTTAAGAATGCTACAAGCAACACAAATACCAACTAACAGTGGCTTGAGTGAGTAAGGGGTTTCTTTTTCTCATGTAATGAGAAGTCTAGAGGGAACATATAGAATCCAGGGCTCATGTATCTGCTCAAGTTATCAAGTACCCAGAATTCTTCTATCTTCCTGCTCCACTATCCACTATGTGGTTTTCATCCTCATGGTCCCAACACTGCTGCTGCACCTCCAGGCACAGCATCTATGTTCCAGGCAGGAAGAAGGCAGAAGGATTAAAAGTCTTCTCCACTCAAAGTTTTGCCTTATTTGAGAAGGAAAACCCTTCCCAGCGATTTCTGCTTACCTCTCAATGACCATCACTGAGCCACCTGGCCACCACTAGCTCTAGAGGAGCTGGGAGTTTGAGGGTTTCACTATCTAGCCTCTACGGTACAGGACAAGAAGGCAGAAAGGAGCTGGAATGGGTATAAGACTAATTACAGACTTTGCCTAACACCAGCTCTCCTATCTGCCAGTCCAGGGCTCTCAGTAATTTACATTGTGACAAGGTTGGCTGCAGCGGGGTGGGGAGGAGAAGGGGGCCACACATGTTTATCTAGGCCAGAGCCAAGGCAGATGGCCACCTCTTTCTCAGATATTGATAAGGCTTCATGAAAGACTTGGGGCATTAGGGACTGCTCAGAAAAAGGGAGACAAGGTGCAAATGTACAATGGACAAGGGGAAGAAAGCAGCTTCACTCACCCCACAACAAACTAACAATTAGCAGGCATTTACTACTATGTACTAAGCACCGTTTCCAGAACCAGACCTGGGAAGTGTCTTTAAAGTAAAACATAGAAGGCCGGGCGCGGTGGCTCACGCCTGTATTCCTAGCACTCTGGAAGGCCGAGGCGGGCGGATTGCTCCAGGTCAGGAGTTCAAAACCAGCCTGAGCAAGAGCAGGACCCTGTCTCTACTATAAAGAGAAAGAAATTAATTGGCCAACTAATATATATCTAGAAAAAATAAGCCGGGCATGGTGGCGCATGCCTTGTAGTCCCAGCTACTCGGGAGGCTGAGGCAGAAGGATCGCTTGAGCCCAGGAGTTTGAGGTTGCTGTGAGCTAGGCTGACGCCATGGCACTCACTCTAGCCTGGGCAACAAAGTGAGACTCTGTCTCAAAAAAAAGAAAAAGTAAAACATAGAAAATCAAATTAGGGATATGGATGGAAGTCAAGAAAATGTCCTTGGAAAGAGGGCACGAAAACAAAATGGAAAACGAAAAGATGAGACGTTAATCTTGGGAAGACAGCTTAGGAAAGGGCTGGAGAGCAAAGCCTGAAATCCTGGACAGGCTCCACCAGAAATGAAAGCAAACATTCTCCCTTGGCACCAACCAGGATGAAGATGCACCAGCACACTAGGGTCACTTCTGGATGGGTCCTTTGGAAAGACACAAAGGAGCTGAAAAAGAAAACTAAAATATGACAAAGCTCCTTGAGCGCTGCACTGTGGTAGAAGGAAAGATCTCGGTTTCCATCCTGGTTGCATACCTCCTAGATTGAACTTCTCCAAACTCGTCTAGAGGTAAATGACCTCTACATTTCCCGAGGTGGCAGGTAAATCAAGACTCTGTCAAATGCAAATGACAGAAAACCCAAGTCAAGGTGACGTAAGCAAAGAAAAGGGAATTCATTGGCACATACAACTGAAATATCCTGAGACAGTGCTGGCTTCAGGTTCAACTGGATCCAGGGGCTCAAACAATGAAGATTCTGTCTCCTGGCTCTACTCTGTCTTTGTTGGTTCTATTTTCAGGCTGCCAGTCAGCCCAGGCTTGTAGCCTATTTTTTGGTAACCCTAGTAGAGAGTGTGATTCTCTTTTCCACTAGAAACAGCAAGTTCTGGCCGGGCGTGGTGGCTCACGCCTGTAATCCTAGCACTCTGGGAGGCCAAGGTGGGCGGATTGCTCAAGGTCAGGAGTTCAAAACCAGCCTGAGCGAGACCCCGTCTCTACCATAAAAATAGAAAGAAATTAATTGGCCAACTAATGTATATAATATAAAGATCAGCCGGGCATGGTGGCGCATGCCTGTAGTCCCAGCTACTCGGGAGGCTGAGGCAGGAGGATCGCTTGAGCCCAGGAGTTTGAGGTTGCTGTGAGCGAGGCTGACGCCACAGCACTCACTCTAGCCTAGGCAAGAAAGTGAGACTCTGTCTCAAAAAAAAAAAAAAGAAAAGAAACAGCAAATTCTGAAATTGTTTCTCTGACACCCACTCCAGTCCCCAACCCACCTCTGAACCAATCATTGTGGCCAGAATAGGGTGAGAGAGCAGGTTCAAATGCTCCTTTCATCCCACTTCTATAGCCAGGAGATAGTCGGTCCCCTCCCCATAAAGCAAATGATCTGAGAGTCACAGAGCAGTGATTCCCCCAAAGTGTGGGTTCTGAATCTAGAAAGGGGACCAAACGTTGCACGGGCAAAGCCAAAGCTGTCTACCACAGTGGCTCAAGGAGATGCCAAAAAAGCCATAAACATCAAGCCTCCCAATCAATCAAAAGCTACCTCTTCCCCATATCAGTCTTCGGGTGGCACCCTACATATTCTGGCCTTGTCAAAGAGAATGCCAGAATGTCTAAGCTATAAAGGCCCTTGAAAATCATTCCCCTCCCCACCCTTCAACTCACCAGGATGCAGAGAGGGGAAGGGGCCGGCCTAAGCCTAGATCAGCCGCAGAGCAGGACTAGAACAGACCTACAAAACTACAGGCAAGCATTCATTCACTTCAACCTGCAGCCTCCCCCGGCATGGTGTATAAAGGACTAAACAAACCCCAGAGAGTGTCACCAGAAATGGAAGCAGGTTCTGGCCAGCCTACTGTGATAGCTCAGTGAAGAATCTCTTGGGGGTAAAAAACAAGTCCTCTTGGATTGAAGAAAGCCGGGCTGCATAAAGGGCTGGGGGGCACCCTCTGGCCTGGATCAGGAACAGTGTGGCTAGAGACAGAGCATTTTCCACAGCAGGCTGACTGGGGCTGAGGAGGGCAGGTCTAGAGCAGAAGGACCCCCTCAGGGACATCACAAAACAGACACCAATGAGAAAAAGCTGGCTGAAGAAGCTCAGAGAACCACACATCTCCTTCCTGACAGCACAGCCCTGGGGTCTAATCAATAAAGCCTCAAAGGCCTCTGACCTGCTCCCCACAATGAGATCTGCTTCCCACTTGCTCCCCAAGGAGGCCACATGTCCCCTTGGTATTTTCACCAAAGGGGAAAATATGGCCCCTCACCTGGCTTCCCTTTGATCTTTTCCTTCCTGGCCAACATCCAGGCCTGGCAGTACCGTTTCTAAGAAACTTGGGGGCATACTTAGTAAGTTTATCTGGGCAACATATCGGTGTCAGGAAGGAAAGTTTTCAGGGAGATATGTTGCAACACTCTTTATCATAACCTGCCTTTTTCTCTCCTTGTCTTTTTTTAACAGGACTCAAGTGGGAACACCAAATGGCCTCAGACCCTAAGGTATTTGAAAGGATTATCATGATTGCTTAAGCAGGGGTTTTCTGAAACTCCCTGCCAAGTGGGAAAGAGAAGAAAACTTTTAAAGTTATAACCCGTCAGTGATTGGTTAGATAAGTGTGGGGCCCAAGCAAACAGACAAACGGGGAACAGTATTTCTCCCGTTAACTCTTTCAAAGTCTAGAAAACACACACTGGAAACCTTTGAAAGTCCCTGGAAAGGCGGGGGATATCCTATACTTTACCAAACAAGCCTTCATTCCTTAAATAAAATTTCATCTACTGATCCTTTCTTCATCTGCTTTTATTCGTCCCAGGTCCCCCAAAGTGCCACACCTCCATCCATCCCAGGCCATCTCATTCTTCCAGGCAGAAAGCAGTCCCTCAGGGAGGAAAGCCCCCATTTTCCAGGGGATTAGGGTGGGCTTCCCAAGCAGCAAGCTCTGTATTCGGACCCGGGAGCTCCCAGCCTTGCCCCCTTCTCAGCTGCTGCAGGGCTGGCTAGAGACTGGCTGAAAAGCGGCATATCTGGTGGCCATGAGAGGCATCTCACCTGCAGGTCACCCTAGCAGCAGAACCAGATGGGAGGCTTGGCCTGGTGGTCATTCTGTTCTGGCCTCCCAAGATGGCATCACATGCCTCCCCTGGGTCTGAGGAGCACCTTCAAGGAAGCTCGCACACACATCATCAGGAGCCTTTGCTGGAAAAAGAAAACTATAGGAGACAAATCTCCCGAGTTCCAGAGATATCAGCAGGAATCAGCAGGACTGAGGTGGGGGCGGCTGCTGGCCTGTGCCCAGACATGCGGGCACAGGACAGGAAGCCCCAATGTCACAGCATAAGGGCAGGGAATCTCTGCTTTCAATTCCCCCTAGAGTTTACAAAAAAGGAATAAAAGATCCACAAAAAGTGAGGCGAAACTGTGTGAACCCAAGGGTTCAGGATCCAGAGCTCTGGCCTGCCTGGGTCTGGGGGACTCCCTAGCTCAGTGGATGGGTTTTTTCTCAATGAGGGCAGATCTAACACTTGCTGCTTGGGTTTGAGCAAATGAAGGGAAATGGTAAAAGATAATAATAACTTAAAAAAAAAAAAGGTGCATTTGAGTTCTAGAAACAACCCCTACAAAATGGTAGGGCACCAGGACAGGACAGGACGGAGCAATAAATTTTCCAGGAATTGACAACCCCTGTGGGCTTTACCAATCCCGGACCCGGGAAGGGATGGGGCGGGAGGGAATGTAACTTGCCCCTCTACAGGCTTCCTGCGAAGGGAGCCACTCAAAGCCAGTCCCAGACCGCGTCCAGGCCTCCCTCCTATCCAGCAAGAGCCTCAAGGGGACTCACGACCCACCACCCGCAACCCCCGGAATCCAGCCCCGCCCTGCACCATTTCCAGTCCTACTGGCGAGGGGGGTCAATGTCGTTCAAGTAATTTCTCTGCGAACACAAGATGGCAGCCTTAAATAAATGCAACCCTGCGCAGCTTTTAATCTTACACATCATTAAATTCCTAATTTACACATTATGTTTTCGTGGGCCAACCCATAACTCATTAGTGTTGAACTCACGAGGTATAAAGACCAACGCACGACGGGCGCCGGGGCGCCGTCACCTGCCTGGGTTAACAGTTCCTGCCGCGGGGACAGGGAGGAAGGCGCTAGAGGGGCGCGGGATGTCGACGGGGCCGAGGCCGGGGCGCGGGCGAGCCCCAAGTGCCAGGCCCCGGGCCGCACGCCCCGCTAGCAGCGCTGCCGCCGGAAAAGTGCCGGGCCGACTCCCTCCGTCCCCTCCCGCTGTCGCGGCGCACGCAGGCACGCGCGCGCACACACACACACACACACACACACACCGCACACTCACACCCGGGTGGCCGCGCGGGGCTCTGAGCCGCGCAGGCCTCCTTGGCAGACATCTTCCTGTGGGAGGATTTCAAACGAGCCGTGAAAGCCAGAAACTATACGGGTTACAAACTCCGGAATCCCGGGCCGGCCCGGCCTCCTCCCCACCTCCGGCCCGGCCCCCTCCGTTCGGCCCGGGGCCAAGAGCCCCCCACAGGGCAGGGCGCACAAGCCGATGGCGCAGGGAGATCCGGGGGCGCAGGGACTGCCCCGAAGTTCCATCAACCTTCCGACCAAGGGACCTACGGCTGCGAGCCACGCAGCCGAACCCAGCCTCGCCCAGACCTGGTGGCCCAGGGCGACCCGAAGCGCGCCGGCTTTAGGGTGCGTCCGGCCCAGGGGTGGGGGATAGGGTCTCCTAGGCCACCCGGTAAGCGAGGTTGGCGCTGCGCCCTCTCAACGCCGCTCTCCGGGGCAGGGGGCGGCGGGGTCAACCAGGCGCAGCTGACAGCCCCAGGTCCCGGCCAGGGCGCACCCTAAGGAAGAGGGAGGCTGCTGCCTGAATGGGCCTGGGGGCTAAGGGAAGTGGCCGGCGCGCAGGGGATAGGCCCCAGGCGAGGACAGCTGTCCAGGCGGCGAGGGCCAGGACTGTCCTCGCCTCGCGCTGAGCCGGCCAGGCCCCGGAGGTGCTCCGCGCCTTCTCAGCCAAAAGCCAGCTTCGCGCCGCCGGCGTGGGAGGGAGGAGGCCGAGCGAGCGCCCCGCCCTCGCCGCCCGCGGTCACAGGGGCAATTACACTCCTCGCTGCAGACGGTTACCAGCTCGCCCGCGCATCCCTCCGCCGGCTCTCCTCCCCCTCCTCTCCTCCCCTCCTCCGCAGGACTGCTGGCTCCATCTTAGCCAGGGCTCCCGGGAAGCGCGGCCGAGGCCAACCACCTCTGGGGACCTCCCCAGGCTCCCGGCACCCGGCGCGCCCCCCAGGTCGCCAGGGCGCGCCCACCGCATCTCGCAGCGCGTCCCACGAGCCCCACAGCCCAGGAAGCGATTTTCGCGGTCGCGAAAGGGACGCAGGACCCTTCTCCACTCGCTGCAAGACCCCTGCAGCCGCGCTTCGCCCCGCAACCCTGCCCTCAGCCAACACAGCTCCCCCACCGCCCCAAATCCCAGATGCGCCTGTTTTCCGGGTCTCTCCCTTGTCCCGTCTGCGTGCTTTCCTATTCCTAACTGGACGCCTAGATCTCTTGCCTGAAACCTCCGAGGCCTTAGCGCTGCCAGCGGTCTTCTGCTGCAGGCAAACACCCCGCCTCCCGCCCCCTCTGGTCTATACTATTCCGGAAGGTGTCTTTGAAGTTGTGAATGAAAACTCAGGCTTTGGATTAAGGGCTTCATTTTCAACTAGCTGCGTGATCTGAGTTTCTTAACCTCAGTTTCTTTATCTGCAAAATGGGAGAAGTGATGTCCGTATCAGTGTGGCTGTGAGGTTTAAAGAAGATATGTGTGTATGTAAAATGGTTGGCCCAAAGCCCTGGTGGCTAGCATTATTATTACCATATGGCCAGAACTGTGGCGAAATAAAAAGTGAGGTGGACTTTTTCCGACCAGGGGTGAGCCCCCCCGGGGTCCTGGAACACGTATCTCAAGTCGAGATGAGCCCTAGCCGCCCGCTAGGTCTGAAGGGAGGACCGACAAGGCTAGGGGCAGCCAACCAAGCGAATCACTCAGCCTTCCGCCTTTGCAAATGAATAGGGCTCTGTCTATGGCTTCCGCCATTCCTAAGCCAGGTCTGCAACGCCTAAGGCTTAAACCTGTCGCTGCGGTAAATTTAGCCTGAAGGCAGCGCCTCCTAAGGGGCGGGGATGTCTCCTTGGAGGAAGGAAAGGGAACAGGGTAAGAAAAGGGAGTTGCCTCTAGGAAGAGGAATCAGGGAGAGAAACCTTCAGGGCCTCTGGCGGACCACTGACAAAAAGAAATCGGACGCAAAAGAAGCCTCCTTAGAAATTGGGCCACCGTGGGAGCCGTGCGAGACAGACTTCCCATCTGGGAAGGGCTGCCTACGGGTAATTGGGTTTGCTCGAGTTGCCTCTATAATTAATAAGTGATTTGACTTGGAGATTGGAAGTACTCATTGAAAGGAAGCCGCGGGCGTAGGGGTGTGAGGCCTGGGAGCCTCCCTCCGAAATCCAATGACCGCGGAGGCGGACGGTTTAAGGAACACGACGAATGTGATAATATTGGCATCTAACCTTCTAGTGTTTGAGTAATTCGTTGCTTAGCTACTTTGGATAGGCCATTATTTTGCAAACTGGAAACATTTGCAAGTGGTGATATTTTGCTCTTGCCTGACGCAGGGGCTGCAAACCTACCCCGGCTCTGCTGAACTCTTCGAAATATATATGCATAAATTGTTCCTAATGAGACCATCTGTTTTTTATGGCCCCTCTGGAAGCAGGAGGAACCCGAAGACTGCTCCGTCTTGCAGAAATCTGTGGCCAGGCAGGCCTGGGAAATAAATAGGGGAGATTAGAACGGTGTGCGTGATTTAACAATACGCAGAACTGCGGGTTCAGTCGTCGAGATGTGTGCTTGGCTTCCCAGGGGTGCGAGGCATTTAGGGTGACTCCGGGCTATTTGGGGCATGGGGATTCCAGTCAGTGGGCTCCTAGGAGACCCAGGGTGTGTGCGGGGGTTCACAGCACACACAAACCTCGTTTTTCCATGTCTGGAACATCGCCAGAGTCACAACGCAAAACCGCGAACCTGCCGCTGCTCTGGGGACTCAAGAGGTATACCCAGCTATGAGTGACACACCCCCCACCCCGACGTCGACCACTAGCCAGGATCTTCCCCAACGGAGGTGAAGAGAGCCAGACCTGGGCCACAGAGGCTGAGAAGAAGGAGCCTCACTCCACCCCATTCCGGGTACGGAGCGCGGCGCTCACCCCGGGCCTGTCCCAGAGGCTGAGCTGCTCTGCGTGCGTGTGGCAGGCCCAGCGGCCCGGCCTGAGCCCGCACGGAGGGTGGCAGGGCAAACACTTTTCACATTACCAGTGGCTGTTAATTGGGGCAGTGCAAAAGACGCCGCGCCTACCCCTTTGCGGCGGGGGGCTAGGGGGGTCAGGAGTGGGCAGTGGGGGCTGCTTAATAATAGAGGGGCTGCCCTGGGGAGCCTCAGATATCGGTAACCCCCATGATTAATTCATAACTCTCCACTGCGCCTGGCACCGTCTCGGGTCTTTAATCGGTTCTGAATGTCAGCGAGGCTTCCCCGACAGCCTGAGCGCTGCCTTTTGAATGTGTTGAAAGTCGCTGCGCGCACACCAGGAGACAAAGTTGCCATCTGCTCCGGGGACCACGGCAACTGGGCGCTGGGAGGGGCCTTCCTCGGGCAGCCTCGTCTTCCCGGCCTGCCCCAAAGCCAACACTGTCCACCGCAGCGTCCCCGCCCCCCGCTCTGGGCGCCTGCATAGTGGAAACTCCGGCTTGCTGCGAAATAGAGCGCGGCGCCGGGCGCGTAGGGAGCCTCGCGGTCACCCAGACCGAAGCCTATGCTAATGAGATTATGAGCCCGGGTTGTTTGTGTGCGCGGGCATGGGAGGGGGGGGCAAATAAAGTGTGGAGACGGGGATGACTTAGAGGGGGGAGGGGGAAGCCCCGGGAGAACAAAGCTCCTGGCCCTCGGCCTCCAAAGAGTCGCAGAAGTGACCGTCACCGGCTCGTGCACAGGCGGAAGCGGGGGAGGGCGGGGGGAGGCCAGGCCTAAAGCGCCTCGCCTCGCGGGTTTAGAGAACTCAGAGAGGGCACGGGATTGGGTTCCTCAACCCGTAGCTAAACATTTGGCCCTTTGGCTATGTTTTAAGGAAATGGATCTCTGGAAGGTGGGAGGTGGGCACGGCGGCCCGGAGAGATAGGCAGGATCCCTCCAGCTTTCTGGGAGAAGCCCTGTCCTCCCTCCCCCCCAGCCTGCAGAGGGTGTACGAGAAGGGATCTCACTACTCCGGACCGGGAGGGGGACGGAGCCGCGGGGGGCTGACAGTGGCCCTGGGGCAGCCCGCCGTCCAGAGCCGGCCTGGGGGTCTCGCTGCTGCTGGCCTGCGCTTCCGCACTCCCGAGCTCCGTACGTCGCCTCTCGCGGCAGTGCCTCGCCTCCAGACTGTAATTCCACACTCCTGCGAGCGCCGGGGCTGCGGAATCGTTTGAAGGAGTTGGAACTGCATCAGATGAGCACGCCGGGAGGTGAGATCGGGTAGGAAATAGCCGAAACTTTGAGTTGTACGCCGCCCCACCCCCCCTACAAATACACACACACAATTTACCCTCCCCTTCCCAGCCGCCACCTCCCCCACTCTCTCGATTCCTCAAGGTTTGCAGCCCAGTCCTGTCATATGGTTTTGTTTCTGTGCTGCTGCTTTTTTTCAGACACGAAAATTGGACACGTGGAGAATTAGCCCGGCTGGAGAAGCGCTGGGTGCAGACGCAAACAATGGTTTCCAGCACCGACGCCGAGGCAGCACCTTCCCCACCCCCACCCTCTAATGGTAGCTGCCTGTGTATACAGCAGGCACACCCCTTCACTGCCCACCTCCTCCCCCAGAGCTTGGGAGGGGACCAGCGTGGACTGCCCTTTCTGGAGCTTTTTACCCCGACACAAACTCTAGGTGGTTCTGGGCTGCGGGCTGTGAGTAGGTCATTGTGCCTGGGGTCTCTTGGGACTTAGAAGTAAAGGGCTTGCTCTTTTTCCCCGGGAAAGTCCTGTCTCAAAGATACCATCTCAAATATTCATGTTTAAAAACCCAACCAGCTTCCAGGCTCTCTGTCCTTCCGCAATTCTATCCTTCCTAGGCTGTACTTTCCAAAACTGCTGGTTCCCCTCCCCCAATCTGAAGAGCCATCTCCAGGTGTTGGGGCCTCTTCAGAGCAGCTTCCTTTAGCGACTCTCTTCTCAGGAGGCCCCATCCTTCACTGCAGCCCCAACCTTGGCCCCCTCCCCCAGCCTCTCGGAGGCCCCCCCCAGACTGTGCTGCACTGGCAGCAGTCTTGGCTCCCCCAGGCAGTTCCTCCTGCCGAGTGGCCTCTGCCTCTCCTCTCGCTGGGGCACACACACACCTCACAGAAGCTCCGTCGCCTCCCAGAGCTGGTTTCCTCTTACAGGTTCCCCCTAAGAGCTGCTGGGCTGTGGCAACGCCTGCGGCTCCCTGTGCAGCTCTGGGTCTCTCTGCAGCGCTGCGAGCTATGAATCTGCCTTCTTTTCCCTTCCTGCAAAGGTCAAGCCGCCTCCTCTCGCATGGCCACAGTTCAGTCCTGGCCTGCAGAGCTTGTGCACTGCAACTCGAATATGGGAATGGGGTGGGCATCCATGCAAGGCAGAAGTCACACTGGAGCCAAGGGGCAGGGACCAAGGAGTGTGGCATTCAGGGAGGGAAACACTGCAGGTTAACTCCAGAAAGTAGCTCCAGATTTGCAGCCCGAAATTCAAAAGAGGGAGAGAAAGCCAGGAAGAAGCTGTTGGGCCTTGACTCCTGTGAAGTGTAGGCCTTTCTCCCCCAGGGAATGCCCTAGGGGAGGGCCAGGAGAAGAGGCCTCACGTGCTGGCACTATGTCCCCTGCAGTTCCTAGGGCCTGTGCACCCCCAGTATGGCTGCAGTTTACTTCCGCAGGAGTCAGGAGCAAGCTAACGGCTAAGGCAGGGAATTCAGTGACCACGGAGATCAAATCAGCTGCAGCACTTTCAAAGAGGGACCCGGAGAGGCCTTTCTGCCACCCCAACCCCAGAGAGGCTAGTGGGCTCTTCAAGCAGCAGGGAGAAAGATGTGGAGAAAAATGAGAGGAAACGCCATTAAATTTGCTTCCTTTAAAGGGCACTACCCACAGTTTTCTCTGATCTGTACCTAAAAAGTCAGGAGAGAGAACTCGTTAACTTTTGTTTGGTTTAACATTGCCAGCTTCAAGTCAACCGTAGGCCCCCTGAAGGTTTTGTAAAATATTTAATCTAGCTCAGACAATTTCCTGCAGTCCCTAACCGGACCACCCCACTTACTGAGCCGCTGCCAAAAAGCAGGTTTGGTCACAGGCTAGCAACCAGAGGCCTTCCAGCGCCTGGCTAGCCTGGGACGTCCTCTCCAGAGGCCACACAAGACCCTTCACAGAATACAGAGAAACCAAAACCTGAGTAGCCCTGGAGGTCCAAACCGATGAGGAAGAAGCCCAGGAAATGGAGTTAAAGATGCTTTGCCCGCTAAAGTGACTGTTGTCTCTATGACCTCCTGCGGCCCTCTCTGAGCCCAGTAAAATGGGCATGAGGTTGTTGCACCTTCCTGCAGGCGCTATGCATTTTGAAGAGTGGGCATTATGGGAGGGTTTGGCCTCCTGTGTGTCCCCCCAGTGCCCTCCACTTCCACCCCATTCACTGCGTTCTGCGACATAATCTCACTAGAGAACACAGCAAGCGGGAGTGGGATCCTTCGACTCCGCTGAGCCTCAACCCCTTCCAAACGTGAGGCTGACGGGGAGAACTCCTGCTATGCCCAGTTTCCATTCCCGCCTCCAGAATAACGAGCCGAAAACATGTGTACTGTAAATAAAGCCTGTCTAAATAAAGCACTCGGGTAAAGGCTGCCGAGAAAACACTCCGCATCGCTCTGTGCTCAGAGTGTGAGTCAGCTTCCCAGCCCCCGGGGAACAATGGGGATCTTGCCAAGGGTCCCCTTCTGTCGACCCATGACGGCCCCCAGGCCCATTTAAGTGGAAGGGGTACCGGCCAACTGGAACCTTGGGCCCCGAGGATTGGGAGGGGGAGGGGCGCGACTGGGGTTGGGGTCCAGCCCTAGGATTAGCGCCGCCAGGAATCCCTCTGCCCGCAGCTGCCGCGGAGGGGTTGAGGGTTAAACAAACATGGGGCAGAGCAGCGAGCCTGCGGGGCTGCTCAGGCTACAGAGCCTCCCGACGGGAAGACTACTCCCCACGCCAGGCCAGGCTCTCGCCCACTCGGCTGGCCGCCTCTCCTCTCCGGCCTCCCAAGCCTCGGCGGAAACGAACATAGCAGCTGCCAGAGGCACCCCATTCCTTCCACTGTCCCCATAGGCCCATACACGTACGCTAGCCCCACACACGTGTGCTGGAGACTCAAGGACCAGCGCTTGCAGTGTGGAAACCAAGGCCGAGCGAAACGGCGCCCCTTTAGTGGAGGACAGTGTTAGGACTCGTGGTGGCCTCCGCGCTGTCCTCTATCACGACCTCTGGGCTTCCCTGAGGAACTTCACACCCCGGGGCAAAGGCCAGTTGGAGACCTACGGCTTGGTCCCAACTGGTGCCCTGGCCTCTGCTGTGGTGTGGGTGGGCGGCTTCCCCGCGCCCGGTGACCTTGAGGGTCAGAGATCCACCCGGCAGGCCCGTGGTTTCCGGAGCCGCGCGGCCAGCCCTTCCTCCCAGCCTCTCCGGCCAAGGCCGCCCGGGCCTCCTCCTGCTCTCCCGGGGGGCGAAAGCACCGAGGCCCCACGCCCTATGCACACGCGCCCCGCCAGGACCCGGGCCGGCGCTCCAGGAGCCTGGAATTGCCAAACCGTCGCGCTGGGCAGGGTTGGGGGTGAGGCTTTGGGAACCGAGTTTGAGCTGGAGAAGACGAGGAAAACAAGTGAAACGGGAGGGGCGGGGTGGGGTGACGGATCATAAATCACCCAGCCCCACCCTCGGGCCTCAGCGCAGAGGCGCCCTGGCCCTGCGGGGGAGAGGAGGGTCACTCGGCCACTCCTGGCCGACCTCTGAGCTCTCTCCGGAGCCAGCGCCCCACCCTGGGCTCAGGCCGCGCTAGAACCAGCTCCTGGCCCAGATCGTAAACCACCCGCCCGATTCGGCGGAAAGCCGCCCTTGGACGCAGCGCGCATCCGCCCAAGGGGAAGTTTATTTATAGCTTGTAAACGTAAAGGAAACCAGACTGCGCTAGCTCGCCGCGCTCCAGCTCCTTCGTTCCCCACCTGCCCACCAGGAGAGCGCGACGGGAGGCGGGCGGGGGAGAGGCTTCTGCTCCTCCCGCTCCGTTCGCAGGGGAGCACAGGGCCCTAAGAAGCTGGCGAGCTTAAATTCCTCTTGGGGCGCCTATCCAGTGCTGTGAAAGCCGGAGAGGGCGGAGGACAGGGCCCGGGCACCGGCGTGGTTAGGGTGGGGGCGGCCAAGCTGGCCCACTTGGCACGCAAGGGCGGGAAGGCCGGGCAGCGCGGCACGGGATTCCGCAGCTCCCGCTCCGGGCCGGGGGAAATCCTGGAGTGCCAGAGAGCCCGGGGAGGGGGCGCTCCGGGAGCCTCTCCTTGGAAGATGGGATGCTTTCTCCGTTCCTCCCGCGCACGTGTCCTCAGCAGAGCAGGCAAGCGCTGCGTGCCTGGGGCTGCGATCCTCCGGTGACAGCGGCTGAGAGCGCGCCCTCTCCACCCCCCTCCCCCGCCGTCACCGCCTCCCCTGGGGAGCTCCAGTCTCCGGGGTGCGCTCGGGGCAGGCCTGCGGAGCCGAAGAAACGGAAAAGTGCCAGGAAGGAGATTAGGAAGAGAAGACATTAAAAAGCCTAGCCCTGAACAGACAGGCAGCCGAGCAGAAAAAGACGCCTGCGATTCCCCCCCCCCCGCCCCCTGTCCCGACGGCCCCTCCCAGTCCCGACGGAGCGCACCCACCCCCGCCTGGGCCGGGGCGAATTCCTGTGTGTGTGTGTGCGTGCTTGTGCGTGTGTGTTTGTGTGTGTGTGTGTCTGTCTGTGCGCGCGCGCGCGCGCTCGGGCGCCGGGAGGGCAGTTGCGAAACGGGCTCTTGGCTGCAGCGCGGCATAATGGAGGTGGCTGGAACAATGCGCGCTTTGTGCGCGCGGGGAGTTGTTTTCCACCCGCCTCGCCCCCCTCGCCCGGGCCGTATGGCACTTTAATCCCCGCCACGGCTCGGCACAAATGCACTTGTGTCCTGCAGGTCACAGGGGGCCGTGCGGCTGGAGCCGCCCCCACCCCCACCCCCAACCCCGCGGCCCCCACCGCTGGCTGCCCCATCTTCCTTCCTGCACACCCCCCGCCACAACCTCAATTCCCGGTGTGGGCCGGTGAGCCTGCTTGGAAGCTTACGGGCCCGCCGGCCACTTTTATTTTCCGTGAAAACCGCCCCTCCCCCTTCGCGAGAGCGCACACACACACACACACACACACACACACACACAGAGCCTGGCCGACCGCAGGCCCCACACTCGCCGCCCTCCCTCGCCTCGCCTCGCCTCGGCCCGCCCGCCCCCACCCCGCGCTCCGGACTCCGGCGAACAATAGTAAATGTCAACAGATTCCGCGCGGCGAGTGTCTGACTCGGCCGAGATAAGGGTACCCTGTTGGCCCCGCGCTCCGCGCCACCGCCGCGGGGGGAGCCCACCCTGACCCTGGCTGGAAAGAACCGGCTGTGACGAAACCCGTGCCGCGGGTGGGGGACAGGAGGGGAGGACACCAGTCGTCCCAGCCTGGTGGGGGAGCCTCGCTGGGAAACCAGGCCCCGCCCCGCCCCCACCCAGCTTAACCCGGGGCTAATGGGGGGTGGGGGGCGATGAACACTGTGAAAGCCACCGGGTCGACGTAGCGGTCGGGCCTGCTTTCAGCCCACGACTCCACTCCCCAGCGGACGCCGGCAAAACGCTGATCCGGGTGAGGACTTGGGCAGTTTTCCACCTACTGGGAGCCGGCACCTGAAAGACTCAAAGGATTCAAGTCCTTGTCTCCGGAAACTCATTAAAATATTTTTTTAAGCGGGCGCACACACTCGCAGATCCTTCTCGGTCGTCTGCAACCCACCACCCAACTGAGTTAAAATTCGCAAATTGATTCCCACGCGTTGGTATTAATGGGTTGTTCCTCTTAAATTGTTGCCAACTTTGCTAATGGATTATTATTTAAATGATTTCTTTTTTATAAAGTACGTGTTGTTTTATAGATGCGTATTTACTTAAAGAAATCAACTGCATCTATTAACATATTAAAGAGAGAATAAAGCATCGGGGCTGGTGTAATGTACTGTTCAGCCTTACTTTGGGTGCTCTCGAAGATAGGAAAATCTTATTTGTTTAATAATAAGTCACTCATGAATATGCAAATGACATCGTCGCAGTACCTCACTTCTGTCACTATTAATGAGTTGCAAATTAATGTGACAACAAAAGGAAAATCTATTTAGTGAAGGAACTCGGGTTCCTACCTGGGGAGATCACATGCAGGCCTGGAACTTGGGTCTCCCGGAAGGAGAGAGCTGAGGATGGACAACTCCTCGCCCAGCCTTTTCCTGTAGCCTCCACTATTGTTTGGTCTCAGGGACCTGCTTTGTCATGAGCCCCTTAAAATTCCTACTCCAGGCCAGAGGAAGAAAGGCTGCTCCGGAGTAATTAGGGCCCAGAATGATTAATGGAAATTAGGGCCACAGTTTGAAGTAAAACAGTTGGCCAAGCAGATTTTTGAGGGGTCTCCTTCCCCCAGCTTAAAGATTCCCCAAAGCCTTTTTGACCTCTGTTGCTTTGGACAGGGTTTAGGACCGTAAATACCAAATTAGGCCTCACAGGCACGATCACAGGTATTAAGACAGCACCCTATGCACTTGCATTTTACGAGGTGACTTTGCTGATGGGAGATTTAAGAGCAGATCAGCTCATTTTCCTGCCGACCTACTTCCCAGAGGTTACAGAACAGACTGAAGTCTGGTTGTCTTCCATTTGAGCCTTCGTTCTTTTCTGGACTACACATCACAGCCTGTTTTCATTTCATCAGTGGATGCTAACAAGTGTTTCTATGATAACTCAGTTAAGTTCAGAAACATCACAGAGGAAAAATAAATGTTGAGTGGCTCACAGTTGTGGACTAGTAGTTCAGGTGCCTGAGTAGTATTTCAAGAAGCTGTTTGATTAGGGAACCTTCTGGGGAGATGTAAATATTCTATATCTAACCTGGCTAATGGTTACATGGTTTTATATGTATGTAAAAATTCATCAGGCTGAACATTTAAGACTTGTGCATTTTATGTCTAAGTCATATCTTGTTTTGGTTATCTATTATTATGTAAAGCCACCCAAAAGTTTAGTGGTATAAAACAACAATAATGTATTTTGCTCAAGATTCTGCAGTCTAGCCAGGGCTTCCCAGGGACAACTCACCTCTGCTCCATGCTGTGTCAGCTGGGGAAGCTCAACTGGGGCTCTATTTTCAAGGTGGCTTAGACACATGGTTGGCAAGTTGTTGCTGGCTGAGGTTCTTCATGTGGGCCTCTCCACAGGATGACTTGGGCTTCCTCACAGCATGGTGGCTGGCTGCCAAGCATGAGCATCCCAAGAGAGAAGAAATAGAAGCTGCCAGTTACTTAAGGCCTGAGCCTGAAGAAAGATTTTTGGGGAATCTCCCCTGCCTGGCTTAAAGATTCCCGGAAGCCTTTTTGGCCTCTATTGCTTTGGACATGGTTTAGAACTGTAAATACCAAATTAGACTTCACATGGCCACAGGTATTGACAGCACCCTATGGCAGTGTGACATCTGCCATATTCTATTAGGCAAGCAGTCACAGAGCCCAGACTCAAGGGAGAGAGGACATAGACCTCTCCCTCCCACCTCCCAATGTCAGAGAATTGGGGGGCTATTGTTTTAAAACTGCAACATATCTCATTTTAAAGGAAAATAGATGGGCTGGGCATGGTGGCTCACGCCTGTAATCCTTGCACTCTGGTAGGCTGAAGCAGGTGGATCATTTGAGCTCAGGAGTATGAGACCAGCCTGAGCAAGAACGAGACTCGTCTCTACTAAAAATAGAAAGAAATTAGCTGGACAACTAAAAATATATAGAAAAAATGAGCCAGGCATGGTGGTGCATGCCTATAGTCCTAGCTACTCGGGAGGCTGAGGCAGGAGAAGGATTGCTTGAGCCCAGGAGTTTGAGGTTGCTGTGAGCTAGGCTGATGCCATGGCACTCTAACCAGAGCAACAGAGTGAGACTCTGTCTCAAAAAAAAAAAAAAAAAAAAAAAACAAGAAAGAAAGAAAAGAAAAGAAAATAGATGGCCAGGCACCGTGGCTGACACCTATAATCCCAGCACCTTGGGAGGCTGAGGCAGGAGGAATGCTTGAGCCCAGTGAGATTGCTGAGAGCTATAACGACACCACTGCACTCTAGTCTCCACAACAGAACGAGATCCTGTCTCAAAAAAAAAGAAAAGAGGCCAGGCACGGTGGCTCACACCTGTAATCCCAGCACTTTGGGAGGCCAAGGTGGGAGGATTGCTCAAGGTCAGGAGTTCGAAACCAACCTGAGCAAGAGTGAGACCCCTGTCTCTACTATAAATAGAAAGATTAATTGGCCAACTAATATATATAGAAAAAAATTAGCCGGGCATGGTGGCGCATGCCTATAGTCCCAGCTACTCGGGAGGCTGAGGCAGCAGGATTGCTTGAGTCCAGGAGCTCGAGGTTGCTGTGAGCTAGGCTGATGCCACAACACTCACTCTAGCCTGGGCAACAGAGTGAGACTCTGTCTCAAAAAAAAAAAAAGAGAAGAGAATATGTGACTTTATTTTTGGCTTCAGATTCCAGCCCCCTTTGACTTTCTTCCACATCTCTTTCTTCCCAACCATCAATGGGAGTTAGCTGGTATCCCAGTAAGTGTGTGTGGGTGTGTATAGAAAAGACCATTTACATTTGGGTTTTAAATTACCATTAATTTATTAAAGCCCCAGATTTTAAAATCTAGACTTTCACAAGTCTTTAACTTCAGTTTATTAACTTTGTTATTTTTATATAAAATTAAAGCAGTCATTTTCAGGAAGGCTTTTGGTGAAAGCTCAAACAAAGGCACATCAATGACTAAATGCTCTGAAACTATCCCACCCATTTACAAATTTAGCTAAATGCTCCTAAACATTTTAGAATGTAATAAATATATATATTGATTTTGATTTATTTTCTTTTTAAGCATTGAAATGCCTGAATGGGCAGACTTGTGACCCCAAGAAGCAAAACCCTCCCAAGGACTTAAATAACATTTGTAAATCAAATAAATGAAATTTCTAAACATACTGAATATCCAGTTGTCTTAAACATTAAAACTGTTTTCCAAGTCAAATTGTAATTCTTTTTAGCTTAAAATCACAAGACTAAAGTCTGTCAAACAATTTTAAGTTGGATTCATAAAGCTAATCTATCAGATTCTTTAATACCCCCAAATTTTCATAAACACCAGAAATTAAATCACATAAATAGATTGTTCCTGAATTTAACACCAAAATATCACTAGAGTATATTTGATTCATTTCATCTTCTCCATATTCAATTCTCAACCTTCCCAAGGTTAAAAGGACACCCTCTGAAGAATGTGTTTTGTCATCTCAAGGGAGTTGAGGTTACTTGATGTAAGGAAAAATTTAAGGCTTTGGATAAGCAAAAAAGATTACTGGCTATTTTTTCTATGGAATGCTTGGGGTGGGGGGTGGATTGTCTGAACCTACAGGGATATGAGCCTTTGTCTTTGACTAGACTATTTTACAACTCTGTAAGTGTAGATAACTAATAGCAATGTGAATACCTCTTGCCTCTAGACAAGGAAATAACTTCTACCTGGGGAGGGAGCAACCCCTACCCCCACCTTAAAAGCCAATTCAGAGTCCATTGTCCATTTGCAAATTTATTTCAGTATTCCTGATCTGTAAATGTCTGTTCTTGGGATGCTCCTTTGAATCAATTGTAATGTCTTACCCATTCCCTCATTTAATTAACGAATTCAATAAAATCTTTGACATGTTCATTTTATATTTATATGAGCGTCATGATTTTACCTTTTTTTTGAAAATTATCCTTTAATGTTCGTCAACAGTTCATCACTCCACATAGATAATATTTGTGGCCAGCTAGAAATTGAAAGTCAGGATGCAGGGTATGAGACCTGCAAATCTCCAGAGAGAATTTGCTTACACCTCAGACCGACCAATGAAGCCCTTTTTATCCTGTTTATAGTTGCTATGACAACTGAAGATCCAAGGCCATACCCTTCAGGTGGAATTGTTTTCTCAACCTCAGGTTCCCAGTTCAAGGTAAATCCTTACCTGATTTGTTTCTAACCTATGCTCTAGCGCTCTCTCTCTCTTTCTCTCTCTTTCTCTCTCTCAGCCTCTGTCATCTGATAGGCGGAAATGCAAATATGTAGCTACCACCCACGTTGTTGCAACACTTGATTGGATTCAATTAACCTATTTACCACCTGTGGTGGGTTTTAAATATGTCCACAAATTCTTTGATACTCCTCCCTTCAAAAGGTGGAGCCTAATTTTCCTCCCCTGAATTGTGGGCCGTATTTAGTGACTCATTTCTAATGAATAGAATGTGACATCCATTATTAGAATATAAAAGGCATTGTGGCTTCCTCCTTGTTATCTGGGGGAAGCCAGCTGCCATGTCATAGAGAAATTCAAGCAGCGCTGTGGAGTGAGCCATGTGTCAAAGAATTGAGGCCTCTTGGTAACAGCCACATGAGGGAGCCATCTTGAAAGCAGATCCTGCAGCCCCAGTTGAACCTTCAGATTACTGCAGCCCAGCCAACATCTTGACTGCAATCTCATGAAAGATTCTGAGCCATACCACTCAGCTAAGTTTCTCCAAATTCTTGACCAACAAGAACTCCAACATAATAAATAATTGCTGTTTCAAGCCACTGAATTGTGGGATGATTTGTTACACAGCAATACATGAGTCAGTCTTGCATTTGGACACACAAATCTAAGCCATTCTAATAACACTAAACATAGTTCTATTTTGCTCAAGGGGGTGGATGCCCCTCTTCCAATCTCCAAAACAAGATACTCATCTATTTTCTTAACCTTGAGAACCATTTTCTTTTTTCTTTTTTATTTTTTTGAGACAGAGTCTCACTCTGTTGCCCGAGCTAGAGTGCCGTGGCGTCAGCCTAGCTCACAGCAACCTCAAACTCCTGGGCTCAGGCAATCCTCCTGCCTCAGCCTATCGGAGTAGCCAGGACTACAGGCATGCGTCACCATGCCCAGCTAATTTTTTCTATATATTTTTAGTTGGCCAATTAATTTCTTTCCCTTTTCAGTAGAGACAGGGTCTCGCTCTTGCTCAGGCTGGTTTCAAACTCCTGACCTTGAGCAATCCGCCTCCCAGAGTGCTAGGATTACAGGTGTGAGCCACCACACCCCGCCGACAACCATTTTCTATTTCTTTTTCTTTTTTTTTTTTTTTTTTTGAGACAGAGTCTCACTTTGTTGCCCAGGCTAGAGTGAGTGCCATGGCGTCAGCCTAGCTCACAGCAACCTCAAACTCCTGGGCTAAAGCAATCCTTCTGCCTCAACCTCCCGAGTAGCTGGGACTACAGGCATGCGCCACCATGCCCGGCTAATTTTTTCTATATATATTAGTTGGCCAATTAATTTCTTTCTCTTTATAGTAGAGACGGGTCTTGCTCTTGCTTAGGCTGGTTTTGAACTCCTGACCTCGAGCAATCTCTGCCCGCCTCGGCCTCCCAGAGTGCTAGGATTACAGGCGTGAGCCACCGCGCCCGGCCTACAACCATTTTCTAAAAGCCATGAGAAATAATCCAAATCCCATTGCTAGGAGTGAAAGGAAAGAGTGAACTTATATAGTAAAATTAAGTTTCCAGCAATAACAAAGATAGTAAACTAGCAGAAACAGTAAAACAGTTTTAAATAGTTCTTCTGATCACTTTGCAGTTGAAAGTCAGAGCTTTGTAAGAATTCATTAACATTTTAACTCACAGAAAGGAACTGTTCTTGGGAGTAGAGTCAAAATGAAACAAAACATACATTCATACCCTACAAGAAGCCACCAAAAGTGTGAAGAGCAAAACTAGGATGACTAAGTTCTAGAGGAGTGAATCTCCTCTTGTAGGTATGCCCTGAAGAACTACTTAAAGATAAAATAACTTCCTTCTATCTGCATTGGTATTTTTCAAACAATTGAAATGATAAAACATTTGGATTGTGCTCTAAATGACTCAGGATGCTTCCTGTCCCAAGAGCAGGGACATTATAGCGGAGCTAAGACTTCTCTTCACCAAAGGAGTAGATAGACCATCCCATATTCAAATTACTTAGTCTCACTCTTTCTGTAAGCTCAGCTAGAAAAAGAGAAGTCATGTGTATGTGTATGTCTCATGTTCTTCCACAAAGGATTTGAGTAAATTTATAAGAAAAATGTAATAAACTGTTAAAAAGGTATAAGTAGTAAAAAAACCAGAATCAGGGCAAATTTAACTAAGAGTGGAAGGTTGAGACAATATGAAGGCCATAAGGAGAATACTTTTATTCTAGCAAATTGTCAGCTTTCAGTATTCATTCATTTGAATAATATTTATTGAGCAGCTACTATAAACTACAAGACAATGATACAAGAACATGCAACACACAACTCATGTTGAAGGTGCTCACAGTCTGGTACAGGGAAACAGGGACATAAATTGTAGTGATATGCGATAGAGTGTTGCAGCTGATTCAGGAAGAGTCTTTGTAGATTACTAGGTATATATGTCACCAGAATTGTGTACATATGTTCACCAAAAAGCATGGCTGACAGCAGCACTATTAGTAATGGCCCAGAGGTAGATTTTACCCAAATGCCCATCCACAGCAGAATGAGTAAAGATGCTGTTGTGTTTTCACACAATGGAATACCATGCAGCAGTGAGAATAAACAAGCTACAACTACACATCACAATACAGAGGGATCTCGCAAACATAATATTGAGTGGAAGAAGGTAGACATAAAAAGGCACAGACTATATGATTCCCTGTAGATGAAGTTTAAACCAGATCAAACTCACCTATGCAGTTAGAAGTCAAGATAATAGTCACCCTTCTCAGGGAGGGGTGCAGTGATGGGAGGAGCCCCAAGGGGCACCTCTGGGAGACTGGGAATGTTCTGTTCCTTTATCTGGGTGTTGCTTATGTATAAGTGCAACAAGTATCAAGTTTATGAAAACTCATTGAGCCATATGCTTATGACACTTGCACTTTCTGTATGTGTGCAGTACTTCAATAAAATGTGCTAAAAAAAATCCACCCTTCAATAGAGTTTGTGGGCCAATGAGGAAGTAGTGGATGGAGTAGGGAGCTCCAGAAAAGCTTCCTGGAGAAGGTGAGGCAGGCCTTGTCTTCACAGGTAAGTCCACCTTAGCTTTGGGGATGGATGAGGGAAGCTGCTCAGAGACAGGGGCGGTGCAAGAGCAAAACTACAGAGGCTGGAAACAGCCTGAGCCCTGGGAAACTGGAAGGGAAGGGTTGCAAACTAGCAGTGGCCAAGAGAGGGGACCAGCTTCTGACACACCTTATCAGATTAGCTTTTTCTCCCCCTTGCTCACTAGGGTCCGCTTGGGAGTTGGAGCCAAAGGAGGTGGGTGACATTTGTGTTCTTGAAAGCTCCCTCGAGTGGCAGAGCTGTCGGTAGGTGGTAGGTGGCAGGTGGCGCTGGGCAGGATGGAAGGCTGAGATAAGCTTCCAAAGTGAGGTCCAGGCCAGAGACATGGGGACCTGGCCCGCTGGGCTGTTGGTCTGGAGAGGAGCAGAGAACACTAAGGGACAGGAAGAAGAGCTATAGAAGAAGAATGAGAAAGAACGTCAGGGAGTAAGGAGGAGAATGAAATGAAGTGTATTTTTAAAGCTTCTAGTTACACATAAAAAATATCGTCTGTTCAGCTATCTTTAAAGGCAGTTTCACTGAAATCTTTTTTTTTTTATTTCGGCATATTATGGGGGTACAGATTTTAAGGTTTCAATAAATGCCCATTTCCCCCCCTCCCCCAGTTTCACTGAAATCTTAAGAAGGACACAATCAGTCATCAAAGGGATGCCCTGATTTCTCTCTAAAATAGGGATGCATAGATAGAATTCTGGGGACTTGTGAACTTGGATGGGAAATATTTGTATTTTTCTATTCATTAACCTTTAATTCCAATTTTGCATTTCCTTCGGCCATGGTGACACATCTAGGCAACAGTTACAATTGGATTAGCAGCAATTTTGTCACCATTCAAAATCACAGATATTTTCATATCATATTACACTTGATCCTGATATCTCACTTCTTTTTTTTTTTTTTTTTTTTTTTTTTTTTTTTTTTTTTTTGAGACAGAGTCTCGCTTTCTTGCCTAGGCTAGAGTGAGTGCCGTGGCGTCAGCCTAGCTCACAGCAACCTCAAACTCCTGGGCTCAAGCGATCCTCCTGCCTCAGCCTCCCGAGTAGCTGGGACTACAGGCACAAGCCACCATGCCCGGCTGATTTATATATATATATATATATGTTGGCCAATTAATTTCTTTCTATTTTTATGGTAGAGACGGGGTCTCGCTCAGGCTGGTTTTGAACTCCTGACCTTGAGCAATCCGCCCGCCTCGGCCTCCCAGAGTGCTAGGATTACAGGCGTGAGCCACCGCGCCCGGCCGATCCTGATATCTCTATATATCAATCACATGGTTTTTTTCTTTTCTTTTCTTTTCTTTTCTTTTTTTTTTTTTTTATACAGAATCTCGCTTTGTTGCCCAGGCTAGAGTGAGTGCCATGGCATCTGCCTAGCTCACAGCAACCTCAGACTCCTGGGCTCAAGCAATCCTCCTGCCTCAGCCTCCTCAGTAGCTGGGACTACAGGGATGTGCCACCATACCTGACTAATTTTATATATATATATTAGTTGGCCAATTAATTTCTTTCTATTTTTATAGTAGAGACAGGGTCTCACTCAGGCTGGTTTTGAACTCCTGACCTTGAGCAATCCACCCGCCTCAGCCTCCCAAAGTGCTAGTATTACAAGTGTGAGCCACCGCGCCTGGCCTATCAATCACATTTATCACTAATTCAAGATTATGATATTTGTTAGGCTTATGGCTAGATCTTATTACTTAATTCATAATTAAAGAGTCTTTGCACATCCTTTAGTGTTGTGGCAATATATGTCATGTAACATAGGAGAAAACTGATTCGAACCCTGATCTGAGTTGAAATGTAGATCTGATCGTGTTCTTTTTACTTTTATTTCTTTCTTTCTATTACTCATTCTTTTTTTTTTTTTTTTTTGAGACAGAGTCTCGCTCTGTTGCCCAGGCTAGAGTGAGTGCCGTGGCGTCAGCCTGGCTCACAGCAACCTCAAACTCCTGGGCTCAAGCAATCCTCCTGCCTCAGCCTCCCAAGTAGCTGGGACTACAGGCATGCGCCACCATGCCCGGCTAATTTTTTCTATATATATTAGTTGGCCAATTAATTTCTTTCTATTTATAGTAGAGACAGGGTCTCAGTCCTGCTCAGGCTGGTTTCGAACTCCTGAACTCGAGCAAACCTCCCGCCTCTGCCTCCCAGAGTGCTAGGATTACAGGCGTGAGCCACCGCACCCAATCTCTATTAATCATTCTTAATGACAGACTGCTGTACCAGTTAAAATTAGGGCTGGTGGCCGGTGCTGTGGCTCATGCCTGTAATCCTAGCACTCTGAGAGGCCTAGGCGGGCGGATTGCTCGAGGTCAAGAGTTCGAAACCAGCCTGAGCAAGAATGAGACCCTGTCTCTACTAAATGTAGAAAGAAATTAATTGGCCAACTAAAAGTATATAGAAAAAATTAGCTGAGCATAGTGGCGCATGCCAGTAGTCCCAGCTACTGGGGAGGCTGAGGCAGGAGGATCTCTTGAGCCCAGGAGCTTGAGGTTGCTGTGAGCGAGGCTGATGCCACGGCACTCTAGCCAGGGCAACAGAGTGAGACTTTGTCTTAAAAAAAAAAAAAGAAAATTAGGGCTTTTTATGTGGCACAGAAGGCCTATAATAATAGTTGTTTGACAAGAGAGATACCGATTTCTCTCTCACTGAAAGATGCATAGGGCTGGTGTGGCACTCTATGTCAGGGACCTGGTCTTCTATCTTCTTGCTTTAACAACCTAGGCATGACACAGCTGCTCAAGCTCCAGCCACCATGCTCACACTCCCACCAGCAGGATGGAGGAAAAAGACGGTCTTACTGTTCCATTTCTGTCTTTTTCCACTTGCCCTCAAACCCAGTGTCGCCTGGGACCTACTTCCGGTGATATTGTGAAATACTTGTTTGGTCTTCCTCCCTATCTCCTGGCATGCAAATCTTCAAATCCTTGGACTCTCCAAAGTGGTAAGTATCTTTTTGTATGCTAATGAGTTGACAGATGTCCCGCAGCCCCTTAGGCAGCTTGAGGTTGGGGCAAGATTAGAGGGTTGGGACTTTCAGCCTGAACTTCCAACCTCCAGGGAAGGGAGAGGGGCTGAAGGTTTAGTTCATCACCATGGCCAATCCTTTAAGCAATCCTGCCAACATAATGAAGCCTCCGTAAAACCCGAAAGGGCACCGTTCGGAAAGCTTCTGGATAGCTGAACACATGGCGGTTCCTAGAGGGTGGTGCCCACGGAGTACCCCACTCTATGCACCTGTTCATTTGTATTCTTCGTAATGTCCTTTATAATAACCGGTAAAGGGCCAGGCGCGGTGGCTCATGCCTGTAATCCTAGCACTTTGGGAGGCCGAGGCGGGAGAATCATTTGAGGTCAGGAGTTCGAGACCAGCCTGAGCAAGAGTGAGACGCCGTCTCTACTAAAAAATAGAAAGAAATTAATCGGCCAACTAAAAATATATAGAAAAAATTAGCCAGGCATGGTGGCGCATGCCTGTAGTCCCAGCTACTTTAGGAGGCTGAGGCAGAAGGATTGCTTGAGCCCAGGAGCTTGAGGTTGCTGTGAGCTAGGCTGATGCCACGGCACTCACTCTAGCCTGGGCAACAGAGTAAGACTCTGTCTCCAAAAATAATAATAATAATAACCAGTAAATATGCTTCCCTGAGTTCTGTGAGCTGCTCTAGCAAATTAATTGAACTCAAGGAGGGGGTAGTGAGAAGTCTAATTTCGAGCTGGTCAGTTGGAAGCATGGGTGCAACAACCTGGGGCTGCAATGGGCTTCTGAGGGGAGGGCAGTATTGGGGACTGAGCCCTCAACCTGTAGGATCTGACGCTGCCTCCAGGTAGAACTGAATTAGAGGACGCCCAACTAGACTAGACTAGACTAGACTAGACTAGACTATAAGCTCCAAGAAGTTGAGAACTGTGTTTGCCAATGTACCCTGGCTTCTAACGTGTTGCCTGATCCACAGTAAGTGCTCAATAAATAGCTCTGGAAACAGTCAATGTCAGTCCAAGCAGTTCTGTGACTTGCATTATATCGCTTTCTCTGTCTTTTGCCTCCTAACTCTGCTTCTGAGGCTCTTCTCCCAGGTTCTGCTTTTGAAGTGCCACTCTCCTTTAAGACCCAGGTGTTTTGTTACCTCTTCTAGAAATGCATCTGTTATGGATTGAATTATGTCTCCCTAATATTCTTATGTTGCAGCCCCGGCCCCCAGTACATCTGAAGGTGACCATACTTGTAAATAGGGTGGTTGCAGACACATGAGTTAAGAGGAGGTTGTACTGGAGTAGAGCGGCCCCTACTCCGACATGACTGGTGTCCTCATAAAGAGGGCGAGTTTGGAGACAGACGCACGTGGCGAGAAGGCCATGTGCAGATGAAGGCAGAGATCAAGGTAAAGCTTCTACAAGCCAAGGAACCCCATGGACTGCCAGCAGCTGGGTGAGAGGCATGAAACAGATTCTCCCTTACAGCCCCCAGAAGAAACCAATCCTAGCTACACCTTGATCTCAGACTTCCAGGCTCCAGCACTGTGAGACAATAACAAAGTACCATAGATAGGGCACTTTGTTACAACAGCCCTAGGAGCTAATATAGCATCTCGCACCAAGCAGTTTAGAACTCTGGCCTGAATTCCCCGGGGCCCTGTCTTTGCAAGCAGGTACTGAAATCTTTGCAAGCAGGTGCTGAAATTTGCTTTGGACAGGGGCTGTCTGCCTTAGTCCTGTATGTGAGTCCTTGAGGAAGAGGCATTGTGGGTCCTCCAGCTGGCAGTGACCTTTGCCTGATACCCTGCAATTCACAGATATTTGTGAATTTGGCAAGGTCACAGATATTTGTGAATTTGTCCAGAGCCCCAGGAGTGAGGCTATGTTTGAGGTAGTAGCATGACTTAGCCATCTTTTTCTTTCCTTTAATTAAAAAATAGAATCAACATTATCCCATAAAAAAGAAGTAGAGCCTTTCTGCCTTTCTAGCTATTTTAAAATCAAGCAATACAATCCAACAATTCAAAGAAAACCTTTTTTTTTTTTTTTTTTTTTTTTTTTTTTTTTTTTTTTGTGGCACTGTAGCTTTCAAGAAAAGACCTGTCTGCTTTGCAGATTGCCTGATTAAAATGACAGGGAATGGGAAAAATTGGGGACAGCATGCGATGGGCAGGGAGAGATGGATGTCTGTCTGAGAACAGCGGCCCACAATGCAGCTATAGAAAAGAAATGAAACTTCCCAGGTGCCGGAGAGCTGGCGAATGCAGCACAGGCTTCTAAGGTCAAAGGCCTTGCCACCTTGGGGGTTGGGGGGAATCTCAAGTCTGAAATGTCCAGTCCTCTTCTTTCCAGAAAGATGCTGGCTAGCTTAATTAACTAGCAACAAATAAACAAACACAAGGGAAGGTGACCATGCTTTAGGCTCCCTTGAGGGAACAATGATGCCCTGTCATTTCTCTTTGCTGACAGGGGAAAGAGGTACAATTCTGTACACTTAAACAGGGCCTTCCCTGAGTTAGGCCTGTCCCAGGGCTGAGGCAATACAAAGAAAACTCTCTCCGGCCTCAAAGATCTTGCAATTTAGTGACAGACAATACAAATTCCTCCAGGTAGGTTGCCCGGGATACAAAGTGGCCAGTGTCTAGAGAGTGACCCAGGGATTGTCTCCTTCCTTTAAACTGGTAATTAAGGAACCCAGGCCAAGTCTGTCCACATCCTTGATGGAGGGGCCATTGTGTGCAGAGGGCTGAGGAGATCTTGGTCTGTGTCCTCAAGGAACTGAGGCCACCCAGGGCAGAAACACAGCCCCTATCCTGCTCTAGGACCTGGAAAGAAATGAACAGAGACTTTCCCTCTTGGGTCTCTGGAAACTGCATTTTAAGCATGGATTTTTGGTAGTGGCTTCAATTTTACTTGATTTTGTTTTATTTCTTTGTAGAACTTTGTATTTCTTTGCAGCGTTCTGGAGGGTTTCCAAAAGGACTAAAAGAAGAGGCAGGTTTGAGGGTGAAGCCACAGTTCTGGGAGGAGGTAAGATTTGGAAACGGAGAAGGGTAGGTGGCAGTGGTCTGCCGAAGGAATTTGGCATGGGGAGTCCTGAAGTCTTTGAAGGGAGAGAGGGCTGTGACAGGCTGTATTCAAGGCCACCAGCCTTGCTGCTGGGCACAGAATGGCCTGAGTTTTGGCTCTGCTAGGGGAGGACGAGGAGGGCAGTTCTGAGGGAGTTTCTGCCAAACAAGGGTCGATCTGGAGTATGACCTGGAGGTCCTCAGAGATGCAAGGGCTGTAAAGAGGAGCTGACAAGCGGGATTGGCGGGCCTATAAGGGGGTACAGAGATGTCTGACTGGGGATTTCAGGTAACAGAGAGGGTGTCTTAAGCCACAACCCACAGAGCATCCATCACATGGGCCACAGCCAGGGAAAGGCTGGAGTTGGAAGTGGGAGAGTAGGAGGAGACTGGGCCTAGTGTGTGGAAAATGGCGCTCTTCCAGTCTCCAGAAAATTCTGCTCAGAACAGAACAGCTCTCCCCACCCTAGCCAGCCACCCCACCAAGACCACACCTATATTCACCTCCCTCCCAGTCACCCCTCCGGCTGTCCTTGGGCATACCTTTCCCTTTCCATATGCTGAGGCCTTGCAGTCTGACATTAGGTTGGGGATACACAGTGAGCAGAGCCAGACCAACCAGTACAAATAGGCTCAACGAAAGTTTAGAAACAAAGGCAAGAGGGCAGGGCCAGTTGTTGGAGATTTTGGTGGAGGGTGGGGGGTTTGTAAAGGGCATGGGAAGCAGAGGAGAGGGGAAGTCAGAGGAAGAAAGGAATCTGAGGGAAGGCAGAAGTTTCTAGAAGAAGACCCAGGTGACAGCAGCAAATCCATCAGAGACTAAGGGGTCTAAGGCTAGGCCACTTTTTAGTTCACACAGTGGGAATTTTGGGGGGACTTGTGAGCTGTCACGCCTAACCATGTGTCCTTGGCCTCCATTTCAGGTCCTGGCTGTGTCTGGTCTTTAGTCTATTTGCTAGGTGTAGGACATGATTCTGATGAGCCATGGAAAGCGACTGTGGGGATAGGATCCAGGACTTAGGGGACTGACATTCCTGTAATAATGTGGGAAGGGGAAGTTAAGACCAAGCGTTGGTGTGTTGAAGAAGCCGGATGGTTTGTCTTGAGAGCGATGCAGAGTCTGGGTTTTGCTGGTTGCACTCCCGACGGTGGCAGTTAATATGTTCCACTGACCCTCATATTTCTCATAAACTGGTATTTAGAATGCGAGGCTTGATCAGATTTGGATTCAAGTTCTCATTTTTCTTTTTGGCAAGACTACATCATAGATGTTATGTCCCATTAAGAAGTTGTCTCTCTGTTTCTGTGACGTTGGTGACCTTTGGTAACCTCTGCCTAGACTCCCAGTTCATCAGAGGCTGCCAAATGGTAATATTCTATCACTTTTTCTTCATACATTAACATTAGCTAGGATGCTTCTATAAAGTAAAACGTGTCCTCATCAACTGGTTGGTTAACCTAAAGAAAGGAAAAATAAGTGCTTGATTTTTTCTCTTTATTAGCCAATCTTCAAAATGGTGAGTTTGCTCCCAGGTATTCTGCAATGTGACAATTGGGGTCTCTCTCTCTCTCTCTCTCTCTCTCTCTCTCTCTTAATATCATCATGACTCATGAAATTGAACATACACAATGTGTATTTTAAGCCATTGCAGTTATTCTTACTGATGTTCAAATTGTCCCATCTTTAGCCAGTGGAAGCCCCTTCAAGTTGGCTCCTGAGTCCTTTTGTCATACCCTATGTCCAATTTTGAAAGTTTCCTTGATTTCTAATATAAAACATCCCAGGATAAGCTTGTACTTTTCCTGCCCCTGGTCTGGAATCAGCCAGTTCTCCAAAGAGCTCTGATTCCTTTCAGTGGAAAATGGTATTTAGAAGCCACAATTTGGTTACAAGGATTTCTAAAGGGGCACAGGACACGCAGAAAAAGACTACATTTCCCAGCCTGCCTTGCAGCTATCTATGACACATTTTCAGAACATATCCCCTCCTCCCTGCTATCTGGAATGTAGATATGATGGCCAGAGCTGCAGCAACTTTGTTGAACCATGAGGCAAAAGCTTATGTGCATTGAGAGACGCAAAGCAAAGAACTCAAAGAGCCCAGTTCCCTGCAATGGTGTACTTACCACACCCAGCACTGTGCTCACCTGTACATATCCCCAGTGGGACCAAGACTACACTTTTACCTCATTTAAGCCACTATCACTTGATTCATGCCTTGGTGCTCTGGTTGTTGTTTTGATGGTGGTAGTCGTTATTCACTTTTTTTTGTTTTGGGCACCCAAATCCAAAACTATTCCTGACATTGATGACATAAATCCTAGTGCAATAAAATACCACCGTAACCGTCAAAAATAAGAACAGAGAAGTACACTTATGAACTTGGAAAGATGTTCATGATATAGTAAGGGTAGAAAACTAGTTATAAAACACCTATATAATATGGAAAACCAAACCAAAACAGATGCATGCATAAAAACAGAAAATTGAAAGGATATTCACCAAAACCTTGCCTTCTCCCCCTCTCCTCCGTGGGTTGGTAGTTCATTTGTATAAAAAATAAAAAAATATTAAAGTAAAATAAATGTTAAGTTCATGTTTTATACTGGATTCACTTATTAATTTGCCAAGTAATTAATCAAGACCCAGGGCTCAGTGGACTCACTGCACTGTTTCTCTAGGGAACATTTGAGACAGAGGCTCTTGAAATGGTCTCCATGCCCCTACAAAAAGCAGGAAAAATCTGGACCAAGGACGAGCACAATTCTGGAAACTTTTTTTTGAGACAGAGTCTCGCTCTGTTGCCCAGGCTAGAGTGAGTGCTGTGGCATCAGCCTAGCTCACAGCAACCTCAAACTCTTGGACTCAAGCGATCCTCCTGCCTCAGCCTCCCGAGTAGCTGGGACTACAGGCATGTGCTATCACGCACAGCTAATTTTTTCTATTTATAGTAGAGACGGGGTCTCGCTCTTGCTCAGGCTGGTCTCAAACTCCTGAGCTCAAGCGATCCTCCCACCTCTGCCTCCCAGGGTGCTAGGATTACCTAGCGTGAGGTGTGAGCTACTGCGCCTGGCCTATTCTGGAAACTTTGATTCATATTTCCATGTGAGTGAAAAAGTCTCCACAGATTTATACCAGAGTGTGCAGCCTGGTGGGCCTCGGGCCTAACCCAGTTGGGAGATGGTTTTGTTTGGCCTGCTCGATGTTTTATCAGTGTCAAGAATAATCGTGAGAGTTCACATCAGAATTCAGATTACTGGCCTCTCTTCTGAAAAGTCCAAAGACCTGGAGGCCCAGTGGGCTGTTGCGGAGCAGTGCCAGTCCCTTCACACAGGGCACATGCTGTCAGTTGGGCATAGTCCCTGCCACCCTCTGGGATAACCCCAAGATGCAGACAAGTGACCATCTGGCCCAAACTGCTCACTTACATTGCCTTGTGGTCTCTGCAGGCATTTCTGTGGGGTCCCCTGGTTTCCACACACTGCATGGTTCCCCTCTTCACAGTTTGGGGTGTATGTAGTAAAAAGGGAGTGCAATGTTTTTAACCACTTAGGTACGGCGCCCACGGGCCAGGAAACCTTGCCCACAGCCAGCACTCACAGTCCGCACGATAGTGTGTGCTGTGCATTGATGACGAATCCGTTTTGCTCTTGTGTGATGAGGAAAGCTGGAAAGCACTGAAAGCTTGTTTTACTTTACAGGCAGCTTTACTTGCAACGTAAATCAGAATAGGTAACATATACATATATGTTTTCATTACGTTTTTTTTTCTTTTGAGACAGAGTCTTGCTTTGTTGCCCAGGCTAGAGTGAGTGCTATGGTGTCAGCCTAGCTCACAGCAACCTCAAACTCCTGGGCTCAAGAAATCCTTCTGCCTCAGCCTCCTGAGTAGCTGGGACTACAGGCATGCGCCACCATGCCCGGCTAATTTTTTCTGTATATATTAGTTGGCCAACTAATTTCTTTGTATTTATAATAGAGACAGAGTCTCGCTCTTGCTCAGGCTGGTTTCGAACTCCTGACCTCGAGCAATCCGCCCGCCTCTGCCTCCCAGAGTGCTAGGATTACAGGCGTGAGCCACCGCGCCCGGCCCGTTATTTTTAAATGTTCACAATTTTATTTTGATGAATAAAAAATTAGAAAAGTCATATTATGGCTGTCGGCTAAAGTCGCTGTGCGGGTTCATCTGTGGCTAACGACTATAGTCCACGCTGGTCCCGAAGTGGTTAAAACATGGCCACAAAGTCTCTGATACTTTTCCCACAAAAGGTGGGGTCTAATTCATCTCTTCTTGAATAATGGACTGGCCTCGGTGACGGCCCTCTAACAAACAGAAATATGGTGGTGAAAGGGACAATGTGCGACTTTTAAAGGGAGATCATAAAAGGAAATACAAGCCAGGCTCGGTGGCTCACACCTGTAATCCTAGCACTCTGGGAGGCCAAGGCAGGAGGATCGCTTGAGCTCAAGAGTTCAAGACCAGCCTGAGCAAGAGTGAGACCCCATCTGTACTAAAAATACAAAGAAATTAATTGGCCAACTATAAAAATATATAGAAAAAATTAGCCGGGCATGGTGGCCCATGCCTGTAGTCCCAGCTACTCGGGAGGCTGAGGCAGGAGGATCGCTTGAGCCCAGGAGTTTGAGGTTGCTGTGAGCTAGGCTGACGCCATGACACTCTAGCCCGGGCAACAGAGTGAGACTCTGTCTCAAAAAAAAAAAGAAAGAAAGAAAGAAAGAAGAAAGAAAGAAAGAAAGAAAGAAAGAAAGAAAGAAAGAAAGAAAGAAAGAAAGAAAGAAAGAAAGAAAGAAAGAAAGAAAGAAAGAAAAGAAAGAACGAACGAACAGCTTCTGAGTGGCCCCCTCTCTCTTCTACTGATACTTGGGTCTAACCCAGTCACCATGTGGGGAAGAGTCCTAGGCCACGTGCAGAGTGAAGGTGTTCCAGCGGACAGCCCCAGGAGGGGTCACAGCCCACAGTCAGCTTCAACCAGCACACATGGGAGTGAAGGAGCTTCCAGAAATCCCAGCCCTAGCCCTTGAGCCACCCCACCTGACACCAAGTGGAGCATAGGTGAGCTCTCCCAAGGGAGGCCAGCTCAAACTGCAGATTCATGAGCAAAGTAAATGTTCTTGCTTTGAGACATGAAGTTCCTTTTAAAAATCTTTATTGAGATATAATTCACATACCATAAAATCCACTCATTTATAGTGCACAATTAAATGGTTTTAGTATATTCACAGAGTTGTGCAACCATCACCACAATCAATTTGAGAACATTTTCATCACCCCCACCAAAAAAGCCTTGAAATCCCCATCCCCTCCACTACTTCCCCAGCCCCTGGGAAACACTCATCTTTCTGTTTCTATGGATTTGCCTGTTCCAGACATTTCGTATAAATGGAATCATACAACGTGTGGTCTTTTGTCCCTGGCTTCTTTCACGGAGCATGATATTTTTAAAGTTCATCCACATTGTAGCTTGTATCAGTATTTCATTTCTTTTTATTGACAAATAATATTTCTTATATGGATGCACCAAATTTTCTTTCTTTCTTTTTTTTTTTTTTTGGAGGCAGCGTCTCACTCTGTTGCCTGGGCTAGAGTGCCGTGGCGTCAGCCTAGCTCACAGCAACCTCAAACTCCTGGGCTCAAGCAATCCTCCTGCCTCAGCCTCCCGAGTAGCTGGGACTACAGGCATGGGCCACCATGCCTGGCTAATTTTTTCTATTTTTAATTGCCTGGCTAATTTTTTTTTTTTTTCTATTTTTAGTACAGACAAGGTCTTGCTCTTGCTCAGGCGGGTCTCAAACTCTGGACCTCAAATGATCCTCCCACTTCAGCCTCCCAGAGTGTTAGGATTACAGGCATGAGCCACTGTACCTGGCCACATCAAATTTTCTTTATGCATTCATCAGTTGATGAATATTTGGTTTGTGTCTACCTTTTGGCTCTTATGAATAATGCTGCTTTGAACAATCATATTTAAGTTTTTCTGTGGACACGTTTTCATATCTCTTGTGTATATACCTAGGAGTGGAATTGCTGAATCATATGGTAACTCTGTATTTAACATTTGGAAGTACTGCCAAACTGATTTCCAAAGTGGCTGCATCATTTTACATTCCCACCAGCAATGTATGAGGGCTTCAATATCTCCACATTCTCACCAACACTTGTTATTATCTGTCTTTTTGGATTAGAGCTGCCCTAATGGGTGAGAAGTGGTATTTCATTATGGTTTTGATTTGCATTTCCCTGATGACTGGTGACATTGAACATTTTTTCTTGTGCTTGTTGACCATTTATATAATCTTCTTTGGAGAAATGTCTATTCAAATCCTTTACCCATTTTTTAGTTGGGTAATTTAATTTGTCTTTTATTATTGACTTGTAAGAATTTTTTAATATATATTTTTGATAAAAGTCCCTTATCAGATACATGATTTGCAAATATTTTCTCCCATTCTGTGGGTTGTTTTTTACTTTTTTTGTTTGTTTGTTTTTTTTTTTTTTTTTTTTTTTTTTTTTGAGACAGAGTCTCGCTTTGTTGCCCGGGCTAGAGTGAGTGCCGTGGCGTCAGCCTAGCTCACAGCAACCTTAAACTCCTGGGCTCGAGTGATCCTTCTGCCTCAGCCTCCCGGGTAGCTGGGACTACAGGCATGCGCCACCATGCCCGGCTAATTTTTTATATATATATATCAGTTGGCCAATTAATTTCTTTCTATTTATAGTAGAGACGGGGTCTCGCTCAGGCTGGTTTTGAACTCCTGACCTTGAGCAATCCGCCCGCCTCGGCCTCCCAAGAGCTAGGATTACAGGCGTGAGCCACAGCGTGTTTGTTTGTTTTTTATAGGTGAGATCTAGCTATGTTGCCCAGGCTGAACTTGAACTCTTGGGCTCAAGTGATCCTTCCACCTCAGCCTCCTGAGTAGCTGGGACTATAGGCATGTGCCACCACACCTGGCTGACTTTCTTGATGTTATCATTTGCAGCACAAAAGCTTTTATTTTATTTTATTTTATTTTATTTTGACAGAGTCTCACTCTGTTGCCCAGGCTAGAATGCCATGGCCTCAGCCTAGCTCACAGCAACCTCAAACTCCTGGGCTCAGGTGATCCTCCTGCCTCAGCCTCCCGAGTAGCTGAGACTATAGGCATGCGCCACCATGCCCCGCTAATTTTTTCTATATATTTTTTTTAGTTGGCCAATTAATTTCTTTCTATTTTTAGTAGAGACGGGGTCTGGCTCTTCCTCAGGCTGGTCTTGAACTCCTGACCTTGAGGAATCCTCCCACTTCGGCCACGCTGAATGCTAGGATTACAGGCGTGAGCCACCGCGCCTGGCCAACACAAAAGGTTTTAGTTTTGAGAAAATCTGGTTTGCTTTTTCTTTGGTTGCTGGTGCTTTTGATGTCACATCTAAAAAGCCATTGCCTAACCCAAGATTTGTTTATATGTTTCCTTAGAGTTTTATAGTTTTAGTTCATATATTTAGTTCATTGATATATTTTGAGTTAATATTTGTATATGGTGTGAGGTAGGAGCCCAACTTTATCCTTTGTGTGTGGATCCAGTCCTCCCAGCATCATTTGTGAAAAAGACTGTTCTTTCCCCATTGAATAGTCTTGGCACCCTTGCCAAAAATCAGTTGGCTATACAATATGTGAGGGTTTATTTTATTTCTGAGCATTCTATTCCATTCCATTCCATTCTAGTCCATTGGCTTGTATATCTGTCCCTATGCTGGTAAAAGCCATGAAGTTTGGGGGTAAGTTTTATGCAGCCCTCATAACTGGAACAGGGAAGGGGGAGTAGATAGAAGGGATTAAGTATAAGGTGAGGAAGGAGAAGATGACTGAAGAGAGAGACAGGAAACTTCCTTGCTCCTTTGGAGTCTTCTCAAGCCTATTCTTTGCTTAGATTTGTATAACCCAAGATTGCCAACCTTGCACACGCATAAGCAGCCATCTTTGTTTTGTTTGTTTGTTTGAGATGGAGTGTCGCTGTATTGCCCAGGTTGATCTTGAACTCCTGGGCTCAAGCAGTCCCTCCACCTCAGGATCCTGAGTGCCTAGGATTACAGGTGCATGCCACCATACCCAGCTATGGCCATCTTCTGACTCCAGAGAATGGACTGTGAGGGTTGCTCGTTTCTGGAGAATGGAAATCAAGTAGTGGAACAGAACAACTAGGTCAACTTCTAAATATTTCAGACTGGTCCTTCTCAGTCCCACCCTTTTAGTCTGAAGTCTTTACTTGGGGGCATTATCAGGACTTGTACGGACCTTGCAAATTTAGCAGAGTTAGGGGCATTGGGCCAATCAGCTAGCCTCCCAGTTGCCTCCGAAATGTGCTCAGGGTCATGCCCTCACACCTAGGAATATTGATCTGTAGCAGACAAACAGTCAGATAAGGGATGACTGCAAACTCTCCCACTTTTCCTTCTAGGATTGTAGACACAGGATGTTTCTGGATACCAAAAACTGTTTACTTTTGTTATTTTAAGTACCACACAGGCTTCAGTCAGAAGAAACTTCTGGTTCCAAAGTTCATAGCCTTGACATTCTCTCTGCCTGTCCTTCTCTCCTCCCTCCCTCCCTCCCTCCCTTCTTTCCTCTCTCTTCCTCCCCCTTCCCCTGCATATTCCCTCTTCCTCCTCCTCCTGTTAACTACTTCCCTCTCTTCACCGCTCATCCACCCAGAGGTCACTACTATCCTGGATTTGGTATCGCTTCTCTACTTGTTTTTATGCCTCGCCTAAACAGTCAGAAACCCAATAAGGGTATAATGTGGCATTTTGCTTATTTTAAAACTTGATGTAACTGTGTCACATTATACATATTCTTCTGCAATTTGACTTCTATTTGTGTCGATATGTTCGTGACATTTATGTGTATCTTGTCGTTTGACTAGAAGGCAATTTATTCCTCCACTGGCTCTGTTCAAAGTCCACCTCCCCAGAGCAGCCTTCCCTGACCTGACCGTCACCTAAAGCAGACCTTTATCTTTCCTCTTCTTCCTTTTCTCTTCCTCTTCCTCCTTTTCATAGAAACACACACTGAGAAAAACAGCAGCTTCCAGAAGCAAATCTAGCCCCTGCTAACCCTGGTCCGAGCCTTCTTTTACTGGATGTGTAGCAGAGGAGAGGCCTGTGTGTTTGGGTCGGCCAAGAAGCAGATGCCAAGCTGGGCTTGGACAGGTAAGTGATTCACTGGGGCAGAAGTGGGGAAAGGTGAGGCGAACCTTCACACCTTGATGTAGGTCTGAGCCCTGTGGAAGCAGAGGGGAAGGAAGCAGTGGTGGGTAGGAAGATTCTCAGCCTGCTGTGTAGTTCCAGGAAAGCTTCCGCCAGGCCCATGGGGAATTGTTGAGCCAAAGTCACCCATTGGAGGAGACGCAGATCTTGTCAGAATGAGTGTACCTCAGTACTGCCCTGTGCCCAGTCGGCGGTGGGGAACAGCCCACAGAAAGTGTGGCCTCTCTGTGAGCACAGTGGTGGACCCAGAGTTGGGGCAGCTTCCCTGCCTCAAACGTGGTCTGGAGTCAGACCTGAGCAGGGCGTTCTCAGGGCCTGCCCAGCGACTCCCGCTAGCAGCTTGCTCCTGGCTGTCTGGCTTCAGGGACTTAATGAGGACCTACCTGCTCAGGTTGAGACCTGGTTGATGAATTCACTCTCAGAAATCCTTCCATTTGTCTAAACCAAAGGACTCTGGGAAGGAGAGTGACTTCAGAATGAGAAGAGACCCCCTAAACCAGACCCTAATCCAAACCCCAAAGTCTGAACCTGAGCTTTCTGGGGGAAAGAGCTGCCAAACCTCTTGGGCTTTCTGTTTTTGACAGAATCTTAATACCTTTTAGAAAAGGGAGAAGAGTGACAAGGTAATAAATGTTTTAACCTATCTTTGTTTCACCCTTCTCTGAGGAAGCAGTTATGAAAAGCATTGAAAAAAGTCGGAGATGGAAATCATGATTTCCCTCAATTTATTATTTTGAAAAATCCCAAACCTATGTAAAAGTTGAAAGAACATTTTAATATATACCCTTTTCTTAGATTCCCCAATTATTAATATTTTGCCATGTTTTGTTATCTGTGTGTGTGTACTTTTTTTGCTAAACCATCTGGAAGTAAATTATAGACCTCACGATAATTCACCTCTAAACACCCGAGCATACATCTCCTGAGAGTAAGAACATTCTCCTAGGTAACTACAATACCATTATCATTCCTAAGAAAATTAACATTTATTCAATAATACCCTCTAATTTATAAGTCTTTATTTCAATTTCCCCATTGACTCCGTAGTGATAGAAACCACATCAGTGGTTGTCTGGGGTGAGGGAGGAGCATGAAAGAAATTTTGAGGGTGACAGAAATGTTAGACTTTTTATTGGGAGCGGTGGTTACATGGGTAAAAATTGCCAAAACTGAGAACTGGACACTTAAAATGGGTGTCTTTTGTCAGATGTAAATTATACCTCAGTAAGACTGATTTTTTAAAATTTCCCCAGTAGTTCCAAAAGTGTGTGTTTTTAAACATTTTTTGTAGAGACAGGGTCTCACTATGTTGCCCAGGCTGGTCTTGAATTCCCAGCCTCAAGCAGTCCTCCCGCCTTGGCCTCCCAAAGTGCTAGGATTACAGATTTGAGCGACCGCACCTGGCAGTTTACACGTTTTCCACGAGAACACTGTAGAGATAGTGCTGGGTGCTTCACATTTGTCACCTCAGGAGGCATATGGAGCCAATATGTCCCACTACTGGCAAGGCTCACTCACCTTGTACATTGCCTGCTACAGACTCAGGGACAGCCATTTATTTCTTTAAGCAGCCCCTGGTTCTTGACAGTGGGCAATGGCATTTAGAAACCAAGAACTCGGTGCTAGATGTGCTCATTGCTACTGGGCTGTCAATGTTTCTTAGGCCCTTTTAGTGGACAGAGCTTGGAAATCCACATTTTATTTATTGAAATCTTGAGTTGACAATTCGTATCCAACACCACAGGGTTCTTTCTCCCTTCCCCACATTCTATATTTGCAACTCCCTTCTCACACAGTGGTTCCCTTGGCCATATTTATCATTTGCTCTATTTTACAATGCATGTAAAAGACTTTCAGAATTACAATACAAATGCCATGACAAGAGATCTGCTGAGTAAAGTTCAAGGTATCTTTTACAGTTATTTTTGTCCTTAGAACATATCCCACTAAGGATGTATGCTCAACAATAAAATGTTCAAAACTTACTTAGGCAAATTCTTTTTCTGTGTGGTAATATTATTAATGTGATACAAAGTTTCATTTGTTCCTGTTGACATTCAAATTCAGTATTTGTCTTTATTCATCTATTTTTATTTAATTTGGTTTTTCGAATATTTAAACATTGACATGGTTCAAAAGTCAAAACTATGCAAATAGGTGTACACAAGAGAAATCCTGTGACATCTCTGACCCCTCTAGCCTTTGCCACTGAGAGGGTTTCTCCTCCCAGTTGCTCACTAGTGGCTCATGCCTGTAATCCCAGCACTTTGGGAAACCCAGATGGGAGGATCATTTGATGCCAGGAGTTTGAGACTGGCCTGGACAACATAGCAAGACCCTGTCTCTAAAAAAGAAAAATAAAAGAAAGAAAAGAAAAGAAAGACAAACTAAGAAAATTAACCAGGGTTGGTGGCACATGCCTGTAGTCCCAGCTACATGGGAGGCTGAGGCAGGAGGATGGCTTGTGGAGTTTGAGGCTGCAGTGAGCTATGATCTTGCCACTGCATTGCAGCCTGGATGACAGAGTAAAACCATGTCTCTAAAATGATAATATAATAAATTTTTAAAAACATGTTTAAAATCATTTCTCTGATTTTCTCAAATATTTTGTTTTGTTTTTTAGAGTTTGTTCAAATTGGACTCAAAAACCCATGCTTTACAATTGTTGGCATTTCTCTTAAGTCTCTTTTTAATCTATAGGTTCCCTTTCCCTCTGTTTTTCCCTCTTACAATTTATTTGTTAGAGAAACTGAGTCATATGTCTTACAAAGTCTCACAGTCTGGCTTTTGCTGAATGTATACCCATAGCGGCCTAACACGTACTTCTGTCCCCTGTATTTCCCGTCAACTGGTAAGTAGATCTAGACCTGCACCGTCTAGTATGGTAGCCACTAGCCACGTGTGGCTATTCAGCACTTGTAATGTGGTCAGCTCAAATTAAAAAGTGCTGTAAATATAAAATACACATTGTAGTTTTCAAAGTCTTGGTACAAAAAAAAGCAAAATATCTCTAATGATTTCTATATTGATTCCATGTCAAAATGGTAATACTTTGGATATAGAGTTAAATAAAATACACTATGAATTTTAAAATTTTAAAATTATATATGTGGCTAACATTTTTATTGGACAGTGCTGCTATAGAGGCTTGATCAGTTTCAGGGTCAATTTTTTGTCAAGCCTATTTCATAGGAGATGCTGAGAGTTTTTCTATCAGGAGGCTCATAATGCCTGAATGCTTCTTTCATTTGGGTCAAGAGTCCTGACCATTGCGTAGATCCTCCATTTCGTTAGGGTTTGTAAAATGGTAACATTCTATCATTTCTTCTTCATATATTTGGTTGCAATACTTTTTTGTTGTTGTTGAGACAGTCTTGCTTTGTTGCCCGGTAGAGTGCCGTGGCATCAGCCTTAGCTCACAGCAACTTCAAACTCCGGGCTCAAGCAATCCTCCTGCCTCAGCCTCCCGAGTAGCTGGGACTACAGGTGTGCACCACAACACCCGGCTAATTTTTTATATTTTTAGTTGCCTGGCCAAATTTCTTTCTTTTTTTTTTTTTTTTGAGACAGAGTCTCACTTTGTTGCCCAGGCTAGAAGTGAGTGCCGTGGTGTCAGCCTAGCTCACAGCAACCTCAAACTCCTGGGCTCAAGCCTGGCTAATTTTTTCTGTATATATTAGTTGGCCAATTAATTTCTTTCTATTTATAGTAGAGACGGGGTCTTGCTCTTGCTCAGGCTGGTTTTGAACTCCTGACCTTGAGCAATCCTCCCACCTCGGCCTCCCAGAGTGCTAGGATTACAGGCGTGAGCCACCAAGCCCGGCCCAAATTTCTTTCTATTTTTAGTAGAGTCAGAGGTCTCGCTCTTGCTCAGGCTGATCTTGAACTCCTGAGCTCAAGTGATCCTCCCGCCTCTACCTTCCAGAGTGCTAGGATTACAGGCATGACCCATCGCGCCGGCCATGGCTGTAATACTTTTATAAAGAGAAACATGTTTCCTGTCATATAGGAAAGGTGGGAAAAAGTGCTTGATTCTTTCCCTGTATTTGCCAAGTTTCGAATAATGAAGTTTCCCCCTACATCCTCCAAAAGGGCTCAGTGAGTTTGCTATTTTGCATATCATTATGATCTTGTGAGTTTAAACATATTTAATGTTTATATTCAGTGCCCTTATCCCCGTTAAGGCACAAAGTGTCCCTTATTGATCCAGTGGGGGATTCTCCAAGTTGGCGGCTGCAATTTTTGACACAATCCCACTGGTTTGTTGTGTATATCTATACCCCCCTCCAATTCTCCCCTGCCTCAAACTGGAATCAACTATTACTCAAAGGAACCTCAGTTGCTCTTAGTGAGAAAAGGTATTTAGAAACCACAGACTGGGAGCTAGTGGTGCTCATTTTTATCAGTCATTGTTTCTAGGTCTTTTCAGTGGACAGAGCTAGGGAACAAGCCTTTCTAAGATATAATACATCATGAGTTCATAGTGATACTTCTAATTCAAGTTCAGGGCTACAACATTTTTATTTAATCTCACCAATTCTATATGTTCATCTTTTTCCCATGTTGAAATCCCAGTTTTCAATACCAACATTTCTTTTTGTTTTATTTCACAACACAAACAGGACTGACTCAGAGTAACAATACCAACATTACCACTAAGGATAGGATTACTGAAAATAACTGTAAAAAGGTCTTCAGAGTTCTTTCTGTCCTTGGGGTAAATACATGATAAATAATAATTTATGGGGTGGCTCATGCCTATAATCCCAGCACTTTGGAGAGATTGCTTGAGGCCAGGAGTTTAAGATCAGGCTGGGGCCAGGCGTGGTGGCTCACGCCTATAATCCTAGCACTCTGGGAGGCAGAGGCGGGAGGATCCCTTTAGATCAGGAATTTGAGACGACTGAGCAGAAGTGAGACCCCTGTCTCCACTAAAAATAGGAAGAAATTAGCTGGACAACTAAAAATATATAGAAAAAATTAGCCGGGCATAGTGGCGCATGCCTGTAGTCCCAGCTACTGGGGAGGCTGAGGCAGGAGGATCTCTTGAGCCCAGGAGTTTGAGGTTGCTGTGAGCTAGGCTGAAGCCACGGCACTCTAGCTAGGGCAACAGAGTGAGACTATGTCTCAAAACAAAAAACAAAACAAAACAAAAAAAAACAAAAAAAACACAAACTCAGTCTGGGTAATGTAGAGAAACCCCATCTCTATAAAAAAAATACAAAAATTAGCTGGACATGATAGCACATGCCTATAGTCCCAGCTACTGAGGAGGCTTAGGCAGGAGGATTGCTTGAGCCCAGAGTTCAAGGTTTCAGTAAGCTATGATTGTACCACTGCACTCCAGCCTGGGCAACAACAAAAATAATAATAATGTCACTTGAAACAGTTCCTCTCTGTGTGGTTGTGCTACCAACTGAATACATAAGATTTATTCATTTTGTTTTGCCTTTATTTTTTTATTTTTATTTTCTTCTTTTTTTTTATAGTACTACGTATCAGTGTATGCCTTTATTTTTTGAGACAAGATCTCACTCCATTGTCTGGTCTGGGCTAGAGTATAGTGATGTCATCATGGCTCACAGCAACCTCCGACTCCTGGGCTTAAGCAATCCTCCTGCCTCAGCCTCCTCCTAAGTAACTGGGACTACAGGTGCACGCCACCACGCTCAGTTAATTTTTAAAATTTCTTGTAGAGACAGGGCTCACATGTTGGCCAGGCTGGTCTCAAACTCCTAGTCTCAAGCCATCCTCCTGCCCTGGCCTCTTAAAGTAATAGGATCACAGGCATGAGCCACCAGGCCTGGCCAGTTTTACTTTTTTATTTATAGGTATTGCTTTGGGTTTGTAATTTTGTAAACTCTAAAGTCAAATCTCTGCTCTGGGAACATTCAGAGAAACTAAGATTCCATCCCTTTCCCTTGTAGCTTGTTCACTCTATCCCCGAAGGTAACCATTTTTTGAACTAGGTTTTCTTATTTCATTTTAAAAATAAAGCAGATACATGTATACGCTTTAATTCAAACTGGTTTTTTTAGTTAATGATAATACTCTGGAGATCACACTAAAGCAATTTAGAACTATTCCTCAATTCTTTTTACAGTTGCATAGTATTCCACCATATGCGAATACCATTGTTAATTCAACTAGTGCCCGACTGATGGAGATTTGGTTGTTTTCAGTTTTTTGCTATTACAACCATTAGGTCAATTTCGACAAAACAGGAAAAGACTGAGAGGGTAAGTAATCTGCCTGAGTTCACAGATGGGAGGCATATTAAAATTAGATTTGGGTAGAGTAGTTAGAAAACCCAAAATAACAGTGTCTTCAACATAATTTATTTTTCTCAAACATAAACGCAGGCAGGGCAGGGCTGATACGGTAGCTCAGTTCTACTAGGTCCTCAGGGACCCAGGCTCCTTCCAGCTGGTTGTTCTGCAGTGTTTGACCTCCATACTTCATGGTCCTAGGTGGCTGCTCTAGCTGGAGCTGTCACAGCCACATTCTAGCCAGGAAGAGGGAGGACAGGGCAAAGAAGGGCATGCCCTTGACCCTCAGGGACACCTTCAGGAGTTCAATGAGCCAGTTCAGCTCTCTCCCCATGAGCTCCTTTGCACCCGTGTCGAACCCCAGATGAATTCTTCTATACCAATGGTGAATTCCTTTACATCCAAAGTGAGGGCCTCTACGCAGATTGGCTCTATGAGCACCTATTCTACAATCCTGCTGAGTTCTTCTGAACCCATGATGAGTTTCTCATCCAGGCCTATGGTCTCCTCTACACCCATGGTGAACTCCCGTCCCCCCAGGGTGAGCTGTCTACCCCCAGCAGATCTCCCTCACACCTGTGGAGAGATCACCCAGGGTGATCTCACGTATACCATGATAGCTCCACACCTGTGGAGAGCTCTTTTCCACTGATGCTGAGTCCCCCTAAACACACAGCTTCCCTGTACTGTGGTGGTGAGCACTGCCCCACCCCCACACCCCGTGTGACCTGGTACATACCATGATCCCCTCTACTTCCGTGGTGAGCTCCTCTATACCCGCGGAGAGTTTCTAGGCAGGGGTGGTGAGTTCTTTTGCACCCAAACCTTTCTCAGCCATGGTGGTTTCATCTATACCTCCATATACCCCCGGCTAGTTCTTCTACATCCATGTTTTCAATCACTCTAATGAGTCTTGCAGTAAATCTTTCGAACTGTCTACCAGCTCCTCCAACTGCATGAACAACAACCTTAAATGCCTCCTAAACCAAGCTCATTACCTCTCCTGCACCCCCCTACATCCATGGCTCTCTTGTTTTCTTAGCTTAATTAACAGAATGACCTTCATGCAAGATAGAAACCTCAACTGGCCTTGGGCCCTCCCTTTGCCTCCAGCCCAAATACAAAGAGCCGAATGCCCTTGAGTTTTTGTTATTTTTTTTAATTTGGGCTCCCGGGAGCCCCTTGTTGCCTATCGTAGTTCAGGCTCGCCAGTCCTTTTACTTAAATTATTTCTGCAGGTCTGCTTTTCTGGTCTTGCTATCTGCTTTTTTCATTTCACCACTCCCACCTGCTGTTGGAGGTGACTTCCTAAAAAACAAAAATTCATTAAACTATTAACAGTGGTTACCTCTGGAGTAGGGGAGAGGTGTTGGCATGGGATGATAAGAATGTTCTCTATTTCTGACATGCTTGGGTTGTTTCTTTCTACAGTGAAAGTTTTTTCTTATAATAAAAAATTAATAAGTTAAAAAAAACTTGTTAGCTGCCTCTGGTTTTCAGGATACACTCCAAAATACATTTGGTACCCAGTCTTCCCCAACAAAGGGCTCTCAGGCTTCACGCTTCTCACATGGAGCTGTCTGATCAGGCTGGATTCCCTTGTTGCCAACCATGCCTTGCTTTTCCTGTCAGGCCAATGTTTGCTGGCCCCTTCCTCATCTGCCTTCCCGCTCTGTCCACATACTCAAATATAGCATCCCCATGGCCTCCTTCCCTCTGCCTTGGCACCCTCAGTGTTCAATGCAGGACTGGGAAGCACTCAGGGCATTCATTCTGAGTACAAATGGATTTGATACAATGACTCACAAGGTCTCTGGAGGGGCTGGAGGAATGGGACAACTCTGGAACCAAGGGATTCAAGATCAATTTGCTGAGGTTGTCATGCAAGGAGTAGAAAGCTGCCATGGCCACAACCACTACTGCATCTCATCACCCACAAAGCTGAGGACCAGATACTGGAATGTTGATCTAGTCACTCCAACTGGTTAGCATGTCTCTCCCAACTTTCTTATCAGCAGCCACTGTAGTAGAAAGGTGCCTCTACCTCCTGCAGACTTCCGAAACATATATGCACACAGAAGGCTAGCTGCAAGGGAGTCAAGTAGTTTTTAGCTTTCTACCTTCTGCAGTGAAGGACAGGCATAAAAGGATGCAAGATGAAAATCAAGTGCCAACTGACAGTACTCAATGCAGGTACTGCTGGAAATAGTTAAGAGCAGTGGAGAGGTTGAAGTTACAGGCTTCAACTATCAGGCAAAGCAAGCTTAGACTTGATCCTCAAGGTAACAGAAAAATAGGAGGTGTGGAGCAGTGACACAACATACTCTTAAAGATAAAGAGTTGATCATTCCTGTAGGACTGTAGTATAGGTCAATGCCAAGGGCAACACAAAAGCCTGCCAGGGCCATCAAAGGAGACAGGCAAGAAGATATGAGACAGGAAAGCATATGTCTAAGAATTGGGCTTTCAGAATAGGCCTCCAAATCATATTGAGTATAATTCTTCCAAAATCCTCCAGTCTGGTTTGGTTCATGGAGACTATAAATTGCTCTAAAGTTATCTATAGGGAATAGATCATCAACACCACTTCAAAAGAATCAGTGACAACAATAATGCTTTAGGAATACATAGGATGCAAGGTACTTCACTTTTCTCCTTTCCTCAACAGGTTTATTGCCTTTTAAGAAAATTTTTGTAAAATATAAATACAAAGGCAGAGAATTTACTTACAAAGTTAAAACACAGATTTCAAACATAAACACACAATTCAGAAAATTTTAGTTTTATGTACATTTCCAAGCAACCTCAACATATTATGTTAGTTTTCAATATTTTACAGGGTACAGAAAAAAATAGCTCAAAGTCTTCTTTAAATAAGAGCATAAAATGTTTAAACATATAAACAATCCGGTTTGATGCGTGAAAACTAATTTCACAGCTTTTAAATTAGGATATAAAAGTTTCATACAATTAGTTGTTGTGTGTGGATATGGTTTGAATTTATATTACACACTACTGGATTATATCCAATAGCATTTACCTGGCCCGAGCAGGTACTCTGTAAACAAAACATAAAGTTACAACATCACCAAGTGCCTTCACCGAATTCACTCCCCCAAACCAACCACATGGTTCTGGCCACACTTTACACAGTTAATGGCCTCTGTCATCAGAGTTTTGTATGAAATTAAGTCAAAGTGTAGAGTTCCTTTCCTCACTTTTTTCTCCTTAAAAAAGAAAAGAAACAAATATTCCAAGTAAAAACAAACATATCCCAAAGCATGTGTGCATCGAAATGTAAAGAAACATTATAACAACTTCATAAAAACTGACTTAAAAGTTTAAAAAGAAAAAAAAAACAAAACATGTTTCTACGTCCTTCTGACTGGAGTAATTTCTCTTATATAAAGAAGAGATATTTTCATATGTAATAGTGTCCTTTCTTTACAGAAATAGTCGTATTATGACACATATGCACAAGGATTAACACTATAACACACTGTACACGGCGGGTCTGGCGTGCTCACCAGTAGTCATCCGAGACCACGTCGTTGGGGTGGAGCCACTCTACAGAGGAGCCCAGCAGAGTCTGAAGCTCACTCGTGAATTCCACCAGATCTAACAGCTCCTTGCTTTCAGGGTTGAAGGCTTCCAGGTCTTTGGAGCAAGAGAACAAAAGACTTGCTGAAACCTGCCGATAAAATTCCGCCTCTGCAATGGTGACAATTTCCACATTTGGAAAATTGCAGCGGAATATGCGGGAGGACATTTTTAATTTCTTAAGCACATCTGAAAGTAGTAGCCAGTTTCGTGGCCTAAAAAATGGAAAGGAAAATGGTTTGAGTTTCTAGCAAAATGAGAAGTGCCCCCATTAACTACTACACCCTGACTAGACCAGTCCCTAGGTCGGGTAACAAGGGCCAATTACTTTCACTTTGTCCCTGCTTCCCTATTTCTCACCATACATACCTACTCTCTGACCACCCTTTCCTTCTAAGGTGAGGGAAAGTATCTACCTCTAGCTGTAGAAACTCTGGACTCATCTGGTTTTATTAAGAGAACAACCAGGGAGGACAATCTGAATTAGCCTCACTGCTCCCCTTGCTGATGGTAAAGTCCTGCTCATTCAGCTCTTGCTGCAACTTGGATTGCACCTCTCCAAGTGCCCCACTATAGTCACTGGGGGAAACAAGTCTGTATCTCAACCTCTTGGATCTCTCCTCTCTTCAGACACTCACTAACAGAGCATTATAAACACAGAAGGCTGCCTCTCCTTTCCTTTCAGGCAGCTCCACTGCTATCCCTCCATTCTTTCGGGAGTACCAACTGAAAGAAGGCAGGTGTTATATACCTTGCATATGCCCTACTACACTCAGAGCTTGAGGAGGATGTTACTCACTCAACACCTTTGTTAACACATGGCAGAGTGCAGTCTCTTGACAAGTACACCTAAAGTGACTGGTCACTAGGGTATAGTGGCCTGACCATAGGGGCAAGACTTGATCTAAGCAAATCTGATGACACACCAAGATCCCAAGTGTCATGTATAATGACTGTCCTAATCTTACATGAGAAGGAGATATATCAGTATAGTCTCGTACACCTCAAATACCCCGAAGGCCCCTACAGTGGCTTGCTGGGGAGACTCCTAGGGAGGACCCCTACCCAAAGTATTTAGGTACTGATGATGGTGACCTTCCTGTGAAATTCTGGTCACAGACTTTAATTCCCTTTGGGCTCTGGAGAGTGACTTAAGACTTGGTGTTCTGATGCCCCACCCCTTCACTCTTCTGGGTGTAATTAAGCTGATACGTACCCTTTCTGAAAAAGATCTACTGCATTATGTGAGGTTTATGGATACATAAGGAATTCACTCATCCACCCACCCACCCTCATCTACTTAAGGGGGATCTCTAACTCCTGACACCCCAAGAGCAGCTCAAGCTAGTTTCTGACCACATGGTAGCCATGCTCACCCCTGAGCGACAGATACTTGGATGTTGTAGCACGGTAAAAGGGGGCTTTCTGAAAATTCAAATTCGAACACATCACTATAGGAATCGTCATCATCATCCTGGTCTTCTGGTCCTGGGGGGTTTGCTAAAACATCATAGCCACTTTCATCATCGGGTTCTAATGGAGGGAAAATAAGAGAAAAAGGGATCAGTAAGCTATAGAAAGATTTCAGCTGCTGTCAAGAAAAAGGGGGACTCTAAATATCAAGACACTTCCCAACTGATTGCTGCTCCCAGAGTCAACCACCTGCCTCCCCTCACCCACACCAGAGAGAAATGTACTCAAACTCATTCATTTCCCACTGAGCTAAAGAGAACAACGTTGCTCACCACACACAGAGCTGCCATAGAACTCCCAAGAGCCACTGGAGTCATCATCACTGCGACCTTGAAGGTCATTTAAATAATCTGGAGAAAGGAGAAAAAAAAAAGATAAAACCTACTGGTGAGAACAAAATAATGGCAGAGTTAGAGGGCATTTTTCCTATAAATTCATGACAGGCTGGCACGTCACTTCCTATCTTCTCCTTTCTTCACATCATCAATGCAATTTGCCAAAACATTGTTCTCTGCCTTACCTAACTAACTGAAACCTACCTAACTGTTCACTGGCCTTCCTGAGAGACAGAATACCATCCCACCAAAATGAAAGCTAGACTGGAAAGCTAAGAAGGCAAGTCCTCATACACAAAAATAAAGTAGCATTGTGCTTACATATCTCTTTCCCAATAAATGCAACTTAAAGTAAACAAGGATGGGTCACGAGTGACTTAGTGGCATTCTTTGGCAGTTTCTGATAAGGAGTATAACTGCAGGAAAACCTTGTGCTTTTGCTTTAGGGATCTTGTAATGCCTGGGGCTTAAACGATGGGTTATCCGATGACCAAACACTACAGACCTACCCAAATAGTTTCATGTATGGGAGGTCTGACTCATTTCACCCAGACTTGAGATGTAAACCTATGAGCCATACTTAAGTTAAAATGCATTTGTAGAAAATGCAAATAACTTTAGGAAATCTTTTAAAACATTAAGGTAAATAAATAACTTGGCTTCACTAGAATAAAGTTACACCATACAAAAGGCCAAAGGCCTGGCTGCTCTCCTCCAAAGCTTCAAAATTCCAGCCTTTTTGATTTCTGCCTAGTCCAATCCAAATCGAAAGTACCTAGTTACCATCTAATTTTTGAATAAGACCATTTCTTGAACTTTGTCGTACCTGTTAAAAACTTTTCCATAAGTTCACTGTGTGTCATCTTCATGATGGTTCTACCTGAGTACGTAGCCAAAGTGGGGTCAGCACCATAGGAAAGGAGCAAGCGGACAATTTCCAAGTGATCGTTCTCAACGGCATCATGCAGTGGCCTAAGGAGAAACGTGCAGTGGGGTTAAGCTCACTGCTTGCTTTCCAAGTCATCTCCTGTAATGCCAACAGGCCAATCTGGGTATGTGTACCTTGTGTACTGAGCCTCTTAGGTGCAGTATTTCATCCAAGAGGAGTGTACTATCACCACCACCACACAGACAGGGAAACTTAGATATAGTGACTAGCTCAAGGTCAAACAACAACTTATTGTGCTACTTTGATAGCTAACCCTTTAAAGCTGAGGGAACAGTGGGGAGAAGAAAGAGGGCCCTGTGGGGTGTGTTCTCAGGAGGGCACAGGCCCCTCCCCCCACCTGTGTCCACAGAGGGCAGAGAATGCCATTTAGAAAGTGTGAAAGACCAAATACATTTCTTTGTTGTTTTTTTTTTAAGTATTTTTTTAATTCTTTAAATTTTTTATATAAATTTTTTTATCCTTTTTTTTCCATACAAGCTTGGGGTGTCACAAGGGTGCCAAATACATTTCTGTTTGGCTATTTTTATCACTGTCAGAAAAACCCCGTACCCTGGCAGCATCCCACTCACACAACCAGGAAGGTGCTTGGGCTACCTCAGACCTGGGTCTCTGACCAATAAACCAGGGTCAAGGACAGGGAGAGGGCCAGGGCTGGGGATGTGGGTGGTGACAGCAGGTCTTCTGTCTATACTCCTGCGATTTTCAACTCACATATATTTTAAATATAGTGATTTCACAGATGGTGATTAAGAGTCCAGGGTCTTAATTATTCATTATAATTATTCCCACTTACTCATGTAAGCCGACATTTTCAGAGGCTTTGGTCCATAGGAGCATTACAGGACTGGCCAAGATTGGGAGCTTTATATCTACATTTGCCAGAAAGGTCTTTTGGATTCAATTATAGAGGACTCAGCCATCAATGTGCTTACATGTCACTCTTGGTCTTTCCTCCTGGGGTTTCCCACATACCCTGAGAACCACTGCCTATGCCCCAGCAGGGCCAGGCTGAGAGCAAGACACACCACTGACCTGGTTCCATCCTGGGCACTGCAGTTGACATCAGCGCCATATTCAAGGAGGTGTCGCACGATGTTGAGCCACCCTCTAGCACAAGCTTCATGTAGGGCACAGTAACCTGCGTTGTCTCGATGGTTCACATCACAAATCTTGTTCTCCAGGCAGTACAAGACCACTTCCTGTGGGGAGGAGGAGGAATGCCATCAGATCACTGCATAATGACCTTATAAGGGGGAGCTCTTGCTAGTTTTCAAAGACATATGACCCTAGGCCGAAGAACCCAGCTTAGGCAGGCTGTGGATGTCTTAATGAGAGGCAAATGCACATGCAAAGGGCTTGAAGACAGAGACAGTGTCCTTTAAGGTTCTTGATGCCCCAACTGCCTGGCTCTAGGTGGGTTATGCTGTAACTCCTCCAAAGCCTCCATCTCTTCTGCTGGGGGAGAGTAACAGCACCTACATAGGGCTGTTGAGAAGATGCAATTAGAGACTCACAAAAGCCCTTAGCCCAGTGCTTTGCATCATGAGCACAGAGGGATCCAACTGCCAGTATTCAAACGATGCATTAATAAGTAGAAGGGCATTCTCACTCAATCGGTTCATTCAATAGGTAATAGTGGATGACAACACAAGTTTAGATAAAAGCAAGAACAACCGATGCATAACAAGAAATTAAATGAGCTGGAGAACATTTCTCAACTTAAGCAAGGGAGGGATGTCCAGGAGTTTAGGCTGGTCCTCATGCCCTTGGTGAAGACCAGGGGTCAGAGCTGGGGTGGCCATGCTTCTGCTGTGAAGTAGAGCTCAAGAGGAGGCTCTTTCAACATACCATGTATATCATCAAGAAATGACATAAATGTTTCAAATAACCCCACCCTCGTATTGCTTCACTCTCCACCCGACTTGGGGCTGAATCAATATAATATTTTCATATTTACTTAAGTTAATGACAGGAATCTGATATACCAAGACTACAACCTACACATTTCCAGAACGAAATAAGACAAGCCTACCCTTCCCCCTTTGCAGAACATGTTCTGTGTCAACAGTTTGCATGAGAATCAGTGTTATTTATCTTACTTCTTTGGCGTGTTAAAATATTGCTATGAACCACTCCCAGTAAGCAGAGCAGTAATTTATTCTATGTTTTATTACCTTGATTAAGAAAGTTTTCAAACACATAGAACTGTATCTGCCACCAGAAAATAGGTTACCCTGTTTTCTTACAAGTCATGCCCAGCAGAGCTGAGAACTGGAGGCAGGCAGAGTGGGTGGGTGGCCTACCACATGGGTCACTTGGTAAGGGGGAACGAGATGGGTCACAGTGGGCATCCCTTCCTGACAACTCTTAAATAACTCATCTATTAAACCTAAAACAGGCAGCACTGTAGCCACCCATAAACGTGAGGTGAGTTCTGAAAAACCTTTTATGTCCTTTATAGGACACCTCCGTTAAAGGTGATCACTCAATTGGGTGCTAACTAGAATGTTCCATATGTTCTCCCTGCAAATCTAAGGGTACACACTGGTAAACCTGGCCATCCGTGCCCTGTTGCTTCAGGTCATTGTAGCAGCTCCCTTCTAAAATAAGGGGAGGAAGAGAGAAGGCATGCCCACAGAGCGTTTCATCCTTCAGGTCCTAACCTGCCAGAAAGCCCACAATCCTCAGAGCTCCCAGGCCACCTGCCCTAAGCACTGGTATCCAGGATACCGCATGAAGCTGCTGCTCTTTTTGCAGGCCCTCACTAGCCAGACTCGAGTGGATGGCTGCAAGCTAATGAGTTGTGTGCCCCAGCCAGGGAGAGGCCCCATCACGTGACTCTGGGATCAGCTCTAAGCGCCACCGACTGCTGTGCACAGATCAATTTACCCGGATCCGGGTGGCCTGCCTGGTGTCCTATCAACCCAAGGTTTATTTGCTCTGACAATTACGGCCTTCACCTGGAAACCTTCGTAGCTACTAGGGCTGATTTGAGGGAACCTAGAAATGAAAGATGTCGAAGCTGAAGGGTAAGTCAACTCTCTTTGCCTCGAGGATGGCAGGCAAGGCAGTAGTGACCTGACAAGCAGATGAGACTTTCTGCCACGGCTAGCATGGTACTTCACACTTTGCCAAATGTGTAGGTCTTATGTTACCCCACAGCAACCTATGAGATATCAGGAAAAGAAAGTAGTACTGTTCTTATTCAACACCTGGGGAAGTTGACGCCAAGAGAAGTTAAATCCCAAGCATGAAGGCCTATAACTCAGGTCTTTTGGTACCTGGTCTGCTGGGAAGATTCCAAAGAGCCCAGGCTAGGCAGCTGCAATCCAGCCATGACCAGTATCCCTCGGATCCTATCTGTTGGGGTAAAGCAAGCTAATGACACTCTCCTAGTGAGGAGGGTGATGGCCTCTTAAGTGGGTGGCAACTGCTGTCACCAACAGAAAGAATAAAGAGGCCGGAAAAGTCTGTCTACCCAACACATTTCTTGGTTTATTTTCTATGCTAGAAATGGGAGTGTTTGAAGGGCAGCCCGCCCATTCCCAAACAAAATCAAACTGTTTTTGTTGGACAATTCTCTGTTAAGCGGCTATAAGCTGAATGCCATTAACTGCAAAATGTAACTATAAAGGCCATAAACCCGACATTGTTAATTAATTAAATGCCTCATTAACTTTTTTAAAAACATGATTTATTCAATTCATAGAAAATTTAACCATCACCACTAAATGCACAAGCATGTGGTTCCACATTGGCATTTAAGCCTAAGAAACAGAAGCCTCTTTACCAAGAGGGAAAGGTTTGCATGTATCTAGCCTTTCAATTCAGGTGGTCTAATACAGATCTGAAGAGACAGCGTGTTTCTAAACCTCAAGAAACAGATTAACACAAAACAAAGCTCAGATGGCCTTTTTCATTGCATATGTTATCTTCAGCTAAGCAGGAAACAACAATAGTGAAGACTAACTTCAGGAAAACCCTCCCAAAATTGTGCATTCAAACTGCATCTTGCCTGGGTTAAGCAAATTATCCTTCCACTTTAAGCAAATTATCCTTCCATTTTAAAAGGTTTAAACTGCCATATCTTAATGGCCTATCATCCCAACATTTTAAATTTTCTTAAAGAAATCCCAGAAAGTTGGATTCAAAGTTGAAAGCTTTCATCTAGTAATTAAAACATTCAGTATCACAACTGATGACCTATGAAATTTACATCATTTAAAGGGGGGAAAAAAGTTGTTCTTACAAAAACATTCCCAAGGCTTCTTGGAGGACGTACAAGAGTCTCCAAGGGTCTCCTGATGTTCCTGGTCCCAAAGGGGTGAGACTGATGGAAATATGCCAAAATGAAAGACGAGGCCAGGAACCTTGCCCTCTACAGCCAGCGGAGCACGCTGCTCTCCTGCCTCTGTCATCTTTGGCGTTTGTTGGAAGCACAAGTCTATTTTTTCAACCGTGATCAGGAATGAGTAGCCCTGCTTGGCACGCTGCATTTATCCTGTCCTGCTAGGTGCTGTGGCTCTCAGTTTGTGGGAAACCAACTAGCTGCCACTTGGATTTAATCTGCAAGTAACTGAGCTAATTACCAAATCCTTCTAAAGAGTTCTCCCCACCATAATCCAGAGATGTCAAAAAGAGATATGTTGGTACGAAAAAACAAAAACAACCGCACATACAACCCCAAATACCCCCCTATAGTGCTACAAAGGACCATCCCACAGGTGTGAGCAAACGTCCAAGTTCCTTTCCACACAGTCATGCCTCAGGGCTGGGGTCTGGGTCAATGGGAGACCAAAGCTGGGTGGTCCCACTAGGAAGGGCTCAAGGCACAAAAGACAGCAGCAAGGTCAAATTGTGCGAGCCAGGGTTCTGGCCAAATCCTGGGAGCTCACAGCTGAGTGAGAGCCAGCATGGATCCTACCACCTCGGTGCTCCACCACACCTCCACACTCAGCTTGCCCAGCCACATTTTATTTTCACCATTCAACTCCCAGAGGGCTGATGCCAGCATAAAAAAAAGCCTTTGCCCTATGGGCTATTACATCACAATTTCAACTGATAACAGTGTGGTGGGGGATGCACAGGGGCAGAGGGAGTCATCTGTCTCAAGGAGATTTGGAGTGAGCCAGTCCGGAAGAGGAGGGGGTTTAGGGGTATGGCTGGGCTTTGGAGCCAGGCTGCTGGATTGTTATCTATCCAAGTCATTGAACCCCTCTGGGACTCAGTTTCCTCATCTGAAAGCAGGCATAATACCAGTTACTAACACACAAAGACAATGAAAGGGTAAAATGAGTTACTTCAAAGAAGTAGAAAGACTACACCGCAGAGTGCTCAGCCAATAAGCTGTCACTGTCATTCACCATGCCGGGAAGGGGAACCAACAAGGGGGCAGCCAGCAAGTTTGGGGAAAAGCCTGAGTCTGTGTCCCTCCTCCAACCTCCAGTCTCAGGGCCACGCTGCCCTTTATTATTGGAAAGAGACCACTCAGGTCCGCCCCCCCCCCAACCTTAGTGCACACCTACACCCGCCCTGCACAGCCACTTCCCACCAGCTCCCCAAACGGGGCCATCCCTCCACCTGCAACAGCACCGGCAACCTCGGATAGAGCTCCTGACTTCTCTCCCCCTTGCTAATCAGAATCCAAAAGGGCTCATTAAAATTCCCCCAGTCGCCAAGCCCTGGGTTATGTCAGATTTTATATCAGAGATAAGTGAACAAGACTGGAGGATGCCGAAGCAGCCTACCTGCCTGAACACGAACTGAACATCAGAGAGGCCTTTCTTTTCACACCGCGATTGAACAAGCCACCAAAGAGACAGCAGCGAAGAGTGTGGCTAACACAAACACCCTGCTGGAACACCAGCCCAGCCCCCTGTTGTGGAGGGGGCTGGGCCTTGCTCTCCAAGTCCCTCCCTGCCCCCCCTTGTGCCTTGCCCCCCAACTTGGCATAGCCACAGGGACACTGACATAGACACTCCAGGAGCACCCAGAGGGACACTCACCTCATAGCCAAGCCTGGCTGCCCGCTGCAGGAGGGTCTCGCCAGCGTTCTTATTGACAATAAGTCTCCGTGCTTCCGGCGGCATCGGGCGAGACTGGGTGGTCTCTTGAGGGGAACTTGAGCGTGGTAGCTGCGTGGACTGGGAAGCTGGTAGCAGTTGCTGCAAGCGGTCGAAGGGCTTTGGCTCCTGCTTAGCTGGTGACAGATCGTAGTCCGAACTGGGCTCAGGCCGCTTTCTGAATCTCCGGACAGTCATCTATCACAAAACCAGGTGGCGCGCATAGTTCAGGCTGTGTCCTTCCAATACCACTGCTTCCCCTCCTCCCTGTGTGACCAGCCTGTGTGGAGGAAGGCACTTTTCCCCTCGTTTTTCTTTGTGGGGCTGAGGGGAGGGCTGTCAATGAGGGTTGTGGAAAGGGGTTTCATTCTTACTAGTTTGAAACTTTGCTGCCACCCAGAAGACATGCTCTTCTAGGACAGGGGGGGTGACATGTGATGTGGGGCAAGAGTCCAGAAAAAGGAAAGCTTTGCCCCAAGAAGCAGAGAAGTGGGGAGGAGGTATGTGCTTGCACAGGCCTAGGGGGGAGCAGGGGTCAGGAGGTACCTTGCCATCAGCATTCTCCACGTAGTAGTCCCCCGTCAGCGACAGCCCCCGCCTGGGCTCCTGAGGTATCAAATGCTTGGTTTTGCACAGTCTCTTCCCGGATGGTTTCTCACTGTTGTCGGTGTATTTCTGTGGCAGGGAGGCAGCCTGGCAATCCTCTTCTTCATCTGTGCACAGCACATCTGTCTTCTGGCTTTCTTTAATTTTCTGCTGTTTGGCAGGCGGCCTCGAGGCTGGCGTGCAGCTTGGCTGAGTCTGCTTTTTGCCGCCTGCATTGGTGGATGAAAGACTCTTCATGGGCGGAGAGCCGGAGAACACAGGCAAGCCTAAATACGGAGGGGGTGGCGGGGTGGCGGGCGGGTGAGAGGGAGGGGGAGAAGAAGCAGGCGTTACACAGTTGTAGCCGGTGCAAAAAGAAAAGCCCATTGTTAACACTGATCACTGGAGCGGCTTCAGTTTTTAAAGATATACCAATTATGTTTTCAAAGCATTAATATTTTAATTATCCCACATTCAAATGGCAAATAGGTTAACCCACAAATCGCCAAGTGGCAAATTTCTTCAAAAGGCCAGGACAAGAGGACAGAAGCCTGCTATTCCTGCTCTCCCACCCCCACCCACCCACCCACTGGGCCTCAGGGTAAGAGCCTTCCCAAGGAAGACCAGACTGGGTGCTCAGGACTCAGTGACTAGAGACAGCCCAAGGCTGGAATGAGGGTGCTGGTAGGGGCCCAGGGCCACCCACGCTTCCCTTCCTGCCACATCTTAGAGCCAGCATAGCCTAAGGTCCCCTCAAAAGCCCTTTCCTACGGCGAGTGAATGACCCACCCTCCAGGAGCGAGGCGGGCAGTCAAGGGGTGGCCTCCACGTACCTTGTTCATTGTCACTGGATTTGAGCGACTCTTCCGACCAGCTTCTGTTGCCTTTGGCCTCTGCCCTTTTCCTGCCAGGTTTCTCTTCGGTGATGTTATTCCCCTGGGTAGTAACCTCAGGCTGAACCACCTGGGTCACTTCCTTTCTGCTTTGCCGGCCAGGTTTGCTCTCTGCTGCCGACACCTGCTGCTCCCACCGTTCTCTAAGGTGCAGCAAGTGGCGTTGTTTTTTAGGATGGAGCCCTGTTAATTCAATGCACACCTTCAGGTTGGTCAGCTCACTATAATGTGGGTCTTCTAAGTGGTTAGAGGAATTGTTTGTCATTTCCCTCTCAGGCCAGTCATCTAATGGAGAAATAACTACAAATTAATCAAAAAGCCCCCTGGGGGGAACAAACTGTCTTATGCATCACTAATGGGGTGGGGTGAGGGGGAGGGGTACAGTCACTGTCTCTGCTTGAGCACGTCTTGGGAGGGGGCCTATTTGTCTTTGGCCATCCCTGGGCTTGAGCGCCTGCATCTGGCTTTGGGAGGAGGGGAGGTGTGATTGGCTTCCCCAGGGCTCCAGGATGGGAATCTCATGGAGGCGGTGTGGGAATGGAAACGCCCCACTGCTGTGCCCCACAGCTTCCCCTCACCAACTGACTATGGGGCAGCGCACCGCACATCCATACCTCCTGTCCGTCCACAGAGGCTGCATGCATAAGGCTCCCACCCCCCACCCAAGCAGGCAGCCGAAGCCGACCGAGCTCACCTTTGGAGACTCGTCTTCGCTTGGCTTTTAGCAGAGGGTCCTCTGGCTGCTCCTCCGCAGTGGTCTCAGTGTGGCTGCTGTCACCTGAGACTTTGCGTTTCCTGTCCAGCCGGACGGTGGGGCTGTGTGGCATGTCCGCAGCCACCTGGTCTGCGGGTGGCTCGCTCACAGGCTGCCTCTCCACAAAGTACTTCTCCACAGGAAGATCTTTGTCCTCCGGGGCTTCAAAGGGATCATGGTGTTTATTTCCGGCACTATAGTCGCCTAGGAGGAAGGGAGACAAGAATACTTAAGTGAGGGTCCACAGGCCACCATGAGAAGGCAGGATTCAGGGAGCAGGTGGGACCACCATGCCCAAGGTAATCTGCTATTGAGAGACCCTTCTTTGGAGACTGGGGTCATCACACATTGTTAGCACAAAACCCTCAAACTAGAACTTTCCAAAATAAGGGCACACTGAAGACAACGGGCAAGTAAAACAGAAAGTAAGGCATAGACCATACTTGTAACTTTCTCCTACCTTTTTATAGTTGGGGGTATGAGGAAAGCAAGAAAGGAGATGAAGTGTCAACATTATCATTTTTTAAAGCACTGTAGTCACCTCTTTTAGCAGCAAGATTCAACCAAGCCTGGGCTGACCTAAATTTGCTGAGGTCAATATTTTGAAATAAATGGAAGAGACCAAACATCCCCAAAAATCTCATCTACAGAAGGAATAAACTAATATTCACCTAGGCCAACAGGAGACATGATGAAGAAAGAGGGACGGGAGACAGAGCGTCAAAAGCAAGCTTAGATCCTTGATGAGAAGAAGTGACTATCTCTCCTGGAGAACTCTGGGCCTACAGTCCAGGCCATGTCTACTGCCTGCAAAATGGGGATAGGGAAACAAGGGATATGGGCAGACCCAGGGTGCTGGGAAAAGAGGCCTGGTAGGGCCAAGGACAAGGTTTCCAAAGTTCAGAGTCAACTTCAAAGAACTCAATCTGATGGCTGCACACATATGGAGGGAAAAGCTTATCACTTAAATCAAGGGTCTATTTCCATTTCCTGTCCAAGATAGGGGGAACCCCACAGGGACATTAGTCACCTTGGCTGGCAGTCTTCCTCTTCACACCTGCGTTCACATGGAAGCATCTACAGACAAGATGCCATCCCCCCTTCACTGGCAGATGTCTTTTCTACACCAGGCCTATGCTTGCAAAACTGCTCATTCCAGAACCCTGTGCTCAGCCTAGCATCACATTGGGGCTTTTCCTTGAATCATCTCAGCCCAACATCACTTCCTACTTTTGCTCTAATCCCACGAAATAGCTCATTTACTGCTTTGCTGGTCACAATTTTTCTAATATACAATAAAATATAAACAGTAACTACTAAATGACCACTGTGAGGTTAAGGTGTTTGCCCTTGGCCCACTAAAATGACCCTGCATATCATCAGGGGTATGAGTCCAGGATCTTGGTAACACTGAGCTGAGTAGCACAAGTCAACTTCTAGATGAAGTGGCACACATCTCACGTGACCTCATCCCTCCTCTCCCACTCCACTTCAAATGTCACTCCCACTCATGACCAGCCCCACTAGTACCCTCATTAGCTCCTCTTAATGGCATTCCCAGTGGTTAGTGGCAGTCAGCTGTAGGGGTGAGCTTTACCCTGGCTTTGGCAAGCCTGTGCTTTCAATGATGGACCTATTCACCTCTTCTTCAAGTATGCCCCAAGGAGGGACAGAGGGGCCTGCATCTACTCTTACAAAGGAATGACAGAATCTCCTCAGCCATTCCTCCCCATCCTCATTCACCATATGGACCAGAATGGCTGGGTCTTGGCACCCAACCCCCCTCCAGGGAATACTGCCCCAGGTCTCTGTAGATACACCTGGCACTGGGTAGACACCCAAAAGCACAGCCAGGGTGAGTCTTCTATTACAGCTGCAGCAGGAGAGAACATGCAGGCTGCCCAAACCCTGGTCTGTGCTAGACCATGCCAATGATATGGCCACCACACTTGGCTTGGCCTCGGGATGCTAAGAGGACAGGCTGAGGGTTGTCACTCGAGCTGCTCTGTGACCCTCTTAACGGCTCTGGCAGTAACAGAGCCACTTTACAGCTCGGCCCCCCTCAGTTGTAAAGTGGGAACATTACTGCAAGCTGCCTCCCCAGGTGGGCTTCATAAACACAGGCTTAGCACGGCAAAGGGAAAGGCTGGAGAAATTACTTACAAAAGGATGCTAAGCCCCCAGACCAGCTTGAATTTTAGCCCTGACATTTATGAAATTTTAAGATGTGAACTTCCCTAGGTATACCATTTGATTTCCCTGGTCCAGTCACCACCCCCTCCCAAAAGCCCTGTGGGAGAGGGGGACCCAGTGTAAAAATGTAAAAATGGCTTAAGAAGCATCGTGTGTAATTTTAAAAGTGTACTTTTTAAACTTTTATAGTGTGCTCCCTCTTCCCTTTAAGGTAGGAAAGATGGTTCAAAGTAGGTGGTTTGAAAGTAGAGGTGACTGGGTGATGTCACAATGCCTTCCTGAGTCACAACCAGGCAACAGCTTGACCAGCATGGGGCCCCACCCATAATGAACTGCCTTGCCAACTTTCCCACATCAGATGAGTCCTCCCACCCCCAGATTAAGAATCTCTCAACTCGTGTTTCAGATTCAACTTCCACATTTTACACTTGAACTCCCGGTCTCATAGCCACCTGTATTTCTAACAGTCTCAACCCTGTCTAAGGCATCTTTCTCAAGGACAAGGTTTTCCACTGAAGTGCTCACCCTTACTGTAAACTTCCTAACAGTGAAATGAGTTTACATCCCACCCACCCGACCTTTTGCCCAAACTGCTGGCATCTTTTGTCCACAGAAAACCTCCTGGAAGACATGATAATTTATTTTGCTGGCTGGTTTCAGAGGGCAGTGATTGACCTCAACTCCCTGTTCCTTGTTGAACAAGAGCACCACCCTACGAGACATTGGGTGGGTGGGTGGGTGGGGGGGGGCCTTGCCATCTGTCTCCCCTGGGGCTTCCCATAGGGGAAAAGCTGCCCAATTAGGGGAGAATTCCCCTTCACACACCAACTCCTGCTCCCCCATTCCCAGGGATGCTGGTGGGGGAAGACAAGGAGTGTACGGCACACAAGCTTGCTCCCCACCATTACCCATTCAGCCAGGGCTGCCACTCCTGTGCCTGGGAGCCTGTGGCCCACTGAATAGTCCTGAACTAGTAATAGGAACTCTCCATTGCTACATTGAGGTTCGGTGAAGTCCCAGCTGCTCACACGTGGTGTATGTAGCTGCTTTCTTCTGCACCCTCAAGAGCATCTTTTCCCACACTAGGCCCGTCCTCCTTCCTCCAAGCCCAGAGCTTCTCAAGGCAAAGATTACAATTCTCCTCAGTGAAGATCCCTCAAACCTTATGCTAGGGTGACCTTCATGGCCAGTAGCAATCCCAAAGAACACCCACTTTGACCACCCAAGAAACATATAGCTGATAGCTACAGGGGAGAGGCTCCGTGCCACCTTCCTGTATACTGTGACTTGGACCTTCTTGACTGGGGCTATTCTAACTGCTACCCACAAAAATTACCCTTGAGGGTGAAGGAGATGGGTGGATAGACAGAGATAGATAAGGGTGCTGACCATTAGGCTCCACCATCGCTGCTACTTTCGGCCCTTCTAAAATCGGGAAGCCATGTACCCTTGGCCACGTGATCTAAGCAGATGTGAATGTGGCTGAGTTGTTTGAGGTTTAAGACTAGCTCCCTGCAACAGGGTCATACGACATAAAACACATACATCCCATAATTTATCATGGTTGTGTCATAGCAGTACCTCATAGAAGCATCGCCATAGCAACATTTACAAGTCACCGTGGCAACAAAGCAACTTCACCACTGTGGTGGCCATGCCCAGTGAGCCCTAGACAAGATAGGAGAGGACTGTAACTGTCTAGGGTGGCCCCATGACACCCATCCCTTCTGTAGGTAACTACATCACCTCCAGCAGAGGCATCAGTAGCTGTCTCTCTGCTCTAAACTCAAAGTTGTTTACAAAAGTGGCTGCCAAGGGAGACAGAGAACTCATGTTCAAGAAGGAAGGGTTAATATGTACATCCAATACCTATCAACAAAAATCAATCAATCAATCAATAAAAGTAATGCCTCCTTGACCTAGCCTGTCTTCAAAATACCACTGATGGTTTCTATTAATAAACTTTCAAGTTTGAGAAGCCTCCCAATTCATTTGCTCAACTTCTCAAATGAAAATTTAACTCAGCCACCCATAGTACCATAAAGAGTGAATGAAAATCTTGACCATGGTCAAGATTAATTCAAGTTAATTCATTTTTCTTAAATGAGCTCCTTTCAACGAGACACACACACTTGGGCGGCTGAGGCTATGCAAAAGGCACCTGCCATCTCAGAAGTTATTGGCGCTGTAGGAACATAGGGCTGCCTCAGAAGGGGGAAAGGCTTCCAGGAGGTGTCCTTTACCCTCTTTGTGACCCCTGCCTGCCCCAAATCCCCACCCTAGCTCCCATATGCTCACAGCTTGGCTCCTGGCCACAGTGACACCCATGCAGAGCAGGGCCTGAGCCCACATGACAGACTGATGGCCAAGAGGGCCCAGTTAATTTGCAGCTGAATGGATTTAGCACCTGCTATCCCCTGGATGAGATGGCAGGGGGGCAGCAGCAAGGACAAGTATTCCTCTGGGCTATTCCTCTTGATCAAACACAAACCATTGGTAACCCAACTCTTTCTTTGCCACAATCTTTAAAAATGAGCCCTCATCTTCCCCAACCCTTCTTCTGTTCTGTCTGCCACAGCTCATCACGCATAAGCACATGGCTTGCTGGGTCCTGTCCTGGGTGCTCCAGGAACAGAGCCTGTTAGTCTGAAGCTTGGAGGGGCTTAAAAGGAGGGGGAAGGGAGGCCTTTCTGAATCATCTGGGGCTCAGGGCCTGCTCCCATCCTGTCTCTAGGTTCAGCAGGAAAGATGGAGAAGGACACGAACTTGTCTGGGAAGCAGGAAGGGGTGAGGCTACTTAGACATGAACTGGAGGGCAGTAGCCACTCTGGGTCTGGCCATGTTACTCAAAAACCAGAGCAAAGGCAATATGACTTGAAGCTGGCTAACCTCCTGTTCCTTCCTCCAGCCCTGCTCACTATCCACTCAGAACAAAGAGGGACTTCCATATGCAGCAGTCCCCCTCTTCTAGAAGCATTTTCCCCTCAACTCACCCTTGCCTGCCTGCTTCTCCCAGGCACCTCTGAGAAACCTTCCCAAGAGCTAGTGTTATGAGGCAACTCAGAAGGGATGAGTGGGGGCTGCATGACTGCAGCAATCAGTGAGGAAGAAGGCTTTCTTTCTTGCTTTATCCAAAATGACAGGGACCCTCCATTGCCCCATAGCCACCCTCTGAGATAGAGTAAGGAAACTTCAGGTACATCAAGAATACCACCACTTACTAGCAACGGAAACTATCTTCTTTAGCACTAACTTACAACAAGCCAGTCCTGGTTTAGCTTACCTAGGAGCCTGGCTGGTGGCCTTAGGCTGACCCCCAAGGATGAGCTGAGAGTAGTGGTAGGGCGGTGTGCTCTGGGCAGCAAGAAGCACGCTTTCCCTGGTCACAAATTCTCCCCCAAACTCCATCAGGTGCCAATGAACTGCATCAAGAATACCAAACCTATGATGGCCAATGGCACAGAGCTCTCAAATGCACCCAATATCTGTAAGTGTCTTATCTTAGAAGGATTTGCACCTACTCTTTCCTCTGGTTCACCCAGACACCTTAATTCACCTTTGCCAAAAAGGTTTCTGAGGACCAGAGCAGGCCTCAAGCTTGCACATTTAAGAAATGAAGAAAAAGATCTTTTTCACTTGCTGTCAACGCATCTTATCCCCAGAGAAGTCTCATGGACAAATCCAAAAGTCTATCCCAGTGGGGGGTCAGCTGTTGGGACTGAAGAGTGCACTTGAGGAAGGCACTAGCTTTCTCTCTACAGTTCACCTCTAAAACATAAACCACCATCTGTCTGGTGGGAAGAGCCCCCCTTGTGTATGCCAAGCTTTTCTGGATTCTGGATTCTTGCCATTGTTGCCAAGTTCCAACAATGGCAAACAAACCAGACATAGCAAACGATTATGCTCATCTGTATGGTGTCTTCACCATCTTTTCTCCCACTTCAACAGAACCTGTGCCTCCAGAGGGAGAATAAGTACTCTCTATTCCATTTCAGACTGTCACTCTGGTGACCGGGAGGAAATGTCTACAAAGTATCATTCCACTGCTACAAAATAGAACCCAACCCTACCACACACGTTTCCTACTGCCATTCCTCTGCTACACTATATTGGACTGTTACTAGCTATGGGACCAATGTTTCTTTGGAAAAGAAAGTGTGTCCCAGGAAATTATCTTTCACAGATGGCTCATTCCTGGCTGCCACAAACTTCAAAAGACAGTCAATCCTTCACTCCATGGATGGCAAAAGCAGCCCATTTCTCTGAGCAGACATCAACTGGACCTCAGGCCATCCTAAATGAATGGCTTTCTCTCATGTCCCTGGGCTCTGGGAGCAGGACTGCCCCATTCTAACCAACATGGTACCATTGGCAAGCGCTCGGGTTTACTTACATCTCTCACTTTCGTTCTGGTCGGCAATGGCCTCCTCCAGGGCGACCGACTTTGGCTTTTTGTCCTGATTTCCTTTCAACCTTTCCCAGTCAGTTGGACTAAATTTGCACACCTCGGAGTCTTTGGTTGCTGGGTGGCCACCTTCTCTTTCTTTCATCTCCAACTCTGAGAAGCGCATCATTGCACGCTAGAAAGAGAACGGAGATGGAAAAAAAAACAACACCTTACCATAAAAGCTACTTCATTTGCCTTACCTTAAAGGAAAGTATTTTCAAAGAAAAGTTTGCCCAAAACCAACCACAATTTATGAGATGCAACTCAGATATTTTAAAGTTTAACAGATTAAATTTAAGAGTATCTATATGTAAAGTAGTCACACATTCTTTATTCATAAAAGTCATATGTATAAGATATATATGCGGTGTGTATGTATATCCATACATACACTATTGCATAGAGACAGACATTCTCTTTTGAAGGTAAATAAAACAAAACAAAAACACAACGCAAAGGAAACAAAACAAAAACACAACAGAAAAGAAACAAAATGCACAATGAATAAAGACGACCATGGCCCACAAACTTCCCTTTGTATATTTGGAAATGAAATTTAACTCAAAAGGTTTATGTAAGATTCTAGTAATAAAAATTTGAAGAACTGACCTCACAGTAAGCAGCGGGTAGACATAAAATACTGTCCTCTTGTAATCCTTCCATCTATGTAATTAAAATGGGCACTCAATGGATCATTTAGATAACTTCATCCATTTTTATAAGCATAAACCAATTTTTTTCTTAACATTGCAAAACAATTTGGCTTTATTCATTTTTTAATTAAAAGTAAAATATCTTAAGGAAATTCCTATACAACATCTATCATAATTCACTAGCAAGTTATATATACATACTCTATCCCTTTAAGCAAGCTTTTTTCTCCTTTTTTTGGATTGGTTTTTTTTTTTTTTTTTTTTTTTGGTGAAAAAAAATTGTATGAAACCCACAGACATGCGGCTGCTACACATCTCCACCAAGTAAGTATCAAGTAAGACATTCTAAGCAGCACTTCTAGGTATATTTATCTTACAGGCAGAGAAATCAAAGCATTTGATAGGTAAACGTCATGCAGTCTTTAGATATCCTTCATAATAATTAAAACTCCTGTTACTACCATTCAAGTGGAGTTCTCTTATAATCTATAGAATAACTTAAAGTATCCAGACACAGCTAAGTCCTACCACTCACGTTCCCTTACTGGACACATTGCATACATTCAAATTATCATAAACTTCATTAACCAATCTGCCTGGTCCTCTACCATACTCCCCCAATCCTCTTTACACATTAAAAAACTGACAACCAGTGAAAGTTACTGAAATTCAGGTCGTGGGCTCACCTGCAATGCCCGCTGCTCCCTGCTGAGCTGACTGGAATCTGCGTACAGTTCAGTAGTGACACACTTGAATCGGTCACCCACGTAACCTGCCGAGTTTGCGATTCTCTTTGCCAGCTTAGATGGCTTCGGTTTCAGAACTTTGCCATCATTTGATTCCGCCTCATCAGCTCCATCTTTGGTATAGGTGGGGGTGACGTCCACGCTCGGGGGGGTACCACCCACACAGAATGGTTTGGGATCCTCTTGGGTTTTACCAAAAGTTACAGTAGGGCCATCGTTCCCCAGAGTTGGCTCCAGGAATGGAGTTGAGACTGGCATCCCTACGTTCTCTTTGTTGGTACCAGCCGGAACACTGTCCTTGTTTAAACTGAAGACTGACTGGCCTGGAGCCTGTTTGAAAGTATAAGCTTCATGGAAGTCACTGATGCGCCCCAACTCCTCTCTCAAGGTGATGAAATCACGGTGTTGCTGCAGAGCTGGGTCAGTTGGGGGCTTGGCGGGCTCAGCACTCTGGCTAACAGTCTCCGCTACAAAGCCAGGTTTGGACACATTTGCCTCAGTTTTAGCATCTGGTTCTTCTCGGAGAAGGTCTACATAGACAAGTTTGTCGCTTTTGACAACAGTCTTCCCTTGATTCCAGCTGGGATTTGGCTTTAGGTTCTTGTCCGTGGGGACTTCTGGATGTAACTTGGTGCTGCCAGCTTCCAAGATCTCAGAAAACCGATTCCGGAGGGTTGGGTCCTCGTAGCGGGCTCTCTCGTGGGACCGGGACCTCCTCTCTGGTTTCTCCTCTTTAGCGATCTCTATGGGTGTGTGTGGTATTAACATGGGATGCACCATGCCCAAGCCCAGGGCATCTTGGTAGGTCACAAACTCTGGCCTGCCGGTGGGCAGCCCATAGGGCAGTCCAGGCTTTGGAGCAAGGTGCCCAGGAAAGAGACTGCCGTTGGGTAACAAAACTGGGTGAGGGTAGACAGGTCCTTTGCCATGTAAGGAGAGGGGACTTATAGCAATGCCCTCAGGCGCTGGGTAAGGGAGGTAACTCCTGGGGTAGGGAATTGGTGGGGACCTGAATGCCTCATTTGGAGACAGAAATATTGAACTTGGTGGGAGGCCATTCTCGTTTGCTTTGAAACTCGGTTCTGGGTTGCTGGCTTTGGTGCCCTTGCTGCTGGTGCTGTTGCTGTGCTTAGCAGGCGTGGTTGGGGGCTGGCCCACGTGCTGAATGACAGATGGGGTGGTGTCCACGGAGTTCCTGCTGGTCTTGGTGCCATCTGCATTGGCATTTGGGGCCGGTGATGCAGAGGCTGGGCGGCCTGCACTTGACACTGACCCGGAAACATTAGTGATCACAGCGTCCGTGCCACCCATTCGGGGACATGATGAACTCCTCTGCTGTGGGATTGCCCAGTCCAGTGTTTTGTTTTTCAGCGACATGCTTTTGCCATTGTTCTCTTCGTTAGGACTTGGCCCAGGCACCACCCAGGATGACGGAGCAGTGCTAATGATTTCAGATCTATAGATAGCACAGCCATTTCCTGGAGGAGATAATGTTTCCTTAGGAATCTCACTTCCGGAGAGCACTAAGCCACTTCCAGCCCTGCTGTGAACCAGGACTGTGGGAGCCATCTTTTTCATGTGGTCAGCTTTGGAAGCATCTACATCCACCACTTTAGAAGATAAGTCTAGTGGTTTATCTGTGACGTCTTTGGTAACGGTCTGCTTCTCCAACAGAGGAGGTGAACCACCATCTTTCCTGTCTTGAACTGCTGTCTTCCGGGTGTGCCCGGGCACTGGTTGGGCACTTTCACCCCCTTCCGGAGCCTTGGGATACTTGCCGTTGGAGAGCCTGGCCGTGGGGAACTCGCTGCTGACCGTCATGTATGGCTTCGACAGGGTGACTGAAGGAGAGGTGGAGATCCTGGCATAGTGCTTGTGGAACTCAGAGTAGGTGTCTGCAGTAGGCTGGGTGGGAAGGTGGACCCGGGGTGAGGGCCGAGGCGAGGGAGGCAACAGGAGAGCTGTGTCCCCTGGCAGACCACTAGTGACTGCCTTAGCAGAGGGCACCCTGGGCTGTTTACTGTTCTGGATGTGGGGATAGGCATGGGAATCAACGGGGTTCCCAGGACTGACACCCATCTTCCATGGGAGGCTTTTGTCTGCACAGTGGACGAGAGGTGGGATGGCTGGGGAGGCAGAAGGCGTCGAGAGCCTCATAGGTGATGCCAAGGACGACGGGATGTGGGGACTGACGTAGTGAGGTGGCGGCAGGTAGAGAAAGCGCTCCCCGTTGGTGCAGACTGGAGAATACAGAGGCTGGGCCAAGCTGTAGGACTGCTGAGGTAGCAAGGCCTTGTACATGTTCAGTGAATACTTATTTGGCGAGTCGAGGAAAGGGTAGATGGCTGGCGTGGCACCTTCCATGTAAGGATTGACCCAGGGCAGCCGCAGGTAACTAGCACCATTGATGTTTAGGGGGCTCTGTTTGTCACTGGCAGGCCTGTCCAAGCCCAGTGTTTCTGCTGTGGCTACAGCACTTTTTTGTATTCCAGGCGGTGTTTTGTATATAGCACTGAAGCCATTTGGGGGTTTTCCAGAGACAGCGGAAGCCTCCACTGTCTCGGGTGTATTCGGTTTGAACTGCATCTCTGGATTTCTCTCTGCAGAAAACCCAAGGCCACCTAGAGTGCTTGTGGCAGCCTCCCGACCTTTCTCTGAGCCCAGTCCACACAAGCTAGAATAAACAATGTTTCCGGGGACCCGGAGCCCTTCCCGGATCAGGCCGGTGCGGTCCATGCTCAGTGCTGCCAGGCCATCAATCCGATGGGCCGTATTTGCATCCACCTTTGCAGAAGAACAACAAGGGTATTACTTGGGACACTCCTTCAAAGCAGCAGCACCCAACCAGAAGAGACGCCACAAACTAGTTCACATGACATAAGCCTTAACATTTGAGCAGAAAGGGTTAAAGAAAGGATTCCTGCCATCTGTTGCCCCTCCCCACTTATCCAAACCCCTTTGCTGCCTGTCTTCTCACCTCTGTTCAAATAGTAACCTGGAAGCATGGAAAACGTTGAACCCTTTAGACTGGAGGCCCATATATTAATTCAGTCATCTATTAACTCTGGAAATTTTATCTTCTCAGCAAAACTTCTTTGCTGCAACTGAGAAGCCACCACCAAATCCAAAACTCTTAGTACCACCTTCAAGGGATACAGAACTCACATGAACCCTCCCCAGGCTTGTTAAGAATTGAGGGGAGGGGTGCTCATTTTGTTTTTCCTGGGTATAAGTAGGTATTATTTAACAGAACAAGACACAATCTTCAGTGGGACATCAGTAACGGAGGACTTTAGCTGCGCATTTCTAAATCAATAAAGAGGCCATGGGTTAAACTGTGGTTGCATCTTTTGACTTCCTCTCCCTGGTGTCTGAAGAGACAGTCCTATGTTTCATATTTTACTGGAAAGGTAAACCCTAAGGGGCTTCTTGGTAGCTGGAAATTTATCCAGCTGGGAGCCTTGATGTGGATCGTAGCTTATGGAAGAAAAGGCAGCATGTAACCTACAAGCCACTAGGGCATGGGGACATATGCAGCAAGCACATCAGAAAGAGAGCACCGCCAAGAAGGCAAGACAGAAAGAGCTTGGGTAGGGGCCTTGTCCTATATAGCACAGGCTTCCTCCTTCCTCTGCCCTGCTCTGAATCCCCCACCAATCCCCCACCCTTTCATGGTATGCAAATTAATACGATTGATTACAGATCACTGATATTCAGATATCACATCAACAGAAGCCATTAATCTCTTACCACGTTGTGGTTCAAGGGATTCTCTTCCCTCAGTTCCAGTCTGGCTTTTGAAGTGTCACCATCATTTACAGGAATTTTCCTATTAAAAGGACACACCAACTTCATGAAAGCATTCCTCACTGAATCCATCTTTCACATATCTCCCAGAACAAACCAGTTTCTACTAACCCAATTTTTTAAATTGTCCGTAACCCCCTCCACAATGGCCCATATTAAAAGTTGCCCCCAAATGGTGATTCAGCTTGACCAGAAATAAAAAAAGCAAAGGAAAGGCAGGGCCTTTCATGTGTGGGAACTTGAATCACAAGTATGTCCCTGAGGTGGGTAAGCCAGAAATTAAGCACAACCACTTGTCCCCATGAGATTTTTTTTTTTTTTTTGAGACAGAGTCTCGCTTTGTTGCCCAGGCTAGAGTGAGTGCCGTGGCATCAGCCTAGCTCACAGCAACCTCAAACTCCTGGGCTCAAGCGATCCTTCTGTCTCAGCCTCCCAAGTAGCTGGGACTACAGGCATGCGCCACCATGCCCGGCTAATTTTATATATATATTAGTTGGCCAATTAATTTCTTTCTATTTATAGTAGAGACGGGGGTCTCGCTCTTGCTCAGGCTGGTTTCGAACTCCTGACCTCGAGCAATCCGCCCGCCTCGGCCTCCCAGAGCGCTAGGATTATAGGTGTGAGCCACCGCGCCCAGCCCCCATGAGATCTTTTACCCTAGAGGCCAAGTAGGCAGATCAGAGCTTAGCTGTCCCAGCCAACCCTTATAAACTCTACCAGAGGGTACACATGAAGTAGTCACACAGCCAATGGGGACTGGAAGGCTGGCCGCCTCATCAACCACTTCCATATTACCCATGAGGGTAGGCTTTCAAAACTTTTCCCAAAACAAACTTAGAAACCATGTCCTATGAAACTGGTTTCCATGGTGATAAGGAAGCCGTATTTGACTGCCTTTATCAAAATGACAGGGGGGATACACACTAGTATCATACAAATGTCAGCTGTTCCAGGCTGAAGAGGAAGCTGCACATCTGTGCCAGGCTGCTGCGGCTGCCCTGGGACTTGTTATCAGAGAGCATCGATAAAGAAAGTGCTTGGTGCCAACTTCCAAATCCCCAGGATAAAATTGCTGACAAGCAGCGAAGGAAAAGTTTCATCATTACCCCAAAAAGCAGCTTCAATCATCTACTGCTTAGCTGCCTCTACCCCACGCTCTAAAATTACTGATCAGGAAGCACAACAGAGCTGTTGGGCAACTAAAACCAGGTGCCAATGGCCTCACTGAACAGGCAGCAGAGGACAACGAGAAATCCTGGGCTTACATGAAGGAAAGGGTGGCTCTCTCCCCATTTATTACTGAGCAAACTATTTGTTTTAAAAGCACATCGAATGCCGCTCCACCTGGGCCCACGCTCCTGACATTTAGAGTTAAAGCAGCATATAGACTGGGATTAATTCTCCTTCATAAATATGAAATAATAAATTAAGGACGAAAGTGCACTGAAAGGCCGCTTTAGGGGCTAATCTTTTAAAGGGCGGCAATGCTTCGCTGAGCCGGGTTGCCTGTTAAAACTGTAAATCAAGGGCTGCCGCCTAGGCAGGAGCTTTCTCTCCCACCCCCTTTGGGCCACTGTGGCTGTGAGAAGGGGGGGGGCTTCAGTGAGGGCTCAGGAGCTCGGGGAAGAGGCCAGCTTTCTCGCCTCAAGCCTGGCCCAGGTGGCTGCATTCACCTGTCTTCGCTTGCCCCACACATGCGGACCCTCTCGCTGTTCATCCAGCTGTGAACGTTCCCATACAGGGGGGTTGCTGAGAGCATGTCGTCTTCCGAGATGGCAGCTTTGCTTCAAGCGTCTAGTCTGTTTAAAAGAAAAAAGGAAAAAAAAACCCACGAGGCTGAGTAAAGGAGGGCCAAACAGGGAGCTCCAGAAGGCCTCTTTCTAGGCAATTCATACAGGAGGCAGACTCGGGAAGGCAGGCTATGCTTGATGTCTACAGAAATCCAGGAGCCAAGGGTACACTGGACCAGAATGTACAGCATGTAGAGCAGAGGGGGGGGGTACAGTTTTCCCAGTAGGAGGCACTGGGGGTGGGGAAAAGTTCAAAGCGAAACAGGCAGCCCTATCCAAGGCACAGCACACATCCAAGATGTACCACTGCCCCTGCCTGCCTGCCCCCTTTCCCAGCCTTTGAAAATGTATGGTGGTCAGGAAAAAATGAATCACTTTTGACATTTGCTAAAGAAGGCAGGAAAGACTTTATTCAAGGGGAGAATATAGCAATAGGTCCAGGGAAACACAAACTGATCCTTCTTGGGGACAAAAGGGTGTAAGGATGGTGGAAGGCACAAGAGTGAGGTGTGGCGGCGGGTCCAGGGCTCAAACTAGGGCTGAATTTCCAAGGCTGTCATGTATGCAACTTAAGAGATTGAAGGCGAAAAAAAGAGTCGGTGGGCTGGTGAGCCACCCCACCGGAGCCCTAGATTAGATTAAGCACCTAACCCCGGTGGTTTTGCCTGGGTGGTTTTGCCTGGGAGCTGCAGAGGGAGGCGGCTGAGTAATTCAATGACGCCTGCTCGCTGGGGACAAGAAATCATTAGCGAGCGCAGAAGTCTTAGCAGCCCAGGCTGATGGGCTCCAAGCCGCTGGCACACACGGGGAGCGGGCAAAAGCCACCCATTTTCCACCTCCTGGGAGGGGGAGACTGCTGAGGCAGAGGAGCACAGACCACCTCTCACCCTCCCTTACCTCCTCTGCCCACCGCCCCCACCCACATCACATTCTAGTTTGCTGCATGAGTGAAGGGTCAGGACAAGCTGCATTTTATTAACAGGATTATCACGGCGCGTGATTTATCCTCGTGCAGGATTTTAATTGCTCTTTGGAGGTTGAGCCGTTTCTTTTGACTGCGCTTCAGCCCATATCCTGCTGTTAAATGCTGGGTTAATAAGTAGGGGAGCCTTTAATGCCTGGGACCGATGGCCCTCGGCAATTCCCTACTCACAAACACATCTCAGTGTCCCCTGTCCAGGACAGGCCATGGCATTTTTCCACGGGACCCAAAACTGGGTGTGAAATAATTGGTGTGCAGATCATCAGGGGAACTTTTCTTTCTCCTCCCTCACACACCCACCCACACAGTTTCCGAAAGCCCAAATGTTCCCTAAGTCGACACATTTCCTTTGTTAGCAGGAAAAAAATATGCAAATGCTTGCTTTTACATTTTAGCACACGGAGTAGACTGCCAGGTCGGTTGGTTGGGCTAGAGGCATCAGGTCCAGCGACTCTTCTGCAGGAGTGACTGAGGGTGGGGGTGGGGGAGCACCTGGGAGGACTGAATCCAAAAGCCAGGCTCTCCTTACCCATTTCTTTGTCCTAACTAAGTCTTTTGTCCATCAGCATCCCCCATCGGCCCCCATCCATAGAACAACGTCTGTTAATCAAAATCCACATGCACCAACACACCACGCATAGTTAGAGCTCAACAATGAAGCTGGAAGAGAAGGAAAACGCCCGAGAAAGAGGCAGAAATCTGCAGAGATGCATCAGCCGTCGTGGGCTTCTGAAAAGCTATTTCCCTAGGAAGAGTCTTTCTTCAGACAGCCTGGGGGGGTTCCAATGGGCTAACCACAGCACCCTAAAAAGACTGACTCAGGTGCTGGGGAAGGTTCTTTGGGAGCCCACAGGCTTTTTCTTCCATCCTTCAAATTTGTAAATTAAGTGGGGAAGGCCACCACTAGTGCTGGGCAGACCACAAAGCACATTCAAGGCACTGTCCCCTCCCCAGTCCTTGCCACCCCTTCTAACAAAAGGAAGACATTCTGGGTGGCCTGATAGAGAAGACATTCCTTGGTGCTGGTGTGTCCTAGTCATCAGGCTTCATCTCCTCACTGTTCACACCACGATAAAATGAGGAAATTACATCAAGAGTAAAAGGGTCACTCAATCAAATCCCCAAGAAAAGGATGAGGGAATAAGCATGTGCCTAAGGAACCTTAATCTTCTGGTGTCCCCATTCTTATTAATAAAAACTGTCTCCCCTTGTTTCAAACAAGCTGCCCCTACAATACCTTCTTTAGTAGTCACCTTGTAAAAAGGGCCTGGACTCAGGGAAAGGTGACTGCAGCTTAGAGGCACCTGGGACCACTGGGTGCTTTCAAAGCTTCTCCCCTTCACCAGGGCTCGTCCTTTGGGGCTTTCAATATTAATGCTGCACAGATAAATGACACCAGCCATCAGAATGAAGTGCTCTCACATGCACAGGGTCAGATGGAGGGTGGAGGCCAGGAGTGAGTTTCAGTGTCATCTGTGTATATATTGGGGGGCAGGGTTGGGGCTAAACATAAAAAAGCAAAAGAGGGGTACACATTGTTGGATCCTGCTGTGGACTACACACACACACACACACACACACACACACACACACACACTTCTTATAATCTTTAGCTGCCCCATGAACTTTTTGTGAACTGTTTAAAAGTGGAGGTCTGTTGAACAAACAGTGGCGCCACTGCCAGCCATAATTTCATTGCAACAAGCTAAAGACTTTTAACTCTTCAGGTTCCTGGCCAAAGATGGAGCAGAGTAGAAGGGGACAATGAGCAATGGCCCCGCCTGGCAGGAGGCCCTTCTCCTGGGTGACAAGCAAGTGCAGCCCAACCCCCCAGCTGAAACATCCTCAGCAAAGGCCATGCTGCTTACATCAAGCCATTAGTGAAGAACAGGGATTACCATTACCCACACCCACACCCCGGTTTCTCTGGGATGTACACCAAAGGGGACTTTGGGGTAAGAAACAAAGAGACTGAGAGGCAGAGCTATAGTGACACTCATCCCACCCGACTTCTAGAAGCTACTGTTGAAATAGCTGGGGTCTTTTTCTACCTCTAAAACAAAGTGCTTCAAAACTGACTTTGCTGACCCTTGGCAGCAGGACATGGTGGAGAGGGCAAAATCATCTGATTTCAATGACAAACATCACCTCAAGGCGCTTTGCAGCTATATATGAGGCTTGTTTGCTCGTATTTTTCAGCACACCCCTCCTTCTTCCACATGCAGGCTATGCTTCTAGAAGTGCCAAGATGTGTGAAGTCACTCATGAAAAGCACTTTACAAGCACCAACCTGTTTCCAGTGTGAGCTGCTAAGCTGTACCTTGGCTCTGGGTTTTAACCCTTTTTTCTAGTAGTGGAGAGAAGTGGGCAAGGATATGGGATAGGGATGAAGAGGAAAGATGGCTGACAGAAGAGGTCAGATGGGGAGGGTGTGTGGTTTCTAAAGGGCAGACTTGGAACTGGAGTGGCTTGCCTGCTCAACATCCAGTTTTGAGGGGAGAGGCCTGGCATGGTCTCCAGCTCTTAGTGCAGTAATAATTGAAATAGAGCTTGGGTCACCCTCATTAGACTCTGAGCAGCCATTTGCTCCAAACCCAAGGGTTATGATTAGAGTACCTGAGCTTGGTCTGGGCACTGGGAATAAAGGCCTGATTGGCAGAAGGGGTTCAAGGGACCAAGGTTAGGAGCTATCACTACAACCTTGGCATCCCTGAGTAGGAGCACAGCTGCCCTCCGTGAAAAGATGTCAGGGGGCTTTAAGGACCCCAAGCACCCACTGCCATCATTTCCCTAATTCCGACTACAAGGACACCATTGTGGACTGAGGAAAAGGAAAGAACACTTGTTTTTTCTCTAAAGGCAATTTACCCTTGCAGACAACAAATAGCAGGTTGAAAGGAACAGCAGCCAGGAGACGCTGGAGGTGCGTGAAGGGAGGGGAGACAGCACCAGGCCACTTTCCACTGCCACTGTTCTTGAAATGGCAATCGGTTCAAGTCTGCACATTACACTTGTCAAGTGGTAGTGCCGATATGGAAAGCATGGCCACCAAACCAATCCAACTCACGCCTTCCTGCTCTCCACACAGACATTGATGGTGGCTCATCTTAGGATCTTTTCTAAGTTCCTCTAGCTTTGCTCAGGGGGTCTCTCTCACTAGGCTCCCCTTGGACCACCAGGCAGTTAACCAGCTAGTAGCAAGGAGGACTGGACAGGTTTGCAAGGGCTTCCAGCTCACATGGCCAGACAGGCATCAGGGATTCCAGCTAATGTGCTGGGGTCCTCTTCAGGTAAAGGGTCTTGCTACTTCATGGCTACAGGAAGAGCATGGTCACCACAGCCTCCCAACTTGCACCCTCACCCACGCCATTTCTCTGGGCAGGTGGCTGAACCTCTCTACCCTTGGTCCCCTCTGTAAATATTTGGCACTGTTTTCTAGAGGATTAAGCTGTCCTGTGGACTTGAGTTTTGCCTGGCAATAGTTGGTGCTGGCCACACTTAACCCCATTAAATGGCATCTGACTCTAGTATACATACATGCCCCAGAAGGCTACATAGTTTCTTTGAAGTAACCCCCATGGTGGGGAGGAGGCTGAGGTAGGGACACAGAAGGGGCCAAGCCAGGAAGGGGTGACCTTCAGCAGAGTTGTGCAGATTTCACAGAAGCCAAAAGCAAACCACGCCAGCCAGTCCTTCCTGGGGCTGCTCCAAACGCAGATTGAGTCACAGCAGCACTGTGCTCCTAGTGTCAAGGAAGGGAGGGGTGAAGAAGTTCCTATTTTAGGATGTGGGGGGGGCTGTGTGGGGGTGGGAGATGAGACGGAAAAGCTCTTCCAGATGTGTGTGTGTGTATGTGTGTGGGGGGGTCTTCCTGGGCTGCTTTTGGGGTGTTATGTAGCTGGGGAGTAGGAGACTCCAAGGCTGCCCCCCAGGTCCTGAGCCGGCAGGGCTGCAGGTTTCCAGTAGTGTGGTGGAGGGAGGTCACTGGCCTGGTCCCAACAAGTCCCTACCTTCTCCCCTACCCCCACACCACTCCCCCCCAAGCTTCCCCCTTGCCCCCTCCCACCACCACCGCAGGTTGCTGGAAGGGGGGGTGCGTTGGGAGGAGCAATCCAGCAGGCCCAGGTGCTGTCTCTGGGCACACTCCAAGCCACAGCCATCTCCTCCAGGGACGTCCCCACCCACGCCCCCAAGTTTTGTATTAGTAACAAGAGGGGGGAAGAGAGACGGGAAACTCACCCAGCCCCGACCTTTTGAGCACCCAGAACCTTTCCTGCCTGCTCCTGGGGCATCTGGGTCAGAGCGGAGAGCCACCCAGCCCTGGGAGTGAACTTGGCCCTCAGTGGCCGCACTGCGCGGTGGGGAAGAAGGGGGAGGGGCGTCCCCTCCCCGAGCTGAGGCGCCTCAGCCCAGAGTGGATCCCACGGCAACAAAGGGATTTTCTCTCGCATCAACCACACACACCCGTGCTGCTCTGGGCTCGCCCGCCCCTCCTCGGGCTCCTCCGCCAAGGTCCCAGCGCCGGCTGCGCCTCAGAACACACCCACACCCTCCATACACCGCCCGCCGGCCTTCCAGGAACTCCAGCAGTCTCCCTGGGAGGCGCCGACCCGCCCAATCCCGACCCTAGTTAACCCCTCAGACTCTGGGGCCTAGTGCGTTCCTCTGTGGGCCCCCTTCCTGCGCCCTAGCCACAGCTTCTGTCCCCGCCACCGAATCTCTGACAAAAAGAAACTTTGGGTGGGTGCAGGGAGAACCCGGGAGAACGTGAAACTTCCACGGAAATGCAGCCAAGCCCACCCGGGGAATGGGCACCTCAGACCCTTCCTCACGTGGCTCTGGGCTCCATCCGATCACACTAGAGTACAGCTCCTCTCCGGACGCCTCCCCTAGAAAGATACGAGGCAAACGCAGCCAACTGTGAAGGGGGCGTGGCCGACCGGCGGGGGAAGGGGGGTTGTGAGGTGGGGGTGGGGCATCTATCCGACCTGACAGTCAACACTGCTCAAAGTCGCTGCTCAACCCGGTTGCCACCACGCACCCCTCTCCTCCAGACACAGCCCCTCCCCGGGGTCAGGACCACCCCTCCCCCCCACAGACCAATGGACACTTCACATTGTCCCTGGACGGCCGGTCCAGGCCACCGGGTAGCTTTTTGTTCCTTTCACTTTCCTCCACAGTTGTGGTACACCAGGAGTCAGGAACCACGTATATATTCAAGATTGGGTGAATTTGGAAACAGGTGTCCATCAACCGGAGGCCACCTAGCACCAGAAACCTAAATGGAAAGCCAGGAATCCTCCCTCACTCTTCCCCTGCCTCCCCCCCAAAAACACACATGCCTCCTTCGGTCTAGTCCCCACAAGACTTGGGAGTCTACACGACCTGAGGGCAAATCCAGAATAAATGTTCCACACCACCCCTCTGAAGGCTGTGTCTACCCACTTTTGTTTCCACCAGGGCTTTGCAGGAATAAAACACGTTTAATGCCGCCTCGCCCCACCCCCCCACAAAGGAACAAGCTATACCGTGAGGCTAATAACAGCTACCATTACTCTATGTAGGAAGCACAAAGGAACTTTTAACACATAAAAGATGGGTGAAATGAGGAGGTCCTGCAAGTTCCTTGCTGATTGTGCAGAGCCTGGGAGTCCCAGGAAGGCTAGAAATGAGGGTACAAGGAAGAGAGGGGCACCCACTTTTCTTTACAAGAAACAATAGGAATCCCATGTCTGCTACTCAGCCCTGGAACTCAGAGCACCCAAAACAAAGCCGTGGAACAACTGCAGTATAGATGGGGGCCCATGAATTTTTGTAGCTGTTCAGAGCTTAATTACTCCTCCTTGATCCGTGGGACTAGACACGACACCGCCAAGGTTAAAATGCCCCGAACAGCGCCGAGCAGATGTGAGCGAGCTGGCAGACGCGCAAATGAGGCCTGCCTCGGAGCACGATAACAAGTGACTAATACATTGCATATCGTTGAAAGAAAATTATTTTTCTCTAATTTGCATTTGCTTGGGGGAAAAAAAAAGCCAACCCGAGTCCCTCCTCACAAGCACAAGTCTAATCCTGGAAATACAGCCCGGCTGCTTTAAGAGAGCTGGAAGGAGGGAAAGACTGCCAGTGTTTTGGCGTTACAGGCTTGTTTATCTTTCCGCCTTTCCTCCAAGGCGCAACTCGTTTTGCAAGCAACATTCCTACAGAAAATGGCACACGTCATAAAAAGAGACCAATTTATAGAACTGGCACTGAAGTTCATGTATCACTCCAGAAGCATCTTCCAGCTCCCCATAGGGAACCCAACTAGATGTGGAAGTCCACATTAAAACTTAGAGGGTAGACCTGGGGGTGGGGGTGGGGGTGGGGGTGGGGGACAATGAACAAAATTTGCAGATGTCCTGTAGGCTGTACACTCAGGGGCCGATGTCACATAGAAGGGCAGGATATAGATTTAAGTCAGCTGTACATGATTCTCCAAAACCCAAGGGCAGCCAGGGCTAGGGTTTGGAAGGTCTCAACCTTGGGGTTGGGGGAGACGGGTGAATTTTTACACCTTGCTTGCCCCAGGCCAGCCCAGAGGCAGGCCCATGTTCTTGGCCATCCCAAATCCTCCTGCTTGGGCCAGCCGTACTGGCGGGAGTGGGTGATTGCTGCCACCAACTGCTCTCCCTCCCACCCTGGCGCCTCTCTGCAGAGCCTGGCGGGATACCAGGAACTCAGAGAAGGGCTGTGGCTGTGGGCATCCAGTTGATGAAGTCAGAGTGGGTGGTGCTGTGGGCAGACCTCAGGACTGCACCTTTGCATTCTGCAGCTGAAGGCAAATGCTCTCCTGAAAATGAGATGGCTTAAGAGGGAAGGAATATGGGCGATCAAAAGCCAATCACCCCTTCCTTTGAAACAACCCCCCCCTTTGGGTCCTGAACCTACACGCTTGCATTTCTAATCTGGAAACAGTGCCGAGTGCACAGAACACAGCACTCGCCTGTTTCTAACTTGTCCGACTAACAGGGCCATTTCAGAGGGGAACAACGGCCTTCAGAGCCTCTGCAATTTCCAGAAAGCCTTCAGATAATAACACATTCTTTCCAACAAGCTTACTTAGGGTTGAGAGTTATTTTCCCAAATCTTAAAAACTCTGTCATGAGCAGCTAAGGACCCAGGTCCACGATTCCTGGCTAAACCCCTCCAGATGGTGACACTCATGTCCCTGTGAGCCTTCTCCCACCACCTTTGCCTAACCACAAGTTCCCTAAGCCACAAAATATAATACAAACTATCCTACACCCCACCCTAATCCTGGGAAGTCATACAGATGTGTCTTGGGGATGGGGGGCAGGGTGCTGCAGAGTTTTCTCTCATCTGAGGACATGCTTGCTGGCCAGAAAGTGGCCGCCACCTCTGCAGCTTCTCCACGGGCATGCATAGTGCGCGCTTTGTGTAAGTGCTGAGGAGGCGCAGCGCTGCTCGCGCGCCAACAGCTGTCACATTATTTGCACTCGCTGTAAACAGCCTTCACATTCCCCCCTTACCACATAGTTAAAGCCAGACTAACAATCCACAGTTAGAGATCAAACCAACAACAGCAGCATTGTGTCTGCCTTCGCTGCCTTCGCACCAAGCCCAGCAGCTGGCAGGTTTCTCCGGAACAAGGGACCCCCTCTCTCCCCCCACCCCTCCGGGTTCCAGCCAAGGCTAGCCAAGGAAGCATGCGTTTGTCAGTGCTGTTTGTTAAAGCAAAAGAGCACCGCCATTTCGCAGAGATTTCTATGTGGTTCATCAGCCCTCAACCCAGAGTTTGCTCCTTCTGGTAGCTTGGGGAAGCATCATGGGAATAAGGTTGTTGAGACTCCCAGGGTTGGTTTCTATGCTCAGTAAAGTAGGGGCTGGCCTGCCTGCAGCTCTCCATGCCACGTTACAGAGGCCAGGCAGGACTGCGCTTTCTGCAGCCCTGCAGCCCACAGCGGAATGTCTCCTGTCTTTCAGAAATTGCCCAACTCACTGAATACTTACTGGTCGCCCCAGTGATCAAAATGTCTCCTTTATGATTTTTGGTTAAGTTGAACATTTCCATAATCGTCATTATTAGCGCAAATTACACGCCTAATCGGTCCTTAAATAGATTTTAATTAAATAAGCATACAAGGCTCATTTTATGACTTAAGAAAGGCATTACTTTTCGTTATAAACTTTCCACCAGGATATAGAATAACGATAGCAGACAAATACTTATTCTTTGAAAATCAGCAATAACCGATAGGCAGAGTATCATGAAACAGACCCTGTTTTACCTTCTGGAATTGAAGCTGGGACCAGACATATAACAGCTGCACAACTTTCCTCCTGGGATGGAAGAGGGGATTTCTTCCTCCAAAGCACTACTTCTGTCTTCGCTTTGGCCAGTAGAAATAAACTCCAAATGCTACTTTTCCTTACCCATCTGATTGAGATTTCTCCAGCTAGCCTCTTCTAAGAGACCACTCCTTCCCCACCCCCATCCATTTTCCACGCCTTAGTCTGCTCAGAGTTACGGTGCAAAGCAGGCAGGCTGTGCTTGTTAAATGCTGTGTAAAATGCTGTTAATAAAATAATAAATACAAAGGATGGAGGCTGCTGGTTCCATGGGTGTTTTGACTGGAAATGCCTTGGCACTTGTCATGTGTTTATGGGAGGGCAGACAACTCTAGGATTTACATAGTTTGGACATTTCTGTACTTCATTTATTCTTTCCTAAATGACGTAGACCTCAAGCTATTTCAAGTTTGCATTTGTAAGAACTGTTAAATGCCTAGGAGTTTCTCCAGTTAAACTAAGTTTTAAATCAGACCGAAAGCTGGAACATACACTGACTGGCTCAACTCTACCCTCAGCCTTGGTTGCTGGAGAAAACAAACAGATCCTCGAAAACAATTCTCAGTCCTAAAGCTCCCCACCTTCACCCCAGCTCTGAGGGCCCCTAGGGCAAAGGTTAAGGCATCTCCAGATTCCAGGCTGCACAGTGTGGCAATCATCAGTTAGGCGCATCCTGTCCATGTACTACCTCTAAAATACTGCGCTAAAGTGTGTGTGTGTGTGGGGGGGGCTGCTGGTCTGGTAAAACCCACTGTTCACAAAACAATGTCAGCAAAGGCTGTAAGGCATTCTTTAGAGAGGGACCAGGGATTCGTGCCTACTGAAGCTCTTTCAGCACAAAGGCTTTTAGGGGAAGAAGGGGAAAAGAGAGAGGAGGAGGGGAGAGAGGAGGAGAGAAAGGGAGGGAGGGCTCCTGTTTCAGAGCAGGCATCCCCTGAGAGTCAAGAACCAAGTGTAGCTTCAATCAAACGCTGACTTCCCCTCTGGGAGTCGAGTAGGAAACCTGATCACAGTAGCTTACTACCGGCCTGGATCCATACAGGTCTGGTTTTCCTCTCATGCTAGTAATTTTTTTAAATACATATCGATATAAAAGAAGCAATCCCTGGCAGACTTTATTGAAAACCACACAGAGCCCTCACAACATCCGGACTTAATCCCTATCAAACAAACCACAGCACCTCTGGCCTCTGCAGCAGGCTACCCCCTCTCACCTCTTCCAACCAGGTCTCTCCCCTCTAGCCGCTGCTGTTTCCTCCCCCAGAAGAATGCTGGGAAGACTTGCCAAAGAGCACCCACACCGACACCGGTTCTGAAATCAATTCCTCACCATATAAAGATCTTACTTAGAAGGGAAAAAAAGTCCAGGTCCTTTCATATGGAATCCTTTAAAAGGCAGAATGCAAAGAACTGTTAACAAAGGGAAGGAAGAACCATGGAGTCAGACCTCGAGAAACACCCTTAGAGGGGAGCTTTAACCTGCATACTTGGGTCCCAGGACACTGGCCTAGCAGGTCTCAGAGGGTATGAGGGGCAGCAGGGAATGGAGGATCAACCATAGGAACATAACCAGTCATTCAAAGCAATTATTAATCCTTGGGGCCTACTATGTGCCAAGTATTCTATTTAAAACCTAAAGGTGGATAATTATTCCCAGTCTTACAAATGAAGAAACTTACTGAGGCTCAGAGGCCATAAATAACTTGCCCCCAAGGTCACACAGCTAGTAAAAAATGGGCCATGGTCAAACTCAGTCCTGGAGTTGCGGAGAGGAGCCAATTATTGGTCTAAATGTGCCATTTGAAAACCCCATTTTCACATACTGTCTCCTTGAAGAAGTTCGAAATGGTTCCTTAGGCCCTGTGTACCCAAGTACAGTGTAAAAAGTGTTTGATACCTATGTTTCACCATCTACACAATGAGCCTTGAACCCAGTTTCTACTACATCTAGTAATCTCTTAGTCCACTGAAAGTCTTCACAATTTCCCCCTACATCCTACAAATCTCCCTATGCTGAAATACCCTGGTGTAAGACCAATGCACAAAGCTCCACTTTCCTTTCCTCCAGTATCCCAGAATAGTCAGGGGTAGGTGGGTCGCTATTCTCAGGCCTTTAGGAAAGTGCTGACTGCTGGTACTAGGAACTAGGCTTGTCACCCGTTTTACCACATAAAGCAATAAATCAAATTATCTAGATGGAGCAAAAGTCCTTTGGAAGGAGCTCCTACACTAATCTTTCCTAGGGTTTAAAGGAAGAACTCCAGGGACCGAAGTAGAGTGGGAGAGGGAATTAAGATGGAAGAAGAGGCATTCAAGATGCCCAGCCCTACTGGATCAACCAGTGTTCCCACAAAAAGCCAAGCGAGGAGGTGAGGTATATCTTTTCCCAATCTCTCATCCCAGAAGCGCTGGGCCCAACATCCCCCCAATCCCGAAGTCTGCTCCGGGAACTACCTACACCCGACGCCGCAGGCGCCACTGGCAAGGGCCACCTCTGGCTCAGCTCGGTGGGGACAGGCTCCGCAACACCGAACACTTGGGCCGCCCCTTCGGCTTCCAGATCCTGGACCCGGTTGCTCCTCCCGACGCCGAAGCTCCAGATGTACGAAACGGATCAACGAGCAAGGGCCTAGGCGGCAGGAGTGACAGAGGGGGGACAGCAGCACCAGGGCGCTCACCCCACTTGCCACTCGAGCTCGCCCCGGTGGCCTAGCCGCCCCTGGCTCGGGGCCAGCCCTCTGCCAGTGGCTTTCTTTCTCTTTTTAAAACTTTCCAGTCTGGGCGATTGGGCAGGGTTTCCAGCCCTGCCCCCCCCACACCAATCTCGGGGCTGGCCTCCCAACCACTCCGGGAGGATCCCCAACCCCGCCCCGGGGCACCACTAGACGGCACCCCGAGCAGACGCCTTTCCCCCCACCCTACCCCTGCCTACTTGGGCCACCTGGAGCGGGCGGCTTCCCAAAACAAACACCGTCCGGCCGAGCTTGGGACCGCAGCGTCCGGAGAGGAACTCCCCACAGCCCCAACGGTCCCCAGCCTGCTCGCGGCACAGCGCGTGCAGTGCACCCTACACATTTGCTCACACTCTAAAAGGTCTAAAGCTTCAGGAGGGGGAGGGGGAGAAAGCAAAGCGGGAAGGGGGAAGGGCTGCCTTTCTTTTTTTTTTAACTCTTCATTTGCAAGAGTTTTTGGTGTTCCTGGCACGATTGCAAACGCCAGGGCAGAACAATAGAAATGGGGGTTGCCGGAAATGGTGCAGAAGACCCCTTATAACCCTATAAACCTCCCCTCCCCCTCGCCGTTACTATTAGCATTAAAAGACGCCCAGTGCCAGCAATGCAATAGTGCCTTTTTATAACTTTTTTTCCTAAACACGCCCCCTCCCTACATTATAAAATCACAAGGGCAAAGACTGCTCCCAAAGTGGTGACCTCCCGAAGCTCTAGGGCCTTTCACCTGCTCTGCCCCAGGCACCTTGACCAGACTCATCCCCTCCCCCAACAGTTCCCCCGGTTCGCACCTAGACAATAAATTTAGTTTAATTTAGCTTCCGGTCTTTAATTTTAGCAGGTCTCCTTTTTGCATGCAAATCAATATGGCAATTACCATCTAAAAGCTCGCCCAGCCCCGGGTCAATGTAAATTGATCATTGTCCGCCTTCCACAAAATAACACCGGGAGTCTGTGGTGCATAATGAGATTATACTGGAAACTGTCTTTTAGATCACAAATTATATTTTATGCTGTCAAAATCTTCTCTGAGTGGACTTCCCCGCTTCTCTAATCGCGGAGAGCCGAGCCCGTGGGTGCTAGCTGGGGAGACTCGGCTTAAAGAAAAAAAAACGAAGTGAGGATCCCTGTTTCTGAAACCCTCGATTGAGAACACAGGGAGGTGAGCTTGCGCCCCGAAAGGGGGCCTTTCCACAGAAATAGCACAGAAAAACATCGTTAATGAACTACCACTCAACAAAAAGTCAGACATCCCTTCTTGAGGAACATGTGGAGGGCAGCAGAGAAAGCCGTCGAGCAGGGCTGGAGATCAGTGGATGTCCCCGGCCAAGTGCTCCCGACGAGCATGGCTTGGCCACCACAGGGGTGGACGGAGGAGGCCATTCACTCCGGCCCCGGCGGCTTTTGCTCCTGGCTCCACCACCTAGGCCTCTGCTGCGCGGCCGGCCGGATTTGCAACGGGACGGAATCCCGTCGGCCATGAACACAGGCGAAGAAGCCGGGCGGCCGAGGACTCCCTACTGCTCTCTGGGCGAGGCCCCCACGAGGTCCGATCCATGCGACAGGCCGGGGTTCCGAAGCAAGGAGAAAGTCCAGTCTTCACCGACAGCCCAGCTCTCTCACCCCTCGGTGGCCCCCAGGGCACGGGTGTGACCCTGGGACCTAACAAAGGGCCTTCAGAGCTCCTTTCGGCCCGGGCCGGCGGGGGAGGGGTGGGGCGCGGCAGCGGAGATGGACCCACGCGGTTTCCCGCCCCGCCTAGCTGGGTCTGCCGGTCCTGGCGCCCTCGAGGAAACCACCAGAGTGGCATTGTCAGGGCTGCCGGGGGCTCCTGAGTACCGTCCGGCGGCCCGCGAGCCTCCCGCCCAGCCCGCGGCCCAGCCCTGCCCCGCCCGGCCTGGCGCGGGCTCCACCCAAGTGCGGTCTTCCCAATAAAAGCTGGAATTCCCGGCTGGGCTTAGACAAAGAGGGACCGCAGCAAATCGACGCCGCGGGCAAACCGAACCCAAGCCGGAGTTTACGTGAGCGTCTGGGGTCACGGAGGCGCCTGCTAATCCACCCTACACAGGCTGTCCGTCCCCAGCATGGACTCCTCCAGGAAAAAAACAAAAAACAAAAAAACAAAAAGCATACCTCCCTTTTATTCCTCCCAGAGGCCACACTTCTTCCGGTTGTGTCTTTCCCAGTCCACTAGGCCCTGCTCAACCTTAGGAAAAGGACCCCAGCAGTGCAACATCCATTCCTCCTAACCACAAAGTGGAAAGCTACTCCTTTTCTCTCCACTATCCAGCCACGCAAGGTTAAGAACTCGAAATCTCTTCCGAAATCCTCCCACCTGCACAACACATACCCTCTGCCCACCCCACCTCACCCCCATAAGGGAAAAACTATACCAGAAGTAATCCTAGTTAACTGAGGACCATCCACCCGCTAGGCTGCTTGCTTGGCCCCCCAGTTTCCTTCTGGCCAAAGACGCTAGTTACTGGTGAATAAGTGTGTGAATGTGGCTGTGTGACCCACACTTCCATACCCACGACAGTCCCACTCTGCAGGAAAGTCTTCCTTAGGCATTCAGGAGTTTTTGTCATTCAGCCTGTGTATCTAAGCATGGATGTATGCATATGAATGCTTTTTGTGTTTCCAAGTGACCCTCTTCACACCTTTAAATAGGCTATTGTCTCTGGAACGCTCTTACAGAAAATTCTGCCCCAGTTTCCAGCTCAACAAAGTCTGGGATTTTTCTCTGAGAATATCGCCATACATCTCTGTATTTGCATACCCATGTTTACATTCCCCTTGGCCAGTTCTTTATCTCTTATGTATCTCTGGTTTCATTTGGGCTTCTGAGCCCAAGTGTCTTGATTTGTCTCAGCACATGTCATTCAGGCGCACATCTTAATCTGAGCATTCCTACTACTTACATTCTTCTTGCTCTGCCTAAAATATGGCTCATTCCCAGGCCAGACCCGTAAGGGTTTGCAGTTGAAATGTAAATTGAGGATCCCTTAGACCACAAACCCTTAAAAGAAAGTGAGAGGAGGGAGGAGACAGTGGAACGTTAGTATTGAGTTATTTATGTATAGGGTAACCCATTCACACCAATTTCAAGCCTGGAAAGAACTACACAGATGTCTGCAGAGTTGTATTAAATTTTTAGACCAATTCAATATTAGCCCCATATATGTATATACAAATGATAGATCTTCATAACAAACCAGTGGCCAACTCCTGTTTGGAGGCTGTCTCCCTGCACATATCTGATTCTAACTCTCCACAAGTTCAAGGACCACTTTGCTCTCTTCAATGCATACCTGTACACACTGGCCTGGCATCTCAGGCTCAGGTCCTTGGTCTGCAGCAGTCTCAGAGGCCCCACCTTACTACATCTGTGTACAGACCTTCTCATCTTTGAACGCAGGCATGAATTCTCTTTCCTTACATTAAGGTCTATGCCTGCATCTCCCAAACTTAGTTCCTAAAGTGAGGGTGCCCATTGTGTGTGTTCACAGCTCTCTCATTGAGAAGTACGTGGTCAAACTAGATCATCTAGCAGCTGCGTTTGGTTTGTCTAAGAATCCAGCCCCACGCATCAGGATATAACCATGCACACACAGAAAAGAAAACCCTAGGCCTAGACTCCCACCCCCTCCACCCTGCGGGCTACACCGCTTCCAGGAATATCTACTAGGTTCTTTGCCCCACTTCCCCATTACACTATCCCCACAGCCTTTAAAGGGTTAAGAAAAACCCCAGCACCTTCCCTCCACCCCGCTCACCAGGTCCGTGAGTCCCTAGCCTAGCTCGCTCACGGGAGTCTACATCCCAGACTCCCGTCTCCGAGCCTCCCCCCACCCCCCAGTCCTTCAGCCGGGAGGGAGCCTGCATGCCTGTCTAGACCGATCTATCACTGGCACACCAACAACACCCGCGAGAGCGCGGAGACCCTGCCCAGGTCCCCCGGCCCGCATGGTTCACGGCAGACAGAACCCGGGGAGCGTGACGGCGCCTGCGGGGTGGGGATGGGGAAGGGGGGGACCGTACAGGCGCTGGCCACCCTGAGCGCACCGCAGGTCCTCCGCCCCAGCCCCGGCCCCCGGCGCTCCCACCAACCCGACTGCCGACTGCCGGGGCACAGTCACAGCTCTGCGCGCTGGGCAGTCCTATTTTTATCTTGTCTAATCCCAAACTGGGCGGGGAGCACAGGCGTCGTGCTTAGAGAACAAGAGATAGGCGAAGGAGGCGGGGAGGAGCAGCCAGGCAGCGACGCGAGCTGGAGCGAGTTAAAGACACAGTGGAGGCGACCGCGAGCAGGAAGAAAGAGCGGGCTGCGCGGGCCTCGAGCCGCCGCACGCAACGCGCCGCCCCGCGAAGTTACACTCGCCTCCACGCCGTCCCTCGCTGCCCGCCCCTCCCCACTTCCCAGGGGCGCTCTCCGTAGCCCGGACCGCGGGCCCCCGGCCTGTGTGGGAGGCGGAGGCCAGGACGGCCCTGCAAAGGGCTGGAGAGAATCGCTAATGAGCTGTGCGGCCCATTGATCCGGAGAACACTTCCTAATTAACTCTCAGTCACCTACTGGTGACAGCGCCTCAAAGGACAGCGCTAGGGCCGGCTGAGCTCCAGCCCTGACCTGCCGGCCGAGCGCCTGGCGCCCGAAACCCGCGCGCTCCCCTACCACCCCAGACAATTCGCGTGCGTGGCGGTGTATACCCGCACACTGAAGGCTAGCCTCGGATTAAACCTGGACGGCGTATTAATCATCGCCTCCCCCCACCTTCCTCTACGCGGTGAAATCGTGCCCAAAATAAACACGGGAACCAACACTGCAAAGCTCAGACCAGATAACAGGTCGTGGGTGGAGGGAAGGGTCGAGAAGCGAGCGTATTCCCCAAGTGTCCACGTACAGGAGCCTCCGAGGCTGACAAATAAAATGCCTTCCACACAAGCAATTCTGTTGGCAAAACCGAACCCAACACCTCGTCAGGATTGATTTCGGCCCGCGGTGTCCGCTTCCAGTGCCACAGGAAGTGTCAGATGGCTAGAAATACCCGTCTGTCTGCACTCACCACCCACCACCTTCTGGGGTGGGCCATTTCCTCCTCGTTTTTACTCTCAGGCCATTTTAAGGATTTTTCTCCGAGATGCTACCCCTAGAACTAAATATCACTACCTCTCGCCTAGCCTCAAGAAAAAGGGAAAAGGAAAAAAATACAGCTAAAATCCTAAACTGTCTAGTCTAGACGCAGCGAAGCTATGCGAATACCTATCTGAAGCGCGCTGGTTTCTTTTTAAGGTTTGTTTTTAAATACACATAACCCTTCCTTCTTTGCTCTTCCATTCCCCCAACCCCCACCTTCCAGACGCCGGCGGCGCGCGCCCTCGCGCGCGGGCACTCACAGCCTCTAGCTGGAGATCGCGGACTTTCTGGAAAAGATTCATTAACAGCAAATTAAGCCTCGCCAGGCCTCGGCCTACACGCGGCCAGACTTGTCCGTCTCCCGGACGCGGAGACGTGCCCACTCGAGCGTGCGAGCGGCGGGAAGCCAGCCGGGACCACGCGTGCCTCGAGCTTCCCTACTCCGCACACGGCGCCCCAAGGCTCTCTTGGTAAACAGCAGGCGCTCGTCGCCGCTGCCCGGAGCCCCCGAGTTGGCTGAGGCTCTGCAGCGCAGCCGCCCGCCCGCTCCGAGCGCGGGCCCCGCGGCGCGTCGGCGCCTCGCCCTCCCCGCCTCGGCCGAGGATCGCGCCCTGGTGCGCAAGTTCCCCTTCGCCCTGATCCTCCGCGCCGCACGCCCTCCAAGTGGGCCAACTTCCTCCGGCCGCAGACTTTCACACGCCCATCCGGGCTCCCCATCAGACTCCCCGTAGCCCAGCGGAGGGCCCAGGTCTCGTCCTCCCCCGCCCTCCTTCCCGCCCCCGCCCCCCCCCCGCATAAGCACATTCTACACCCACCCCTGGGGGCTCATAACTTAAAAACCTGTCCCGAAACCTCTGGGGGAGGGGGAAGGGGAGGGGTCGCAGATTATAATCTTAAAAGAACGTTTACAAAACAAAGCCTCTGACCTGGCTGGCGGGCGGACCGACCAAATCGGAACCCCTAGGTCTGCTTGATTTCCTAGTAGTTTTTTTTTTTTTTAATCCACGTGATTCGCGCTTTGGGGCAAGCCAAGAAAAAACCCGGGACTCCCCTCCCGAGTTGCGCGGCAGCGGCAGGTCGAGCTCGGCTCGGCCCGAGGCGCCCGCCACACACCCTCGCGCACGCACACGCCGCCGTTCCACTTGGAGGAACGACCGGCCCCCTGAGAGGCGAGACGAGGCGGTAGCGGCGGCGGCTGGGGGTTTTTACAGTGCTTTCCCGAGTCGAAAAAGAAAGCAGACGGGAACCCGCCGCCCTCCCCTTCCTGCTCGCAAGCTAAAGCCGAGCCGAGCTTCCCAGCTTCCAGCCCACCTCCCCCCCCTCCGTCCGACTCCCGGCGCTCAGCGGCGACCGCGCTCCCGCGCAGACACAGGCTGCAAACTTCCACTCTGCGAACTCCCAGCTCTCCTCCCAGTACCCCCGGAGGCGGCGGCCCCCCCTGCCGCGTCCCCTCTCTCCCTGTTGCCCACGCGGGGCCGCTTAGATTGGCCGTATTCTTCATAACTTATAGCTATGGAATAAAAACGAAAGCGAGCAAGGCAGCCAAAGGGAAGCGCGAGGCAAAGAGCTTGCGGGGTACACGGCGGTGGGAACCCCGGGGGAGGGGGCCGATTGCTGCCCGCGACGCGCCCGGCCTCCCGCAGCCTCCCTGGGGAAAGGTGTTTCGGGCACTGACCTGAAATCCCCGGCCGGGGAGTAGGCAGGGAGCCTGCGATCCGGCGCTTTGAAGTTTCCCCCCCGAGCAGACTCGAGGCGGCGAGGTGGAGCGGGGGGCGGTTGGGTGGGTGGGGAGAGGTGTGCGGGGCTAGGGGGGGTGGCGACGTCAATGAGTGGAGAAGGTGCCCGGCCGGAGAAGCGCGGCGAGCAGCAAAGTTTGCGGTCCCCAGCTGCCCGCAACCCGCTCGCGACGCCGCGCTAGCTCGCCTCCCTCGCCGTCTGCTGCCAGCCGGCTGCCCTCGGGGTCGGCCCCGCCGAGGGGTGGGCTCTGGGCCCGGTGGGGGCGGGGCGGGCCCGGAGCCTCCGGGCAGGTGGCGACAGCCCCGCGCGATCCTCCGGGTTCTTGCAGCTGGACTCGGCTCGGCCGGGCTCAGTAGCTCCCGCGCCACCGCTGCCGCCCGCGCTCGGGCAGGAGCCCCAGCGCCATGTTGACGGTTCGCCGCGAGCGCCCGCTCGGGCTGGGTGTGTGTGAGTGTGTGTGTGAGTGTTGGCCAAGTCGTCCCTGCGCGGCGACAGCGCGGCTTGGGCTCTCCGCCCGGCGGCTCGCGGGCTCCCCCTCCGCCGCCGCCGCCCGCCTCGCTCGCGCTTTCGGTCGCGGTCTGAGCTCCGGCGCGTCTCCCCCGCAGCCGCTGAGCTCGGCCCGCGTTCAGCGAGGAGCGCAGCTCTGCCTCACCTTGCCGCTGGGAGCCCGGGCTCCGTCTGCCGCCGCACGCCGCGATCCCAACGCGTCCCCCCTCCCTGGTTCCCTCCTCTTCCTCCTCCCCCTCCCTCCGCCCGCCCTCCCTCCCTCCCTCCCAACAGCCGCCTCCCCTCCCCCCGCAGGCGCAGCGCTCGGGCGACAGCCGCCCGCCCGCCGCCGCCTCCAGCTCTAGCAAGTTTGAGCTCCCCCATTCTCCGCTCACCCTCCGCTGCGGCGCCTCCGCGGTGGGCTTTCGGGAGGGGTGATTCCCCAGGAAAGGTTTGCCCGAGTTTCCCCGGTCGTCTTCGATTCCCGGTCTGGTGTGTTTTGGCCTCTCTAGGTCCGAACCCTGGACCACTTGGGTGGCGCCCCCCTATCCCCCTGCCCTCCCCTCCTTAGCTCGGGCCGAGTTGGCCGCGCACGCCTGGCCCAGGCGCACGTCCTGGGCGAGCCGGAGACTGACTTGGGCGGCGGCGGCGGCGGCGGCGAGGGCGGCCGCAGAGCCCGAGCCGAGGGGATGGGGGCGGCGGGGGCGGCTCTCCCAGCCGCGCGCCGAGACTCCCCTCGCTACCCAGAAGGCCAGTGGAGGACCGCAATTACCATAAAGCGCCTCGCACTCCGCTCAGCCAAAGCTGTCAAACCCCAGCGGCAGGCGCCGCTGCCGCCTCTTGCCACCAGCGCAGCGCTCTTCCGGCCTCGTCCCCTCTGAGACCCAGCAGAGCCTAGCCAGTGCGTGTCCGCGCTCACCCCCACCCCAGATCGCTCCCTCCTCCCGGAGGAACTCTTTCCTATTTCGGCATCGTGAACCACCTGAAAACACCACCCGGGGCAACAGTGGCCGTTCCGCCCGAACTACGCGCCCGAGTTCCCCGGACGTTTCAATTGTGTGGGAATTGTTTGGAGGCGGGGGGTGGGTGGGGGGAGCCCGTGGAGGCACCAGGAGACGGATGGGGGGTGCGGTCGGGAGAGGAGATCCGCCTGAATTTCTCCCGGTTCTGGAGCATTTCCACTGTCTGCGCCTCAGATGGTTTGGAGGGTCTACCCTGGCCCCTCACCCCGGCCTCGGGAGATTATCTCCCTCGTTTTATTTTCCTTGGCAGGGAGCAACTTTTGGCTTACACCGTTCGCCCCATAAATTTCCACTCGGTAACGTCGTGCTGATCGGTGCTCGGCGGCAGCGTACAGCCTGCGCCCGCAGCAGTTCAATTCAATTGACACGTATTGAGCTTCTCCAGCGCACTCGGCGCTGCGTTGGGCGCAGGGGGGGGGGGCCGGGGGCAGGCAGGAGGGGGAAGCGGAGAAGCGAGGTTCCGGCCTCCCCACAGCACAGAGCCTCAAGGGCGAGCCAAGAAGCCCTAGTTCGTGAAGCAGGCGGGAAGGGGTAGGAGGGGGGAGGGGATGTTCCAGCCTAACCGCACCCAGACTGCGGGGCCCGGACATCTCCACCAAAGGTGACCCCATTCCTCTGCTCGCTAGGGTCTTTTTATGCTTGGAAATAGGTGGGGTGTCTCTTTCTGCCTAACGACAAGATGGAGCAGGCTCGATGAGAACATAAATCCGAAGTGGCTTGTAATTCCACACGGAAAGTTTTTTTAAATGTCCTGGAGTGTCCCATGCCAAAAATAATCAAAAGCATCTCAAGTTGATTACTAAGTCAAGGTCAAGGCCAAAATCAGCTCTAGCTAGTAGATATTTTCCCTTTTAAAAATTAGACTCACTACTGACTGTAGGACTGGTATTAGGTGCGATTTTATTCATTCTGTTTTAGTTCTCAGCACATAGTTATAAAAACAGCCCTTCTCAAAGCAGAAGTGAAACATCTCTACCGTTTGAAACCCAAAACTTTGGCAGAATTAAATCTTCATGCTCCAGAGCTGCTTATAACAACTGATGCAAAAGACAGGAGGGCAAGTGCCCTCCACGAGCAGTGCCGCGCGGCTGGGCCTGAGAAAGCTTCCAGGACCGGTGCCTGCAGAGTGGAATGCACAATTTTTTCTTCTTGGTCTTTCTGGGGATGAATGTCTCTGAAAGCTAACCCACACATTTTTTTAATCTCCGGTAACAAGCAGAAAGACACCTGGACTATTATGCTGTAAAACTATTTTTTATAAAGACATTTTAGGGCCAGACATTAAAAGTTATTAGACTGAACGCATGCGAGTTACAGACACAGCTGGAGAAAAGGCCTCTGGTTGTGTGTTGTAGCAACATTTCTTTTTGAAGCGAGTCCTTTTATTCAAAACAAGTCTAAAATAACAGGGGATGCTGAAATTGGGTATTTGTGGGGAAACTCTCTCAACGTGGTTCCAGGCGAGGCCACTGTGCCGATGCAGGCTGGGCAGGAGAGCTGGCCTGGGCTAGTGTGGAGCTGTGCCAGGCTCTTCCGGCTGGGTTAGGCCACACCACAGAGGCCGTGGCAGGGTGCCCGGCCACCTTCTCGCCCCTCCTCTCATCTCCCCAAATTCTACCCCCAGGCACAGGTTTTTCCCAGAGATTGGAGTTGCATGTAACTGTCCAGAACTTTAGGAAAATCCAGGAACTGAGCTCAGGGCCTGCTGCCTCTCAGAGTCCTGTGGCCTCCCAGGGACTGCTGACAAAGAGGCCTGTTTGTCTAACTTTAAAAGTCCTAGAGTTAAAACGAATGGAGGGGGGTGCTATAAATGCGAAAGGGTGGCAAGGAGGGCTGACTGCTGGAGAAATTTGATGCTGGAGACAAACAGGCCAGTAAATTCGCCTTTGACGTAATTGCAGCATTCACTCCCCCCCTTTTTTAGGGAGTCTCGCCTCCACGTATCTTTGTGCAGGCTGGTAGGATTAAAGGGTTTCTCCTCCATCTCCTAAGGATATATTTTCCAACTCCGTGGGATTTTAAAAATATCTTATTAAGGGAGTCCTAAGAGGCAGGAGGGGGGGGAATTCGAGACTCACTGGGAATTAAAATGTGGGATTTTCCCCGAGGTACTCTAAGGGGGGTGTGTGGGGGGGAGAGATTACACCTATTGCCCTGGTTAGTTGGAATTGTTCCATGGAAGAGAAGCAGAAAGCTGTCGAAGGGCAGCCCCATCTCATGTCCCCACTCAGGATGGGGCTCCTGGAGCTAGGGATGCTGCAGGCCCTGCAGCCAGTGCGGGGGACCAGCCCTTCCCTGGCTCCCTCCTCCCCTGCCCTCCCAGGAGCCCCTCGGGAGCTGACCCGAGGGTCAGGCTGCTATACTCAGCACTCAGCAAGGGGAGGATTTCATTGAAAGCAGAAGAGGAGAAAGAGCACATGGGAGGGGAGGCCGCACAACTTCGGAGAAATAAAGAAATAGGTGCTGAAATGAGAGGTGCTAGGGAATGGAGCAGTGGGGGGCTGCCCCTCCTCCATCTGCCCCATCCTTATGGAAGGGTCCCATGGTTCTAACTTATGGCTCCACCTCAGGCTCTCTCAGGCTGTTGCTCTCCTTGCTGCAGATTCTAACCAGCCTCTGCAACTGGGCAAGCAAGTTGGTGCTTCTAGGGCCAGGCCTAGAGCCTCGCTGCCCTTTTCAGGGAACGCCGACTGTGCAAGACCTTCCAGGGCCTCTTTCACATCTCTACACGCACGCAAACCTAGGGAGAAAGGTCGTGTATCCCGTGGTGAGCTCCTTACCCCATATTTGGGGGAACTCTGGCTCCCAACCTTTCGTGTGAGGTTCATTTGTAACATAGGTGTAGGATCCAAATCATAGAACAGTGTAGGTCTTTGATGGCCCTCAGCAGAGGTGGCTGTTCTCTGGACCTTATTAGAACAGGTGGGACTTGGGTGATTACAGGTAAGGTATTTTTACTTTACATGATGTGAGGTATTCTGTTAACGTTAACTCTTTAAAAACACACTCATACTTACAGTCTTCTGGTCACTTTATACAAGAACTCTGGGCTTACCCAATGGCACTTAAAAAAAGATCTACTGGTCCATACTCCAAGAACAAGGCATATATCTGGCTTCTGCTTTGAATCTCAAATGAGGCAAAAACTGAAGGCCCATCCTTGTCCCAAGGATTTCACTAATCAGGAAACTTCTAAAGGTAGCTGGCTTCCAGGGTGGACAACTGATGGACTTAGGGTCCCAGGTTGAAGATGGCTGCTCCATCTTCTGCCTGGGCTTTGGAGATTTATTGGGTGTTTGAAGGAAGAAGGCTCAAAGAGCAGGCCCTACATGGTTCTTAGCTACTGTCTCTAGAATTTGTGGTGTGGGCTCGATTTGTGACAAGCCCTGAGCTCTCAGAACCCAGGAACGGGTGGGTGAACTGTGGTCTACACTGAAGGGCCTGCTAGGTGGTTGGGTGTTGACCAAATGGGCATAAATATAGGAGGCTTCTGGGAAGCTGCATCTTGCACTCTGCCTGGCCCCAGTTTAAGAGCCTTCCAAGCCGCTGTGCTAGGCCGGATGCTCCTGCAGATAAACCCGGACAGATGCCATATCCCACCCCGGCTGCTTGTTTACCAAGGCGCCTCCTGGGCATATTTTACTCGGTGGGGGTTGTGAGTGGGAACTGCAGGGAGAGGGGCGGGAAACCACCACAACTTGCCTTGGGACTGGGCGTGCTGGCCTCTCGCCCCAGCCTTTTTGTGTCCAGCTTCCCTCCTCCTCCCACGGGGCCCCTGCGGAGAGTAACCCCTTCGCGGGTACCATCCCAGGACTGGAGGGGTTGGGAAGGCTCTACCAGCTCTTCGCCCTTGGCAGGAAGGGGGGTACGGACCAGTAAATGGAAACGCGGTGCTGATTTGTCTTTAAATACCACTGAGCCTCCCCCCCCCAAAAAAAACTCGGTCACAGAGGTGAGTGGCGCAGGGTGGTTGCCTTGGGAAGGTCGCAGCCAGAAGCAAAGCCTGGGGCTTACGATTCCAAAGGGCTTAATCTTCTGCACATTTTACCGGCTGCCAGTCCACCTCCCGGCCCACTCTGCTCTGCCTCCGCCCCGTGCTCACCCCCTACCATCCCTGCGTCTCCAGTGCGTTTGCAGCCTCGCAGCCTCCGGCCGCGAGTGGGGGGGGGAGGGTGGAGGGTGGTTTGTGTTTCGAGGCCTGACAGAACCTTCTGTGTGCGGCGGAGGGAGGAGGCTAATGCATAATGCACAGCGCCTGGAAGCCCGGCCATTAGCGGCCTGTCGGTGACACAGACAAACGACTGAGAGGGAGGAGATCCAGCTCGCTCTGGAGTTTAAATATACCGGCGTGGAAGGGAAACGCCATGATTTAAAAGTGTGTGTTTGCAGACACTCGCATATATTTTAATGATTTCCAGCAGGCTATGCGTCCCCAGCCTTGTATCCCGCCTCCCCAAAAGGGGGATGTGTACACAGGAGGGAGGATGAAAGCAGAGAGGCCTCACCCCGAGACCCACCAGCAGCTTTCAAGAAATGAAGAGGGGGAGAGGTTGGTAAACACAGTGCTGAGAAAGAGAGACCTGGAGAAGCCACACGACCTAAGGCTATCCCCAGATTTTATTTTCTTTTTTGAAAAATCTGGCCGTCGGGCCTTGCACCCCGGACTGCATCCTCCGTGCTGTACTAGAAAGGCCTGGGGGGGAAAGAATAAATTCTGCCACCCTGCTTCCCCCTGGAGCCCACATTTTTGAAGCTTCCTTTTCCACTGACAATCCGGAGACCTCCTTCCTCCCCGTTTAACACACCAGTGTTTTTTAGCAATTAAGGCGAGAAGGGGGTGGGGATAAAGATAAGCCAATTTTTTTTCCGCCATGCAAGTGTGAAAGATAAGATAACGCTAAGCTGGGGCAAAGCGGCTGCTTACAACCTCCCCTTAGCGATTTTGATCGGTCACTTCTTATCTCGCAAAAATGCTCCTTTCGAGAAAACTGCATCAAAAAAAGAAAAAGGCTGAAGGAAAGCATTTTCATTTGGAAATGACATTTAAAGCCCACCTCCCCTACGTTGGCTACCCCCTCCCCATTGGCGGGGCTCCCCAGGAAAAGTCGCACCTCCACTGCAGGGTTTCAGGCTTTCTCATGAGGGGCAGGATTACTAGTGTAATTAGGCTGAATAAAACCAGGGATGCGTGATGAGGATTTATCCTGCATCCAACCCAAGCTCGTGGCCGGGTTTTCCTCCTCTGAGTTATTGGTCGATGTTTGTGTTTCACCATCGCACTCGTGTGTTGAAACTAAACAGGTAGTTATATTTGGGAGGGTCATATAACTATGTCAACATGAGGTGGTTGTTAATGCGAAATAATAAGAAACTCTGCAGATTTTTACAGGCCCCTGTAAAGGGAGCAAAAGGCATCACACTCCCCAGAACCCGAGAACTCCCAGCCGAACTGGACTCTAGGGGAGTTTTATAAATCCTTTTTTCCGTACAGGAATCTCACAAAGGGATTTTCGGAGGACTTTGTATTTGTTGTAGAAGGTTTCAGTATGGAACTCCAGACCCGCAGGGTGGCCCGCAAATTTTCCCCAGCCCAGCGGCTGACCCCAGATCTTAAACATCAAGGCGGGCGCCCCAGGCCGAGCAGACCTAGCAGCTTCTGCCCACCTCCAGCTCAGAGCCCCGAGTAGGCTCCCACCCCCTTATTTCAAATCCCAGGTTGGCACCTTGGCGTTTGGCGCACGCCAAGTCTGCCCCCTCCGGGCCAGGCTGCAAGACCCAAAGCCCAGGGCCAGCCGCGGCCGGATTGTCCCCGGGGAGGCGAAACCGCTGAGCGGGGAAACCCCTCCTATAGCCCTTCCCCGAAAAGCTTGGCCGCGGCGTAAGCGACGAGCAAGCGGGCATCCGCTGACAGCCGGGCCTCACGTAAGGCCCACACGCGTCCCATTAGTCAGCCCGAGTTCCCCTCGGGCGAGCCGTCTGGCGCGGCCCCAAGGCCGGGCTCAGGCGGGGAGGGGGTGCGGGGCCGCGGCGAGCTGGGGGCGGAGGCGGGGGCTCCGCGGGGCCCGGCCGGGCTCGGTTCCGCGTTCCTGGGCCCGCGGGTAAGCTGAGCCGGCGGGGCAGGCCGCTCCCAGGCTGGCGCCGGGGCGCCGAGCGGCGCTTCACGTGCCCGCCATATCAGCGGCGGCGGCGGCGGCGAGGAGGGGGGCTGGGAGGCGCGCAGCCGCTTCCGCGGGGTCTCCGGCACCGGCCTCCTCTTCCCCCTCTCCGCTGGGGGCTAGGACCACCCCGCAGCCCCCATCCCGGCGCAAGCCGAGAGAGGCGTAGCCCGGCGCCGCTCCTAGAGCTGCGTGGCGGCAGCAGCCAAGGGAGGGTGCTCCTCGCGGCCGCCCCGGGAACTTCCCGGCCGCCCCGCCGCCGCCGCCGCAGTCACGGGGACCGGAAGCCCTCGCGCCGCCCCGAGCGGCCTCCGCTGGCCCCCAGGGCTGTTCCAGACGAGGGCTGGCCACACGTCACCCCTGATCCCTCCTGGCCCCAGGCGACCGCCCGCGCCCTGTGGTATCCCGGGTAAGCCGGGAGGACCCTGCTTCGCGGTCCGGTGAGACGTCCCTCTGCTACCGCCATCAACACGCCCCCTCCCCCTCCCAGCCCCGCAGCTGGGACGGGAGGGGCGCAGAGCCGCCACTCCGGCCGGGCAGGAACACCTGCTCCTGGGCCCTGCAGCTGGGCGCGTGGTGCTGGGAGAGGCTGTTGTGTGCGGAGATCGCGGAGGAGAAAATGGGGCTCCGAAGCTCAGGACCAGAAGCAGCCGAGCCTTGGCCACCCCCGTCTCCCACCTACTCTGGGCGATCAAGACAGAGGCCAGAGGGCCTGCTCAGGGTCCAGGTCTTCCCAGGGTCGAAGGGACGCCACCCCTGGGATCAGGCTTCTGGCTTTAAGAGGTCGTTCGCAAGACAGATGGGGCAAAACCTGTTTTGGGAGCCTTCCCGGTGTCCGCCTCCGCTCTCCAAACCAGACACACTCATCTCCCCCTCGGCCCCACTCTAGCCTCCGGCGGGGGACAGGAGTAGGTCATGGCGGCACCGGCACCTCCCTCCCCTAACCTATATAAGGGACCTAGGGTCTGGTCCAGGGCTCGACTGTACCCTCCCCATCTTCTGCATGTCCCGAGGAGATCGGGCGGCCGAGCTGACCTGCGAGGCTTGCCCTGCCTCACACACCGCACCCCACCCCCACCCCGCGCGCCACCCTCCCCGACTCTCCTGGCCCAGGGCCCGGCCGGGGAAGGCGTTGTTTTGCCAGCGGGAGCCGAGCGAGTGCACAGAGAAAAGCCTCCCTGCTCTAATGAGAGTGCACACAGCGCTGCAGCGAGGAGGATGATTACCCGGCAGGCGGGGGGGCGCGGGCCCGGGCCGCGGGCGGCGTGTGCGGCGGCCCCGCGGGCCCGGAGTCCCCGCCTGTCTGGCTGCTAATCGCACGCTTTCTGCTGTTACGGAGGCAGGCGGGAGCCGGCGGCCGAGCCCAGCGCCGGCGACTCGGCGGGTGACACGGAAACATGGCGCAGCGCCCCTCCCCCGCCCGCCCTCTCTGCGCTCCCGCCTCCCGCCTCCCGCCTCGCACTTCCTCCCGCCCGCGCGGCTTTTGCAGTTCTAATGCTCTGCTTTCGGCCTGGCACCATTACGCTAGCAGCCGCTTCTCGGCGGCCCCGCGCGTCTCTTTCCCCTTTGTTTTCGGGGTCTATAGAAAACGTTTGCTTTTGTCCCAAGCTCTCGTTAAACCAAACTTGTGGTGGCAACGGAAGGCGGTGCGGGCGGGGAGGAGCCCGGGGATTTTGGCAGCAGCAGACCAGAGCGTGGTGGAAACTTCTCTCGCTGGGTTCCCCGCCACCCCGCCTTCCTACCCCGCCTTCCTAACCCCCCTCCCCCAGATCAGCCGGCCTGCCGACGCTTCTCCTCCCTGAGGGGCCCCAGCACTCCAGGAAGGAGGGAGGTCTGGGCTACAGAGACTGTGACCAGGGGTGAAGAGCCCAGGGTACGTGTCTGTGAGCCCCGAGTTTCTGGCACTCGATGACCTTGCTCTTTGCAGCCCTTACTCGCCTCTCCTTCTCTTTGGTCATTCGTGGCTTTGTATCAGTCGGTGGAGAACGAAGGGGAGGGAAAAGAAAGTGTTTCGTGCGTGTGGTTTTTATTTTAAGGGTTTGTTGGGATCTCTCACTCCCAACAGCACAGCCTCCTCCTTTATAGGATTTAGGGCGAGAATGGGGAAACGTAGGCTCTATCGGGAAAGGCTCGGAAACCTAGCCCTGGAGGCTCGATTGTACTCTACTGGCCAGCTCAGCCACACTTGGTCGGCACGTGGGGTGGGGCGATACTGCAGAGTGAGGGACGCGGGGGCCAGGTCCTACCATCCAGGAGATGCCAAACCACCCACCTTCAGGGCAAGAGAGCAGGACACACACACACATACACGCGCGCTCTCCAGTCTGACACGCCGTGGCTCTCACCGGAGCTGCTCAGGCGGCAATTTTTTAAGCCTGCAATTAAGCGAGGCGTCGCCGCGTCCTCTGCTAGTGTCGATCCCGTCAGTCGCACATGGCCTTGGTGCTCCGGTCCGAGGCCCCGCGATTAGTCACAGGCTCGCTTCGCTCCTTCCCTAATCCGCCTCTGCAGGCAGCCTGGGGACGCGGCCGACTTGGCGGCGCTGGCAGGGAGCCACCGTGCGCGGGGCGGGCCGCCTGGCCAGTGCCAGCCCCGCTGCGCCCTAGCCGGCCCGGGCCCTGGGGTGCAGGCTTGGCGCCCCCTCCCCTCTCACCGCTCTCTGGCTAGGGCGGCGGCGCCCCTCCTCCTCCCGCCCCTCTCCCCGGCCCGCGAGATCTATTTGTGTGGTGTCATTTGCATAAAAATAGGACAAGTGTTTCAGTGCGTTCGTTCGCGAGAGGCGAAATCCTTATTGATGTGTCTGTGTGGAGCCTTCGGTTGTCGGAGCGGTTTGATTTAGGGTGTTTGTGTTGCCTTCTACGAGAAATGAGAGGAAATCCTGCTCAAGGCCTTCGGTGGCCTGGGCCCCGGAACATACCCCTCTGTGCGGCCCGAACAGTCCACCGCTTGGGCTCTGGCGCGCCAGGTCCACAGCTAGCAGGTTGAGGGCCAGGCGGGCGGCCCATTATGACTCATAAAACCTGGCGGCCTAATCACCAGCTGCCAACCCATTTACATGTGGCCTTCCCAATGCTGCCTTCGTCCAGGCCGGGCCTCCCGCAGGTTCACCCCGGACACCGCTAGAGCTGCCACGTGGGAGCTAATCAAGTGACCGCTCCTTCCCGTGGGCAGTGTGGCTTCCCTTCCCAGGAGACCCCCGCTCTCTCGGCCTCTGCGCTGCTCACCAGCAACTCCTCAGCTTGGACAAATAGCTAGGAGGGCGCCGGCCGCGCGGAGCCAGTAAATCAATCATTAACTCCCAGGCGAGGCCTGGCCAAGGAAGGGAGCGGCAGCCCGAGACGAGTCCGCCGGGCGAGCACAAGGCCCCCACCTGGGTTGGGAGCCATCCACGCGCCAGCGAACAGAGTGCGTGAAGGCGGGTCCGGCCGGGGCTTCCCGGTCCCCTGCAGAAGCCTCCACCCGCCGGGCCTTTCAAGCCCTCACCTCGCCTGGCCGGGCAGGTCGGGTTACTGTGCGGTCCCTGGGCGGGCTTGAACATTAACCAGCCGCCTCGGGCCTTGCGGCCTGCTTTCCCCAGGAGAGCGTGCCGACTTCGGCAAGCTCCTCGGATCCTGCCGGGCTCCTCCTGGCTCAGGCTCGCTAAACCAAACTGATGGCACCCCTTATCGACCAGTAGCGCTCCGGCACCATCCCCCTAAAGCCCACGGTGGTGCTGGCACGCAGGGGGTTAAAAAAGCCCTTGTTCGCCCTGGCTCTTCGGCGGCGCAGAGGAAACGCTGATCAAAGTGCTTACGGGGAAGGTAACACATGCACATTCGGGCCCTGGTCGAAGGAGACCTACTGGAGACGGTTCCCCAGCCGCCCGCCTCGACCCGCTTCCCACACTCCCGGGAACGCAGCCGCGACGGCGCTGGCCCGCGCGATTCGCTCCGCGGAGCTCCGCGCGGCGGGGCCGGGAGGGTGGCGGGGAGGAGGAGAGACGAGGGGGCGGGAAGCGAGCCCGGGCTGCGCGCCAAGAGGCCCGGAGCCGCAGATTAGTCACCTCTCGGCTCGGCGCTCACGGGTGCGCCGGGAACCGGGAGGGCAGGCGTCGGCCCCGCTCAGCCGGGCTCCTGAGGCCTCGGCGCCGCGGCGCGGGTGCCCCTGCCCCCACCCTGCGAGCGCCTGGCGCGGCTGGATTGACTCTCTGGGACTCGCGCAGCCGAGATCCACTTGTCAGTTCAAGGGCAGGACAGAAACTCTGCAAGCGGAGTCTTGTGAACAGGAAATTTCTCATTGACAAGGTGCTGCCCCTCCCCCACACCACGCTTCAAAACAAAACCCCAGCGCGAGCGGCCAATACACCCAGCTTCTGTCGCCGTGGCCTGCGCCCCTCTGCCACCTCAGCGACCCTGGCTTCTCGGCCCCGGCCCCGGGGAGTGGAGAGCTCGCCAAGCCCCGGGCCCCGGGCGCAGGCGGCGGCGGCAAACAGACACAGCGGACGGGCTGGGCTCGGGTCCCGCGGAGGGCGCCAGGCTGCCACCCTCCAGGGCCAGGGCGGGGTCAGGCGGGGGTTCTGAACCCCGGAGCCCCCGCGCCTTCTGGGGTTATGCACCCTGCCGAGCAGTTTTGCGAAGCTGCTGGAGGCCGCCTGGTCAGCGGCTCCCTGGAGGGGGTGGGGTGCGGGGAGGCCGCGCAGCGCCGCCGCCGAGGCGAATCCCGCAGCGGGAACCCGGGAGGGCAGCGAGCTCGGCCTGGCAAAGTTCCTGTGGAAACTCCATGTTTTGAAACTCCGGCGGCATTGCAGAAGGAGGGGGAGAGGGGAACGCGCGTAGCGCGTGGGGGCGGCCTGCACCCGCTGCTCACTCCCAGGGAGTGGGTTCCCGGCCCTCCCCCCCCTGCCTCCCGCCTCTTGGGAAGTCTGGAGGGTGGAGATGGACAGGTCAGTCCCGGGGCCGTTCTATTGTGTGTCCCCCTCTTTCCTCTACGCTCTAAGGAAAATTTATAAACCCGTTTTATTTATTCAGCCAGGAGAGGAAGGGTGCCTTTTTAGGGACCCTGATGTTCAGGGTAATTTCGTATTTGACACATGTAAATACTTAGTACTCTCAGGTAAGGTCAAATTATTTATCATCTTAATTTATATTTCAATAGGCCTACAATTTAGAGGCGAGAAATGCCTCCTTATGAATCATTATGGTCTATTAGGGGAAGTAATGTATAAACAGCACTATTTGGGAGGGAATCACTTATGTTGACATTTAAATGGCTCTTCAATAGTTAAAAAAAAAAGACATTCGAGTGCCTTTGATTAAATATACAATTTACAAGACCATCAGCAAAGCCATCAGGAATATAAATTCTTCTTGAGGTTTTTATTTATTTATTTCCAATTTTTTAAGCCTTCCAGGGCAGGGATGTCATTTAATCCCTATGGGAAAAATCTACAAATTTCAGGCAAAATATCATTCTCCTCTCCCCCAGCTAATGTCTTATCAGTAAGTAACCCGGGGAACCTTTGGAACTGTGAGCAAACTCCACCAGCAGGGACCCCAGTGGGAAGTTTGTAGCTCGCTGTACCTCCGTGACAGAATCAAGCACTTTCTAACAATATTGCAGCTAACTTGTGAAGCAGCACAGCTTCCCTGCTGGAGTCGAACCTTCCTGAAGGAAGTCGATCTATCCATCCTAGTGTTCCCACACACTCAGCACAGGACCTCACACTGTTTTAAGTCATTCTTCTACACCTGCTAAAATATCACCTCAGAGGCCTTTCCTGGCTGCCTCCACCCCCACCCCAATGTCCTCTTTCTTGAATGACCCTATCTATTCATTCACTTGAAGCTTCTCCCATCTTTAGAATGTCCTTTCTTAGCCCCACATCTTCTCCCATTCCCCATTTATGTTTCCCTGCACAGCTGTACTTCTTGAAAGAGGTATCTACATCTATGTGGCATTTTTGCTGGCTTACTTCATATTTACTCTAAAAATCAGCTAGGGTTTTTTATCATTGTTTTTTAAGAGACAGAGTCTCAGTCTGTCACCTAGGCTGCAGTGCAGTGGCATGATCATAGCTCACAGTAACCTCGAATCCTCTGCTCAAGGGATCCTCCTCATCTGACTCAACCTTCCGAAGTGCTGGGATTGCAGGCGTGAGCCACTCACTTCGCCCACCTGGCCCCTAGTTTTGCAGTTGTTGGAAGATATTGAGATAAGAGCAACTTTGTTTACAACAGCATAGGTTTAGAAACAATCTAAATGTCCAGCAGTGACACTGATGCCACATGCATGCAATGGAATACTCTGTAGCTGTTAAAATAATAAACAAGATTTTGCTCTGTGTTTTGATATGGAAAGCCCCCCAAGGTCTATTGTTAAGGAAAAAAACACAAGGTACAGAACAGTGTGTATAGTATGTTGCAGTTTGTGTAAAAACAAAGTAGGGGGGAATATAGATACATGTTTATGTGTGCATTAAAGATCTCCAACACTGCTGGGGAGCACCCTCCCCCCTAGTTTCTTTGTACATATGTATGTCCTCTGGTCTATTTTCAGAAATGGGAACACACTGCACAAGCTGTTCTTTACCTCACCTATGAAACTTATTGCTACATCTTACAGATTCATTTTCTATCAGCACATGGAGAGGGCCTTGTTTGTGCCAAGGCTCATGGAATTTCACCATATAGATACATCATTTATCACACTCTTCAACCCATCCTCCATCCTCCCTGGCCATTCTGCAGAAAGTGCTCAAGATCACCAGTCACTTCCTTGTTGCCAGGAGTGGCTCTTCTCTGTGCTCTACCAGTTACCTTGGGCCTGGATCCTCCCCTCCCCCTCAGTCTCACCCAGGTTTATGGCTTTAAATACTACTTACTTGTTGATGATTCTTAAATTTGTTTTTCTCTAGTTCCAGACCCCCCCATAACAAAATGCAGACTTTATACCTCAACTTGCCACCTGTATCCAGCTTAATAACAATAGCTAACATTTGCAGAGTGCTTGTTAGGTACAGCTCTCTTCTAAGCACTTTATGTAAATTAACTATGAATCCTTACAACTACCCTGTAAGGTAGGTAGAATTATTATCCACATTTTAGGGATGCGGAAACTGAATCAAACAGGTTACAGAATATTCCCAGAAAGTGGTGGTGCTAGGATTCAAATCCAGGCAGTTCTAGCTCCAGAGTTTATGTTCTTAATCACTTTGCCACATTGCCTCATAGCATGCCTAAAACTGAATTCTTAAAAAAGGAATTAATCTACACATATTTGGGGGTATTTGCTAAATGCCAGGCCCTGCTGCAAGTGCTAGGGAAACAGCAGTGAGAAGGACAAACTGTCTCTGAAAGGGGAAGAAGTGGTGCACGCCTGTAGTCCCAGCTACCCAGGAGGCTGAGGTGGGAGGATTGCTTGGGTCCAGGAGTTTGTGGCTGCAGTGTACTATGATTGTACCTGTGAATAGCCACTGTACTCCAATCTGGGCAACATATTGAGATCCCATCTCAAAATATAAAAATTTAAACAAATTTTTTAAGAAAGGGAAGAGCTCTTCACTTGGAACCTGCCCTTTGCTCCAACTCTTTTCCCTATCACAAAAAATGGTTCAGCCACTCAAATGCTGAAAGCAGAATCCTGGTTGCTCATTCTTAACCCCTCTCCTTCATCTCTCATCTCACCTTCCTCCAGTCCACTGGCAAAGCTGTTTCTACTTCCAGGTGTTCTATCTGGCAAGCCTACTTCTTTCCCATTCTCTTCCATCCACCTTAGGCCAGGCCACCATCTTCTCTTGCCTGGATTACTATCCAGAATTATTATCCCAGCTGGTCTCTGTGCTGCCACTCTCACTCTCCTCCACTCCATCCTGCATGTGACAGCTAGAAAGGTCTTTTCAAACCGTGTGTCATGTCACTACTCCACTAGTTCCCACTGCACTTGGAACAAGACCAAAACCCCTTAACAAGGCCACTTGGTTGCTTGCCACTGTCTACCTCACCTCTGAGGGCCAGCCATACAGGGGTGTTGTAAGTTCCTGAATAGGCTCTGTGACTTTGTCATCTCCCCAACAAGACCGTATGATCCCTAAGGGCAGGGTGTATCATCACTGTGTACTAAGCTTGCATCAAAGTCCAGCAATGAACATGTATAAACACAATGTTCTCAGAATTCTTTTCCCAGCTATATCCCCCAATGCCCAGCATAGTGCTTGGCACATACTAATCCTAAAAAAAAAAATACTTGATGAACAATAAATGAATGTTTGAATGCTTAATACATGTTTGCTAACTGAATCAATATTCAATATCATGGCCAGAGAAGAAACCAAGTTCAAGAGAGTAAGACAGGGTGGGCGTGGTGGCTCATGCCTGTAATCCTAGCACAGTGGGAGGTCAAGGCGGGAGGATCACTTGAGCTCAGGAGTTTGTGACCAGCCTGAGCAAGAGTCCCCGTCTCTACAAAAAGTAGAAAAATTAGCTGGGCAAGGTGGCTTGTGCCTGTAGCTACTTGGGAGGCTGAGGCAAGAGGATCACTTGAGCTCAGGAGTTTGAGGTTGCAGTGAACTATGATGATGCTAAAGCACTCTACCCAGGGTGACTGAGAGAGACCCTGTCTCAAAAAAAAGAAAGAAAGAAAGAAAGAAAGAAAGAAAGAAAGAAAGAAAGAAAGAAAGAAAGAAAGAAAGAAAGAAAGAAAGAAAGAAAGAAATACAGTTGCAGGAGTATACTACAGGAGAGGGAGAGTACCTGGGCTTGCAGGGAGTAGCTTGGTAGTTCTGGTGATGACTGAGAAATTAGGAAGTTGAGGCATAGGCCGGAGGAGCTATTTTCTTCTGGGAGGCCCATGGGAGCATGGGACGCATGTATACAGGTCTGTCTGTCAGAGGAGCCAAGTGACCTGGTGTGCATATTGGTGGGGAAGCCTTGGGAGTCCTATCCTTACTAAATATATATATATATATATATATATATATATATATATATATATATTTTTTTTTTTTTTTTTTTTTGAGACAGAGTCTCGCTTTGTTGCCCAGGCTAGAGTGAGTGCCGTGGCGTCAGCCTAGCTCACAGCAACCTCAATCTCCTGGGCTCAAGCAATCCTCCTGCCTCAGCCTCCTGAGTAGCTGGGACTACAGGAATGCGCCACAATGCCCGGCTAATTTTTTCTATATATTTTTAGTTGGCCAATTAATTTCTACTTTCAGTAGAGACGGGGGTCTCACTCTTGCTCAGGCTGGTTTCGAACTCCTGACCTTGAGCAATCCTCCTGCCTCAGCCTCCCAGAGTGCTAGGATTACAGGTGTGAGCCTAAGAAAGGGACACCCTAGCCAAGAGCAAGACAAAGCCAAAAAAACTGTAGCCTGTCATGGTGGCACTTGCCTGTAGTCCAGCTACTCGGGAGGCTGGGGTAGGAGGATCACTTGAGCCCAGGAGTTGGAGGCTGCAGTGAGCTATGGTTACCCCACTGCACTCCAGCCTGGGCGACAAAGGGTGACTCTGTCTCAAAAAAAAAAGCCCAAAATGCCAATCCCTTACTTTGCTTGTTGCCACCATTTGGTCCTTGGTGGCAAAGATTAAGACTTTCTCTCGGAGACCTTAAGAAACCAGAAAGGTGGATTCTGGTCACAGCTGACCTTGGGAAATTGAAGTTCTCCTCTTAATTCCATGCCATTTGACCTCTAACAGTAACTGTTTCACTAAGTTGCATTTGATAGCAAAGCAAGTCTTTTTTTTAACAATGAATAATTCCTACATGATAACAATAGTTACTGTTTATTGAGGACCTTCCAATCTTTTCAGTTACTTTACTATATATATTCCCAAATTATTTCACTTATGCCCCAAAATAGCCCCAGGGGGTAGGTATTCACATGTGATAACTGAGGAAACAGAAACTCTTAGAGTTAGCCCTCCAAAATGCACGGCTAATCTAACAGAGTGTGACTGCAGGGATTCTACCTGACTCCAAATCTAGGCTCTTTCCAGTAGAGATGTTGTTTGCCTCCTGTGCACAGGTACTGTCCCCCCAGACTGTAAACTATTTCTGGGACCAGCTCTTATAGAGCTCCTCCAATCCTCTCCGTCTGTGGCCATCTGGCAACTTGCCAACTGCAGTGACTATCATAAAAGGAGATTCTTTCTTTCTGGGATCTGCAGGCCTCAGTTGATCTGTTGTGTTCACCATGGGAACCTGAGAATCTATCATCTGAATGAAAAGTTGCCTTCCTCCCAGGTAAGCCTTGAAAAGTGTGGGGACAAAAAGTTCAAGGAAAGGACTTCCTCCCCAGAACAAATAGATTCTCTAGCTCTGTTTGGGAAGTTTCTGTGCTTTCGCCCTTACTAAATCATGGCTCAGTGTTTAGTGAGATTATAAACCATCTTGCCCTTTCATACTCTCGGGCAACACTTTTTCCCCATCTTGGGCTTCCATAAAGAGCATTCTTGCTCTTACCATGGGGAAAGCTAGTTCAGGAAGAGGTAACATGGGAAGGATTCACCACTCAGCTCTTCCAAAGCTGGAGAACTTTTGAGATTTCGGGGGAGAGGGGGCCACTAGCTTTTTTTCTACTCTTAGAAGAACAATAGCTAGAATTCATTAAGGGCTTCCTATCTGCCAGGCACAGTTCTAAACAGTTTATATACATTAATAATCTCATTTCATATAGAAAACTACCCTATAATAAAGGCACTATTATTGTCTCCATTTCACAGATGAGGAAACTGAGGCTTAGAGGATAATGTATTTACCTGTTTGCCTAGACACTCATTGCCCAATTCCCAAAGCCCAAACTTTCACCCATGCTATCACTGCCCCTGCCATCACGGTGCAACACTGGCAACTAAATCTCAGACTTTCCAGGCACCTGCGGTCAGCTTCATTACTCTGCCAATTGCACAGGCTCATCCTAATTGGGTGCTTTCTTTGGATCTGAAGGCAATGGCCTTTACTGCATCCTGGCATGCAAATGATGTCCCTTGAGGACATGACGGCAGTGAATTTGTCCAGCAGGTCCCCGTGAGAGGCCTTTTCTCTTCTGGAGCTTTGTAAGCAGAAGCTATGGGATGATCCGCAGACAGAGGGTGGTCATCTCTGCCCTGCTCTCTGACAAACCATGCTAGTCAGTTGGTGGATGCCCTTGTCAGTTCAATGCCAGTGGCTGTGCCGGGACCTTTCTGGCCTACTTGCTGGCATAGGGAACCGGCAGAGAGATCAATCTCCAAGATAATTTAAGTTCAGTCTTTCCTCGAACCAGCCATTGTCCTCTGCTCTAGGTTTGATGACTATGATTAATGCACCACCGAGTATTTCCTCTCTTCAGTTTCTTCCTTGTTTTGGGGTTTATTTTCCAGCCGTTGCCAGAGTTTCTCCTCAGAAGAGAGTAAATACTCACAAAGTGGAGCACAGCTCTTGGTGTTGCTCTGAAAGTATCCTAGGTGGCATATCGCACCAGGCCATTCCTGGAGTAGATGATGTTACTGTTTAGAGTTCAATGCTAACCTACCGCCTCCACCAATCGAGGCCTAATCCTTTAATTATTTTGAGAATACCAAAAATAAAGATTGCAGGGAAGGCAATTAATAGGATCATACAGTCTATCCTCGTTTGTAATTACATATTATTATTTTTCTCCCTACTTTGTTCCAATAATGATTTAAGGCTGCTTCCAAAGATACATAAAATCCAGCAAAGATAAATAGAAAAAGTGGAACATGAATTATAATGTCATGCCTGCTCACAACATCTTTGCCCCATTCCACATAATAGAACTCAATTCATAACGCCTTTCAAAAATGAGGTAATTCAGCTCTTTCGGTGGCAACACTAGGCTCTTTGTAAAGCTAGAGGGTGGTATGCAGTAATGGAAAGAACCATGGAAGGGACAAGAGATCCCCTTTCTAATACTGGCCCTCACAGTGTGTGACCTTGGGCAAGTCACTCACTCTCTCTGGACTTTGGATTCTGAAATTCTCAAATGTCTCTGCCAATCCCTGAGGCCCCCTACTCCCTCTGACGTCCAACAGTGTAACTATTAGAGAAATGGGTTTCTAGGAAGTTCTCTCTCTCTCTCTCTCTCTCTCACACACACACACACACACACACACACACACACACACACACACACACACAGAAATCATCAGAAATCTTCTTGGATGATTGCCAAGCTGGCCTTGTGGAGATCTTTCTGAGAGGCAAGGAGTCATAGCCTTCCTACCTCTCTGTCCCTCTCTCAAGTGGGAGCTACTTTCTTTCCTCTTCTTGCAGTTTGAGACACTCTTACAACCTGGCCCGACTCTAGATCCAGTCTTAATCTCCCCTTCACTCCCTCCTAACCACATCTTCCACTTTTGTATCCCATGCAGCACTAACACAATGCTTAGAATATCATTTGCTTAAAGCACCAATATTGCCCTCTGCCCCATATGAAGTCATTGAGTCCCCAACTGCCTCTACTGGGCCACCCACCCCGGTTTCTCCTGAGGTATTCCACAGGCCACAGGGGTCTCGGGGGGCTCAGCTCTGATCTCTTGCTTCAAGTGGGAGGCTGCTTGGAAAACTCTGTTTTTTAAAATGGAAGCACAGCACAACAACATAAGTGCATCCCATAAATAAAATGTTACCCAAAACAAGTCAGCCTCAGAAGAATATGCACAATAGCATTCAATCTACATAAAGTCTTAAAGTGGGCAGAAGTGCCATGTAAGATGCTAGAAGTCAGGATGGAGGTACCCTTGGTCGGGGGCTGGAGATACTTCCCATACTGATCTAGATGCTGGTTACGTGGGTGTGCTCAACTTCTTACATTCACTGAGCTGCACACTTAGAGTGATGTATACACTTTCTGTGTGTTGTACTTCAATAAAATGTTAACTAAATTAAAATATAAAGATTTAAACAATGAACAGCTGGGTGTGGTGGCTCATGCCTGTAATCCTAGCACTCTGGGAGGCCAAGGAGGGCAGATCACTCAAGGTTAGGAGTTCGAAACCAGCCTGAGCAAGAGTGAGACCTCATCTCTACTAAAAATAGAAAGAAAATTAGCTGGACAACTAAAAATATATAAAAAATTAGCTGGGGCCAGGTGCAGTGGCTCACGCCTATAATCCTAGCACTCTGGGAGGCTGAGGAGGGCGGATTGCTTGAGGTCAGGAGTTCGAAACCAGCCTGAGCAAGAGCGAGACCCCGTCTCTACTATAAATAGAGGGAAATTAATTGGCCAACTAATATATATAGAAAAAATTAGCCGGGCATGGTGGTGCATGCCTGTAGTCCCAGCTACTCGGGAGGCTGAGGCAGAAGGATTGCTTGAGCCCAGGAGTTTGAGGTTGCTGTGAGCTAGGCTCATGCCATGGCACTCTAGCCCAGGCAACAGAGTGAGACTCTGTCTCAAAAAAAAAAAAAAAAAATGAACAAACTGGGGAAGAATAAAGCTTAAGATGGCATTCACGCTTGAGGCAGGACACCTTGTGGCAGGAGCATCGGGGGGTGCTCTGAGCCAAGTTGGGGAGAATTGGGGGTCATGGGAGGGCAGTCGCGGGGGGGGGGGGAGGCTCTAGAGATGGCAAGGAAGCAACCTTTAAAATCACATACACAGAAGCAAAATTTCTGCTCCACAATACGGTCAGGGATTGAGAGTGATGCACCAGGCGCATGTGCCTTGTTGGGGTGGAGGCTGGCAGCGCTCCTTCACAGTGGCCTGGGATTCCTGGGTGAGAGTGTGGCGTGAGCAGCATTAAAGGGCTGGCCAGGCCCCCATCCTCTCTCCTCCTGTCTTTCTCGCCTTCTCTGCAGGAATTTCCACTCCAGCCCAAACTGGACTTTTCACTGTTCCCCGGACAGGCACAGCCTTTCCCCATCGTGGCCCATGCATGTTTCCCTCCAGGAACGCCCTTTCTCCCTTCCTCCCCCTAAAACTGCTTCTTCTCCCTGGTCCCCACCACCCACCTGGTTATACAGTCCAGAAACCTGGGAGTTATTAACTTTGACCTCTCCAACTCCCTCACCTCACAACCTGACCCATTGCCAAACCACATTTTCTTTTCTCTGTGCAGTTCTGGGAGTCCGTGTACTCTCTCCACATCCAGCGGCCCGCCTTGCCCCACCTGGCACAACCTCTTGCCTGTGCCACGGCGATGACCTTCTAACTGGTCCCTCTCGTCCACTCCTGCCCCTCTGCAGTCCATGTCCTGCACAGCAGCCAACAGCTACAACCACACCCATGAAGATGGACTGTGGCTGGCTGCCAGGCACTCCACACACCCTGGGGAGCAAAACAGACACCTGCCCTCAGGGCACTTGTATTCCAGAAGGAAAGACATGGACAACAAACAACAAAGAATAGGTCACAAAACTACCTCAGATGGTGGACAGTGATATGTGCCTTGGAAAGAAAAGTGGGAGCAGGAAAGGGGCAAGGGTGTGAGGACAAGTTTACAAGATTAGGAGTAGTCAGGAGAGGCCACTTTGAAAGGTGAGATGTGAACAAAGACTCAAAGGAGGTGAGAGAGTGAGCCAAGCAGATTTCTGGGGGAAGGGTCTTACAGGCAGAGGCACAGCCAGCGCAAAGGCCCTGTGGCAGGAGAGTGCCTGCTGCCTGTAAGGAACAACCAGGATTCCAGAGTAGCCAGATTGCAAAGCAGGAGGAATGCCCAGGAGGTAAAGGGGTTTGGATCTGCAGCCAGAGATGAAGATGAGAACCTCAGCCAGTTCACCAGGCTCTGCCCCTGAGACCTTGGCTCTGGGCTGCTCTGTTTCCAGCCTTTTCCCACATCAGGAGCGGGACCAGACGTTCCCTCCACCCCCTTCGCCTAGTCGTTCACAGCTCTGTTCAAACAGCACTTCCTGCAAGACACCTTCCCCAAACGGTCGTCCAGACCAGTTTAATCACCCAGCCTTACCCTCTCAAACCACCGTGTCTTTCCCCCGCATTACAGGCCTCCCCAACACAGCAATCTAGCATTAAGTCTATAATTAGTTCATTTGGTTCATCACGTATTTGACAGTTGTTTACTCTGTGCCAAGCCTGTCCTGGGTGCCAGGGCACCATGGAGAACAGGACTGACAAGGTCCCTATCCTATGGGAGATAGACCATAAATTGGAAAGCAAATAAGGTAACTTCACATGGTGACATGCGTCACAAAGAAGATGAAACAGAGCAGTGTGGCTGAGAATAGTGGGAGGGAAGGGTAGCATTAGCCAGGATGGCCCAGGAGGCCTCTTTGAAAAAATGACTTTGAGATGAGAAGGAACCAGCTGTATGAGTATAGAGGAGAGTTCCCGGCAGCTGAAAAGGAAGTACACAGGTGCTGACGTAGGGCTGACTTGGACTATCTGAAGAAGCGAAGGACAGCCCGTGTGGCTAGAGCAGAATGGGCTGTCTCTCCAGCTAGAATGGGAGCTCCACAAGACCTGAGATCTTTTCTGCTCTCTTTGTGGCTGCATGCATCCCTTGGGCTCGCTCACAGTTGACGCTCATGGCATTTGTTGAATGAAAGCATAGAGATTGCAGTTCTGCCCATCCTTCAATCTCACTTTCCCTGCAAATTCTACCCAGCCTTTTCCAGCCCTCTAAGAATACTCCCTCCCCTAAATCAAAAGCCCAGAACTTTGGCTTGAGGGCCTTGGATTGTCTCCTTGGAGCCAGGCAACCTCTGGAAACAGTGTGAAAACAGTGGCCCTCAGTGCACATGTCCATTTTTCCAAGAGTGCATGCATCAGAATCCCAGAGAGCCTCAGAGGCCCAAAACATTCATGCCACAGGACTCCAAACCCCTCACTTTGCAGATAAGGAAATTGAGGGCTTGAAGGTGGAACACATGGCATGGGCCTGCCTGACTCCCTGTTAGGCTGTCAGCCGCTAGGCCACAGGAGCCACCCGATCTGGCTGCGAGAAGCCAGGCTCTTGTTGGCACTGGCTATCTCAGAGCTTCTGGTCCCTTCTATATGGTTGTCTTTGCTTTTATCTGTTAATGCATGGTAAGTACCTTTGGTAGGTCGATGTCTTCCCTTCTCAGATTACATATTCCTTGAGGGCAGGATCGGGTGGTTGGCTGTCTTTAATGTTATTTTACTCTTTACTTCCATGTCTACACACTTTCAGTCGAGGGACTCCTCCAGCACCAGCTGCCCAGTCAGCTCCTGCCTCCCATGCCCAAAGGACCACGGAAGCCGCCACGTGGGGCGTTAACTGGCTTGTGGTCAGGCCTGTGGCTGGATATTCTTAGCAGCCTTCCCTCACTTGTCCTGAAAATTTAAACTCCCCTGTCACTAGTGCTTAGATCTCTCACCGCCAGGGTAGAGATGTTTTCTATTTCCAGGCAGTCAACTCAAAGTGCAGAGTGAGGTGGAGCGTGCTTGTGGAAAAGGCCCAAAGCTTTGGGGCAAAGCCGGCATCACACTTAGCCTGTTGCTGCCCACCAGCGCCCTGGGCCTGACTGACCAGCCAGACTGTTTAGAAAACATGTTCTGGTTTAGGAGAACTGCTCTGCGTGGTGGAAGCTTTTGGCCACAGCACAGCAGTTATCACATCTGACCTCGTTCTTGGGCCGTGAGGCAACTCTGAGGCCTGGGAGTCTGGGGCACTAACTGACCTTCCTTTACAGAGGTTTAAAGATATCCACTGCACATCAAGAAACTTAAGAACAGGGGCATGGGGATTAGAGATCTGCATTTTGACCCTTTCCTTAAATCCCTGGTGAATTCCCCTTGCGGATGAAACTGCTTCTCCTACTTTCACGGGGACATCATATTTGGCCTGCCACCAAGCTGTGTGTGCAGTGGCAGAGGGTGGGGACGGGGTTGAGAAGGGGTTTCAGGGACCCTCCAACAGAGCACTATGGGAGGGGAGGGCTGTGTGTAGAGTCAGTAGGGATGCGACTGTCAGTTAAGCACTTTTTTTTAATGAAGCCATCTGCACCATCGCTTCATAGTGGTGCAGAGATAGAACCAAAATTGGACCGCCTTGAAGGGCCTTAGCTCTGACAATGGGTGTTGGCTTTGTCAGCCTTTTCTGTCGCAAGATCTCCAAGGCTGCTTCCCTCAGCGGCATGATGCACACACCAGAGCTGCAAACAACATGGTGTTTGACTTCTCCCGACTTCGAGCCCTTTCTTTTTCTTGTTTTCTCCCATACTCTCTCATTTCTCTTGACATGGCTTTATCTGTAGCTGTGTCTTTCCTCCACTCCATTTATCTGGCTCCAGAAGTTCAGGAACACAGACTGGGAGAAGATGCAGGCAGGGGGGCAGGAAAGCTTCCTGGTTGTGTGTGTGTGTGTGTGTGTGTGTGTGTGTGTGTGTGTGTGTGTGTGTGTAAGGGGACTCAGGCAGGGGAAGCAGAAATGCCTCCTCTCTCAGCACCACTGTTCCACCCATCTATAGTAGGCAAAAGTCAGGTTTAATGTCAAACCCCCCTGCCCTCGAGGATGCCACATGGTGGAGAAGGGCAGCTGTGGAATAGATTCTGGGGAAGGAACAGGGGTCTTGAGAGGGGAGGAATGAGCCTCAGAGATGCTGTGATAGGAGAAACTCCTAGAACCCCGCTGGGCTCTTTGCAACTTTGGGATCTGCAGCCTCAGTGGAATATGGTGAGCTAGGGTAGGGGATCATGATTCTGAAATCAATTCTATTCCACAAACACTTCTTAAAGAACCTACCTGTATACATCAGGGGTTATGGAAATGAGTAAGATGTACTCTCAAGGGAGGCCATCCTGGAAAAAATGTTCTAGGCAGTTTGGGGCCAATGTTGGGTCAGATGGAGGGGTGTACATGGGGGGTGAAAAAGGTTGGTATGGCCAGCTTGCTTCTTCCTGTGCTGGAAGGCTGTCCACACAGTCCACTCAAGGCCAGCTGAACAAGTGGGAAGAGAACAAGTGACAGAGGCAGGTGAGGTGGTCCTTGCAGCCTGCTGTGTCCCAGGAGTGATGTATTAGAGACAGCAGCTGGCTCTAGCATCTGCCTGGGAAAGGTGGCTGATAGTTGGAGAAATCGAGCCTGGAGGATGTAGGGCCTAAAGTTGGAGTTTTTCCTCAATAACCTCACGATGGGCAGACAATGAAATAGCAACAATAGTAATATGAGCAGCTGGCACGTTCGAGCGCTTCCTATGGTGGGACACTGGATCATTTCACGTCAACATGGCCACGAGTTCTTTGCAGCACCTCCCACCAAGGGGGTGTGTTCAGGGCTGAATTGTCCCCCCTCCAAATTCATAGGTTGAGTTCCTAGCCCCCAGGACCTCAGAATATGACCTTATTTGGAAATAGGGCCTTTAAAGAGGCAATTAAGTTAAAATGCATTCATTTGGGTGGGCCCAATCCAATCTGACTGGTGTCCTTATAAGAAGAGGAGGTTAGGACACAGAGGCACACAGAGGGAAGACCATGTGAAGACACGGAGAAAAGGTGGCCATTTTCAAGCCAGGGAGAGAGACTTTGGAAGGGACCAACCCTACTGACTTGTTCTCGTACTTCTAGCCTCCAGTACAGCGAGACAGGACATTTCATTTGTCTAAGCCACTAGTGTGTGGCACTTTACTATGGCAGCTCCAGCAGACTAATCCCCTCCCCCAGGATCTAGGCTAACTAGTAGCTTGCTCTGACCAACAGAATGCACCAGAAGTAATTCTGTGTGACTTCTGAGGCCTTGTAGCTTCCTGTTTCACCCCCTTGGGCAGCTCTGAGTCTGCCACGTAAGGAAGGCAGTCTCACATCCTAGAGATTGCGAGGCCACAGGGAGAAGAGTGGAAGTTCACCCCAGGTGACAGCCAGCACCCACTGCCCAGACTCATGAGGCCATCTTGGACGTCCTCACAGATGTCCCCTAGCTGACTGCAGCTGCATGACTGAGCCCAGGCGTAACCAGCAGAGGAACTGCCTAGCCAGCTCACCAATTGTGAGGGAGGAAGAAATTGTTGTTGCTTTAAGCCACTGTAGTTTAGGGTGGTTTCTTACACAGCAATAGCAAACCGATATAGCTCACCAAAACATACTGTACAAGGGTTTCCATCAGAAAGTCTTAGGAAGCAAGTCTTTTTTGTGAATATTGAGGAAAGCCCTCAATTACAGGGTAAAAGCTTTATCTAGAACCATTTCTTCCCTAAGGGCTTCCCAGTTACCTCTGGGTTGTGTCCCCCTCCGATGGCATCTGTGCTCACTGATTCCAGTTCTGGGCCACAGCACAGAGGTAATTCTCAGGAGGTAAAGAGGGACTGCCTTCCCTGAATCATCAAGGGAAAGAAAGGAGGACCTTCATTTCTTTATCTGTCCTCTAATAATAAGCACTCACCCGTGCAAGTCAAATCCCTGGCTGTAATTAATCAAACACCCTCTGGATACACAGCCCTAGAATCATTATGGAAATAGCTGCCTTTTATTTAGCACCTACTAGGCACTCGGTGCATATTTGATGCATTCCCTTATTTAATCCTCATAGAAGCATGGTCAATGTAAGGCACTAGTCACACTATTACCCTATTTTGTAGATAGTGAAACTGAGATGACGAGAGGTTAAACAGCTCTCGTAAGGTCACAGAGCTAGTGGTGCCTGGACTCTCAAAAGGATGGTCTTTCCTCTCCCCCAAGGTGTCATGCTAAAGGAGGGTGACAGAAGGAGAATGGGGATCTCTGCGCAGTGAGTAGACAGGAGGAGCTGTTCATATAATGGAGGGACTGGGTCCAGGCTGTGGGCAGAGCTTCCAGACAATGTCTAAGGGAGGAGAAGTCCAGAGAGAGAGAGGGAAGGAGGAGCTGGGAGGCCTTGGGGAGGAGGGGGCTGAGGTGGGGGTGGAAGCTCTTACCTGGGGAGCTAGGAGCGGTGGCTCTGCCCCTAAGTACAGACTCCACCCCTGGAGCAGGCTGCCCCTCCCCCACCCTCCCTCTAGCCTCCTGGCTTCCCCTTCTCTGTGATCCTGCCCTCCCTTGGCAACTCCCCACGCACCCAGCCTTCCTTCCCTGTTCCTGCTTATCTAAATCCCAAACACGTGGAGAGCAACCTGGTGAAGGGTGCACCCCCAGTTCCTCCTCAGGGCCACACGATGAGGTGGGCACCTCATTACTATCATTTTACAGATGAGGAAACTGAGGCATGGATGGGCAGCCTGCAGCGTGGCTTAGCCTGGTTACTTAGTCCAGGAGGTCTCTCTTGGCCTCCCCAGTCCTCTGAGACCTGCTCTGCCATGGATTCCTGGAGTACGCACACATCACTCATTCGGGCCCTGGTATGTGCTCATTGATGACAGCATGAAGGCATGTGACCATTTCTAGCCCTCAGCATGGTGTTAGGGACATAGAAGGAGCCCAGGAATATGAACTCTGGGGACTACATTCTCGCATTGCTGTGCAGCTCTCAGCCTCACCCAACCCTGCTCTTCACAAGACAGTTGCTGCATATCTGTCCTGAAAATGTGGAGTCTTCAACCAGCTGTTCCCATTTGGAGCCCAGTGAGCTTCCAGTTGAGATCAGGCACGTGGGTAAGGCTGATACGGGGTTGCAGGGATCATGGGAGACCTTGTGGATCCCACCTCCTCGGAGAGCTGAGCTGGTCAGAATTAGGAGCTGCCCCACTGCTGACCTGTACTTACTATCCAAAGGGACTAGAAATGACTAGAAACTGAGAAAATGGTCCCTTCTCCCCATCCCTACAGCTCAGTAGACATGAACAACTGCAACTGGAAACCAGGCACCTGGCATTGACTTTGTCCCGTGAGCTTCCGGGCCTCAAATTAGAAGAAGGGGAACTCAAGTTTTTTTGTCCAGCACTTCAAAGAGATCATCTCACTGAATCTTCATAACAACCCCATGAGATACTGTAGCGGTTTTAAACATGCCTGCAAGTTATTTGACACTCTTCCCACCAAGAGGTGTGGTCTATGTCCCTACTCCTAGAAATCTGGGTGGGCTAGTGACCGCTTTCAACACAGCAGAAGTGACACTGTGAAACTTGTAAGGCTAAGTCAGAAAAGGCCGTGCAGCTTCCTCTTGGCTCTCTTGGAGCACTCACTCTGGGAGAAGTCAGTAAGAAGTCAACTGTCATGGCAGTGAGTCACACATAGGTGCCCCAGTCAACAGGCAGCATCAACTGATAGCTACAGGAGTATACGCCATCTTGGACACCCTTCAGATGGCCGCAGCCCCCGTTGATAAGTAATTGTAACCGAATGAAATACCTCAAGTGAGAACTACCTAAATGTGCCCTTCCCAGAACTCCTGCCCCACAGCATTGTGAACAAAATAAAACAGTTGTTATAGGTGGCAAAGTTCTTGGGTAATTTGTTGTATGGCACTAGTAACCAAAACAGATCCCTGGTGCTGTTCCCACTTCATGGAAAAGGAAACTGAGGCTCCAAGGGGCTGAATAACTTGCCTATGTAAGTGGTAGAGCTAAGACTCAAGCCTGGTCTCTCCAAATCCAAATCACAGCCCCTTCTCGGGTTGCCCCCTGACATTTTCTCACTTGCAAGAAGAGAACATTCTTTTCAGATTCAACTAGTTTCCAAACCTGGCTGTGCGTCAGAGTCAGCTGTGGCGTGTTAAAGATAGAGATTTCTAGGCCCCACCCCAGGCCTACTGAGTCAGAAGTTTCAGGCGCCAGGCCAGGACTCTGCATTCTAAACTGGTACCCCAGGTGACCCTGAGGCAGTTAGTGTGTCAACCAGACAGTGCCCCCCCCTCTGCTCAGCGAAATTATTATGGACAACTAGACGGGACTAGGAAGTTTTTCTTCAAAATATACCAGTGTTAGAAAAATCACTCATGATCTGTGTTCATCTGATTAAATTTAGACTTTCTTGACCCTAACATCTGGGAAGGTTTTTCTACTCCCACACAACTAAGAGACGGAACTTGATGGCAGTGTATCCAATCGATAAGTACAATCCATGGGTGTGTTAACACCTTGCTAGGCTCTCTGGTCGCTGCTCTCTTAGAACTTAACAACTGAACTGAAGAGATGAGAGATGAATAAGTTTTGTGACTGTGACAATAAGCACAAAGGCAACTGGGAGAATTAGACAAAACGTGGCCTCCAGCAATTTGGGAGGGGCTCAGAGGAGGAGGCAGTGCCTGGAGCTGGGAATGAGCAGGGGATCATTCCGGGCGGAGGGCCCAGAGGGTGAGGCTCCCTAGAAGGGCAGGCAGAGCAGGCACTAGGGCATGGGTGGGCAGCGGGATGCGCTGCTCTGCTGGTGTGCTCTGTGGCAGCTGTTGAACCAGAGGACAGGGGCAGAACAGACCAGATCACGGGTGTGGGGGACTTGAAATTTGATCCAGATTTTTATTTTCTGTTTCCAAAAGCTACTGTCACTAAAGATCAAGAGCCAAATTTCAGATTTTACTGAAAATTCACAGAAAACCACAGGATTTTATTTCCCAGGGCATTGGCTACCATAATGGCTTTACAGAAGACACATGGAGGCCGGGCGTGGTGGCTCACGCCTGTAATCCTAGCACTCTGGGAGGCCGAGGAGGCAGGATTGCTCGGGAGTTTGAAAACAGCCTGAGCAAGAGCGAGACCCCGTCTCTACTAAAAATAGAAAGAAAAAAATAAATTTTTTTAAAAACAGAGTCTCACTTTGTTGCTCAGGCTAGAGTGAGTGCCATGGCATCACAGCAACCTCAATCTCCTGGCTAGCTCACAGCAACCTCAATCTCCTGGGCTCAAGCAATCCTACTGCCTCAGCCTCCCGAGTAGCTGGGACTACAGGCATGCACCACCATGCCCGGCTAATTTTTTGTATATATATTTTTTAGTTGATCAATTAATTTCTTTGTATTTTTAGTAGAGACAGGGTCTTGCTCATGCTGGTTTCGATCTCTTGACCTTCAGCGATCCTACCGCCTTGGCCTTCCAGAGTGCTAGGATTAGAGGCGTGAGCCACCACGCCTGGCCTAAAAATAGAAAGAAAATTAACTGGACGACTAAAAATATATATAGAAAAAATTAGCCAGGCATGGTGGCGCATGCCTGTAGTCCCAGCTACTCGGGAGGCTGAGGCAGGAGGATCTCTTGAGCCCAGGAGTTTGAGGTTACTGTGAGCTAGGCTGACACCACAGCACTCACTCTAGCCTGGGCAACAAAGGGAGACTCTGTCTCAAAAAAAAAAGACACATGGAAGAATTTTAAAGGAAGAAAAATACTTTCTTTCTTCCTTTTAGGAGCTTAAAGTCTAATACAGCCCACCAGAAATGCCTACAAGGAAAAAAAGAAAATTCCAAGTGCTGGCAAAGAGAGCTCTCATACTCAGCTTGTGGGAATATAAATTAGTACAACCATGTTGGGAAACTTCTCAGGTAGTAACTATTCAAGCTGAACATAGGCACAACCTATGGCCCAGCAATTCAACTGGGTATACGTACACCCAGCAGAAATGTGGACACCAGAAGGCATGTACACAAATGTTCATAGCAGCACTATTAGTAATAGCCCCAAAGTAAAACCGTCCCAATGCCCGCAACAGAATTGTAGATAGTATAAAGTACTCAATCAGGCAATGCTGACTGATGCTATTAGAAATTAAGGTAGTGGTTACCTTTGGAGCCATAGTACCTTGAAGGGGCACAAGGAGATTTCTGGGATGCTGGTAATGCTTTGTTTCTTGATCTGGATACTAGTTATTTTCAGTATGTTCATTGAGCTATCCATTAATGATGTGATGATGTGTGCACTTTTCTATATAGCTATCTAGCTTCAATAAAAAGTAAATCACTATCATCATCATCATCATCCAATGGAGAACAAAGGCTAAAAGCACAGAAGGGCCTCTGGGACAGAGCTGTGAAGAGATTTACATCGAGTGGCACAGAAACAAAGCCAGGGGAGACAAACATGAATAAGTTCAAGATGGACCCAGTAAAATCAAGAAAAGTTGCCAATGAAATCAGAGACCAAGTTGCAGTTTCAGGAATATCCAACACACTCTGTAATGGTGGCTGGTCTAAAAGGCAGTCCCCCTTGCAGTTCTAGGCTAGCATGAGTTTCAGATAGATCACCTCATACACCTTTGGAAATAGGAGCCAGAATTATCCCAAGTAAGAGATGGTCTGAATCCCCATGGGGCCCCCACCATAAAACTTATCTGGGCCGGGCACGGTGGCTCATGTCTGCAATCCTAGCACTTTGGGAGGCTGAGGCAGGAGGTTCACTTGAGCCCAGGAATTTGAGGTTGCAGTGAGCTATGATCATGCCATTGCCCTTGTGCCTGGGCAACAAAGTGAGACCCTATCTCTAAAAAAAAAAAAAAAAAAAAAAAAAAAGCAAAGAAAAAAAGTATCTGCCTCAGCACCCCAGTCCCCATTCTCTCTGTTTACAAGATATAAACCTTAATGCTGCCACTTTGAATTTGTAGACAGTTGATGCCTTTGATTGGAATTACTCTGGGTTATTCCATTAACTGTTGCAATCCACTGAACAGGGGCTTTCCTTCCTAAAGGGAAGGGCCAGGTCCCAGTACTTGGCGGACTGCAGAGCCCTAGAGGATTTCACTGAAGGAAGGCCCAAAATTAGAAACCATCGCTTTCTGAAGAGACACTTAGGGATCCCTCCCACATTATTCAAGGATGGCAAGGAAAAGGTGGGGCAGAACTTGGGGGAAAGATGCTGCAAAGAAGAGCTGGAATCTTTGACCAGCTTCATACAACAGGTGAAGGGGTGTCCTGCACAGCCAGTGAAACCAGCTAAAGGGTAAGTTGGTAGTAGAGTGAGGCCCAGTGGTGATATCTCTTGGGTCCTAGGCCAGATTTATGCTACTCCCAGACATGCGCAGAGGTCAGCAAGGAAACTTGATCTGATCTTTCCCACCTGCACCTTCCCCGCACAGGAAGCCCAAGCAGGAAGAAAGGTCTCCATTCCATCATGGCCTTCTTCTCTCTCAGCGTTGGGATAGCCTGTGGCCCATCTTCTCAGGTTTCCTGAGATTGGCAGCAATGACCCAGAAGCCTCTGATGCCATAATAAACCACCTCAGGGTTGTTAATGTAATTATTGCATGGATTTATTTAAATTTAATCTAAAACAGAAGATTCCAACCAAGGCGGTTTTATCATTTGATACATATATTTGTATATATAAATGTCATAGCTAGAGATACATAGTTTTGGTTTGAACCATCTGTTTCAGATTCCATTACTCTTCCCAATTCTTCACCCCACCCTGTAAGCACGTCCTTCGCCATGTGACTTTGCAATTCATCCTGCTACAGGGGGAATATGTCTCCCCATCCCATCAATGTCAGGTCACATGACTTCTTTTGGCCAGTAAGATGTAGGCAGAGTAACAGTGTACTAGTTCTGAGTCTAGGACTTAAGAGTTATGGTGTTTGCTCTCTACCATCTTGCACTTTTGCCATCTCTGCAAGAAGAGCATGTGCCAGGTAGCCCACTTGTCCATGGAGAATGAGAGACACATAGACCTAGACCCAACCCACAATTGGAGTCAGGCCCAGTTGAGCACAGTCTAGATTAGCTAACAACAAGTGACCCACAGGTGTGTATGTAAGAAATAAGTGCTTGCTGATATTTTGGAGTAGTTTGTTATACAGCATTATTCCAGCAAGTGCTGACTGATACACTATCTGAGCACATTTCTCTGTCAACCCAGCTCATAATGTACAATCTACTATCTAAAAGAACATCCATCCCATCTCTCTCTATCCCCTTACCCTTCTTCTTCAGAGCATTTATTAACAACCTGAAATATTATATATATATTTTTGCTCATGTTTTTATTCCCTTTCTCTCCCCAGTAAAATGTAGTTTTATGATGTCCAAGACACTGTTTTTTTCCTTGCTATAAATGCCCAAAGCTTTGGTAGGTGTATAGTGGGTGTTAAATAATTATGTGCAGAACGGATGTATATAGTCTTTTTTCTCCTTACTTAATATACTTCTTATCTAATGTATGTTCCTGTGTGCAGCTCAATGACTTTGCAATAGACAATGTTGAGGAAGAAGGAAACATTTTGTGGAGAAAAATCTGGCAACAGGAGGACTCGGAATCTTGTCCCTGATGAAGGATCAATTATTTCTACCCAATGGGCCAATGATGGTTGGGGCCCTCCGAAACCACAGCAGGTCTCCAGAACTGTGACAAGCCAGCAGGTGGCTTGGCCAGTGCCATCCAATATAACCAGGACACAGTTAAATTTCTGTACACTATATCAGAGGCTGTCCCCAACTTCGGGAGGTTTCTCTGTGTGTCAGTTCACTGGGGGGAACTTCAAAGGGACTTATGTGGCTTCCAAGAGCTGTCAGAATGTTTGACTCTCTGGCATTGTGCCGGCGTCGCACGTTAATTAAATTATATGGCAGAAACACCACAATGTCAAGGTCAGATATTACAGCCGTCAAAGCCCAACATTAGGCACGGTATTTTAGAGCATAGAGCAAAGTATACCTTTAAACAAATTCCTTTATCTTTCCCCAGTCCTCTCCTGCCTCTGGCTCTTAGGACATCACCATTCAACACTTCCTATGTGAAGAACATCCCAAAAAACTTTGTCCAGAGGCAACAAGACTCTCTGTGCCTTGCCAGACAGTGGAGATTCATGGGTCATACCTTCTTGTTCCATCTGACTTCAACTTTGTGACCTTGGTTGGGTCTTTATGAGCCTAGACATCACCCTGGGGGAGAACATATTCTTTCTGAGTCTGTTGTTAAAGCATATGCTAGCTCTTTCTTCTAAGATGGTTCTATCAGCAGGACAGCAACTAGTCAGGCTATAAAAGAGAGGGGGGAGGAAACTTTCCCTCCGAATGTCTTTTTAATAAGCACAGCTAGAAACTCTCCATGAGTGTGGAAACTGTCCATGAGCAGTCCTTGCCACTTACATGCTGAGCACAGGCAATCCTCTATGTTAGGCAAGGAACGATTATGAAGCCACATTCCTGGTTTCCTTGGACCTCTGTCGTGGTTACCAATGAAAACTCAGAGGTCATTAACTCAGGGCCACATGACTTATATGTGATCACCAAAACAAAGGTGATACCAAATGTGTTTAAGTCTCAAGTCTCCTTAACACCTAGAAAGCACTTTCTATATGCCAGGCACTATTTTATGTGCCTTATGTCCATCAACTAATTTAATCCTCTTAACATTATGGCATACATTGCATTATTTCTCTCCATTTCATGGATGTGCAAAGTGAGGTGGCAAGAGTAACTGCCTAAGGTCACACAGCTGGTCAAGTGGCACAGTCAGGTTTCAAACTCAAGCAGACTGGCTCCCCCATACAAACTACCATGTAGTCTTTATTTTATTTTATTTTTTTGATGCAGAGTCTTGCCCTGTTGCCCTGGCTAGAGTGTAGTGGTGTCAGCCTAGCTCACAGCAACCTCAAACTCCTGGGCTCAAGCAATCCTCCTGTCTCAGCCTCCCAAGTAGCTGGGACTACAGGCACATGCTATCACACCCAGCTAATTTTTTCTATTTTTAGTAGAGACGGGGTCTTGCTCTTGCTCAGGCTGGTCTTGAACTTCTGAGCTCAAGCGATCCTCCAGCCTCGGCCTCCCAGAGTGCTAGGATTACAGGCATGAGCCACCGTGCCTGGCCATATCCACAAGCTTTATTATAAATGCCTGCTATATACACAAGTCACACTTACAAGGGGTTAGGGGTTAGGAGGAGGGGGGATGAACAAGCAAGCAACATATCTACGAGGGGGGTAAAGTATTCCTAAGTAACATTTGAAGATAAAATAATTCAGATCTTTGAAGGGGTTTTGAATTCTTTCCAAGGACAGGCGTGTTGAATAAATATAGCGCTTTTGAAAATCTGCCTTCATATATGGGTGTTCATTGTACTGCTCTTTCAACTTTTCTGTGGGTTTGGAATTTTTCAAAATAAAGTTTTAAAAATAATCAGCCTTAATAGACTATCTTGGGAAGGGTGAGCAGGAAACTGGGAGCAGTGGTTGCCTGCAGAGAGGCAAACTGAGTGACTGAGAAATGGGCATGAGAGAGGCACCGAACACACCCATTTATATTCTTTGAATTGTCTGCCACGTGCATGTGTTAACCATAACATCTGCCATGAACTTGATGCTGTCTGGGTGGAGCCTTGGGAAAGAAAGCACAGAACCCCCAGCTCTCAAGTGCCTGTTCAGCAGGTCAGCTATTTGGAGTTTGAGGGAGTCTTTGGTTATCCAGCTGTAAGTGGAAAGTGAGCAGAAATACATCATGCCCCCTCTGGCTTAAAAAATATGTGCCTGAGGAGTAAAACTAAAGGCTGCTCTTTCTTCTGGCTTTAGCATGAGCACAGTGAGGGTTTCAGCTTCGTGGGGCTTATCTCTCTTGGGGAGACTCTACATTCTCTAAGGAGGGGCCTGGGTTCTGGTAACTGGAGTCTCCCCAGCCACCCCCAAAATCCATCTACAAGCACAGTGTGGGGCAGACAAGGGGGGCTCCTGCAAATGCCTGTTGAATGACTGACTAAGCCATGCTCACCATCCAAGAGGGACCACGTGGCCTGATGTCCTCCCCATTTATGTGTGTGGGTAACTCTTGGGACATGGATGTCACACTTATGACAAGCAAGCAGTGCTTTCCAGCCTTGGCACACATAGAATATGATATCTTTATGGTGCACAGGGTAAACAGTGACCAAGTATTCACAATTGCCCATCATGGCCTGAAGCTACCAGGCAGGGAACTTGGGTCTCCCCCAGGCCAGTCTGAGGGGCTGGGGGATCCCACTCTTGGCCCACTGGCAACCCACTTGCTGTTGGGAAGCTCTGGCTTAAGAGATTTTGGAGGCCATTCCTTGGCTCTTGGCACTAGCAACCAAACGGGGAGGTGGTGGTGTGAGAGGGCTGCCAAGGGGCAGCAGGGCTTCCTGGGGCTCAGGCTTGCTCTGGGGTGTGCCCAGGTTTGGGGGGCAATGGGGCCTGAGCAGTGGGCTAGAGAGGGCATGCTGCCAGCTCTGGCTGGCCCGGAGCCAGGAAGTCTGACTGAACTTGGGCCAGCCCTGTTGGCCCACAGACTCTGTAAGCTGAACTGCTCCAGCGCTCCTTGGCCTCTTTGTTTTCACTTCCCCACAGTCTCCCTTAGTGTTTAGGAATGTGCTTTGAAGGTTCCAGCGTGTTTCGCCTCTGCTAAGGGAAACCAAGAGCAGAGGCTGGGCCCAGGCCAGATGGCTTGAGGAAGGGCACCTGTGATCACACTGAGAGCGCCCCAAGGGGCAGGTGGAATGCGGGGGGGCACGTAAACCAGCCCCCTTCTCTGCTGGGAGACTCCACGTGCAGTGCTAAACCTTGGAGATTCTCAGGTTTGTTTTGTTAAGGGAGGCAGTATTCCCTTACCAGCTCCCCCAGAGAGCCTACATTTGTCCAGGAGCTTTTAGGGATAAGCTATGCTCTTCTGTTTGTCCAGGGCAAGAGAGAGAACTGCAGTGCATGGTGTTCCAGCTAGAAAAGTTGCTTCCTCCATTTGCATTAGAATAATTTCCCTGGCCTGCCTTGGGAAACAAAGTCAGGCCCTCCAAGGAAGGGGAAGTGAAGGGCCCAGGCCCAGATGACCTCTCTTACATCCTCAGCCCTGGAAGGATAATCTCGCAGGCCCAGGTAGGACTTCGCTCAGGTGGGACAGAGTGGTCGTTTGCTACAGGCTGCCTTCTGGCTTCACTGCCCACCTGTTAACCCTGATGTGGGCTGCATTTAAAAGTGGAACCCTGTGAGTGACTGGCTTCCTTCTCCCCTTCCCCAAACCCCTTTCCCATTGTCCTTCATGGCCTTTGTTACCAGGCACATAAAAGGACATAGTCTCCCCTGCTCAGTCCTTAGAAGGCTCAGAGTTCTTGTGGCCCCATATGCCCAACATAGTGCTTTACACACAGCAAGTACTTAATAAATGCTAAATGACTAAAATACTAAGTCTCTTCAGTGACAAAGAGCACTCTGGGTCTTTCTCTATACAGAAGTAGCTTTCCTCCTCTGATTCTGTTTCCTGAAGTAGGGAGCTCTGGGTTCTGGTCTCACTTTTGCCACTAATATGTCACCTTGAACTGATTTCACCCTCTGAAATGATTTCCTCCACTGGGTTAAATAGGGCTCAACGAAAGACTCTTCTACAAGATCTGCACACATTCTTGTTTGCCAGCTGTCACTTTAGTGCCAAGTCAGGTCATTTTGATTCTGCCTGGACCCGGGTCCTAGTGGGGACCCTAGTCTTCAGTTGAGGACTCTCCCCTACTCCTCCACGGTCTGTTTAGCTTCACAACACACACCTAGTCCTTGGACTCTTGACATATCTGTTCCTTTCTGTCCCCACAGCCATTTATACAGCTCCAGGTCCTGCATGTGATGGGGCCGTGGCACACGAGCAATAACTCTAATGCCACAAGGGCACGCGAGTCATTTTTCTGCAGCCAGCATTGTCTGTTCGGAGCTACAACAGGCCTCCCTCCTGCCTGGTGACACAGGCCCTGTTTAGATATGTGTGCGCTATGGATTTTTTTTCTTCTCGATTTCCATTTCTCCTTGATTTCAGAACCAGCGTTAATGTGCACTCCAATGCTCTGCTGAGGGTAAGCAGAAAGTGCCATCACAGGGATGCCTTCCTCCTCTCTCAGAAGATTCACTTTCTCTGCCTAGGTAATGACTACCTTTTCCTCCCAGCTTCCTCTCAGCCTAAGTATATTTAGTGCATGTTGCCCTGGATAGAGTTTAATTAGGCACCAATGCACCCAGGGGCAAAAACCAAGGACCCCTCTCGGGTTGAGCAAATGGGGCCCAGGCCCAACGCAGGAGCCTGCAGCCAGCCTCCCCTGGCTGGTAAGTGACGGCTGCCGGCAGGTAGGGGAGGTTGTCCATTCTCCGCTAATGATTGCCTTAGGCGCCAAGTGATGGAAAATCCAGGCGGGCTGGCGAGCTGCAGGGCGCAGCCAGGGACAATTGTATGGACCAGTTTAACATGGCTTCGGGAGGGATGGCAGGAGGAATGCTGTGTGTGTGTGTGTGTGTGTGTGTGTGTGTGTGTGTGTGTGTGTTTTCTGGTCTCCCTTCTCTCCCCTCCCTGCTGCCTTTCCCTCACTCTCACTTTCAGTTTTCTCTTCTGTTTCTAGCCCACGCGAGTTGAAATTAGAAAGGTCTTTGAATTCATTTATTTGTTTTAATAAAAGCAGCATTTCTAAGCAGCATATTTGCAGCAATTGAGTGTTAAACTAAACACCAAGCCAACTAAATGTGTTAGGGGGAAATGAAAAGTCAGTTTACAAGAAACATATAATTAACACGTTCTTTGACTTTCCCTAAGCCTTTGTCTGTCTGGGGACAAGACAGAGGAACTATAATCAACTTTAATAAAATGAAAGATGGTATCGAGGCAAAGGGGGAACAAGAAAGTTTGGAGTAGAAAACAAAGGCCAAAGAGGGGATTCTTGAGTTATAATAAATATGTTAAATAAATCTTTTGTTTCCTTATTTTTAGTCAACAGCCATTTTCTCCCTCCCAATCCGAAGGCTCCAGTTTGCATTGTACCTGTTAACAGCGACGGAAGCTGAGACCTGGAGGGGGGAGGGGAAAGGTGGTACAAGGAACCCGCAGGAGACACATGAGAGTTTCAGGAGACTGATAAATCCAGGCTAATGGAAATTACTATTGCACAACACCAGAGTCTTCACGTGGCCTGACTTCCAATAAACTGCTCCCCTCCTCGCCCCTTGGAGAAAGTGAAATAAGACATTAGACTTTCAATAATCTCATATGGTGATGATCAATCAAAACCCAGAGGAGAAGGCCAATTTATAGAAATTGTATCTGCTTCACTGGGCAGCTGGAACCAGGGAGCTGAAAAGAACACTGTGCTTGCCTTTGATGTGTGAAGTTGCCCCAAAATGACAAACGCCAAAAAACACTGCGAGTACACATGGGGTCTTTTCAAAGGGAGGGTACTCGGGAGAGGCCTGTGTTAGGCAGATCACTGTAGGGCCCCGCAGGCACATGTTTAGGCCACATCAAAGCTATTTCTTTTTATTATCTGTTGGCTATTTTAAGTTGGAGTTTCCATCTTTCCTATTTGTTTTATCACCAATGAAGTTTATTTACTGAATTAACTTTTAATGGCCCCTCCACTTTGTTCTTCAAAGTTGGCTTCTAGGTCTTGGGCCTTTTTAGCCAGGACCCCTCCTGCCTCGGTGATCGCTAGCCTTTGTGACCGCTCCCCATCCCTGCATCCCAATCCTGGAGGTGAAGGGCTCAGCCTCTGTTAACTCCTTGCCTGCTGGTGTCTTTTCTCTATAGCTACTAATCACCTCCTTTTGATCACTGCCAAGTTCTCAGGTTGAAGGAAGGAGAAAGGACCTCTTGACCATTCTGGCTGGCTTTCCACATGAGCCTGAAAATGTCGACAAATTTGAAACATCTGCCGGGCTGCTTTGGTCTGATTGCTAAAATATGCCGACCTCAAGCCCCCTCCCCCCCGCCCCTTTTAATCTGTTTCATATTCACAAATTAAGCATTTAGTCTGGGTAATAAATCAGGGCGGTTTACGAGGCTCACACGAGACAAACAAGCGAGAAGGGCGCAACACAAGCCTCTGGAAGCGAAGTGCACGGAGCTGCCAGGAGTCGGGAGCTCCCCGCTCTCGAATGCGAAAAGCAGCCCAGGCGCGCCCCGACACGCCGCCAGCACCCACACTTTGGCCGGTCCCAGAGCGGGCGGGGTGGAGGGTGCAGGGGAGCAGCCCCGGCCTGAGCCCACACCCCAGGAACCTTCCGCGCAAACCCGCGGCGCCCGGCCCGCCCCAGCTCAGAGGCAACTCGGCGCCCCCGCCCCGCCAGGGAGTGGCCGCTGGCAAAGGCGACAACCTCACCCGGCACACACCCTGTGGTGGGCCCATTAAGCTTCTCTTAGCCCAGAAGGCAGGATCCCCTTCCCCCACCTCTTCCATCCGGCTGGGCTCGGCCTTAAAGATCCCAGACTCACACTCAAGATAAGCAAAAGATCCCCGTCCACGTCCACGTGTGACCTCCACTAAGCCTAGGCGCTACCCCCTCCCCGCCCCAATCTCTTCGCGTTGCCTCCTCCCAGGTTTCGGTCCCAGCAGCCACAAAGCTACTTTCAGATTCAGACGGGGGCGTGGGGGTGGATCTCCTTTAGAGTGGATCAAGGCTTAAGAGGGACTTGGGGAGGGGAGCAAAGGCTCAAACAGGGCCCAGCCTCCGCAGCAGAAACCCCGGCCCAGGCTTTATCGACCACCCAAACTCAGGGGGCTCCAATCTGTGTGCTTCCCGCCCTCCCTTGTGCAGCAGAGAGAAGCAGACCTGGGGCAAGGGGTCTAGGGCCAGTCCCAGACTAGGGCCTTGGGAGACTCCGGTGGGGAGGGTGGCTCCCGGGTCACCTCGACCAGGCCTCAGTCGTCCTGCTATGCTTAAGTTCCCTATCGACCGATGTATTCGATGCTATCGTGGGACGCAGCGGCGGAGAGGCGAAGGGCGGGAAATGGGGAAGCCCGAGCAAGCAGCCCACCCCCGACCTAGGGGAAGGCATAGGAACAATTCCCCACCCCGCAACACACGGAACACACGTCGCCCTTCCTCTTCCCCTAGCACACATTCCGACTGCGAAAGCCATTACCGCCGGCGCGCGAGAGACTTTTTAAATATTTACAGCCCGCTCTCCGCACGGTAGCCTGATCCATCTTGTGGGCGCGGAGGAGGGGCGCGGGGCTCCGCTCCGGCGGAGGCGCAGAGCCCGGGCGGGGGGCGCCAGCCGCCTCCCCCTGCGGCCCCAGGTCCTCCCGGAGCCCCCACCTCGTCTCCCCTCAGATGGGGTGGGGGCCCTGAGACTGCGTGCAGCGCAGCCGGGACCCTGCCAGGGCCGGAGCGGGCGGGGGGACAGCGTCTGGGAGGAGGGAGGGCCAGGAGGCTGATTTAAAGGTTCTCACCGGGAAGCGAGCGAGGCACAGACCTGAGAGCCGCCGCGCGGTGAAATCCGAGGAGCTCTCTTGGCGAGGAGGGGCTGTCAGAGGCCATTTATCTCTCGCCAGAGTGGAGGCTCGGCTCCCACACCGCCCGCGAGTAACAATGGCAGCGATCAGCAGCTCTGCACGCGCTTCAGTGCATGAATGGATTGCGGAAGATGCCTGCGCTCCGCTCGGCTCAGGCGGCTCTCCGAGCGCCCCCTCTCCGCCCGCCGCCCCCGCCCCCGCGGCCTCCCTCGGCCTGCGGGCGCCTCGGGGTTCGCAAGTTGGGCCCCGCGGCGAGGTCACTTTCACCCAGAACCCCCGCCGCGGTTCCCAGGGCCTTGGCACCTCGCCACCGAGTGTCATTAGGGGCTGAAATTTGACACAAGTTTTCTCGGCCTCCCTGACGCAGACATCTCCGCCGGCCCCCTCCCTCCTTCGATCCCCTGGCCCTCGCGGCAAGTTTACTTTCAAGGAGTTCGACCGTGTTTCCGCTGCAAAGGCCCGCGGCGTGCGGGACCGGGGGCGGGCTCGGAAGGGTGCCTTCACCTGTTTGGTGGCCTGGGGTGTTCGCAAGTCCCCTCTGGCCCCCATCCCAAGCACCCAAGGGCAACGCTCTGCCCCCCCCACACACACACACCTTTTGGGTGGCTAATCCACCTAGAGTCCCTGCAATGGGAACTTACACATGCACTCTGGACACACACACACACACACACACACACACACCCGCCCCGACCCACATGTCCCTCCAACTTTCGGGTCAGCTGCAGAACCGTGTACCCAATACTCCTGGGCGGCTTACGGTCTTGAAAGTTGGGAGAGCGCCACAGACCGCGAGGTCCGCCACAGAAGTGTTCCCCCGCAACTATGCAAAGTAGGTCTCGTAAAAGATCCCCTCCAGTTTCGGCCTAGGGCTGAGAGCATCGGAAAACGCACAGTGAGGGATACCCCAAGGCCTCTTGAGTTTGAATTTGCTCTGGTTAAGCTAAACCAGAACCCAGGGTATATTTCTGTCTGGGGGGGTCACCGAGCCGAGGATGCGTCAGCGGGCTGAGGGGGGGCAAGAGGCGGGCACTCGCAGCGATCCTAGGGCAATGCGAAGTAGCCCGCGGGAAGAGGAGCGATCCTAAGGCAATGCCAAGTAGCCTGCGGGAAGAGGCCAAGCTGAGCCGAGGTAGCAAGAAGACTGACACACGTGCGCAAAGACGCACTGGGAGAAGGCAGAGCGCGACCCGCGGACCCAGGAGACTGGCGAGGACAGGCGAGAAGCTGGCAGCGAGACAAAGCGGGAGGAGAGAGCCAGGGAGGCTCAGCCGCAGACCTGGAAACGAAGGCAGCAGCAGCCGCCCGAGCCCCAACGCGGAGGAGTGCGCAGCCAGGCCCAGCCTGGCAATCCCCCCGCCCCCCCCCCCCCCCCGGCGGCGGTTCACTAGCCTAGGGACGCGGACAGGGACTCTTGGGGCGGGGCCTTTTGCCAGAGCTGGGCTGTGGCGGCCTGGGCCAGCCTGGCAAGTTTGCTTGGGCCTTCCCAGCAGATGGTGGGGTCCTCGGGGTGGTCTTCACGAATCCAGACCCCTTTGGTCTCTGTCCCTCCCTAAGCTCAGGACAAAGGTAATGTGGGTCAGAGGAGCTCAGCATTTTCTCGGGGCACAAGCTTGGTCATCGAAGAGCTCCTGTCTCCACACTGAGGGCCTCGGGCAACTGTTTATCAGACCTGGTGGCGCTGGAGGGCCCCCACCCTCCACGGAATTTCCATTTGGCCTTCCCGGTAGCAATACCCTGAGGGCACTGGCCAAGCCCTGGCCTTCCAGCAATTGGGAATCATGCAGGACTTGCCGAGAGGAGGAGCAGCGTAAAGTGGGAAGAGGCTCTCAGACTCAGGTTCTCTGCAACCCTCCCCACAATGCCCACACACTGGGCCCATCAGCGCCCCCCACTCACTCCCCGCCTCCCCGTCCCCGCAGGCTCTGCAGCCTGGAGCAGCCGCGGAGCGCGCCTCTTCTCCCTCGAATGAAGCCCGGCGCTTTCCTGCGACTGCTGGCTTTGCACACACTGGCTGCACCCACCCCCACCACACGAGCACACAGAACACACAGCCGTTCTGGCCCTTCCTGTCTCCCTGCTGGGCGGCCTCCAAACCTGACTGCCCAGCCCGAATGCAGAGTGGAGGCAGATCCGGGAGCCTGGGAGATCAAGCAAAGATGGCCAAGGAAGTGGAGGAAAGCTCCCTCAATGGGGGAAGGGCTCGTGTCTGAGAGAGAAAGAAGGCCGCCAGGAGACACAGCCTGCAGGAGAGAGGGAGTATAAAGGGAAAGCCAACACTAATCCCTCAGCCTGCCTACGTGGGGCCTGACAGTTTACAAAAGCCTTTTCCCTGAATATTATCTCATTTGCTGCGCGCCAGCCTCACCACTGGGCTGTGAGGGAGGTAGGGCAGATAGCATTACCCCCATTGGCAAAGGAGGAAAATGGGGTCCAGACAGGTTAAGAGAGGTCTGTACTAAGGTCACAGAGCTAAGAGTGGTAGAGAAGTCCCAAGGCCGGGGGTTTCCTGCCCTGAAGTTCACTTTCCTGTTCAATAGCTGTTGTATGTGTGTCTGAGCATGTATCTGTGTGAAGGGGAAGGGGGATTGCTGCACAGGAATGAACAGTCCAGTTAGGGAAGTCCAGGAAGGAAGGATACAGCCCCACACCTCTTCCTCTGCCTGGGTCTCATACAACAGCCCCTGCTCTTTTCCACAGCAGCCTGGAACCGGCCCACAACCCGCTTGGCTCGGGGGAGCTGTTAGTGCCTGGCTGTCCCTCTGGCAGTGGCTATTCCAGAGATCTTGCATCCTCTGCTCTGCTCTGCTCTGCTCAGCTCTCCTCTCTGCCTGTCATCCCCGCCCCCAGCCCTCGGCTGCAGGATGCCTTGCGTCCAACTGTGGTTTCCGGGCAATAAAACAACTATTAAAGTCTCAGGCACGGCTGGTGATTTGCATCACATCCTCTCGTGCATGGATTCAATATTTAATACACAATATTGAATACGGATATTAAAAATCAATAGCTGGGGACCCCTGGGGAGGCAGCACAGTGTGATCCTGCTTCGGGAACACAACCAGCTCCTCTAAAAAGACAGGAATGGCAAGTTCAGCCAAACTGAGCCCAGCGCCAGGGGAAGTGAGGAGTAGCGGATGCATATCAGCTTCCTGATAATCTTAACAGCACCATTCCCAAATTGAGCGAAAGGGAGACCAAAGGAATGGTATGCCCCTCGGCCTTACTAGTTGCAGGGTGGGATTGTGGGGAGGTGCAACTTGTTTCCAAGCAGTCCACCAGCCAGGTGCATAGTATGGCTTTTTTTTGTTGCTGTTTGCACTTTGGTTTGGTTCTAGTCTGAGGCTTGCATGCAGGCACTCAACTCTTCCTACCATGATGGCTCCTTCCCTGGCCTCATGACATCTATCACCATAGGCCCCATGGGGAGCTCTTGGCATAAGCTTTCAGGGAGATGGAACAGGAATTCCAATGGTGTAGGATATTTTTGGCACAGTAAAAGAAATATGAAATGCCTGATACCAGGCTCCAAGTTGCAGGGTCTTCTGAACAGAAATCCTCAGGCCTTGTAACCCACCTCAGAGCCTGGTGTTGGCTGGGTGGTGACAGAGGAAAGGGGACAAGAAGGAAGCTGGGGCATTGAAGCATTCCTGCTCCAGCCAGAGCCAGAATCCAGCTTGTCTGGGCCGGGTGTGGTGGCTCACGCCTGTAATCCTAGCACTCTGGGAGGCCCAGTCGGTAGATTGTTTGAGCTCAGGAGTTGGAGACCAGCCTGAGCAAGAGCGAGACCCCGTCTCTACTAAAAATAGAAAGAAATTAATTGGCCAACTAAAAATGTACAGAAAAAATTAGCCGAGCATGGTGGTGCATGCCTGTAGTCCCAGCTACTCAGGAGGCTGAGGCAGGAGGATTGCTTGAGCCCAGGAGTAGGAGGTTGCTGTGAGCTAGGCTGATGCCATGGCACTCTAGCGCCGGCAACAGAGTAAGACTCTGTCTCAAAAAAAAAAACAACGTAAAGAGCGAACTCCCGGGAATGTACAATTATCTTCTCAGGCCTAAAGAGGAACACACATTACACTCTTCTTCATCAGAACGCAGAAATACACTAAACAGAAACATGGTCCTCACAAACTGACAGGGTAGGAGTGAAGAATAAATGTCTGTGAGAGGATTCTATTTTTTTCCACTGCAGAAAGAGAAGAGAAGCTGACAATGGGAGACACACTTAAGTTATTTGATTAGAAGGGCCTGGAGATTTTAGATGCCAAAATCTAGGTGAACTGGACCCACTGAAGTGCCATCCGAGACACCAAGTTACAGTGATCATTTTATAGATTCTCTTTTAATCATAGTGCAAATCAATATGGATTAAGTTGGAAACCTTGCTCTGGTTATAAATAGATGGAGAGAACACCTCAGGAAAACCCCATAGAAGTAATTTGGGTAAAAGTTAGAAATGAAGGGAAGAGGTGTTGGAAAATGACAGTTAATGAGCCTGTGGCCTCCACTCTTTGTTCCCTAACAGTTGTCAGAGAACTGTCAAAGCGAGGGAATAGGCGCCCCTCTCAGAACTGTCACAGGAAAAGTAGATGCTCTCTGGCTGCTACAGGTATCCTGGATGGTGGTTCCTACACCCAGCCTCCTGGGAGTTGGCCTGTATTTATGTGTTTCCAGGCTGTGGGTGCAGCTACTTTCATAAGATTGAGCCCGGGCTTGTGAAACCCACTAGCAAAAGTTCTACTCAGAGAAAAAGAGGTTCTAAGGAAATGTTGGATATTAGGCAACTGCTCTAGCATCACCAACAATGTGTTTCTGGGTCCTTCAGCCCTATCAAATTGCTTCACTTCTCCCCACCTCAGCCATTGGGCCAAGTTCTGAGCCTCCTACAGACCCATACAGACCTGACAGTTTGCACCTAACACATATGTGGCTAGGGCTGTGGCACTAGCTTAGAACTGACCCAGCTTGGGGGAAGCTGCACTTCCAGAACCCACTGAGGGTGACATGTCACCCCAGACCCACCTGGTACTCGAAACCAAGAGGGAAAGCAGCCTTGTGGCGTTTGGGTGGGCTAGGCCCAAGGTGTAGGAACGTTCTGCTGCAGGAGGGACCTACACACCAAGTTCCAAATGCCTGAGTGTCCACAGGGATTGGGGGCAGGGCAGGAGGGAGGGGGTATCTTCCTGCTTCCCACCACACCACCCTTCTGTAATGTTTTCCTGGAACGAACAGAAGTTGTTTGCGGAGTTATTCTTGAAGCCTCTCCGGGACTGGGACTGTCAATACTCCCTGGTGCAAGACAACGAGGACGATGGCATTCTGCCGGAGGATCCCCTGGATAGTACCACAAGCCTCAGATTCTGGCATGAAGCCTCAGAGTTCCGATAAGAGTCTACCTTCTTTCCTACGACCCGAAGAAAAACACCCTCGGAACTGCTGGGGTGAATGCGGAGGCCGAGGCCAGGTTAAGCAGAGAGATGGTCCTCACCACCACCAAGTTGCGGGCCGAGATAACAGCTGTGGGAGGGGGAGGGGGAGCAGGCAGCCACGACTGAACGGTTGCGATCTAGAAAATTCAGCAAGAGGCCGAGCCGCCGCCGTGGCGGCGGCGGCGGCTCCAATTAGCTGAGCAACTGGGAAGGCAGAGAGAGAGGCTGCGGCCCCGCCGATCGTGCCCGGGGCGAGCAAGCAGGCGGGGGCGCAGGGCTTCGGAGCTGCCCCGGCGGCCCTCACTGGGCCCCTCCCGCGAGCTCTCGGAGCGCGCCTGGTGTTTACACACTGTCCTTCCGACACGGGATCAAGTTTCAGGCCGCGCTGGAGGCGCCGGGGGCCGGCCACAGGCCCGGGAGAGGGAAAGAGCTGGAGCGGGATCTAAGGCAGAGCTGCGCGGACGAGAAGGCCAGGCGCGCGTGGGCACAGCTAGTGCAGCGGTTCCCCCAGCGGTGGGATGGGGAGAAGTACACCGGGCAGGGGTGGGCAGGGGCAGGTGGGGCTGCGGGGCGCTATCCAGAGAGAGAAGCACCTCCAAGTCGCGAGAGTGGAATCCTGCGCTCACTTGGGCTGGGGAACTTAGCCTTGGGAGGGGACAGGCGGTACGCTCAGAACCCCGGCGCGCAGACTGCCTTGAGCGCCCCTAGTGAGCTCTTCACCCCTCCCCCCCCCCGCCCCTTTGACTCACTACCCGATCCCATTGTTGTGGGGAGGGGGTCTGTGGGCAGGAGGAAGATATTGGAGACCTCGAGCTTCCCAGCGCGCCCTGGCACCAACGCTGCGGAGGCCTCGGGCCGGGTGCCGAAGGGCTCGCCGCTGCGCACCTCTTCTGAGCTGGCAGCCCGCGGGTGCCCCACGCTGTCAAACGGCGGTGGGTGAGCTTCCAGCAACACAGACACATTGTAAACAGCCGCGTGCGCGCCCTCCCCGCCCAGGCTGGGAACCTCACCCAAACACCATGTCGCCTTCTCTCTGGCTACCGGGGGAGGCTTTTGTTACTGAGCCTGGGGAAAAAGGGCCCCCACCCCACTCCCAGGCCACTCGGCCCCGAAGCAAGTGTTCTGAACCTGCAGGGGTGCGGGGTGCTGCGAAGAGAGAAGGGAGTCAGCGCCTGCCCCCTCCCCACTGAATGTCTGCTTTGTTCCGGAAAACAAGGGAAGCATTAGGCTGCTGCCCCCGGGGAAACACAAAACTTCTTTTTGAATCTCGGGAAGGGAAGGGCGGTTGACTGCGTTACGGAGCTCCCGAGACAGACTAAGGAAGGGGAAAGCCGAGAGGGCGGGAGGAGACAGGAAGACTTCCGAGAGAAGCCGACTGACAAAGTGCGGGGAAAGCCGGTCAGGGTGACCGGCCCGAAGACCCGAGAACTCGACTCGGCGCGAAGGTGCCGCGCGAGTTCCAGCGAGCAGCCGGCTCGGCCAAGTGGCGCCTGCCCAGCCGGCGGCCGTGCCAGCTTCCTGCCCTGCCCAGGACCGCGGAGCAGTCGGGGACGCCGCCGCAGGCTGGCCCGGAATTGCAGGACGACGGGAGGGGGGGAGTGCGGGGGGCGCCAGCCTGCAAGTAAACTCCGAGAGCTTTCTGTACCCCCGCCTCGAGAGTGGGCCCGTACCGGTGTCTGTGGGGCATCAGCTCCCCGCTTTCAACCTTGGCTGCGGGGGGTCGTGGGGGAGCAAAGGTCCGGGGAGCTCCCCCTCACGGAGAGTGGGGGACAGGCTGAGGTGTCTTTGGTCTCATTTGATGACCTCTTGTCCAATCGGCTCCCATCCAGGCTCTGCTGTTCCGAGGGTGCCGGGTCAGTACTACCATGGCCGGTACGAGCAGGCAAAGGGATGAGCGAAGCCCCCGATCGCTATCGCTCCCTTAGCACTACCCGCATCCAAGGAAGGGGAGGGCACCCAGGTTCTGCCCCACCCTACCCCCCCGCGGGGCGATCCCCTCTGCCTCTGAAGCTTAGATTGAGAACAAGGGTTTTCCCCCTTTCTCCTGGCCTCGCCGGGTTTCTAACTTCCTCTAAACCTCCCTCCTTGCTCTGAAAAGCCCCGAGGAGAGGAGCCGAGAGGAAGCACGCCGCTAGTGTGTGAAATGAAGACCATGTGTGGGGACGGCGGCTTCAGAGTGCAGCCGCGGGGTGGGGGGAGGTGGCGAAGGCCCCCTCGCGGCCCGAGGCTCCGGGCCGCGGCAGCCAGCGCCTCTGCTCGGCGTTGGGGACGCGGAACCGCAGCGAGAGGCAGTGGAGAGGCTGGGCTGGCCTCGTGGCGGGCGGCGGGGAGGGGGTGCGGGGCTGCCTCGCCGTGGGGGGCGGGGGGCGGGGACGCAGCCCTGGCTTCCTGGGCCGCAGCTGCGACCGAGGGCGCAAGAGCAGATCGTGCTCGGCGGCGGCGGCTGCAGCGGCGGCGGCGGCGGCTGGGGCCCGCCGCGCTCGCAGCTGAGAATCAACAAAGGGTGGCGGCGGGGGAGGGGCGCCGCCGAGCGTTCGCTGGCTGCTGTGGAATAATAAAAAATAATTAATAATGATAATAAGAGAAAAATCCCCTGGCTTTCATGGCTCTGGGTTTCCGTGTGGCTGCAGCGGGAAGCGCGCTGTCCTTGAGGCGGCCTCTCTTGCCTGGCCTGCCCGCCCCTCCCCCGCCCCCGCCCCCTCCCCTCCCCGGGAACCGGGAAGAGAAAGGTCTGCAGCTGACAAATATTATCCATTCTCCCCATCGATCGCGGAGTGTACAGATGTGAGCGCTTGATGTGCCCGCGGAGCGGCGGATCCTCCCTGCTCGCTCGCTCTCGCCCAGGCTCCGCTCACCGCCCCCCCTCCTCCCCCTTTGTTCTCCTCCCCTTTCCCTCTCTTTAAATAGATTTCAGGGCGCTGCCTGTTGGAGAGCAGCTGGCGATCTCTCCCGAGAGAGGGAGCGAGCGAAGCCCGAGGTGCCCTGTCACCAGCTTCCCCTCCCCCACCTCGTCTTTTTGCTGCGGGCCCACCCCCCACCTTTCTTCAGTTTCCCTAACAGAAAACACCGGGAACACCCACGTCCACTGCACAGCGAGTCTCTAGGAGCCTTTGGACCCCTCGTGCTGTCCCCGTGCTATTCCTTGTGTCTGTATCTGTCTGTGCGGAGGAGGAAGAAGAGCGCAGGGAGGGGACCCAAGGCCGTGGCAGAAGAGCTGAGGGTCGGGATCTTTCCCCGGCAGCAGCAGGGACGCAGGCCGGGTCATGCTAAGAGGGTACAGTTCACCCATTAGGGAAAGTCGGCGGAGGCGGCCCTTTTATTCCTCCTTTGCAGATGGCAGATTAAGCCGGCAGCGCCCGGCCTCAAAGGGGCCGGCTGCTCGGCAAAGGGTTAACCCGTCGGCCGGTAATCGCGGACACGCACACAGACACACGCGCGCGCGCAGCGCGCCCTCCCCACCCGCCCAAGCGCTCGCCACGGCCCGCAGTGCGCCCGGGGCTGGGGGAGTAGCTGGTGGGGGGGACCGGGGGAGGGGCGGGGCGGGCTTAACCAGGCCGCTCGACTGAGCCGGGGCCACCTCGCCGTCTGTCACTTAAATGATTGTCCTCCGCTCCGCTCGGTGCGGTCAGTACGGGCTGTTAACAGGCAGTTGCAATCAGTTTCCGAAAGGTCAGCCAAGGTCCTCCGGCTCTCGCAGACGGAAGGCATTACGAAACTGCTTTTGTATCTGCAGGCACTTTAGAAAAAGAGGCAAGGAGGGGCGCACCGCAGTGCCGCGTGCTGTGAGCCGGGGGAGAGGATCCGGAGTCTCGCGGCAGAGAAGTCCGCGCCCCCACGGCCAGGGTTGGGTGGCTGGTAATATCGCCCGCGTGGTGACCCAAGCTTTCCAGGTCTCGATGGGGAAGCAGGAAGCGGGGGAAGCAGGCGGCAAGGGAAGGAGGAATGGGAGGAAGTGGGAGAGGCGTCCTGGCTCCCCCATCGTCCAGCCTGCGGCCCACACCAGGATCCAGGCGGAGGTGGGTGGCCTTGAGAGGGGGGAGACCCCATTCAGACCCCCAGACCCTCCTGAAGCCTGGAAGTAGGGCGGGTGATGATTGGGGGGAAAAAAGAGACCCTCGCAGAGCGAGCGAGTCCCTGCGCGGTGTCTGAAGACGCTGCTGCCGCCGCCGCTAGAAGTCGTCCATCAGCAACCAGTCCAACCTGCCAGTGATAATGTGCGATCAACACCAAATCACCCCCGCCAGGCGCGATCCATCATCGCAGCGCGCCGCGGGCCCGCGTGAGGCTGACTCGCAGCTGGGGTGGGGGGCGCAGAGCAGGAGGCGGTCGCCCAGCACACCGGGACTCTCCACGCACCTCGCTGCCCCTCTCAGAGGCCTGCACCCTGGCGTTCATAACTCTCTAAGTTCCTCAGCTGCAGAGCGCAAACCCAGTGGCTCCGAGTTCCTGGCGCAGGTCACTTAGGACCTCGCGCGTCCTCCGCGCCCTGCTACCTTAGTCACACCCTGCAAAGCCATCCCTTCGGCCGAGCTGCCCTGCCCATCCCCTCCCCCTCCTCCAGGAAAGCGTAGCTGGCGGGAAATTAATATTTAATATCGTGAAATTGATTAAAGGGCTGGAAGCTGGCGATGGGGTGGGGGGGAAGGGTAGGGGATCCGAGAGTAATTAAAGATCTGAGAGTCGTGGTCGCTCCTTGTCGGCCCTGGCCGCACGTGGTCTTTGTGAAACCGTGGCGTAGTCGGGCGGGGCTGAGCCGGGCGGGCCAGGGGCGGTGGCCCGAACAGCTTAAATTCTGGCCTACGCGGGGGATTGGGGGGGAGGGGCGGAGGGCTGGGGCGGCACACCGCAGGCGGGCGAGTAACCTTAGTGCACCTGGGGCTGCGCGTAGAGCGGTCCTTCCCCTGCCAGCCAGCACCATGAGTCCATCTCGGATTCTGGAGCCCAAGGGTCGGGTGCTGTAGTTCCTCTGCTTGTTCCGCACAGGAGCGCCTTCACCTCCAAGGGGGGCCTTGAGGGCGCATTGCCCCCCCCCAGGCTCCAAGACCCCTCAGTACAGCCTCATTGGGGCCTCTCTCTCGAGGCTGCCTCCTCCCCAACCCCTGACAGAGGTCTTCTGGGTCTCCCAAGCAGCCCTGTGGGAGGAGGCAGTCAGGTCCAACCTGACTGACCCCTGCAACTTCGGGGTCCTAAGGACAAGGTTGCCCGGGGCCCACCCCAGTCCGCACACTCCTGGGGCAGCTTAACTCGTTCAGCTGTGCTGCAGATGGGGCCTGCTGCTCAAAGCGGCTGTCTCCAGGGAGTCGTCACCGAACCAGCTCGGCTGCCCGCCTGTCGTGCCGTTTAAGGTTACTGCGCCTCCCGGGAGGGGCATCGGGGCTGGACAGGGCTGGAGGTGGGTGCAGCTGAGACGCCCTGGCCATCCGAGCTGGCGCTAGGAGAGGAATTCAGTAGGTGCAAGGTCAGCAGTAAGCCGTTGACGCTGGTACGGTTAGAAATCAGATGGTTGGCTCTGTGGTGGAATGACCCCAGCTCACGGAGGCCTGGTTCCAAATGACTGCTTTGAACTTTTTCTTGTATCCCATTTATTTTTTGTTGAAGCCCTCAGTCTGAAAAGTACCAAATGTTCAGAGAGGAGAAAACACACCAAGCTGCGTCCTTGGTCCTAATCAGGGGACCAGGAGGGTCCTCCAGGCTCCAGATCCACTGCAGGAAGGTCAGGACTACTGAGGATTTGGCCCCGCCTTGAGTTTATTGCTGTACTTGAACAAAGTGCCAGGGGCTGCCTAAACTGGGGCGAGAGAGAGGTAATTAAAAGAGGGGCTGCAAAAGGAAGGAAAGGCTGGTGTGGCTGCTGCCCAGGGTGGGTGGAAGAAGTGTTTTCCATAAGAATAACAAGCCCGAGGAAATGTTATGCAGAATGATTTTATTTCACCAAAACAAAACCAAAAAGCTCACATTCAGCCTCTAATGCTGAGCTGATACGCAACATGCAAACTTTGGGTGGAACCTTAAACCAGTAAGAGGTGTCAGCCCAGTTTACAAAGGATAATAGGGAAGCGTTTCTGGGCACTTTTCTGTTCCTACTATTTGTGATTCTACCTGCATAGGCTGCTCCCTTGGGGGGGCGGGGAGCCTTCTGACCTCCCAACCTGAGCCCAGCGGGAGATCACTCAGAATGCACCGCATTCATCAATGCCATTTCTGGTAAATTGGACCTCAGGTTTTGGAGTGTCCTAGGAGGAAGGCAACCCACACTGCGCGCATACCGATTTTAGAGCAAATGTGAGGGGCTGCACACATTCTGTAGCCTTTACTACGTTTACTAGAGAATACTATGGATTGCAAAATCAGAAGTACCAGATTTTCCAAGACATTCCTGATTTCAAGAGCTCTGGGGCCTGTGTCTTAACAGGGCAAGAAGCCGTACCTGCGGGTACCGGTATTGTGGAATAGAACACCAAAAATGTCCCAAGGCTAGAGGAAATGACTTGGGTGTGAGGCCTGCATCCAGTGGTCCCCGCTGGTCCTCTGTCCACCAAGTTTAGTCCGGCAACCATCCTCGCCCCAGTCCTTATCCCAGCCAGAGCCTGTCCCTACCTCTTCGTAACAGGAGTCTCAGGTTGTTTGTTGCGTGATAAAATATCCCTTTAGGGCCCGTCCAGGTAGGGCTCCGAGCTGGAGGCCTGTCTGGGGAAGTGGCAGGACCTGGCCCTCTGGGTCCCCGTGGGCCGAGGAGGAGCGGCTTCCCGCCCGGAGACACCGCGCACACCGGCTGGCGGGGGCTGCCGCCGCCTCTTCCCTGGGCGCGGGCGGTCCGCGCGGCCGCCATCTTGGCCGGGCTGCGCGGGCGGCGCTGCCCCCGGCGGTGGGACCGCGGAGACGCAGGCCGGGCCGAGGCGGCCGCGCGGGCGTTCCCAGGCGGCCGGGGACGCTCCCTCGCGAGCACCCCTCCCTGTCGCGGCCAAGCTGAACCCTGGCCGGGGGCGGAGGGGCGGTCGCCCCTGGTGAAAGCGCGGCCTGGAGTCGCCCTTTCTCGAAACGCCAGAGCGGATTTTAATACCGAGAAACGACCTGTGGTTCCCAGACTCCTGAGATGGTCAGCATGGTATCACCTCTCCAGCGCTAGGGTCCGCGCACTCCAGAACTTGGGCTGTTGTCCCTAACTGCAACCTGCGGAGGCAGCTGGGGTGGGGAGGGGGCCTGTAGCACAGTCCCCACCGTCCAAGGGATTTCCAAGGCATTCTCCGGGCAAGAGAGGATTTGAAAGTTACCACGGGTTAAGACTCTTGATTGGAGAAGACTGTAACTTTCTTTGTCCACTTTTTAGAATTTAACATGCATTTATGGAGAACTTGTAATGACAAGGCACTGTGTTAGGACCTAGGGGAATGCAAAAGTACAAAAGTGTCTTTTTAAAAAAAGACACCTCTGGTCCCCAAGTAATCTACAATCTAGGTGGAAAGGCAGACGTGTAAGTGAACACAAATAAAAGGCAACGTAAGATGAACATAAATAAAGGACATGAATCCTGCAATGAATGGTCTGGGGAAGGACCAATTAATTATTTTTAAAATAACCTTTATTTCTAAAAATGTGGAATCAGTTCTGGGAGGGGATGGGAGGGAGGGTAAAAATTTACTAACACTGGATACTTCCAGGGTTCCAGGGAATAACAGTCATTACTTCTGAAAGGTTGCTGTTTAGGAAAAATGCTAAAAGTTTATTTAAACTAAGCGAAATACCAAGAATCATGAACTCTGGGTTCATTTCTCAGTTCTTGACATTAGCTGGGTGGTGCAGACGCAATTTTCCATCAGAACACAATACCCCATTTGCCCACCACGTTTCATAAAAAGAAAAGTTTGAGAAAATAAAACTAAATGGAAGCTTCGCAAAAGGTTTCATACCTTAAAGGAAATGAAGATTTAAAAAGAAACAAAAAAAGATCAGCCTCTTTGCAGATGGTCTAGATTTGAACATGCAGAAAACTGTCCGAAGATGATTTGTACAGAGGTTGGAAAGTGTGAGAAAGTTAGTGATAGGTCAAAGAAAATTAGGCAAATAAAAAAAAATGAGGCAATTATTAACTCTAGGGGAAAAAAAATCTTACAAGAAAGGAAATGTAATCACTGAAGCCCATTTGCCTCAGCAATGAACCACATATATGTGGTTACAAAGTAAACACTGGGTATGAATTTAATAAGATATTGTAACCTAGTGCTATAGTGAGAATGGGGGAGGGGGAGTTTGGTAGAGAGACCTGAAATCCTCCACCATCCTAGGAGGTCAAGGGATGATAGTTGGCATGGATTACTTAAAAGAAAGCCACATCTACATATTATTTAGAAATATGATGGTATCTACCAGAAGAAACAGGCAAAGGACTGTTTTTTTGTACCAAGCCTTTACATAGTATTTGGCTTCATAAACTTTGGGCAAATATACCTTTGTAAGACATACAAATTAATTTTTTTTTTTTTTTTTTTTGAGACAGAGTCTCGCTTTGTTGCCTAGGCTAGAGTGAGTGCCATGGCGTCAGCCTAGCTCACAGCAACCTCAAACTCCTGGGCTCAAGCAATCCTGCTGCCTCAGCCGCCCGAGTAGCTGGGACTACAGGCATGCGCCACCATGCCCGGCTAATTTTTTTTTATATATATATATTAGTTGGCCAATTAATTTCTTTCTATTTATAGTAGAGACGGGTCTCGCTCTTGCTCAGGCTGGTTTTGAACTCCTGACCTTGAGCAATCCGCCCGCCTCGGCCTCCCGCGCCCGGCCTTTTTTTTTTTTTTTTTGAGACAGAGTCTTGCTTTGTTGCCCAGGCTAGAGTGAGTGCCCTGGCGTCAGCCTAGCTCACAGCAACCTCAAACTCCTGGGCTCAAGCAATCCTCCTGCCTCAGCCTCCCAAGTAGCTGGGACTACAGGCATGCGCCACCATGCCCAGCTAATTTTTTCTATATATATTAGTTGGCCAATTAATTTCTTTCTATTTTTATATAGTAGAGACGGGTCTCGCTCTTGCTCAGGCTGGTTTCGAACTCCTGACCTCGAGCAATCCGCCCACCTCAGCCTCCCAGAGTGCTAGGATTACAGGCGTGAACCTGGTGAGAATTCCCAGGTACCAAAATATAACTAATATCCTCTCAAAGGATCTTCCTTCAATATATCCAACTCAAATTACCCAAAGTGTGGAAGGAAACAGGGAGTGAGGTGAATGAATTTAGGGCTCCTGGTCTTCCCTGGTTTAAGGGAAAAATAAGTCATCTAAATTTGCCCTCCTAAGGAGAAAGGCTGGTTATGGCTTTATCCTAAAAATACCTTTCAAAGTATCAATGGAATTCTCAGTAGCAATACTGCCCAGCTTAGAAATGCACAGAGTCTAAGCTGTTCTAAAAGGTGTATTAAGAAGGCTCCCGAATACCTCCCCAACCAGCCCATTGCTGACACTAGAAAAGTTCCTCTTTGGAATTGTTTAATTTTGACTGGGAATTGCTTTCTCTAAGTGATCCTCTACTTTTTAATGCAAATTATCCTCATCTATTACACATCAGTGTGAATTTAGTTCACCGGTAACTTGTTAGGATGTCAAACTCTATTACAGCACCTGTTAGGGTCTTGTACAACATACCTTACAGGCTTCATATTCATAACCTAAGAAACCCCCTACCCTCCTCCCCCCAAGAAAATCCCACCTTGCTGGCTAAACAAGACACATAGGTAGGGAGACACCCCTGTCTCTCTCTCTCTCTCTCTCTTTTTTCCACTCCAGATAAAGCCTAGAAAGGACCCAATAACTTATGAACACCAGATCCTGCAGATGAGAGATAACAAAACAAAGAGTGAGTATATGGGCCTACTGTTTCAACATGCTGGGTCAACACTGGCTTGATCTGCAGCCTTAGGCTGATCCGCTGGGCTCCTAAGATACCCTTTGACCTCCATCCTGTCCTGTGTCACCTTCTCTTTTCTTTTTGATCAGAGACAGCATCTGTTTCTCCTTTGCCCTGAGAACAGAGGTGCCAGTAGCCTACTCAGTGACTTTGTGAGAAATGGAGAAAAGTGTTCCTGGGTCTGAATTCTAGCCCTCATTCCCCATCTTGGCTGGGGAGCTTTGTGTAGTACACAAACTGCACAATCTGATGCGGTGACCCAGCCAACTTGTTTCAGGGGTCACCTCCTAAACATTGCTTAGTTCTGACCTACAAGGTTCCTTCTGAATCTGGGTGTCTTTGGTTCCCAGCATAGAAGGAGTTGGCCCTACAGACCCAAAATCACCTCAAGGGAGGCTGCGGTGAAACAGGTACATCCTGGGAAGTCGGGGTGAGGTCAAGAAAGGGGCAGGTGTGTCACAGTTCACACAGGTGTTCTCCACTAACTCTGGAACTTCAATTTGCATTGAGATCTAAAACTGAACATCATGCCCCAAAGCCTTGCTGAAAATGAAATCTTCACAAGGGAAGAGGAAAGCAGGACAGAGGGTATACATGCCTTTTGGATTTTCAAAAATAGGAAAATGATTAGATTTCAGATTTAGGGAAGATGTGTCATGTTAAGGGAGCCACAGAAAATAACTGCCGATTCCAAAGCAAAACAAAATCATGTTTTTCCACCATGCTTCTATCTCTGTCTCTTAGTCGAGCCACAATGAAATAGCAGATCAAATAGCAGATCAAAGGCAGAGGCAAATACAATTATGTTGCCTGTGAAACCCCTAGCATGAAATTAGAAGTCAAACTCTCCATTCAGAGGTTAGAGACTAGGATAATGGGAACCTGGGGCCCTGGAGATGTACGCAGCCCCTTCCAGTCACAACACTATTCGTGCTAGATATTTAAAACCACACCTGGGGGTAGGGCACGAACAGTAAGTATTAAAGTAATTTCTTATTTTTTTCCATACTTACTTTAGGAAATGCATTGACTACATTCCTAGCTTTGTACCATATAAAGATATCTGTATATTGAAAAAGAAAGTGATTTGTAAGGCAACAGTGAAAATAGTGTTGCCTGGAGTGACAAAGGGTTACCAGATCTCCCTAAGATGGCGAGTGAAGGACGGTGGCAGACAGATTGCCAGTCTTGTCTATTACCTGCTTGCCTCTCAATGCAGAAGAGCCTAAAATCCATCTGATCCTACCATTCAATTCTTCCTCAGTCCTGCCCACACTTGACAAGCTCACACAGAGAGCAGTCCTTTGATATTTTCTATTTTTCATAAAATCCATATTTGTTCTACAGCTCTATTTCTTTTACCCTGGCCTAATTTTAGCTCTCTGCTTCCCCCTGTCCCCCATATAATTTATGAGGCCTCTTGAGGGTATAAGCGCCTATCGTAATATAGACTATTCGGTTTAGAGCCATTGCTAATTAATCTTAGCTCTCAAGAGTGCCTGCCTCTCCCCCAACCCCCCTGGCCTCCATGGGCACAAGTTCTTTGACACTCCTCCCAACTGACAGGTAGGGTCTATGTCCCTTCCCCTTGAATCTGGGTGGCCTTGTAACTACAGTAACAACCAATGAATATAACACAAGTAACACTACATGACTTTTGAGGGTGGGTCAGAAAAGGTGATGGCAGCTTCCACCTTATTTGCTGGTATGCTTGTTTCTGGAGCCTTGAGCTGCTACTGTGTAACAAGGTCCTAACTACCCTTAAGGCACCATATTATAAGGAAGCCCAGGCCACCTGGAGAGCCCCATATCTGTGCTATGGGACACAGCTGAGGTCCCAGCCAATGCCCAGACATGTAAGTGAAGACACCTCTAGATGGTTCCAGCTCCCAGATGTTGAGTCTTTCCACCCAATTCCATACCCACAGAATCTAAGAGCCGAATTCAATTGCTTCTGAGCTCCCTTGCAGCTGACATGCTATAGGGGAGGAGATCAGTTTCATAACATGTTGCTAAATCCATGGAAGAAGGTGAGCTGGATTCGAAACAAAAGTGTGGAAGGCAAGAAATTTCTGATCATAACTCAAATCCTCTACCTTTGATAATATAGCATCTTGTTCTTTGTGAAATCTCTGTAGGACAGTGGCCTGTCTCCTCCTCACATCTGATCTCACATTTCCCCTAAAGGACCTGGGCAAAGGACCCTATCTGTTGTTCTCTCCTGACCTACAATGGCTGCACAAGGGAGCTAGTTCACTAGGCAGGAAAGGCAAGGGGCCAAGCATTTCCACCAGGACTATTTTATTCTTCCTTCTATACTCTTCTCTCCCCATTTTTTTTTCTTTGCCTCTCCTTGAAGATGTTCATCGTAAGCGATGAAACATGGAAGGAGTGTTCTCTTACTTCAGTTTCTTCCCAATTCCCCCACAAAGCCCACATCTTTTCATTCTGACCCCAAATGACCCCTGCCTCACTTGTGTCACACTCCAAGCACCTGAGCTTCCATTCACATAGCTGGGCCAGCAAGGAGCGGGCCTCTGCTCCCCACCCTGTCTTTCCTCCTCCGAGATAGACAGTCACAGGCCCCTGACTCTCAGGCTGCCCTCTGGGCACGTGCTGAGCTCAGGGAGACATGAGGAGAAACTGCAAGACATCTGGAATGTGGAGGACTGAGGAGGGGAATGTGGGGAACCCAGGTCCTACTCCCACCCCCAAACAAGCAGAACGGCTAGGAGCAGGAGAAAAGAACAAGCAGCCTTCAATGGAGAGAAAAACAGGCCAAATTGTGTAGGGGTGGGGTGGGGTGGTGAGAGGTGGAGAGCTACCAAATAGACTAGAATAGGAGGAGCAGCAAAGACAGAAGCAGGCAACCTCCTCCCCCCTCCCCATCCTGCCAAATGCCAGGGGATGAACTTGCCAAAGATAAAATACAGCCATGATTATAGGAGCAGAGGTCAAGGTTGAAGGGGCAGTTCTCCTGACCACAGAAAGCCAGCATCAACCGGGATTATCTGCCAGCCACTCACCTCTGGCAGCCTGGCCCTCTGTGCACAGCCAGGGCCCTGCCACAACTCAGCTCTGTGCAGCAGAGTCCAAGGGTCTGGGACCTGGTCCTTCCCCAGAGCCTGAGACTAAGGCTAGTTAGTCTGTGTGAACCTCCCAAGTTCACAACTTGGGGCTACCTGCCCCATTCAACAGTGGGGTCCTATGGCTCCAATTGACACATTTTAGAAGCAATTCTTTCTTCTGACCCAAATCCCAGGCCAGTGAGACTTGTGCCTAGCTAGGTCCTTACACTAACCTTTCTTACACTTCAAACAACATCCCAAACCCTCCCTTCACTCCTTCAAGAGCAAGGACACAACATTTACTAAATACTTATTATTACTTCCCTGGTGCTTTACATTCAATTACTTCATCTAATCTTTCTCTGATCTTTTGATATAGGCATTCTCCTTTTTTTCATCTTTTTTTTTTTTTTTTTTTTTTGTGAGACAGAGTCTTGCTCTGTTACCTGGGCATCAGCCTAGCTCACAGCAACCTCAAACTCTTGGGCTCATGCAATCCTCCTGCCTCAGCCTCCCGAGTAGCTGGGACTATAAGCATGCGCCACCACGCCGGGCTAATTTTTTCTATATATTTTTATTTATCCAGCTAATTTCTTTCTATTTTTAGTAGAGACGGGATCTCACTCTTGCTCAGGCTGAGCCCGAACTCTTGAGCTCAAACGGTCCTCCTGCCTCAGCCTTTCAGAGTGCTTGGCTTACAGGCGTGAGCCACTGCACCCGGCCTGACATCGGCATTCTCATGCCCATGTTACAGATAAGGAAACCGAGGCTCAGAGGGATTACACAACCATTGGGGGCAGAGCTTCCATCTTAAACCTTGATGTGTCTTGCTGTGATCTCCCAAACATTTTGATCACTTACTGTGTTGGGCCTGCAAAGACAAATAAGATAGTCCTTGCCTGTGGAGAGTCTGTAGTTTAGTAGGGAAGACATATTGCAATGCAGTGGGACAGGAGCTGTGAATTCGGAATGGTCCAAATACTATGGGAACCTTTCTGAGTATCTTGATTATTATTGCTCTTCCACCTACTTTCTTAGCTCCTCTGGTTTCTTTTTACAAGGCTGCTCTTCTCCCTCCTCCCTAGGACAGGCACTAGCTGCTGGCTTTCCAGTCTGTTTCTTCCTTCTTCTTTTTTTTTTTCTTGAGACAGAGTCTCGCTCTGTTGCCCAGGCTAGAGTGAGTGCCGTGGTGTCAACCTAGCTCACAGCAACCTCAAACAATTGGGCTTAAGCAATCCTGCTGCCTCAGCCTCCCGAGTAGCTGGGACTACAGGCATGTGCCACAATGCTTGGCTAATTTTTTCTATATATATTAGTTGGCCAATTAATTTCTTTCTATTTATAGTAGAGATGGGGGTCTTGCTCTTGCTCAGGCTGGTTTCGAACTCCTGACCTCAAGCAATCCGCCCGCCTCAGCCTCCCAGAGTGCTAGGATTACAGGCGTGAGCCACTGTGCCTGGCCTCTTCCTTCTTCTTAACAGTGTCTGTACTCACACCTGGCAGGAATCCTGGCACCCTACTTGCCTGGAGAGGCTGCCTCGGTTGGGTAGACTTCCTTGGCCTCTGGGACCCCAGGGGAGGGGCTAGATTCTGACTGCAGCCCCAGGCTTACTCAGCTGGAAAATGGGCACAGGGGCCCGGACACTGAGCAGGCTAGTAGGCCCTTGGAAGGCTTTTATTGAAGCCTGTTAAAGGGCTTTGGGCTTCCTCTGATGAAAGGCGCTTAAGTGCATCTGGTTATGATTACAGGGGAGGAGAAAGCCAGGCGGTCTCTGGGGGGTTGGACCAGTCATCTGGCTCTGCCTTCCTCAAGGCTGAGCTGGCTGCTGGTGAGGCCAGGAGGCCAGGTGTGGGGGCAGGCAGGAAGCAGGTCTGGTACAAGTCCCTCCAACTCTCCAAGGCTCCTGACCCCAGCCTCTGGCTTTGTCAGGCCAGACTCAAAGAAACACTCCAAGGAACAGCATTGAGGCTCAGAGATGCCAGGCTCCTTTGAGAACAAGCTCAGAGTGGCTGCTGCCCACCTCTGACCAATACCTCTTCACTGATCTCCACTCACTTCCATCTCTAAAATACCCTTCCAAGAACCTCTGACACTCCATCTACCTTCCAGACTGCTCTTCTCCCTGGGACGAAGTTAAAATAGGCTTTTGCAGAAAGGCTTTCTGAAAGAGATAAAAACTAAGGAAATACGGACATTCAAAAGTTAAAAAACCTCAAGGTTTTCTTTCTCTTTTCAACTAGCCGGGTATCGTTTCCCATAAAACAGACTTCGTTCAGTATGTTTCACGTCACTGTAACTGACAACCATGCTGAATTAAGGGAAGAGATTAATATGAAAATAACGTGGCTGCCCTGGAATGTCCTCGGGGAGACCCACGCCACTAAGCTCCTCACCTGTCCCTGCGTGGGACTCGACGTGGGCACAAAAAGCTTGGGGGAGGGGGGATCGGATGGGTTAAACACAGTCCGCGGTTCCCGAAAACGAAAATGCAGTTCCTTATTCCCGCCCTGATTTAATCCTGCTTCGTGTTATTATTGTCAAGTCTCTTCGCACCACTGTTTCTAAAAAGAAAACCCGTGGGTCTGCGCGGCCCTCCGCCGCCTGCTCGGCTTTTATTGTGCGCGCAGCCTGGTCTGCGTGGATCCAGCACGTCGTGACCGCCTCGCAGGCGCGCACGGACACCCTCGGATTGGCATTTCTATAAGAGCTGGGCGCATTGTCTCAGCGGCGACACACACACACACACCCACACAGATAATAAAGGGCTACAGACCCCTGGCCAACCCTCCTCGCAACCCATAATTAGAGATGACCTTTGCGAAAGGCAATTAAAATATGGTAATGATCGATGCGCTCGCCTGTTTCCAAAAAGGAAAATACACAGGTGTTGGCTTCTGGAGGCTCCACCTGGCTGGGCCGGGAGGCCTCCTACGGCTCATGAATGAACTCTTTCTCCCGGGAAGCTTCGATTCCCCGCTACCTACGCGAGCGCTGGCTCCCCTCCTCTACCTCCCTTCCCCCACCAGTGCTCTGGCAGCCAGGAGATTGCTGGCGGCGGCGGGGCTTTGTCATCGCAACGCACACACAGACACGCACACGCGCGCACCGGGCCACCACAAGACCGCGGCGGCCGTTGCGCCGTGTCCTTCCTCGCGGCTCTCCCCTCCCTGCCTCCTTTTTAAAAAGCTCCTTCAAACCCTTTCTTCTGTCCCTTACGTGTGCTGTACTTTGCAACCAGGAGCTCGCCGAGCATTTTAGGGGGGCCTTCCGCGGGGCTCGGGACTGAGGCTGGGAGGAAGGACTCAGAACCCGACGCGCGCAGAGAGGGTTCGTGGGTAGCCAGGCTTTGTTTTGCCCCGTGCCCCTATCAGGAGGGCGGAGAAGCCTCTGCGGAGCTGGGGCCCACTGGCAAATTGGCGGCGGCGAACATCAGAACCCCCCGCCCCCGCAACCAAAGTGGAACGTGAAATCCCCTCCGGAGTATACTCCGGACTCGGTCCGGGTGGGTGCATCGCCGCGAGGAGGGTCCCCCAGTCCACAAGTGGCTCTCCCCACACAAATGTGCAGTGTCATTATGGTGGCTCCTGTTGCTCGAGGTCTCAGGGGTGCTCCGGCGGTGCGCGCACACCCCACTCCTACAGGGTGCGGAGGGCGAGAGCCGGGCCCAGGGGCTGGGGCCTCCCGGGGAGGTGCTGCCTGGAGGAGACGCCGCTTCGGGCCTTCCAGCACCTCCCGGCTGCCTTCCGAGACCGGGAGCACAGAGCCAGGGCGGCCTCTCGCCTTTCATTACGGGGCCTACGAAAGCAGCAGCCCAGGCAAATATGTAGCTATTAAAATTAATCGCCCTGCGTTGTCAGCTGAACATAATGCAAATTATTTATGGGCTGTCTGCGCAATATTTATCATCGTGCAGGCTCCAGGCGCTTCGTGCCTCCCGGCCTCCCCCGCCCGCTCTGGCCCTCGCAGGGCGAAGCTGCGCGCAGGCTGCGGCGGCCCGGGGGCTCTGGGTACAGGAATGGGGTTCCGAGGGCGAGGCCGCGCATCAGGCTGCTTTCCAGGCCGAGAGCCTCACTTTAGTTTCTGCCATTCGTTGCACATTTATCGGAGGCCTACTACGTGTAAAATTAGGAGGTATGCGACATCAGAGGGAAAAAACCAATTTGGAGAAATCTGAACCAAACAGACGAGCTTGGGCTTGAGGGGCGATGCAGGCAGAGGCTCCTAGGCTGCCCAAGAGAATTTTCTGTGGCTCGAGTCAGTCCTCCAACCTGGGAAACCCATGTTTGCAGAAGCTGGATTCGCTCTGGAGAAACCAAGAGCATCAGATGTGCCCAACAGATCCAAGTACAACACTGTCCACTGGAACAGGAATTCGGCGTCCTTCGAGCCTCAAAACTTCTTTGCTGATCGCAGATAACAGATTAACTGCTAATTGTCGAAATCGGCCAACCATTTAGTTTATCACTGCTGGGGGTCCCTTGGTATTCGCTGCACTTTTTATATGTAAAAACAGCCTTGGTGCCTCCTAAACGGCTTTTGTGTGGCTTTTGTTTCTCTTTCAAATACGGGGTTTTAAAAAACAGCAGCAACACGCCGCCCCACCCCCTCTCCAACCAAGCCCTTCTGGTTTAAAAAAAACAAAAACAAAAACCAGGAGGAGAAATAATCTATAGGACAATCCCCCCCTACTGGTCGGCGCTGGCGTTGGGGCTTTTTACGCAGATCGAGTCGCCCTGGGCTGCGGAGGTAAACAGGCTTTCTGCACCGCTGCTAAATGAATCACGAGGGGAAGAACCCGGACTGCGGGGCGGGGGCGGCCTCCAGATCTGGGCTGGGTGCCAGGGCGGGGAGGGTGCCTGCACCAGGGGCAGTGGGGTGGAGGCGGGTTAACCCCGGCCCAAGGCCTCAGGGCCAGGGAGGGGAAAAGGGAGGCCGGTGGGCGGTCCAGCCTGAGGCCCCGCTCGCAATCTGCGAGGCAGGGTGAATGCGCAGCCTGGGCCTCCATCCCCAGAGCGCCTGGGCACCACCTGGGGCCGGTCACGCTGCGTGAGTCCATCTGCGGGGGAGGTCTTGGGGCGCGCCCCCGCCCCCCCCTGGCAGCTCTGGGCCTTCAGGACGCTGAGGCAGGCCTAGGACTTTCTTCTGATGTTCTTTTTAAGCAAATTATTGCCTTTCTTCACCGTCCCCATCCCTTACGCCTACTTCACCTTGCATTTAGCTAACCAAGCCTGAGTCGGGGCCTACTTCCGGGGTCCTGGGAGGGGGCTATCTACGGTCATCTGCTTTCCAGAGTAACAGAAGAGGACAGAGCCAGGAAACCACTTTGAGTTTATATTCTTTCAGTTTTCTTCTTAAAATGTTATTTGATCCAATTTAAAGGCCCTCTTTCTTCCCCATCTACCCTAATTTTTGACAGATTTTTCTTAGAACATTCCAAAGATTATCCTATTACCCCAGAAACTTATTTTGAAATGATGTAAAAGAAAAGAAGGTTCAAAATATTACGTTGCTTCTGGAGTCTTTATCTCAAACATTCTTGCACGAATTTCAGAAAGGGCTGATTTTTACTTTTTTAATCAGCAAATCACTCATTTTTCTATGTGAGACTGGACGTTGGCAGTGAAGTAGATAAGTCAGGCCGCAATTACAAGATGCTTTAGCACTTTGGTCCTCAGAAACCCACCTGAGGGGGCAGAGTAACCCATTTTACAGATGAAGAGACTGGGTCCCTCCACAGCCCCCACGCTTCAGGAAGCTAGTCTTCCTCATCGAACTGGGGCCAGAAGACAGGTGAAACCCGTCTGCTCCTGTCCACACCCACCTTCCTCCAGGTCAATGTCATTTAGTAAATGCTGCATCCTCTTCTGGGACCTGTCGGCTGGGACTCGGGCTACCTTCCAGCTAGAGGCAGCCCCTGCAGTCCACGTTTTAGGCAGCTCCTTCCACAGTCTGCAAATCTCACGGATAGTCTCTTACAACTGTTTACTTACTTCCCTCCACCCGGTCAATTCCGACTCCAGGCCCGGGAGGACAATTTTAAAGTGTTTCTGCAGACAGACCCTCTGGCCTCGCCGGAAGTGTTTTATGGACCTGTGAGCCGAGTTAATCCCAGGAGGCGCGGCAGGATTAGTCCCGGGTGTGGGTGGGGGATTCCTGTGTTTAGGTTTAATCCCCATGGGGGGAGGTGAGGAGATGGGGCTCGGCTGGCTTCGGCAATGTGTGCCTCCTCCCCATTAAATTCTGAGATTTGAGGTAAAGCGGACAGAAACCGAGGCATGTGGCTCTGGCCTCCCAGCCCTGGATCCTCGGCGAGGCGTGGTGTAGGGGGCAGGGGGCGCCCCGCATAGGCACACCCTGGGAGACCAGCACAGACAGGGAGAGCGCGGTTGTGTGTTTTTCCCCCTAGGTTTTATTCTTCCAGCCCTGTGGAAAGGAGGAGAGCTGCAACCCGGGGAGGGAGCCGGAAAGAAACACTTAATCACCGGCGTCTCGCTGCTCGTCACGCGAAGATGGCAGCGGCTCCCCTGGGTTTCAAGGTTCCGGGAAAGGCGTGTGTTCTGCCTTGAGGCGCGCGGGCTGCTGCGCTCCCTCCCTTAGCTCCTCGGCCGGCCCGGGCTCACTGAGCCTCTCTTAACGCCTGCAAATGCGGTGAGGCTGCCCAGCCCCCAGGCCAGCCTGACCCCCTACGGCCCCGGGCAGTGGCGAGGGCAGCGAGGCGTCTGCGCTGTCCAGCCGCGGATCCATAGGTCTTCGTGAGCTAAAAGTAAAGGCTTGAGGGTAGGGACACGCGCGCGCGCACACACACACACGCCCAGAGCACGCAGGGGTGTCAAGCGTCGGCCAGTACAAGACGTGCAGGGTAGGCTGGAGGCCGAGCCAGCCTTCGCGGGAGAGGGGATTTACCGCCACCCTCATCCATGCGCAGGCCCCATTGTGCCGCCCTCCCCTCCCCCCCCTGCCCCCGGGCCATTGCGGAACAAGGAGCGAACAGGTCCCCGCCGGAGCCGTCACTTGCAGGGGGAGATAAGAACCCACTAGTCGGGCTGCACCCCCCAGGGGTGCCAGTGTGCGCACAGACGCTGGGGAGCGGGAGGGCAGCGCGGTCCCCCCCTTCCCTGGCGCAGGACACCACCGCCACGGGCTTCCGAAGCGCCCGTGCCAGGAGGAGGAAGGGAAAGCGGAGGCCCGGGAGGCGCTTGGAACCCGTGTGTGTATGTGTGTGTGTATGTGCGCGGCGCTTGGAACTAGTGTGTGTGAGTGTGTGTGTGTGTGTGTGTGTGTGTATCTGTGTCTGCCTGCGGGCGCCCGGGCAGGGGGACGGGAGTTTCGGGGAGGCAGGGTGAGCGTGAGCAACCCGGAACCAGCAGTCTCAACCAGGACAGAGGAACTAGGCTCTCCAGTCCTGGGTTATGGGGCTCCGAGCCCAGGGCTGGCGGCGCAAGTGGAGGGGAGCCTGGAGCTTTGGAGGCGCCGCCGGGCGTCTGGCCAGCTCCGCGGGAGGAGCCCGGGGGTGCGCCTGGAGCCAGGGGACTGGCGTGCACCAGCAGTCCCTGCAGGCGGCCGTTTAGCTCCGCCACCGGGACCACTGACACTGGGTGATAAGGAGTTCCTCGGCAATCGGCCGTCCCCAGTCCCTAGTCACCTCCGGCGGACATGACCACCGGATGCTATGTGGCTAGGTGGGCCAGGGGCCTTTGCACTGCCTTCCCTGACCCCTTTGCTGCCCGGGAGCCTCCAGAATGTGCCTCTATAGTATGCTTTGGAACTTTCCTTTGCAAAATAAGGGCCAAACGTTGGACTTTCTGGTCTTTTCTGATACTACCTTCCTGTGAAAGGTTTGTGGTCCAAGCAGTTCCCTCGAAACACCCCCCAAACAGCTCACACTGACTACACAACACAGCCCTATCTCCCTGTCATCAATCCAGGTCCTATCCCAACTCGTGTGGCTTTGAGCAAGGCACTTAACAGTTCTGGACTTAAGTGTCCTCATCTGAGGACAATAATAGTGTCCACCTCATAGGGTGGTTCTGAGGACAACATGCCTCAATACACAAAGCGCTTAGAAAGCTGCCGCCAATACAATGCCACATGTGTTTATTATGATCCGGTACTCTTTTTCTTCGGATGGGGAGGGGGTAAGAAAAGCATCCAGGTTAAAGTACCAGGAGGCCTATACGGAGCCAGTGTTTTGGCAGGGTGCAACAGGCATTATTACCCACAGAAAAGTTAAGAAGGGAAAATGGGCTCAAACTGTCTCGACTAGACTTTTCCTTAAAGGCCTGCGTGTGTGGTGGTGTATAGAAGCGAGAGTGCTCTTTAATGGTGCTCATTTAGTCTGGATTAATGGCAAGTTCCCGTCAGGGCTCAGGCACCATTACCCACCCTCTCCCTGCAGCCTTGGGGAACAGCACTGGTTTTGAGGACCTCCAGCTTATTCTTCTAGGCCACCCTTTTGATGGCTCAAGGCCACTTCCTACATAAATCAGTTCTTGGAGGAGCTGGACAAAAGGTACGTCCTCTGGGGGTGTACTTGATCTGAGTTTAACAGTGGTCCAGGGATGGCATGGCAGGCCTTGTCCCTGGGCCATTATTGGACCACAATTTTACTGACACACACATGCAAGTATGGCTTATGTAAACAGAATCAGTCAGATTTCTAATTTCAAAAGGCTTCCCATTAAGGCACAATGGGAGGAGTCTGGGCAAATAAGAGCCCAAGGAGGCCTCGACCTACCCCCCTGGCCTCTCCCAGGTCACCCATAATTCATTAGGTGAGGCTGCCTTTTCCTTTCCAAAGACAACGCAAATGGCCTTTCCCTTGCGTGGCTACCAGCGTTTGCCTAATCACTGAAATGTGCTGGCGGTGCGCTCTCTGTCTCCATAGATCTTTATCGGAACTGTGCATGCCAGGCTGCCAGCCCCGAGAAAGACAAAGAACACGGGCGCCTCCAGGTTTGCTCCAGAGGCCTCAGGGTCACCTCCGGGACTTCCCCTTCACAGCCTCCGGCTCCTACAAGCCGCTGCCGGCCAGCCTCCGGAACAAACCTGCAGCCCTAAATCAGAATTCCAGTTCTCGAGCGCCACCCGGAGAGTTCACATTTCCCCTCCTCTGAGGCCGCGTGGTGCGCAAGTGAGAGCCCGAGGGCGGCGGCAGCACACGTCTCGGCGGCCCCCTCCCTGCAGCCTGCAGCACGTACGCAGGAAAAGAAAAAGCCAAGAGAAAAACGTGGGCTATAAAAGCCAAAATCGGGGGCCATCTACTAAGTACAAACAGCACTAGGCAGGAGTTTGCAAGGAGTAAGCAACCCCCAAATAGAAACTACAACTAAAATAAATCCTCTCGAGTTATGTTAAAGGTCCTAAAAGGTGGCGCGCAAAGGGGACCCCGCCTTCTTAGGACACACACCGGCCGTGCCAAGGTATTAAGTGTTCAGCCCTGCACCTCCTGCACAAGCGTTTAATACCAGGCAGAGAGCAAGGTTAGCATCTACCGATTAACCAGTTCTCACAGTATAACTGACTCAATGTGTATTTGAGAGAGAGAGAAAAAGGTTGATCTTGCTTGAAATATACATGGGAAACCTGTATTTAAATGGGGAAAGTTCCCACAGCTGTCTGACCACATTTGTCTGGTCCCTCTGAGAATCCACGTTTTCTAGCCCGGGAAGGGGCAGGCAGCCCTCGCGGCTCCTCCTTCGGCGGTTTCCTGACGAGGCGTCCATCCTCCCCAAGTGCCGGGAACCGAGGCGGCCGTATTAATACTCGCGGGCAGCCTGCTCTGACCTATGCTGTCATTTTTTCCATCGGTCAGGATGGGGCGGGGGGCGAGCTGCTCTCTTCCGAGGGGCTCTGCACGGATCGTTGGGTTTTCCCCGGCGAACTTAAAACGGAGGCAAAGGGGGCAGATGGAAACCAGGCCCCGGCTGGCCGGGCGCGCGTAAGCGCCGCACTCGGCAGCTCGACGCAAAGCCAGGGCTGGATTTTCGCGGCTCGGGCCCGGCGGCCTCCCGGCGCCGGCGCTATCTTCTCTCCCTCGGGCTGAGCAAACGTGCTCGTCTAATTCCGCCCTGGAGACAGCAGCTGTGCGGCGAGAAGGGGAAAAAAAACCGCAACTTTTCCAACAGAAAGTGTGTGCGCACAGGAGAGGTTAAGGCCCACCCCGATTCTGTGCACGTATCGACACAGCATCTAATCAGTGTCACTGCCAGGAATACGCTTCCGCGGCGGGCGACACCCCCGCCCCCGCCAACCTGCAGGAGGGAGGGGGGATGCAAATGGCGTCTCGCGTCCTCCTAGGCTGCGCAGCACCCGCTGCCGCGACTCCGAGCAGACGTTGCAGCGAACTGGGGCGCGGCATCTAGGGACGCGAACACGCCGGCAGCCCCGGGGAAAAGGAACTAGCACCACTCCCCACTCCGAGGCCATTTCCCTGCCCCCACCTCCGGAAGAGCCGCCCTTCCTCGACTGGGGTGAGGGGCGGGAAACTTTGCTAGACAACTGTTCCACGCCTTACCCGCGTGGCACCCGAGAGAGGAACATGGGTGGGTTTCCCGTCCGAGGCCAGACCACACTACTCGTCTTCCAGGCCTTGGACCTCGTGGACTACGGGGGGAAGGGTATATTTCGGGCCATTTATGGGGGGCATGAAATTCAGGCGTCCTAAAGGGTTCTGGCAGATGGCCAAGTTTGTGTCCTTTTCCTCCCACGCTAGAGTAGCGCGCGTCACTTTGGGGAAGCGTGGGACCCTTCACTACTGGCCACCAGGCCACCACTGTCTTCAAGGCGGGGCCGACGGTTTCTCTACCGCACCCCCTCCTGTTCCGCGCACGGCTCCAACACCCCTGGGGAGCCCCCAAAGATAGCCCGCTCTTCCGGGGGAAGGGGAGGCGTGTTTGTGTTTTGTGTGTGACTGCCCCGGCCCGCACCCCCGCGAGGCCACCTTGGCGGCCCTCCCCAGCCTCAGCCTCAGCCGATCCCCTCCTGGAGTAGCCCCTGCGGGACGCACCCTCCCCTATACGTAAAAGGGCGCCCCTGGGACGCAGGCAGGGATGGCGGTTCCGGTCGTTCCGGGATTTGCGTGCAAGAAGAAAACAAGGCCGGCGACTACGAGAGCGGCGCCTCCATTCTTGGTGTTCAGACGCCCGCACAGTCTTCGCGCCGGTTCCACTCTTGCCTGGGGGGCCTGCTTCCGTCCCCGCTTCCCCCCCAGCGACTCCCCGTCCCGCCTGTGCCGCACCACGCGGAGCTCCGATCGCCCGGGCTCCCACACCAGCCCCTCCATAACTCGCGCGCCTCCCTCCCTCCGAGCTCAGGGCGCCGCTCGCTCTCAGCGCCCGGAGTACGCCGGTTCCACCTTCGGCTGCGAAAACCGCCGCCCCGCGCCACCCCCGCCCGGCCCGGCCCTTGTCCCAGCCCGGCTCCCCCGCCAGCTGCGCCGCCACCGCCGCACGTGACCCGCCCCCGTCGCGGCTTCCGCTGAGCTGCCTGTTCCGGAGCACAAACAATTTCTGCTCTGACGCGGGGTCTCTCGAGCCCTGGCGTCCTCTCCTCCCTGCCCCCCCCTTCCGGGTACGAGAACTCAAAACAACTCGCTGACCTTCGGGCCGACCAGCTCCGGCTTCCACCGACTCCGGCATTCCATTCAAACCCAGCAGCCGTGGCTTCTAAGATTTCACTCCGCGCCGGGCTGGGGGGGAGGGGGTGATTTCTCCCGGAGGGGGTGTCTCGGATCGAAAGAGCCACTTCACGCTCTTTCCCCTCCTCCGAGGTGAGTTTTTAGACTATCCCGAGGCCCCGAGGAAGCGCGAACAGCCGCGCGCGAAGGAGCCCCCCCTTCTCCCCGCACATGCCGCCTTGTCTAGTGTGACCCGATTTCCAGGGTCAGCAGCAGAGGGCCTGGCCAGCTTCGGAAATACCACCAAGCGGTGGACTGTGGCACCAGGCAGAACTGGGGTGGGAGGACTATGCTAAATAATAATGGTAGCTCCCACTCCCACGCTCTGTGCTAAGTACTTCGCAAGCCCTCCAACTTTACAAAGCAAGAAACTGAGGCACAGAGAAAGGTCATTTATGTAACTTGCTTCTTTATCCAGCTAGGGAAGTGACTTGGTGAGAATTTGAACTCAGCTCTCTGAGTCCAGGGTGGTTAAACATATGCCACAGTGTTCACCTTTGTATCAAATGTACAGATTCTTCTACAAAACCTAATGTTTGAGGGCTATATATTCTGCTTGTAGTATTGTGTTGGCATATAGTAGACACTCAATAAATATTTGTGAAATGCATGGGTGTTAGAATAAATGATTGACAGAATCATTGGTGGCAAGCGGTTTTGTTGAGAAAATAGCCCTAACCATTGTTCCTTCTGAGAGGATTGTCCTGACATAGCAAAACTTCTAGCTGTTTTTTGAGTGTTTGCAGGTAACAGGAAACTCTTATTAAAAAATATATTAACCTCTCATCCCTACCCACCAGCCAACCAGCCTGGCAAGCATTTGAACTTGCTGGGGCACATACCCAAAGCAGCTTCTGCTTGGTCTCAGCCATTTTTTCCCCCATCTGATTCCTGCTCTGTAGGATTCTGCTAAGGGTCAGGCAACCTCGAACTGCAATGGAAGTGATTCTAAACACGTAGCAAGAGAGGAGGAGGGTGCATCCACCAAACATGTTTCTTTGGCTTCCCTTTCCACAGGCCGTTAGGGTCCGGGGAAGTGTGGCTTACAGCTCAGTGGTTATTTTTAATTCATGGACCACACCGTTCAGCTTGCTTCAGAGTTGCAGCCCTCACCAGTTGTGAGGTCCTGGAAGGCAGTCATCTACTTTAAGGGACAGGTCTTGCGATGCTAGGCAGTGGGACCACATCTGAGATTTGGAGAGCTGCCACTGGTGCTCTATGTTGTCCTATTCCTTCTAGTGGCCCAGGAGAGGATGTGATTTAAAAACATTCTTATATTTAGATAGTCCAATAGAATATGCTTTTATACCATATTGTTATCTCCCCTCCCCCCCCTTCATTTTCTAAACCTAACCAGTTATCTCGTCTGTGTCACTAATCGGGCAACCTGAAATGAGGACAAATTTTACTTCAGGTTACCTGAAAGTAAAATTTCTCCTTTTCAATGTGATCCATTCAATACCTATTGACTGCCTCTGTGATGTAAGTTACTATACTAGCCAGAACATGGAGTAGGAAAATGCCTGTTCTGGCCGGGCGTGGTGGCTCACGCCTGTAATCCTAGCACTCTGGGAGGTTGAGGCGGGAGGATCGCTCAAGGTTAGGAGTTCAAAACTAGCCCGTCACTCTAGCCTGGGCAACAAAGTGAGACTCTGTCTCAAAGAAAAAAACACAAAAAACCAAAACTAGCCTGAGCAAGAGCAAGACCCCGCCTCTACTAAAAATAGAAAGAAATTAATTGGCCAACTAAAAATATATAGAAAAAATTAGCCAGGCATGGTGGCGCATGCCTGTAGTCCCAGCTACTCAGGAGGCTGAGGCAGGAGGATCGCTTGAGCCCGGGAGTTTGAAGTTGCTGTGAGCTAGGCTGATGCCACGGCACTCTAGTCCTGGCAACAGAGTGAGATTGTCTCAAAAAAAAAAAAAAAGAAAAAAGAAAATGCTTATTCTCTGTTTCTGGTTATTGGTGTAGTTCTTCCTCCTTCCCTTGTTTTTTCTCTCTCTCTCTCTGTCAGTTGTCTATTTTGGCTCATCTTCCTACGATTATTAACTGAGAAATGACAACATGTATTTTCTCTCTGTTACAACGCAATCTTGATTATAAGGCTGAGGTTTCGGCCGCCTCTTTACAGTCTGGTCCTGAGTAACCAGCAGGAGACTATGACCTTAGCTCAGGTTGGAAGCATCAGATGATTCCCAAAGAGGACACAGCCCTCAATCCCACGTTGCTGGGTTGCAGCTGAGAACAGCCTTGCCAAAACTGACTTACCTCTCAGATGCCAAGGGTACTGGTGACAAGCGATGCTGAACCAGAGGTTCGGGATACTAATTTGATTTATTATCTGTGTACAGCCTGGGGAGGAGAAAAGGCTCATAAAAGTGTTCTAGGCTGGTCATTCTGAATGTAAGCATTTATTTATCTGCAAAGCTGCCGAATGTCCCTGCAGGAAGTCGCAGGCGCAGCAACCCCTGACTGCACAGACAAAAGTCTCCCCTTTACACAGGGCTGCTTTTATTGTTTCCAACAGCTTTGTGCTTTCCCTGGGGGAAGAAGAGAGTCACATAGCAAGTTTTCTTCCTCTTTTCTCACGCTGCAGAGGAAGTGATGTTGTGGAAACAGTGGCATTAACTCGGCCTGTGAACCACATAGGAGCCAGAGTTGGGAAAATCTAGGTGCATGGAGGCATTTCTATGGCTCTCTGGGATGTACACAGAGGTACACAAAGCAAGAGAAGTTATACTGGGGAATCATTTCCTGGATACAAGGGGGCCCCTGAGGTATGGATGTTCTTGACCCCTTGAGCCTGCTTCTGATTGGGAGTAAAGTCCCCCCAAAAGACTTATGGAGCATATTTCATTCATTCTTCATTCATTTAGTAGACATTTATTGATTATCCACTTTGTGCCAGGCACTGTACTAGGCATGCAAGCAAAAAAGACATGGTTCTTGCCCTCATGAAGCTTACATTCTACTTTGCCTGGCACACAAGCAAACAGGGTACAGGTTATGATCTCTAACATCAAATCCTGTAGGTTTTACCTCCTTTTTTTTTTTTTTTTTGAGACAAAGTCTCACTCTGTTGCCCAGGCTAGAGTGCTCACAGCAACCTCAAATTCCTGGGCTCAAGCAATCCTTCTGCCTCAGCCTCCCAAGTAGCTGGGACTACAGGCATGTACCACCATGCCTGGCTAATTTTTTAAATATATTTTTAGTTGACCAGTTAATTTCTTTCTATTTATAGTAGAGACGGGGTCCCTTGCTCAGGCTGGTTTCAAATTCCTGACTTTGAGTAATCCACCCGCCTCAGTCTCCTAGAGTGCTAGGATTATAGGTGTGAGCCACCATGCCCAGCCGGTTCTACCTCCTTAACATCTATCCCATCCTCTTCCTTATCCAACTACCTTAGTTCAGATCCTTGAGGACTCTTCGATGAACAATTGGACCACACCCTCCCCAAACTCATCTCCTCTATCTAATCACTCCATCCACCACTTTAAGTCCTTCAAGCAGCAAGAAGGGGAGAGAAAAGGTTTATTCCCTTATAGCCGACTCAGCGTTTTTAATGAAGATTTCCCAGAAGTTGCACCCAGTGATTTCCAGTTATGTCTCACTGGCCACCTCTTGCTGCAAGAAAGTAGCTGAATGTCTCAGTCAGTTCGGCTGCTATAACAATCATAGGTTCAGTGACTTCAACAAAAAACATTTATTTCTCACAGTTCTGCAAGTCCAAGATCAAGGTGCCAGCAGATCTGGCATCTGGTGAGGACCCACTTCCTAGTTGTCTTCTCATTGCATCCTCATATGGTAGAGAGGAAGCAAGCTGTCTCAGGTCTCTTTTATAAGGGCACTAATCCCATTCATGAGGGTTCCACCCTCATGACCTAATTATCTCCCAAAGGCCCTAATCATTACCATCACTTTGGGTTTAGGATTTCAACATATGAATTTGGGGGGTGGGGATACATTCATTTCATGGCACTGAGAAATGTCATCTTTTAGCTTGGGTACATTACTGCCTGAAATTACTAAGGAAGGGTGAGGAGTGGATATTGGCATAGGCAATTGGCCACCTCTGCTCCTATACTCACAGAGAGTATATGACAGAAGTATGAAAACGTTGAGTTTGTGGTAGGAAAAGATTCAGTTAGAGCCCTTTTGGGGTCTATTCCTGGCTCACATCCCTGTTGCTGGTGGTTGGGATGCCAGCAGCTTCTCTATTTCAATAGCTATAGGTGGAGCTGCCACTAGCTGAGCCAGTTTAGTTTTTTTCTCCTGGGAACAAGGGATTGGGAAAGAGAAAGCTGGTTAGTTAGGGCAGGGCTGGCTCCACGGGCTTGCAGGTAACGCAGTCACACAGGCCCCACACTTGGGGTTTAATGCTATGTAGTCACCATCTTAAAATTCTGAGTAATATCTTTGAATCTGTGTTTTGTAAGTGAAGTGTGAATGAGACAATGGAGCGTGCCCCAGGATCTTGGAGCCTCTGCTCTTGCAGGGGCCCGCCTCCTGCCTCCTCCTGGCTTACTTCCCTGAGATGGGTTCTCAGATGCCTGCTCCCTGTCCCCTGGTGCCCTGGGTCCTGCCCGGCCTGGTGGGCTGGCTGCTAACATTGGGAAGATCAGGGTCATGGTGAGGTGTGCCTCATAGCATTTTGGGGTGAGACAGGGTGGCAGCCTTCCCCGCCCGGGTTGGCAAGGCCACTTGGCAGGGACCTCTGTTCCACCTCGGACCCAGGGGCCAACTATGTTTTAGCATGGAGGTCGTGATCCCCTGGAGGTTGCCTGACTGCCAGAGATTGGGGCGGTGGGCCTGGGAGAAGGGGTTGATTTCCCTGCCTCTGCCTGGAGCTTTGTGGTTTTATTTTGTTCTTGGCCCTGAAATTAGTCTATTCTGACCACAGGGCCATTGTATTTGAGTTCGTGTATGCCAGGCCTGGGAAGGCTAGTCTACAGCAACGCAAGCAGAAGTGCAATAAGTAACAGAGCTTCTTCAGAAACATGTGGCTCCAGAGAGGGATGGGTTCCTGAAGGGGTTTCAGTGCCGGGGTTCTATCCCTGGGGAGACCTGGCCGCACTTTTGCTCCTGTGTTCTTTCAATCAATTCCCTTCGGTTCCTTGTACTACTATGAATGGGTTTCCTTGATTGCCAACTATAAGTTCCCCAACCAAGACAAAAAAAAAAAAAGAGCTTGGTTTGTAGTTCATAGTGTTGGGTTTCGGTTCCAACTTTGCTATTTAACTAGCTGTGTGACACTGGGCAAGTTAATTATTCTCTCTGAGCCTGTGTTTCATCAATCTTAAAACACTACTGAACATAGTAGTACCAACGTTGTAGGTTGCTCTGAGGATTATCTGTTTATGCCCCTTCTTGTTAATAGAAGGATTTAAGGCACAAAGGCATGCAAGAGATTTAGAGTGAAATGACTTCCTTTTCTCACGGTTTTTTCAATATTTAAATACTGTTGATTTGAATCTGGTTAACTCTAGTGGTTAGAATAGGGTCAAACCAAGACGGATGTCATAGGTTTGAGCACTGGACAGTTTTGCTTAGTGCATTTCCATAACTTAAAAGACTAAACCTATATGGTGGATATTCTACTTATCTATTGCTGCCCAATGAACAACCCCAAACCTAGTGGTTTAAAATAGTAACTATGTCAATATATCTCATGATCTTGTGGGTCAGGGATTACAGCAGGACTAGGATGGGTGATGCTTCTGCTCCACGTAAGATTGGCTGGGGTAAGGGAGTGGTACTCAGGTAGTGGATGTGATGGTCTGCAGGGTCCAAGTTGGCTTCACGCACATGTGTGGTGCTTTGATGGGGAAGGCTGGACCCAGCTACAACTTTAGAATGTGGCTCCTACCTGTAACCTCTCCAGTAGGATGATCTTAGGGTAGTAGCACTTTTTACATGGCAGCCCAGGTCTTGCAGAGTGTTCCAAAAGACTAAGACAAAAGATAGTTTTGAAGGTCATGCAATATCACTTCTGCTGATTCACTTAGTTAAAAGAGAGTCACAAGCCGGGCGCTGTGGCTCACGCCTGTAATCCTAGCACTCTGGGAGGCTGAGGCGGGCGGATTGCTTGAGGTCAGGAGTTCGAAACCAGCCTGAGCAAGAGCAAGACCCCGTCTCTACTATAAATAGAAAGAAATTAATTGGCCAACTAATATATATATATATATATATATATATATATATATATAAAATTAGCCGGGCATGGTGACGCATGCCTGTAGTCCCAGCTACTCGGGAGGCTGAGGCAGAAGGATTGCTTGAGCCCAGGAGTTTGAGGTTGCTGTGAGCTAGGCTGACGCCACGGCACTCACTCTAGCCTGGTCAACAAGGGAGACTCTGTCTCAAAAAAAAAAAAAAAAAAAAAGAGAGAGTCACAAACCCACTCAGATTCTAAAGCAGGGCACTGCACAAGGGTGTGAATACCAGCAGGCATGGGCTATGGGGGTAGGGCATCTTTGGAGACTAGCTATCACAGTGGATCAATCACTTTTTTTTTTGAGACAGAATCTCGCTCTGTTGCCTGGGCTAGAGTGCTGTGGTGTCAGTCTAGCTCACATCAACCTCAAACTCCTGGGCTCAAGTGATCCTCCTGCCTCAGCCTCCGGAGTAGCTAGGACTACAGGTGCATGCCACCAAGCCCAGCTACTTTTTCTATTTTTAGTAGAGACGGTGTCTTGCTCTTGTTCAGGCTGGTCTTGAATTCCTGAGCTCAAGCGATCCTCCTGCCTTGGCCTCCCAGAGTGCTAGGATTACAGGCATGACCCACCGTGCTTGGCCTGGATCAATCACTTATAAAGTCTGTGCCTTTAGTCCTGGGTGTCAAAGTGTGACTTTGTGGATAGGAGGGTTCAGATCCATTCCCATTTGTTATGAGAAGGCTTCCAAAATATCCTGAGTGAGGAGCAGGAGATGGAAAGGCTCTGGGTAGCATCAGCCTCTGCAGAATATCTGAGAGCTAAGTCCCTGGGCTTTAGGATGTTAAACCCTAGTCCTGGTTCAAAACCAGCCTCTTGGCCAGGTGCGGTGGCTCAAGCCTGTAATCCTAGCACTCTGGGAGGCCAAGGCGGGTGGATTGCTCAAGGTCAGGAGTTCAAAACCAGCCTGAGCAAGACCCCATCTCTACTATAAAAAAATAGAAATTGGCCAACTAATATATATAGAAAAAATTAGCCAGGCATGCTGCCGCATGCCTGTAGTCCCAGCTACCCGGGAGGCTGAGGCAGGAAGATTGCTTGAGCCCAGGAGCTTGAGGTTGCTGTGAGCTAGGCTGACGCCATGGCACTCACTCTAGCCTGGGCAACAAAGCGAGACTCTGTCTCAAACAAACAAACAAACAAAAAAACCAGCCTCTTGGGCTCTTGAACTTATGAAGTCTCAGATTCCTATGAGGGAGTTACTATTATTATCTCCATTTTCTATATGAGGAAACTTAATTAAAGTGCCCAGAGTCACAGCTAGAAAATGGTACAGCTGGAATTTTGAAACCACATATTTATAATGCCAAAGCAGCTGGTCATTTTAGTTTATAGTTTAAGCAACTTTCCCGGGGTCATACAAAGAAACTGGAAATACAGTTCAACACCCATTCATGGTAATAGCACTTAGCAAACTTAGAGAATAGACATTCCTTTATTTGATAAAGAGTATGTATGAACAAATCTTACAACAAACATTACATTTAATGGTAAAATATTGAAAGTTTTTCTTCTGAGATCAAGAACTAGACATGGATGCTTGCTATCACTCTTTCTATTCATTATTGTACTAGAGGTCATAGCCACTGCAATAAAGCAAGAAAAAGAAATAAAAGGCATTCAAATTGGAAAGGAAAATACAAAACTGTCATTATTTGCAGATGACATGTTTGTGCACACTGAAAATCCCAAAGAACCTACAATCCAACTATTAGAATTAATAAAGTAATTCAGCAAGGTCACTGAATTTAATGTAGAGCTGTTGTGAGAAAACTATGAGAAATTCATAATAAACCCTTAATAAACCCTTACCTGTTTAATGCTCACAATCACCTTTCTTTGGCCTATAACACTGGCCACACTTCCTCCTTGATGGCCCCCTCAACACTATCTTCCCTTTGTGTCCTGTCATCATCTCCCTCTGGATTCCTTTCCCAGTCTCCTCTTTAGGTGTCTATTCCTATAGTGTCAGCTGTGCTCAGGGTTCTGTTCATACACAGTGCTGTGGCAAGCACAACTCCATCATGTTCTTTGAGGATGGCACCTCCTGTGGTTGTCTGACACCCTCAACATTTCTTTCCTGGACTCTTTCACCGACCTAGTCTTTAGCTCTCCTGCCTCCTGTCTTGTTCCCTTTGCATCCATCTGTCATACAACTCTGAGGTTGTCCTTCCTAAAATACAAAGCTGATCTTGCCATTCTTTCCCTGTTTAAATTCTTTCAAGACTTTGAGACACCTTGATTAAGGTTAACATCCTCTGCATGGCAGTCTAATAGCCCCCATGATCACTCTCCTACTCACACCTAATGTGCCATGCATTCTCTCTCTCTCTTCCATGCCTGTCTAAATGTGGGTACCTCTACAAGGTGACCCTGAGCCAAGGATTTGGGGGCATAAAAGAGGTGATCCCAGGCACGGTGAAGGAGTGGGAATTGAGACCAGGAAGGGAGGATGGCCAATAAAGGGTGTGCATTAGTGAGCAGATTACCCATGTGGGAAACTGAGGCTCAATCCAGCTGGTGACCTTCTGGGGTCCTGTGTAGCACACCTCTCAGGACTGTTCCAGTGAGAGGTGAGAAAGCAGGAATATTTATCCACCAACTCACATGCAGTGGTGTGGGTGATAAATCAGCTTTTTGGGTGAACAAAAGGAAGTCCCAATTTATAGTATCTGCCGATTGCCGTGGTATAAATATTCCCACCATGACTGATTCCAGGCTGCCAATGGTTTAATGATAGGCTTGCAAATTTTCTGAATATTTAACCATCTGGCTCTCCAGAACTAATCCTACTGTGCCATTATACTACTGCCCTCATTCCTCATTAGTTGAGGGTTATTTGGAGAAAGTTAAGTACTTAGGATATGCCCCCACATATGGTGTCCAGCTGAGCATGCTTTGGACCCAGGGGAACACCCTCAGATGGAGTCACAGGAGGTCCTCATTATATTTGGAAAGTCTTTTCAGGTGCCTTCCAGTGGGCACCCACAGAGCTTACTTCAAGGACTTTGCATGGGCTCTTCCCTCTGCTTGGAATACCTGTTCCTTCTTAATCTTCTTGCTGAGCTCCTGCTAAGCCTTCAATCCTCAGTTACAGTGTCACCACCTCTGGGAAGCCCTCCTGGAGTTCCCACTAGTTGTCCTTTCTCTCATTATAGCACAAAAGCACACTCTCGGCTTGTTACCTGTTACCTGTCTCTCTCTCCCACTAGACTGCAAGCTGCTGAGGCCAGGGACGTTGTCTATTATTTTCTGTAGCAGGGACCTTGTCCTATGACTTCTTGTACCTTCAGTGTTTAGACCAGTTCCTGGCACAAGCGTAGCTACTTAATAAATAGATAACTGGCCGCACAGCCCACCCTGGCATGTAGTAGTGGTTGAGTCCAATTAGCACTCTTCCTCCTCACTTCCCATTTATAGATCTACTCAATCAATCAACTGGTCTCTCCACACCTTTATGGCTTATTCCCATCCGTTTCCAAAGAGGACTTTAGGCAGCAAGCAGGTGCTTCCTTTCCCGTGAAGGTGTGAGCGACCATATTTTCTGAAGCAATGATCAGGACACGTGATCTGACACATGTTCCAACACATGGTCTGACAATGGGACAGAATATTTTAAATCCCCACGGTCTCGGCAAATCTGGGCTGCGTGGCTCTGTGCAGAAAAGAGCCAGGAGCCGCGGCCTCGTAATGCACACCCAGAGCAGGCAGGAGTTCTGTTTTAAAGACCTCTGTGATTTTAAGAGCGGCATGTGAAGATAGCTGAAGAGAGAAGTTGATTTCTGCGGCACTCTAGCTGGAGCGATCGTTGGGAGCAGGGAAAAATTTGTGGTAGAAACAAGCTCTCATTAAGACCATATGCTCTATTTCTAATCGATGGCTCTTAGAAGTAATTCCCCGACATTTCATTCATTTTTACTGCCTCCCCTTCAGGGGCAGGAAGAACAGCGTTGTTAGCCTGCATTTATAGATGAGGGTATTTAGAAACAGAGAGGTTAAATGGCTCAGCCCCAGTCACAGAGTGAATCAGAGACACAGCCAGCCTCGAATCCAGAATTCCGACTTGAGCTTCTGTGCCAAGATCCCTCGGGGCACATTTCCTTTCTAATTTGCATAAATCATCAACATTTTTTTCCAAGCTTGTGCTGAGAAAGCCCCTTTTCAAACAGCGGAAACTCCCTTTGCCTTCTGTCGCCTTAGTTTTATTTTATGAACCAAATTCTTTTACTTCAACACGTAGACTTGCTATTTTCCCTTCCGTTGAGCCCTTTTCAAAAGAGGTCGTGACCTTTGCTTATAGATGCAATGGAAACGGGTGAGCCCAAATGAAATAAAACAGATGATCTAGAGACCATATAAAGTGTAATTTCAACTAATGTTCAAAATACCATGCAGTTGATTATAAATCTTGGATCCTGGCAGGTTATCAGAAAAATAAGAATGGCTTAAATGCTGCTACCAATGCTTGAACCCTGTTGGTTGTAAGACATGCCTCCAATTTTGGGAGCAGATTCATAGAATTAGAAATAAGAAACTGGACATACTAGGGTCACACAAGTGTTGAGAAATTTCAGTGTGGAAATATGTAGGGACTCATACCTGAGACTGATGATATGTAAACCAGAGCTTCTAATCACCAGCATAATCATGTAGTAATTACTCACAATCCTTCCACATAATTAAGAAATTCTTAGCTCATGACCTCATGTGTCTGATGGTCTTTAGGTGGCTCTAGTATTAAGGTTTCTGGGCATGAATTTGGGATCCTTCCTGGGATCTCTAGTCAGCACTTAGCACATTGCTGACATGCAAGAAATAATAATAATCCTCTTGAGAGTAAAAACATGTGCCATGTGTTTGGGAAGACCTTCCCCTCCCTGTCAAGTACATTAGATAATCAAAAGAATTTATGTCCCGTCTGTTTAACCATTACCAAAAAAAAAAGGAATTATATCTATTCAAAATCTTTAGTAAAATACAGTTCAGCATACAGAAAAAGCTTTTGCCCACATGGTATAGTCATTTGCTTTATTACTTATCAAATCAGTCACCTATTGTTTTAATAATGCTATGTAACAAAAGTTTTCAACATTCCAAAACTCAGTGACTTCAAACTTGGATTTTCAGCTCCTGGTGTGTAGGTCAGCTGGGATTCCATTGATCTTAGCGGAGTTTGGCTGCACTCTGTGGCTTGGGTCCAGGTCTGCTCCACGCGTCTCCTCCTTCGCCTTGGGCCAGCAGCTTCCTGGACCATTCTCTTCTTGTGGCAGATCACTGGAGAGCAAAAAACAGGCCAAGTCGTGCATGCACATGTAAAGCCTTTGCTGGTAGCACATCTGCTTATAGTCCATTGGTTAACGCAAGTCACGCAATCAAGCTCAAAGTCAGCCGGGAAGGGACGCACATCGCCCAAGAGGGAGGGGGTGGGGAGTGAATATTTGCTGAACAACACTGAGGTCACCTGTAATTACCATCCCTAGTAGACTGTTTTATAGGCTGAATTGTGTCCCCCTCTAAATGTCATATGTTAAAGTCCTATCATCAAAATGTGACTGTGTCTAGGTGTAGTGGCTCATGCCTGTAATCCTCACACTCTGGGAGGCCAACGTGGGAGGATCTCTTGAGCTCAGGGGTTTGAGATCAGCCTGAACCCTGAGCAAGAGCAAGACCCCATCTCTACAAAAAAATATTAATAGTTGGAGGCCGAGGCGGGCGGATTGCACGAGGTCAGGAGTTCAAAACCAGCCTGAGCAAGAGCGAGACCCAGTCTCTATTAAAAAAAATAGAAAGAAATTAATTGGCCAACTAGAAATATATAGAAAAAATTAGCCGGGCATGGTGGCACATGCCTGTAGTCCCAGCTACTCGGGAGGCTGAGGCGGGAGGATTGCTTGAGCCCAGGAGTTTGAGGTTGCTGTGAGCTGGGCTGACACCACTCTAGCCCCAGCAACAGAGTGAGACTCTGTCTAAAAAAAAAAAGTGACTATATTTATTTATTTATAGTAGAGATGGGGTCTAGCTCTTGCTCAGGCTGGTTTCGAACTCCTGACGTCGAGCAATCCCGCCTCTGCCTCCCAGAGTGCTAGGATTACAGGCGTGAGCCACCGCGCCCGGCCACTTCTAAGATGGAAGAGTGATTCCAGCAGCCAGGGCCTCAGGTATTGGTACAGGGGACCACACGCCTGCCAGAGCCTTTCTCTATACTCTCTCACTGAGGCATTGGCCTTTTTCTTGCAGAATACATGGCTACCAAGAGAATGGCAAATGAGATTTTCCAAAGATGGCAACAAGAAGCGCCCCTATATCCAAGCTGCTCATCTTACAATGTGGCTTTGACACTCCTCCCATTGAGAGGTGGGGTCTATTCTCTGCCTTTGAATCTGGGTGGGCCTGTGACTACAGTGGCATTGACACCATGTGACTTTCAAGGCTAGGTCATAAAGGACGATACAGCTTCTGGTTTGTTTGCTGGAATGTTGCCTTTGGAGTCCTAGCTGCCAAGCCCGAGGCTGCCATGCTGTGAGGGACCCCAGGCCACATGGAGAGGCCACATGAAAGTGTTTTGGCCCAGAGCCTCAGCTGAGGCCACAGCTAATAGCCAGTATCAGCCACCACATGTATGGGAAGAGTTCTCCAGACAATTCCAGCCCCCAGTCATCCAATCACTCCTGGCCCTCGATTCTTCCCTGTGAAGGCCCCAAATATTGGGGAGCAGAGACAAGCCTTTCCCACGTGCCCTGTCAACCTTCCTGGCCCATAGAACCTATGCGCATGATAAAATGGTTGTTTTGTGCCGTTGTGCTTTGACAGAATTTGTTCCATGGCAACAGTGAGTGGAATAGAGTCCATGATGACATCCTTACAGTTAGCCCTCCACCTCTTCTTTAGAAAATTCTGGAAAAGGTCTTCAATCAAAGAGGCTTGGGTCAGTCACGTGCCTACAACTTGAGCTAATGATCGCTCTGTCCAGGAGGAAGTAGAGTCGCTCTAGCTTAGGTGATGTGTTCATTTCTGAGGGCGTAGTCAGGGATGTCATTAGCGCCTGCCATACCAGAGCCCCGTGGCTGGATTTATTCCCCAAGGGAGATAGGTGTGCTATCAGAAGAAGGGGTATGATAACATATTCTGGGTGGACTAAAATTGTCACGACATTCTATCACCTGTATTTGGTAACATTTTTGTTTATTTGAAGATTTAAGATGGTTTCCTTTAAAAGAAGACTGGACCAGGCTCCATTACCTATAATCTCTGTGACTTTGGGCAAGAGGCTCACCACCTAGAGTCCAATAAAGATTTTTTTTTTTACTTCTCTGGCAAGTTGTTAGGAGTTTGTTAGAAACATTTTTTATTTTAGTAAAAAATGACGTTGGATCAGTCATCACTTGGAAGCAGGGACTTGGGACTTCCAAGTCTTACAGAAGTGTCCACGTTGCTGTATGCATTAATTTCAACATGACCAAATTCATATCAGAGCTCTGGGAAGGAAGCGTCACTGTCGGATCTGGCTGCACTGTTGGACTCTGAGGAAAAGCTCACACCAGGTAGACACTGTTCTGCCACCATGGGTAAAAGAAACCCCCAAAAAGCCTGAGGGCAAAATATCCTGTATGCCTTCTTCGTCTCGTACATACCTACCAGGAAAAACAACCAGAAGAAACAGCCAGACTATTTTGTCAATTTCGCCAAATTCTCTAAGAGATGCTCAGAGAGATGGAAGACCATGTCTGCAAAGGAAAAGTCGAAGTTTGAAGGTATGGCAAAAAGTGACAAAACTCGCTATGACAGGGAGATGAGAAATTATCTTCCTCCCAAAGGTGATAAGAAAAGAAAGAAAAAAGATCTCAGTGCTCCTAAAAGGCCACCATCTGCCTTCTTCCTGTTTTGCTCTGAACATCTCCCAAAGATCAAAAGTGAACACCCAGGCCTATCCACTGGGGATATTGCAAAAAAAAAAAAAAAAAAATTGGGTGAAATATGGTCTGAAGAGTCAGCCAAAGATAAACAACTGTATGAACAGAAAGCAGCTAAGCTAAAGGAGAAATAGGAAAAGGGCATTGCCGTATACCGTGCCTAGGCGAAAGGGAAGCAGGAAAGAAGGGCCCTGAAAGGCCAACATGCTCAAAGAAGAAGAATAAACTAGAAGATGAGGAAGAGGAGGAGGAAAATGATGATGAGGAACAGGAGGAAGATGAAGAATAAATGGCCATCTTGTAATGATGCATATGATGTGTTTGCATATGCTCGGGCAATTGTTTTGCTAAGAATGCGAATTCAAGTGCAGCTCAAAATTAGCTTCGGTATAAAAACTACAGATTTTTGTATAGCCGATAAGATTCTTTGTAGAGAAAATACTTTTTAAAAAATGCAGGTTGTAGGTTTTTGAGGGGCTACTGTATCCAGTTAGATTTTAAAGTTTCTGATGTTGAATGTTCTTAAATATTGAATGGTTTTTTTAATTTCTTGACTTGTGCACACAAACTTGTAAGAATTAGAATCAATAGTAAATTTTGGGTTTTTTTAGGATGTTGCCTCTTGTTTTTTTAAAACAATTTTTGTAATAAAATTATGTATATTAAAAAATCTTAGCATGGCTGCCATCTTCCCTTTTCTACCCAAAATACACACGCATATACACTAGTCACATATGATATGTGCACACAATTAGTAAATATATTTTTCATATATTCCAAAAAACCCCAAACATTTCTCTTTTTTTTCCTGAAAGCCAGTAATAATTTTGCAGCTTAGAAAAATTTCTAGAGCCAATATTCTCTACCAGAGATTGGCCAACTTTGCTGTAAAGACTCCAGACAATAAATATTTTAGGGTTTGTAGGCCATACGGTTTTTCTTGCAACCACTCAACTGTGCTGTTGTAGGGCAACCGCAGACACAGATAATAAATAAAAGAATGGGTGTGGCTATGTTCTAATAAAACTTTATTTACAAAAACAGGCAGCTAGCCAGATTTGGCACACAACGTATAGTTTGCTAAAGAATCTACAGCAGCACAGTCCAACAGAAATATAATGGAAGCCACATATGGAGCTGCAGGGAAAGGAGGTGTCTCCTGAGTGTCGATTTCCTGCATTTGGTAGAGCCAGCTCCCCTGGTGCAGGAGAAATCTTCCAGCCAGAGCATCAGACAGATGCAAGCACTTGAGGCAGGAAGTTGTTAGAGTGCAGCGAACTTTCTACAGTAGCTGCAGGTGAACTCAGCTAGGCCAAGGGGATAAGGAGCAGGACGTTGATAGTGCCTGCCTCAAGTAGCAAAACTGAGGATGAAGCCTGAGCCTCAGAAGGCAGAACAGTTAAATGGGAGGTACTAGGGCATTGGAGATTTTACAGTGTCACTGGATCAAGGCTTGCCTGAAGCAAGATTTACCTGTGAACTTTTAGGTCATCTGAACCAATACAGTCCCCCAGTCGGTACCTAAGCCAGTTTCAACAGAGGTTTCTTTCTATGTTTTATAATGGAAAGCAGTTTTTACTCTTCCAGGAATGAAACAAGTTAATTCTCCCAGCAATTCTTTGGATGCTGAATATTTTCACTATAAGAATTGAGATGGGCAGAGGTGTGAAGATTCTCTTGTAGAGTATTTCCCAGCCCCTCTATATTTGATAGCAAACTTCTCTTTCACTTCTGCCCCTTCAAATAACAAAACAAACCCAACTAAGAAAGAAAAACAACACCCTGATTTGCACACAGGAGTCTTGGACACTGGGAGGCTTGGCGTGTTGGTTGAAGCAAAGTGGAAACAGAAGCCATGCCATGAGTACCAAAGAGACAGGGTAGGTATGGTAGGATAGCTCCTCAAACCTCTATTTTCAGCAAGGCTCTAGAGCTAATAACCCATTGCCCGGATGTCAGTGCAGTAGCGGCGGCCCTGTGACTCCTTTCTAGCCAATGGAACACAAGCAGAAGTCTGCTGGCGCTGCCTCTTCTGCTGCTTTCTCCTTTTGCTGGGGCGAGGGCCTGGGGCTGGAGATGTGGCACCACTGCTAAGGCTGGAGGAGGGGAAGACAGAAAGGCCTCGGTTCCTTCTTGGCCTTCCTAGACCACCATTCCACACCTGGACTTACCGCTGTCTGAAATGAATAAGTTCCTTTTCAGTTAAGCCACGACGTTTGTTTGGTTTCTAATAGGCAACTGGACACCATCCTGTGTGACACAGAATTATATTCCCAGCCTGGTGTGGTGGCCCACACCTGTAATCCCAGCACTTTGGGAGGCCAAGGCTTGAGGCCAGGAGTTTGAGACCAGCCTGGGCAACAATAGCGAGATCCCCATCTCTACAAAAAATTTAAAAAATTAACCAGGCATGGTGGTGTGTGCCTGTAGTCTCAGTTACTCAGGAGGCTGAGGCAGGAGGATCCCCTGAGGAGTTGGAGGCTGCAGTGAGCTTGGATTGCACCACTGCACTCCAGCCTGGGTGACAGAGTGAGACCTTGTCTCAAAAAACAACCAAAAAAGAATTATATAATTATATTCTTCTACCTAGATGACAAAATACCAACTTCCGAAGGAGCATGGGCACGAGGGACACCTCAGAGGACTTGAATGGTGGCCTGGGTTATAGATTCAAGTCAGGACAGATGAAAGTGGTTTTAGGATAGCTAAATGTCTGTGGGAGGGCTTATTCAAGCTTATTTTTAAAAAACTCTTTGGGGAATCCAGGGAAGATCATACAGGGTTGATTGATGAATGCTTAAGAATAAAAAGTGCTCAGGAACCAACTTCTTGCCCCTCATTGATACAGACTATTGGCAAGTCTCTGTTGAATTCCGCTGGACGTGGACAAGCCAGCAGAGGCTGAACAATACTGCCCAGCATGAGGATCAGGAACATCTTATATTCCTCAAGGATTCTAGGGGTCACCAAACCCTTGTCCCTCATGAAAAAAGCCTTCTGTTTTAGCTTCTTGTGCTTTCAGGAACCCCTATAATTCTCACCACTTCTCTTCCTGGCAGTTTATGGCATTCAAATAACAACCAACACAACAAATTTCCTTTTCTTCTTGCCTTTCCAGCAAGAAAGCTAAGTGCTAGTATTATTTTCCACTTTTAATCACTGCTCGACAGAGATGGAAAGTTAAGTCACGTAATTGCTTTTGTGTTTTGTCGTTCTTTTCACTATTTTGGAAAAAAGAAATGGTGCAATGGCTAAAATGTGGGTTTACACCAAACCCCAAACATCACGAGTCTTAATGGCAACCATGTGTTATTCCTGCGAATTGGCACCTAATTTGTTTGAGAAAAAAAAAAAAAAAGAGCAGCACTGCTCAACTTGTACACAGAGTGAGCCACAGACTTCCAAAGACATCTGAGGACAGATAGCTGTTTCAGCTACCGTGTTTTCCCCAAAATAAGACAGGGTCTTATATTTATTTTTCCTCAAGAAGACACCCTAGGGCTTATTTTCAGGGGATGTGTTTTTTTTTTTTTAAGTACGGTACAACAATCTATATTTATTCAAATATAGTTAAGTCGTCTTCTTCTGGAACATCATCATAACTCTCCAAACCCCGAACTCCATCCTGAATTCCTTGCGACTCTATTTCCTTTAGAACCATTGGCCCCAATCTCTCATGTGGAGCAATAGAGCTCTCATGGGGCAGATGAGAAGGGCTGCTAGTCTTCTTTACCTATCTGCTACGAAATGCATGGGTTGTGCAGATGCGCTGCGTAGGCACGCCCATCACCAGGTCTTATTTTCGGGGTAGGGCTTCTATTGTGCAAATGCTTAGAAATCCTGCTAGGGCTTATTTTATGGGTAGGTCTTATTTTCGGGGAAACATGGTATCTCAAAGTAAAAAATATATTTTGTAAACACTTAAGGTGTAGATTGCAACAGGAATACTTGAGGCAAGAGTGTCTGCCCAAAATTCTTGAGTCATAAAACATGTGTCTCAAGATTGGAAGGCTAGAGATGCCTGCAGGCGTATCTGGTCCGCCCCGCTGCCTTCTGCCTGGGATTGTCCACAAAGTGACTGGGTTGGCATGTGACCCATAGAGCAGCTGCCAAGAAGAGGAGCTAGGAACAGGTGGGGCTGCAGCAAGGCCGTGCAGAAGAGGCCCACCCCAGCCCCCAGCCATCTGCACCTTCTTCTCCGGTGCAACCAGAGAAGACCTTCTGCAGCCCCTGCAGGCAGCGCCCACCTTGGGAATGGCATGAGGATGGGGGCTCTCCACAGGGATCAGACCTTGACCCAACACTGATCCTTCCCATTCTATTGCCAGAAGCCTCTGGTGGGCTGGGGGTGGTAGAGGAATGAGCTTAGATACCCCCTTGGTTCCAGGGCCTATGACTTTTGACCACTGAATCATGATTTCCAGCTGGAAACACCCGTGCAGATGTAGCCTGGTATGCGCTGATTTAGTGCTTGTTCAGGGACTAGAATCAGAGCTGTGTTTGGAAGCATCCCAGCCCCAAGTTGTAAAGTGGGTAGGAATTTGTGTTGGTCACAAACTCTGGTGTGCAAAGACTAAGGCTCTCTATTTTCCTGCCACTGAGACTGCCTTGGCCCTCAAGCCCCCATTTCCACTGATGGTGGAAAGTGTGTCAATTCTAACCAGCTCAGGGGCTGCCAGTTTAGAGGTAGTCCCTTCCAGGGTAAATGTGATTCTCCCTCATCCCTCCTCCTCCTTCTCTTCTCCCCAGCGGTAATTGAGAGCTGAGCCCAACCTGGCACAAGGAAGGGGCTCACATGCCCCCACTGGTACTCACTGACTTTAGCCCATTCACTTATCTGTCTCCAGCTGCATACCAAACCACTCCAAAGCTTAGCAGCTTAAAACAAGCACGTTTATTTTTTCCCATAAAATCTGTGACTGGAGCAGGGCTTGGCAGGGACAGCTATCTCTGCTCCACTTGGTGTCAGCTAGGGTGGCTCAAAGGCTGGGGGTTGGGATCGTCTGAGGGCTCTCTCTGACGGTTGATGCTGCTGTCATCTGTGACCTCATCTGGGACTGTCCACTGGAACACATGGCCTCTGCCTGTGGCCTGGGCTTCCTTACAGCATGGCAGCTGGGTTCTAAGGGTGAGAGGAGAGAGGCAGAGACAGAGTCAGGCAGAAGCCAATTTGCTTTGCATGATCCAGTGCTCAGAAATCATGTATGTCACTTCTGTCCCATTCTGTTTGTCAAGGTGTCACAAAGCCCTGCCCAATTTCAAGGAGATGAAAAAAATAGACTCTACCTGTCGATGGGGGAGTGGCAAGGTTCTGGAAGAGTATGTGAGCTCATGAATAGAGTCGAGGCCACTTTCAGAATGCAATCTGCTCCGACCTCTCTTCTCAGTGCATTTGCAACTGACCTCTTTAGACCGTGCCATGGTCTTTGGTTCATTCAGTCCACTCTGGTTCCCTCACTGTTACCCAGAAGCCTCTTGGTTTTCCAGCCTCATAGTCATATCTGTGCCCGTCTTGGGGATAAGGAAAACCAGTAGAGCTCTATTTCCCCGTGCTTGAGAATGCTGGGACGCTGCCCTCAGCCATGTTGGCCTCAAGGCCTCATAGGCCATAGCTGCTCTGTGGCTCTAGCATCACACTGGATGCAACCACTCCTGGTACCCTTTGCCTGAACTCCAGCCTGCCGGTACCCATTTCAGCCAACAGGGAAAAAAGCAGCAGCGACGACGGGTAGACTGGTCTCATTAACCACTTCAGTACGGCACTCACCGGCCGCGAACCCTTGCCCACAGCCGGCACTCACAGTCCGCACGATGGTTTGTGCTGTGCATTGACGACGAGTCCGTTTTGCTCTTGTGCGATGAGGAAAGCTTTAACGCACTGAAAGCTTGTTTTACTTTACAGGCAGCTTTACTTGTAATGTAAAACAGAATAGGTAACATATACATATATGTTTTCATTACGTTATTTTCAAATGTTCACAATTTTATTTTGATAAATGAAAAATTAGAAAAGTCATATCACGGCTGTCGGCTAAAATCACTGTGCGCGTTCATCTGTGGCTATCCACTATAGTCCACGCTGGTTCCGAAGTGGTTAAGGACACATTGCAAATTGTAGGCGCACTCCTTCATTTTACACCCTACTGGCCAGGACTTTGTCACATGGCCCCATTTCACTGGGAAATGCAGGCCTTATTCTGGCAAAGCATGTGTTCGGTGAAGAATTAGAAGTTATCAAAGAAGAAGAGAAGAATGGATTTTTAGGGAGAAATCTTATCATGACCACAAGAAGTGACATTCACCCTGAAAGCATCAGGGAGAGTTGAGCCAGTAATGATAGAAGCAGGGGAAGAGGATTTTAGACAGAGGGAACAGCAAAAACGAAGGCTCAGAGGCAGGAAAGAGCATGCTCGAGGAACAGGAGTGCAATTTGTAAAGAGTGTGCCTTGTGGAGTTGAGGGAAAGTGGACAGAAGAAGAGACGTGGGCAAGTTGCAGATCACACAGGGCCCTGTAGGCTAAAACAAGGAAGGAGTCTGGATTTTTTTCCTGAACATGTTTCTTAACACACTCCTCAAGGTCTACAGTTAGAAATTATTTCTTTGGTTAAAAACTCCATTTAAAGGCCGGGCGCGGTGGCTCACGCCTGTAATCCTAGCACTCTGGGAGGCCGAGGTGGGCGGATTGCTCGAGGTCAGGAGTTCGAAACCGGCCTGAGCAAGAGCGAGACCCCATCTCTACTATAAATAGAAAGAAATTAATTGACCAACTAATATATATACAAAAAATTAGCCGGGCATGGTGGCGCATGCCTGTAGTCCCAGCTACTTGGGAGGCTGAGGCAGCAGGATTGCTTGAGCCCAGGAGTTTGAGGTTGCTGTGAGCTAGGCTGACCCCATGGCACTCACTCTAGCCAGGGCAACAAAGCGAGACTCTGTCTCAAAAAAAAAAAAAAAAAAAAAAAAAACTCCATTTAACATGAATATTTATTGAATGCCTACTCAGGACAGGAAAACAGAGGGCCTCACAGGGAGGTAGGAATAGCTTGATGTTTATTTATTTATTTATTATTTATTATTTTTTTGCTTGATGTTTAGAGTATGAGCATTTAGAAGGTACCCAGTTCTGCCAACTTATTCACTGCATATCCCCGGGCAAACTACTTCACTTCTGTGAGCCTCAGATTCCTCTCTAGGCAACACCATGAGTTCTAAAAAAAATAATGGATGTAAAAGTTCATGGTGAACGCTAAGGAGCTGTATAAATGTTATCGTTATTGATGTATCATTGCGATATTGGTGTGAGTTAGTCCATCACATTCTTTCTACAGTTCCATAAGGTCTATCTGAGGGGGGTGTGGATACAGAGATGGATCTGGCAGGGAGAGGGCTGAAAGCAGGGGCCCTGGCATGGTCACCGAGCACCGTGCCCTGGGGACTGAAATAGGGGACTACAAATGAGACTCTCTGGCAATAAGTGTCAGTGGCCACGGCAGGCACTATCGATGCCCAATCCCACATCCCCTCAGCCCACCTCTGAGCTCACCTGCAGCTGTGCACAGTTCTAGAATGCCTGCAATGCTTGCTTCTCTTTTCGTCTGTCTATAGGCTTTCTTTGGCACCGGGGAGCTTTCTGGAAATGCCACGGAGTGAACCAGGGACTGGGAATCTGTGGATACATGTTCCAGCTCCCTGAGCTAGGTGTTTGTGAGGGTATAGGTGTGTTCCAACGGTCTCTCAGAGGGTCCCCAGTGGGATTGAGCCCCAGTTGCTCATAGTGGTGACCTGCTTATTAACGCCCCCTGAATTGACTTCTCTTTGCTGTCTCACCTCCCCCTTCCTCTCACCTCACTTCCTGGATTGCCTTCTAAATAACCTACTGCACTCAAGTCCTCGTCTCAGGCTCTGCTTTTTCTTTTTGAGACAGAGTCTCACTCTGTTGCCTGGGCTAGAGTGAGTGCCGTGGCGTCAGCCTAGCTCACAGCAACCTCAAACTCCTGGGCTCAAGCAATCCTCCTGCCTCAGCCTCCCGGGTAGCTGGGACTACAGGTGCGCACCACCGTGCCCAGCTAATTTTTTCTATTTTCAGTTGTTTGGCTAATTTCTTTCTATTTATAGTACAGACGGGGTATTGCTCTTTCTCAGGCTAGTCTCTAACTCCTGAGCTTATGCAATCCTCCCGCCTCTGCCTCCCAGAGTGCTAGGATGACAGGTGTGAGCCACCACACCCGGCCTTAGGCTCTGCTTTTGGGGGAACCTAAACCAACACCCACTCCCACCCCTTCTCCCTGCTTACCCTGCTATCTAAGGTGGAAGGGCCAAATGCTCAGTTTCCCAGCTGCCTTCGCGGTTATATGTGATCACATGACCCATTGCCAGCTATTGTGTCATAATGGAAGGTTTCTTGGAAAGATTTCACTTTTTTTTTTAAGACAGGGTCTCTCTCTGTTGCTCGGGCTGGATTGCAGTGGCACAATCAGGGATCATAGCTCACTGTAACCTCCAACTGCTGGGCCCAAGTGATCCTCCCACATCAGCCTCCTGAGTAGCTGGGACTACAGGCATGTGCCACCATGCCTGGCTAGTTTTTCTATTTGTTGTAGAGATAGGGTCTTTCTATGTTGTCCAGGCTAGTCTCAAATGCCTGGGCTCAAGTGATTCTCCTACCTCGGCCTCCCAAAGTGTTGGGATTATTGTCATGAGCCACCACACCCTGCAGACTTCACTTCTTTATAAAAGGAACAGACATTTTTGGTGCTGCCTACCTTCCTCTCCCTCGCCCCCACCCTTTTTCTTGCCTTGATTGTGCTGGAGCTGCAACAACCATCTTGGGGCCTCAAAGACAGGCCAAAAGAAACACAGAACCTCCTTTTTGTTTTAAGTTGCCTAACTCACATCTATACACATCTAATTCATGACTTCTTTCCTGAGAAGAATAACCCTGGTTGTTTGTGTGGAATGCTGTTTACTGACTTCTTGTTTACTTGCACTCTAACACATTCTTAACTAGTACGGTTGGTTAGGGTGCCACAGTTAGTGGAGGCTGCTTCACAGATTTGCGAGTCAGTAGGGCCAGGGAGTCAGGCTTCTCTGTGACAAGTAAGCACAGTACAGCCTCCCCTTGGATGCCAACTTCCAATTTCCCTCCCTCCCCTCTCAGAATTCTAGGCATTTCCCTAGTAGGACAGGCAAGGCTCCTGGGGACACTGGCTCAGGGCGACTGGCAGGATTGGAGGTCTGCTGCAGCCTGCCTCCTGCCTTCTCCAACTTCAAGTGCAAGATCTTCAGAGGCCACCCACAAGTCTTTGGACTAAGGCCTGCTTCACTCGCTCTCCAACTTCCACTTCCTTCTTTTTCACTTCAGTTTCACAAAGAGAGCAAGCTCTGAAGGAAAATGAAAATGATCTATCCACACTGTGAGGACAATTCCCCAATTCCCTAGTGATTGATGTTTCTTTTTCACTTTCTGTCTTGTTTTGTCTTAGAAGGCAAGGCCACGAACACTAGGCTTCTGGTTTTTTTGGACCGAGTTGTTTACGATTGTTAATACTTACTGAGAATCTAGATTGCTCTGAGCTAGGGAAAATACCAAGGAAACAGATGACCTGTCCTGCCCTCCAACAGGACACAGTCTAGCTGGGGATGCACATGAAGCCACCCAAGACAGCCTATAATTAGACAGGCACTATAGCTTAGGGATTAACAGCATATGTTCTGGAACCAATCAGGCTGGATGGAGCAAGTTACTTGACCTCTTTGTGCCTCATTCTTCCTCTAAAATGCAGAGAATAATCACATATAGTCCTTGGGGCCAATGGTGCATATTAAGTAAACTAATTATGATGATGATGATGATGGCAGTTGTGTGTTCATTCTTCATCTCCACAGTGCTCTACACATCCTAACCTGCAGAATGCTTCCCTTCATTTAACACCTATCTATGAATACTTAGCATGTACCAGGCACTGTGCTAGGCACTAGACATACAGAGGCAAACAAGATAGATAAGGTTGCTGGGCATGCAGGCTCACGCCTATAATCCTAGCACTCTGGGAGGCCAAGGCTGGAAGATTGCTTGAGGTCAGGAGTTCGAGACCAGCCTGAGACCCTAACTCTACTAAAAATAGAGAAATTAGCTGGGCATGGTGGCACATGCCTGTAGTCCCAGCTACTCGGGAGGCTGAGGCAGGAGGATCACTAGAGCCCAGGAATTTGAGGTTGCTGTGAGCTAGGTTGAAGCTGTGGCACTGAAGCCTGGGCAACGGAGCGAGACTCTGTCTCAAGAAAAAAAAAAAGACCAGTCTGAGTAATGTAGAGAAACCCGATCTCTACAAAAAAATCCAAAAATTAGCCGGGCATGGTGGCACATGCCTGTAGTCCCAGCTACTCGGGAGGCTGAGGCAGGAGGATTGCTTGAGCCCAGGAGTTTGAGGTTGCTATGAGCTAGGCTGATGCCATGGCACTCTAGCCCAGGGTGGCAGAGCAAGACTCTGTCTCAAAAAAAAAAAGAGAAGGTATCTGCCCTTGTGGCCTAGTAGGGACACAAACATTAAAGTCATTACACCTGTGACAACTAGGTATTCCAAGCAGAGGGTCCAGCCAAGGTCAAGGCCTGACAGTGGGAAGGAGTGGATCGCTGAAGGCCAGAGTGGGCGGATGTAAGCTGAGCCCGGAGCAGGGTGCAGATCCCATGGGCATGGACCAGGCATCCTCAAACTACGGCCCACGGGCCACTTGCGGCCCGCTGAGGACATTTATCCGGCCCACCGGGTGTTTTTGCCACCGCTGCCTGTCCTGCTTAGCAGCCGACTCGTCAGGGCCCACAGTGCGCATGTGTGGAATGTGCGCCGCACTCTCCTACGGCCCTCCCACGGTCTGAGGGACAGTGAACTGGCCCCCTGTTTAGAAAGTTTGAGGACCCCTGGCATGGACGGTTAGGTGTAGGCGGACACTCGATGCCAAATATCAGTGATTTGAACCAAACTGGCGGGGCATTCTGTCACACAGACACAGGGTCTGTGAGACCCACAAACTGCCTCCTTTCAAGCTCTGTCTTGCCCCCTGTCCGTTGGCAGTGTGGAGGGACCTGAGGTCCCCACAGGAGCCAGGCGACCATCTCCTGCAGGCAACTGTCGAGTGGGAAGATTAGCAATGGAAGATTAATTTCTCCTTGTCACTTCCCCAGGGGCCTTAAGCAATCTCCGGCGCGATTTTCCTCGCCTAGAACACCGCCCTCGGGAAGCTGGCGGCGATCTGCTGCCCAGCGCGCCGGGCCAGTCCGGGTTCCGAGCTGCGTGGCGAGCCAGAGAGAGATGTGCCTGCTGAACACTCAGTGCCCTGATGTAACGGACGCCGAACAAAAGAAGGGAGAGCGTGAGCAGCTCTGTGCCGCGTGGGCTTTCCATTTGGCTAGGGAGCGTGAAGGACGCCTGAAAGCGAGCTCCCTGTGCACGCGGAGCCGGCAGCCTTTGTCTTGGATGAGATTGTTTTTCATAGTCGAGGCTCTGCCTGGAGGGCAGGGTGCTGAGTCCAAGGGCACTCTAACGAGGAGCAAGAGGGCAGAGCTGTCTCGTGCTGCGGTCCGGGACCAAACCACATTCCGAGAGGAGAAGCTGAGATTAGAGCTTAGGAAGCACTTCCTAGCTATAAGAGCAGTCTTTAATCTGAATTTGATTAGAGGATTTTTGATGAAACACAGAAAGCCGTTGCTTGGGATGAATTTGAAGATGCTACAGCTGGGGAGTGGAGGATGGTATGAGGATCGGGACAGGGTGTGCTCCGCATAGGGTTGGGTTTCTGGGCCCCAAGAGGGACAGTCCACTTCAGCCACTCAGCTGCACCCCATGCTTGGTCAGTCATTTTCCCGTCACACATTTATGGGACACTTACTGTGTTTAAAATATGGCTCCACCAGCGTGACCCTGGAGGTGATATTAACGCCTCCGACTCCATTGCTTCATTTCTCCAATGGGCTTTAATAATGTCTTCGTCACAAGCACATGGAAGGTTGCATGAGCTAACATAGGTGAAGCAGCTAGCATATACAGTCATGGCATTCGACGAGCGCCTTCAGCCACCAGACACAGAAGATCCAACTCAAAATGGTTTAAACAAAAGGGGACTATTAACTGTCTGGGGGATGGTCACACTGGAAGGTCAGACTTGTGGGGGGTGGGGGGGAAGGGCATTATTTGAAACCTTAAAATTTGTAACCCCATAATATCCTGAAATAAAAAAAAATGTTAAGAAAAAAAACCAAGAACTCCTGGGGCACAACAGTTCCCACATGGGTATAGCAAGTGAGGGGCTTTTCATCTTTGCTCTGCTGGCCTTGGCTTATTGGAGGTGACTCTCTTCAAGGTCTTTTTTTTTTTTTTTTTTTTTTTTTTTTTTTTTTTGAGACAGAGTCTCGCTTTGTTGCCCAGGCTAGAGTGAGTGCCGTGGCGTCAGCCTAGCTCACAGCAACCTCAGACTCCTGGGCTTAAGCAATCCTGCTGCCTCAGCCTCCCGAGTAGCTGGGACTACAGGCACGTGCCACCATGCCCGGCTAATTTATATATATATATATATATATATATATATATATATATATATATATTAGTTGGCCAATTAATTTCTTTCTATTTTTTATAGTAGAGACGGGGTCTCGCTCAGGCTGGTTTTGAACTCCTGACCTTGAGCAATCTGCCCGCCTCGGCCTCCCAGAGTGCTAGGATTACAAGCGTGAGCCACCACGCCCGGCCTTCTTCAAGGTCTTAAGACGATCAAAGTTCTGAGAGTATGTATCTGAAAAATTAAAAATTAAAAATAAATAAATAAATAAAGACGACTGAAGGACTGAAGGAGTCCCAGGCATCACATGTTCAGCTTAGAGAAATTGGCTCTTTCTTCTCTGTGAGTATAGGACTAGTGGATTTTCCTTAAGGTCCCATTGTCTAGGACTGGGTCACGTGATCGTGCTCAAAAGTCTTTGGTAAGAGATACGAGGCCACTGTGGTTGACTTAGATCAAATATGATTCATCCCCGTAGGACTTGGGAGGGGTCACCTTCCCTGATCACACAGGAGGGTAAGCACCTGAGTGAAGTTTGAATTTAGCGATTGGAGAAGACGGAAAGGAGTTGGAGGCATAGAAGGAAAGAATTGATCATTGGATAGGCAATCCCTAGTTTTTTTTCTTTTTTTTTTTTTTATTTGAGACAGAGTCTCACTTTGTTGCCCAGGCTAGAGGGAGTGCCGTGGTGTTAGCCTAGCTCACAGCAACCTCGAACTCCTGGACTCAAGCAATACTCCTGCCTCAGCCTCCCAAGTAGCTGGGACTACAGGCATGCGCCACCATGCTCGGCTAATTTTTTTTTTCTATATATATTAGTTGGCCAATTAATTTCTTTCTATTTATAGTAGAGACGAGGTCTTGCTCTTGCTCAGGCTGGTTTCGAACTCCTGACCTCGAGCGATCCACCTGCCTCAGCCTCCCAGAGTGCTAGGATTACAGGCGTGAGCCACTGTGCCCGGCCCAATCTCTAGTTTTGACCACAGTTAATTACCTACCTACCTACTTACCTTGTATTCTTGACTATATGTCATATCCCCATTAATAGAGAAAGTATAAATCCCTTACTGGCAGGAAGCCTGCTTATTTTTATATTCCCTAGCCTCAGGCACATAGTAGGCACTTTGTAAACATTTGTATGGATGATGATGACATTGCACATAAGTTATTGCCAACATTATGGAGCAGTAGAGTTTGTACATATTTCTCTTTTTATGAAAGCTGTCAGGGACTTTAGGAAACATAATTTTTTGAAGCGGTACTTAAAGCATTACTCTGAAATTCATTAAGAGAGAGAGATCAAGGAGGAGATACTACAGAGAAATAAAAATATGTCGTCTGGTGAGAGGAAGTCAGGAGAAAAAAAATAACCAACATACATCTAAGGGAATATATATACACACAGACTTTTTTTTTTTGTCGAACTTTCATTTCCTGCTTTACCAAAGTTATCTACGTTGAGAATATCCACCCCCCCACCCCATACTAAAGCATTTTTTCATTTTGGTTAACCGAACAAATCAATAGTGGCACCCAGTGGCTAGAAGGGTTAATCAGGGAAGGGCGATTTCTTTTTGCACCTCAGTTCTACCCAATATAGCCATATTTAAAAATTAAACCACTGAGTCAAGCATTTGCAGAAAATGTCTATTTGGGCTTGGAGTCCCAGTAGCATTCTGTTTCCCACAAAAGCCTGTCTAATGCTCCCTTCCTTCTCCTTTTAGCAGTGGAGTCTGCGAAGGCCCATCCTCCACCTTGGAGCCCAGGGCTGGTGGGCGAGAAAACCTCTGTAGTCTGGCACAGTTATGGGGATTGTTAAAAGCGTATTTATTCAATGTCCTCTCTAAAATTGAGCAAGTATAATTATGTGCATTGCTGGGAGTTCCAGGTCTTTCCTCAAGAGTATATCTCCCCCACCCCCCAAAGTTGCTGACGCCTGGTCCTTCCTGGATTTCTTTTTTTTTTTGAGACAGAGTCTTACTTTGTTGCCCAGGCCATACTGAGTGCCGTGGCGTCAGCCTAGCTCACGGCAGCCTCAAACTCCTGGGCTCAAGCAATCCTCCTGCCTCAGCCTCCTGAGTAGCTGAGACTACAGGCATGCGCCACCATGCCCGGCTAATATTTTTCTACATGTATTAGTTGGCCAATTGATTTCTTTCTATTTATAGTAGAGACGGGGTCTCGCTCTTGCCAGGCTGGTTTCAAACTCCTGACCTTGAGCAATCCACCTGCCTCGGCCTCCTAGAGTGCTAGGATTACAGGCGTGAGCCACCGCGCCCGGCCCTTCCTGGATTTCAAAAGTCACATGAGTGAAAGGAGAGGCAAACCTCTGCTAGCTAGCAGGATAGCCAATAACCACGCCAGTGACAGGGAGCATGCAAATGCCCATGCCTGGCATTTGAGTTTCATCTTCATCCTTCCAGTGTATTGTTAGTAGTGGGAACATGTGACTTAGGCCAGGGCAGTAATTACTTAGTCACCAGGCTTTACAAGGCTCTAAATCCTATTTATTAAGCTGTGTGGACTGTGCCTCTGACTCAGAAGGGAAGGTAGGCCCAGGTTACACACTGACACAAGGTAATAATTGTTTCCTATTGCAAAGAAACTAGAAGAGTTCCAAGGCAGAGGCCATTAGTTGTCCCTAAATACTACCTTCCATTCCTGCTCCACAATAAAAGTAATAGAATTTTAGCTGGGTTCATGGCCTCCTGGAGGAAAAAAAATACCCTATATTTCTCAGCTTCCTTTGCAGCTAGGTGTGGCCATGTGATAAATTTCTGGCCAATGGAATATAAATGGAATTCTTGCATGCAATTTCTGGGGAGGAGAATGAATCCTTAAAAGAGACCAGTCTTGCCTTTCTTTCCCTGTTCCTTCTAATGTTTGCTTGGAATCTAGTTTTGATGGCTGGAGCTCAGGCAGCCATCTTGGACTGTGAGGTGGCATAGAATGATCAGATACCAAGATAGAAGAAATATGGGGCCCTGAGTGCCATGTCAGTTCTGGGCATATTATGGAAAGGCTTTTTTCCCTAGCACTTTTCTATTCGAAATGTAGTCTTGGATCAGCAGAATCAGGAACACTGGGGAACTTGTTCGAAATGCAAATACTCAGGTCCTATCCCAGGCCTACTGAAGCAGAAACCCTGGAAGTGGGGCTTAGATATCTATGTTTTAAGAAGGCCATGGTGATTCTGTTCTACTTTACAGTTTAGGAACCATTGCCCTAGACTATTTAAATATTTTCCCATTAAGGTATTTTTTAGTGATTTTTCTCCCAAACTCTATCAACAAAAAGTATTATGAACTACAACATGCTGACATCCCTCTTGTCTTTTCTTCTACTTATTTTCCCCCACCAAATTTAAGAGTAGATATTATCAACATCAATAAAATTATGAAAATACAAAAATTATGTATGGGTGAGGGCAGGTCTCCTTAAAGCATAAAATTGAAAACAGATGAGAGTATAACTGGTACTATAACCTAAAACTGTCCAAGGATAAGACCAGTTGAGTACATGGAAGATAGTGTGATGGTTAATTGTATGTGTCAACTTGACTGGGCCATGAGGTGCCCAGATATTTGGTCAAATATCATTCTAGGTGTTTCTGTGAGGGTTTTTTTTTTTGTTTTTATGGTTTTATTTAAACACAAATATGTCTATTCATTTTCTTTTCTGCACAGCCTGGCATTGGGATTGGTGACTCTGATGGCCAACTGGGCTGCTGTTTCCATAATGGCTTTGGGGTTCTTGGAGGAAACATTGTGAACAATCTCCACACAGTAAGATTTGTTGCACATCAGCACTTCCTGCTCCTTGATGTCGTGGACCAGGACATTCCAGAAGCTACTGGGCAGCCTTGTGCTTTGTTTCTTGTTGCTCTCATAACCAATGTTGGGCATCAAAATCTGTCCCTTGAATCTTCTCTCATCTCTGTTGTCAGTACCTGTGGGTGTCCGCTGGTTATGTTTAATTTTGACATATCAGTCTAACTGGTGCTGGATAAACTTCTTGGTCCTCTTTTTGACCATCTTGGGCTTCACAAGAGGTCTGAGAACAGCCATGATGCCGAATAGGAGATGGCTGCCACCTCTGCAGGCAAAGCTAGGAAGAGAGAGTGGAAGGTGTGAGGGTGTTTGGGGATGAGATTAGCATTTAAATCGGTAGACTGGGGGAAGCAGATGGCTCTCCCTAAAGTGGGTGGACCCATCCAGTCAATTGAGGACCTGAATAGAACAAAAAGGTTAAGTAAGAGGAAACAGTTTGCCTGATTGTTTAAACCTGGGAATTGGTCTTCTCCTGCCCACCCTCCCATCCCCCAGCCTAGAATTTATACCATCTGCTCCCCTGGTGCTCAGTTCTTTGGACTCCAACTAGAAGTACATTATCGGCTCTCCTGGGTCTCCCGCTTGCTGACTGCAGATCTTGGGACTTGTCAGCCTCTATAATTGCATGAGCTAATTCCTTATAATAAATTCTGTGTGTGTGTGTGTGTATGTATATATAAATCTCCTATTGGTTCTCTGGAGAACCCTGACTAATATAGACAGGGAGCCAGTATGGCAGAGAACAAAGACCCAGGGAGCCCTGGATTTTAATTCTGGTTTCATTACTAACTAGCTATGAAGTGGCTTAGCCTTTTGAATCTCGCTTTCTTCATCTGTAAAATGGAGCTAATCATATCTTCTTTTCTAAGATAAGATTTTGACAAGATTAGGCCGGGCGCGGTGGCTCACGCCTGTAATCCTAGCTCTTGGGAGGCCAAGGCGGGCGGATTGCTCAAGGTCAGGAGTTCGAAACCAGCCTGAGCAAGAGCGAGACCCCGTCTCTACTATAAATAGAAAGAAATTAATTGGCCAACTGATATATATATAAAAAAAATTAGCCGGGCATGGTGGCTCATGCCTGTAGTCCCAGCTACTCGGGAGGCTGAGGCAGAAGGATCGCTCGAGCCCAGGAGTTTGAGGTTGCTGTGAGCTAGGCTGACGCCACGGCACTCACTCTAGCCTGGACAACAAAGCGAGACTCTGTCTCAAAAAAAAAAAAAAAAAAAGATTTTGACAAGATTAAAGGAGATAATGTGCCTGTAATCCTAGCACTCTGGGAGGCCGAGGCGGTGGGAGGATTACTTAAGTTCAGGAGTTCGAGACCAGCCTGAGCAAGAGCGAGACCCTGTCTCTACTATAAATAGAAAGAAATTAGCCAAACAACTGAAAATAGAAAAAAATTAGCCGGGCATGGTGGCATATGCCTGTGGTCCCAGCTACTCGGGAGGCTGAGGCAGGAGGATCGCTTGAGCCCAGGAGTTTGAGGTTGCTGTGAGCTAGGCTGACGCCACGGCACTCACTCTAGCCTGGGCAACAAAGTGAGACTCTGTCTCAAAAAAAAAAAAAAAAAAAAAAAAAGAGATGATGTTTTTAGAATACCTAACACAGTGTTAGAGCAAGACTCTGTCTCTAAAAACAAAACAAAACAAAAAAACCAAATTCTTGCCAGTCATGTGAGCTACTGTGGAAGTGTATCTTCCAGCCTCCTGAATCCAACTCTTCCAGCTACAACTCCAGATATAGTGAGCAGAGATATACTGTCCCAAATGTACCTTATCTGAATTCCTGACCCACAGAAATCGAGAGATACAATAAATTGTTTTTTTTTTTTTGAGACAGAGTCTTGCTTTGTTGCCCAGGCTAGAGTGAGTGCCGTGGCGTCAGTCTAGCTCACAGCAACCTCAAACTCCTGGCTCAAGCAATCCTCTTGCCTCAGCCTCCCAAGTAGCTGGGACTACAGGCATTCGCCACCATGCCCGGCTAATTTTTTGTATATATATTAGTTGGCCAATTAATTTCTTTCTATTTATAGTAGAGACGGGGTCTCGCTCTTGCTCAGGCTGGTTTCGAACTCCTGACCTCGAGCAATCCGCCCCCCTCGGCCTCCCAGAGAGCTAGGATTACAGGCGTGAGCCACCGCGCCCAGCCTTGTTTTTGTTTTTTTGAGACAAAGTCTTATTCTGCCACCCTGAGTAGAGTGCCGTGGCGTCAACCTAGCTCACAGCAACCTCAAATCCCTGGCTCAAGCGATCCTCCTGCCTCAGCCTCCCGGGTAGCTGGGACTACAGGAGCACACCACCACACACCCGGCTAATATTTCTATTTTTAGTAGAGACAGGGTCTCACTCTTGCTCAGGTTGGTCTCAAATTCCTGACGTCAAGCAGTCCTCCTGCCTCGGCCTCTCAGAGTGCTATGATTACAGACGTGAGCCACTGCCATTATTGTTGTTTTGTGCCACTACCTTTCAGGGTGACTTGTTATGCAGTAGTAGATAACTAATATGAGGGGTAGGGGTGAGTTTCCTCAGAGCTGTCGCAGCTGACTGTGCTCATGGAAGTTAATGGCAGGCCTGGAAGGGACATGTCTGACCAGCCTCCAGTCAGAGAGAAGAAAGTGACAAAAGGATCACCTAGTTCCCTTGAATAAGTTTCCATTACCATAATATTTAGGCCTACTTTTTTTAAAAAAAAATTTAAGTATTACATAAGATTTTAAGATATTGTCTAAATAAGAAAATCTGAAGATACTTGAGAAATAATTCATAATTAAGTTGTAGCCTTGGAAGACCAATGCCCTAGATTTCTGTTTGTACCCAAATCTCCAGTTTGTTACAAGGGACTGGAAACTCCAAATAATGGCGGCTTAAGAGAGAGAGAAGTTTATTTCTTTTACACATAAAGGAAGTCCAGAGTAGGCAGTCTAAAGCTAATAAGGTGACTTCACAAAATTGTCAGAGACTTAAGCTCCTTCAGTCTTACGGCTCTGGCATTTTCAGCATAGGTTGTATCTCATGACCCAAGATGGCTGCAGAATTCCAGCCATTATGTTTGAATTCCAGCCAGCAGGAAGGAGGAAGGGATTTAAAAACAAGGGGGGCAAACAATCTCCATTTAAGGACATTTTCTGGAAATTGCACCTAAAATTTCTGCTTACTGGCCAGAAGTTAGTCTCCTGGCCACACCCTGGAACTTTGGGTCTCACAAGGCTGTTGGCTGGAGGCTGCCTTTAGTTCCTTTAGGCCACATGGCTGCTTGCTTCCTCAAAGCCAGCAAAGGAGAGAGAGACTCCACCTCTCCCAAGGCTGCCAGGGAGGAAGGATTTATAGTTTTTGCTTTAACAGCTATGTGTCTAGAATGGATATTGGGGGACTCAGAGTTCATAGTCCGACATTGTATCAGTAAGTATTAGTTTCAACTGTGTATGATTGAAAACCCTAAATAACAGTTGTTTAAACAAGATAGGAACCTAGTCACATCAAAGTCTGGAGAATGACACTCCAGACTGGTATGGAAGCTCTTCTTTAGGAAATGCTCCCAGATCCAGACCTTTTCTATATCCTTCTACTTATCTGTGGTGTGTGTCCTCCATTATTACTAAGGTCATCTTATGGTTTAGCCATTCAACATGGCTGCCCAACCTCCAGCCAGGACTTGCTACATAACTGTGGGGCCTGGTGCAAAATAAAAATGCAGAGCTCCTTGTTTAAAAGATTATTAAGAATGTCAGTACTTGGCCGGGCGCTGTGGCTCACGCCTGTAATCCTAGAACTCTGGGAGGCTGAGGCGGGAGGATTGCTCAAGGTCAGGAGTTAGAAACCAGCCTGAGGGCCGGACGCGGTGGCTCACGCCTGTAAGCCTAGCACTCTGGGAGGCCAAGGCATGCGGATTGCTCGAGGTCAGGAGTCCGAAACCAGTCTGAGCAACAGTGAGACCCCCATCTCTACTATAAATAGAAAGAAATTAATTGGCCAACTAATATATATAGAAAAAATGAGCCGGGCATGGTGGTGCATGCCTGTAGTCTCAGCTACTTGGGAGGCTGAGGCAGAAGGATTGCTTGAGCCCAGGAGTTTGAGGTTGCTGTGAGCTAGGTTAATGCCACAGCACTCTAGCCCAGGTGACAGAGTGAGACCCTGTCTCAAAAAGAAAAGAAAGAAAAAAGAATGTCAATAGAGTGACAGCAAAGCGTGAAACCAAACGCATGGCCCCTCTGAGTGTGGGGCCCGTGTGGCTGCACGGCTCGCGCACGCATGTGGCCGTCCCTGCCATTCCAGCCAGGAAGGAGAAAGGAAGTGTGATCACTGTGGCAGCAGCGTGTGGCTAGAGGCCACATCTTGCAAGCACCTCCTGTAGAAGCAAAGTACTACTGTTTTTGCCTTAAGTGTTTAACCTTAATTATCTCCCTAAAGGCCCTATTTCCAAAGACATCCACACTGGGAGTTAGGGCTTCAACATATGAATTTTGGGGGATGCAGTTTGGCCCATAACAGCAGAGAACGTAGAGCTGACCTCTTGATGGGAAAGGTGTTAAAGAATTTGGCCACATTTAGAAACTGCCAAGATCACTTCATTTTTTCCTCTGGGAAACCATCCTTCCCCCTTCTCAGTCTACACAGTTTGGTTAGAGCTTACTTCTGCTCTAGCTCTTTTTTTTTTTTTTTTTTGAGACAGACTCTCACTCTGTTGCTTGGGCTAGAGTGCCGTGGCATCAGCCTAGCTCACAGCAACCTCAAACTCCTGGGCTCAAGCAATCCTTCTGCCTCAGTCTCTCGAGTAGCTGGAACTACAGGCATGCGCCACCATGCCCGGCTAATATTTTCTATATATTTTTAGTTGGCCAATTAATTTGTTTCTATTTTTAGTAGAGACAGGGTCTTGCTCTTGCTCAGGCTTTTTCGAACTCCTGACCTTGAGCAATCCTCCAGCCTCGGCCTCCCAGAGTGCTAGGATTACAGGAGTGAGCCACCGAGCCTGGCCTCTGCTCTAGCTCTTAGAGTAAGCCATGCATCCTGGCTTGGCCAAAGCATCACATTCCCTTGGTCATGATGGTAGTTTCTGAGATGGGCATGTGACTTGGATTGGTTTAGTTGCCTGTAACAGATACAACTCCAGTTAATTTAAACAGTATCAGTTACCTATTGCTGTGTAACAGACCACCCCCCAAACTCAGTGGGTTAAAACAACAACCATTTATTTAGCTCGTGATTCTGCTGGAAGGTTCTTCTGACCTGACCCGGCTTGGTGGATCTCAGCTGAGCTCCTTCACGTGTCTCTGCACAGTTGACAGGTTGGCTGCGACTGGCTGGTCCCAGATGGCCTCACATATCTGGAGGTTGGCTGGCTAGCAGCTGGCGGGGGTGGGGGTGGGGTTAGGCCATGTGTCTCTCATCTTCTAAAAGGCTAGCTGTGGCAGATTCACATGTCGGTAGGGTTCCAAGATTAGCAAGTGAGCAAGTCCCTATACATACGCTCTTTTTAAGGCTCTGTGTTGGTCTCATTTATTGATACATTATCGGCCAAAGAGAGTATCATGGCTAAACCAGATTCAAGGGGTGGTGGTGGAGGGTTTGGTGGACAGACCTTTAAAGTAGCCACATGATCTCCCTCCTGGGACTCATGCCCATGCATAATCCCCTCTCCTTGTGTGTAGACACAACCTGTGACTTGCTTCCAACCAATAGACTATGGCAAAGGTTACGTGATGTATGTGACTACAGTATATAAAAGTGTAGTACCATCTTGGTGGAGTCTCTCTCGCCTTTGCTGACTTTGAGGAAGCAAGCAGCCATGTTGGGAAATCTCATGTGGCCACAAGGAGCTAAGGGCAGCCTCCAGCCAACAGCTGCAAGAAACTTAAGTCCTCAGTTCTACAACCACAAGGAACCAAAATCTGCCAACAACCTCAGTGAGCTTGGATCCTTCCCCAGTTGAGCCTCGGATGAAACTCCAGCCCCAGCCAACATCTTGACTAGGGCCTTATGAGACTCATAGCTCATCTAAGCTGTGCCCAGATTCTTTAACCACAGAAATGTGGATTGATTTAAGCTGCTAAGTGTGTGGTAATATGTTATATAGCTAGCTAGGACAGAGGGGAAGAATATATGACTATTTTTGTTACATGAGTCAATTACTATGTTGTCTGTACTTTAAAATATGGATTAGTAGGCTCCAGCTGCCATAACAAAATACCAGACTGGGTGGCTTAAGCAACAGACACTTTTCTCAAAATTTTGGAGGCTGAAAGTCCAAGATCAAGGTCCTGGCAGGGTTGTTTTCAGCTGAAGCCCCTCTTCATGGCTTGTAGACAGCTGCCTTCTTACTGTGTTCTCACATGGAGAGAGAGAGAGCTCCCTGATGTCTCTTCTATTTTCTTATAATGTCTCTTCTTTTTCTTATACGCCAGTCCTATTGGATTAGGGCCTCACCCTTATGACTCATTTTACCTTAATTATGTCTCTAAAGGCCCTGTCACCAAATAGTCGCATTGGGGATTAGGTCTTTAACAAAGGAATTTGGGAAGGACACAACAAATAATAAAGTATTTCTGAATAGATACTGTGAATAGATATGAATAGTGTGACATATGTGTGTATTTTTATTTAGTCTATACCATAGAAGAAGTGGGTTAACATTTGAAATACCCTAATGAAGAATGCTTAGCATCTGAAAAGCCCGAATCTTAATCCTAGCACTCTGGGAGGCCGAGGTGGGTAGATCGTTTGAGCTCAGGAGTTTGAGACCAGCCTGAGCAAGAGTGAGACCCCGTGTCTACTAAAAATAGAAAGAAATTACCCAAACAACTAAAAATAGAAAAAATTAGCAGGGCATGGTGGCGCGTGCCTATAGTTCTAGCTACTCGGGAGGCTGAGGCAGGAGGATTGCTTGAGCCCAGGAGTTTGAGGTTGCTGTGAGCAAGGCTGACGCCATAGCACTCTAGCCCGGGCAACAGAGTGAGACTCTGTGGGGCGCGGTGTCAACGCCATTACAAGTTGGCGCCTGTTTTCGGCTTTGCCTAGAGCAGCTAATAAGTTCAGCGCACGCACAATTGTCGGTTGCCCTGTGGCGCAAGCATGCAAACAAAGGGTCCTGCTATGGACTAATGCTTTGGTGGCTCGACAGCTGAGCGGCCTATCCCAGCTTAGGGGTTGTGCTTCTGGGGTATATAACAGCCTGCGCGCTGCTGGGCTGGGTCTTCCGCATCATGTAAGTCTAAAGGGAACCCCATTAAAGCACTGTCAGAAGAACTCCGGTTGCCGCGTCTTCCTTGCTGGCGAGGCGGGCGCGACAAGACTCTGTCTCAAAAAAAAAAAAAAAAAAAGAAAGAAATCCACACTCCAAAGACAGCTACTACAAGTACATTGGCTATCTAAATTTATAACAGAGGGTTTACCAATTGGCATAAAGAATGCTAGAAATAAGTTTTCATTGATAAAAAGGGTGATGTTCAAGACGTGGAGGTGGCCTGGAAATACTATACCAACACCTCTGCCCTTGCCTGAAGGGAGTCTATGAATGTGGCCAAACCCCCTTGGCTGTGGCACCCTAGGCCACAGATTTGTTTACTCGTGTGGACTGCCACTCAACAGAGGACACTGTGCCTGTTCTAACTGGAGGGTTAGTCGAATCCTGCCTCTTAAATATTGTCATATCTATGCTCACTGTACCTTTCACACAAGGTACTTGTTGGCATGCCTAGGGGCAGAGACTTGGCACTTCAGTGAGTTACAAGAGCAGATTGTATAACTGTTTTTGTGCCTGCGTGTAATAAATGTTATGTGTGGTTTCCAATTCAGTTGGAGGCTGGCTATGATTTTTTATAATAATGATTTCTAACAGAACTCCTGGTAGTGAGGTTGGGAGGGACAGGACCTGGGGCTCTTAACCTGAGGTTCAAGGAGAGAATTCACAGGATCCGTGATTTGACAGAGGAAAAACGACATCTTTCTTTTCACTGAAATCTAGCATTTCCTTCAATTACAAATGTAGGCAACAAACCACAGTAGTATTAACAGTACCCATGACTCTGTCCCCAATCGAAATTATATTCTTATTGTTGCAGGCATCTTGAAATATCGTTTATGTTCATCAACACCATAAAATGATTGTAGTCATTAGACTGCTACAAGATCTTGTTATTTGATGATTTTATTAAGAAGCACATAAATTTCTACATCACAAATTTGTTTTAATAATTTGCTAATGATTTCAATGTCATTGCTTTCCCTTGTAATCCGATGTATTTATTTATGGTTAAGGACTTTGTTCTGGAGGCTTCTGTCATTCACGAGATAGTCCCAATATACGACGTACACTCAAGGCCAAGCTTGGCATTAAAATGGCAGTGATTGGAAGCTCGTGTTTCAAATTGTCTCCTGATTTTTTCAATTTGAGGGCCGACTTCATCTGAGATCTGATTAGATTATGGTTGTTTTTGCCTCATAATGTGGCTGACAAACAGCTTATACTATACAAAACATCTGCTCTGCCTCCATCTTGTTTGGGCGTGCTTGTATTATTAGTATTATTTTTAACACATGGTTTCTTCTCAGGAATCTTTTTAAGCCCTATTGCTCATTTGGGAGTTAAAACTAGGTCATATGATCAGTAAATCCACACCACTAGGCACCTGTAAGCTGCAATGCGTCACAATATGCTGACGGCAGAGGAGGGAGGGGGCTTCCAGCTCTTCTCCTGGAGTCACGCAGGTGCCACCCGTGACCACGACTCACTGTTGTATGGCCCAGATAAGGGCATTCATGAGTGACAATCTGCATGGCAAACACAAATGGAGACTATTCACATTGACTTTAATCTACAAATAGAAAAGGAATTAATCTCAATATTTACTTTACAACTTTATGTATAGTTTTTAATCCTAAAAAATAAGAGAGAAATTAAAATTGTAAAGTTGTCAACAAACCTCAATGGCTAGCCAAAGCCTTTGGTATTAGCATTTTTTTGGCAGCTGCATGACATAATAAATTCATGTGGCACTTACTGAAGCCCCTAGGTCATATTTGTTCATACATTCATTTTATTCATTCATTCATTCAGCAAGTATTTATTAACCACTGTTCCATGACAAATTCTGTGCTAGGCACTCAGGTTCCAAGATGAATAATCTACATTCTGCACCTTCCCTTGGCTACAGTCCAAGAGGAGATGAACAGTGAACAGTCTTGGGACACTGGGAGAAGGGTGCCTCTGTTGGCAAGTACAGGTTTGGGGGCGCCGGGATGAGGGGCTGCTGGCCTGGCCATGGGTCAGTCTGGAAATGACCCCTGGTCTGGAGAGAGGAGATGTATTGGGCATGGCCGGGAAGTTGGAGAGAATCTTCCAGCCTTAGAGAAGGAGCTCACAGTGAGTTTGGGGGCAGTTGCTCACCATGGGTGCTGGTCATGTGGTAAGTGCCAGGGAGCAGGATGGGGCCAAAGCCTGGGACACAAAGCCTTGATGTCCTTTGGAGGACCCTTGATTATATCATAGGGTGATGGCATGGGCTTTTTGGTGCAGTTTTTGTCAGTTTGTTTTTTAGACCGTTGACAGGACTTATTATTTATTTTAACCTGTTGAGATCTTTTTCTATTCTGATTAGTCCTACGTTTTGTGCCATGAAAGTTGTTGAATGGGATTGTGATATGTAAAGCAAATCACTAAACGCAGCAAATTGCACTGAAGGGAAATGTTCAAGGTGACAGACACTCATCTGCACTGCCACTCTGGGGTAGGGGTTGGGACAAAACAGTTGAACCACTTGCTCTCCATTTTGGTGTCATTTCAACTTCAAATAAACCACTGAAAGAGATACAATAGGAGGGAAAAATCCCTGGCCAGAAAATATATCAAGCCACACTATGGTGTGATGGCAAAATACTTCCCTATAAAAAATGAAAAAGGAATCTGTAACATCTAATTATACTCCAGCAAGTTCTTGTTCGATAAAACAACGAACATTGCCAATCACCAGTTTTCCCTTCTACACATGACAGCGTCCAGATTTGGACACTTGGAATTTCACACGAGGGAGACTCTGACACCATTTGAAACGATGATGGAGGAGTTGGAGATTTGATGATTCTTTTCCCTTTTTAGTATGGTAAAATTGGCCTAGATATTTTTGTCTTCCCGAATATGCATGGGGCTGTGGCTGCTGGTAAAGGAAGGCAGAGGCGGGAGCCAGGCCTTTCATCTTTGCAGGGAAAATCTGAATTCAGGCCAGCGTGTAGTCACTGAGCTCTGTTCCCGCTTTCTGCCTGCCTCTGGGTTTGAGAAGGTCACTGCAGCCCAAACCCTCTCCCACTTTACTGGATCTCATCTCACTGTGTCCCGACACTCCAATTCCTCTTCTTGGAGACACCTTACCCCGAGGCTTCTGAATAGCTCCAGGCGAGCTGGTTGTTTCCTATGATTGGGGCACAGCTGTCATTCTGGGGTGTCCCTTCCTCATTGTGGAGATTCCCTTTGCCTCTATCTTGGGGGACATCCCCAGTTTCCCGGATCCCACATTTTCCTCCTTCCTGATTTTTCCTAACATTTTGGTAGCTCATGTCTTCCAGTAGCTTCCTGAGAAAGGATGCATGGGCAGCAATTTTGGGTGACCTTGCATGTCAGAGGAACATTTTTCTGCACTCATACTTAACTGATAGTTTGGCTGGATATAGAATTCTAAGTTGAATCATTTTCTTTCAGAATTTTAGAGGCATTTTTCCATTTTCTCCCAAATTCATGCTGCTGTTGAGAAGTCCTAAACCATTCTGATTCTTAAATTTGTTTATATAATATATATTTTTTCTTCAGAAGCTTTTAAGATCTTTGTCCCCAGTGTCCTGAAAGTTCATGATGACATGCATTTATATGGGTCTATTTTCATCCATTGTATTAGGTACTCGACGGTCCTTTCAATCTATAAACTTGTGTCCTTCAGGTATAAGAAATTTTCCTGAATTAGCCCTTCGATGTGTTGTTTCCCTCTGTTTCCCTGTTCTCTCTAAAACCTTTATTTGGACTTTTGGACTAATCATTTAAAAAAAAAAAAAAAACCTTCTCTTTTTCTCTTTTCTGGGAAATGTTCCCAACTTTATATTCCAATCCTTCTACTTAATTTTTCATTTCTGCTGTCATATTTTAAATTTCTAATAGCTCAATTTTTATTCTCTGAAAGTTCCTTTTTATTCCCTGAATGCTGCTTTTTATTGCTATTAAAATAATGCCTCTTCTGGGACATTATCGACAGGTAAGTGTGTGTGTGTGTGTGTATGAAGTTTACATTTCTGGCATGGGCTCTATTTCCTCTAGGTTGCTTTATCTGTTTGTTTGGGTCCTGGTCATTCATGTTAGAGGTTTGCCTTAGATGCCTGGTGATCCCCAGTTATCTGTCCACACTTTACAGCAGGGCACTTAAAAGCTGAGCGAGAGGCCAGGAATGGTGGCTCACGCCTGTAATCCTAGCACTCTGGGAGGCTGAGGTGGGCGGATCGCTCAAGGTCAGGAGTTTGAGACCAGCCTGAGTAAGAACGAGACTCTGTCTCTACCAAAAATAGAAAAAAATAGCGGGGCATGGTGGCCCATGCCTGTAGTCTCAGCTACTCGGGAGGCTGAGGCAGGAGGATTGCTTGAGCCCAGGAGTTTGAGGTTGCTGTGAGCTAGGCTGATGCCACGGCACTCTAGCCTGGGCAACAGAGTGAGAGTGTCTCAAAAAAAAAAAAAAAAAAAAAAATGCCGAGGGAGAAGCTCTATGCCTGTGAATGAGACTTGCTGATTGCAGACTTCACTGCAGAGCAGAACTTTTCAAAGTATGGTCCCTGGATTGGCGACGACAGCCTCAACTGGGAACAGCTAAGAAATGTACATTGTCGGGCCCTACCCCAGATTTACTGAGTTAGAAACCAGAGGCCCAGCAGTCTGTGTTTTAACAAACCCTCCAGGGGATTCTAATGCAGCCTCAAGTTTTAGAACTCCCTTCTAATGTGAGCTGATCAAGTCTTTTCATTGGAAAAAGGAGTATCCAATCTCCTTTTGAGAGGGTCTAAGCCTGAATGTTCAGTTTCTAGGAGTTGAGTGGGCAAGAGTGCCGGGCTGGGACACAATATTCAGTATGAGAATCTACACCTAATCTCCGTCTTTTCACTTGGGCATCCTACTGTCTATCCAGAGACCCTCTCTAGATAATAAACGTTCAGTCTTCTGGGGAGGGGCATGAGGGTGGAGGGACAGTCCCTCAGGTGCATAGAGCAGAGGATGGAGTCTGAATATCTGACTGCTACTTAAACGGACTTTTAGTGGATTCTCCCATTTAGGTCCTGGTGTCACCTTGACTTCCAGAAGTACCTGGTGTTGCCACTTTGGAGTCTTTGGAGGGGGAGGGGGATTCTGCAATGCAGTTCGGGTAGTTTCTTAGCTAGCCCCAATGTGGGTTTGAGATGCAGCGTTCTCCGCCCTGCTCTGAGTTAGTCATCACGCAACCTTCTGTTTTCCAGCTTCCAAAGCTCTGGGCTATTTTCTCCTTTCCTGCTCTCTTCACACTCACAGGTGAATGCCTTTTAAAAATCCCTTTACTGAGCCGGGCGCGGTGGCTCACGCCTGTAATCCTAGCACTCTGGGAGGCTGAGGCAGGCGGATTGCTCAAGGTCAGGAGTTCAAAACCAGCCTGAGTGAGACCCCGTCTCTACCATAAAAATAGAAAGAAATTAATTGGCCAACTAATATATATAATATAAAAAAAAATCAGCCGGGCATGGTGGCGCATGCCTGTAGTCCCAGCTACTCGGGAGGCTGAGGCAGGAGGATGGCTTGAGCCCAGGAGTTTGAGGTTGCTGTGAGCTAGGCTGACACCATGGCACTCACTCTAGCCTAGGCAAGAAAGCGAGACTCTGTCTCAAAAAAAAAAAAAAAAAAATCCCTTTACTATTATTTTAATGAAGCAGCGGAATGAATGCGTGTGTTCATTCCTCCATCTTTAACCAGACATACCATTATTCTCTCAAAGTGTTCCCTTTGGGGACGAGGAGCTATATCAACCATCAGTGAGAGAACACAGTTTCCAAAATTGCTCTCTACTGCTGCTACTGTAATCACATCAGGGCTGGGGGCTCTGGCTACACTGTGGCCTGTCTGGGCCCCCTGGGTAAAAGGGCAAAGGATCCAGGGCCTGCTGTCATTTTGACAGAGTAAACTTCAGAAAATACTGCTCTCCTCCCTGGCTGCAGGCGCCAAGCGTGGCACTGTTTATCTCTCCCAGGGGAGGCTTCATTCAGCTCGCTCACCCACACACCTCCCGTCTCTCCTCTCCCTTCCCCTGACTATAGGCGCTGGCATTCCTGCCCCCACCTGTCCCCTTATACCAGAAGGACCCTTCTCTCGCCTTTGCCTGTCCAAACCCTGCTCATTCCTCTAGGTCCAGATGACGTGCCCCCCATTCCCTATGTATTCTCTTTTTTGTTTTTTTGAGACAGGGTCTCACTTTGTTGCCCAGGCTAGAGTGAGTGCCGTGGCATCAGCCTAGCTCACAGCAACCTCAAACTCCTGGGCTCAAGCAATCCTGCTGCCTCAGCCTCCCAAGTAGCTGGGACTACAGGCATGCCCACCATGCCTGGCTAATTTTTTCTATATATAGTAGTTGGCCAATTAATTTCTTTCTATTTATAGTAGAGATAGGGTCTCGCTGTTGCTCAGACAGGTTTTGAACTCCTGACCTCAAGCAATCTGCCCGCCTCGGCCTCCCAGAGTGCTAGGATTACAGGCGTGAGCCATCACGCCCAGGCCCTATGTATTCTCTTCTGCTTCTCTGCTCTGACTTCATTGGCTCGTAGTCAGCATCACACAATTCAGCCCTATGGTGTCACCCCATGAGGACAAGGGCAATATCCAAGCTCTTTTCTGGGCCCAACATCATGCTGGGAACACCGTGGATACTAAATATATATTTTTGATTGATTGGTGAGGACATATTGTGATTATCTTTTATATTCTTTATTATTAATATATATCGTTTACTAATATATGACACATAATATGTATTAAAAAGTGACAAGCAATATCCTCACTTTCTCTTTCCTTATAGTTTTTCTTTTGGTACAATCTTGCCCCACGAGTCTTAAGAAAAGGTAATAGGTTTTGTCATACTAGTTGATTATCAGTCTGGTTTATTTATTTATTTTTTTTTTTTAGACAGAGTTTCACTCTGTTGTCCAGGCTAGAGTGAGTGCCATGGCGTTAGCTTAGCTCACAGCAACCTCAAACTCCTGGGCTCAAGCAATCCTGCTGCCTCAGCCTCCCGAGTAGCTGGGACTGCAGGCATGCGCCACCATGCCCAGCTAATTTTTTCTATAGATTTTTAGTTGTCCAGCTAATTTCTTTCTATTTTTAGTAGAGATGGGGTCTCGCTCTTGCTCAGGCTGGCTTCGAACTCCTGACCTTGAGCGGTCCTCCTGCCTTGGCCTCCCAGAGTGCTAGGATTATAGGCATGAGCCACCGCGCCCGGCCTTGATTCACTTTTTTTTTTTTTTTTTTTTTTTTCGAGACAGAGTCTCGCTTTGTTGTCCAGGCTAGAGTGAGTGCCATGGCGTCAGCCTAGCTCACAGCAACCTCAAACTCCTGGGCTCGAGTGATCCTTCTGCCTCAGCCTCCCGGGTAGCTGGGACTACAGGCATGCGCCACCATGCCCGGCTAATTTTTTATATATATATCAGTTGGCCAATTAATTTCTTTCTATTTATAGTAGAGACGGGGTCTACGCTCTTGCTCAGGCTGGTTTTGAACTCCTGACCTTGAGCAATCCGCCCGCCTCGGCCTCCCAAGAGCTAGGATTACAGGCGTGAGCCACAGCGCCCGGCCTGATTCACTTTTAAAAACATTAATTCTTTATTATAAAAGATGCATAAAATAAAATTTACTATCTTAACCATTTTAAGTGTACACTTCGGTGGCATTAAGTACAGTCACAATGCTGTGTAACAATCACTACCATCCATCTCCAGAACTTTTCATCTTCCCAAACAGAAACTCTCTACCCATTGAACACTAAGTCCTTATTGTCCCCTTCCCCTAGTCCATGGCAACTGCCGCTCCATTTTTCTGTCTCTATGAATTTGCCTACTCCAGGTACCTCATATAAGTGGAATCATACAGTAGTTTGTCTTTTGTGTCTGCCTCTTTTATTTAGTACAATGTCCTCAAGACTCATCCAAGTTGTAGCATGTGTCAGAATTGCCTTCTTTTTTTAAGGTCGAATAATATTCCATTGTGTGATTCCATCACGTTTTGTTCATCCATTCATCTGCTGATGGACACTTGGCTTGCTTCTGCTTCTTGGAGATTGTGGATAATGCTGTTGTGAACATGCGTGGGGTGTGTAGCCTCTGTTTGAGTCCCTGCTGCTCGTCCACTTGTGACATAGCTGTGACGGACACAGTTTGGAGTTCCACTATTTTATTGAATGTTATTGCACATCTGCTTTTTACCGATTTGGTCTTTATAATCATCCTTCTCAATAGCTGCTTAATAGTCCAACTGAGTGGCTTGATTTGCAGAAAGAAATGCAAGCTCTTACAGGCCTTCCCATCACTGGTCTTTTGAAGTTTTGGGGTGGGACACATTTGGAAGACTCTCCTTGGAGAAGCAGTTTGATCCCATAGCACGGGCACCCTCTGACCTTCCATCGTATCCCCATCAAAGCTTCAGGAAAGCAAAAGGAGACAACTGTGTCCTGAAAACAGACAACAAGCTTAAAGACGAACAGTAGTTTCTCTGACATTCAATGCTGAAAATAGGAGGGAGGGGGAAAGGAGGTGAGAAGAAACTGAAAGAAAAGCAGAAGTGAATTGCGATGAGTTTGCATTCAGCCTCAGTGAGCAGGTGCAAGGCGATCTGGGTGCCAGGTCCTTGCCATCTCTGCCTTCGCCTGCCTGGGCATCCTTGGGTAGCACTCATTACGCGCCCGGAACGCTGACCTCCTTCGCTCGTGCCAAGTGATATAAGCGACACTCAGCCTCCTTCAGATAACAGGGAGCTACAGAGGCATAAAATAGCTTTAGAGGACCAGGGACGCCCTGTGGACAGTCCTGGGTGCCTGGTACGGAAACAATGTTTTGTTTGGCTTTGTGTTCCTTGCAGAGTCTACTCTCCCAGCCCCCGCCACCTTTACAGTATCACTTGAAGCAACAAAGCAGCTTAATTATGCTGCCTTTTAAAACTTTGAACCAGGCAGGCTCCACTCCTTGTGCTAAAATCCCTTCCCTCCTTTCAGAGCTGAAAGAGCTTCCCTGCTCAGCCTGGTTTTAAAACCCTTACATCAAGCATGGAAAATTCTATAAATACCAAATGCAAACCTGGAGTTTAACCTTTAATTATTCTAGCCTCCAGCTCAACCTCCCAATTCTACCATTTTCTTTCTGCACATATGCCCTCTTTAAACTCTGTCCGGAGCTTGATCAACATTAATAAAAAAAAAAATCTCCTTGGGAAGACTTTCAGAACCACCTGAATAGAAATCGTCAAAGTGGGTGTGATCTTTGGAGAAACACTTATCTGGCAGCCTGTGGTGCCACATTGATGCAGGAGGTTTGGCTCAGTTCGATGGTCTGAAGTCACTGCAATCCCCTGCCGAGCAGGTAAAGCAGGTATACATTGACTTGTCGCCACTTCCCCCGGTGGTCTTCTGGGTGCATCTGCTTGGAAGACCACTGTTCTAGTTATCTACAAACCACCTCAAAATGAGTGTGTGAACAACATCAGTCATTTAGTTTGCTCCCAAATCTGCAATTTGGCCAAGGCCGGTTGGTCCAGTTTATCTCTGCTCCACAGGGCGTCCTCTGGGGTGGCTTAAAGGATGGAGGGTACTTGACAGCTGGGGACTGGGAGCATCTAAGGGCTCTCTGAGCTGGTTTCGCACAAATCTGGTGTTGATGCTGGGTGTCCGCTGGGACCTCAGCAGGGGTTGTTGACTGTGGCCTGATCTGTGTGGCCTCTCCATGTGGCTTCTTGGCTTCCTGTCAGCATGGCACTGGGTTCTAAGGGTGAGTGTCCCGATGGAATAAGGTACAAGTGCATGGCATTTTTTATGACCTGGCCTTGGAAGTCACATAGATTCACTTCTGCCATATTCTATTAGTTGAGGCAGTCATGAAGTCCTGATCAGGTTCAAGGGGAGTGTGGAGACCCGACCACTAGGAGGGTCATTGTCACTGGAGTGTCATTGTCGCATTGTAAGAAGAGCCTGTGGCAAGGGAGATATTGTGGTGACTGTCTTAGTCTGCTTGGGCTGCCATAACAAAATAATACCACAGACTAGCGGGCTTAAACAACACAAATTTATTTCTCACAGTTTTAGAGGCTGAAAGTCCAAGATCAAGGTGGCAGCAGGGTTGGTGTCTGGGTGGCTCCTCTTCCTGGCTTGCAGACAGCTGCCTTCTCATTATATCCTCACATGGTCTTTCCTGTTTGTGTGCACAGAAAGTATGATTTCTCTGGTGTCTCTTCCTCTTCTCATAAGTACACCAGTCCTATTGGATTAGGGCCCCATCCTCATGACCTCATTTAACCTTCTAGGCTCCATTTCCAAATACTGCCTCATTGGGGGTTAGGGCTCCAACGTATGAATCTTGGGAGACACAGTTTGGTTTATAACAGTGGCCACTTTTGGAAAATGCAATCTGCCACAAGCCCTTAGTTGTTTTACTCTCTCTTTGGATCACTCAAATTGAAATCATCCTTTTTAAGTGATAGGCAGGTCAAACGACAATGTTGAGTTTGACCTGCAGGTGAGGTTTGGAAGATGTTACCCTTTGAAAGTCTCTCCTTTCCTGAGCCAAGTCTATCTGCCAAGCTCGGGACAAAGAAATGTTTGAGGACTAGCAGTATAGTCTTCACTTCTAACCTAGCTATGTAACAGGGCCACAGGGGACAGACACTGTGTCGATCAGCTCAAACCTTGACCTCTGTGGTGGTTTTGTATTGTGTCACCTTGGCTAATCTGGAGTGATGCTTCCCAGAATTCCTTTCCTTTTATGGTTCCAGATTAGAGTCGGTCAGAAGAAAAATTTGCCCATTTGTAAGGTGGGGAGGAGCAAGCTGTCACTCCTCTCTGGTCATCATAGTTAGATACAGTGAAGGCGCCGGAAGGTGCCAGCTTGCCCTTATTGTCTCTTTTTCTGCATCTAGCTCTTCCCAACTGCTGGCCCTGCTAAGCCATGACCACCCCAGACATAGAACCACAGCCTCCCTGGGCCCCAAGATCCCCTCTGCAGCCTTACTCAGGCAGCTGCCCGTGCCTGGCTCCAGGAGGGCTGGCTAGTGCTTTTTCTCTGATCCTCCACCTTCTCCTTGCAGACCCTTCCTTTCCCAGCCTCTCCCGCAACTGGGCGAGGTATTATTCCTACATGAAGCCCTTACTTCATAATACTCGTAGAATCTGCTTCCCTGCTTGGCTCCTGACTGATACAACCCTCCTCATTCTCTCAGCCCCAGTCTTTTCACAAAAATGTGCAGGTATGGGTGGCTTCCCATGAATTTGATGAGAATATTCATAATGGAGACCTCAGGGCCAACCAATGCTCTCCGCACCACCTGGGAACCACATCATTGCCTTATACCTGCATCAGCCCAGGGAAAATCCTGGGGAGAAGGACCTCATGCACCCCATTTCCTCAATAGGTTCTACTATCATGGGAATATAAGGCGTGGTTCTCATCTCCCGGAGGCCTGGCCACGTCCTCAAGCCAGGATCGTCAAACGCTTAAAAACAAGCAACAATACTTGAAGACAGGCCTGGCGTGGTGGCGCACGCCTATAATCCTAGCACTTTGAGAGGCCAAGGTGGGCAGATCACTCAAGGTCAGGAGTTCAAAACCAGCCTGAGCAAGAGCGAGACCCCATCTCTACTAAAAATAGAAAGAAATTAATTGGCCATCTAAAAATACATAGAAAAAATTAGCCGAGTGTGGTGCCACATGCCTGTAGTCCCAGCTACTCGGGAGGCTGAGGCAGGAGGATCACTTCAGCCCAGGAGTTTGAGGTTGCTGTGAGCTAGGCTGACAGCACTCACTGTGCTGTCACAAAGCCTGGGCAACAAATCGAGACTCTGTCTCAAACAACAACAACAACAACAAAAACACAATACTTGAAGACAAACAAAATGGACTCAGCTTTCTACGGGAAATAGAAATGACATAGCTCAGAGGTTCAAGGGGTAAGATATTTTCTAGGGTGGAGGGAGTGGTCAGGATTATTGGACACTTTTGTTTAATTGGGGTTGGGCACCAACTCAGGCTGCCAGTGACTCGTGCCCTGAGCAAGATTTGTACAACGGAGGGACAGGAAACCAGTGGGTTAGAATAGAGTTTCTGGCTCAGAGTGGGGACCGTCTCATGGTCTCTATGCTCTAAACAGCACTGTTGGAGCTAGTGGCAGCAAAGGGTGTGCCCTTTCAGGACTTTCTGAAGCTGGGAGGAAAAGCACCTCATCTCTGGGCTCTGGAGAGTTCCAAGGTGTGTTCTGGCATTTTCTGTGACATCATTCTCTCCCTCTAGCTTTAGAAATAGTGCAAAGACAACAACACAAGCTGGCTTGTAAGGGACAAGTCTTCCTTGCCTTCAATGACAGCACCGTAAAAATTCTTTAACACTAAAAAAAAAAAAAAAAAAATCAATTCACCCAAGAAGTTAATAAATCCGTTTGATATGGTGATCTCACTTTCAAGTGACTTTGAAGTGTTCTCAGCCCCAACAGTGAAACATTTTTAGCACCCTCCCTGCTATATGTATATTTATTTATGAATTACATTCACGTGCTAATGTTTTCTGCTTGATCACAAGGCCATGCGTATGTGTATGAGGTTCATTGCTAACAACAGAGGTTGAAAATCCACGTTTCAAATGATCTTCTTGCTATTTTTGAAAGTTTTAAAATGTACACCTTGCCAAATCAGGTGAGTTGGGCCTCGTTAATCATAATTGGCTCAAAGAGGCTTGTACTCATAGAACTGCCAACACCACCAGCTTCCTCCTTGCTTGTGCTTGTGTCATAGTGTTAACTTTAAGCCACGGTTTCGTTAGAGGAACCATGTTCCTTGCCCATTTTGTGATGATTAGTTTAGTTAGAGCTAGATAATATAATCTATAGAGCCACTCAATGTGGCACACATAACAGGCCATTTGCTGGAAGTGAATAATCATGTAAGAGGATGCTGTCAATGCCTCCTCCAAGTTCTGGGCCTCCCACCCTTCCCCGAGCTTTCCTGCCACACTGGATGCTGCGTGCTGACATACGGCCTGAATTTGGGTCCAGGGTCAATCTGCATGGTTCATAGTGGTAACTGTAACAGTCAGCTATTGCTCCAATGATGCTGCATAACAAACACAGCTCAGTGGCTTACAACAGTAGGTATTTTTTTTTTCCTTGTTTGTGGTCCTGAAGGGCTCTGGGGGTTTGATTGATCTTGGCAGGGCTTGGCTATTTCGGGCTCCAAGTTGCTGGGTTTGGCTCTAGGTTGCAGGTTTGGTGTAGGTCTGGAGCCCAGGCTGACGTGGCCACAGCTACCCTAGACATGTTCTTCTCCTGGAGATGGCAGAAGCTTAAGAAGGCAAACCACACCACACAACACATTTAACGTGCATGCTCACAACCACATCTGCTCGTATCCCACTGGTCAGAGCAAGGCACGTGGTCAAGCCCAACTTCACTGGGGTGGGGAGGTCTATGCCACCCAGAGCAGGAGGCACTGCAAAGTGACATGGTAACGGGTATTCATTCTATTCCAGACGAGTGACAAGTGGGATCAATAAGCCAATCTACCACAGTGATACAAAACGGAAGTTCTGAAGTTTTGCTGTTTTCTTCCTACCTGTATTAGTTTGCTGAGGCCAGTAACAAAGCATCACAGGCCGGGTGGCTTGAACAACAGAAATTTATTGTCTCTCCACTCTGGAGGCCAGAAATCCAAAATACACATGCCAGCGGGGCTGGTTCCTTTGGAGCACTGTGAGGGAAGGATCTGTCCCAGACTCTCCTTGGCCTGTCTTCTCCCTGTATCGTCACATCATCTTCTCTCTGTGCATGTCTGTGTCCAAATTTTCCCTTTTTATAAGGACACCAAGTCATATTGGATTAGGGTCCTCCTTAATGACTTCATTTTAACTCGATTATCTCTGTAAAGGCTCTATTTCCAAATAAGGTGCCATTTGGAGGTCCTAGGGCTGAGGATTTGAACATATGAGTTTCGGAGGGACACATTTCAGCCCTTAACGGTATCCCTCAAAGGACTGTCTTGAGCGTCACTTAAGGTGTGTGTTCCCCCACCTTGGAGACTTTCTGGTACAGAGACCAGTGGAGAAACTTCTCTCACTCCTCATTTTCTCTTCTGCTCCTCATGACGCACAGATGTCTGTTCACTCAGTATTGAGCGAGGACAAAGGCACCAGGTGTTAAGACCCTGCCCCCATCCCCAAGATGATCAGGAGAAGGCCCGACCTCTTTGGCCACACCAGACCCAAGCCTTAGATCAAGTTCACCAACGTGGCTCATACTCACTTCGCCAGAGGAAAAAGAATCTGTGCTGTTGGCTTGAATGTGTCACGGAAGCAAAACCTGTGAGTTACTCTTGCCACATGTGAAAGGAGTGTGTTGCTTCCCTTTAATGGGGTGTTGTGATGTCTAATGTTTGCCAGGAGAACCCCAGAGGAAAGGATAGAATAAATCCCAATGATGATGCTAGACAACAAGCTTGCTTTGCTTATTCATGCTCAGGAGGGGGGTCTGGGACAAATGACTGAACTCACACAGGTTTGTGTTCCAGCTAACGGCGGAATGGGCTAGCATGTACACACGCAGTAAATATCTTTAACACTTCATGGGCGTGCGAAAGGAGGCCATTCTCTCAGCAGACTGCCCCGGAACGCTGGTCTGATTCATTCCTGACTGATGTGGCCCATATGTGTTCCCTGCGACAGCAGAAACAAGTGGCCTTTGTGCCCTGTCAGCGTTTTCCACCCTGGCGTAAATTAGGTACACTCCAGCCATTTCATTAAGAAATTATGTCTCTGATGTGACGTGTCAGGTTTCCAGAGGTGGACAGAAAAGCCTACCTGAGGCTGGAGATGGCCATTGCCCCCGAATACAATGACTGCCCCTATGCCACCTGACCATTAGGGATAGGAGGAGGAGGAACAAGCAGCCACACTAGCCACACCACCGCCACCGCACAGTAGGACAAGACTGTAACAGAATTATCAGTGGCTTCGTTGTTGTCCTCCCCGCCCCCACGCCTGGCATCGGAATATTACAGACATCTGGAATTATGACTGGTTAAATGCAGTCAAACACAGATTTCTTTTTGTGGAAATATTCTGATCTAAGACCCAGGAGGGCAGGGATATTGGGTAATTGCCATCCTTGCAATAAACATATTATGGAAGTTTATAAACTTGGCCTATCTCTTGGCTGCTTTAGGCTTCTGGTGCGCCTGGGATGGCTTTGATTTTGAAATTACTTAGACGATAGGCAGACTTTTCCTCTCCTCAAATTTGCAGTGGAATCTGATAAACACATCTGCGGCAAGTCCTGTTTTGGCTAGTTTGGGGCAGACCAAAGGATAGAGTGCTTTTCACGAAATAAATATCTAAAAAGCATTTCTGTGACCCAATTGGAGTTGGGAAGAATGGAAAATATCACAAGATATTCTGTGCACACGATATCTAATCTCCCTTTTATACAGAAGAAATTCAAATGAGCCTCTGCCATTAAAACTTTGATTATCAAAAACTTCGTTTTAATCAGAGCTTGCCATAAACTCTGCGTGCTCAGCTGACTTGTGTATTTAACATTCTTGATATTATATGCTGTTCCAATTATCCAAATTTTTCTTAAACTCAATTTCCCAGAGCCTCGTGGTGTTCAGCTAATCAAGCTTTAACTTTTTAAAAAAGTGTTTATCTCTAGCTCTCTATATACACACTGTGTATATATACACACAGGCACCAGATCTGGGAAGATGCCGGGTGTGTTTTCCAGGCAGCCGAATGCACACCCACAGCGTGGTACTTTGCTGATGAAGGAAAAACTCTCTCTGGTACCGTCGGGAATGTAAATGCCGCTGGCTTTATTCTCGAACACCTCAATGCTCTGCTGGAACAACTAGCCTCATATTCATACTGCCTGCCTGTGCCACCTCACGCTCTCCCGTGTCACCCGGTATCTGACCACCAGAGGCAGATGGCATGCTCTGCGGATAGATACTTGGCCGGCTGCTGCTTTTCCTCTGCCCTCTTTGCAGTCGCTCAAAAGATTAGCCTTTAGGAATGTGGTTAGCACACCCTGCACTCATAACTCAGCCTAGTATATCACACAATCACAGGAAATACCGCGTGTCATTACAACATGAGCACTCTCGAAGCAGTCGCCACACGCACCACACGTCGCAGAGTGCGCACGCACATATTGCACCCAGACACGCACCCTCCGTTCTGCACCCACAGCTCACTGTGCAGGCCGTGCACACTTGGGTCAGAGCAGTTCAGGGAGAGGATCGACTTTCTTTTTTCTTAATCTCTGTGGCTACTTTGCTTCCTATTCTAGGTTTGGTCCACAAGGGTCGAGAATTGTTAACAAAGTCGGTCCTGGCCTGTCGATCTTGGCCTCAGGCCATTCCAACCACCGGAAGGGTTGGAGCCAGAGATTGTGTTATTTCAGTTGAGGGAGGGCAGGCCGGTGGTTGCTGGGCCCCGCTCTGCCTGCCTTGGATCCCGCACTACGCACCCACAGCCCGGCCGCGCCAAGTTCAATGTCCACTCAGCATCTTCTGCGCATGCCTAGCAAACTGCTGGGCCCTTTGAACCAAGCTCTTTTCTGCCACTGGAATGTTCTTTCCCCCTTTCTCTGCCTATTGAAATCTTCCCTTTTTCTCAAAGCCTCAGTCAAACCCCACCTCCCTTGAAGAGGCCAGCTGGAAATGATCTCTCTCTCATTTCAACTCCTTAAAGCCCTTATTTTCTATAGCACTCATTGGATCCAAAGTAAACACTGCCATTGGGCGTTTGAGGTTTTTTTTTTGTACATGTACGAGCAGGGACATTGTCTTATACTTCTCTGCCTTCTGATGGAGACTAAATATGATGGCTTGCACAGAATAGGCACTCAACAAATGTTTCTGGATCATGATACTACTACTAACAGCTACTGTTAATGAGCACCTACTATGTGCCATGCACTCTATATAGATGATTCTATGTAATTGTTTTGTTTTGGATTAAATTTTCTTTTTGAGATGGAGTCTCACTGTCACCTGGGCTACAGTGCCATGGTGTCAGCCTAGCTGACAGCAACCTCAAACTCCTGGGCTCAAGCAATTCTCCTGCTTCAGCCTCCCGAGTAGCTGGGACTACAGGCCTATACCACCACACCTGGCTAATTTTTCTATTTTTAGTAGAGATGGGGTCTCACTGTTGCTGAGGCTGGTCTCGAACTCCTGACCTCAAGTGATCCTCCTGCCTCAGCCTCCCAGACTGCTAGGATTACAGGCATCAGCCACTGCACCCAACTGAGATTAAATTTTATATATGTGATACTTTAATATGTTCTCTGTATAAAAACATTACAATTTAATACATAGAGTAAAAAGTGAAAGTCTCTCCCATTCTACTCCCCACCTCCCTATACCCACCACCTTTTTTCCGTCCCCAGAGATACCCACCCTTAATAGTTGGTTTACCAGACCTTTCTCTAATGCTTATATATATGATATACATATATGTAGCTTTAATATATAAATGGAATTATATGTACAGCAATTCATAGTTTAAACTTCACAAAAATCTTAAGAGGAGGAGTATTGTTATTTTAGAGTGAGAAAAACTGAGGCAGAGAGGTTGATGAACTCCTCCAAGGTCACACAGGTAATAAGTGGAAGAGACAGGACTCGAACCTAAGCCTTATGTTCTTCATCTGAATCACTGTGAGGTGTACAGAGCTGCCTCTGAACCACCTGTGTCAGAACACCTGGGGACCTTAAATGGATGGATTTCTACCTGCCCCTTGGCCCTGGGTTCTGATTTAGCAGGGTCAGGATGAGCTCGGGTTCTGTACCGTAACAATCACCAACCTGGTGAATCTGATGTATGCAAAGGTTTATACAAACACTCCTCTAAAAGCATCCAGGGTGGTCTCCTGTCTTCTAGCACTTGTCTATACCCCCCACTCCCACCCCTACCCACTAGAGGAGTGGCTGGGGGCAGCAGAGTGGTGGCGTTGCTCACGTGAATCACACCATCTGGGTTCAAATCCTGACTCTACAACTTTCAACTTTGTAACTTGGGCAGATTAATTAACCTCTCTGGGCCTCAGTCTATAAAATGGCAACAGTAGATAATAACACCTTAGGTTATTGGATAACCTAAGGATAATAACACCTATAGGGTTGTTGTGAGGATTAAATGAGGTTAATGGACAGAAAGCACTTAGAGGCCGGGCGCTGTGGCTCACGCCTGTAATCCTAGCTCTTGGGAGGCCAAGGCGGGCGGATTGCTCAAGGTCAGGAGTTCAAAACCAGCCTGAGCAAGAGCGAGACCCCGTCTCTACTATAAATAGAAAGAAATTAATTGGCCAACTGATATATATATATAAAAAAATTAGCCGGGCATGGTGGCGCATGCCTGTAGTCCCAGCTACTCGGGAGGCTGAGGCAGAGGGATCACTTGAGCCCAGGAGTTTGAGGTTGCTGTGAGCTAGTCTGACGCCATGGCACTCACTCTAGCCTGGACAACAAAGCGAGACTCTGTCTCAAAAAAAAAAAAAAGAAAAAAAAAAAAAGAAAGCACTTAGAATAGCACCTGGCAGAGTAGTGTCTGTACCGGTTGCTGCTGTTATTAGAGCTAAAGTAATCTGGAAGCTTTCTGAGGAGCCCCTAGGTCTCCCAGGCCAGTATTTGACAGCAGGGTCGCAAGTTGTAGTTCTCAGTGATATTCTCAGATTGGGTCTTTTCTGAGCCCAAACATCCTGCTTGTGACTGCCTAGAAAGGCTCACTTGAGTGGAGATGTTCCCTGTCTATCCACTCTAGTACCAGGCAGCTGGAAGGATCCAGAGTATCTAGCCACCTCCAGAGCCTTTGTATTGCATCTGTCTCATTTCTCTCCTGCTGTTTCAGAGGCCAGCCCTTCACAGAGGCTGTTGGTGTCCAGCCAAATTCCCTGTGCTGGCTGCTACGTCTGTCCCCGGACAAATGGCTCCCAGCCTCAGCCTTCTCTGGAGAATTGCTCTCTGCTTACACGAACAGCCTCACCCAGAGATGGCGACTTGGGGCTACGTGTCACCCTTTCTCCACAGGGGTGATCTGCAGTCAATCAATGACTGATTGATATGGGGGACATAAGACCCGGTCCCCTTGTGTCAAGTATGGGAATGAACGGTGCTATGATGCCATTCATACTCCAGGACATTCCTCCCTCTTCTGTTCCCCCCACTTTCCCCCAGGGTGAGGCTAGACTTTGGCCGAATCCACATCTTTGCTTGGCTTCCCCCACTGCCCCCACTCCACTCTGCTTCTCTCCATCCTTACCTTTCTCTCCTGAGAGCCCCTCCTCAATCATTCACTCGTGCAAGAGCCACTGTCTGGGGCTCTGTCCTAAGACACTGCTGGTCACCACGGCCTGCAGTAATAACCCTCACAATGCATGGCGACCGTTACCAAGCCATTCCTTGGCCTTTCTGTCCCCCACTTAAGTAATTAGTTCCCTCTCAGGGCTTATTTTCTAACCCTCTAATGAGAAACTGGCATCAGAGGGAAAGGATGATAAATGAAATATGGGCGGTGGTGCAGCGAGACGATGAGAAGCATGGTCACCTGGGAGCCAGGAACAGTGGAAAGCTCCCACTCAAAACCCACCATCAAGACCACCGGCTGAAAGCACTAGTTTGCCTCTCCTTTCTGCACATTTGCGCCCTGAGGTCAGGAGCCTTAATGCCAACAAAATAACATTAGTTAGCACTGCTTGCTGCACGTACATTAACGCCAACGTAGTGGAGGCTGGATACGTGGGAAATGCAGAAGAGACTTTTAAACGTGTTCATGTCCTTGCATCGTAGGTTTGGAGGGGCAGGAAGGCGCTGAGGTTCACACAGGCCGGGGATGTGTGCCTGCCCCAGTTTATCACAGAAGCAAAGCGGCTGCCAGGCACAGCTATCTTGCCCCACTGCCTTTTGGTCGGGTACTTTCTCGATAAACATCTGTTGACATCAGACCCTTTGTGTTTCTCTCTGCAGTGCAGCTCCCTCAATGCTCTCTCTCCAGAAACTGTTTTCTAGGGAGCTGATACTGCTGTAATGGTGGACATTTGGATTTTAACTCCCTTTCCTACTTCTCCAAAAGAAGCCAAGTGATATGTGGCTTATTCCTTCCCTTTGTTAGGCAGGGCCTGTGGGTGGCTGGGGGCCCCACAGCCAGATTCACTGCCACAGGGTAACTGACAAGGCCTAGAAAGGGGACACCAGATATCACTAAGACAGCTTGGATTCTCTGTAAAAATTACTTATGATTTAAATATAAAATATGATGCACTAGGACAAAATGTAAAGAAACACAATCACCTAGGGGCAAATCTGGCAGCTTTCTGTGTAAATTTTAACTCACAAAAAAATGCCTAACCAACTTCTAATTTTTCTTCGTTGGCTTCAAGGAGAACCTTTAATTTATTCCTCAACTAAGTTTCACTGAATTTTGAAAAATGTCAGACCTGGGTAGATCTTCCCAGCTCTTTCATAACTGGGTGTGACCATGTGGATGGTTCAACATTCACTTGATTTACCAACCGCCTGTATATCTACATACTTATACATACATATATGTAATTTTTTTTTGGTAGAGACAGGGTCTTGTTTTGTTGCCCAGGCTGGTCTCAAACTCCTGGCCTCAACTGATCCTCCTGCCTCAGCCTCCCAAAGTGCTGGGATTACAAGCGTGAGCCACCGTGCCCAGCCAGATTTTACCATTTTACACATATTTTATATAACAGGTACCAAAAGTGAGGCACCAAAGGTGGGAAGGCTGGCCTCTAACAGGCAGAGTTGAGGCTGCATCACTATTCTTGCTTTTTCCCCAACAAATATGAGTTTAGCTGAAGAAATCAAAACCACAATGAGAAACCACTTCACACCCATTAGGATAGCTATTATCGAAACAAAAACAAACAGACAAAACCCAGAAAATAACAAGTGGCAGTGAGGATGTGGAGAAAGCAGAGCCCTTGTGCACTGCTGGTGGGAAAACAGTGTCTGTGGAAAGCAGACACGAAAGGACAAGTGCTGTCTGATTCCACTTGCAGGCATGAGGCACCTAGAGTAGTGGCACTCATAGAGGCGTAGGTGGACTCATAGACGACGCTAGGATGGTGGCTGCCAGGGGCCGGGGGAGCAGAGGACAATGGGGGGGAAAGTTGTTGTCTAATGGATAAGGAGTTCCAGTTTGGGAAGAAGAAAAAGTTCTGGAGATGGATGGTGGCGATGGCTGCACAGCGTGAATGTACTTAATGCCACTCAACTGTACACTTAGAAATGGTTAGAATGGCCAATCTTATGTGATGTGTATTTAGCACAATAAAAACATTATCAAAATGATCTCTTCCAAAGCAAACTTCACACTACTACTACTACATACACACACACAACGTTTAGCTAGATTTAAGAGGAGGTTTTGCTTCCTTGAGACAGAATTTAACAGAGACACCGGCTCCCTCCCCTGTCCTTCGCCTGTAGAGAGAGGGAAGGAGCCCACCCACTTGGAGGACAATTGCCAGAGGAACTTCCCATGCCAGGGCCGGCTTGTGTCAGAGAAGTGGACACACTGTGGGCACATCCTATCGCTTTTCTTCTCTCTTCTCTGTTGACAACGTGGGCAAAAGGATAGAGGGTTGAAAGCTGAGAATACCCCAAGACATGCAGAGCCTTCCTCGAAGTCCCTCCCCAGCCTCTACGTCACCCCACCCCATCACATCACACTTCCTCTGTCGAACCCCCCAGGAACCCCTCCTTCCTCGTAACTATAGCAGCAGTTATTCATTCCGTGTGTGCCTTTTGACATGTCCGCCTTACTGTCTAATGTTAATGGCTTTGCATGAGTGTGTGTCTTCTCTCCCCAACTAGAAATAGAAGTAAAGATTCGAAGGTAAAGATTGAGTCTTAGCCCCCTCTGGATATATTTAGCTCTCGCATCAATGTCTGGTATACAGCAAGGGGTATGTACATCCCGACAATGGGATACTATGCAGCACTGAAAAGAAATGAGCTATCGAGCCATGAAAAGACATGGAGGAAGCTTACATGCCCATTACTAAGTGAAATAAGCTAATCCGAAAAGGCTGTATGCTGCTTGATTTCAACTATATCACATTCTAGAAAACAAAAATCTATAGAGACAGTGAAAAGATCAGAGTTTGACAGGGGTTATGAGGTAGGGGGAGGGTTGAGTAGGTGGACCACAGAGGATATTTAGCGCAGTGAAACTAGTCTGCATTATACTGTAATTATGATTATGCATTTGTCAAAAATCATAGAGTGTATAGCACAAAGTGTGAATCCTAATGTAAACTATGGATATTAGTTAATAAGAATGTATCAGTGTTCATTCATTAATATTGAACCTATATTCTAATGCAAGATATTGCATTATATTGTTATAATGTTATAATGATATTGTTATAATGATAACAGAGGCCGGGCTTATCAGTGCTATCTGTTCATATGTAAAAAGTTCTTCTAAATATTTAAATGCATGCATATATTTACATATAGATGTGTTTTATCTTTTGTTTATTCATTTTTCAAATGGCAAGTCCAAAGTACAGGGGCCCCAAAGCCAGAGTTGACAGGTTGGGCAGCCCCAGCTGAAGAGGGCTGGGTGCTGGGGTTGGGAGTGAGAGGGCCACAAAATTGAGAGCCCTCGTATTTCCCTTTCTCCCACCTCTAGTAGCAAGATTTTTTTTTTTTTTTTTTTTTTGCAACGCATTCCAGTGTCTCTTGTCACGCACAGACAAGGCCAAGCCAAGGCAGAGGCCTGGTTTATTTGGTGGGTGAAGATGCAGTGAGCCATTTTGGGATTTGGACGGTGCATCACTGACATCAACAGCAAAAGGAATATTAGCCAAAGGTGCCAGCTCCCTGGGTCCTTGGCCCACACTGAAACAAAAGGGACAGGATGACTGCAACACAAGTTGTGTGCCACCCCCTTGCTGGGGGTCTAATGCTAGCCTGGTGGTGTTACACAGTAGCTTAGGGTTTGCAGCTCTATCATGAGGGGGGTGGGGCGGGAAGCCTCATATCTCAGCAGAACCCCGGAGGTGACTGTCCTGACAGCCCTGCAGGGGAGATAGGGGAGTCTTACGGGCTAAACTGTGTCCCCCCCCCTCCAAATTTATATGTTGAATTCCCAACCCCCAGGACCTCAGAATGTGAGTGTATTTGGGGATAGGGTCTTTCCAGAGACAATTAGGCTAAAATGAGGTCTTTAGATTGGGCTCTAATCCAATCTGACTAGTGTCCTTATAAGAAGAGATTAGGACACAGACACACACTGAGGGAAGACTGATGCGGAAAATGTCGGGCACCGGGACACGGCCGATTGCCACCTCCCAGTAGTTCTGCATCTCCGGGGCCAGTGCTGGGCGTGGCCAGTTAGAGTCATGCTGCTGGGGCCGGACCTGCGGCACACAGCTGCCCCCGACACCCGCGTCCGTGGGGGACCCCACGGGGCCGGAATGACCCCAGGCCCACGTGCCACGGCCTGTTTCCGGCCACGCTGTTTGCGTGATCCTGATTGGGTAATTTTTGAATCCCACTGGTTTTGATTGGATGTTAAAGCTTGTTGTTGATTGGATGCTTCTCGAGCCCTACCAAGGGTATAAAAGCAGGGGCAGAAGGGCAGGAAGAGAACATCGGAAGACAGGAAGAGAGCTGCAATACTAGGTGTGCTGAGTTTGATGTAGAAGAATAAAGGCTGTTCTCCGACTCTTCGTGTGCTCGGTTCTTTCACCAGTCAAATGAATAAGAGCTGTAACAAGGGCTGTAATACTAGCTGTACACACTGCCGCAAGAAGACGACGTGAAGACACGGGGAGAAGCCAACGACAGAGGCCTGGGATCCTTTCCTCACAGCCCTCAGAAGATACCAACCCTGCTGACACCTTGATCTCAGTCTTCCAGCCTCCGGAAGTGTGAGGCAATAAATGTCTGCCATTTAAGCCCCTCAGTGTGTGGCACTTCGTCTTGGCAGCCAGAGCGGACTAATCCAGGAGGTGAGTGGAAACGGCCCCGGAGCAAAATCCTCACAGGCCTCCTGTTTTCTTGTGTTCTGCCAACACTCGGATTAGTTGCAGCTCAAGCCTTTGCCTGCATGGCCTATGTGGATATGCACAAGGTCACTGGGGTGCCACGGTAGAGCCCTTCCCTTAGCTGTCTGTCACCAGCTTTGTGGATAGTGAGAGAGATTGTGTTAGCCGTGGCATCCAGATATTTCAACACACACACATATTCACTTGCATTTTTTTTTTCCCCCAGACAGAGTCTCACTCTGTTGCCCAGGCTAGAGTGAGTGCCGTGGCGTCAGCCTAGCTCACAGCAACCTCAAACTCCTGGGCTCAAGCAATCCTTCTGCCTCAGCGTCCCGAGTGGCTGGGACTACAGGCATGCGCCACCATGCCTGGCTAATTTTTTCTATATATATATATATTAGTTGGCCAATTAATTTTTCTATTTATAGTAGAGATGGGGTCTCGCTCTTGCTCAGGCTGGTTTCAAACTCCTGACCTTGAGCAATCCACCCGCCTCGGCCTCCCAGAGTGTTAGGATTACAGGCGTGAGCCATCGCGCCCGGCCCACTTGTATTGTTTTAACTTTTAAAAAATCATTTAAAAAATGGGATTAGGCTGAGCATGGTGGCGGTGGCTCATGCGTGTAATCCTAACACTCTAGGAGGTAGAGACAGGAGGATCTCGAGCTCAGGAGTTCGAGACCAGCCTGAGCAAGAGTGAGACCCTCCACCCCCCCCAACACCCCCATCTCTACTTAAAATAGAAAAAATTAACCAGGCATGGTGGCACGTGCCTGTAGTCCCAACTGCTTGGGAGTGGGAGGCTGAGGCAGGAGGATCACTTAAGCTCAGGAGTCTGAGGTTGCAGTGAGCTATGATGATGCCACTGCACTCTAGACCGGGCAACAGAGCAAGACACTGTCTCAAAAACAAAACAAAAACCCCTGGATTATACTGTGCCTACTTTTTTGCAAGACACGTTTTGCACTCAATACTGATCATGGGACAGTCTTACAGTGACCTCCTGATCCCTGGCTCACAGCCGTGACAGTGTCCTCTTCAGGCCAACATTTCCATGGGCAGCCCCACACTCCCCCGACCTTCCCGATGATGGTGGAGATGACTTAAGAGGTGAACAAGTAAGGAGACCATGGTGTTTTCAACACTAGAGGTCATGGCGACTTAATATAGGATAGTGGCAATGAGGGTTGGGAAAGTAGACGAATTTAAGATCTATAAAATAAGTGCAAAAGCTCGCCCCTCTTCCTGCCTCGTGCATCCCCCTTCCCTAGAGCATATATGAAAAGCCCTTGCAAATATTTAATGCACACAAATATCCACATACAAAGTTCTGTTTCAGCTTTTATTACAAAATATCTATTATTTTTGCAGGATGCTGTTTTTTTTCACTTAATGTGTGCACAGTCTTATATACCAGAAAGCACACCTGTGCCTCATTTTATTAGCTGCATACTGTTCCAAGTCAGAATGAAGCATTATATTACATGTTTTTTTAACCATATCACTATTGCTGAACAACTAGAGGTTGACTCCACTATTTTTTAATCTTACAATAACTGTCCTTGGACATATCATCTTGTCCTCACGGGCATTTCTGTAAGATAGATTCCTGGAGTGAAAGTGTTATCAAAAGGTCTGCACCTGGCAGAAATGTATTTCTATGGGCACAAAAGACACATGCAAGAATGTTCCATGCAGCACAGATTTGTAATAGTCCCAAACTGCAAACAATCCCAATGTTCTTCAACAATGCAACAAAATAACAAAGTTTGGTCTATGCATGCAATGGAATTCTATACAGCAATGAAAACGAACATTCTGCCTCACAGAGCAATGCAGATGAATCTCACAAGTATAATAGCCAGACACAATAGATACTGCATAGTTCCATTTATGTAATGTTTGAAAACAGACAAATCGTGCCACAAGTCAGGATCGTGGTTACCTTTGGGGGGATTTACAGACTGGGAGAGAGCACGAGGGGGCATCTGGGAACTCAATGCTCTCTTTTTGTATCTACACAATGGTTACATGGGTGCGCTCACTTTCTGAGCTACATACACTTACGATTTGTGTACTTTTCTCTATGCACGTTTTACTAGAATAAAAAGTGTATTTACATTTCTTTAAAGGTGTACACATTTAAAATAATGATCAGAGTTGCCAAACCACCCTCCAAAAAGGTTGCACGGATTTACACACTCACCAATAACACACTCACGCTTAGCCCACATTCTTGCCAACAGTGGATGCTGGAAAGCTTTTTGATTTTGTGCCAATTTAATTTTTTTTTTTTTAAAGTATCTTCTCATTTTCATTTGCAATTTTCTGGTCACCAGTAGGTATCATCAGTAAGTAGAGTATCTCTAATGTTTACTGGCATTTGATTTTCTTTATCTATGAGCTGCCTGGTTATCCTCCCCCTCCCCCATTTTTCTGTTGAACTCTTTGTCTTTTTCTTATTTCTATATAATGGATATTAACTTTATGGATGTGCTGGATGTGTATAATGGATGTGTTGCAAATGTGGTATTTTTTGTCTTTTCCTTCTGTTGATGGCAGACCTTGGTGCTGGCTGAGGTTGGGCAAAAAGCATAACATCTCTCTATGATCCACAGCCCCCGTCCGGCTCCAGCCAACCACTGCTGGGTGGGAAGGTGAAAACCAGAGTTCCACATCTTCTGCCCTTTCAGGGGATGCCAAAAATAGGGATTTTTATGGGAAAACTTCCAATTTTCAAATACTGGCAACTCGTTCGAAAATTTTAAGCACTATAAAAGACAGCACGCGTTTGGGCTAGGTTGGATCTGCAGGACACCAGTTTGCAACCTCTGGTTGATGGTGTATTTCACTGCAAAGGAGTTTTGTGTTGTCACATTCGTCCATCTTTTTCCTTTAGGACTTCTGAGTTCTTTGTCATTCCTTTTTTTCCTTTCTGCCACTTTAACCCCTTTTTTTTTTACTCTCTAATCCTTCTATTTTGAGGATACGTAGAGCAGCTTTTCATACTTTTTATTCATGTCTCCTTAATGAGAAATGAAGGAGAGTATACACATTACTGGACTCAGAGGGTAGGAAAAGTCCTGACCTTGGGGTCTTAGGTGGCTGGGCTTACGGGACCTTCTCACTAGCTTCCCATTTTCTTATTTAAGGCCAAGGATTCCCCACATGGTGGGATCCCGGAGGAAGAAAATAAAGTGTTTTATTCTACGATGGAACCAGAGACTGTGGGGACACTTAAATTCATACTAAAGTGTAAATGACTTACCTCAAACTCCTTTCTGGGAGTAGGTGCATGAGTCAGGGCAGGAAGAGAGCAAGTGGGCACTATAAGCCCGAAGGAGCAGAAAGGCAGAGGAGCTCAACCTGAACTCCCCTGCCTGAGGGAATGTCACCATTCCTAGTCATGCAGGGCCCTGCCTGCGTACTTGGCTTCCACTCTGGCTTGGTGCTGGCATAGATCCAAGCAGAGTTGATGGGAAGCAAAACAAACACCCCCAACCATCTGGGGCTGTTTAATGGCCTTTGGTGGCATCATCTGGGCATTCCTCACCCATGAGAACAAGCAGCTTGCTTTGGCCAAAGTAGCACATCCTAGAAACTCCTCCGGGGATAGAAAAAAATGTCTCTGGCTGTGTAGACAGCAGGACTCAACTAGGGGCAAAACAGGATCGCTAGCTGGGGTGGGGTATGGCTCCTTCCTTTGCTGGCGCAAGATGAAGGAGGTGCTGGGCTCGTCCAGGAGAGCTGGTGCTGGTGGGCATGCATTTATTCCTAATTATCATAACTGCACTGATTGAGTGCTTGGTGTGTGCCAGGAACTGTGGCTTCTCACCTCGTCTAATCCACACTCAGCCCGCAAGGTAGGGCTGCTACTGCACGTGATGGGGCCCAGCACGAACCAGGTGGCATGCGTGAGCCTGGCCTCCCAGTGCTAATTCCAGCCCGGGGCTTCCTGGCCTCCCCATCTCAGGCAGGCAGGGGCGACTGTTTGCTCCAGCAATCTCTCCAGCTGGCCCTGCAGGGCTGTGGCCCCTCAACTGCAGCCCAAAGAGCGGGAAGCCGCCCTAGGTACTGACTCTGCAGGCTCCAGGCTCGCTGCTCCCGCCCTTTGTTTTTTTTTTTTGAGACAGAGTCTCACTCTGTTCCCTGGACTAGAGTGCCGTGGCGTCAGCCTAGCTCACAGCAACCTCAAACTCCTGGGCTCAAGTGATCCTTCTGACTCAGCCTCCCCAGTAGCTGGGACCACAGGCACACGCCACCATGCCAGGCTAATTTTTTCTATAGATTTTTAGTTGGCCAATTAATTTCTTTCTATTTTTAGTAGAGACAGGGTCGTGCTCTTGCTCAGGCTGGTTTCGAACTCCTGACCTTGAGTGATCCTCCTGCCTCGGCCTCCCAGAGAGCTAGGATTATAGGCGTGAGCCACCACACTTGGCCTGCCCCTGCCCTTTGGCCTTCCTGGTTGGCGCCTCTCTCTGCCCATGTCTCCCCTGCTTGAGCACTAATGTGTCCTGAGACACTAGCTAATAATCCAGGTGTGAACCAATAACGAAGGTGCTGGCTGGGAAGGGTTTTCAGGTGTGACTTTGCCAGGCTGCTTGCGTTTGTGAAAAGCCACACAGACAATACAGTTTATTTTCTGATTATGAAAGCAATTCATGCCCTTTGCAGAGAATTCAAAGATATAGAAAAATCTAAAGAAGGAAAAAAACATCATCTTACCACCTGGATATAAGCATTGTCAACATTTTCAGATGGTTCTTGCCAGTCATTGTCATATTTAAAAAAAAATGTGTAATTTTTAAGCAAAAATTGAGAGAATTCCAGCAATATACTTTTAGATCAGTTCTTGTCACACGTTGTGTCATGTGTGAGCACTTCTGAAAGGGACCCCTGGAAGGCAAAAGTCTTTCTGGGTCAGATGGCTGGAATTGAGGACAGGGGAGGGTGCGGGGGTTTGTTCAGCTGGGAGTGAGGTGCCCTACCCAACCTGGGGCACGGCTGTTCCTGGACCTCTGCCTCGGGTGGAGTGACACCGTCAGCTTGGGGTGAGGGTGCCGCCACTCAATTCAATGTCACTTGCCAGTTCTGGGGAGGTAACATCTGCCTGTGTGGCAGGGGCCTCTGGTCATGCCTCACTCCCACCTCATTGTGAGCCAGGTCCCCACAGCCACCCCTGTCCCCTAACTTACTGTGCACGTGTGTATGTGTGTGCTCGTGCACGAATGCATGCGTATGTGTGTGGAGGAGGCTGTCTCATGGAGAGGCAAATGGGCTGGCTTCTGCTTCCCTGAGGCACTCCAGTGATAGGGACAGGACACCCTTGGCCAAGGCACTTCCTCCCTCTTGAGAAACAAGCTGCCTTTAGGCTGTGACCACAGTGCTGCTAAGCCCCATTAGCTGTTTGCCTAGAAGTGAAAATGGATTTGCTTCGAGTTCGGTCATCCCTTGTGATCCAGGGCTCATGGAAGAAGGGCCAAGAGCACAGGACTGGCCACCAAATGGAGCTAATCTGCCCTCAAGGGGGACATGGGCTTGATGCCAGTCTTGTGAGCATGTCCCCTGCCTCCTTCCTCCAACCACCTGACAAAGACAAAGCTCTGGAAACACGCATCAGGTTGGTGCTTCCCTAGGTCATCCGTTCATTGCTGCCAACGGTTAGAACCCAAGAGACCTGAGTCAGAGTCTCGGCTCTGACCCCAGCTGGGCCACCCTGGGGAAGTTACTTAACCTCTCTGAGTTCTGCTTTAATTATATACATATTGTATCTCCCACAGCAGGCGCTCAATAAATGACCATTGTTGTGTCTTAAACTTACTCCTCATAACTTAAAAGAAAAAAAATTTTTTTGAGACAGAGTCTCGCTTGGGCTAGAGTGCAGTGCATCCTCAAATTGCTGGGCTCAAGCGATCCTCCTGTCTCAGCCTCCCTAGTAACTGGGACTACAGGTGTATGTGGCACCATGCCCAGTTAGTTTTTCCATTTTTTTGTAAAGACCAGGTCTTGCTCTTGCTCAGGCTGTCCTAGAACTCCTGAACTCAAGTGATCCTCCCACCTCGGCCTCCCAGAGTGCTAAGATTACAGGCCTGAGCCTCTGCCCCAGCCCTCCTCATAACTTTGGGCAGCAAATATAGTGGGGTTTTTTTGAGACAGAGTCTCGCTCTGTTGCCCAGGCTAGAGTGAGTGCCCTGGCATCAGCCTAGCTCACAGCAACCTCAAGCTCCTGGGCTCAAAAAATCCTTCTGCCTCAGCCTCCCAAGTATCTGTGACTACAGGCATGTGCCACTGTGCCCGGCTAATTTTTTCTAAAAAAAAAAAAAAAAAAAAAAAAATATATATATATATATATATATATATATATATATATATATATATTTAGTTGGCCAGTTAATTTCTTTCTATTTTTAGTAGAGACAAGGTCTCGCTCTTGCTCAGGCTGGTCTCGAACTTCTGACCTTGAGTGATCCTCTGGCTTCGGCTTTTCAGAGTGCTAGAAGTAGAGGCATGAGCCACCGTGCCCAGCCATTGGCAGCAAATATTATCACTCCATTTTATGGAGGAGACCATTGAGGCTCAGAAAGTTTCAACAGTGTTTTGGTTCTTTTTTACTGTGTACCAATCATCCCAAATGTTAGTGGCTTAAAATGACAACGAATGATAATTTCTCATTCCGTAGATTCACCGGGTGGTTCTTGGGCTCCTCATGGTGTCAGCTGCCCATATCCTCACGTGGATATGCGCAGCTGGCAGCTACATCGGGCTGAGAGGTTAAACAAGGCCTCTCATATGACTGGGGCCTTGGTGCTGGCTGTTGGTTGGGTGGCCTGGGCTCGCTTCCTCATGACCTTTTCGCCCGGCTAGCTTGGGCTTCCTCAATCATGGCAGTGGGGCTTAGGAGGAGTGTTCCCAGTGGACAAGCCTCAGTACACAGCACTTGGCATTCCTTTGCTTTCATCATGCTTGTTAATGTCCTCTTGGCCAAAGAAAGTCATATGGCCAAACCCAGTGTCAACATGTGAGGGGACTATACGAAGGCACACATGGGCTGTGGGAGGCATGGCTCCTAAGGGGCTGCCCATGTGACAGTCTAGCCACAGAGGCTTGCCAAGGATCCCACGGCTATTGAATGGCATACATGGGATTTGAACCCAGGCCTGTCTGACTCCAAAATCCATGCTCCTTCTTCAAGGCATGGTTGAGGCTGGTATTTGTGGCCCCATCACCCGATTCTAGTGGTGAGGTGATTTTCCATCTTGTCTCTAGTCCGCCCCTACCCCCAGCACTCTCTGTGATGTTTTATCATGCCTCTCTTGTCACTCTTCTGCCGGGCCCCCTGCTCTTCTCTCATCGGCATTGCCTACACAGAGCTAGTCCTCCTTCCTCCAGAGTCCCAGCCAAGATGGCAATGGCCCCATCACTTCTGGCTTCTGCTTGTCTCACGTCACACACACCTCTCCAGGCCTCGGCAAAATTGTCAAGAGTACTTTTACTAGGAAAGCTAGGATCCTGGGAATGAAGGCGATATGACAGAGATAAGCCCACGTTTACAGCACACTGCCATCACCCCAGTGGACTTGCAGTCCTCCCACCGGCTGGGCTGCCCCCTGAGATGGGCCCCGTAACCTGACCCCTGTCTATACTCAGCCAAAGGCTGATTCGAGCTGGCCCCGTGGTGGTGCCTGAAGGAACCCCTGCTTGCCTCTGGCTGGGCGAGGCCCTGGGCGACTCTGACCACTGGTGTGACCCCAAGGCCTTCCTCATAGGTCCTTCTCTGTTCCTCGTTCAGCGGTGACAGTGAGCATTGCTCACTCTCCTGTGGCTAGACCCTCGCCCTCCTCTCCTCTCGAGGCCCCAAGAGGGTAAGCCATTTATTCAACACCCTGTCGTGAGATGACGGCGAAACTGAGGCCTTGAACTTGGGCTGTCGTCTCCAGCCATTATTCTTGCAGGAGCCCCAGTGCCCCGGGCCTGCGTTTTTGGAGTCTGAGCGGGAACCAGGGCAGCTGTTCTGCCTCAGCATGGAGTGAAGGCTGACAAAAAGCATGATCTCTGGACAAAGAGGAAGTGTTTTCTGGATGCTGAATTGGTGACCTTGGGGAGGTATATGTGTGTGGGAGGCCTCTGACTTGTGCCCAGGGAAAGGTCATGGTCAATGAGAAAGTCTTTGACGGGAGGGAGTCTGAGATAGGACCAAAGAATATCACCAGGCAGCTGCACAGGAGGGACAGACCAGGCCAGTTCTTTTGATGTAAGATCAACAGGCCAAGGTCCCGAGATGTGGAGTCCCAGGAAGTGGCCTGGGATGACTGAGGTATCTAGGAATTAGTGGTGTCCTGTGTGGTCTCACTGAGGGAAGCCAGGTGAAATCTAGCAACTTAGCTATAACGGCCAGGGCTCTTGGCTCCAAGCGACAGGAAGCAATTCTGCTTTATTTAAGCAGAAAAGGACTTTATCGAAAGGATCTTGAGGCGCTCACAAAATAACCAGGAGGGCTGGAGAGCTGGGTTTGGAAAGCAGGCCAAACAGAGGAGGCCATGCCGCGGTCAGGGCCACAGCCAAAGTCGGGCTAATCCAGTGACGACCGCACTGCCAAGGCCAGGGTGCCCCGGCTTACACTGCCACCTCTGGACATGGATATCGTCCCTGCTGCCCTAAGAAATGGAATGCTTTTGCCGTGGCGACTGCCACCCTTCACCAGAATAGACCTCTGGGCTCCTTGCATCTCTGCGTCACCAGCTCCTGACTCCAGGTCTTTGATGGGGGCATCTGATGGGTTAAGCCTAAGTCAAGAGCCCATGCTGACTGCAATGGCAGCTGGGAAATGCCTATCTGGCATTTTTAGCTCCTCCGGTGGGAGGCAACTAGGAAGATGGAGGATTCCCCAAACGTGGGAGGAGAGGTTGGATGCTGGTCATGTGCACCTACTTCACCTGGAAAACTGCAGAGCAGCTGGCCCCAGCGAGCGCTAGAGAACCATGTTCCTCCAGGGACAGCAAGGACAGGAAGTGTACAACGTGGGGTTAGGAACCCTGGGTTTGATTGTGAGTCTCCTCTGCCTGTCAGTCAGCCTTAAACAAGCCATTTACAGTCTTGGGGCCTCAGTTCTACTCCACTGCCTGCTGTCCAGCCTTTGAGCATGCAGAAGGTGTGTGGCAGCATTTGCTGTAGTGTGGCCATCTGGCCAAAAGATGCCCCAAGACTGCCAAAAGCCCCACATGGAGTGAAGCTGGGGCTTTAGTGTAATGGTTGAGAGTGCAGGTTTTAGAGTCAGAGAGATAGGAGTTTACCAGCCATGTGGCCTTGGACATGGTCATTAAGCTCTCTGAGCTTTAGTTTCCTTACCTGCAAAATATAGGTATGGTGGCAGGCACTCAGCCTCCATTCCAACCTCATCCTATGGTGCCTCCACAGGCAGCAGAGGCTAGAAGGCTAAAAACTACATTTCCCAGAAACCTTTGCAGCAGGGGCTGTGGATGAGATTAAATTTTACCAATTAGTCGCACTTGCGTGAGATTAGGACGGTCGACTTAAGGCAGAGACTATGGTATTTGTCTGCTTCTCTCACTGTTGCTGCTGGAGACATTGGCGTGTGTGTGTGTGTGTGTGTGTGTGTGTGTGTATGAAACAACATTCTAGTGCTTGCTCAGTCACCATTTTGTGGTGGGGTCGTGTCTTGAGGGGGGTCGCAGTAGCACTGGCTTCCTGATGCCTAGATGGCCACTACGATAGCATGCTCTGGAAATCAACATCTCTGGAGGCAGACCCCCCACTCCTCCTTCCTGATAGTGGCAGAGATGGATGGCAGCAATCTTGGCGGACCAGTTCAGTGGTGTTTTGGGAGTGTAGATACTGCTCATTGGACTGTGCCCTTCCAATAATTTTGTAACCACCTAATTTTCTGTATTAAATCTCTTCTCGTTTAAAATAGCTGGAGAGGTTCTATCCTTCCTGCGACTGAACTCTAACTGCTATAGGGGTAACACCTTTGCTCACACGGTTCTTGATGGAACGACACGAGATGGTAAAGCCCTTTACGTATGCTAGGTATTTTCCAAGGAAGGGTACCTCTTTTTTCAGGGATGACTAATTGTGATAGGAACCCTTGTGATGAGCCACTCTAATTTGTACAAGCTCCCAGCCAGTTGTTTTACATAGAGTCATTGGGGGCAGAAAACGACCTGAAAGAATTCAAGTTCTTTGGGTGGGTCGCCTGCTTTCAAAGACTGAATGGGTCCTTGTATGTATTCAGGGGGAATTCCACCTCCCTGCCTACAGTTGGAGCAAGGACTGGTGCTGCAGGCAGCTGGGAAAGGTGACAGGCTTCCTGGTGTGAGCCCAGAAGGTCAGCTGCCAAAGGCTTCTCCCCTACCTGTGCCTGCGCTCCCACCGCCATCACTACTGGTTTGTGTTAAAGCACACTGTTTAATTCTTTACCCCGCCCAGTTAAATCTCCCAACGGTATTTACAAATTCTTCCTCTCCTCTCCCATCAGATTTGAAGAACAGGCTGCCAAAGGCTCTCTCTCTGTGGTGAAGAATGTTCTCATAGCTATGGCCTTGGCCCCCTGAGTTAAGAGTTTTCAGAGAAAACAACTGAGAGAATGTAAATTCTGCAGGGGCAGGTGGCTTGGGAAGAAGTTCAAAATACAAGGCTGGGCTTGAGGGGACCTGGTGACCCCGGCACAAAGGTGCTGGGTGCTGAGGGAAGAGAGGAACACAGAACTTGAGAAAGGGCGTGCAAGTCAAGGGGAATCTTGGGGAGCCCCCGCCCTGTTCAGCAGACAGATTGCTTCTCTCCTCTCATAGATCCAAATCTCTCATCTTCCCACCTCACTCTTTTGCTCCTCCTCATTCTATTTCCAGCCAGCAAAGGGGGACCCCTTGTGGAGTGAGGAGCCAGGCAGGTGGCCCCGGGGGTGGGGGCCAAGCTGGGTGGAAGCTGGGCCAGGGTCGGCTGCCAGCACAATCCAGGCTCCACTCCAGCCCGTCGGGGGGCTCGAGGCTGAGTGGGCGAGATAAACTGTTTCAGTGGTTTTCAGGAGCCCTAATCAATTGCAAGGCAGAGCGAAACCCTCTGGGGACAGATAAAACCAGCCCTGCGCTCCATGCCCTGTTGGAGTTTGTGTGGTTTGAACTTTTGTGTGGTTTGGACAAGTTCGCCGCGCTTTGCTGGGGCGGTTTTCTGCTGCTCCCAAACTGCAGTAGAGTGAGGCAAATGGGCCCGGACCCTACAAGCCACCCGTGACAGGCGCTAGGTGGCTTGTCCTCTCTCCCGCATGGTCCCAAAGGCTCAGGGAAGAGAGGCCGGGCAGGTCCGGGCCATACTCCGCGTTCCTGGTTCCCGCCGGTGGCTCTAGGTGTGGACGTTTCTAGAAACGCTTCCTAGCCCAAGGCAGCCTAGACCTTCGCGTCAGGCGGTTGAGCTATCTCAGGTTTGATTGTCTATCCCTCCTTCCAAACCAGAAAGGCGAATGCTCACGTTCAGATTCTATCTTCCACCCCCGACGCCTCCGGGACGCGCAGCCGCCCCGCGCAGAGGAAGGCCGGGACGCTGGGGACACCGCCTGGAACCTCCGCGCATAGCACCGGGCCGTTTTTTTTTTTTTTTTTTTTTCCCTTCCAGCTGGAGGCTTCTCATTTAACCTCTAAGGTGCCAGGAGATCTGGACCGCTCGCGGGCAAGCCTTTGGCTGGCTCGGGGCGAGGCTGGGCCCCCCAGATCCGAGCGCTGCCGGTGGGCGTGCGGGTGTCTGCGGTGCTGTGTGCGGGAGAGGAAGTCTGCCCGGCGAGGCGGACGCACGCTGGGCCCGCAGGGACCCATCTGACAATGCCTGTCCCCTGGGAAGCCTGTGCCTGCCTGCGGGGGGCCAGAGCAAAATAGAACCAGGAACATGTGCTGCTTGGGAGGGAAGCCAGGGCGCCTGGCATATCTCAGTGGTGCTCGCACCCTCTAGGGACCTTCCTGCCTCCACAGAAGGTGGGGACAGGGGGAGGCGAGCATGGAGAGAGAGAAAGGGAAGTGGGAAGAAATTGGTCACGGAGGAAGCTATTTTTATTCCTTGCTACAGCTGCGCGCATTTCTCTGACCAACTAGGCAGCGAAAATTAGACCTGCTCCGGCTGAAAACAGGCCCTAAACTTCATGGGGGGAGGGGGGCAGACAGTGAGGGCGCAGGAAAGGGGTGACCAAGGGGAAATCCCTGAGGATCTGGCAAAGTGTCCCAGAAGCTCTCATTGCGCAGAACAAGTCTCCTTGCTTTCCCCACACCCCTCTCCTCGCACGCCTCAGCCTTCACCTTGGGTCTCAGACATGGGACATCCTTTCTGCTCTCTGTGACATCTTGAGCATGAAAAAGTCAAGATTGGAATTTGTTCATGGGTGTCTTCTGTTGTTAGGCCTCAGGGGAGAGCCGTATCCCTTCTGGCAGGGAACAAGACCTCCTGGGTGGCCTCAGTCACCACTCAGTCACCCCAGCACCTGGAGAAATGGCAAGTGTCCCAAATAGGAAAGCAAGATTGGGAGTAAGGGCCCTGAGAATCTTTTGGGATTGTCTAGGTCAGCAGTTCCCAAAGTGTGGCCTGAGCATCCCCGTGGTTCCCCCAGCCCTTTTCAGACCTTTGTCTTTTCTCACTGCAAATCTCCAGGAGGCTGGATGGTCTTCAACCAAAACAACATATCACAACAGATTGGATGCCCAAGCAGCTATGAGAAAGCAGCTGTCTTCGATTAAGCCAGATATTAAAGAGGTTTGTAAAAATGTAAAAGCATGCCACTTTTCTCCCTACTTTTTTTTTGGTTTTGGAAAATAATTATTTTTTTCATAAAATTGTGCTATGGATGTTACCAAGTATAGTATCCATTGCTGTGTAACAAGTTACCCCTAAAACTTGGTGGCTGAAAACAGCAAACATTATCTCACATGGTGCCTGTGGGTCAGGAATCTGGGAGCAGCTTAGCTGGGTGGTTCTGGCTCAGGGGTTCTCAGGAGACTGTAATCAAAGTGTGGTTAGGGCTACAGTTATCTCAAAGCTCCACTGGGGAAGGGTCTAGCTCCAAGCTCACTCGTGTGGCTGTTGGCAGGCCTTGGTTCCCAAGGGCTGCCTCATGACAAGATAGCTGCCTTCTACTAGAGAGATCGAAAGAGACCACCCAAGACAGAAGGCACAGTCTTTTTTTTTATAATCCAATTTTGGAAGTGACACCCCAACAAGACGATAGATGTCCTGTTCTACCTATTAGGAGTGCTTCTGTAAGTCCAGCTTACATTCGTGGGGAGGGGATTACTCAAGGGGGTGAATGACAGAAGGTGGGAATTACTGGGTGCCATCTTAGAGGCTGCCTACCACATCTGTAATAAATTCATTGTTGTTACTTTTATATAAATGCATAAATATTAAAACTTATTCTGTTTTCATTTTTGATGTGGGAAATATTAACAGATATGGCTGATATAACCAAAAACTTTTTGGAATCCTCAATAATAAAGAAGAAAGAAAAGGGGTCCCAAAGCCTAAAGGTTTGAGAACTGCTGGTCTAGGTTTGTGGTATTTAACGGGAAAAATACTTTGGCATTGCAGTCAGTCCGTCCACTCACCCATCCATCCGTCCATCCTTGCATCCATCCATCTACCCTCTCTCCTATCCACCCATACATCCAATCAAGATGTTCCAACCATTAGGCTAGGGCTGGTGCTTTAACAGTGAACAAGACTGCCAGTGACTGTCCTATGGAGCTATAGCATTTTAACAGATGACACAACTAACAAGTAAATAAGATGATATATTAACAATAACTTCAGGTCATGATAATTTGGGCCCCCAAAGCCTGGAGCCTGGGGAAGCAGGAACTCTCAAATTGGGACCATTTTGGGGGGGGAATGACATTACAGGTGGCCCAGAGTGGGGGTGGGGTGAGCCCAGGATGCAGAGTTTAGGGACAAGAGAATGTGTCCCAGCTATGGTCAGATAAGTGTGAGGTCCTGGTTAGCCAGAATGATCTGATATATTCTAGGTTCTTCAAGCCTAGTTAATTTTTGACCCCTGCCCTCCACTGAGTTTTTCATAAAAGTACATCCTTGTTTAAGTCTTTAGGGCGAGCCTGGGAGGGATTCATCCAGGCTTGCCCTGGAAGCCAGGGCATTGGTGACTGTGGGACTTGGGGTGAGAGACCCTCAAGTGGAAGATGCAACCCACATGGGCAGTTCTGATCTCTTTGTTCACTTTCCCTTTTCTCAATGGAAGGTCTCCTTCTGGAGCTGAGCTGACATGCTCTGCCTTCTACTTTGGTCCTAGAAACTCCTCCGTGGCTTATTGTATCCCTGGGAATCCCTGTGCCTGCGATCTCCCCCATTTGAGATTCCCCAGGGAAAATGCTAAGATTTATGGAAAGTACCTTAACCCACTGCATCTAGATATACGAAGATAGTGTTCTTTTATCATCTTGTTACAGAAACCCTGGAAGTTTTAAGCTGGCAACCTTTTGATCGGAGGAGGTAGGGGAGGGCTGGGACAGAGAGGCAGCAACCCCAGGCTGGAGACACAAGGAGGCTGGGCTGGGGGACACGAGAAGCAGGGCTGGGTGGCGGGGATGGAAGTAGAGCAGAAATGATGAGTAGTGACTTTTCCTACTTCAAATCCTTACCTCGGCCAGCCCTGCTCTGAGCTTCAGCTGAAAGACTTTGGTCATTTTGAAAAGGAAATATGCCCCTATCCCCGTGGTTTCACAGTGTAAATTGTGCTCCAGGAGGCCGGGGCCCACCCACTTGGGGAGGGGCACAGTGGCTTTCATTGGTTACACCTGCTCTTAGTGACCATGTCCCAGCCCAGCAGGCTCCAGAAAGAGCAGGCCAGGCCTCTTTGGAATGATATAGGGCAGGAATGCCTTTTTTAGAGGGGGCGGGACGGGGGTCTTTGCTTAAAATATGGCTTCTCCGCGGCGCTGGCACAACTCTGCTTCCTGAGCAGTCTTCTCCAAGATGGTCCATCGTTGGCTTCGGGCCTCAGGTTGGAATGTGGGTTGTATCATAGCAAAACGCTAAAACCACATGAATACTTGTGTGCACGTTCAACCCCTATTTGGCTCTTGAGCCCTTTTCAGGAGGTTACAGGGTGTTACCTTAGGTTTCAGGCCTCGTGGTGGATTAAATTTGTGAGCTAATAATAACCAGCTCGATTGCTCATGAGACCGGTGGTTCTTGAAGCGGTGGTTCTCAAAGCACGGTTCTGCACCAGCGACAGCAGGGGCATCACCTGGGAGCTTGTTAGAAATGCAAATTTTGGGGGCTCACCCCAGACTTAGTGAGTCAGAATCTCTGCAGTGCACCGGGGCCTGGGAATATGTATTGTAACAAGCCCTCCTGGTGATTCCGATGCAAGTTCGAGAGCCCCTGTTTGCTAAGTATATGATCCTCCTTTAACAGATGAATAAAATGAAGTTCAAAGGGGATAGGCGGCCAGCAAGTGGGGTGCCAGGACTCAAACCCCGGTCCTTCATTACAGGAACCATGTTTTTCCCTTTGTCTCTTCCACCCCACTCCTCCATCCTCTTTCAGTCTCATTCCTGTATCCTGAGTGTTTTCAACTTGGCTGCATATTGATATCACCTGGGGAGCTTTAAAAAATAATATTGACGCTAGGGCTCCACCCTAGAAAACTGCATCTCCAGGGGGTGGCTCCAGCATCTGTGGTCTTTATTCTCTGCTCACAGGCAGCCTGGATTCCTCTGCCATTGAAAACGTTTCTGATGAATGCGTTTGCACTAAGGTGTGAGCAACTGAATGTGTTACCTTTCTGGGGTATCTGCATTTGAAAAAAGAAAGCAGGACGTAAAATAATGAATTGCATAAGCATCCCAGCGAGTGGGAGAGACCAGCTTTTGATCCTGGTTTTCCCACTTTCAGCGGATTGATTGCTCTTACACACCCTGCCAGGAAGCTACCCGGCAGACCTGCCCCTACCTCAGTCTTGTCGGAGATTTCTGAATATGCTGTGTCTGTTTGATGGGGATTTTTGGACTAAAAGAACTTGAATGAATCATTCTCGAATGCCCTTAAGCCATCAACTTTGCCCGCAGAGGGCCGAGTTTCCCAAACCAGTAACAGCCAGTCAGTTCCATTCGAACTAGCTAGCAAAACCAAAATTATTTTTTAAAAAAAGAATTTTCTTTTAAGCATTCCAGAGCGAATGCTAAGGATCTCTCTCTGCAGGGCTTTTCCCGTGCATATCCAAACATACTCAGCCGCAGAAGTCAAGGGGGCACAATTCAGCCAAACCGGGTGAGACCCAGAGCGTGGCTGTCTCTAGGACATAAAAAGATTTCGGCGACGACTTAGGCTGTAGGCTCCTTCTTTTATTTTAAATTGTTTTAAGCCTTTGATTTTTAAAAGTGAAAGGAAAGAAAAGCTCACCCTAAAATGATTTTTTTTAAATGGCAGCTACAGTCTCTACCCTGTTCCCGCACCTGGTGGGGGACACGGAACACCTCCGCCCTCCAGGAAACAGCCCACTTGTCAGCAGCTGGGCTCCCAGGAACAAAGGCCTAGGTTCATTACCACAGCATCGACCCTGACACGTTCCACCCAGGCCACCTCCCCCAGAGTTCCTCAATTCACACCCCAAATGAAGTGTAATTGGACCTGGACACCTTTGAAGTCCCTTAGCAGATTGCCAGCATTTTGAAATGTCCTTGATTTGCATGGTGAGGACCTGGTTGGAGGTGACATTTTCCTTCCCCTCATCCCACGGTTTTAAAGACAGAATTATTTTAAATGGCATTCTCCAACCAGGAAGAGTTACCATGGAAGAAATAAAAATTCTCAAAGCCAAAAAAAGAAAAGGAAAAATAAGTCCGATGATTTGATTAATCTCTAATTAGCCCTTTGGCCTAGTCCTGGTTGTATGAGTGCCACATACGAGGCCACGGTTTCCTCTCAAATTCTCCTCAGCTCCCCACCCTGGGGGATGACAAGGATCCAGGAGACTTGGCTAGGAGGTTCTGAAGGCCAGCAGGTCACTTGTCAGACCTGAAACCAGAAAACAAGCCCAGCTGCAGGCCGGTGGGCTGGCGAGGGAGGTGGGCTGTTGATTGTGGATGGTCTGTCTTCCTTCCCAGCTGAGCCAGGCTGCTCTGTGGAAATCACGTGCAGTCCCAGAAATAACATGCCTGCGTGCTCCGTGGGCCTAAAGCTTGGTGGTTTCCTGCAGTCCAGAGAAGGAAGGGCCTGCCTGGTGGAGTCACGCCTGCAGGCACATGTCGAACCTAAGAGGGGACAGCTTGGCAGTACACTTTGCTCTGGGAAGCGGCCCGCCCCCAATGTGCAGCCACCCCCAACTTGTCTGCTTCTGTGAGCTTCCTCAGGGGCAGCCACCCTCTGTAGCAAATGACCCACTTTCCCCTAGAGCAGCGCTGTCCGATAGAACTATCTGTGAGGAGAGAAACGTTTTCTATCTGTGCTGTCCAATAGAGGAAAGCCACCAGCCAATGGGACTGTCGAGCACTTGAGATGTGACTGGTGCCACCGAGGAACTGAAGTTTACATTTTGTTCGACTCTCATTTAAATAGCCACATGTGCCTAGTGGATAGCATGGGAACAGATGAGCACACGAAACCCAAGAGTGGAAGTTCCAGTTTGTGGGGGTGTATGGTGTTGACTATCAACTCCCCAAAAAAGAGCATCAGAAAAAATTCTCAAACAGAATTAAGTTTATTGGACCTACTTCAGCAAGAGAGAGTAGCCCCTTGACAGAATGTTAGCAATGTTTCCAAGTGGGGAAGTTGGGGCAGGGTGTTTATAGTGTTTTAGAGCTCAGACTGGGTGATTTTTAAATTGGGTCTTTCAAGGCAAGAAACTGACTTGAATGGGGAGGGTTTGTGACAAATAGCTTTGGGTTGGTGCACCCAGCAAGGCAAAGTCGTGTAGTAAGTCTTGATCAGATGGCTGTTGGTCTTGATAACAAGCTATTTCAGTTGGTTTAGTTTTATCTTCCAGAAGCAAGTATTCCTTAGGGCAAGTATTAATATAACAGCTAAGTTATTTTTACTTGTTCTCAGTATAATTTAAACATCGGAACAGGAGACTATGCCTGGTCTCAGTATTATTTAACACAGGGACAAGGAATAACAAATTACCCCAAAACTTAGTGACTGTGACTTAAAACAACAAACATTTATTATCTCAAAGTTTCTGAGGGTCAGGAATTTGAGAGTGGCTTAGCTGGGTGGTCCTGGCTTGGAGTCTCTTGTGAGGTTGCAGCCAGGATGCTGGCTGGGGCTTCCAACAGTCATCTGAATGCTTTATTGAGTCCTGAGGAGCCACTTTCAAGGTGGCTCACTCATATGACTGGTGAGATGGTGTTGGCTGTTGGCAGGAGGGCTCAGTTCCTTGCCATGTGGGCTCCTCCAATTGGACTGCTTGAGTATCCTCATGACATGGTGGCTGGCTTCCCCCAGAGCACGGGATTCCAAAGAGAGCCAGACTGAGCTAACAATGTCTTTTATATCCTAATTCAAAGTATCACTTCATCATTTCTACAATATCCTATTGGTTATACATGTTGGCCGCATTCAGTGTGGAGGTGACTGGGCAAGGGCGTTAATATCAGGGCAGGGGTGAGAGTCACAGGGAGAGGGAATAAAGTGGCTTCAGTTCTCAGTGGTAAGTGGTGGCGGGCAGTGGTATAAGAAGGGTGGAGGTTTGTGGGTTTCAGAGCTGAGAGGCAGTAGTGGCGGGTCTGAATATACAGGGGTGGGGACCCACTGGCTCACCAAACCTTTCACCCACCTTCTGTGGCACATCGTTCCAGTTACTATTGCTATGTAACAAATTACTCCACAGTTTAGTGACTTCAAACAAACATTTTATTATATTCATGGACTTTCTGGATCAGGAATTCATGCAGGGTACAATAGAGGATGGCTTATCTGTGCCGCACAACTTAGGGGCCTCAGCTGGAAAATCTCAAAGACCAAGGATAATAGGATGGTTGGGGGCTGGAGTCATCTGAAGGTTCCACCATTTATATGTCTGGTGCCTGGGCTGGGAGGACTCAGAGACTCGGACTGTGGATTGAAGAGTCTACTGGTGGCCTCTCATGTAGCTTGGGCTTCCTCACAGCATGGTGGCCTCAGCATAGTGGGACTTCTTACACAGCAACTCAGGGCTTCCAATGTGATTGTGCCAGCAGATAAAGTGGAAGCTGCATGGGCTCTTATGACTCAGCCTTGGGAGTCACCCAACCTCACTTCTACTGTGTTGATCGAAGTAGTCACAAGCCTGACTGTATTTAAGGGAAGGGGACACAGATCTAATCTCTCAACGTCAGTGAAAAGTATCAGTGTCACATTGTAGAAGAGCACATGGGATGGATGATATTGTTACAGCTATTCTTGGAAAATACAGTCTGCTACGTATACTAATTTCCCAGGCCTTTTGTGTTTGATGGGTAGGAGCACAGGGGCAGGGGGAATTCGGGCCCGGGGCATCCCACAGAGGCGTCTTTGTTAGACAGTGCTTGTTCTATCCTGATCATAGCTCACTGGCTGCAATGGCCTAAACATGTGTGTCCCCAAAATTCATATGTTGGTACCTAATCCCCAATGCAACAGTATAAAGAAATGGGGCCTTTGGGAGATGATTAGGTCATGAGGGTGGAGCCCTCATGAATGGGATTAGTGACCTTATAAAAGAGACCTGAGGGAACTTGTTTATCACTTCTGCCACTGAGGACACATAAAAGGTGCCGTCTATGAAGAGGAGAGTCCTCACTAGACACTGAATCGGCCGGCACCTTGATGTTGGACTTCCCAGCCTCCAGAACTGTAAGATAATACATTTCTGTTTATAAGCCACACAGTTTATAGTATTTTGTTGTAGCAGCTGGAAGGGACTAAGACACGGGCCCAAGCCTGAGCTGAGCTTCCTTCCTCACACAAGGAGGAAGAGATGAACCTAGGGAAGGGGGTTCTCCACACAGCCCCCTAGGACAGTGTCCCTGAGGGTGGTGCCAGAGAGAGCCCTGCTGCTTACTGACTGTGTGGCCTTGGACAAGTGGCTTGACCACTTGTGTGCCTTATTTTTAAATTGGGAAGAATAAGCCCCACTTCAGGTAGGTTAGGTACGGTGTGTAAGCTATAGCAGGGGGCCTGGCACAGAAGTGGGCAGTCAACGGATGGCAGCTGTTGTAATGACATTGTAATTATCCCCCCCCCCCCTTATCCAATCTGAGCCCAGTCATTTGTAGCATAGAATTAGTTAGATAATGCTGGGTAACAAATCACCCCAAAACTTGGTGGGTTTAAAGAAACAAAAGTTTTTGTTTGTTTTTTAACTCTCTGGTTTCTGTGGCTCAGAATCCAGAGCTTGGCTGTGCATCGTGGCTCAGGGTTTCTCAAGAGGTTACAGATGAAGCTGGTCCGGGGTACGGTCCTCTGAAGGCTCAGCTTGGGCTAGAGCATTCACTCCCAAGGTGGTTCACTCCTGTGGCTGTTGGCTGGGGGACTCAGTTCTGTCCACATGGGCCCTCCCCAGGCCTACTTAAGTGTCCTCCTGGCATGGTGGCTAGTATGCCCTAGGGCACAGTTTCTCCATGAGGGCAGAATCTGGGTCTGTCTTAGTCCCTGCTAGATCTCCAAAGCTAGCCTAATGCCTGGCTCAGAGCATTCGTTGAGGTTCCAAAGACTGACAGCTGCCTTAGGTATTCTGTCCTAGTTCCTTTAGGTTCTTCTGCAAGGTCTTTGGTGTCTCTGCCTGTGTTGGCAGTGTCCTCAAGGTTTTAAAGAAGAGCCCTACACCTCTGAGTGGGAGAACTTTGTGGGAAAGAGAAAATTCAGTCCTGCCAAGTCTCAGGCTTTGCTGTTCCTCCTTACCAGACATTTTCCTTCCAGAGCTCATCCTTGGGCTTCTGAGTGCCTTCTAACTGAGTTCACATTCATGGAAACCCAAATAACTGTTCTACAAGGCAGAGAGCTGTGCGGGCCCCAAGGGAGGGAGGAGAGTGCATGGGAAGTAGCTCACATCCTGCTGAAGGTAGCCAAGGGGCCCAGTGTTCCAGCCAGGCCAAGAACTGGTCAAAGTTGCCATTCTGGTTAAGTAGCATGTGCAAAGGCCCTGAGGCAGGAAGGTGTAGAGCAGGTTCTGGGGCTGCTGAACAGCAGGGCTGGGCCGTGAGGGCAGGGCCAAGACGACCCTGGAGCACAAAGTTAAAGCCAAATTGCAGTGCAGTGGGATAATGGAGGCAGCCACAAGGACAGAGATAGGGCTGGGGTGACAAAAATGAAGCAGGGAGCTTGCAAGTGTCTCGGCAAAATTCATGAGGGTCTGAACCAAAGCTGCAGCCCTGGCAAGGCAGTGGAGTGGAAGGGAAGAGGCACGATGAGGGGTATTTGGTGTACACTTGACCAGATTAGATGCCCAAGTTAGATTAGAGGAGAGGGGGCAGGGCCAGGCAGATGACTGGTTTTCCCTCTCATGAATGTCTGGAGGCAGCAGCGCTTAAGGAGGCTTCAAGTGTTTGTTCAGTGTCCTGGGACCAGAAAGAGACTCCAGAAAGCCTGGAGCCCAGCAGAGTTTGTGCCACAATGTCATTTACACAGGGGATCCGGCTGCAGCCTGTCTGGGGTGAGGTACCCACTGCTGCTTGTCTCCTAGGCAACCTACTCTGCTGAGAAACACGCAGTAGTAATGACCCTCTAGATTTGTAAGTTACCAAGCACTTGCACATATATCTTTGTTTCATTTAATTTTCCCAGTGGGAATTATCCCCACTCTACAGATGAAGCAACTGAGGCCTCAAGACTCAGAGAGATCAGGTATCTTCTCTCAGGTCCAGTTGAGTCTTCTCTGCAACACACTCCCCTGCTTTTGCTTTCTAGTCTCATGGCTCCTTTTTTTTTTTTTTTTTTTTTTTAAGGGATGGGATCTCCCTCTGTTGCTCAGGCTGGAGTGCAGTGGTGACATCATAGCTCACTGCAGCCTCAAACTCCTGGGCTCAAGAGATCCTCCCCTTCTCACACTCCTAAATAGCTGGGACTACAGGCCTACACCACGGAGCCTGGCTAACTTAAAAAAAATTTTTTTGGAGACAGAGTCTCCTTATGTTGCCCAGGCTGGTCTCAAACTCCTGGCCTCAAGGGATCCTCCTGCCTCAGCCCTCTGAGCAGCAGGGACTACAGGTGTGGTGGCCCAGCTCACAGCTTCCCGAACAGCCACTTATACTGAATCCAGTTCACCAGTATTTGCAGGCTTCCTCCCAGGCCTCTGGGAGGTGGGGAGGTGTGGCAGGCTTGGGGTGAAGTTGCAAGCAGCTCTGGGTTTTTGGGTGGTGGTGGGGGGCTGATAGAGGCCTGTTAGGAGTGTGGGTGGTGTGGTGGGCTGAAAGTGGAGGGGAGGGACAGAAGGATCAGAGCCATCAACCAGAAATAGGTCCCTGAAGGCAGGCCATCAGGATGACAAGGATCTTGGGCAAAGGTCCATCCATCAAGGCAAGCGTCAAGTTCACAGAGATCTTGATAATAGGCTTCTCTGCTATCTCCCTCTTCTGGTGCCAGATGTTCATGACCTTGACCTCACCTTCCTGGCTGCATCCGCTTATTGCTTCCCCTCCACACCAACAGATCTCCCCCCCCCCCCCCCGCCCCGCTACCCTGTCCCTCTTTGCTTGTTGTCTCTTCCAGGAATGGGTGGCCAGGGTAGTACCAGACCCCAGAAAGGAGCTGTGAATTCCAGCCGCTCATTTCCTTCCCCATTTCCCCTTGCAGCCGGAACACCTAAGTGCTTTCTGCGACAAGCTCTCTAAATGATTGGAACTTTCTCCCAAATCAGCACTTTTTCATGCTACATTAGCATTTATTGGTTTGATATTTACATTTGGCAAAGGAGCACCCAGTCCCTGGGTCCCTGGGAGCACACACCATCAACTGAAACAGACGCTAAATTGTCATTCAGTCCCCGCCCTCCCCCTCAGCCCTGCCCCATATGCCACCTGCCTTGTCCCAACCCCACCCCCAGTCCAGTAAAAAAAGTTCCTAAGGGTTATCTTCACAGACCAAAAGTTCTGCTGATAACAGGAGCCTTGCCCAGAGGAGAGAGGGGTTCCTAAAACAAAAGGCCTGGCAGGGACCATCTGAATTGTCTTGCAGTAATACACATACATGACAGCTTCTCCTTTGGAGTATGATCTCTTTGGGGGCAGAGATCTATTGTGGTTCTTTGAATTTCTCCACATTCCCCTCCAGGGCCAAGGACCAAGCCAGGCAAACAGTAGGTTCTCAAGGAACATTTGTCTACTCTGGAATTAGTAGGAAGTCCCTCCCTCGCTTCCCTCCTCTGACAGCTGCAGTGAAAGAGGGCGCAGGAATTATCCAGGGAATACTGGGGAATGGAGGCCACATGGTAAGGAGGAAAGCTCTCCCATTTTCCTTTCAAAATCCCCTACAGATTTGGCCAAGGAGCCCAGCCCTGAGAGGTTGTGGTGGAGGGAGGAAGCTGTGTGGTAATGTGGTTAGAGTTCAACTAGAACCAGCTCCAAAAGTCAGCGCTGCTTTGTGACTGGTGCTGGGCTGTTTACTGCATCCTTCTGGGCCTCAGTTTTCCTTTTTGGTAAAATCAGGATTATGATAGCTTCTTCCTGCATGGGCTAGTTGTGAGGATTAAGTGAGATCAGGTGTGTTACGAGTTTAGGGTACCCTGCCCGCATACCATGGCCTTAGGAGATGGTGGTTCCTCGTATTTATTCAGACCTGTGGCCTCACGACTTGTGGGAGTGGAGTCCTAAGTGCACATCCTAACTCCCGTGGGCCTCTCAGGGGATTTATGCTGTCCCGTGTGGTTTACAAAGGGCAGGCTCTCACCTCAGCCTCAGAGCCTTGCTACTCGAAGTAGGGCCCACAAACTGGCAGAAGCAGCAGCACCAACCACGAGGCTGTTAGAAAGGCAAGCGCTTAGACCTCACTCCAGAATCTGAATCTGTATTTGAAGAAGATCCCCAGGTGACTTGTTTGCACCTTAAAGTTTGAGAGGCACTTTAGAAACCACCTGTGAAATATGCAATGTGGGAATTACTACTCCCAATTGGAGGAAGAGAAAACTTCCTCAAAGAATGGATGACTTACTCTGCCCAAACTCATGAGTATCTAGAAAAGAGAAGAGGGCTGGTGACTCCTGTGTGTCTTGGAAACTTTTCTCTATCCGTGGTTATTTCTTGAAGGCTCAGCACACTCCAGTGGAAGGTGAGGATGAGTGGGTCAAGGGGCAGGGCTTTCATCTGCAGCCCCATCTCCATCTGCTGTTTGTGTCTGGAGTTCACCCAGAAGAGGATGGGACATTGGCTCATGGGTTTGAGTTGGGATGATAAGGAGGCCAGAGAAAAATGTCATGTCAACAGACACAGCATTCCTTTGTTCAAGGAGAATTTTCAAAAGGTTAAAAAACTTGATTCTCGTGGAAATATAAAATGACCACATGTCAACGATTTGATTTAACTCATTAATTAATGAGGAAACCTGTAAGATGTTAAAACTGGTCCCAATGAGAATACGAGGAGCTAGGTATTTATAGGCAATTTAATAGAAGAATGTTAAGATACGGTGGCTGGGTCAGAAATTATTTGCATCTCTCCCAGACAAAAGTCTTAAAATTAACCTTTGCCTCTACCAGGACAATCAAAAGTATAAGCCCAATTTTGCACTGCAAGAACACCCAATAATCTCTTTTGTCTATTTCCAATTTGGGATCATTTTTTCTGACAGTACCCTCTGCTAGTCATTGAGAATCTGGAAATAGCTGTTGCCTGAGAATCATCCTTGGAATGGAATACGAGCCTTGAAGAAAAGAAGGAAAGAAAAGATGAACTAGCCACTCTTCGACTAGATCTGGAGTGTGCTTTCCTGTCTACCTTCCCTGGGTCCTTCGGAGCACGGTACAACTGCTCCCAGAGGGTGTGAGTTGGCATCATGCAGGGATAGTGACAGTTTACAGGAAGAAGACAAGGCCTTGTCCTGACTCCTATTCTCTTTAACCTTGGCCATTGCGCAGAGGGAGATGATGTATCTGCAAACATATGCAGCCTTGTCCAAAATATTTTCCCCTCCTATGTAGTTCTTGCCAATATTGTTAATCTGTGGGTTGACTTTAGACCAAAATAAATCTCTCAGCCCTGGCCACCAGCTAGCTAATTTTACTTTGTAACCAGGGAATAGAAAGTGCGGGCCCTAGGCCGACCATTCTGGGTTTATTTTGTTTTCTCTCTGCTGCAGTTTAAAAAATCACATTTGGAAAAGTAGACCCTTTATGCAAAAGAACAGGCACGGAGAGAACAGCAGCAGAGACGGATGGATTGAAAACGGCAAGTTCTGTCATTGCCCTCCACATTTTCCTCTCTTCTCGGGGTTCTGATCGTGCCCATTGGCCTCTTCTGTGATGTGTGGAGTTGCAAAATGTGTCAAAAAGCAGGATACATGGCCATTTGGGGAGGATTTTAGGGGCTTGAAGAAATTGCTCTTGAAATTTCAGTAAGTGAGAGGCTTGTGAGTGGCCTCTGTCTTTGGCGCTGGGTACATTATGTCACTCTTGTCATCACTACCTGAGAGAATTTAACTCTGGGTTCTCCCTGACCAATTCCAGAGGAAGCAAATGGGTAGAACCTTAACACATCGGGGATGGAAGGGACCTTGGGTGACATCTAGTCCAACCCTGCCAGCTGAGAAGCAGGGTTACCCAGTGGTTGAGAGCACAGACTTGCAGCCACACAGCCCCAGTTTGAACCTGACTCCACCACTTACTAGCTGTGTGACCTTAGATGAGTTACTAACCTCTGTCTCAGTTTTCTCATCTGCAAAATGGGGATGGCGATAATTATACCTACCTCATAGGACTGTAGTGGGGACTACCCGAATGAACACATATGAAGCACCGAGAGCAGTGCAAAGCATACAGTAAGTGCTTAATAAGGTAATGAAACAAGGCTCTGAGAGGAGAAGCAACCTCCCCAAGGTCACTCAGAGAGTTGGCAAACTGAGTTGGATTCGATGAAAAAAGAAGAGAGGCCATTGCATCTTGGAAATTTTGATTAATAACTGTTTTCTTTGCCTGTGTTACATCATCCTCGCTCAACACTTGGAGAGAACCCTGATGTGGAATCCGCGTGGCGCATTCTGGTCTGGGTGTGCCTCGAACTGATGGTGGCCCTGTTGGTCATTAGTTTGGGGCTGGATGCTCTCTGGGGTTCCTGTTGGTACTAACATCTTATAATTCAAAATTAGGGTCTGCACCCTACATTCAAGTCAAGCCTATCTTTTCTTTTCTTTTTTTTTTTTTGGAGACAGAGTCTCACTTTGGTGCACAGGCTAGACTGAGTGCCGTGGTGTCAGCCTAGCTCACAGCAACCTCAAACTCCTGGGCTCAAGCAATCCTACTGCCTCAGCCTCCCGAGTAGCTGGGACTACAGGCATGTGCCACCATGCCCGGCTAATTTTTTCTATATATATTAGTTGACCAATTAATTTCTTTCTATTTATAGTAGAGACGGGGTCTCACTCTTGCTTAGGCTGGTTTCGAACACCTGACCTTGAGCAATCCGCCCATCTCAGCCTCCCAGAGTGCTAGGATTACAGGCGTGAGCCACCGCGCCCGGCCTAAGCCTATCTTTTCTTACAACACTATTTGTACCGTTCGTTTGTGTTTTTTTCCCATTTCTCTCTGACATTTTGCCCAACTGATGCCCATAGGCATCAACAACCAGTTTTCTCTTGGCTTTCTGACTCTGCTCTTCCCCTCATTACTGCCCCCTGCTAGGGCAATTATGACCATCAACTGCCCCATATCTGAGCCCTGCAGTTGCCATATTTTTTTAAATTATTTATTTATATATTTTAGAGATAGGGTCTTGCTCTGCTGCCCAGGCTGGAGTGCAGTGCTATGATCATAGCTCACTGCAGCCTCAAATTCCGGGGCTAGGACTACAGCTGTGCGTCACCACACCCAGCTAATTTTTCTTTCTTTTTTCCTTTTTTTAGTAGAGATAGGGTCTTGCTATGTTGCCCAGGCTGGTCTCAAACTCCTGGCCTCAAGTGATCCTCCCATCTCAGCCACCCAAAATGCTGGGATTACAGGCATGAGCCACTGTGCCTGGCCAAGTTGCCATTATTTAGGTTGATTATGCATTATCAGTCTTGTAGGTGCTTTGAAAATAGGGACTTCATTTATTCCTGATCATGACTCACTTTGAGGGCCTAAGAGGGTGCCCTTGGCAGGGTTTATCCATTATGGTTTGTTGACTGGCGCCAAAACAAGTTAGGATATTGGATGACATTTTATATTATCAAGACTTCCTCTGGTACATTCCGCACAGCTGTCATTGATGTCCTTTTTTTGTGAGGAAGCCAGTTTTATCAAACTTCAAAACCTGATAAAAAAGGGTATTTTAGAATAGTTACAATTTCAAACTTGAAAATGTCAAACTGGGATACAGGAGTATGTTAGACACTTCCCCTGCTACCTTTCTTTCTCCCAGACCCATTTCACATCTCCTCTCCTTAAAAGACAGGCCCAAGTCAAATGTTAAGCTACTACCTATTGGTGAAATGAGGCATTGCAGCCCTGCTCTACAAGACCTTGTAAATGCCTGGATGACAGTGAGTGGAGATCCTTTTATGGTTCCTAACGTGATTGGGTTTTCATGCTATTGTGAGATGTGCCTCCCTCAAACCTCGTTGTGATGTCAGCACAGTGTCCATCTGATGTGAAACAAAACAAGGATGATCTGGGAGCTGAGAAGGTAGTGCCAAGTGTTGCTCAGAGAAATATCTTTTGGATTAGGCTGATCCTGAGGGAAAAGTGAGGGCTAATAGCAGAGGGAGGTCCTAGAGTAAGAGAGGAACTACTGAGCACTCTAAGGGCTATAGTTATTTGGGGACACTAACTTCTGTACTGCATATTACTACTGGTGTATATATAACAAGGCCCAGTGTATATATAGCAATGCATGTATAACTGGGCTGACCACCAAGGTAATCCTGCCTTTTCCAAACCTTTATCCTTAATTAAAGTTGTTGGAGCCCAATTTAAAATTCTACATTGGAAAGCAAGGAAAAAAGAGGTTTCACTACAGAGTTGGGACAGGTTGTATTTTCAAAAGATGGCTGCAACAATATCCCACACACTTCTGCCATGTGACCTGCCACTCCCCCATCAAGTAGAGGAGACTGTTTCTCCACTCTCTTGAGCCTGGATGGGTTCTGTGACTGTTTTGACTAATGGATCTACCTGGTCTGACTAGAATGCTGGCTCTTGGGATACTCCCTCTTGGAACCCAGCTACCATGATGTGAGAAGCCCAGTCTACATGGAGAGGCCACATGTAAGGCACTCTAGTCAACAGCTAGTCAATAGTTAAGTTCCCAGTCAGCAGCCAACATTAATTACCAACCTTGTGAGTGCGCCATCTTGGATGTCCAGCTTGGTTAAGCCTTCAGATAACTCCAGCTCCAGCTGACACTTGACTGCAACCACATGAGAGACTGGAATTGAAAACCCTTCAGCTGAGCCTAGTCAACTCACAGAACTGTGAGAGTTAATAATAAATTGTTGTACTAAGCCACTAGGTTTGGGGACACCATGCAGTAATAAGAATAGCAACTTTAGTTAGACACATGAGCTATGGGATGACACATAATTAGGTACATGTTAAAAATCTTTAGGGCAATGAGTTCCTAACATCACAGAGTGGTACTGTTTCAGTTCACATCTGCTGCCTGTGACCAAAACACTATCGTGCACTTCTGGAGAGAGAGAAAGAGAAAGAGTACGTGCATTTCCTGACAGGTGTCCCCTTGCGTCCTCATCTGGGTGACTGTGGAGCTCAGTGTATTTCACACATTTTAGCACAGTGCTTGGTGCCCCATTTGCAGACCCTGAGGGAAGAACCCATGTTGTTGTCTTCAGGAGGTTTTGCGGGTGGGACTGTGCCATATATAGAAAAATATACCTATGTAGTTTCTTTTAATCACTTTTATTGATGTATAATTTACATATAGCAAAATGTACCTATTTTAAGTATACGGTTTGACAAATGTAACCCATGTAACCACCACCATCAACAAAGTATAGAACATTTTCATCACCTCTTTTATTTTAGGCAGAGTCTCACTCTGTTGCCTGGGCTAGAGTGCCGTGGTGTCAGCCTAGCTCACAGCAACCTTAAGCTCCGGGGCTCAAGCAATCCTCCTGCCTCAGCCTCCCCAGTAGCTGGGACTACTGGCATGCGCCGCCATGCCCGGCTAATTCTTTCTATATATTTTTAGTTGTCCAGCTAATTTCTTTCTATTTTCAGTAGAGATGGGGTCTCACTCTTGCTCAGGCTGGTCTTGAACTCCTGAGCTCAAATGATCTTCCTGCCTCGGCCTCCCAGAGTGCTAGGATTACAGGTGTGAGCCACCAGGCCTGGCCTTTTCATCACCTCTGAGAGTTACTTTGTGCCCTCTTTGCAGCCAATCCCCTCCTCTCAACCCCAGCCCCAGGCAAGCACTGATTTGCTTTGCCACTATAGATCAATTTTTATCTTTTCTCATATTTCAGGTAAGTGGAATCACAAAGGATGCACTCTTATGTGACTACATACTATTTTAGCATAATATTTTTGAGGTTCATCCATGTTGTATGTATCTAGAGTTAATTTCTTTTTATTGCTGAGTAGTATATACCATTATATGGATATATCACAATTTGTCTATTCATTCTCCTGTTGATGGACATTGGATTGGGGTATAATGAATAAAACTGTCATGAATGTTCATGTACAGGATTTTGTAGACACATGCTTTCACTTATTTTGGGTAAATATCTAAGAGTACTATTACTAGGTTATATGATAAGAGTATATTTAACTTTATAGCAAACTGACAAATTGTTTTATGTACCCATCATCAAAGAATGAGAGTTCCAGATGCTCCATGTTCTTGTCAACACTTGACATTGTTAGTCTTTTTACTTGTGGCATCCTTAGTGAGTGTAATGGCACCTCATTTGCCCATAGTTTTTTTTTTTTTTTTTTTGAGACAGAGTCTCGCTTTGTTGCCCAGGCTAGAGAGAGTGCCATGGCGTCAGCCTAGCTCACAGCAACCTCAAACTCCTGGGCTCAAGCAATCCTCCTGCCTCAGCCTCCCGAGTAGCTGGGACTACAGGCATGCGTCACCATGCCCGGCTAATTTTTTCTATATATATTAGTTGTCCAATTAATTTCTTTCTATTTATAGTAGAGACGGGGTCTCGCTCTTGCTCAGGCTGGTTTCGAACTCCTGACCTCGAGCAATCCGCCCGCCTCAGCCTCCCAGAGTGCTAGGATTAAAGGCGTGAGCCACCACGCCCGGCCCAAATTGCTTCTTAAAAAACATCAAACCAATTTACTCTCCTGCCAACACTGGTTATTGTCAATTGCTTAGATTTTTCTGGCAATCAAACAAGTTGAAAATGGATATTTCATTTTGTTTTTAATTTTGTATTACCCTTATCATTGGGTGAAAGTAAGCATCTTTTCATACATTCATGGGCGTTTTCTTCACTTCTGATTTGTGTTCCTATATTTTGCTCACTTCTTATTTGGCTATTTTTTTTTCAAATTAAGTTATAGAAACTCTTTGCTTATTGGAGATGTTAACCTTTTGTCTGTGATGCATGTTGCAAACATTTTGGGGAGTGACAAGCAGAAAGGTCTAGTGATGACTCCAGGAACCCTCCTCATGTTGCCTGCTTAGGCTGAGTGCCCCTCCTTCCCCTTAGTTGGAGTGGCTGTGACTGAACCCACGTTTGCACTGGGCTGAGGGCTCCTCTTCCTCTAGCATGCTTGCTCCCACGTCTTCACTGTTTATTCCCTGCATATAAAGCCCCTGCAAGCTTATACAATTAAAAGATAACGAACACAGCCTTGCCGTGCATTTAGCTCAACCCCCCTCCTCCCCGCTCCTCTCTGTGAGCGGATGAGAGAACAGGACCACGTGCCTTATCTTACAGAGCACTTGCTTGAAAAATTCCCCCAATAAAACCTGCTCCTTATACATGGTGGTGTTTGCCTTCACCTTCTTCTCTCCACGGTTTCTCATTTATTGCAGACATTGTTTATGCTGCCCTTTTTTCATACACAAGGTTTTACTTTTATGTAGTCAAATCCATCAATCTTTTCCATGACTTCTGGATTTCATAGCTTGCCTCAATAGTGTAAAAACTTATTTTGTATTTTCCTCTAGTACTTTTCTAGGTTTCTAATGTTTGGTGCCTTCATCTGCCTGGAATACACTTTTGGATGTGGGGATGCCCACCTTCCAGGGGTCAACAGCAGTTTCTGTCCTTGGAGCTGGTTGTAATGTCACTGTACTGTGTTGATTATCTATTGCCACAGGACACATTACACCAAAACTTAATGGCTTTAAACAACAACAAAGATTTATTACCTCACAGTTTTTGTGGGTCAGGAATTCAGGAACAGCTTAGCTGGGTGGTTCTGGCTCAGGATCTCTCATGAGATTGCAGTCAGGGTGTTGGCTAGGGCTGTAGTCAGCTGAAGGCTTGACTGGGGCTGAAGGATCCACTTCCAAGATGGTTCATTTGCACAGCTGTTGGCAGGAGGCCTCAGTTCCTCACCACATGAACCTCTCCATAGGGCTACTTGAGTATCCTCACAACATGGTGGCTGGCTTCCCCCAGATAGGTTGATCCATGAGAAAGCACAGTGGACGCCACAAAGTCTTTGATAATACAGCCTCAAAAGTCACAATCTATCATTCCCCCAACATTCTATTGGTCAGGGAAGGGGTATACAAGGGCATGAATAACAGGAGGTGAGGATCGTTGGAGGCCATCCTGGAGGTAGGCTATCATATGCATTATCTGTCCAATATTCTTGATTCCGTGATTCCTGGCTGTGGGTCCACAGTACACTTAAGAAAGCGTAGAGCTATCAAAGTCAGACAACTACTCTAAATGTTTGAAGAGGAAATTGAAAATTCTGGCTATGAACATATGGGCTCTAAAGACTCTTATTTAATTTTGCTGTTTTAGAACCATGGAGAAAAACACATTTTTTTCAAAGTGAATCAAACTGAGTGACAGATGGGGCCAAGACTCGATCCCAGGGTTTCTGATACAAATTCCGTGATCTTCTCTGCTTTCCTGCAAGCACTCACTGGTCCTTGCTAGTTTTATTGGTCAAAGTCCAGTCAAGAAAACAGAAACTACTCTCGGTATTTTGAACAGATGGAATTTTATGCACAAAATTATTTACACATGTGATGGGAAAACTGAGCTGCCAAACAGGAGAAGGTGAGACAACCCAGAGATAAGCAACTGCAGGAAGCCTCTATTCCCCTAAAGCTGCAGGGATCCAGGGAAGAGCCAGGTCACTGGCACCCAGCTTCCGGGTGAGCAGGTAGAAGCTGGTGCTGCCATGGGCCTGTCCACTGGGATCCGGGGCCACAGAGGAGACCCAGCTGCTGAGGCAGAAAGCGAAGAGAAGAAATATTTAATACTCTGGCTTTTCCCTTTCCCCCATCCTCCAGTCTCTTTCTAGTACCTTCCATTGTTGAACCCAGCTGGATGGCAAGAAACACAGACAAAGCAGAACAGAGGAAGGGCAGGGAGGGGAGATCTGAGGGCCTAAGGCCTGGGACTAGTATGCTGGTGTTAGGCATGTGGCAGATTTTATTTTCCCAAAATGGCCATGACAATTTTTCTGGTCCTACACGTTCTTCTAGAACCATAACACTATCCCAACGACAGGTGGGAGAGTGTCCCCTTCCTTCATCCTGGGTGGGACTTTGTGATTGGCTGGATGAGTAGAATGGGCCAGAAGCACTGCTCTGTGACTTTTGAGGCTGGATCATAACGGTGATACAGCTTCCACCTGGCTGTCTCTTGCTCTAGGGATGCTGTCCCTTGGAACACAGCCACCATGCTGTGAGCAAGTCCAAACCAGCCCCTGCAGACAGTCCACATGGAGGGGTGGGGAGCATGGGGAGAGAAACTGAGGCTCCAACTGATGACCAACATCATCCTTCAGTCCCTAGCCTCTGAGTCTTCTAGCTGAGGCCCCAGATGTCACGGAGCAGAGATAAGCTGTTCCTGCTATCCCCTGTCTGAATTTTCGATCTGCAGAATCCATAAACATAATTATTTTACCTTTTGCCACAAAATGTCAGGAAAATTTGTTTCACAGCAAACACCATACATGGAACAGCTAGGGAGAGGGGCAGGAAGCACACAGTTGAGGCAGTGTCAGCCTCCTCTTGGATCTTCCCTGTTGGGGTAGAATCCCAACCAATCATTGCTTTTGGTGAAAGCACATGGAAGCTGGTCTCACTCCTCTGCAAATTCTTAAAACCTTGTTTTTGGACCCACCCCCTTAAATAATTCATTACTTCCTTTAATACATATTTACTGAGCACCTAAACTGTGCTAGACAATGGGTATATACTTGAAAACACAACAGGCACAGTCCCTTACCTCAGACAGAAAACAGCTTATCTTACAAGCAAATCTATAATTGCGAATCGAGAAAATGCTCTGAAGGGAAAATATCAGATGCCAACAGACAGTGCGACAGAGGGTCTGGGTTTTGTTTGGGGCGCTGGCGAAGCGTCTCTTGGGAAGTGATATTTCTCTCTCTTGCTCTCCCTCTATCTAGCCCTTTGCTTTCCTAAACTTATTTCTTCCAAGCCAGGAAATATTTTATAATATACTCTTAAAAGTTAGTAAGAAGAGATTTTTCACTGACAATGGTAGTAGAACAAACATACACTAAAAAACATTCACCCACAAGAAACCGGAAATCATTGAGAGTTTTTGTTGGGAAACATATGAAAATTAGGGACTCCCTCCCCAAAGAATGCTCAGATGTAGCAGTGCACTGACTTTGGCGTAGTTTTAGGGGAGTCACTCTTAGTCCCTGGGAACCAGAGACTGCAGGTTCTTGGGTCTGTGTGGCTGGAATCAGCTGTGCCCGTTGTTTCTGGAAAGCAAGTGTAGCGAGAAAGAGAACGGGGACGGTCATAGGGACGGCGGGGACAGCAGGGAGGTGCACCTGAGAATCCCAGGGGTGTGGGGACTGGGTTGCAGCCTGGAAACAAGCCCACAGAGCAAGTTGGGTCCCTGTCACAGCCATTCTGCCTTGCCCCGAGTCTGTTGGTCACTGCATGGGAAGATGGGTGGAGACAGCTACTTTCAGTGTCCCTGTGAGGGGGGGGTGGTCTGAGGCCATTCCCAACGCCCTTGGTTTCTTTCCCACCAGCAAAGACTTTCTGTGCAGATGGGCCTGGATCTTAAGATATATCTGACGTCTCTCTCTACAAGGCCTTTCCGCCTGTGGTGGCATCTGTCTGGTCAACCCACGGTCACCTCACACACAGCACTTTTCCAAGTGCAGTTCAAGCACGAACTTGATGGTGGACATCGATGGTTGGCTACTTTACCTCTCCCAGCGGGAGTGGCCGGTATCCCCACCGCCTGGCGCCTAGAAGGCACTCACAAAATCTTGCTTGTGGGCATGTTCCTCAAACATACAGCCAGGCTTTTAAAGCTGCAGACCTGCTTCCTGACACTGTGAGAAACAGCCAGGGCTCCCGAAACAGGCAGGAAGATGGCGGGGGTGCAGGGGCGTTTAAGCCATGGCCGCCTTGATGGTGGCACTCGGGCTCACCTCCTGGGACTCACTGCTGTCTCCTCCACCCAGGTGAGCCCTCTGCTCTGATAATCCCCTCCCCAGTGATCCAGAGGCCAGACTTACTGATGGATGATCATCACAGACAGGCTCACCCTTAACTTTTTGGGCCCCAGGGCAAGAAAGAGTACACAGGAGGCCCGCATGCCATATCTGTAAATGTTTAATAGTTGAAACCAAGCTTACGAACCATTACCTAGAATCTGTTGAATATAACTTCACGGGGATGTGAAAGGCCAGGTTTCAATTTAGACTTCTTGGGCTTCTTGGATTCTTTCAGAGTTCCGCACTGGAGCACAGCAGTGTGGGGAGAGCTGGCTCCTGGCCCTGGTCTGTCCCCCTTTCTCTTCCCACCTCTGAGGCTCGGTCCCATGCTGGGAGGGGCCTCATGTGCACACGTGTCCCCACCCAAGCCTATACGTTTCAGCTCTGTCCACTCCCTAATCCCCAACACTCTCTGCAAACACTCTCTCTTGGCTACCGCTCTGACCTAAGGGTGGGCTTTGGTCTGAATGATTCGCTCCCAAATTCATATGTTGAACCTTAATCATCAATGTGATGGTGTTAAGAGGTGGGGCCTTTAGGAGATGATCAGTCATGAGGGCAGAGCCTTTGGATTGGGATTGGCGACCTTATAAAAGAGGGGCAATGGAGTTATTTGCCCTTTCTGCCATGTCAGGACACAGCAAGGGGTGCCACATTGGAAGCGGAGAATAGTCCTCACCAGACACTGAATCTGCTGGCGCCTTGATCTTGGACTTTCCCACCTCCAGAACTGTGAGAAAATAAAATTCTGTTCCTTATCACTTACCCAGTCTCAAGAATTTTGACAGAACTAAGATAGGGTGTGACCAGATGGGAACATGAGCCCTAGGGACATAGGGAAGAGGCATGGGCAGTCCCTGGCCTTGGGCAGTCTGGCAGGGAATTCTGGGGTCCCAGGATCCCAGAGCACATCCAGAAGGGAAGAAAGGCTCCAAGTGGCTGTCCCTTTGGATTCCTTGCCCCCATGGGCACAGGTGTGGCCAGAGCAGGGCCCTCTGGAGCATGGGACCCAGGCCAGGGGCTTTGACTGCCCAGTTCCAAGGGTTGCTCTTGTCCTAGAGAGAAGACCAGGTCTTGTTCAATAGAAGGACTCTGTGTGCTCTGAGCCGCCACTCATTTCCTTTTCTTTCTTCCTGGGCAGCTGCTAGAAACCTTCATTTGGGCTGTTTCCCTACCTGGCACCCATTCTTCCAAGAGTGACGTTTCAATATTTCCCCACTATATAGTATAGGCAATGACCAATCAGACCAGATGCCTGCCTCATGCTGAACCAGGACTCAGGGGATCCTCCGCTGGGCCAGGCACTGACCTTTCTGTTGCTGGATCATGGGGAGATATTGGAGGGGCCCAGGCCACAGGAGGAACATTGGAGGCAAGGCTTGGGGAAGGGGCCATTAGTATGGAAATATTTCAATATTTTAACATTAGTACCTCTACACCTGTGAATATCAGCTCTGCATTCTCCCCATCTCCCCTGGATTTTAGGGGCAGCATTGTGCACAACTCAAAGGCTATACCCCTAGCCTCACTTGAAGCTTAGAAGTGGCTAATAGTGTACAAGGGCAAATCTTCAAAGGGGCCCATTCAGCTGGGGAAGTCTCCTGTGCACTTTGCTGTTCTGCTTATTCCTAAACCTGTTCTGCCTGGAATGATGATGGCTGGAGCTCTAGCAGCCATCTTGTGATCTTGGGGATGGAAGCCCCATGCTAAAGGAAGCAAAGCGGAAATATAGAGCAAGCCTGGGTCCCTGATGAATGTAGCTACTATACCAGCCCCAGACTGTCCCCATCTGGACTATTTAAATGAGAGACAATAAACCTCAAATCTGTGTAAGCCTCTGCAGTTAGGCCTCTGTTATTAGCCCCTGAACTCAATTGCTAACTCAGTTCAGTTCAGTCCTCAATACCCACATCTCCTCAGGGCTGGTCCAGCGTCAGGGATGTGGATGGAACAGGAAACTTCATTTGGCATGCACCTTCCACAGGCTAGATGTGTTTTGTTAGCAAATCCTCAAAACCATTCTGGCCACCAGTGTTACTCTCCTTACTTTGACAGGTGACAAAACTGGTCTGAGAGGTTATATAGCTTGACACAGGTAGAGGAGTAGAGAGGGGCAGTGGTGGTGGCACATAACTGGGGCCAAGGACGGGGTCTCACAACCCGTGTGTGCTCCACCATGACTGGGGTCCCCTTCCTGCCTGCCCCTGGGGAGTGCCCTCCAAGACTGGGCATTGTTGGCTTGGACGGTGGCCTTTGCAGATTCCACAGCACCTCACTGGCCCTTAGGTGGCCTCTGTCAGTCCAGAAAAGTAGGGGGAGGGGGGGTGTCAAGAAAGGAGCCTTTAAAAATCTCTTGTCTTTCCCCATTATTACTCACAAGAGAAAAACCCCAGAAAATCTCAATAGGGCTGCAGGCAGGGAGCAGGGAGGAGCTGTGAGGCGGGCAGGCAGCCTTCTGTCCTCTGTGCTTGGAGAATCAAAATCCCTGGGCAGAGGGGGAGGAGAAGGAAGGGACCTGTCTCTGAGGCGGGGGCATCCGAGGGGCCTGAGAAGGTACTAGGCTTGGAGGCCGCAGTGTCCTCTGCCCAGAACACTTGTTCCCCCTGAAACCTGAAAGTCCAGCTTCTCCCTGACCTGCAAGGACTGCTGCAGCAACAGGATCATTTTCTGAGGCAGATTTATTATCTCAAAGGTCACTGGTAGACACCAGTGGAGCCCAGCCCCTGGAGGACAGGTCCTCACCTCCTCTCTCAGATCTCTCTGCCCGATTCACTTCTATTCCTAGTAAATTTTAAGGGGTGAGGGGAAACTTCCAGAAGCCCCATTGCCTTCCTTTAGACCTTCCTGAGTTCTACCTTCCCTGTTTTTCTTTTCAGGGGCCAGGGCCTCTCATTCTCTCCGCTCTCTGCCCCCAGCCCCATCTGCCCAGGGACTTGCAGGGGTGAAGTTCAGCCTCTGCAAACTCCCGGAGCAGAGCTCGAGCAGGAGAGAGGAGCAATGGATTTCTGAGCCCTGGAGGGAGAGTGAGGCAGACACAGGGCAGGAGCACAGGCTGGAGGCTCAGAGGACCTCCCTGGGGCCCGGGCTGCCTCTGACAGCCCCTCCCTGTCCCTGACTCCCCTTGGAAAACGTGACCCGCCAGGCCCTCCTGACGCGCCTCCCCCTGCGCAGGCTCCCAGGCGGAGGAGATGGAAAGCAGACCCTCCTGAATGTTTAACTTCGGCGGAGATGATAATAACTTTCCCATGGACGCAACTGTATCCTTTCCCTGTGTTCCTTCGGGGATCCCGAAACTCCATACGGTTCTCATTTGCAGCTCGTTCCTGAGGAGGCCTCATTTCCTCGCCACACACCCCTGATGTGGTCAGGGTCTCCCTCCCACAGCCCGGGCGGGGACGGTGGGGGAGGGGCTTCCCTGAGCTTGTCTCCAAAGGCTGCCCGCCCCCCCTTGCCCGCCCTGGCCTCCCCAGACCTGCCTTGGCCTCTGCCCTTTCCCTACCTGCCCCTGCTCAATGCCTCACACCCAGGGGCTGCCATCACGACTGGGGCTGTTTCCTAGGCAGAAGTGTCCTTTCTAGAAGTTTCTCCCACTTAGCCTGGTGGGCGTGTGGAATGACTCCAGGGGTCATCATTGGCACTATATCCTGTGTGAATGGCGCCTCCTGGAGCTGTAAGACTAATGGTTCTGCTGGCAGGTCCTAGAAGAAGAGTCATTTCAAAGCCCTTTCAGCCCCGAAAAAAGCCCCCAGTGGCTTTTAATTCCACACCTCAACCCCCTCTTGCCAGTCAGCTCTGCTCCCCAAACCACTCCCACCACACACCTCTCGTGACTTTGATCTTGCAGGATGCCAAGAGGAGTTGAGAAGAGGAAAGAAAAGAACAGACTCTCACTTTCGCCTAGTATTACGGTTTCAGGGTGGTTGTGAACACTGTCACATTCCTGGTATCTCTGAAGCTTCAAAATCCTCCCCTTCTCCCCATGAGGTGGCGGGACAGGGGCTTATTATCCACATTTGACAAAATAGATGCACCAACAAAGATGCCGAGCCTGGATGCTACAGCCAGATCGGAGTGATTAGGTCCTGGTTTCGTCCCACCATTTCAGAAATCAGGAGGCAGGAAAGGGGGAAACTGAGGGTGAGCAGGCCACATAGCCACACCGCCTGGATCTGAGTCTCCTGCTCCACCATGTGCAAGCTGTGTAATCTCATGTGAGTCAATTAACCTCTCTATGCCTCAGTCTGCTCATCTGTGAAATGGGGATTATGATCGTATAGCTATGGGTTAATAAAGGGAAAGAACAGTGCCGGGAACAAAGTAAGTGCTGTTACTATTATCATTGTTGTTATTATGGGATGTGGGAGAGCCGAATGAAAGACTGTGGGGAACTCTGCTTCTCGCTCCCTCCAGCCCCCTGTCTCTACCACACACACTTGGAGACCTCCGAGGACAAGGAAAGCCCGTTGCTGCTGCTGCTCTAGCCTCTGCATCTGGCCACCACTTTTGGTTTTCCAGGCTTAGTTCCAGAGGATTCTATCCCCCTCTCCCTCTGGCAGGCAGCTCTCTGGGTCTAGGTCAGCCAAGGGCTGGCTGGGGCTCAGGGATCCCAGGCCTGCCTTCTTGGTTGCCCAAGGTCTCGGAAGCCCCAGAGAAGCAAGCACTGGGCTTGGCGCTTGGAGTGGGCCACAGGAGCCGGGCTTGCCCTCAAAGGAGGCCGGTTCTTTTGTCTCAGGCCAGACCCAAGATAAATAGATGTGATTAGGAGATCAAAGCACTTTCCACAGGTTTGGCCCTAGGGGGCCCTTTGATCAGCCAGCCATCCCCCTGTTGTCACCCCCCCCATCACCCCCACCACCCCTGGAGTCCCCTGTGCTCAGAACTCCCCCTGCTCTCATTCCTGTTCTTCCCAAGCTACTGCCTCAGCCCCCCACGCCAGGCCCGGCCAGTCTTGCCTGCCTATGGGAGCTGGTTTCTCCCCTCCAGCTTGTTTATGAAGTCCCCATTTCGAAGCCAAAGCCAGCACGCTGCAGCAGGTCTGCGAGGCCCAAGCAGTTTCATTCCGAGCCTCAGTTGCAAAACCTGAAATCTTGATATGCTTGTAAATGATGGGCGGTGAATCACTAATTAGGCGCAGGTCCTGCCTGGTCTCCCAGAACGTGGCCCAGTGAAGGGAGGGATCACTGGGAAATGCTTTCTTTTTCCTTTGAAAAGGGTAGGCATTCCTGTAAGTGCTTACTGTGCAGAATCTGTGGGATTGTCCTTAAACCTCGCGAGATAGCTTCCACGGGTTGTGTTGTAACTGCTCAAAATATACCCTCTGCCATAGATCGGTCCCTCTTCGGGCAGTGCAGGCTGCCGGGGCCCCAAGACGAGAATCGAGGTGTGTTCTGGGCACAATCCAGGATTGCCCACCGTGGCCAGGTTTCCAGGCCACCAATGCAGGCCATGGGGGCCTTGGCTGGCCTGCCCCTGGGGCTCTCATCCCTCTGTCTTAACACGACAGTTATTCTCGCCCTGCGCACGGGGAATTGATGTGCAGGGCAACGTGACCCAGGAGGGGAGAACTTCCCTGGCAGAGGAACACAGTTGTCAGGGAGATGAGGGAGCATTTCAGGGGAGAAACTCCAGGGAGGAGGGAGACCCCTGCCCTGAGCGTCCCTGGGGGACAGACAAATTGGGGACTCTGGCTGCTTTTATGATTTCATCTCCACAAGGACAGGCCTTGGGGAAGCTGTTTTTTCTGAGAGGGACTGACAATCTAGCTTCATTCATTCAACTAATATTCAGTGAGTGCCTACCACATGCTAGGAGCTGGGCCAGGCGCTGGGGATGGATCTGAGAACAAAATGGACAAAAGAGTCCACCTGTCACGGAGTCTACATTCTAGGGACGGGAGAGACAAACAGTAAACCTAGTAAATGAGCACGTTTTCTCATCTGCTAAAAGGAGAGCTGTGCTATGGGGAAAAATGAAAGGACAGAGAGGAAGGGGGATTGGGAGAGTGAGCTAGGGGTGGCAGCTGTATTGAATAGTGTGGCAGGGAGGCCTCATCAAGGAGGTGACATCTGAGCAAAGGCTCAATGGAAGTGACTGTGTAGGCCAGGCTGATGATCTAGAGCAATAGTGGGAATTTTAACTTTTTGAGGAACCACCTCGCCATTTTCCACAGCGGCTGCCCCATTTCTCATTCCCACCGGAAATACAGGAGAAGCTCTTTTAAAGACACATGGGGCCAGGCGTGCTGGCTCACGGCTGTAATCCTAGCACTCTGGGAGGCCGAGGAGGGAAGATCGCTCAAGGTCAGGTGTTTGAGACCAGCCTGAGCAAGAGCGAGACCCTGTCTCTACTAAAAATAGAAAGAAATTAGCTGGACAACTAAATATATATAGAAAAAATTAGCCAGGCATGGTGGCGCATGCCTGTAGTCCCAGCCACTTGGGAGGCTGAGGCAGGAGGATCGCTTGAGCCCAGGAGTTTGAGGTTGCTGTGAGCTAGGCTGACGCCACGGCACTCTAACCCAGGCAACAGAGTGAGACTCTGTCTGAAAAAAAAAAAAAAAAAAGACATTGGTGCAGATCTCTATACCAGCTGGTGATGTGGGGGGGGGGGATGAGGGTTTATGGCAGGGTCATGTGAGGACACACCAAGACTTACACAGCAAAACCTGGTGACAGTGGAGGGGACCCTTTTAATCTCTGAGTTTCCTGTTCATTCCACGCACAGTTCAGTGGGATCATGCCATAGTGCTGGACAGCTAGAAGGACGTGGGTTTTAAGTCCTGCTTTTACGGCAAGGGACTTTACCTTCCTGAGCCTCAGTTTCCTCTGTACAAATAAATCAGAAGAGTTGGGGGTGGGCATTCAGTGAGGTAGTGCCAGTATAGGGCTCGGCACAGGGCCTGGCAGATGGCATGTGTTCAGTCAAGAGGTGCCATTGTCACCATGAGCCATTCCTGGGGATTCCCTGAGGGTGAGCCTATTGGTGGCAACTCATGCACCTAAAGTCAAGGTTAAAAGCCGACTTGGTGCCCATTACCTTGCTAGGATTTGGGGATGGAGCATCGTAGTGGGCTCTGTGATATGCCACCCAGACCCCCATTCAAGGAAGGGCTTGCTGTCCCAGCTAGTGGGGGTGCTTTCGGGGGCTCCCTCCAGCTGTCAGCACCTTAAGGGTCTGCCTCAGATACAGAGAGTACCTCGCTCAAAGTCATGCCCTTCCAGTGACCTTTTCATATGAGGGAATAAAGGCCTTGTCACCTAGACCCATCTCTGGACAACTCTGGGGTAGGCTGAGTAATGGCTCCCCTCCTCCCAAGATGACCACGTCCCAGTTCCTGGAACCTGTGAATATGTTTGTTACTTTACATGGCAAAAGGGACTTTGCAGATATGATTAAGTCAAGGATCTTGAGATGGTGACATTGTCCTGGATTATCTGGGTGGGCCCGATGTAATCGCAAGGGTCCTTAGAAGAGAGGGGCAGGAAGATCAGAGATGAAAACATGAGGACATAAGTAGAGGTCAGAGTGATGTGATTGCTGGCTTTGAGATGCAGGAAGGGGCTACTCACAGAGGAATGCTGGAAGCCTCTATAAGCTCGAAAAGACAAGGAAACAGACTCTCCCCTAGAGCCACCAGAAGGAACTAGCCCTGCTGCCACCCTGATTTTAGGCTTCTGATCTCTAGAACTATAAGAGAATAAATGTGTGTTGTCATAAGCCCGTAAGTGGGTGGTCATTTGTTCCAGCAGCTGTAGGAAAGGAGTCCAACTCAAAAGGGTCATTCTAGTAGCAGAGCTCCCCTGGGAGTTTGGGGTCAGCACAGGCTGTCACTGAGCCTTCATGGCAGCTGTCAGCTCCCTCTGCCCAATCCTGCTCCCACCCCCTCCCTTCCCCAGGGCTTGGTGCCATGGGCTCTCCCTAATAAGCCTCCTGCCCCTTAAACTCCATCTCTGAGTCTGCTTCCTGGGGAACCCAACCTGAGGCAGTTGACATTTTTTTAATGGTTTGTTATGGAAAAGTCCAAACATACACAAAAGTAGTGAGAGATATACTGATCTCCCTTGATCCCATCACCCGGCTTTGACAATTGTGGAGAAGCAGAGCTCCTGCCCTGGAGATTATCACGGTCTAGGTGGGAATGAAAATGTTGCAGACACCTTGCAGGCTCCGAGAGTCCCCGGCAGCAGCGTCCAGGCCAGCGAGGATACGGAGAAGCAGGCTTGTAGACAGGCAGGAAAGGGGACAGCCAGCAGGGCAGGCCACATTTTCATCGTTGGGAAGCAGTGGCCCCTGCAGGTCCAGGGCAAATTCTAAAAGGGTCCTCAGTCTGAGGCGGGGGCAGGGAGCCTTTGGAGACAGTCAAGCATCACCTGCTTTTGTGTTTCATTCCCTTGTCTTTCTAATCTGTTTTTCTTTTTAATGGCCCTCCATCTGTCTCTCCCCCACGATTAAGATAACAGCGCCAGCCCAGTGCCAGGTACCGGGCTGAGTGCTTTCCACAGCCTAGTTCCCTAATCCTCCCAACAACCCAAGGAGTCAGATACTATTTTTATCCCCATTTCCTGGAGACTCAGTGAAGGAAGGCCCCTTGGCCAGGGTCCTGTGGATGGTGTATTAATTTCCTGAGGCTGCTGGAACAAAGTAGCCTGGACTGGGTGGCTCACAACAACAGAAACAGAATCTCTCACTGTTCTGGAGCCCAGCAGTCTGAAATTAAGGTGTTGCTCTCTCTCTCTCTCTCTTTTTTTTTCCACTCTCTTGCCTGGGCGTCAGCCTAGTTCACAGCAACCTCAAATTCCTGAGCTCAAGCAATCCTCTTGCCTCAGCCTCCTGAGTAGGTGGGACTAGAGGCCATGGGCCACCATGCCCGGCTAATTTTTTCTCTATATATTTTTAGTTGGCCAATTAATTTTTTTCTATTTTTTTAGTAGAAACGGGGCCTTGCTCTTGCTCAGGCTGGTTTCGAACTCCTGACCTCCAGCCATCCTCACGCCTTGGCCTCCCAGAGTGCTAGGGTTACAGGCGTGAGCCACCATACCCGGCCCTGAAATTAAGGTGTCTCTTATAAGGACACCTGTCACTGGATTTAAGGCCCACCTGAATAATCCAAGATGATCTCATCTCAAGATCCTTAATTACATCTGGAAAGACTCTTTTCCCCAATAAGGTCTCATGCACAGATTCCAGGGGTTAGGGCATGGAAATGGTTTTATGGGGGGAGCACCATTGAACCTGCTACTGACCATATGAGGGGGTAAGCAAAAGGATCAGTTGTCTCTGGCATATGATATGACCTTGCCAAGAAGAGCTGGACCAGTAGGAATCCCTTGTGGTGGTTTTAAAACATGTCCACAAATTCTTTAACACTCCTCCCATTGAAAGGTGGCATCTATGCCCCTCCCCTTGAATCTGGGTGGGCTTGTGACTCACTTGTAACCCAAAGAATGTGGAGAAGGGATGCTGCATGACTTCCAATGGCAGCTTAGAAAGGCGATGCAGTAACTGCCCTTTTTTGTGGAAATGTTTGCCTTTGGGGCCCTGAGCTGCCATCTGAGCCATCTGACTGCCCTGAGGCCACCATGCTGGGAAGAAACCCAGGCCACATGGAGAAGTCCACCTGTAGGTGTTGTGACCAGCAATTCTAGCTAAGGTCCCAGTGATAGCCAGCTTCGCCCACCAGGCCCAGGAGTGAAAAGGCCTCCAGAGGGTTCCAGTGCCCCTCCACCCTCCACCTCCTGCCCCAGCCAGCCAGGTTTCCTAGCAGAGGCCCCAGACATCATGGAGCAGAGATAAGCTGTTCCTGCTGTCCCCTGTCTGAATTCCTGCCCTACAGAATCTGTGAGTCTAATCAAATGGCTGTTTTATGCTACTAAGTTTTGGGGTGGCTTGTCACACAGTAGATAGTAACCAGAACATCCTTCTGAGAAAGCCCCAAATCAGGGGCGGGGGTAGGTAGCAGTTTGTTCGCGACATAGATCTGACTCAAAGAGAGACAAAGAAATTATCTCCTGTCTGAACGCCACCTGCCCCTCCCCCGCTCCGATTCCCAGTGGTTCCACAATGAGAGGTGAGGTGTGTGTGTGTTGGGGGTGGGGACAGAAAATGGAAGCAGCTCTTGTGAGCACGAGACAGTGTCCCTCCCTTCGCAAAGCACACAGACCGCACAGTCTGCCGCTGCAGCCCGGCCTCCTGCCAGCCGCCCTCCCTCCCGCCCGGCCAGAGCAAGCCTGGCGGCTCCTGAACGTGGGCTGCAGCGGAGCCCAGCTGCAGTCGCCACTTCCCACGCAGCTGCGGCGGGCTGCAGGCCCCAGCCACGGCCCTGCCCACGTCCTGGCCACCTGACTGACCACACAGCCCCTGCGGCCCAGCCTGCCCTGCCCCAGGATGCTGGCTGTTCCCTACCGCTGCCTTTGCCAGCACCCGGGTCGTCTGCAGCCCTGGCTGCCAATTATAGCACAAGCCCATTCATTTGCTGCATTGGATTTTTGGATTTTGTCATTTGCTATGCGGAGGTTTTCTTTCTGACTAATTTGTTTACCAGGTTTAATTCTTCAATCATGTTTTCATTTTAAGAGATTTCAGGGTAATTATGAACTTTGAATAAATCCATCTGAGGCACCAAAGTGCTCTGAGTGCAGCTCTGTTAGGGCCTGCCACTCTGTCGCTACACAGGATTTGGTGTGAATAGGACCTTTCCTGCCCACCCCGCCCCAACTCCCCTCAATTGAAAACAGCTGGGTCTTTAGGAGCCAAGGTCAGGATTTGGGAAAAGCCCAAAGTGAAAACCACAATGGGGCTGGGGAGAGATGAAATCAGGCCAGTGTGTGAGTGAGGCCGCAGAAACTTCGAGAGTCTGGGGCCTTTCCCACCCACCTTGCCCAGGCAGCGGGGGCAGAGGCCAGGGCTGCCCCCGCATTGCCAGCTGGGTGTTTGTGGCAGTGGGGTGCAGGGCATTGTTGGGGTGGACAAAATGGCTTCCCTCCACCCTTCTACGTTCTCTGGCTGAGCTATGACTTAAATTGACACAAAACAGATTAACATTTTAATTACATACATACGCACGGGAGTCCCACAAAACTGAGACTCGAAGAAGGGCCAGATGATTGAAGCTTATATAGCATCCTGAGCTGCAGAAAGGAACAGGGTCATGGGGCTTCTGGGGGTGCTGGAGATCAGTTATGGGAGGTGTGGAGGAAATGTCTGGTGAATAGAGGTTGTCTTGTTACGCAGATGAAAGTCTCTCAGGTGACAATGTTAAGCAGCACTCTTCCTGATCCAGATACCTTTACTAATGAAATGTCCTTTACAAAATGGGAGTTTTTCAGAGCCACTCCTGTGTCTGCAGTTTCCCAAAATAAACAGCTCGAAATAATCAATATGCCAGAGAGGTATATTTTGGGGTGGCATATTCTGTTTTCCTACAGTCATATTTTTTGGGACGAGGTGTAGAGGCCAGCGGCCACGATTCTAGTTCCAGCAACATCGCTCCTGAGCAGTGGGGCCAGAGGCAGTTTCTGGGCCCGTAGGAGTAAAATAGAAATATGTCAAGGATGATGATGACAATTCTTGTTCCATCAGTCTGCAGGCTTGTCACAAAGGAGCTGATGTAGAAGGAGGCATTCTGTAAACTGTCACATGGCACAGTTATAAGGGGATGGTTTTGTGGAACAAGGTCTCTTGGTTATATCGGCAGGGTCACACTGGCAGGCTGGGGTGATGTGACGCCGAAGCAACTGATATAAAGCCAGGAAACGCCACCAGGCCCCCAGAGGTCTTGACTCTGTCACCGTTTCTCAACCGGTGCGTCTGGCTCCTGGGTGTGCTGGGTTGGTTTCTATGGAGCGTGTGAATTGTGTTCTGGCCTCAGCACCTTATCAACACCAGACAGGAGCACTGCCTATGTCCAGCATCTTATCAGCATTAACAAATTAGGGTTGCTTAATTTGCATATCCATAGCAAACCTACAGCCAGCTGGGTGGGTGGGTGGTGTAGAACCAGCATGTGCACTAATCATAACTAAGATCACGTATTAGGCTTAGCTAATTTACATGCAGCCAATCATTGCACAGGTATGAAGAGCAAAATTGCCAGGGAACCAATCACATAAAGGGAATTCTTCATGGCAGAGTATAAGACCCCTGAGCTCCCAGAGCTTGCTGGCGCTTGTTCCCACCGCACAGCATAGACTGTGTGGGGACTCCAGACTTGCTCTGATAAGAATCTGATTAGTGGGTCCGATCCACAGTGACAGCCTGGGCAGCTGCGGGCGTGAGGGAGGAGGGAGGGAGTGTCCGTACTGTCTCAGTTTGGGTTCTCCCAGAAGCAAGCCCGAGACAAAGAAACACCAACGGGGGGTTCAGGTGTAAGGTGAGACAGCTAATGAAGGGTGCACGATCAAGCCAGGTGCCTCTGTGGGTAACTGTTAGGGGCTGAACTGTGTCCCTTCTAAATTCGTATGTTGGAGTCCTAACCCCCCCCCCCCCCCGGGGACTTCAGAATGTTATCTTATGTGGGGACCGGGCCTTTAAAGAAGTAATTAAGTTAAAATGAGATCTTCAGATTGGGCCCTAATCCGACATGGCTGGTATCCTTACAAGAAGAGATTAGAACATAGACACACACATAGACATCTACAAGCGGAGCAGAGAGGTGTCAGAAGGAACCAACCCTGCCAACACTTGCATTTGAACTTATAGCCTCCAGAACTGTGGGAAAATGAATTTTTATTGTATAAGCCCCCAGCCTGTGCCAGTTTGTTAGGGCAGCCCGAGCAGACTAACCTAGCAAGACTCATGGCCTTTGGTGAAGACAGTGTGAAACATGGGCTTCTGAGTTATCCTACCTGAGGGGTGAGGAGGCTGGGGTATTTACCCACCAACTTGCATCAGTCATTAATTGGGGGCTGTTCCGGCAGGGGAGTGTCATTAATGTCCACCCTTCTAGCCTGCTACAGGGGCAGGCAAAGAGGATTTGGCAACCAGCAGATGTCCCCAGGTGAAGAAATGCAGGGGTTGCCATTTGGAAGTTGGGCCTGATGCACTAAGTGGTTAAGAGCAAGGGGATTGTTAAGAGGTGACAATGATGGCATCTGCTACATAGACCTATGATGTGAATAATGGACTATCTTCGGTACCTGCCCAGAGGCTAAAGTACTGTGGCCTTTTACCTCTGCGCCAAGGGAATATGCACATTTGTGGTGTGTACATTACTAGAAAGATTTAGTCTAGGTAGAATACAGGCTTCTATATTGGATAATCCTGTGTAATGTTGTATAACCTTATAATAAATATCATTTGCAAAGGTTTCCTCTGGTCAGTTTCCATGCCAAGGCCAGTGGAGTGAAGGGAACGTGTAGCATGTTTCACTGTGGTCTTGGATCTCAGTGTCTTTGATGGTTTCTCTAGTGAGGCCTGGGGCACTTCACGGTCACTTGCTAATTTTAGCCCGAGGTACTGGACACAGCTAAGATGAGGGTGCTTTGAGGCAGGGTTCTTGGTTTCAAGCAGCTGAAACCAACAGTAGCTGACCTCAATAGGAAAGAGATTTCTGGAAGGCTGATCAGGTAGTCCACAGTCTTGAGGGAAGGTAGCAGGACTCACAGCCAAGGACACTCTTGTTGGTGGGGCTGATGGGTGGGGAGGGGACTTACTAGCACAGCATCTGTAGGGCACTATCACTGCTGTACTCTTGAGGTTGCCACAATGGTACCATTGTCCCTGCCTCTTTATGACATTCAGCCTTGGGGGTGGTCCTAGCTTTTGAGGGTGGGGAGTTCAGAGAAAGGATCTTGGCTATGAGCTTTTCTAAGTGGGAGGCAGACCATGTGTTCCCCCAGTATTAGCCAAACCAGGGTATACCTCTCAAATGGGAGAGACACTTGTCCTTGGCACATGGGTGAGGGAAAATTCTAGAAGAGAAGAGGGGGAAGGGGAGGATTTGTTGCTGTGACTCCTGGCTCATTTGCTCAGTATCAGGCCAGGCTAGTGGAGATAGTGGGTAGATTACAGGTTTGGCTGGATCAGGGTGGGTGCCCTTCACCAGCAATCCCTGTGGGCCTCAGATGGCACCAAGAGGCCAAAGCAAGAAGACTGAGGGATGCTGGGTGTTCTTATCTATTCTTGTGTAAAAAAATCACTCCAAAATAGTGGCTTAAAACCATAGCAGTCACTTACGTTGCTTACTGATCTGGGCATTGACTGGGTTCAGCTAGGCAGTTCTCATTTGGGGTCTCTTGGATTGCAGTGGCATGGTGGCAGGAGCTGGAGCCATCCCAAAGCCTTCTTCACTCACATGTCTGGCTCCTGGGCTGGGAAGGTTCAAACAGCTGGAGATGGAACCAGCTGGGGCTCTTTGGGCCCCCTTTTCTCTGTATGTGGTCTCTCCACGTGACCTTTCTAACATGGCACCTCAGGACAACTGGGCTTCTTAGGCGAACCAGACAGAAGCTGTATCTCCTTTTTTTTTTTTTTTTTTTTTTTCCAGCCATTTTCCATCAGTATGTATCTCCTTTTATGACCTAGTCTTGGAAATCAGGCAGCATCACTTCCATCATATTCTATTTGTTCCATGCAAGTCAGGAAGGCCAGCCTTTGGGGAAGAGAGGAGGATTAAAACTCTACCACCCTTTGATGAGAGGACTCTGAATGAATTTGTGGACATGTTTAAAACCATCACAGTGGGCTAGGAGATGGCAAACGGCCACTTTGCATGACTGTTTGGACTGACACATTTTTTTGTTCTCAATTTTCTAACTTGGCCGCTTGTTTCCCAGGATGCAGAAAGGTCAGGGCTTAAACTCCCCAGCAGGGTGTTAGTAACTAAAATGTTTGCACCTGGTGGGCTGGACTCTAGTTAACCTGCTTCATCATTATGCCAGGAGAGCTCATTCCAACTGAAATTTGACTATTGGTTTTTAATTTTGGTGCCATTTTTCAAGCTGATGGCTCTTCTGGCTGACAGTGAATTACCCGGGGTGCAAATTAAATACAATAGAATTGCTAATCAGGCCATTAGAATAGCGGACAGGAGGAGGAAGTCTACAAGTTGTTAGACCTGGGTGGGCGCTCTCCTTGCCTTTTGGACAGAATTTGTGTGTCTATGAAGGGGCCTGTGCGTAGGACTGGTACAAATATTGGAAATAGACGCCTGCAGGCAGCTGGGGGGACTGAGCAAGTGGCTGCACAGCCTGCCTTCCTACACTGGTTTGGCTGGTTCTCCTTTGCAGGAAAAATCTTGTCCTATAAGTACTCATGTCCCTGGGGATTGCTGTCTAATGTTCCATAGACACTCTTCTCATGCAAGGAAGTGTCGAGATTTAATTTTCAACCTCCAGGCCCGCAAGGAAGGCACCAAATATCTGACATAATGAACAATGTTTTCAGATATCTAAATTTAGAGGGGAGGTGAGAATGTACTAGCAGTTTTTCTCTAGTCTAATTCTGTATGAAGATACAAAGACTCTTATCTGTTGAAGACTTCATGTCGCACATTCAGTCACAGTTTCTTTGGTGTTTTTTTTTTTTTTTTTTTTTTTTTTTGGTTTCTTTAATCCCCACAAAACTGATTGAGAGGATATAGACTCAGGAGATACTTCCTAAGGATGCAGTGCTTGCTTCCAAATGGTTTGGTAAATCAGGAGGCGTTTGACTTTCAGAGAAGATAGAATGTGGTCTTCAAGGGTGAAGATGTCAGCCAGGATGCTTTGCAGTAATGCTGTTGGAAGAGGGGGCGTGCTTGGGGTCACAAGTGAAGGAGGACCCCCATGTAATCAGTCACAGGGAACACTTACTGAGGCCAGCCAGCCATGTCTGACCACTTGAAGCACTCACAACATTTCATCTCCACAACAGCCCTCTGAGGTGTGCATTGTGGTCAACCCCATTTAATTGATCTCAATCTTGAAGTTAGGTAACTTTCCCAGGGTTACCCAGCAAGTTAGTGGCAGGGGCTAGTGTTTATTAGATTGGATTTAGCTGCCGGACAAGGCCAAAAAACAAACAAACAAACAAACAAACAACCATCTTAACAAGGCATAAATAAGATAGACATACTTTCCTACAAAAACAAAGTTTGGAGATTTAAAGTCTAACTCCAGTACAGCAGCTCCATAATAATCTGCCCCCACATTCCTTCTATCTTGTTACTCTACCATCTTTAACACACTGTCTCTGCCTTGGGTTGCCAATAAAATACAGGATACCCAGTTGAATTAGAATTTCGGATAAATGACACATAATGTTTTTAGTATAAGTATGTCTGGTGCAATATTAAATAATTAAATGAAATATTAGAATTAAATGAAGTATTAAAATTATAAAATATTAAATAAAAATTAAATATTTTTATTTGCTAAATGTGGCAACCCTATCTCTACCTCATGGTTCAACATGGCTGCCTGTGCTCCAGCCTTTAGGACCACATTTCAGGCAGCAAGGGGAAGGAGGGTTAAAGAAGGGCCTCATGTAGGAGTGCAAAAGGCTTATTGCATTAAAAAAAAAAAAGAAAGAAAAAGAAGAAAAAATGGCCTTCCTTCCTTTAAACATACCTGATGGCAGTCACATCCCTAACGATTGCTCATGTTACATTGGCTACACACGGCTTTTAGGGACATTAGGAAATATGGCTTCTATTTTGGGCAGCCGTGAGCCCAGCTAACTACCAGGGCTTCTACATTTTAAAAAATGGATATCGGGGTCAACTTAATTCTTGCCACGGCTAGGATTTAAACCCACGTCAGAATGGCTTGACTTTCAAGTCGTAGGACTTAATCACTCTGTTTTGCCTTTTCTCCATTGCAGGAAAGAAAGGGTAGCAAAGACACGTGTGTGTTTCACATAAACCTCTTCGGATCCTTTTGACAATTTCTGTGTGCCGCTTCCCTGACTTCCCCTTGCTTCTGCTGCTAACAGCCTGCACATGTGGAATGCTTCAGAGGCCTGCCCTCGGGCTACTGGAGCCATGTTGCCCACACCTGGGAATTTGGATGGCCCTTAGCCAAGGGCTTACTGTGCAGGGGCATGACAGCCCAGCTCCCTTGGCTGGGGTCAGGATGAACACTCAAGTGTAATTTACACTCCGGGCCCCTCTGCAGGATCAGGCTGAGGCCAGGACTCCCCGGAGTGTGTGCCCTTGCTTGGTTTCTTCCTTTCTCTGTCCTGTTTTCCCTACTCCCTTACTGATCTCTTCTGGAAGCACGTCCTTCATAAATCACTTGCGCACAAATCCTTGTGGCAGTGTCTTAGCAGCCTAAGATAAGGGTTTACCCTGGAAAATATAAATAGGAAGTGGGCCAGCACTTTTGAAGACAAAGCTGTACTGTTGTGGAATGCCCCTCTGTGCGGAAGAGGCCAAAAGTGACTCGCCCCCGCCCTTGAGCTTGAATTAGGTCACACCCAGCCTTACCAGCAAATCCTGAGCTGTGACAACTTGTACTTAGTTGGACATTTAATATTTATTTCAATTTTCCTCCGAGCTGTGTGCTTTCATAGGGAATAGTGTATTGGTCAGGGTTCAGCCAGGATAGCGGGGTTTTGAATAGAAAAGGATTTAATACAGGTGGTCAGGGACTTACAGAACAGTTGGGAGAGTTGCAACAGCAAAGGGCTCTCAAATTTCCTCCAAACTTCCGGAGCACCCGAGAAAGTACAGTCCGAGGAGCACACTGGCTTGCAGGACCAAGGCAGGTGATGCTCAGGGAAGTGCCTGAAGGTTGCCGGGAAAGGTTCCATTCCCAGGCCCTTTGCGCCTGCCCGCTGGCGCTGGAGCAGCAGTCGCAATCAAGGCTTTCCGCCTTCCGGGTCTTGTTCAAGTACAGCCAATCCTCATTATTTGTGGAACCTGAATTTGCAAATTCACCTACTCACTAAAATTGATTTGTAACCTCCAAATCCATACTCACAGTGTGTTTGCAGGCACTCTCAGACAGAGCTGTGGAAAACTTGAGTCACCTCACGCTCGTGTTCCCAGCTGAGGCCGGGCAAGGTGCTCCTTTGCCTTCTTGTTTCAACTTTCGTGCTGTGAACAAGTGTCATTGTGGCAGTCTGTTTAGTGTCATGTTTTTGTGCTTTCTGTTGGTGGTTTCCCTGTTTAAAATGGCCCTGAAGGCCAGGCGCGGTGGTTCACGCCTGTAATCCTAGCACTCTGGGAGGCCGAGGCGGGCGGATTGCTCGAGGTCAGGAGTTTGAAACCAGCCTGAGCAATAGCAAGACCCCGTCTCTACTATAAATAGAAAGAAATTAATTGGACAACTAATATATATAGAAAAAATTAGTCAGGCATGATGGCGCATGCCTGTAGTCCCAGCTACTTGGGAGGCTGAGGCAGGAGGATTGTTTGAGCCCAGGAGTTTGAAGTTGCTGTGAGCTAGGCTGATGCCAGTGAGACTCTGTCTAAAAATAAATAAGTAAGTAAACAAAATGGCCCTGAAGTATAGCATTGAAGTGCTAATGTTCCTAAGCTCAGGAAGGCTGTGATATACCTTATGGAGAAAATACAGGTATTAAGTAAGCTTTGTTCAGGCATGAGTGATAGGGCTGTTGGCCATGGGTTCAATGTTAATGAACCAACAATATATATTAAATAAGGTGCCATTAAATAGAAACACACAAAACACAAGGTTATGTATTGATTGGTTCACAGAAATATCACCAGAAACTCTCAGGAACCTAACCCTGTATTTCTCCTAGGAGCAATGGTTCAGTGCTGGAGGAGACTTATAGAACATAACTACTGTGAATAATAAGAACCAACTGCACTTCCATTGGTAGAATCTAACTAGTAACCCATTGGACAAGGAATGCTGGAAAACGTAGTTCCCAAGCTTCCAGATGCTGCAATACATGGAAGAGCATAGAAGGGGAAAATGGTGCTAAGTTGCTGGCAGACAATCCAGCACAGTATGTTAAACCATTTAATGCTTTAAAAACGTTTTTGATGGTTGCCACAGGCTTTGTAATACACATGTTTAATTAACTAATGTCAAATAATATTATGTCATTTCACATGTAGTATTCATGTAAAGACCTTATAAAAGTATACTTCCAATTCCTCCCTCCCATCCTACATTTTACATGTACATAGCCTAGAAACACAGAATACATTGCAGCTATGCTGGTTTTAGACAGTTATCTTTTCAAGTAATTTCAACATCTTTAAATGAATTTTTTTTTGCCTTATGTGTTCATTTCTAGCCATCTTCATTTATTTGTGTAGCTCCAAGTTTGTATCATAGTTCTTCTACCTATACCATTTCTCATAGAGCAGTTCCACTGGCAATTAATTTCTGTTTTTGTTTGTCTGAGAGGTATTTCTCTTTTAATTTTTAATTGAAAAAAAATTTTATTTTTATTTATTTTATGATTATTTTTTTGAGACAGAGTCTCACTCTGTTGCCTGGGCTAGAGTGCTGTGGTGTCAGCCTAGCTCACAGCAACCTCAAACTCCTGGGCTCTATTTTTAGTTGTTTGGCTAATTTCTTTCTATTTATAGTAGAGACGGGGTCTCGCTCTTGCTCAGGCTGGTTTCAAACTCCTGACCTTGAGCTATCCTCCCGCCTCGGCCTCCCAGAGTGCTAGGATTACAGGCGTGAGCCACCATATCTGGTCGGTGTTTGGCCACCCCTTTGAGAAGGTCTCTCAGATTAGGGCCTTCTTCATGTTTCAAGCATGCCTCTGTCATTGTACTTGTTGGGCTGTTTTCTGATGAGCAGTCTCTTCCACAAGGCTTTACAATGCCTCGTGTGAGTGTAGCACCCACTGCCAGTGTCCCATATCCTCCCAGCACTTACCATTTCTGTGCGCAGCTCAGGGCAGGAAAGTGTTGGGGACTTAATGCCTCCTGAGAGCCGCTCTCCACCAATGAGTGGTGGGAGTCGGCATATAAATACCCCAGCTCCTTTGCTCCTTGGGTAGATAACACTGAGGCACGTTCTCTACACCATTGCGCAGAGGTTCCCCGTGGGAATGAACTCCCGTGCCCACAGCGGTAGCCAGTAAAGCCCATCTTTTCCTGGCTGATCTCACTTTCTCATCTCACTTCTCCACTTCCCTTTTGGTGTTCCTTGCACCTCCCAAATAAACCTGAAACTAGCATTCATCTGCTTATCTCAGGAGCTGCTCTGGAGAAATCCAAACATGGTGGTACATGCCTTATTTGTCTCTGCAGCTTTCCACAGCACCTAGTTTAATCCCTGACCCAAAGCAGGTCCTTGATAATAATTTGTCCACTAGCTGACTGCTGTGTCTGTGTGTCTGACTGAATAACCGAACTAAGTAATGGTTGGAATGACCACTTTTCTGGCATTATCCCTTATCCCTCTTGTAGTAGACAGAGATGTGTCACCAGAACTACCTTCAAGAAAATTCTTGTTGCCCATTCATGAGGCGTGCAAAGAGCAGACAGCCGGTCTGTCTCAGCTGCGGAGAGCCACCCCACTTCAGGTCACACCCTCCCTAGGGCAGCCTACAGCTGGGGACGAAGTACAAAGGCATGCTTTAGTAGAAAGTGTAAAAAGGGTATAACGGTCAGGAAAACGCTGGCGGATGAGCCTTGCTCTGGAGCTCTCTGCTGGGTTGGCCGAGGCTTCCTCAGGCTTGCATCAAAGCTCGGCTTGTCAGTAGCCCTATCCTGCCTTCCTTCATTCCTTTCACAGCCTTTAATCCCTAATAAACATCTTGCACCTCAAAAGCCATCCCTTCATCTGCTTCTGGAAAGTCCAACATATGGACACTCGTCTTCCATAGTGGATTAGTCAGGATTTTCCAGAGAAACAGAACCAATGGGATATGTATGCATATGTACCTATGTATATGCATATATATGGAGATTTACTTATTGTGGGAATTGGCTCATGCAATTATGGAGGCTGAGAGGTCCCGTGATCTTCTGTCTGCAAGCTGGAGACGCAGAAAGCTGATGGTGTTAAGTCCTGGTCTGAGTCCAAAGGCCCAAGAACCGGGAGTGCCGACCATCCGAGGGCAGGAGAAGATGGATGTCCCAGCACAAAGTGAGAGAAAATTCACCCTTCCTCCACCTTTTTGTTCTCCCCAGGCCCTCAGTGGATTAGATGATGCCCACCACCTTGGTGATGGGGGAATCTTCATTACTCAGTCTACTGATTCAAGTGCTAATCTCTTCCAGAACACACTCACAGACACACCCAGAAGTAACATCTTACCAGCTGTCTGGGCATCTTTGCGCCCACTCAAGTTGACATGTAAAATGAGTCGTCACGCATAGATTCCATGCTTTAGTCACCCCAATTCCCTGATTCACTGTCATCTCCATACACCACACACTTTGTGCTTTTCTGCCTCCACTCCATTTTTTGTACTTCTGTCTACTCTCTACCATGTCATAATATCTGGATTGTAGTCATAATATCTGGATAATGCTTTGTACATACAAAGTATTTCCCCAGACAACGTCAGAGTTAGTCCTCACGATAGCCCTGTGAGGTAGGTGTTCTTATTCCTATTTTTTAGCCAAGGAGACTGAAATTTAGAAAAATATAGGGATTTGCCCAAGGTTCCCAGCTTCTAAGTGGAAACTGGAACCAGAAACCATTGGCAAGTACAGGAATGTCGCAGATGATCTCCTTCCCTCCTGGTGGGCCTCCGGGATAGGGGTCTGGCATTGCCTAGTAGGTGGGAACTAAATTGCCTATCTCATGCCTCTGTATTCAGACATTGAAGATCTCTGTGGAATATTTCCTGGGAGCAGTGATGGCTCCTAGTCACTTAAACTGAATTAACACGTGTGATTTGCTAGGAGTCATCTATGCAGAAAGGGCCAGGGCTGCAGGTTTGGCGGAGTTGCTGGTGGACGCCCCCTAGTGCTTGTGGGTGACGGTGGGCACTGAATGGGAGGAGGAGATCTGTCGTGACTGTGTGTTGCCCCTGCCAGTGTCCCAGCAATCTCTCCTGCCGAGCACTGCCCGGTGAAGAGGAGGTGGGGGGATTCCTACCTGGAAGCTGACAGTTCCTCCCTCAGTTGACACAGGGGAGGGTCCCTGTGGAAGTCAGGTGGCAACTCTCCCCCTGGTTGCTCCAGACCTAGGATAGATTGATGCAGAAAATGTCGGGTGCCAGGACACGGCGGATTGCAGCCTCCCCGGAATGCTCCAGGCCCAAGTGCTGGGGCCTGTTTCTGGCCACGCTGCTTAGGTGATCCTGATTGGGTAATTTTTGAATCCCACTGTTTTTGATTGGATGATAAGGCTTGTTGTTGATTGGATGTTGAAGCCTGTTGCCGATTGGATGTTAAAGCTTATAGTTGATTGGACGCTTCTTGAGCCCTACCAAGGGTATAAAAGCAGAGGCAGAAGGACAGGAAGGGAGAGAACATCGGGAGGACATGCGCAACAATAGGTGTGCTAAGCTTGCTGTAGAAGAATAAAGGCTGATCTCCAACTCTTGGTGTGCCAGGGTTCTTTCCCTGGTCAAATGAATAAGAGCTGTAACACTGGTTGTACATACTGCTGCAACAAGATGAATGGGTGACCTAGGTTGGGAAGTACCCAAGCAAGCATCCCAGCTTAGATAAAGTCTCACAGAGGGTAGCTTCAGCCTGATTTGGGGGTGGGGGGGACTGTGAAGTGTTAGTTGCAGTTCAGGGGGGTCCCACGCTGAGGCAGGGGAGCTAGCTTTGTTACCCCTCCCTCCAACCCGCCAGTCATTGGCTAAGGACTGCACTGCCCTGGGGAGATGTAAATTTCCAGACAGTTTCAGCTGCTTCAGTATCCAGAGGGCAGGCCTTCCAGGAAGTGACGTACAGGTTTTGGAAACAAAATTACGAGGAAGCCAGGCGGGGCTCAAAAACATATAGAGGTACCCAACGGAATCCAGAGGCAGCACAGACATTTGCAACAGTAGTTCCTTGTAAGGAACAAAAGGTTGTGCTGCACCCCCTCAGCATCTCTGACTTGTTAGAATCATCTTTACTCTTGCTGTGAGCTCCCTGGGGGCAGAGACTGTGCAACTTTGTATCCCCAGTATGGGCACAAGGCCTGGTATGTGGTGTGCTGGAATAACTGTTGCCAGCGGGTGGAAGATGGAATGTTTTGTACAACAAGAACATAAACCATGGATGCAGGGGGTCAAGACTGAAACATAGTTTTCTGGTACAAGGCAAAGGTGCAGGGCCTGAAACTCAGCTGGCTCTGGAGTGATGGTTTTGAACCTGGGGCCATTCAGCAACTTCTCCCTATATACTAGCCTCTGCATTCCAATGAGTGATGCCTTGTAGGGATGTGAAATATCTGTAGTTGTTGATTTTTTGTGCACCAGATGGGGTGGAGGGTTAAGGAACAAAGGTGCCTCCCAGCAACCCTGGGAGAGCTCAGGTGTTCTGAGCTTACAGAACAATGAGATCTTCAGGGTCAGAGGGAAGCAGACTTTTAGGTTAGGTGAGAAGTCTCCAGGGCAGAGCTGATTGAATTCTAAAAATAGCTGGGGGAGGAGTGTAGTGGATGCATTAACCAATGCTGCATGCCACCCCCCCCCCATAGTCCCTGAAAGTTTTTGTGTCTTAATCTTTTTAGGCCTGATTGTTACTCTCTTTCAGAAACAAGAACCGCCCCCCCCCCCACTGACTCACGTTAATTAAAATCACATGAGATTGGTATTAAAGCCCCGGGAAGTCATTATTAATTTATAGTGAGAAATCCACTCGTTTCTTCATTTATTTATTTCATAAATATGCATTGAGTGTTGACCTAAGCTAGCTTGGTTATGCATAACCCTAATGTTCTTTCTGGAAGGTAACATAGCTTCCTATATTAGGCAGGAGACAAAAACCACACCAGTTGTTTAACAGAGAGGATTTAATATTGAGAATTGTTAGCTAGGTATAAGAAATTATTAACTAGTGACTGAAGAACCAAAAAAAGCAAAAAGAGAACTCTAAGGTATCACAGAGGTAGCAATTTTAAGAAGCAGCTACCACCTCTAGGGAAACAAGGGGGCAAGAGTTGGAATGATTAAAACCTAGAAACTTGGAGGAAGGATCACATGGGGATGAAACTCCGAAGTCTGAGGAAAGGGTACCTGCTGGCTGGCACTGGTGTCTCTGAGCTCAGAGGAGGGGGCCTCATGGAGGTGGGACCCAGACCTGTGAGGAGGGGTCTTGGCCAGCTGGCATCTCTGGGGCAGGAGGTGGCGAGGATGATTCTGTGGGTATCGAAGAACTGCAAAGCAGATTTAGCTGCTGCTACAGGAAGGAACTGCTGCTGCCGGGGTGAAGAAGCGTGGCATTGGGGGTGCTAACAGGAAAAAGCCTGAGGAAGCCAGCAGAAGCCCAAAGGAAAAAACAAGTCCCTTCTTCCTCCTCTATCCTTGTGTCTTCCTCTAACACCTCCTATGGGCAGAGCCTAACAGGGAGCAGCTGGCAAGGCAGAAATGTGGTTCGCAGAGTCCTGGCCCCAGCCTCATAAAAAGGGGTGAGTTTGGAGCTGAGACAGTCTCTTCATTACTGATACATCTCCAAAGAATCTTGAGGTGAGCAAGGATTAGCTACCTTCCCCAACACCTCACCACCAGCTCATGCAAAAGTCTCTGACAAAATTCCATCACGTTTATTAAACGAGTGTTCATTAGCAAACTGGCACAAAACTCATGCAACCTGTTCTTTAGGCCTGAGGAGGTCCCAGCTCTCACCCTTGCTTGAAAGTCCACTCAAGGCAGATTCAACATCCCAGAAGCATCAGGGAACCAGAAATTCTCTAAAACTAAAGGTTGAATCAAGCTTCAGGTGCCATCTCTAAGGTGCAGGGCACAGGCCTTGCTAGATTCTGATAACCTCTTCATCTAAAGATAAATATTATCTTGAACATATTTAAGTGAATCCATAGATCCTGAATACAGATTTCACCAAGAGTCTAACATTCATCATGTTAATTAACAAGCCACCAATTTCATCAATGAAAACCCATTTCTGACTTTCACTTTGCTAATTAGCAAAGCCTCAGGTATTGATGAAGCCCATGTGATCTTGCATTCGGATGTGGCCTTTCTGATACAAAGCTAGCTGATTAGCTGGAAAGGGGATTTTTGATGAGGCCACATGACGGTCCCTGTGTAACCAAACTGAACTGGGTCTGTTTGTGTGCAATGGAAAGCCAAACACCAAAGCACCAGTTTTTGTAAGAGAAATTTATTACAAGGGTGCTGAGCAAAGAGACAGGAGTCTATCTCCTCCAGTTGGAGGCTGAGGCAGGTTTTATAGGCAGAGGGTAATGTGGCATGATCCAATTGGATCTTGCAATGAGATAATGCTAGGAGGCATGATCTGACTGGATTATACCCTGGGGTGATGCCAGGGCTCGATCTGATTGGATCACAGATCATGCCACGTGGTGTCCGCTTCTTAATTCAATCCCTATTCCATGGTCTGAACCCTTAGGTTCTACCCATGGTTGTGTTGCAGCAGTGTGTACAGCTAGTGTTTACAGCTCTTGTTCATTTGACCAGGGAAAGAACCCAGCGGCACACGAAGAGCCGGAGAACAGCCTTTATTCTTCTAACAGCAGGCTAAACACACCTAGTGCTACAGCTCTACTTCGTGTCTTCCAACGTTCTCCCCTCCCTGCCCTTCTGCCCCTGCTTTTATGCCCCTGGTAGGGCTCAAGAAGCATCCAATCAACTACAAGCTTTAACATCCAATCAGCAACAGGCTTTAACATCCAATCAACAACAAGCTTTGACATCCAACCAAAAACAGTGGGATTCAAAAATTACCCAATCAGGATCATACAAGCAGTGGCCGGAAACAGGCCGCAGCACGCGGGGGTCCGGGTAGGCTGGGCGCTGCAGGGCCTGGCCCTAGCAGCGTGCCTCTAACTGGCCACGCGCAGCACTGGCCCCCGGAGATGCGGAACTACGGGGAGGTGGCAATCGGCCGGAGCCCGACATTTTCCGCATCAGTTGCACACTTGGTTCATCTGGGCATGCTCAGGTTACTTAGCTTGCAACCTAGGGATCCATGGCAACTGAAAGACAATTCACCATTTTATTACACAAAGTTGGATCAGATTGGGCTGGTTCTGCAGTTACACCTGGAATCGGAGTTTTAACTAACACAGGCATAACATCACATTGTTCAGGTGGAAGTACTTCAAAAATAAAATGCAGACATTGTAACAAGTACTGTTTATACCAGATGCTACTGTGGTGGCAAGACACAGTCCTTGCTCTCAAATGGCTCCCAGCCTGGAAGAGAAACGCTAAACAGGTGATTGCAGTATGTGCGGAGGGCATGGGTGGGGGCAAACCAGCTGGGGCTGGGTGCCTTTCAAAAAACATCAGGAGGACCAGGTTCTGCCATTCAGTTGTCAGCGAACTTTCCCTGTAGGTCGAGTTGCCAAATAAAATACAGAACGTCCAGTTCAATTTGCATTTCAGATAGACAATGAATACTTTTTTAGTATAAGTGCTGCATTTTATGTGCTAAATCTGGCAACTCTACTTCTAGGCAAAGCTAGAAGGAAAGCCAAACAGGGCAGAAGTCAGCTCAGTGAGTGTGGCAGGAGAATGAGATAGTTTTAGGTTCTGTGCCTGAGTTATCCATTTCCATCTGCCTCCTTGGAGAAGCCCAAATGTTCTTGAAGACAGGGGGTCTGCTTCCCTGAGCAGTGCTGGTCCCAAGCCATGTGTGATCTCTCCGGGATCCCCTTTTATAAATGCCATACACGCTCTTCTTGAGCAGATGCTGCGATGATTAATTTTATGTGTCAACTTGGAGGGTGTTTTTGCATGAGATTGACATGGAAATCGTGAACAGACTGCTCTCCATACTGTGGGTGGGCCTCATCTAATCAGTTGAAGGCCTGAATAGAACAAATGACTAGCCTCCCTGAGCAAGAGGAATTCTCTAGCAGGCTGCCTTCAGACTTCATTGGCAGCATCAGCTGTCCTGGGTTTCTGCTTACTGGCCTACACTGCAAATTTTGGACGTGCCAGATTCCGTAATCACATGAGCCAATTCCTTACAATGAATCAATCTCTCTCTCTCTCTCTCTTTCTCTCTCTTTCTGTATATGCTTTTGGTTCTGTTTCTCCGGAGAACCCTGACTAATACAGACCCCAAAACAGCTGATTATGTTTAAGCTTCCATAATGATACCACCATCTTGTGTCCTTCTTCTAAACAGGTCCCCTGAATGGGATTTGTTTGCGTATAGCCTTCATCTTTCCCCCACTAACAGCTGATATCATTTTTCCCTTAACACACAGGTTAAGAGACTTGCCCAAGGCTAGCCAGCTGGGACTTCATCTCAGAACCTCTGGCTTCACAGCCTGTGCCACTTCTGCTGTTCGGTGTCAGTCTGTATCTTGGAAACTGTTCCTCGTCACAGGCAGGTAGCTATTGGGTAAAGTAAAGGATGATGGCGCTTGAGTCAGAAGACTTGGACCATGTTCAGTAGCGGAAACATCCCAGACGGGGTCAGCATTCTAGGGAGGGCGTTGATGCTTAGGAGCTACACAAGTTCAGCAAATCCTGTGGATTGATGCAACAGAACCTCTTGATAAACCTAAACTCTGAGCATGCAGAGCAAGCCAAGGCCAGGCCTCGTTAGTGATGTCCCAGCCCCAGGTGGCACAACAATTAAAGGAGCAGCTTTCTGGGCCAAAGGCAGGAGATTCTGCCAGTGGGAGCTTAGGACAGGTGAGGATCCTACTCGATCTCTGCAAAACCAGCTCCATTATTCTTGCCCTGTCCCCAGGCAATGCCTATGCTCATCTGGAATATTCAAGGGGATGGAGGGCAGATTCATTATTCTAAGGCATCACAATTCACAAATCCACCAGACTGGGATCAGGAACCCATGGCAGGGAGGGGGCTGGAGTTAAATGAACACAGTCTTAATGGCCAGCCAGGTGGCAACTTAACATTTTTCTTTACTAGCTGTGTTCTAGGGTATCATGGACTAAATGTTTCTGTCCCTTCAAAATTCATATGTTGAAGCCCTAACCCCCAATGTGATGGTGTTAGAAGGTGATTAGGTTTAGATGAGGTCTTGAGGCTGGGTCCCCCATGATGGGATCAGTGTCCTTATAAGAAGAGGAAGACCAGAGTGAGTTCTCTCTCTGCTATGTGAGGACACAGTGAGAAGGTGGCGATCTACAAACTAGGAAGAGACCCCTCACCGGAGAACTGAATAGACCAGCACCCTGACTTCGGACCTCCCTGCCTCCAGAACTATGAGAAATAAATGTTTGTTCTTTAAGCCCCCCAGCCTGTGGAATTTTGTTATAGCAGCCCGAGCAGACTAATATAGAGGGTGACTACACAATCTCTCTTATTAGCAGTTTTCCTGTGTCAAAATATCTTAGAAAATGTGCACTGCTTTGTGTACATGTATGCTCCTTTTATTTTGAAAATCAACTTTATTGATGTATAATTTACATGCAATAACACATACTTATTTTAAGTGCACAGTTGGATGAGTTTTGAGAAATGTTTACACCCACTTAACCACACCCCATTCAATGATATAGATCATTTTCGTCACCATCAAATTGCTCGTGTTCATTTGTAGTCAAATCCTTCCCTCCACCCTAGCCCTAAGCAACACTAATCTGCTTCTCCCGCTGTAGATTCGTTTTGCCTGTTCTTGAATTACATAGACATAAAATCATACAGTGCCTACTCTGTTGTGTCTGGCTTTTGTTTAATATAATGTTTTTGAGATTCATGCATGCTATTATATGTATCAATAGTTTATTTCTTTTTATTGCTGAGTAGTACTATATTATATGAAGATAACACAATTTGTTTATCTGTTCTGTTGATGTATTTTTTTTTTTTTTTTTTTTTTTTTTTTTTTTTTTTGAGACAGAGTCTCGCTTTGTTGCCCAGGCTAGAGTGAGTGCCGTGGCGTCAGCCTAGCTCACAGCAACCTCAAACTCCTGGGCTCGAGTGATCCTTCTGCCTCAGCCTCCCAGGTAGCTGGGACTACAGGCATGCGCCACCATGCCCGGCTAATTTTTTATATATATATCAGTTGGCCAATTAATTTCTTTCTATTTATAGTAGAGACGGGGTCTCGCTCTTGCTCAGGCTGGTTTTGAACTCCTGACCTTGAGCAATCCGCCCGCCTCGGCCTCCCAAGAGCTAGGATTACAGGCGTGAGCCACAGCGCCCGGCCTTCTGTTGATGTATTTTAAATTTATGTATATTCTGTTATATATCTCGTTCTGGTTTTTAGATTTTTCACGAAGCATAGCTTTAAGATTCACCCATGTGGCTATAGGTACGTCTAATCCATTGCTACTAAATGCTTTGTTTTTTGTGGTTTTTTTGAGACAGAGTCTCACTCTGTTACCCGCGCTAGAGTGCTGTGGCATCAGCCTAGCTCACAGCAACCTCAAACTCCTGGGCTCAAGTGATTCTCCTGCCTCAGCCTCCCGAGTATCTGGGACTACAGGCATGTGCCACCATGCCCGGCTAATTTTTTCTATATATATTTTTTAGTTGTCCAGCTAATTTCTTTCTATTTTTTTTTAGTAGAGACAGGGTCTCGCTCTTGCTCAGGCTGGTCATGAACTCCTGACCTGGAGTGATCCTTCCGCCTCGGTCTCCCAGGGTGCTAGGATTACAGGTGTGAGCCACCTAGCCCGGCCCATGGCTACTAAATGCTTTGCATTACTCCATGGTGGGCAGCCCCTGGATTAAAACACTGTCCTGAGCATGTTTTACATGTACCTTGTGAATCTCTGAATTTTCATGGGATATATACCCAGCAGGGGAATTGCTGGGTCATTTTCCATGTTCTTATTTAATTTATGTCAGAGGTGCCAGTTTCTTCTCTAGAATGGTTGCACTAGTCTACATTCCCACCAGCAATGCAAGAGGGCTCCATGGCCTCACAGGTTCCCAGCACTCGGCATTATACGGCCGTCTAACTTTTGCAGTAGAACATACAAAAAAGTGATATCTCATTTTTGTTTTAATTTGCATCTGTCTGATTACAAATAATTTTGAGCACTTCTCCAAGTGGGTTTCTCTTCTCTAAACTGCCTGTTCGTATTTTGGGGGGTGTGGTTTCTCTTTGTGTTTGATTTGCAGGTGTTTCTCACATATTTGATATGTTCATTTTTCATTGCTTTTATACATTGAAAACATTTTGTTCCATTTTGGCCATATATCTATTCCCTTTGTGGTGTCCTTCAATAAACAGAAATCCTTGATTTTGAAGCCATCAAATTTCCTCTTTTGCTTTATGAGTTGTGCCTTCGAAGTTTTATTTAAGAAGTCTTTTCTCTGACTGTAGAGATCATAAAAATATTCTTCTACATTTTCTTCTATTAACTTTATAGAAATAATAATTAATAATTAATAATAATTAATAATAATTAACTTTGTAGGTCCTTAATCCACAGGGTCTTCATTTATTGGTGGTGGTAGATTGGGATCCAGTTTTCATTTTTTTCCATTTGGCACACCGGTTTTTTTTTTAACTTCATGTGGGTGATCTCCAAAACCTTGCCTCTAACATGAGTAGTTTGAAAAAAGAAATCTCTTATTTAGAATTTGTTTGGACTTTTTATTCAAGTATGGCATACATACATAAAAGTGTTCAAATCATAAGTCATTTGATGAATTTCCACAAAGTGAAAACACAACTAAAATAGAATAATGCCTGCACCGCAGAAGCCTTCCTCCTGCCCATTTTCATCCAATACCCATCATAAATTGGTTTTGACTTTGATTTTTTTGTGTGTGTTTTGTTTTTTGGCTCATATAAATGGAATAATGCTTTATGTGCTCTCATGTCTAATAGCTTTCATTCAATATTATGCTTGTAAGATCACCCACACTTTTGCATCTAGGTGCAGTTTGTTCATTCTCATTGCTGTACAGTGTGGCATTACGTGATTATACCACAATTCATTCATTCCACTGTTGATGGGCACATGGGTAGTTTCCAGGATTTGGCTATAATAAACAGTAGTGCTATGAAAACTCTTGTACACATCTTTTGATGAACTTATGTGTACATTTCTACTGAGTCAAAAGGTATGCATACATTCAGATTTAGTAGTTTCTGTCAAAGAATTTTTCAAAGTGGTTGTGCTAATTTACCCTCTACCAGAATGGCATGAGAGTTCTAGTTGCTCCACATCTTTGCAAATACATAGTATTTTCCACCTCTATTTCATTTTAGCTATTCTGGGGGTAGGGGAGAAGTATAGTAGTATTCATTGTGGTTTTAGCTTGCATTTCTCTAATGCAATAATGAAGTTGAACACCTTCTCATATATTTGCCACTTAAACATCTTCTTCTTCTTCTTCTTTTTAATAGAGATGAGGTCTTGCTTTGTTGTCCAGGCTGGCCTTGAACTCCTGGCCTCAAGCAATCCTCCCACCTCAGGCTCCTGAGTAGCTCTATAGGTACACACCACTGCACCTAGTTTACTAACATCTTTTTTTGTTTGTTTTTTTGAAGTGTCTACTTAAGCCTTTTGCCCATTTTTCTTTCGGATTGTCTTTTTCTTATTCATTTGTAGCGGCTCCTTGTATAGCCTGGATATGAATCCTTTGTCTAATATATGTACTGAAAATATCCTCTTTCACTCTGTTGGTTGCCTTTTCATTCTCTTAATGTCACATAGTCGAACTTACCATCTTTTACTTTCATAGCTAGTGCTTTTTGTGTTCTGTTAAAGAAATCTTTGCCCACACTAAGTCATGAAGATGTTTTCCTGTAAAAAGCTTTATTATGTTGTCTTTCCTATTTAGATCTACAATTTTTCTGGAATTGATTTATATGTATGGTGTGAGATAGGGATCCAGAATCTTTTTTTTTTCCCATTTAGACATGAAATTAACCCAGTACCATTTATTTAAGAGACTATCCTTTTTTCACTGTAATAAATCAGGTGAACTGAATGTGTGTCTGCTCTAAATTCTTGATTCTTTTTCATTGGTCAGTTTTTCTATCCCTGTGCCAGTACTTCACTGTATTCTCCAGAGATGGCTTGTGTATTCTTGATTAAGTTAATTTTAGACACTATAGTTTTGTAGCTATTGTAAATAATTTCATTTTTATTATACTAATATTTTGTAGATTCTGGTTATTTCTGGAGTAAAGAGCTGCTACTGATTTCTGAAGGTTGGTTTTCTAGTTAGAAACCTTATATACATCTCCTATTAAAGAGTTTGTTGATTGTATTTTTATTTCTAGATAGATGATCATATCACTTGCAAATAGCAGTTTCATCTTTTTCTTTCCAAAAATTATACCTCTGTGATGGTTAATTCTATGTGTCAACTTGGCTAGGCTATGATGCCTAGTTATTTGGTCAAACACCAGTCTAGATGTCACTGTGAAGCTATTTTTAGATGTAATTAATATTTAAATCTACAGACTTTGAATAAAGCAGATTACCCTCTATAATGTGGGTGGGCCACATCCAATCAGTTGAAGGCTTTAAGAAAAAAAGAATAATATCCTCTGAGGTAGAGAGAATTTTCCCTCTAGATTGCCTTTGGACTTGAACTGCAACATCAGCTCTTCCTTGGGTCCCCACCATGCTGGCCCACCCTGCAGATTTTGGACTTGTTAGCCCACATAATCCTGAAAATCCTTAAATCCTTAATCAATCTCTCTCTCTCTCTTTCCCTCCCTCCCTCCCCCCCCATCTCTCTCTCCCCCCCTCCCCTCCCCCTTGCTCTCTCTCTCACTATCCACCTACATACTATTGGCACTGTTTCTCTGGAGAACCCTGACTAATACAACTTCTTAATTATTTTCATTTTCTATCATTGGCCAGGATTTTCATGCTATATTAAACAGCAATAATGTCTAGGACATCTTAGTCTTATTCACAGTCTTAAAAGGAATGTGTCTAAAGTTTCTCCATTAAGTAATTTGCCATAGGCTTTGATACATAATCTTTTTCAAGTTAAGAACATTTCTTTACATTCCTAGCTTGCTAAGTATATTCAGTATACTAATACTGAACCATTGTTGAATTTCTGGAAGAAAACCTTTATCATGATGGATATTTTTTAAAAATCCTGTTGAATTCAGTTGTACAAATCCCAAACAAAATATTTGCTATTTGTTTTCATAAATGAAAAAGCCCTATAAGTATCTTTTTTAAAAAAAATTGTCACTGAATGGTTTTGGGATTAAGATTATACTGGCCTCAAAATGAGCTGGATAGCTTTCACTCTTTTTCTAAACTATGAGACAATTTGTAAAACAGGAATTAAGCATTTCTTGAAAATTTCAGAGAACTCACCCATAAAATCACTGGGGCCTGATATCTGGGGCATGAGCTATCTTTTGACTACTATTATAATCTCTTCATACTTGTTGGCCTAAAATTAGCTATCTTCTTCTTGATCAAACTTCGGCATTTTAAATATTTATAGAATTTTTTTCTTTTTTCTTTTTTTATTATTTAAGACCTTTATTAACAGGTGCTTGCAGTTTATTGACTTTTTTCAAAAAATCAAGTTTGTGAACTTTTATTACAAATTAAAAATGAAGTTCTTAAAAATCTCAACTTGACCAGATATGAAACAATTTAAAAACCTTTAAAGGCATAGAGAAAAACCAGGCTTTTTTAAAAAACCACATTTGTTATTACCAAAAAAGACATCTTTAGGTAAAAATAATAAAAACCCCATGCTGCATAGATAATGGAGATAGTTCTAGTTATCTGGTCAAGGGGCAAAAAGCAAGCACTTAAGGTCTTCAGTTCCAATCTTTTCTTCATTTCTTATTGCTGGAATTTCATATTCATTTCTTGTTGGATGACTAAACCGGACGATGGCAGAGATGGTAAGCCGGCATTTACTCAGCCCCGCCCTGCTCAGCCTCGGGAGCGGACGGATTCTCAGCTGGTGGATCGGCTGCTTTTGTCTCTTTGCCATCTTGTGGTTTAGGGTTTTCTGGGCGTCTGCGTTGGTAATTGAAGTTGCGGCGGTACCGACGTTGAGGCGGCTGCTGACCTTGGGTCTCATCTCCTTGATTCTCTTTATCCTCTTCATTGCCGTCCTCTCTGGGCTGTCTTTGGCGAGGAGGGCCCCTGCGGAATCATGGTCTGTAACCCCATACATGTTCTGTCTTACTGGTGGTCTACCTGGTTCTCCTGCACCCTGGTTTTCAGCGCCCTCCATCACTGCTCCCTGTACAGGAGGGTTGGAATCCTGTGGTCGACGCCCATGGGGTCTCCGCGTGTAGTAAGGTGGGGACCTTCGCCTGCGGTAGGGCCGGTGCTGTTGGGCCTGGCCTTCAGGAGCACCCTCCGGTCCCTCATTCTTTTCCCCACTGTCACTGTTCTGATAATTCTGCTGATAATTGCGTAGAGGACCCCTGCGACGTGGATAGCGTCTATAATGGTTACGGTCTGCTGCATATTTACTGCCTTGAACTGGAATTCCACCAGGGCCTGCGACATTTGCTGCCTCCGTGTCCTTTTCTCCTTTAACAACATCAAACCCCACAGTCTCTCCATCCCCTGCACTGCGAAGGTCCTTCCTGGGGTTATTCTTCTTTATGGCAGTCTGGTGCACAAATACATCTTCCTTGGTGTCATTCCTGTTGATGAAACCATATCCGTTTCTTACATTGAACCATTTTACTGTCCCTAAAACCTTCGTTGCGATGATCTTTTTGTCCCCAGCGGCAGGCGCCACCGATGTAAGGCCTCCCGGGCCACCGCTCCCTGCGCCGCTGCCCGTGGTGCCCGGCTTGGTGTGGGCCGCGCTGAGGGCGGGGGCCCCGGGCGGGCGGCTTCTGGGTGTCGGCGTCGCTGCTCATGGTTGCCGGGATGGTGACTGGGGCTGATGGTGACTAGGCCGGCGGCGGCGGTGGGGCTGCACAGGGCACTCTGGGGTACACTCTCTGCTCCCACTACCGATCGAACTCTCTTTTTCTTTTTTCTTTTTCAATTTTAGTTGTACAGAGTTATTCATAACGCTTTTTTCTTTTATAAATCATCACTTTTGTGTCTGTGGTTATTCCTTCCTTTTCTTTCTGTATTGTATTTATTCATATATTCTCTCTTTTATTCTTTTTTCAAATTTCTCAATATTTCAGTGACTTAGATAATTTACCCTTTTCAGTCATTTTTTGTTAAAAATAAACTTACTCAATTTTAAACGTAGGCCATGTGCTTTTTTGCTTTTTCTTAAAGGTGGGTTTGTACCACTAAGAGATGATGTTTATAGTTGTCTAGATGTAATAATTTTAAAAAATACCAATTCAATATATATAGTGGAAAATATGAAAAAACAACACAACAGGAAATGCCCCATAAAAAATGAATTCACCTTCTATTGATTATATGAATATCAAAAATAAATATTTTGATTTAAAAGTAGCTTCTATAAAATGTTGGCATAGTAGGCATCTTTTACTTCCGTAACATATAAATAAGATATTTGTATCTCAATTAAACAGTAATATTAGTATCTTAGCAAAAAATGTGATACACATGTGGAAAGGTAGGCATTGTCCTGGATTCAATTTTTTTAGTTTTATTTCCATTAAAATGTTTTCTACAACTTATAAAAACTACACACATAGGCCGGGTGTGGTGGCTCACACCTGTAATCCTAGCACTCTGGGAGGCCGAGGCGGGAGGATTGCTTGAGCTCAGGAGTTCAAGACCAGCTTGAGCAAGAGCGAGACTGTCTCTACTATAAATAGAAAGAAATTAGCCAAACAATTAAAAATAGAAAAAAAAATTAGCCGGGCACAGTGGCGCATGCCTGTAGTCCCAGCTAACTGGGGAGGCTGAGGCAGGAGGATGGCTTGAGTCCAGGAATGTGAGGTTGTTGTGAGCTAGACTGACGCCATGGCACTCTAGCCCTGGCAACAGAGTGAGACTCCGTCTCAAAAAAAAAAAAAAAAGCTACATGCATAAAAGTAAAAAGATGAGATAAACATCTTATACTTTTAAGAAAGTACTTAAAACTTAACATTCAGATATTCCCCATTCCTAGACTCTAGAACGATGCTTTAAAAGGTCCTCCTTAATGATGATGATTATGACACATATCTGAACCACATAATGAACAGCAGGGTTTCTGGTCTTCTGAGTAGGCAGTGATGTTCTCTCTTGTCGTTACAAAACAATCATGACTAAGTAGTATCAACAATATTGCTTCACTGTGGATTTACATAAGGCACCGTGCTCCAGTAAGGGCAGCTACAATCCCATTCCAAATTGCCATGCTATATATAGCCCGTGTGGAAAGAATGACCAGTCAGTTTCTGGAACCTGGCAGGTAAACATGGAGTAGGAGGAAACATTCCTGGTTCAAAAGAATCAAAATAAGTCACTGTCCAAAGAAAGCTGCAACAGGAAAATCCAGCAGCTACGGATATCATAAGCAGAGTCCAGAATCCTGATAGCCCAGTGTCAATGTCATCTTCACTCTTCAAATTCTCAGCATGCAACTCTTTAACGATCAGACAGGCGGCGGCGAGGAGGAAGGCCAGAAGGATGGCGAAGAGCAGCGAACAAAGACTAGAGAGGACCTGGACCGGCCACCAGCGAGCCTGGGCTGGGATGCCCATAGCCGCCAGGAAGATGCCATTGCACTTATTGGGCAGGACAGGCGACCCATCCCCGTCCGGAGGGAGTAGCGAGGTGCTTCAGGGCTCTGATGACGCCCCGGCCAGAACTCCGCACACAGATCGCGGGTCACTTGGTCGCATCCCTCCTCCTTGTCAGCTGTCCCCCTGAGCAAAGGTGAACTCCGAAGGCGGAGGGAAAGGAGCCAGGAGCCTCCTGCTCTCCACAAACGACCTGGCAGGCTCTCTTTTATTACTGATAACTCTTGCTGGAGGTCTGTATTTAAAAAAAAATCTTTTCATAGAACCAGCTTTTGTCTTTTAAAATAATTCCCACAGTTTTCATTGCTGTTCTCTGTTTCATAAGAGTTCTACCAGGGTATTTGCAATTGTTTTCATTAAGAGTTGAGCACGGAAGCTGAAGGTCAACTCCGGTTTCAATTTATCAATAATTGGTAACTATGTCTGTCACAATATAGTCTCATGAAAACCATAATTATTCTAGAAAGATGGTCAAATTGTTACCTTGCCCACAGTACATTTAGATAAGGGAACTGTTCACAGGAAAATATGAGGATAGATCCTAATACCAGAATGACAACAATATTGTTGATACTGAGTTTCCCCCAAAATAAGACCTACCCATAAAATAAGCCCTAGCAGGATTTCTAAGCATTTGCGCAATAGAAGCCCTACCCCGAAAATAAGCCCTAGTGATGGGCGTGGCTACGCAGCGCATCCGCACAACCCATGCATTATGCTGTGGAGAAGTAAAGAATACAAGCAGCCCTTCTCATCTGCCCCATCGTGACAGCTACTATCCCAGAGGTGACTGGAAAGGTGCGGGCAGCCCCACCAAGGTTGGCTCCCCCTGTCAGGTCCCAGCCATCCTGTGTGTGCTGCAAGCTGAGGCTTTGAGGGGAAAATAACACATCCCCTGAAAATAAGCCCTAGGGTGTCTTCTTGAGGAAAAATAAATATAAGACCTTGTCTTATTTTCAGGGAAACACGGTACATGCCAGGGCTTGCAGTATATTTGGCAAATGTACCTTCTTCTCTTTAGGAAGGGCTGTGAAATCCCCAGCCAAGAATTTGGTAGGACCAATCCAGAGACATGACTTTTTATGCTCATTGTTCCATCTAAGACCCCTGCTTTCACGTGCTTAGGTCTTCAATGAGTGATTTATAGTGTGGGCATTGCAACTCACTTATCTCTGCAAATGGGTCTGCCTTTGCCCCAGTTGAATATAGAGGATTTACAGACAGAAACCTTATCCCACTGTCACGATCCTCCCCCATTCCCCAGATAAGTGGGCAGATGAAAAGGCTGGTACAGAGCACTAAGGATGCTCTGAAGGAAATTACTGGAAAGATGAGCTGTAAGACATGCCAGGTTTCTCGCTGCTCAAAATGTCACACACTATTCAACTTTTACAGCCAGTCCTGCTGAATTATTGTGGGACCATCCATCAAGAATGGTTTCAGCTGTCTCCACACAGATAAATAAGAATGACATCTGAATGCCATTCTGTCTCCAAGTGTCTTTTCCTTATTTTACCCTATGAGTTAGTCTTGTGGGGTTAGGCCCAGGGTAGAGGCTGCTGCTACAATAATTAACACGAGGACCCTCAGTGCAGCTCGGTCGGATTGGCGTTGTCTAATTGATCAATGGCGAAATCTCCCTCCCAGGGTAGCTAGAGGAAGACAGACCAATAGAAATGTCTCCTTCAGAGTCGCTGGTGTTGATTTTTCAGACTCATGAGGATTCCTCAACGCTGTAAGGGAGGAAGCAATAACTCCTCAGCACTGCAACTACACCCAGTATTTCACTTGGGTAGTGCCCAAGAGTACTACTGTAAAACAGTTTGTCACAGGCCTGGTTTCCTGGGAAACAGACTCCGAGACAGAGATTTGCATGCGGAAAGTTTATTGCGGAGCGCTGTCAGGATCTATCTACACCTCAGGGGCACGAGGGATGCAGAAACAGGCAGAGAGAGACGTTGAACTGTGATGTGGTTGCACCCAAGGCTCAGTTGACCTCACGGGGAGCTCTGGTGCTGGGATGGTCCTTTAGAATTGTCCCCAATTGAGAGGAGGGAGCCAGGCCTTTGTACTCCCACATTGACCTGCCATTGTATATATGAGCTGCCCCTGGGACGGGGACGCGAATGAGGCAGGTATATTCAGCTGAAGGCGGTCCCCAGGGAGGGACTTAGCTGCGAGCTGTCAGCTGCCAACACTTCCAGCAGCAGGGGGAATGGGTGCTTCAGTTCTGATGTGGGACATTTGGGCAGTGTGCCACAGTGCACAGCATTATGCTCAGACCCACTTGCTTCCTAGAACAAACGTGGGCGGCAGCAGCTTCAGCACTCAGGTGGGCTTCGTTTCCTGGAAGAACTTACAAGAGCAAGGTTGGTGAGATAAACAACAGACCCAGCTACTACAACTGGTCTTGAAGGCTCAACTGATATTTGATGTCTCCTTTCTCTACTACCCATTCTAGATTCTCTTCGTCCTTGGAAAGCAACTGTTGGTGTGGGTGGCTTACCTGGTAACACGATGCAGATTCTCAACCCTGAGGGGTCTGAGCCCTGGTCACCGTGCCCTTTTCAGGTCAGGGTTGCCACACTTGTCTATTTCCTATCAAAACTGAGCAAGGAAGTATCAAGAGATGGCAAAGAATATCATCTGAATGTCAAATATAATCCTCCTATCTCCATTGTGTAACGGAGCCCTACCTCCTCGTGAAGATTAAAGTCAATTAAACCTACCAGGACAATGACTCTTGTTGCCTGCTTGACTCTTAGAGTGTGAAGCCTAAAATGACTGGGTAGAAGGGATAGTTGAAATTTTAATAGGACTTTTTCTGAGCCTCTGATGGAAGAGTTACCCCTTTGGGAGCCAGAACCTCTAAACCTGCAGATCTGAGAGTTGCTGGACAAGAAGCACAACTTCCCCAAGTGGGTTATGGAGAGTAATGGTACACAGGGCCACTCCTACTTTCACCCTTTCTCATTGGACTCTTATTGTTCACTGACCGGGGACGCAGCAGCATATAATGGTCATTAATTTAAGGTATATGTAGCATCCTGGAGGATGACAGAGTATCATTTCTAGCACCTCAGCTGTGCCTTCAACAAGCTGTTCCATTTCTGTATCAGGCCAGCAGCTTCTGGGGGGTTCAGTATGTGATAGGACCAATGGATGTCCTTTACTGTACCTCCTTTACTGCAAAGTGGGTCCCCTTGTTCCAATGCAGTGTTCTACAAGACCCCATGTTGATAGATCAAACATTCTGTAAGCCCTCAAATAGTGATGCTAAGACCCTGGAAGGAGGAAAGATAATTCCTTATCCTGTAGATGCATTGATTCCAGGCAAGATAAACTGCTGTGCATTACAGGGTAAAAGTGGTCCAATGTAATCAATTTGACACCCAGTGAATAGTTGGTTTCATTGAGGAGTGATGTTGTTATTGGGGTCTCAGCATTGGTCTCTGTTGTTGACAAGTTGGACATTCAGAGATGGCAGTAGTATGATCAACCTTGGTGAATGGGAGCCCATGCTGTTGAGCGTGGGCATAATCACCATCTCTCCTACCATAGCTACTCGTTCATGTGCCTGTTGTGCCAGTACTGGGGTAGCAGTACAGATTCATGACAGAGACTGGCTGACATCAACTTGTTGAGTCATTCTGTCTACTTGTTTTTCTGGTTCCTCTCCTGTAGTGCATGTGCTCTGGTGAGCATTAACATGTGCTACAAAGATTGTCACACTTTGTGTCTACCCCATATGTCCATACACATGCCTCTTCTCTTGACTTCCTTATCCTTAATCTTGTAATCTTTCTCCTTCCACGAACCAGTCATGGAATTCATCACTCCTACGAGTCCATATGTATTCCAACCAGGGACAACTTCCCTCTTCTCAGGAAGTGGATGAGTAGGTGCATTTCTCAAGGTCTACCCTATGGAAAGATTTCCCCCTTTTATTGAGGTGAAATTCACATAACACACAATTAAGTATTGTACAATTTGTTGGCATTAGTGTATTGAAAATGTTGCACAACCACTACCTCCCTCTAGTTTCAAAGCCTTTTTATCACCCCAGAAAAACACCCTACATCCATTATACAATCATCCCCCATTCCCCCACCCCCTGGTGACCACTAATCTACTTTCTGTCTCTATGTATTTCCTATTTTAGAGATATCATATAAAAGGCATCATACAACACGTGACCTTTTATGTCTGGCTTCTTTCACTTAGCATAATGTTTTTGAGGTTCATCCAAGTTGTAGCATGCATCATACTTTTGTTCCTTGTTATGGCCAAATAATATTCCATTGTGTGAATATACCATAATTTACTTGTTAATTCATCCATTGATGGGCATTTGGATTGCTTCCACCTTTTGGCTATTATGAATAATGCTATTGTAAACATTCACGTACAAGTTTCCATGTGGACATGTTTTCATTTCTCTTGAGAGCATGTACACAGGAGTGGCATTGCTAGGTCACATGGTAATTCTGTGTTTGACTTTTTGAAGAAGTGCCAAAATGTTTTTTACAGCACCAATACCATTTTACATTCCCACCAGCAATGTATTTTAAATATGAGTATCCTTATTTCTCCACATCCTTGTCAACATTTGTTACTTTTTAAAAAATTAAATCCATATTAATGATTGTGAAATGATATCTCATTGTGGTTTTGATTTGCATTTCCTTATTGATTAATAATGTCACACACATTGTCATGTGCTTTTTGTATATCTTTCTTTGGAGAAATGTGTGTTCAAATCTTTTGTCCATTTTTAAATTGGGTTGTTTGTCTTTTTGATTATGAGTTATAAGTGTTCTTTATATACTCTAGGTGTTAAACACTTATCAGATACATGATTTGCAAGTATTCTCTATTATCTTATAGGTTATCTTTTCACATTCTTGATAATGTCCTTTGATACACAAAAGTTTTTAATTTTGATGAGGTCTAACTTACCTATTTTTTTCTTTTGTTGCTCATGTTTTTGGTGTCAAATCTAAGAACCTATTCCCAAATCTGATGTCATGAAGATTTAACCCTAGGTTTTCTTCTAGTAGTTTTATAGTGTTAGCTGTTATATTTAGGTCATTGATCCATTTTGAGTCAATTTTCATATATAGAGTGAGGTAGGAGTCCAAATTGATTCTTTTGCATGTGTTTATCAACAAAGCACCATTTTTTGAAGAAACTATTTTTACTCATCAAATGGCCTTGATATCCTTTTTGAAAAATAAATTGGTTGTAGATGTTTGAGTTTATTTCTGGGTTCTCAATTCTTCTCATTTATCTTTATGTCTGTTCTTGTGCCAGTACCACACTGTTTTGATTATTGTAGCATTATAGTAAGTTTTAAAATTAGGAAGTGTGAGTCCACAAACTTTGTTTTACTTTTATAATGTTGTGGTTATTCAGAGCCCCTTGCAGTTCCATTTGAGCTTGAGAATCAGTTTTTTTCATTTCTGTCATTGGAGGTCATTGAAATTTTGATAGTTATTGCATTAAATCTATAGATCTTTTGGGGGAGTATTGCCATATTAATAAGACTTAAGTCTTTCAAACTATTAACATGGAATGTCTTTCCATTTATTTTGGTCTTCTTTAATTTATTTCAGCAATAGTTTTTAGTTTTCTTTACTTTTTATAACATGGGATAGACAGATTAGGATGAGTGCAAATGCAGACACAGTTTATAGATTTAGTGGAAAGATGATGAAGAAATTCCAGCCTCATGGGATCCATTTTTTTAATGAGATATGAGGCCAGGCTGTCCGTTCACAGTGGATGTGTGATGTCAGAAGAAGGGACAATAAACAGAAGAAAGGGACAGGGTGGGGGTGACCAACTATCCTGGTTTGCATGAGACCAAGAAATTTCCTATGACTTGGGACTTTCAGTGATAAAACCAGAATAGTCTCAGGCAAGATGGGAAAGGATGCTTATTCTAGAATCTGGGCAGGGTGGAGGAGGCATGAAATAGTCTTTGTATAGAGTAAGGGTAAAATTTACTAGAGAAGAAAGTAAGATTGCTAGTGTTGAATTGCCCAGTCTAAGTTGGTGACTATGAATTTATAGTGTTAACTGTATATTGAGTAAGACTTTGACTTTAGACCACAAATAGTGCCTCAGGTGGAAAGGCTCACAAAGTTTCTTGGTTCATGGTACACATTAATTTTTTCACTGTATCCCCTAAGCAATTGTCTGGTCTACTTGTCTCTCTGCTCCACTAGACTCTGTTAGGGACTATGACTGTCTTGTTCATTTAGCATGTATTAGAAGCAAAAATATAAATTGAATTGAATTGATTTGTAAATTGTAAGGATTAAGTTAAATAATGCATGTGAAGCTCCAAGTTCTCAAAGAACGATAACAAAAAATATCTATTGTTATTCATATTTGTATTGTGGGCATAGCTCCTGGCTTATACACATTTGGATTGCAATAAATACTTGGTTTTTTTTGTTTTTGTTTTTGTTTTTTGAGACAGAGTCTCACTTTGTTGCCCAGGCTAGAGTGAGTGCCGTGGCATCATCCTAGCTCACAACAACCTCAAACTCCTGGGCTCAAGTGACCCTCCTGCCTCAGCCTCCCAAGTAGCTGGGACTACAGGCATGCGCCACCACGCCCAGCTAATTTTTTCTATATATATTAATAGGCCAATTAATTTATTTCTATTTATAGTAGAGACGGGGTCTTGCTCTTGCTCAGGCTGGTTTCGAACTCCTGACCTTGAGCAATCCTCCCGCCTCAGCCTCCCAGAGTGCTAGGATTACAGGCGTGAGCCACCACGCCTGGCCAACACTTGTTGAATGAAAAGTTCAGGCTGGAAATAAGGTCCTGAAATATGTCTACCGGCAACGAATCCCTCAATTGTTGGAGATTTTACTTTTACTCCCCTAAATGCTGTCCTCTGAAACTCCAGCTTATGTTGTGCTCTTTAAAAAAATAAAAAGAAAGAAATAGAAAACAAAATCCAAGCAAGTAATTGTAAAATGCCATTACAGAATGGGGTTTTGAAAAATAAGGGTAGTGGGAAACCATAGAGATATTCTGAGATGAGTAGTAATACGTTAATAAGAAATTTGGGCCAGGCACAGTGGCTCATGCCTGTAATCCCAGCACTTTGGGAGGCTGAGACAGGAGGATCACTTGAGGCTAGGAGTTTAAGACTGTCTCTAAAAAATTAAAAAAATTAGCCCACCATGGTCGTGGCGTGCACCTGTAGTCCCAGCTATAGGAGGCTGAGGTAGGAGGATCGCTTGAAGCTTTGAGGTTGTGATGAGCTATGATGATGACACCACTGCACTCTAGCCTGGGCAAATCCTGTTCTATCAGAATGTCCTTCTGAGCTGTGGTTGTTCTAGCGTTCACTTGTAAAGGCACTGGGACACTAATCTGTTTTGTAGTTTTCAATGTATAAGTCCTTGGTTAAATTTATTTCTAGGTATTTTATTTTACTTGTAGCCATTGTAAATGGAATTGTTTTTTGAGTTTCCTTTTTGGATTGTCCAGTGCTGGTATATGGAACCACAATTGATTTTTTTTTAGATTCTCTGTGTTTGCTATTATAAGTTACACTTTCAGTTTTTTATCTGGTCCTTACTTTAATGAACATGCCTTTTTTAAACATCTCAAATTTATTCTCTTAAAGTGATGGAGATCAAAAGTCCAAAATGAGTTTTGTAGGGCTAAATTCAAAGGGTAAGCAGGACTACATTCCTTCTGGAGGCTTTAGGGAGGAATACATTTCCTTACCTTTTCCAGCTTCTAGAAGGTGACTCCAGTCCTCGACTTGTGGCCTTACCTCCATCTTCAAAACTCAGCAGTGTAGCATCTTCAAATCTTTCTCTGTCTCTGATTCTGTTTCTACTGTCATACTTCCTTTATCTCGGACCCTCCTGCCTCTTCTTTTTTGTATTGTGGTAAAATATACATAATATAAAATTTGCCATTTAAATAATTTTAAAGTGTATAGCTCAGGCATTGAGTACATTCACATTGTTGTGCAGTCATAACTGATTTTTGTATGTTGATTTTGTACCTGGAAACTTTGCTGAATTTGTTTATTACCACTAGTAGTTTTTTGTGTGTTCTATGGGATTTTCTATATATATTATCATCATCTGCAAACAGAAATAGTTTTACTTCTTTTTTTCTAATTTGAATGCCTTCTATTTCTTTTTCTTGCCATATTGCTTTAGCTAGGACTTCCAGTACAATGTTTGATAGCAGTGACAAAAGCAGCATCCTTGCCTTGTTCCTGATCTTATGGGAAAAGCTTTTAGTCTTTCACCTTTGAAGTATGAGATTAGCTGTAGGTGTTTCACAAATGACCTTTACCATGTTAAGGAAGTTCCCTTTTATAATTAGTTTGCTGAGTGTTTTTTTTTTATGAAAGAGTGTTGAGTTTTGTCAATTTTTTTGCAGCTATTAAAATGATCATTTTGGTTTTTTTCCTTTGTTCTTTTAATGTGATGTGTTATTCTATATTCTTGTGTAGAACCACCTTTGCATTCCAGGGAAAAATCCCACTTGGTCATGGTGTATAATCCTTTTATGTTCTGTTGAATTTGTTTTGCTAGTATTTTGCTGAGGATTTTTTTGTTTGTATTCATAGGGGATATTGATCAATAGTTTTCTTTTCTTGTGGTATCTTTGTCTGTCTTTGTTACCAGGTATTAACCTGGTTAAATGTTAGTAACCAGGTTAAAGTGTTCCCTCCTCTTCTATTTTTTGGAAGATTTTGGTTAGGACTGCTGTTAATTTTCCTTTAAATGTTTGGTAGAATTCACTACTGAAGACATCTGGTCCTAGACTTTTCTTTATTGGGAGGTTTTTGATTACTGATTCAATCTGTTTACTTGTTAAAGATCTGTTGCTATTTTATATTTTTTGTGAGTCAATTTTGGTAGTTTGTGTGTTCCTAGGAATTTGTCCATTTTTTCTAGATTGCTTAATTTGTTGGTGTACACTTGTTCATAATATTCCATAATCCTTTTAATTTCTGTAAAGCAGTTTTAAATTTTCTGATTTTAGTTATTTGTGTCTTCTCTTTTTTTCTTAGTCTAGCTAAAGTTTTGTAAATTTTACTGATGTTTTCAAAGAACCAACTTTTGGTTTTGTTGATTCTTTTGATTGTTATCCTACTCTCTGTTTCATTTCTCTTTGCCGCTATCCATTTTTAGTTCATATCAATATTCTGAGCTTTCCCATTCATGAACCAAGCTTGGCTTTTTTCCTCTTCCATTAGCTGGTCACAAGGAACATCCCATGAAGCCATAGGTGTGAGTTGAGGCAGAAGCACAGGTAGAACAGTGGTAGAAGGTATAGGGTCTGGGTCACTTGCTTACACAGCTTGCTTGTGCTCTCTGGCTCTGCTTGGAACTGATTCAGATATACCACGTTCATCTTTTGAAGGACTGCTTTTTGGCCTTCTCAAACGTATGACTTGGTGGGTGTGACAGAACTGGGCTCAGGATGGTCAGGTCTGGCTGCGTGATTACTTGGTGCCACTTGGTCAGGCACTTGTATCTACGAGGCACCCACCTTGCTTTGAAAGTTAAGTGTCACAACCTGCCATCTATCATTTTGGGATTCCATTATTCTCATTGCTAGCAATGAGCTCCATTCTATAACAGCATATCCACCTATCATCCTTGGCCTCTGGAGGATGATCATTGAGTTTGTCAGTGATGCTGGCTCCCTGTTACGTGTGAATTTCTTATTGCTTTGGTAAAGAGTATCCTTGGAGGCTGGGCGCGGTGGCTCATGCCTGTAATCCTAGCACTCTGGGAAGCCGAGGTGGGCGGATTGCTCGAGGTCAGGAGTTCGAAACCAGCCTGAGCAAGAGCGAGACCCCCGTCTCTACTATAAATAGAAATAAATTAATTGGCTAACTAAAAATATATAGAAAAAATTAGCCAGGCATGGTGGCGCATGCCTGTAGTCCCAGCCACTCGGGAGGCTGAGGCAGCAGGATCGCTTGAGCCCAGGAGTTTGAGGTTGCTGTGAGCTAGGCTGACACCACGGCACTCACTCTAGCCTGAGCAACAAAGTGAGACTCTGTCTCAAAAAAAAAAAAAAAAGAGTATCCTTGGGGTCCTCCTGTGAAACATAGCCATCTGGTGGTCTTTCTAGCTTTATATAGCTCGTGATTAGTTGCTTGGGCTGCCATAACAAAAGACCACAGGCTGGGGGGCTAAAACAACAGAAATTTATTTTCTTACAGTTCTAGAGGCTACAAGTCCAAGATCAAGGTGTCCTCAGAGTTGGTTTCTGGTGAGGCCTCTCTTCCTGGCTTACAGAGGGCCGCCTCTCACAGTGTCTTCCATGGCCTTTCCTCTATGTGCACTTGGAGAGAGGGAGAACTCTCTGGTGTCTCTTCTTTTTCTTACAAGGACACCAGTCCTATAGCATCAGGGCCCCACCCTTATGACCTCATTTAACCTTCATTACCTCCCTAAAGGCCCTATCTCCAAATACAATCACATTGGGGATTAGGGTTGCAACATATGAATTTCAGGGAGACACAATTCAGTCCGCAACAACCGCCTTCACATGCCTATTTTTCTGTGCTTTTTGGTCTTTCTTCCACAGCCTGCCATGGCAATTTTAGCATTTCTACCTCACTTAATAGTGCCCGTTGATTTCTCCAAGCTTCCAATAATGTGTGTAACACTATCTCCCAAGGGTTCTGCCAAGGTTTTTAATCTTGTATCGTAGAAGAGTAGGCACACATCGATAAACTCTCCCTTAGCCAACTTCATGGTTTACCCCCTGAATTAGTTTACTGGGGCTGCTATAACAAAGTACCACAAACTGAGTGGCTTAAAAGAACATAAATTTATTGTCCCATGGCTCTGGATGCTAAATGTCTGAGGTCAAGGTGTCGGGCAGGGCCATGCTCCCTCTGAGACTCTGGATAGAATCCTTCTTTGCTTCTAGCTTTGGGTGGTGCTGACAATCCTTGGTCTTCCTCAGCTTGCAGCTGCATCTATTCAATCTATGCCTCTGTCTTCACATGGCCTTCTCCCTGTGTGTCTTCTTCACATCATCTTCCCTTTGTGTGTGCCTGTGTCCAAATTTCCCCTTTTTAAAGGACACTGATCATTTTGTCCTCATTTTAATTTGGTTAAATCTGCAAAGACCATATGTCAAAATAAGGTCACATTCTGAGGTACTAGGGGTTTGGACTTGAACATATCTCTTTTGGGAGACATAATTCAGCTCATAACACCTCCCTTGATACAAAATCCTCAGAATCTCATCCATATTCCCCATCCATACTCTCTAGGCTTTTGCCATTATATGTTTGTTAGCTCCTGCATTCTTTGGAAATATAGCTCCTCTTCTCTCTTAGCAGGACCGCCACTTCAGTGGCTGGGTTACATTATGACTCAACCCTAGTTATTGAACTAGCAGCCAGGAAGGAAGGTTGGGGTAGTTCCTGGTAGTGGGTAGATACATGTCATCTTGCAAGGTAGAGGCCTCTGCATCATGTACAAGCAAAGGGGGAACATTAGCCTTAAGTATAATCACTCCAGCTCCATTTTTGGTTACTGTTTGCATGGGATATATTTTTCCATCCATTTACTTTCAATCTATTTGTGTCTTTAGATCTTAACTAAATCTCTTATAGATAGCATATAGTTTGGATCATGTATTTTAATCATTCTACTAATCTCTGACTTTTAATTGAAGAGTTGAATTTGTTTCCATTTAATGTAATTACTAATAATAAAGGACTTACTTTTGCCATTTTGTTATTCGTTTCCTATGTCTTACCTTTGTGTGTGTGTGTTTCTCAATTCTTCCATTATTGCCTTCTTTCATCTCAGGTGGATATTTTCTAGTGTATCACTTTGATTTCCTTTGAATTTCTTTTACTATATATATATTTTGAGTTATTTTCTTAGTGGTTGTCCTGGTGATTGCAATTAACATCTAAAACTTATAACAATCTAGTTTGGGTCAATGCCAACTTAATTTTAGTAGTATACAAAATCTTTTGTCCTATATAGTGCTGTCCCCCACCCCCATGTTATTATTGTCACAAATTACATCTTTATACACTATGTGCCTGTTATCATATATTTATAATTATTGTCCCATGTAGATGTCTTTTAAATAAGATAGGAAAAAAGGAGCTAAACTAAAAATACATTAATATTGACTTTTATATTTATCTATGTAGTTACCTTTTCTGGTCTTCTTTATTTCTTTGTGTGGATTCAAGTTATTGTCTAGTGTTGTTTCATTTCATCCTGAAGTGCTCCCTTTAGCATTTCTTGTAGGGCAGGTCTACTAATGAACTCCCTCAGCTTTTGTTTATCTGGGAATGTCTTAATTTCTCCTTCATTAAAAAAATCAATTATTTAAATTAGTTCTTTTAAAAAAGAATTTATTTTTCCTCTGTTCCATTAGCTTAGTGGTCAGCTAATAATTGGAGAGAGATTTTTCTTACATTCCAAGAACCAAAAAATTCTCTCAGTCTTTGCAGATGAGCTCTGTGTTTGTGCACTGGGACATGCCTTCAACACTCAGCCAGGCAGTTTAAAACTCTGCCTTAGCCTTCATTTCCTGCTTGTGTAAAGCCTCAAGGTCAGTCTGAGATGAAAGCTTAGGGCCTTCTCGGGTCTTTCCTGAGCAGGCAAACAATTCTGGGCATGCATGTGGCCTTTTAGATTCCCAGAAATATGTCAGAACTTTTCAAAGCTCTTATTCCCAAAGCACCTCATTACCTAGCTTTCCCTCTAAGATTTTTGGTTAGTCAATTGTTTGCCCTGACTATTATCCATTGCCCACACAGCAGTGACTAACATAATTGCCTATAAATGTTTTCAACAAGCACTCTCCAGGTAGCCATGCCAGCACTAGAAGAGTTCTGAGTTAGGCACATAAAGGCAAGCCCTTTGAGCTAATCCTGCAGGAAGCCACCAGACATCTCAAAACAAACAACCACAATTGTTTGTGAATGAGGTCCACTCTTATCCCTCAGGTACTGGTACTGGTACTACCGTGTTTACCTGAAAATAAGACCTACCCATAAAATAAGCCCTAGCAGGATTTCTAAGCATTTGCACAATAGAAGCCCTACCCCAGAAATAAGCCCTAGTGATGGGCGTGGCTACACAGCGCATCTGCACAACCCATGCATTATGCTGTGGAGAAGTAAAGAATACAAGCAGCCCTTCTCATCTGCCCCATGAGAGCTCTATTGCTCAACATGAGAGATTGGGGCCAATGGTTCTAAAGGAAATAGAGTTGCAGGAAATTCAGGATGGAATTCGGGGTTTGGAGAGTTATGATGATGTTCCATAAGAAGATGACTTAACTATATTTGAATAAATGTAGATTGTTGTACCGTACTTAAAAAAAATAACACATCCCCTGAAAATAAGCCCTAGGGTGTCTTCTTGAGGAAAACTAAATATAAGATCCTGTTTTATTTTCGGGGAAACATGGTAGAAATGTGAGCTATTATTGTCAAGGCCACTGCCAAGCTGGAGAGTGGATAATGGGATCAGAGTAAGTTAAAATGCAACAAAGCTCGCCTCACTGTTCTTACTAAGATTCAATCTATTTTTCTTGATTAAGTATTCCCCTGGTTGCTACAACCTTTGGGTTAATTTCCAGAGTTCTGAAAAAGTGGATTTTGACAGTTTTTGCCAGCGTTTTCATTGCTTTTATGGAGGTATGGACTTTTGGCGTTTCTTACTCCACCATTTCCACTAGGCACTAGCCTTTAACAGAGAGGAGTAGGCCACTCCTGCAGACCCAGAAGGTTTGGGGATATATGGTGAGTTAAGATTTTTTTGATTGCATTGATGCAAATGTCCATGTTCCATATCTCAGGGTCCCACTCCTTCCCAATCAGGTCCCTGATGTTTGTACAGCAGACTTGCTGGAGTTGAGAATTTAACTTTCTCTGGAGCTCTGCAGCTCTTATTATGAAGTCCTGGGCCTGACTCTTAGCTTTTTCTGTCCACTGATAAGAGTCTCTTTTAATGCAGCTGGGATGGGATACTAGTGGAAAGAAATTCACTGATCTGGTACAATGTCTCAGGTATTTAAGAAGGTATAGGGGAAATGGGGAAGTAATAATTATAAAGACTAAGGAAAATTTAAAATATATAATACGAAGAGAATAGATTTCAAATGTCTCATCATAAAAATGATAGGTAAGTGAGATAATAAATATGTTAATTAGCTTGATTTAATCACGCCACATTGTATACACATATCAAAACATCACGTTGTACCCCATGAATATATACTACTATGATTTGTCAATCAAAAATAATGTTAATAATAAATTTTTTAAAAAGAGATACATTAGCAAAAGACTATGGAATTGGAGGGATGTTTCTGGAAGCAATTGATGCATTGGAGAAAAACAATGAAAAGTTGAGGGTGATTAATCACCAATTAAATCCTAAGGGTAAAGGCCATAGAACCTCCTTAATAATACTAATAAATTAAATAATACTAAAAACTGCTAAATTGATCCAAATGAAGGTACAAAAGGAGAGAAAAAAAGAAATATAGAACTTTCAGGACAAATAGAAAGTATTCAGCAAGAGGATAAACTTAAAATTAAATATAACATTAATTACATTACGTGTAAAGTAACAGGTTATATATATATTCAAGTAAAACACCAAAAGAAAGGTGATGTGACTACATTCTCTGGCAAAATGAGCTTTATGGACAAAAGTATTACTACAGATAAAGAAGAAAACTTCATCATGATAAAACAATGTTTGATTCATCAAGAAGACATACCAGTTCTAAATGAGTATGCTTCTAATAAGAAGTCTCCAAAGTAAAGCAAAAATGTAATTACAAAGGGAAAGCCCAATCCTTGATAATATATAGATTATAATATACTTCTCTCAGTAACTAATGGTACAAACAGACAAAAATATCAGTAAAGATATAGAACATTTGCACAACTCAATTAACAAACATGACCTAATAAACATATAAAGAACAATGTACCCAACACCTGTGGAAAATAGTGTTTTTATCCACTCTAATGAAGTAGTTATAAAAACTTAACTGTAGATTGGGCCATAAAGCAAGTTTCCACACATTTCAAAAAATGATGACTGACCCAATGCTAATAAGCTAGAAATCAATAATAAACAGATAACACAAATGTCCCCATGCATTCAGATTAAGAAATACACTATTTTATTTTATTTTTTTGAGACAGAGTCTCGCTTTGTTGCCCAGGCTAGAGTGAGTGCCGTGGCATCAGCCTAGCTTACATCAACCTCAAACTCCTGGGCTCAAGCAATCCTTCTGCCTCAGCCTCCCGAGTAGCTGGGACTACAGGCATGTGCCACCATGCCCGGCTAATTTTTTCTATATATATTAGTTGGCCAATTATTTCTTTCTATTTTATAGTAGAGACGGGGTCTTCCTCTTGCTCAGGCTGGTTTTGAACTCCTGACCTCGAGTAATCCGCCCTCCTCGGCCTCCCAGAGTGCTAGGATTACAGGCGTGAGCCACCACGCCTGGCCAAGAAATACACTTTTAAATGACCAACTAAGGTCAAATAAGATATCACATTGCAAATAAGACAATATTTTAAACTGAGTGACAATGAAAATGCTATGTACTAAAACTTGTGAGACATAGGTAAAATGGGTCTTTTTTAAAGAAATTTATACCCTTAAATGAATATATTAGAAAAGGAGAAAACCTGAAAATCAATGAGCTAATCATCCATATCAAGAAGCTAGAAAAAGAGGAAATTGAAATCAAAGAAAGTAGAAGAAATGAAATACCAAAGAGCAGAAATCAATGAAATAAAAAATAAAAATACAACAGAGCATTTCAATGAAACCAAAAGTTAATTTTCTAAAAAGAAAGATGAAATTGATAAATCGTTATCAAGACTGATATAGAAAAAATGAGAGCAGATTCAAATTGTCAGTGTCAATAATGAAAAAGATATCATTATAGATCTTGCAGACAACAAAGATAATAAAATGATTTTCAATTTTATGGCAATAAAATTTAAAATTTGGATGAAATAAACAAATTTCTAGAAAAACAAAACATCAAAAAGATGCAAGAAGAAATAGAAAATCTGAATAATTCTATAACTGTTCAATAAATTGAATCTTTTAAAACTACTCCACATCCACTTCGTCACTCCATCTCCTACACAAACTCTAGATGACTTGACCCAAGAACTCTACCAAACATTTAGAGAAGAAATAATACTGATATTATAAAACTCTTCCAGGTAGTAGAAAATGAGGGACCATGCCTGTACTCCTCTGGGAAAGTCCACTTTACCTAGATAAGGAAACACAACAAGAATATTATGAATAAGAAAAATTACAGGAGTGTCTTTCTCAAGAACATAGATACCAACTATCCTAACAAAATATTAGCACACTAAACATAGCAATAAAACATAGGGGAAAAATAAAAGAACAATATACCTTTATCATATAAGATTTATTCCAGAAATGTAGTTATTTTGATAGTAGAAAATCAACTAGTAGGATATGCCACATTAACAGAAAAGAGAAGGAAAATCATACTATCCACTTTATGAATGCAGAAAAAAATGTTTTATAAAATGTAACATTCATTTATTGATAAGAACTCTTGGCAAACTTCACCATTCTGATCAAAGTATCCACAAAAAAACATAACAAAAATTATGCTTAGTGGTGATATGTAGAATGTTTTTCTTTGGGATCAAGATAAAGATAAGGATCACTACAGTGGTTCTAGTTACTTCTGCAAGGAGAGAGAAAAGAAAATAAATAAAACGTATAAGAAGTAGACATGAAGAAATTATTTGTAGATAATGTTACTGGGTGCATAGAATAGAACAACAAACACAAACTGAAATTTGATGTCATTTACAATAGCATCAAAAAATATCCAGTACTCAGGAATAAATTTGTGTAAAAAGAGCACAAGCTGTCCTGCAGAAAACTATTAAACACTACTGAGAGAAATTTTTAAAAACTAGATGAGAAATATACCATATTCCAGAATTGGAAAGTATTATTCAATACTATAGAGATATAAATACTCCCCAAATTGATCTTCAGATCTGACGCAATCATAATCAAAAGCCCAACTAGTATTTTTGTTTGTCTGTTTGTGTTTGTGGAACTTGACAAATTGATACTAAAAGTTTACAGAAATTCGAAAGGCCAAGAAGAGCTGTGACATGCTTGAAGAATGGGGTAGAAGGACTTGCTTTACTGTGTATCAAGACTTTTTGTAAATTGACAATAACTAAGACAGTATGCAATGGGTAAAAGATAGAAAATAAACCAATATAACATAATTGAGGATCCAGAAACAAATCTTTGCACATATGGAAATTTGATTTATGAGAAAGGCAAACTTGCCGGGCAGTGGAGAAAGGATGATCTTTTCAATAAATCGTGTAGAGAAAAATGGATACCTATATTTACAAAAATTAAACTTGATCTCTACCTCACAACATATGCGACAATCAATTCCAGACAGATTAAATACCTGAATGTAAAAGGCTAAACAATAAAGCTTTAGATGATAACATATGAGGATGTCTTCATAACCTTGGGGTAGGGGCAGATTTTTTTAAACAGTATGCAAAAGCACTAATAATAAAAGAAAATGGTTGATAAATTTGACCACATTAAAACTAAGATTTTTCTCTTCATTAAAAAAATGCCATTACAATAGTAAAAAGTCAAGCTATAGTGTGGGGGAGGATATTTGCAATTCATATTAATATATCTGACAAAGATATATTGAAGATATATAAAGAACTCCTACAAATGCATAAGCAAAAGACAGAAAAGCATAGTAGAAAAGTGAGCAAGAGGTTTGAACAAGCATTTTAAAAGAGAGTGCAAATAAATGGACAAAAGGTGCTCAATCTTATTAGTAATCAAGGAAATGGAAATTAAAACCACAAAGAGATACCATTATACACCCACCAGAATAGCTAAAATTTAAAAGTGACAATACTAAGTCATCTTGGCAAGGATATGGAACAATAAGAACTTTCATGCACTGCTAATGGGAGTGTAAAATATCTTAATAACATTTTCAAAAGTAATTTAGCATTATCTACCAAAGGTGAGGATATGCATAACACTATGAACCAGAAATTATTCCACTCCAAGATTTATACCCATCAGAAATGCATGTATGTAGGGGCGGGGAGCGGTGGCTCACGCCTGTAATCCTAGCTCTCTGGGAGGCCGAGGTGGGAAGATTGCTTGAGGTCAGGAGTTCAAAACCAGCCTGAGCAAGAGCGAGACCCCATCTCTACTAAAAATAGAAAGAAATTAATTGGCCAACTAAAAATATATGGAAAAAATTATCCGGGCATAGTGGCGCATGCCTGTAGTCCCAGCTACTTGGGAGGCTGAGGCAGAAGGATTGCTTGAGCCCAGGAGTTTGAGGTTGCTGTGAGCTAGGCTGATGCCATGGCACTCACTCTAGCCTGGGCAACAAAGCGAGACTCTGTCTCAAAAAAAGAAAAGAAAAGAAATGCATGTAGATGCATAGGAATACTCATAGCAGCAAATATTCATCAACAATGGAATGGACAAGTACATTTTAATATACTCATTCAATGGAACACTACAGCAATGAAAATGAATAAACTGTAGCTTACATTCAACAACATGGTTGAAGCTCAGAAACATGATGTTGAGCAAATGAAATCAGACACACAAAAAAGTTTATATAAAATATAAAAACGGGCAAAACTGAACTAGTGTGTTTGGAAATGCCTACATAGGCTGTAAAAATAAAAGAAAATGCAAGGAAATTATTATCAAGAAGTCATGCTTTTACAGTATACGATTCAATTCCGTTAAGTACATTCACAATGTGGTGTAACAATCACCACTATCTGCTTCCAAAACTTTTTTTTATCACCCTAAACAGAAACTCTGCACACATAAGCATTAACTCCTCATTCTCCTTTCTCTCCAGCCCCTGGTAACCTCTATTGTGCTTTCTGTCTCTATGAATTTGCCTATTCTAGTTATTTTATATAAGTGGAATCATATGATATTTGTCCTTTCATGTCTTGCCTCTTTCCCCTTGCATAGTATTTTTAAGATTCATCCATGCTATAGCATGTATCAGAAGTTCATTCCTTTGTGTAACTGAATAATATTCTACGATAGGAATACTGTATACAGTCAGGCCTCCATATCTGCGGTCTCTGCATCTGCAGATTCAACCAACTTCAGATCAAATATATTTTTAAAAACCAATTAAAAAACCAGTATGACAAAAACTAATACAAATTAAAAATAGACAATAACAAGTATTGACATAGCATTTACATTGTATTAGGTACATTGTAAGTAATCTAGAGATAATTTAAAATATATGGAAGGATGTCTGTAGGTTATATGCAAATACTATGCTTTTTTATATCAGGGACTTGAGCATCCTAGAATTTTGGTATCTGTAGGGGTCCTAGAACCAATCCCCCATGGATACTGAAGAACAACTGTATCATGTTTTGTCCATCCATTCATTTGTTAACGGACACTTGGGTTGTTTCCACCTTTTGGTGATTGTGAAAAACACTTCTACAAACATTGGCAATATTGACATACTCTACTTGAGTCCTTGTTTTTCATTCTTTTGAGTACATACTCAGGAGTGAAATTGTTGGGTAATATGAGTATATTAATTTTTTTAGCATTTTCTACATGTTTTATGCTTCATAATGAAAAAGGAGGGAAGAGAAAAGGCAATTCTTTTGAAGATTTTGCTTTTTTTCCCCAGAGATGAGACAGAGTGTCACTGTGTTGCCTAGGCTGGAGTGCAGTGGCTGAATCATAGCTCACTATAACCTTGAACTCCTGGGCTCAAGCCTCTCCAGTAGCTAGAACCACAGGTGTGCTCCACTGTGCCTGAAAAAATTTTTTGTAGAGATGAGATCTCACTATGTTGCCCAGGGTGGTCTCCAACTCATGGCCTCAAGTGATCTTCCTACCTTGGCCTCCCAAAGTGCTGGTATTACAGTCTGACCTAAATATTTTGTTTCTATGGGAAGCAGAGAAATGGAGCTGCAAAGAAGTGGGCTCAAGGGAAAGTTTTTTAAGATGAGAGAAATCAGAAATGTCTGTGCTATACTTTGGATATTTGACTCTCCAAACCTCATGTTGAAATCTGATCCCCAACATTGGCAGTAGGCCTGATGGGAGGTGGTTGGGTCTCAGGGCCAGATCCACCAATCAGCTCCTTGCAGTTATGAGTGAGTTCTCACTCTATTAGTTCCCATGAGAGCTGGTTGTTAAAAAGAACCTGGCACCTCCCTTCCCTCTCTCTCTCTCTCTCTCTCTCTCTCTCTCTTGCTTCCTCTCTCGCCATGTGATCTCTACACACACGGGCTCCCCTTCACTTTCTGCCATGAATGGAAACAGCTGCAAACCTCACGAGGAGATGCTGGCACCATGCATCTTGTACAGCCTGCAGAACTGTGAGCTAAATAAACCTCTTTTCTTTATTATTAATAATAATCCAGCTTCAGGTATTCCTTTATAGCAACACAAATAGACTAAGACTATTTGTATGCCAATGAGGTGATGTAGTGAGGGAATGATTAACAATATAGGAGGGAGGAGAGAATTGTTGGAGCAGTCCTTGCATGGATGTTGGCTTGAGCTAGGAGCAGGGGACAGTTCATCCCAAGTGGCAAGTGGGAGGGCAGGTCGGTGGGTAGATGCAGTGGTGGAGGCTGCCGAAATCTTCTTCTAATAGCTTCATTTTGTTGGGTGAGCCAGGAGGCAAGACCATTGGCTTCAAGGGAGGAGGAGGAGGTATTGGATGTGCACAGCATGGAGGAGGTGGAAAGTTGTCACCTCGGAGAGAAGGATGGGGAATGGACTGAGGAAATATAGGATGATGGCTGGGCAGCATTTAGGGTGCAAATGAAGGTCATGGTCATTAATTTAAAGTGGGCCCAGTCAGCATGCTTGGGGGATTTTCTCCACGTGAGTATAGGCCAGAGTAGGTGGAGGCCTGTGGGTGACCAAGTTGCAGTTTTGCCTGGTGAGAGAGAGGTAAGGGAGCTGAGGGTGTCTGCCGAGGAGTGATAGGAATGCATTTTGGCTGCGTAAGGAGGGGATAGAGGCCATCAAGTGGAGGAGAGACAGTGAGGAGACATGGGAAGTCCTGGTGTCATGGGAGAATTGAGATCTGGGATGTCAGGAGGCCACAGTCAGGAAGAGAACGAGGGACACTGGGTTGAAGGCGAAGCTGTAGCTGTCTGGTACAAAGTCTAAGGCTTGGCTGCAGAAGTGTGTGGCTGAGGAGAGTGGGGACAAGCTCAGCGGAAGGGAGGAAGTCAAGGAATGGAGAGGCTGGGCTGGTGGAAGATTCATTTCCCCGTGGCTAGACCTGGCTCCCTCTTGGATTAATTCCCGCTTTGCCAGACATCCTCAGTGCCATCAACGTCCTCAGCGCCATCAACGAAGGTCAGGTAAAAGTCCTGAGTACTTTGCCCTCCCCGAGCAGAGGTCAAAAGATGGCTGTGGGCCTGGGACAAAGATCACATGCCCCCAAACCTTCTGCCCCACCCCTTTCATCAGGGATCAAGAGAGGCCATTAAGTGTCAAATATTTATTGAGCAAGCCCTATAAGCCAGGTGACGAAGCCCATTTACTTACTGTGTGCATGGTGCTGAGTTCCTCTCATTCATTATCTTGTTAAGCCCTTTCAATAACTCTATGAGGAAAGTACTATCAATTGGCCCCTTTTACAGATGAGAAAATGGAGGCTCAGAAGATTTAAACCCTTGTTTACCAATTCCAGATTCTGAACTCTTAAACCCTGGCAGGTGATCTAGAGATAAACTGGATCAGGCCCTGACCTCAGTTGTATAAACAAAAAATTGAACTCTACTTCACACATTTATTCTTTTGCTCTGGTCCTCCCAAGCCTCCTCCTACTTCCTGTCCATCCAGACCCCACCCTCTCTCTGTCACCCCAGCTAAGGTAACCAAATGGCCAGTTTGCCACGGGACTGAGGGGTTTCCTGTCATGAGAGACTTTCAGTGCTAACACTGGGACAGTCTCAGGCAAACAGAGGCAATGTGATCTCTCTAGCTGCAACTCACCCACAGACTGCTCCTCCTGGTTTGTTGGTTTGTTTGTTTGTTTCCCCAGTTCCTTCACTGTTTTTGCTCATTTCATGCACGGCATTTGTTTGACCTCCACTACCTCCTTGGGGGTCATGAATACTTCCTAGGCACCTTCTGGGAGCCCAGCACTCTGGTTGGAGGAGACTAGAGGTTGCAGTGAGGGTTTGGAAAGGGCATTTCTTGAGCAGGGCCTAGTACTCAGTGTGCTCATAGTCAACCTAAACATCACCCCCAGCCAGACACGTCATTGACATCAACAGCTGGGATATGCCCAGCTCATCTGACACCTGGGAAGAAAGAAAAGGGCAATCCCTCAGGCAGGTACCCCTTCAATTCATTCATTCATTCAATACTTATTGAGCACCTACTATGCTCCAGATTCTGTTCCAGGCAGCAGTGAACAAGCCAGGTGGAATCCTTGCCATCATGGGGCTTATGTTCCTGGTCCCCCTGTCTGTGTCTTTGGTAAAACATCTCAAGGCAGGCATGGGATCTGTTATATAGATGTTCAATATATGTTAATGAAATGCCTGTTTGAATGAATGCATGAATGGATAAATGAGTTACGGTAATGCTTTAAGTTCCAGCCTGAGAGGTCCACTAAAGTCTTCTCATTGTAGAACGTGAGTATCACTAGGAAGGACAGTAGCCAACTGTGCTTAGTGTGAAATTGATGGCTGATGGAAGAGTACGAGTCTTTGGGGGGCTTGGGTGGAATGTCAAAGCAAAGGGGACTTCAGGGGAGCCAGGCCTGCATGTGGCCTTGAATAATCAGGGGCAGCAGAAGGCATTGAGCAGTTTGGGGAAGAGACTCTGGATGAAGGTGACCACAAACTAACAGCACCCACGGCCACCATCCCCTGCACTGTTTCGCAGGCCCCGGTGTGGGGAGCGGGCGGTGCTGGGAGGAAGGCGCTGGCAGGGAAAAGAGCTCAGGATTTTCCTCAGAACCAGTCCTGATGCCTACACTGACCTGCACCTGGGAAAGCACAGGGCTGTGTAGCAGACTAAGTGGTTTCACACCCAGCCCCAGCATTGATTGTGTTACACAGCTGCTCTGTGCCTCGCTTTCCCCATTTCTTAAATGAGGGTAAAGATGCTGCCCTCAGGGTTGTTCTAAGGATCATCTAGGCTAAGTGGTGGTGAAGAAAAAAATGTCCTATCTAAAAAAGTTGATCTCATGGAAGTAGCGAGTATAATGGTGTTTATCAGAGGCTGAGGGTAGGGAGAGGGTGTCAGAGAATACACACAGTCAGATGGGAGGAGTAAATCCCAAGAGATCTATTGTATAGCAAAGTGACTATAGTGAATGACAACATAGAGCTACTCTTCGTGCATTTTTTTTTTTTTTTGGAGACACACCCTTGCTCTGTCACCCAGGCTAGCGTGCTGTGGTGTCAGCCTAGCTCACAGCAACCTCAAACTCCTGGGCTCAAGCAATCTTCCTGCCTCAGCCTTCCGAGTAGCTGGGACTACAAGCATGCACCACCATGCCCAGCTCATTTTTAGTTGTCCAGCTAATTTCTTTCTATTTTTAGTAGAGACAGAGTCTCGCTCTTGCTCAGGCTGGTCTCGAACTCCTGACCTGGAGCGATCCTCCCACCTCAGCCTCCCAGAGTGCTAGGATTACAGGTGTGAGCCATCACACCTGGCGGTGCATTTTTAACTTATGATAATTTCAATTTATGATGTGTTCATTGGGACATAACCCCAGCATAAAGCAAGGAGCATCCTTAATTTGCGTCGCTTTTGCATCACCCAAAAGTCAAAAAACTGTAAGTGGAACCAACATGGGGACCGGATGTATTGTATTTTTGAAAAATGTAATGAGAGTGGATGTTTGGTTTTATCTCTCTATCTCGCCTTCATTTCTGAGTGAATGTTTGCTGCTATCACCACAAAATAACCATGAGGCCATGCATGTGTTAATTGACTAGATTTTACCATTCCACACTGTATGTATACTTCAAAACGTCATGTTGTACATGATAAAATGTTATCTGTTAATTAAAAAATATAAAATACCGTATTAAAAATATTCAGTGACACTTGCTAAAGCACGCTAAGCCAGACTTCATTCAGGACCATAGTGATAGGTGTAGGGACCACGGTGATGGGATTTTGCAGTCGGGGGGGGGGGGGGAGGAGGGGGGAGGGGAGATTGGGCTCCACTTGGAATACAGTGTGGACAAGTGAGAATTTATAGCCAAGAAGCAGGGTTTGGTGCAGGGTTGTTGGCTAGGAAATGACTAAGAGGAGACATCAGGGCTAGGGAGGTTAGCCAGAACGGCTGAATGAACCTAACAGCACTCTTGCTGCAGTCAGGCCGGGGTGACCAAGATGTCACCAAGGGATGTTGGAAGATGAGGAACCTGATCAGACATCCAGGGTGGGGGGCTATTACTGCATTTTACAAAGACCTGCACAGATGGGCCTCGGAGAAGGTTCAGGAGCCTGACCAGCATTTGGCCAAGCAGAGCAGCTTTGTCAGTGGTTCTCATGTGGTCTGCAGCCCGTCCGCCTCACCTGGGAACTCGTTAGCAATGCAAGTGCCCAGGCCCTGCCCCAGACCTGCTGAATCAGAAAGCCAGCGCTCTAACGAGGCCTCTAAGGGACTCTGATGCACGCTCAAGTTTGAGCACCACTGTGCTGTGTCAGCACTGAAACAAAGCCTTTGTCAATGAGAAATTCTTTTTCTCTGCCCTGATGACAGAAGTAGGGGAGTGGGTCTCAGGACTGCTGTCTGGGTGCATCGTAGAATCACCTGGAGAGCTTCGAAATCTCCCTAAGCCCAGGCCTCTTCCCACACCAATTACTTCTGAATCCCTGGGGCAGACATGCAGACAGCAGTAGTTTTTCAAGCTCCTCAGGTGACTCTCCAGCCTCCAGCACCAGAAGCCCCCAGAGGGCTTGTTAAACCGTAGAGCGCCGAGCCCACCCTAGAGCGGCTGATAATGTAAGTCTGGGCTGGGGCCTGGGAGTGTGCATTTCTAACCAGCTCCCAGGTGACGCTGTTGCTGCTGTAGGGGTTAGATCAGAAAGGAGATGTGTGGGAGCTGAGGGGGCTGGGGGGAAACCACTGCTTCCTCTGTCCACCCTTCTCTCTCCGCACTGAATTTAGCTCGGGGTAGCTGGGTCTGAACTTTGCACCTCCATTTTGTTTATTACTGTCTGCACCGAGGGATGGAAAGGGTGGGCTGACATTCGTGGAAAAGCTAAGCTGTGGCATGGACCTACCTTGGAAAGAACAGGGATTATCTCCCCCCAGGAAAAGAAATCTAGTGGAGCCGCCTGGGCTAGGATCCCTTGGGTGGCGTGCGCAACAACTTCGTGGACCCCCGACTTCCACCCTGGCCACCTTGCTGATATTTTCTTAGGAGAAGATGCTTTCTTTTATGGTTGTATTTCATTTCCCCTGGCTCCCAAGCTCCCCTAGTGTGGAGGGGGAGAGGGAGTCAAGAGACAAGAGATTTTTTCTGTGGGGTTTTCGATCGCTCTGAATTCATTCTTTCATTCAACGTGCACTTCATTCAACAGATATTCATGCAGCTCTTAGCACGACAGGGAGTTTTGTCTGTTTTGTTCACTGTTATATGCCCAGTGCCTGGCACATGGTAAGTTTTCAATAAATACTTATTCTGTGATGGAGGGCCAACTATGGGCTAGTCCCTCCATTGGGCAAGGAGGACACAGGCCCTGCCATCAAGAGCCAGAAGAGAAAGGCACCAAACCAGCAACGAGAGCCAATGCGACAGGCGTGGTCACAGCCAGGAGTCTGGTATGGTTTGCCGGTGAGTGGCCCCATCCCAGGCTTTGGAGGGCCAGGAAAGGGCTCTCAGGGGAAGTATTGTCTCAGCTGAGGCCTGAAAGATGAGCAGGAGGTGGCCAGGGAAGAAGGACAGGAGCAGGAAGGTCCAGACTGACTCTCAGACACTGCTGCTGGCGTGCCATGGACTGACATGCTCTAGCCACCGGATGAAATAAAGCACTACCAGTGTAGACGAAGCTCCCTGTTGACCTTCCTTCCTGATCACGTGCCCCTCCCACTCCAGTGGTAACCATCATATGGAATCTGCTGTTCCTCATTTCTATACGCGTCTTGCTATTTTCATGCCATAGCTGTGCATCGCTATGTACAACGTGGCGATGCGCGTGCGCACACATCTTGTGCTCCCCGTTCCCTTGCTGTATTTCTTCTGCTGCTGTCTTAGCTCAGCAGTGTGTGTGTGTTGGTGGGAATGCTCTCTGCCAGCATGTGGGTCTCTACCACCTGTGTGTCCCCTGCTGTTTGGATTGCATGGTGGGATGGCACCACAATGAATCGATCTATTTTCCTCTGCTAAACTCGTTCCACCGGCATCTCACTGGATCCTCAGAAAGACCCTACGAGGTAAGTGCTGTTATTAACCCCACCTTACAGATGAAGAATCCCAAGTGCAGTCCAAGCACAGCTGGTAACTCGTGGGACCTGACTCCCACCTGGGCCTGGAACCCCCTTTTTGCCTCCTCCCTGTGGTGCCTTGGTTTTCCACCCCCCCCCCCCATTTGGGCACTCACCCTGCATCCCCTTTCACTCATTTTGGTGGCTGTGGGGCCTCTCCCAGTCCCTCGCCCCAGAAGGCAGTGCTTGAAGGGTGGGGATGAGGCAATTTCTCATCCTGGGCAGCGCCCCTGGGGGAGGCGGACCTTCAGGGAGCTGCCTGTGCCTCCAGAATGCCTGGAGCCCTGGAGCCCTGGAGCCCTGGACCTCCGTCGCCAGATCTCCTGGGCTGCTCTCAGCTGGGCCATCCAAGGTCCCTCTGCCCACAGGGCCAGGAGGTCCCCAGCTGGCAGAGCAGCGAGCGGGAAGCAGGAAGGATGGGCCTGGGGTGAAGTCTGCCTCTGCCTCTAGCTATGTGATCTTGGGCAAGTTACTTCCTCTCTGGACCTTAATCTTCTCATCTGAAAAAATGGGGCCTCTGCTTTGGTGTCCAAGGTTCCTGTCTAAGGAACCGGTTCCTTCCGGCTCTAAACATCTTCTTTGCATCCCGAGCTGCGGCTGGGATGGAAGGAGAGACACTGGGTGAGCCCACAGGGTTTGGAGGTGAGGGGCTCCTACTGGGGGAACTTCCCTGCTCTATTGCTAAAGGGACCAAAGGAGTCTTCTTAAAAGGAAGATAATACTGTGTCCTTTTGGATTGTCATCTGCCAGGGGATGTCCCAGGCAGGGAACCCACCAAGGTAGCCTGCCATGCTGCATAACTCAGAACTGCTTATACTGTGTTTCCCCGAAAATAAGACCTACCCATAAAATAAGCCCTAGCAGGATTTCTAAGCATTTGCGCAACAGAAGCCCTACCCCGAAAATAAGACCTGGTGATGGGCGTGGCTACGCAGCGCATCTGCACAACCCATGCATTTCCTGGTAGAGTGGGAAAGAAGACGAGCAGCCCTTCTCATCTGCCCCATGAGAGCTCTATTGCTCAACATGAGAGATTGGGGCCAATGGTTCTAAAGGAAATAAGAGCCGCAAGGAATTCAAGATGGAATTCGGGGTTTGGAGAGTTATGATGATGTTCCAGAAGAAGATGACTTAACTATATTTGAATAAATGTAGATTGTTGTGCTGTACTTAAAAAAAATAACACATCCCCTGAAAAGAAGCCCTAGGGTGTCTTCTTGAGGAAAAATAAACATAAGACATTGTCTTATTTTAACACGGCACTCCTGTCTTGATGAATCAATGGGCCTCGGCACTTGAATCACAGTGAGAGGAGATGGCCCGTGAACAGGGACACCCAGGACGATAGATGGAGATTGCAGCCCAGGCCTATCCCAACCACTGTGACTCAGGCATGCCCGGAGGGGGTGGCAGGAAGGAGAGAGGTGGCCCCTGCTGCTCAGGACAGGGGCTGGTGGACAGCCCTCCCTCCCACCTCAGGGTTGGCTCCCGTGGGGGCATCTTGCCTCTCCCCTGGAGAATTTCCCTCCCTATTCCGACTACCCGCAAAGTGGACCCTCTACAGCCTGGCTGTGTTCCTGTCACATTAAAAGTCCTTTGTCAACAGAAATGGTGGAAAGGCTTTCCATGCCATTTAAGGCCTTGTCCAATCCAGCCACACCCACATTTCCAGCTTACCTTTCCCCGCCCCACCATCCCCGCAGCCCCCACCTCCACACTCACTCCCCCACCTCAGGGCCTGGCCTTGCCAAGGCTTTGCCAACATCCTCTTGCCTGTGTTGTCTTGGACGCCTCCCCTGACCAACTAGAAACCCCACTACGTCCCTGCAGCCCCTGTACAACTTCCCAGCTCAGCCCCCAGGTGCGCTAATGCCCCGTCTTCTCTCCTGACCGTCACCTGATGACAACAAGCCACACTGACCTTCAGTGCTGGCTCCCAGCACCGTGCCTGGCACAAAGCGGATGTCCGATAAATATCTGATACATGAGCCGACTTTTCCTGTACAATAATCTTCAGTTCCTGTTTAACACGTGAAGAAATGGGAGCTTAGAGAATGACTTGCTCAGGGTCAGACAGCCAGACATGTGCAAAGTAGGTCCACCTGAGCCCTGATAAATAATCTTAGCACTGCAGAGACTCCCTAGAAAGTGCTCTCAACAGTCTCCACAATAGCATTTGCCAATGGGTGGCAATAGCATTTGGGTGGGTAGTATTTGCCAGTGTAGCTGAGTAATATCTGGGGAATTTTTTTTTTTTTTTTTTGAGACAGAGTCTCACTTTGTTGCCCAGGCTAGAGTGAATGCCGTGGCGTCAGCCTCGCTCACAGCAACCTCAAACTCCTGGGCTCAAGCGATCCTCCTGTCTCAGCCTCCCGAATAGCTGGGACTACAGGCATGCGCCACCATGCCTGGCTAATTTTTTCTATATATTTTTATAGTTGGTCAATTAATTTCCTTCTATTTTTAGTACAGACGGGGTCTCGATCTTGCTCAGGCTGGTCTTGAACTCTTGAGCTCAAGCGATCCTTCTGCCTCAGCCTCCCAAGTAGCTGGGACCACAGACATGTGCCACCATGCCCAGCTAATTTTTTCTATATATATTTTTTAGTTGGCCAATTAATTTCTTTCTATTTATAGTAGAGACGGGGTCTCGCTCTTGCTCAGGCTGGTTTCGAACTCCTGGCCTTGAGCAATCCACCCGCCTCGGCCTCCCAGAGTGCTAGGATTACAGGCGTGAGCCACCGCACCTGGCCTATCTGGGGAATTTTGAAGTATGTGTGTGTGGATGTGGATGTATGTACATCGGTGTAGGTGTCTATGTGTATACATATGTGTGTGTATTTGTGTATGTATGTGTGTGTTTGTGTTTCCTTCCAAGAGTTTTCCATCTTCCCATTCCTTCCCTTCACTACTTCATGGCCCCTAAGGACCATGGCTAAGAGTTTGTTTCCCAAAACTTAAGGTGCCTAAAGATATCCTCTCAGTGCCTGGGTGGAGGTTTTCAAAGAAGCTGGTGCAGGGACCCCAGAGGGACGCTGGAGAAGCATATGGGAAAGGGAGGCCCCACCAAGTACTTGGGGCCTGGAAAGCTGGGCCCTCGAGGGAGAAGAGGGAGACCTGTGTACCCAGGAGCTGCTGCAGCAAGACTGTGTGATGCTTAATTGTATGTGTCAACTTGGCTGGGCCATGGGCTGCCCACATAGTTGGTCAAACATTATTCTGGATGTTTCTGTGAGGATGTGCTGGGATGAGAATAACATTTAAATTGGTGGACTTTGAGTACAGCAGATGGCTTCCTCCAATCAGTGGAGGGCCTGAATTGATCAAAAAGACTGGCCTCTCCCAAGCAAGAGAGAATTCTCCAGAAGACTGTCTTTGGACTTTATCTGCAACATCAGCTCTTCCTGGTTCTACAGTAGATGGCCTTTAGATGGAAACTGCAGCACTGGCTCATCCTAGGTCTCCAGGCTGCCAGCCCACCCTGCAGATTTTGGACTTGCCAGCCCCCATAATCACATGAGCCAATTCCTTAGAATAAACTTTTCCTAACATAGACACATCCTATCGGCTCTGTCTCCCTGAAGAACCCTGACTAATATTGCTTGCTTCCTGCCAGAGTCTAAGATGTCTCCAGGATTCATGCCTCAGGCCAGGAGAGAAGTCTTGTACCCAGTGTACAAAGACAGGACTTAAAACCTTGCCTGGAGTGACAGGTTTTGGAACGATTTACCTTGGAACTGGAGCTGCCCTCTTCAAACTGAGAAGCTGGTCATTTTCTTTGGGCCATCCCTCCCTTTGTCACCTGCCAGCTTGCCCTCAGACTCCAGAGCCTGGATATGGTTGGAGCCTCCTGTTCTGTCCAACCTGCTGGGCCCAAATCTCAGCAGGAGGCTCTGCTCTTCCCTGCACCCTGGGGGCCCAGTCCTGTCCCTGTTGCCTTTGAAGGCATGGGAGGGCATTCTTTTTGGACATCCAGGGGGGCCCAGACACCCTCTGTCTTAGTCTGCTAGGGCAGCCACAACAAAATAGCACAGGCTGGGTGGCTTTTAACAACAGAAATTTATTTCTCACAGTTCCGGAAGCTGGAAGTTCAAGATCAAGGTGACAGCATGGTCGGCTTCTGGTGAGGGCCCTCTTCCTGGCATGTGGGTGGATACCTTCTTGTGTCCTCACATGGCAGGGAGAGAGAGAGACAGCAAGCTCTCTGGTGTCTCTTCTTATAAGGACACTAATCCCTTTGAATCAAGGTCCACCTTAATGACTTCATTTAACCTTAATTACATCTTCAGAGGCCCTATCTCCAAATACAGTGACATTGGGGGTTAGAGTCTCAACACATGACTTTTAGTCGGGGGAGCATGATTCATTTGATAGCATACTTGCAAATGAATTCCAGCCCTCTCGTTACTAACAGGGGTGGGCTCCCAGGGCCTTTGCCTGGAGAAAGGACACATGCCTTGAAGGGTGATCTGGGTACTTTATGCTAAAACCACTTGTAAATTACCAGTGAGCTGAGTCTGCCACTCACCCCTCCCAGGTGCCCCCCTAGCCGCAGTCACACTCCCAGGACCCACCCTGACAGCAGGCACATCAGTGGTGCACAGTGGGTGTCGTGAGGGTCAGATGCAGGACTGGGTTGGGATCAGGCGTAGGGCAGGGGTGGTTTAGTCAAGGGACTAGACAGTCACTCTAACCCAAGTGGGGAGCAGAACTCTGTGTGTGTGTGTGTGTGTGTGTGTGTGTGTGTGTGCATGAAGACTCAGGAGACCTCGCCCATCATCTAACCCCATCCCCTCACCTCACAGATGATGACACCCAGGTGCAGCGAGTGCAGGGGACACCGCACAGGAGACATGTTGCTTCACTGCATGAGTCACAGAGTAAGTGCGTGGTGAGCAGCAATAGATAACTAAAACAGTGTGTGTGCGTGTACGGAGACAGAGATAATGGGTGTATGTATTCATGGTGGAGGAGGGTGTGCTACCTGTGCACAGACTCTTAAACAGTGTTTTACAGATGGATCTTTCATCTGAAGGGCATTTTTCTTCCTCAAACTTTCTGCTCGCTGGGCTCGGCAAGCAGGCCAGCAAGGCCTGCATTGTGGGAGGGGCAGTTGCTGTCTCCGAGACCCCTGGGAAGGAAGCAGGCATTGCTCACACCTACACTGGCAGATACTCCTGCCGCTCCACCTTACTCATTGCAGGGGTTTCACTGCACAGACAATTTTTCCCATATGGGCCTTTAGGAAGAGCTAATCTCACCTGGTCCCCAGCTGCCCGGTGGCTTAGGGCAGGCTGTTTAGTAACCTCTGTTCAGCACAGGGGTATGTGGACACCCTAGAGTATGTAATTTTATAGAAGGGGGAAGAGAGTTTTAGTTAAAGCTCAGGGTTTTTGGTGACCTCAGCTCATGCTATCTTTCAGGGAGACCCATAACAGGGGTAAGTCCAAAGGCGAGTCCTCGTTGGACTGAAGGCCATAGAAGTGTGGCCTCCAATGAGGGAGAGAGGAGGCTTGTAGGAAAAAGCACAGGCTCAGCCTTTTGCTAGCAAAGTGAGTTGGGATAGTAACTTTGCTTCTCTGAATCTCAGCCTTCCCTTCTTGGGAAGCGTTCATACAAATATCTACCTTGCATATGAGTTGTAAGAGTTCAGTGGAAATGATATATAAAAAGACCTTGGCATGGTTTCTGGCCATGGGAGCCAAGAGAAGGGGAGCTGCCGGGACCTCAATGGTTCCAGGTACTCACAAGGTACTCTTTCAGGCAACATGTTTATGTTGGCTCTGATTGTAGGAATAAGGTGGACAATATCTCAGTGGAATCTCCAGAAATAAACCATCCCAGAATATTTTAGAAGCATTGAGTTCACTATGTGCACACCTATTTACTTATAAGAGGGAGAAGAGTCAATAGACTGCAGTTAAGGAATCCAGGCAAAAATAGGGTCTATAAAAGAGGGAGAGAAAAAAATACTGTGCACAATCTTGGAAGAGTGAGTCTTTTTTTGCACATGTTTTTGGGTAAAATGATTCAGTGGCAGCTGGCAAGGAGGTCAGTCTGGGTTGTCTGTCCTCAAGCAGGCCAAGTAGAGAAGCAAAGAACAATTGCAGTTGTTTATAAGTTCTCCTGAAAACCTCAAGAATTTAGCCATTGTGGTAGGCAGAGCTCTGAGAGGTCCCCGAGGATTGCCATCCCCTGATGCACACCCTGAATAATCCCTTTTCCCCAGTGTGAGTGGGATTTGGGAATACTATGGGATATCACTCCCATGATTATGTTACATGGAAGAGGGATTTTGCAAGTGTAAGTAAGGTCCCTAATCAGTTGACTTTGAGTGAATCAAAAGGGAGATTATCCCAAGTGGGCCTGACCCAATCAGGTGAGCTCTTAGATAAAGTCAAGGAGGGTAACGCATCAGTGAGGCTCTCCTGCTGGCCTTCAGGAAAAAAGCAGAGTCATGTTGGGAACTGCCTATGGAGGGGGCCACAAGGCAAGGACCTGAGGGTGGCCTCAAGGAGCTGAGAGAGGTCCCTGGCCAACAGCTAGCAAGAAAATGGAGACCTCAGTTCTTTAACCACAAAAAAATGAATTCTGCCAACAACCAGTGAGCCTGGGAGAAGACTCCAAACTCCAGAAAGGACGACAGTGGGAAGACACTTGGATCGCTGCCTTATGAACCCCTGAGCAGAAAGCCCAGTTCTGTTGGGCCTGGACTTTGACTTACAGAAACTGAGATGAATGTGGTTGTTTTAAGCTGCTAAGTCATGGTAATACATTCCACAGCAGTAGAAAAGGAAGGTAGCTGTGGAGTATTTCAATGGGCTCCAGGCTGTGTGTATATACCATCTTCCAGTGCCCTACCAGCACCCCTACTTTTTCTGTACCATTTCCTCCATCAGAATTTCTCAATAGGCACTAAACGAATCTTCGTTGCACTGTCCTTTCCCAAACTCTTCTTTCCTAGCAGATCTTCCTCCCAACCTACAACTATATACAGGTCTCCCTGTTCGAAGAAACTTTCCTTTAAACTCTGCCTCCTCATCCCAGTTAGTGTCATTTTTTTTTCCACAGTGTGAAATTTCTTGAAAGAGTACACCTCCTCCTGCCCACTGCAGCTGGCATTGCCTTCTTCCCAACAGAAGGTTGCCAATGACCTTCTGATGACCACGTCCAATAGTCTCTATGCACTCCTCACCCTCCCAGAGCAGATCGTTGTGGCTGACACTCATTACTTGCTTGCCCGGCTTCCATTCACCTTTCATCACAGCATCTACACTGTCTTTTGCCGACTCCTTTTCCCCCATTGTATAGCCACTGTGCGATTTGGGAGGTATTGACCCTCCCTCCTATGTGGACTGGATTGGCCAGTCGGCATGATACTGTCTCTTTTACCACAAGTAATTGGTTCAAGGATGAGCAGGGGCAGATGAAAAGAAACCAGGTCCTTGGTGATAGTATTAAACTGCTAGATCAAACTTGCCCTGATGCCTATTCTGATTATGCACTTTCTAGTTATGTGAGCCAACCAATCTCTTCAAGGCTTATGCTAACTTGAGTTGTCTTTTCTGTTACATAAAAGGTCCTCACTGACACCTCTTTATAGCACTCAATACTATTGACTTCTTTCTGTTTGAGTAATGGGGAACCCAAGTAATCATGGCTTAAACATGTTAGAAGTTTTTCGTTTTGTTTTTTCTCTGTGTAATAATTCTGAGGGGAATTGGTTGCTAGTGTGGAAGTCATTTCAGCAGCTCAAAGATGTCAGAGCAATTTTCTTGGCTTTTCCCTCATAATCCCAAGATGGCTTCTGTAGGTACAGCCATGTCACACTTATAGTCAAGACTGAGAGCAGGAGGGTAGGGCAGGAGAGGCGCCATTACTAATGTCGCATTGGACAAAGCTGTGTCACATGGCTACCGCTGGCTGCAAGGAAGTCTGGGAAGGCAAGGTTTTAGCTTTCCAGACCCTGTAGCAGAGGCGGGCTGCTAGAAGGGAGTTAGAGTGGGGCCTGAGTGAGCCCACCTGGAGTAGCCTGCTCAAGCCCCCAGAGCTTCTTCAGTGTACCTTCTACCCTCCCCCATAGCTTCACGGGTGGTTCCCAGGCACCTTCTCTGGACCTCTGCAATCTTGGGCAAGCTGGTCTCTGCTGGAAGACTCCAGATGTGTATCTCCAGGCCCAGCCTGTCTCCTGCACTGCCCACCTGTTTGCTCAGCTGTCTGTGCATCTTGTCCACCTGGTGTCCCACAGGTGCTGGCCCTTTGCACGGCTCCCCTAGCATCACAGGTAAGCCAAGGTCAACATGGCCTCCCCAGTCCTCGTCAGACCACTTACCCAGAGTCCACCACAATACTCAGCATCCGGCAAGCTCCAATTGTGCCAGGTGCTTGAGATTCTGGGGTGTAGGAGAGCCACCTGCTATAGCTGCAGACAGAGGGGCGGCCAGAGGGGGGATGGAGGGGAACTGACGCAACTGTTGCTATGGACTCTGTTTCCAGTTTTGACTGAAGTTCTGAGTCCACGGTGAGATTTTTTTTTATCCACCTGCCCTCTAGTCTTGGAGGCCCTGCAACAACCCCAGGCACAGGCCCCTGATTTCCCAAGGCCTGGTCAGAGCTTGTGGCTTCAGATCATCCCCAACCGCCACAGGGTTTGAGGAGAGCCAGCCATGCTTCCCTGGCCTTGCTCAGAAAGCAGCACAAGGCAGGCGCCTCGACATGTTAAAAGAAGGGAAGGCAGGCAGGCAGAAAAGGAAGGAAGAAAGGAGAGGAAGGAAAGAAGGAAAGGAAGGAAAGGAAGGAAGAAAGGAGAGGAAGGAAAGAAGGAAAGGAAGGAAAGGAGGGAGGGAAACAGAAAGCGGGGAGGGAGTAAATGAAGGAAGGAGGGAAGGGGGAGGAAAGAAAGGAAGGAGGAAAAGAAAGAAGGAAAGGGAGGAAGGCAGGCAGGAAGGAAAGAAAGAAAGAAAAAGGGGCAGAAGCCGGCAAGCGGGAGAACCCCAGGCCTTGCCCGGCTTTCCTTCTCTGTCTGCAACCCCAGGTCACTTCCCTCTGTGGGCCTCAATTTCCTCTTCTGCAAAAAGAAGGCCTGGATTAGATCACTCCCCAGGCCTCTTCTAGCCTTGACATTCTGTGATTTTCTAATTTCCTTCAGACGTCAGGGGCCTGCGGACCCCATGCTAATGTGTATGAATAAAACATGGACATCCTAAAGCTCTAAATATTGCAAGTATTTGCTTTGGATTTGTTCTCCCTTAACTGTGTGCTAAGCAGTTCTCCCTTAACTGTGTGGACAGCTGGGGCCCCACAGCCTCCTGTTTGGACTGTTCAAGTGTGGCCCGGCTCCCTGAGGAGGCTGATGGAGCATGGGGCTTGGGGGTGGGATCTAGCCTCCCTCCCGGCTGTGCCTCCGCCCTTCCCACACACTGGCCTTAAGGGGGCTTTGTTCTTAGGCCTCTACTCCAAACCCACCTCACCAGCTCCCCTGAGCAGTGACACTCCACACCCTAATCCCTACCGCATGGGGGGCATTTCCCTTGGCTGTCTGCCCTGGTACCTCCCCATTCACACTCCCATCTGTCCACACTGGGAGACAGCCTGTCCTCCTAACATCTGCCCTCTGAGGGCTGCAGCAATATCCTCTGCATCTTCTGTGGGAGCTCAGTGGATATCACCTTGTTCTTAATTTTTTGTTTTGTTTTGTTTTTGTTGAGACAGGGTCTCGCTCTGTTGCCCAGGCTGGAGTGCAGTGGTGTCATCATAGCTATAGCTCACAGCAACCTCAAACTCCTGGGCTCAAGCGATCCTCCTGCCTCAGCCTCCTGAGTAGCTGGGACTACAGGCATGCGCCACCATGCCCGGCTGATTTTTCTAGTTTTCATAGAGACAGAGGTCTCGGGGGTCTCATTCCTGCTCAGGCTGGTCTTGAGCTCCTGACCTCAAGCAATCCTCCCACCTCGGCCTTCCACAGTGCTAGGATTACAGGTGTGAGCCATCGTGCCTGGCCTATGTTTTTTTTTTTAGAGAAGTTTTCAGTTTATAGAAAAATTTCACAGGAAGTACAGAGAGTTTCTCTTTCTTGGCCTCAGTTTCCCCTATTATTAACATCTTGCATTAATATAGTATGTTTGTTACAATTGATAAACTAATATTGGTACATTATTATTTAGTAAAGTCCACGATTTACCTTGGGGTCTACTCTTTGTGTTGTACATTCTATGGGTTTTGCCAAAGATATTATACTGTCATACAGAATAGTTTCCCTGCGCTAAATTGGCTTCTTTCACTTACTAATATGCATTTAAGCTTTCTCTATGTCTTTCTGTGGCTTGATAACTCTTTACTTTTTATCACCTAATAATATTCCGTTGTCTGGAGGAATCACTTAGCAGATATAATTTTTGATTGTTCGATTGGTTGAAGAGACCTAAATTACTAGATGAACAACAATCCTCCAAACACAAAATCTGTAAGAAATCTAGATTTCAGGATAGTTTTGAGTAATATATGCAGTGTGTCTAACACAAAGGAAATCCAACATAGAGTGTAAGTTATGAAGTGATTACTTGTATTACAGAAAAGTTCTTTCTTACATAATTGCACTTTAAATAGGATTCAATTAACAATTTTTTAACAATTTAGGCATGCATTCACACTATATATTATCTATAACCACATTAGATGTTGTACAAACAGGAACACTTTTGAGAATAAAAGGGAGGTGCTATTAATAATTATGCCTAGACAACAGGTGCAAACCAGGACTATCCCAGATAATATATAGTCTTCCTATTTATAACTGGGATCTGTCTTCTTAAAATAGTAGCTGAGGGAACAGAGAATATTTTTGTCTTTCTCCAAAAATATTAGATGGTGTAATGGTTAAGATTACACTAGCTGCGGTAACACATAAAGTAGCAAATCTCAGCATGTTTTTCACCCACATAAAGTCCCAAACATGTAGTGCTGATTGGCAGGGATGGGGGTGGGGTGGAGGGAAAGAAAGAGTGGAGAATGGCAAGGGGGTGGGGGGTGGGGGGTGGGTTTATGGGACAGACCACTCACCACATCTTCCTACCTTCTATTGGCCAGAACACAGTCTTGTGGCCACACCTAGCTGCAAGGGAGACTGGGAAATGTAGTCTAGCTGTGTGCCCGAAAGGAAAGGGAAATGAGTTGGGTAATGAGCTAGAGATCTCTGTTATGGAGAGGAATTAATAATGTCTTCTTTTACAAATCTCTTCTTTACAATCTTAGATGAGATTGATGTCTTTGTCAGTTAGAGTATGTCTGGCAGGGACCAGTGACCCCTCCCTTTTGAGACTGAAGTCTCATTTGCTTGCCTAGCAGTCAACACTGTTCTGCTCTGGTTTCCACGTGGCCCTCTGCCAATGGGCAGCCTCGAACACTCTGGGCTACTGGGAAGGTTGGGGCACAGTATTGTGGAGGTGACACTTGGCAGCCACAGAGATCCCCTAAAAGAGAACCAGGTCACATATACAAGGAAAGCAGGGAGGTGCCACATTGGAGGGTCTGGTTGTGCTGCAAATTAAAAACTTATGGTCTGTGAGGCTACTCCAATGCATTCGAGCACCCACGTTGAATATGTAGCAATGTCATTAGTCTTCAACATGCCTGCTGTTTCCTGGCCGAAACCGTCAGTGGGTCATTTCATGCAGCTGAGCATTTCCGTGGCAGTTAGTGCACTTCACAATCATTAACTCTCTGAGCATCCCCGAGAAGCGGGTTAGGGCTGTTAACCCAGGCTGGGGCAGGCTCCAGTCTGCAGGGTGGTGCCACATGCTTGACTTGTGCAGGCTCTGTCTTCCCCTGGGAACCCTTGATGCAGCCAGAGACCAGATCTGGGCGATCGTTTTTCAGGTGCTTGACTCCAGGGCCTCAGACAATTGATACAGGCCATCCTTGCCTTCCCAGGTGAGGGGAGTTTGTGCTGGAGAAAAAAAATGATGCTATCTTCCCTCATTTCCCCGCGTGGACACCTCCTGTGAGGAGGCAAGGCAGAGGAGCTAGTGTGCGTGTGAGTTGACAAGAGGAGCCTAGGGTTTCTGCATCCCCCAGCCAAGGGACCAAGGGGCTTTCTTTTCAGAGGGTGGGCTTGGAACACAGGCCTTTGTTTCTTAACTCTTTGAGGTCGCAGGCTCAGTCAGCCATTGTATTAATTTCCAGTGGCTGCTGTGATTAATTACCACAAACTTGGTGGCTTGCAGTTCTGGGAGCTGGAAGTCCCAAGTCAGTATCCCTGAGCCAAAATCAGGGTGTCCATGGGGCTGGGCTCCCTCTGGAGGCTCTAGGGGAGAATCCATTCCTTGCCTCTTCCAGCTCCCGGTGGCTGCCAGCATTCCTTGGCTTGTGGCTGCATCACTCCATTCTCTGCTTCTGTGGTCACATGGCCTTCCTCTTTTTTTTTTCCAACATGCTCATCTCAAAGAGAGCCAGGTATACTCTTGTGTTCTGGGGGTTCCATCTACCTGGAACAGCTTTGGCAAATGGATATATAACTTCTTCTTTCGCTCACTTCTATTCTTTGCTCATATTAAGCTAGCACCTTCTTAATGAGGTCCACTGTGATCATCCCATTTATAATTTTAAGCTACTCACCTTTCTCTATTCCCCTAATCTAGTTTTTCTCTGTTTTCCCCTAATGACTTGTCACCTTCTAGCACATTTTTTTAAAATTTCAGCATATTATGGGGGTACAAATGTTTAGGTTACATGTGTTGCCTTTCCTCCCCTTCCCCCCGCCCAGAGTCAGAGTTTCAAGTGTGTCCATCCCCCAGACGGTGTGCATCGCACTCATTGTATGTATATACCCATCCCCTCCTCCCCCCTCCCATCTACCCGACGCCTGATAAATGTTAGTCCTATATGAGCACTTGGGTGTTGATCAGTGAAACCAATTTGCTGGTGAGTACATGTGGTGCTTGTTTTTCCATTCTTGGGATACTTCACTTAGTAGAATGGGCTCCAGCTCATCCAGGAAAATACAAGATGTGCTATATCACCATTGTTTCTTAGAGCTGAATAGTACTCCATGGTGTACATATACCACATTTTATTAATCCACTCATGTATTGTTGGGCACTTGGGTTGTTTCCACATCTTTGCAATTGTGAGTTGTGCTTCTATAAACATTTGAGTGCAGGTGTCTTTTTTATAGAGTGTCTTTTGTTCTTTTGGGTAGATGCTCAGTAATGGGATTGCTGGATCCAATGGTAGATCTACTTGTATCGCTTTGAGGTATCTCCATATTGCTTTCCACAGAGGTTGCACTAGTTTGCAGTCCCATGCCTTCCTCTTATAAGGATACTTTTGATAACATATGGGTCCTCCTGAGTAATCCAAGATAATCCCCCTAATCTCAAAATCCTTAATCACATCTGCAAAGTCCTTTTTTGCCATATAAGGTATCACAGATTCCAGGGATAAGGACATGGACAGCGTTGGGGTTTTTTTGTGGTTTGAGTTTTGTTTTTTCAGGCACTGAGGGTGAGGGACAGTGCCATCCATTTTGAATCTGTCAGCCTCCCACAGCCACTATGGCACAGAATACTTCAGTGTGAGACCCTCTCCAGGGATGCATGGTGGATGGGAAGGAGACCAACCCACTCTGTGATCTTATTTAATTCTTCCAGAACTCCGTGAGCAGGGATTATCATTTCTACTTGGCAGTGTGAGGCCCAGAGAGGTTAAGCAACTTGCTTAGTAAACAGTGGGTAAGAGATGAAGTTGGACTTAAACAGGGCTGTCTGACTCTAGAGCCCATGTTCCCTCCATGGAAACACAGGAAGTTCTGTGAGAGCAGGAATCACTCAGAATGCAGATGAACAAACACATTTACACACGTGGGCCAGATCGACCATCTCCCCCATGAAGGGGTGTCTGGCCTTTTTACTGTCTCTGGGATAATCCCTTTAGCTGTGTGCTAACCTGGCCTGACCGCAGGCCCTGATTGTAGACACAGCCAACCGAGATCCCAGAGAGGTACCAGCACCTCTTTCATGAGCCTCTTTTCACTAACATTGTCTCTTGGTTTTCACAAACCCCTTTCCTCTCCTCCAACCTGATCAAATCATTGCCTCTTTTCATCTCTAGTGCTCCAGAAAGTTCCTTCTCTTGCTACCGCTGTGTGTTTGGTAACTTCTTTGTTGACAGGAAAATACACAAAAGGCCATAATATCCAATATAAACAAGTGAATCCATGCGTGTGTAGACGCATACTGCCTTCGCATGAGTAGACACACTTTTGAAGCTTGTTTACTAGTCTGGTGCTTCAGATGTGAGGCCGATCGGAGTGAAAGATGGAGAGCTTAACTTTCTGGTTCCTCTCTGGACTTCCTTTAGAGCAAATCAATTCTTTCTCGGTTATCTTCTTTTTAAACCAATGAATAAATAAACCTAAGCCACCCACCACAGCTTTTTTTTTGATGAGAGATGGGGGTAGAGAGATGAGCTAACTTTTGTATTTTAGCATTTGTGGACTTATTGGCAAATAGATTACCATTTGCTAGAAGAAGTAGGTAGTTAAACGCTACATGTACACACATACACACACTTGAGCTGACTAGAGGAGCCTATACAGTAGGATTGTGGGCTTCTCAGACCCTCTTTTAGACAGGAAAGGCCAGGCTAGGCTGCAACAACAAATAAACCCTTGACATCTCAGTGGATGAGCACAACCATAACTGGTTTCTTGCTCATAAAAAGTCTGATGCAGGTTGCCAGGGCTCTTCTCTTTCCAGTAATTCAAGGATCCAGGCTCCCTTTGTTTGAGGATGCCACCATTTTAACAGAAGCCATGAAGAAGAAGCCATGTTTGCCATGAAGAGGCAGACACAGGTTGGACAGAGAGAGGTTGGAGACAGCATACTGTTCTTACACGCTTTGACCTGCCACTCACATTTCATTGGATGGAATCAGTTATATGGTCCCACCTATCTGCAAGGGTCCTGGAAAGTCTGGTGTTCTCATGTACTCAGAAAAAAAGGAGGAAAAATGAATATAGATACAGTCAATTCCAATTATTCATAGTAATAGTTCTATAAACTCTCTGGGAACATGAAATTAGTGAATATGGAACCATTGTTCCTAGGAGAAATACAGGGTTAGGTTCCTGTGAGCCTCTGATCACATTTTTAAATTTTTTTTATTTCAGCATATTATGGGGGTACAAATGTTTAGGTTACATATATTGCCTTTTCCCCAAGTCAGAGATTCAATTGTGTCCATCCCCTAGAGGGTGTACACCACACCTGTTAGGTGTGTATATACCCATCCCCTCCTCCTCCCTCCCATCTGCCCAACATTGGATGAATGTTATTCCTATATGTGCACTTAAGTGTTGCTCAGTTAATACCAATTTGCTGGTGAGTACTGGTGTTTGTTTTTCCATTCTTGCGATACTTCCCTTAGCAGAATGGGCTCCAGCTCTATCCAGGAAAATACAAGAGATGCTACATCACCATTGTGTTTTGTGGCTGAGTAGAACTCCATGGTATACATATACCATATTTTATTAATCCATTCATGTATTGGTGTGCACTAGGGTTATTTCCACATCTTTGCAATTATGAATTGTCTGATCACATTTTTGTCAACTAATAAATACATTATCATGTTTTATGTGTGTTTCTGTTTAAAGACACCTTACCTAATATATATTATTGATTCATTAACATTGAACTTATGACCAACGGCCCTATCACTCATTCTCTAGTGAGTTACACTTATGTAATGCATGTATTTTCTCCATAAGGCACATCACAGCCCTCTTGCACTTAAGAACACTAGACAGCATTTCAGCTCTACACTTGGGGGCCATTTTAAATAGCAAAATCACCACCAACAAGGCAAAAAATCCAAAAAAGGTGGCATTAAGTAGACTGCAAAAAAGAGCAATCGTTTAAAGTATGAAAGCTGTAGTGAATTCTTAAAATTGTATTTGCCTTGGCATCCATTTTGAATATGTTGGACTTTCTCATACCAGAATCAGAGCTTAGTCACCCTTGACACGGTTTTCAGTTCTCCATCTCCTGCCTGTCTCTCAAAGTGGTCAACCCAGGTATCTAGCTTAAACAACCTCCTCCTGGTGACCACCTCCCTATGGGACAGCAAGATACAACCTACCTGACCAGCCCCCCAGATCTCCACGCCCCACACGGACTGCTCAGATATGCCACAGTGACCACCTCTCAGCCACGTGTGACTCCACGGAACTCCTGCCTGCTTGCTGTAAGCCTACCAGTCAGAGCTCCCCATGGGAAAGCTGCTTGGGAATGACCTGGACCCCAATAAACGCTTTGCCCCACAGGTCCCTCATTCTCTCTCTTTCGCTCCCCACTTACTGGTTGAGCTTGTGTGTCCCGGGCGGCTCCCCTCTTCCTGTTGGCCCTGCGAGGCGTGCTGCCCTCTTCTCTCTGGGACCTGTAAGTCATACACTGCTGCTGTTACGTCATGGCTTTTGTTGAGTTGCCTCCTCTGGGTGGCACCTGACCAACACACCCAAACCTGACTTTGTTCCCAGTCAGGGCTCTGCTGGAGAGTGGCCATCTTGGTAGAAATAGACTGGACACAGGTGAGACAAGAGCCACAAGGGCATCCGTCTGTATAAACAAGTTTCCTGTGAGAGGGACCCCTGCCCATGGGTTGGACACTTAGGCATGGGTTGGACACTTAGCCACTTAGGTGGCTTCATCCACCAGGCTAAAGAAGTATCCCATGAAACACACATTGTAAACATTCATGACCACCTCCCCTGGAACCCCCCGTCAGGGCAGGGCTAAAATTTATAGTCACTCTCCAGAGACAGAGGTCAAGACCAAATTAGAGGCCGGGTATGGTGGCTCATGCCTGTAATCCTAGCACTCTGGGAGGCTGGTGCAAGAGGATCGTTTGAGCTCAGGAGTTCGAGATCACCCTGAGCAAGAGTGAGACTCTGTCTCTACTAAAAAAAAAAAAAAATAGAAATTAGTTGGACAAAAAAAAAATAAAAAATAAAAAAATATATATATGTATATAATTACCCAGGCGTGGTAGTGTGCACCTGTAGTCCTAGCTACTCAAGAGGCTGAGGCAGGAGGATAGCTTGAGCCCAGGAGTTTGAGGTTGCTGTGAGCTAGGCTGACACCATGGCACTCTACTCAGGGCAACAGAGTGAGACTCTGTCTCAAAAAAAAAAAAAAAAAAAAAAAAAAGACCAAATTAGAAAAAAATACAACAAGAACGAAAACAAGGAGGCAGAGTATCACCTTGTTTGACCTCAGCTGGGAATGAGCACATTGGGTGACTAAAATTTGTAGCTACTCTGCACGTGTCCACAAATGACCACAAAAGCATCATGGGTGTTGAGTTTGGGATTACAGATAAATTTTAGTGAGTAGGTGAATTTACAAATACAGAATCTACAAATAATGAGGATCAACTTTATATTAGTTATCTATTGCTACAGTACAAACTATCCCAATAATTAGTGGCTTAATGTATCAACATATATTTTGCTCAGGGATCTACAATTGGGCAGGGCTCAGCAGGGTCAACTTACTTCTACTCCATTTGGCATCAACTGGGGCACCTCAAAGTCTGGGGGTTGAAATCATCCAAAGCTTGCTCACTCACACGTCTGCCTCCTGGCTTGGGATTACCCAAATGGCTGGAGGCTGGAACAACTGGAGCCCTTCAGGCATTTACCTCTATGTGGTCTCTCCAACATGGAGCTTTCAGGGAAGCCACACTTTCTAACACGTTGGCTCAGGACTCCCAAAGCATGTGTCCTGAGAAAGAGCCTATAGCTGTATTTCCTTTTATGACTCAACCTTGGGAATCACATAGTGTCACTTCTGCCATACTCTTGAGGCAGTCACAAAGTTGCACCCAGGTTCATGGAGTGGTGACATAAACTCTATATGGTGATGGGGCAGTGGCAAGGTGATATTATACGAAGAGTATGTAAGATGGGCAATATCGTTGGGACATTTAGGAATTAGGAAAATAAAATCTGCCACAATGGATGGGTACTAATAAACTACTACCATCAGTCCTCTGGTTAACAAATATTGGTTCATTCTCTTCACTCTTCTTACCCCCAAAATAACATATTTACCCCTTTCCCCAAAAATTTAACCTGAAGTCCTATCCAGCCACTGCATCTAGCTCAAAGGTCAGGATCTCTGGGCGTGATAGTCTTCATATATGGCCTTCAACAATTTCTCCTATCCCTGTGCATGCGTGCCATTCACCCAGCTAGAGGTGGAGTCTTTCCCCTCCCCTTGAATCCAGGCTGGCCTTCTGACTTGCTTTGGCCAATAGCATGTGGCGGAAGTGAATCTATGTCAATTTGGGGCGTGATCCCTAAGAAGAGCTGACAGCTTCTGCCTTTGTGCTCTGGGAAGCCAGGGGTATGCTGTAAGGAAGCTCAGTTTAGACTACCGAAGACTGAGATGCCATGTGGAGAGAGAGAGGCACATGGTAAAGTATCAAGGAACCAGACACACGAGTGAAACTTTCTTGGCCTAGTTACCTGCTAAATGCAGCTAAGTAAATAATTCCCGCCAATCCCAGGTGGAAAGAAAGATCCACCCAGGTAAGCCCTGCCTGATTCCTCACCCAGGGAATTGTGGGAAATAGTAAATCATTGTTATTTAAGCCAGTAAGTTTTGGGGTACTTTGTTACTCTGATAGTCCCCTGAAACACTGGATGATGCATAATAATCTCATCATCAAGTCCAGATGTTGCTTCTTTCAGTCTGGCAACCTATGAGCCATACAAGATAAGTTATCAGCATCCCGCACTCCCGGCCTCCATCTTAATGGTGGAAAGGGTGTCAGGATAACCACAGCAAACACTAGTGTCCTGAAAGGGGAAGGATGGGACTCACTAGTCCATAGTAATTCTCAGATCCTATTGTGAAGGCCTCATACCCCTATGAGTGGAGAAGTGGAGAAGATTTCTTTATTAGGCCCCAAGTTTTCTCCCAAAAGAGATCCTTTGTCCATTTTTCTCCCTGACTCATGGCTTTGCCCCCTAGTTGGTTCTTTCTTTCTATCATCTTCTTTGGCTGCATCTAAATGCGAAGTAAGGAAATTCTTTCTTAAGGGTTCACAGAACTTTCTCTGTTCATGGTGGGAGCCCAAAGATGGTTTTGTCTCCATAACTAACTAAAGAAAGATTTTTTAACCACTTCGGTATGGCGCTCACCAGCCACAAAACCTTGCCCACAGGTGGCACTCATAGTCCACACGATGGTTTGTGCTGTGCATTGACGACAAATCCGTTTTGCTCTTGTGTGATGAGGAAAGCTTTAAAGCACTGAAAGCTTCTTTTACTTTACAGGCAGTGACGTGGCCCGATTATAGGACGGGGGATGACACAGAACACAAAATAACGACACAGACACACATGGACATGACAATGATTTGAGTGACCAATGCACCGGTCACTTTATTTTTATACCCCCCAGACCCAAGGTTAGTTCCTTGTACGTGAGCATCTGTGCATACCAGCGATATCAGTCAATTCTGGAGTTGTTTCAAAAGGGAACAATTTCCCATGGTCTCAGACCTCAAAATGGTTACTAAAGTTAAGATGCCGGACAGAGCTCAAAAGCCAAGGCTGAGATAGGCAACATAAAACAATGCAGCCATTAGAAGTGCTTCTTGGTCTCAACCCCAGGTGGCGGATCCTTCCTGGCCTCCACGGTTGTGCGTGTCTTAGGTCGCCCCCCTCCATGGGGAGTCTTACCCGTCATTGACTACCAACCATCAATCGGGGGGCAGTTCTTGGGAGAGTTCTTCTTGTTCTAGTTTCCATGGCCTCCAGACTCCCACCACATGAGCCCTCCGTGTGTGAGTTGGGAGCATTTGCTTATGTGCAACAACTCAGGCCTCTTATCAAGTCACAAGGCAGCAACCGTGTCTGAAGAAAATGCTGACTACTGCTGTGCCAGGCAGCACACGTACATTACAGACTATAGTGAATGATTAGTATAAGGCACAACACCAGAATCAGCCCCCAACAAGGCAGCTTTACTTGTAATGTAAATCAGAATAGGTAACATATACATATATGTTTTCATTATGTTATTTTTAAATGTTCACAATTTTATTTTGATAAATGAAAGGTTAGAAAAGTCATATCACGGCTGTCGGCTAAAGTCTCTGTGTGCATTCATCTGTGGCTATCGACTATAGTCGACGCTGGTACTGAAGTAGTTAAAGTACAGTCTCAAGGTTTCTTTGGCAATACAATTCCCTTAAAAATGTACTGGATTACTGATGTATTTGCTTCTAGTCACTTCCATAGGCTAATGACCACATCCACAGTTCTTTTCAAGATACAATTTTCATAGCTGCTATATTTTTTGCTTTCTCATTCTATATATCTCTATCCTAAATACACAGAAAAACATGTATTTCTGCATTTAATGGAAACCACCTTAAGGCTTCTGAGAATTTAGGAAAAGGCCACACCCGTAGTCTGATCTTTGCTTTTAGTCATTTTGCCACTCAAAGTTTTTCTCATTCCCATCTCTTAATATTTGCGAGTGAAAGTTTGACTGAATATTTTCTCACTTTATAATACTTTATCAACCCCTGATGTCAATTTCCTCACTGCCTGCTGCCTGAACCCATACTTTAGGGTTTGATTTTAGTAAAACCCATTTCTGGTACCAATTTCTGTATTAAGGTAGGATAGGCTATGCTGAAAAAACAAATTGGTTCCCACATCTCAGTGGCTTGAGCAAACAGAGGCTTATATGTCACTCATGTGAAGTTCAGTGTGTTGGGCCACTCCCCAGGACAGCTGTCAGCCATGTAGTGAATCTGGGATCTCAGATACTTCTATCTTACCATCTCAATATATGGACTCTACGGTTGTGGCTGAAGGTGACAGTACAGCAGGGAGATTGTACAAGAGGTTTTTAATGGCAAGGCCTGGGGGGAGTGGTTTATATTATTTCTACTTACATCCCATTAGCCAGAACCCAATCAGATGACCTCAGTCCAAGGCCAAGGAGGGCTGGGAAATGTAGTCTTTCTGTGATCCCAGAAAGAAGAAAATGAAGCTGGATTTGGTGAACATACAGGATTATTTCTTTCATGCATCCTTTTCAGAGCTCTCCATTCCTGTTCATCTGTCCCTGTCAAGTGCCTAATGCTCCTTCACTTACCCCCTACATCAATATACCTCTCCAGGTTTCATTTGTACTAAGGAATATAAATGACTGCTAATAGCCCCCTCTTAGAGAACATGACCCCTCTTAGAGATAGTTGCATGTGAAAGCAAATGTAAGCATTTGGCTAGAGGGTTAATGCTGTGATGAAATTTCAGGCATGAGTAGACCAGTAGAGGAAATATTTTGGGATTCCTGAAATGACAGACTGAATGGGTCCTACGTGCCATCTTTTGTGCTATTTTGCCACTGCCTAGGGACCACTAGTGTGAGACACTTTGGAGTCAAGAGACAACAAGCTAACAGTATGAGTGGCCATGTTATTAGATATGACCAGACCATTACAGCATGATTTTCATCTGGCTGTCTAGAGGTATTGATGTGAAATAGAAATTATTGTCCACTCCAGGAAATTGGTTTTCAAATCATCCATCTCCCATCCTTTATTCCCTCCCTCCCTGCTATAGATGAAAGAGGCTAAATCCAGAGTAGGTTTGTCATGGGCCTAGAGAGGGAATTAGAGGGGCTTTCTGTAAGGTTCTGAGAAAACTGAGGTCTCCTGAGTTTCTCACTGTCAGACTCTTGCTCATCCATGGCTATTTTTGCTCCTCTTGGCTCTAGTTCAAGCAGAAAGGAACAGAAAGCTCATTATGACCACTTCTTTCATTGGCTGCACCCATCCCCTAGCTCAGGTGGCCTTTGCACCATGGCCACCTAGTGAAGCTAGAATTACATTTCCCAGAATCCCTTTCTCTGCATGGCTCCACATTAGAGTTGGCAACAGAAGACATTTGTGTGTGATTTGGAAGGCAGAGGTGAAGCAGCAGCCACTTTTACACTCTATAGCTTGGTATGAGTCAGGCACAGTTGCAGCTTACACATGTTGCTGATCTCCTGGCTCTCCTTTTTGGCCAGGCCTGTGCCAGCTCTTATTGGATCTTCTTCTTCAGCATCTCCAGGTCCTGGGACAGGTGCATATACAGTCACATTTAAGGATGCCAGCTTTTCCTGCAGGTTACCCATATCATCAAAGTTGGACGTGGTGAAATGTGGATTCCAGCTGTCATGTGAGTTCCAGCTTGTCTTTGCACTTGCCCACACACATTTGTGATAGGTGGTCTCTAAGATGACCCCAAATGATCCCCACCTCCTGGTATTCACACACTTAAATAGTCCCTTCTGCATTGTACTGAGTTAGTCCATGTGACCAATATGAGTATGGCAGAAGTGATGGGATGTCACTTCCAAATTAAGTTATAAAAAGTACTGTGGTTTCTATCTTGATCTTTATCTCTCCTTTTGCTCTGAGATCACTTGATCTGGGGAAAACCAGCTGCTATGTCAGGAGTAGCCCTATGGAGAGGCTCATGAGGTGAGAAACTGAGGCCTTTGGCCAACAGCCAGCAAGAAACTGAGGTCTCCCTTCAACAGTCATGTGAGGGAGCCATCTTGGAAGCAGATTCTCCAGCCCCAGTCAAACCTTCAGATGATCACAGATCCCAACTGACACATGAAATGCAATCCCATGAAAGATCCTGAGCCAGAACCATCCAGCTAAGCTGTTCCCAGATTCCTGACCCACAGACACTGTGTAAGATAATAAATGTTCATTGTTTCAAATCGCAAAATTTAGGGGTTATTTGTTACAAAGCAATAGGTAGCTACTACAATGTCTAATCTTTCAGCCTAGCTTCTGGTCCTGCTACTTTTAGGTCCACCACCAGACACAGGTCAACATTCTTACCCAGATAACTTAACCAGTTCCCACAATTGTGTCAGGCCCAATTCCACAATAAATCCCTTATTCTGTGTCACTCAGAGTGGTTCTGCTTTCTTGATCAAGCCATGCCTGATTCCATAAGGAACTAAGGGGAGAGACTCCCCAGTCCTTTCACCATTGGTTTCCCCTGCAGCAGAGGTTTTCAACCTTTGATTGGAACCACCCAGAGAGCTTTAAGGAAAATACTATGGCTGGGTCCCACCTCCAGAAATTCTGATTTAATTGGTCTAGGGTGAGGCCTGGGCAGTGGATCTCTTAGAGCTTCCCATGTGCTTTTAATACACAGGTAGGGTTAAGAGCCACTGATCTATAGCCTGGCTGACTCAACTGGTCCTGCTAGATCCCCCATTTCCCAGCCTTCCTTGGGCTAGGACATGGGCATCCAATCCAGGCACACATGGCAACTTCGAATTAGGGGCTTTTGACACCTAGAAGTAGGGGTCACATGGAATCTTCTCACTGGTGGTGGTGGCAGCAGCAATATTGAATTACCAGGGTGACAGCACAATGTGGCAATGATGGGGTCCATTTCTGGTTCTTTAACTCAATTACCTCTGCCACCAATTCTATGAGAATTACCCAGTATCTTCTTAATTACATTTTTGTCCTGCTTAGAACAGAGGACCTTGAAGTTTTGCCCCAATGCTGAGAGTCTGGATGTAAGAACTAAATATTACTCCCTGAGTGGCCTCAAGAGTCTCCAGCCCCTCCTTGGGCCTCAGTTTCCTCAGCTGTCAAGGGAAGGGCTGTGTTAGATGAGCTCCAGACTCTTTTTCTTGGGTTGCATTGCTTGGAAACGGGCTCTGAGATGGAGATTTCTATGCAGGTGGTTTCTGGGGGTGTGCTTTCAGGTGAATACCTATAAGAGAATGAGGGAAGTAGTGTTGGACAGAAAAGGAGTTGAGCTGTGCTGCAGTCACAACGGGTGGTCTCCCGTGATCTCCTGGGAGCCTTTGAATAGGGAAGACCCTTCAGAGATGTTCCTAGTTGAGGCAAGGGCCTGGGCCTTTGTACCCCCCAATAGACCAGTCATTGAATGTAGTCTGCCCCAGGGAGAGAGTGTGACCTTGGGCGATGCAGCTTTCATGGACTGAGGGCAATTCCCAAAGACTCAGCTGAGAGCTGGCAACTGAAAGAACAAGTCCATTGGTCTTGATAGGGGTGTCTTAGTGCATTCAGGCTGCTATAACAAAATGCCATAAACTGGGTAGCTTATAAACAATAGAAATTTCTTTCTCTCTGTTCTGGAGGCTGGGAAGTCCAAGATCAAAGCACTGGAAGATTCAGCATCTGGTGAAGGCCCACTTCATAGTTCATAAACAGCACTCTTCTCGCTGTATCCTCACATAGCAGAGGGGTGAGGGAGCACTTTAGGGTCTCTTTTATAAGGACACTAATCCCATTCATGAGGGCTCCACTCTCAGAAGTTAATTTCCCCCCCAAAGGCTCCTAATACCATCACTGTGGGGGTAAAAATTTCAACATACAAATTTTGGAGGGCACAACAAGTATTCAGTCCATAGCAAGGGGCATCTGAGTGATGCACCCCAGTGAGCACTCATCCTTCCAGTTCAAAGATTCTGTGATTACAGCTCCAGCCTCAAGCTTATCTATAGAGAAAGGGATATATTTCTTACTCTCTTTGGCTAGGCATGGCATCAGACACCCCAGGAGAGTAGCTGGAAGGTTCCGGGAGACCAAGAGCTTGATTAAAGCATAACAGCTCTCCTTAAAACCTCCCTCATCATTAGCAGAGGGAGAGCCATTGGGAGGTGTAAAGTCAACTTTCTCCAAAGAAGCAAGGCCCTGGGGAAAAATTAAAAGTCACTCCTGGAGGAAGGAGTGGCTTCCAGAAGGAAACTCTCCCAGGTATAACACTCAATTCTCCAGAGCATGGAAGATAACGGAGCTGCAAGGGACTGTGGTCGCCATGGTAATAGTATCTTGAATTCTAACTGAATGTGAGCTACTGGCTGGCCTGTCAATCACATGGTATCTGCATTTATAGTGGAACCCAGACCCAGGATTAGGCAGGGGCAGGTAGGGAAAGAGACCTTGTGTGTGCACACAGCAGGCTCATGGGAGCATTTGTGCTCAGGTGTGTGTCTTCACATATATGATTCTTTATAAGGGCTTCTGTGCACATCCTTGTGTTCATGAGCATGGAAAACTGAGTCCTACGCATGTGTGTATTGGTGCTCGGCATGGGGGTCTGGCTGCTGGACCCTCTGCCTGTGGATGTCAGACAGAGCAGATTACCCCACTTAAGAGACATGATTTTAGGGCCTCTTCACCCTTCTTCATATATCAACAACTGCCATTGTCTGTTCATCATTAGAAAGTCATTTCTTTGAAGAAATTTTCTACCTTTAGTAGCCTCTTTTAAAATGTAAATAATTGTTAGTTACCGGTCTACCAAGCATGGTTGGGCATCTCCAAAAGATGAGGAGACAGAGAGCTGAGTTGGACCTGCCATGAGAGAGGAGGACCCTAGCAGCCTCTCGTATAGTGGCTGCCCAACATATTTGTACAGACTTATGAATGCATGAATAAATAGAAAGCTATGGTAGGGGAAGGGCAACCATGAGAGAGAATGTTCTGATGGAGAAGTGGAAGGGTTCCTGAGATCAACTTCAAGTCAATTCAATTCAATTTATTGCACACCTTCCTGTGCAAGGTATTGGGTTGGGGTGGCTAGGTAAATAATGTAGATTGGGCCCTGCCCTCCAGTAGCTGAGTATGTGGAAGGTGGGGGATTATCTTAGGTCTGTTTGGGCTGCTATAATAAAATGCCACAAACTGAGCAGCTAAAAAAAACAACAACAACAACAACAAAACCCTGAAATTTATTTCTCACAGTTCTGGAGGGTAAGAAGTCCAAGATCAAGGCATCAGCAGATTTGGTGTCTGGTGAGGGCCCGCTTCCTGGTTCATAGATGGCCATCTTCTTACTGTGTCCTCACGTGGTGGAAGGGGTGAGGGAGCTCTCTGGGGCTTCTTTTATAAGGGCACTAATCCCACTCATGAGGGCTCCACTCTTGTCACCTAAACACTTCCCAAAGGTGCCGCCTCCTAATACCATCACATTAAGGGGTTTGGATTTCAATATAGGAATTTGGGAGGGACACAAACATTCAGCCCTTTAGGAAGACTCCTTCAGGGGTTTCCTTGGTGCTAGGCCAAGGCCATAGTTCTTTAGTGAGGCCGGGACCCAGCCCAGTCAGGGCTTCTGAAATGTTTGCTGACTTGAACTGACTGGACTGCCCCAGCCAGCCATGGGCCACAGAACCCGGCAAGCCCACTCTGCAGGGAGCAGAACTGGTCTCATTCTTCCTTGACACGAGCTCAGACCGTAGCCTGTTGGCCCAGGGCCTTGGTCCCAGGTCCTCAAGAGACATTTGCAGGAGTCTCTGCTCCCATCCCCTGCCTACCCTCTTTTGTCTGCTCCTGATTGCCCGGCCAGGATCTGACATCCTTCCTGGACACCAGGAAGTACTCTTAGTGTATTCTACTCTCTTGGGATCCAGCCCCCTTCTCTTCCAAGGCTTTTCTACTTGACCTCATCACCTGTTTGGGGAAAGGCCTCTGCATCCCCTGCTGTGCTCTAAATTTAGAGGAGATCTTTGCTTCTTAGACTATAATCGGCTCCACCCACTCCAAATCCTCCACCAAAGGGATTAAGGAGAGAGAAGGGTAAATTAGCAGGTGGGGGCTGAGGCAGCCTCCCTTGGCTTAATCTCAAGTTGCTAACTTTCCTACTCCATTCTTCTCGGATTCCCACCCGTTTTCCAGACTCCATGGATGTTGAATCCAAGTCAACAGCTTCCAGAGGATGTTCTGTGAGTCCAGGACTGTACCAAGCAAGCAGGGATTAGAGGGAAGTCCAGCCAAGCCCATGACGCTTGCCTGGGGGGCCACTTCAGCATTCAGCATCTCTGATAGTGACACATCTTCTTTCTTTGGCTTTTAACCTGTCAGGGCCAAAGCTCAAAAAATCCTAATGACCCAAGAACATACTGGGTTTCTGAAAATCAGAAGATGGGTCCCAACCCCATCTTGAGCTAGATGAACTAGCTCAATCTGTGGGGGCCTTGAACTAGCCTAAGGTGAAGCCTTGGGTCAGTTAGTATCATATACAGGAGGAGTGCATTGTTTACCAAGGTGGTGAGGGGGTACAGTCTCCATCAAGGCGGACGGGGGATTTCTGGTTGCTTCCTAATCTGCAGGCTCTGGTGTGTTGCTCCCTAGCTCCAGTCAGCCCATGGCTTCTGCTCAGCAGTTTGGTGCTGTTGCTGCATATCCCTGAGTCTTTTGCAGAAGGCCCGGCAAGAACGTGTCCCTGTCTTTCCTCTGTCCATGGTGAAGCAGAAGTGGGTTGCCATCTGCTTTTATCACGTGGGCTCATGAGAGTCCTACCACTAACCTCAAGAGAAGAGCTTTGCCCACAAGTAAACAGTTCAGAAAGGAACCAACGTTTGTTGATTGTAAAATAAAAAGTCCTCAGTAGCCTTGCCACAAAGGTCTGGCCACCATGGTATTAATAAGGTCAGATAATCATGGACCATGTGTGAAGGCTCCCAGGGGATTAGAAATACTTTAATGCAGACTCCTTACTCTGCCACCAAGAATCAGACCAGGGAGATCAAAACCTATGGAGACAGGAAACACAGAAACTTTAGGGAGCACCATGGAAGGGGAAAAAACATTTATGATTCTTTTGTGCAAGCCTCCTTTCGCAACCCCTCCCTGCAACCATTCCTTTCCTGGTGCCCAGTAACAAATATCTAACATTATAATGGTGTTGAAAGTTTTCATGATGCTTTCACAAACATCATTTTATTTCCCTGCCCAAGCACATTCTGGGATCTGTGGAGTGGACCTTATGATTCCCATTACACAGATGAGGTTATCCACTGAGGCTCAGAAATTCCAAAATATTTTGCCCCAGAGTAGGTGTGCATTTCAGTTACGATTATATACAGAGACTCAAAATAGCTGTGATTTAAACAAAATAAAAGTTTATTTTTCTTTCCCACCAGAGACTGGAGCTAAGCAGCTTTGCTCCACAAAGTCATAAGGACCAAGGATCCATCCATTGTTCTGCCAACCCTAGGATGTGGTCCTTACCTTCATGATCCAACATGGCAGCTAGAGTTCCAGCCATCACGTTGGCATTCCAGACAGCAGAATGGAAGAGTAAGTGAAGAATAAAAATAGGGAAGAAAAGCATGCCCCTTCCTTTTAAGGCTATTTCCTGAAAGTTGCACTCAACACTTCTGCTTTCACTCCAGAACTTAGTCACATGACCACACCTAATTGCAAGGGAGGCTGGGAAATGTAGTCTTTATTCCAGATGATCATGTAGCCAGGTAAAAATTTGAGGCTTTATTTCTATGAAAAGAGAGAGACTATAAATTTGGGGAGAACCAGTCATTTCTGTGACAATGACTTTGCCATTGAGGGGAGGAATCAGCTTTTAATTCTAGTTTTTCTAACTCAAATCCTGCCATTTTTCCTGTCCATGTCATGTAGTATTTCTTGTGTATAGTTTGATTCACGGAACTATAGAATTTCCTCACTGGCAAGGACTTTGGGGATTCTCCTTGTCATCTCCCGGTTGGATGCCTGAATTAGCTCTAAAACCTCCTAGACTAACAGCCATCACGTCTCCCAAACATCCATGTAGGCCAACCCATTTGGAAGCAGTGGCAATCATTAACAAAGATCTTTCTGTGACTGAATCTAAACCAGATTCACTGGCTTCCCTGACCATTGGTCCTCCCCTGTCCTTTAGTACCTCTCAAAGCAGAAAGCATCTAGTTTTCTCTTCCCTTCTCTCAAAGCAGCCCTGTGGGATGTTTAGAGGTGACCTTTCTGTACCCCTGAGTCCTTTCTTCTCCAGGTTAAATGTTCCATGTTTCACCAGCCATTCCTTGGGTCTTGGGTCTGTCATCATTCTGACCTCCTTCTCCTGGACATCCTCCTGTTGGTGGATGCTCCTGTTAAAGCATGCTTTCCACACTTAGGGCACACTAGAGAGGTCTCCTTGAAGATTAAGCTACAGGGTACTCAACCCTCAACCAGTTCAGCAAGAGACTCATGTAGGGTAAATGCAGGGACTATTAGAGGTCTCTGCTCACACTCTCAACTCTCTGTGACATGAATGGTGTGGGTGGGGCCAAAAGAGGGGACTCTGGGATGCCATATTTGCATCTGAGATGCTCTTTTAAGGCTGTTTTAGTCTCTGGGATTCTAAGCCTTGCAGGAAAAGCACAGGCCCAGGGATGATATCTGGATGCTTGCATCAGTTAGGATTGAATGTGGCTGCAGGTAACAGTAACTCAACCAACAGTGGTACAAGCAATAAAGATTTCATCTCTTGGCCAGGCGCGGTGGCTCACGCCTGTAATCCTAGCACTCTGGGAGGCCGAGGTGGGAGGACTGCTCAAGGTCAGGAGTTCAAAACCAGCCTGAGCAAGAGAGAGACCCCGTCTCTACTAAAAATAGAAAGAAATTAATTGGCCAACTAATATATATAGAAAAAATTAGCCGGCCATGGTGGCACGTGCCTATAGTCCCAGCTACTCGGGAGGCTGAGGCTGGAGGATCGCTTGAGCCCAGGAGTTTGAGGTTGCTGTGCGCTAGGCTGACGCCACGGCACTCACTGTAGCCTGGGCAACAAAGCGAGACTCTGTCTCAAAAAAAAAAAAAAGATTTCATCTCCTGCAACAAGAAATCCAGGTTGGTGTGACAGTTCAACCATGTCATTAGGGACCCAGCCTCCTTTTATTTTCTTGATCTTCTATCCTTAACATGAGGCTTTTATCCTCATGGCTTCAAGGTAGCTGCTGAACTTCCAGGGATTGCAGCTACATTTCAGTCAGGAAGAAAAGGGAGTGCAAAAGACAAAGGATGTTTTAAAAGAGAAATGTTCTGTTTCCCTGGAAGCCCCCAATGTGTGAGTTTTGGTTATAGCTCATTGGCCAGAGCTGAGACACACATCCTCTGCCCAGCTGCAAAGGAATCTGGGAAGAGAAGGATTTTAATTTGCTAGCTTCTATTGTAGAAGACAATCCCACTTCTACTCAATCCCACTTCTTTCCAGATGGGATTGAGTAGGAATGAACTAACTGCTGAAATGCTGCTTAAAGTAATAGAAAAAACACAAAACACTTGAAGGATTTTGTCATCGTAAAGCCTGGAGTTTGAATCCTGGCTCTGTTGTAACAAGCTGTGTGACCTTGGATAAGTCACTTAACATCTCTGAGCTCTACCTGCTTTAGATGTAAAATGGGTATAATAATATTCAGTTCCGAACAGTGCTATGAAGGTTGGGGTCCCATGCCAAGTTCCTAGCACAGAGATGGGCATGTAGTACCAACTCATCACAATGGCAGCTGAGCCACGATGCTGGCTGATGTGTCTCATGTTTCCATGGGGAACCAGGGTCCTGCTCAAGCTTCACTCAGAGCTGGAGCTGCCTCCTCTCTCCCTTTCCCCAAATAGAATCGAATCAAAGTCACTAACGGTGACCAGTAAGATCCACATCATACTGTGACCCTTGAGGTAGCAAACTAATTGGTCCTGGCAGCGATAACTTGGACCACCCGGGCAGGCAGCTCAGCATGGATAGAGGCCACCTGAATGGATTTTAAACATTCACAAAACCAGTACAGTGGAAATGCTGGCACCGCTCTGATTAAAGCGGGGCTGGCGGTGCGGAGACCATGCAGACGAAGTGTGGCTCTCGGCCTGAGGGGCTGCCACTAAGGTGGCACCAGAGGTGGTACCCTGAGCCTACCCTGAGCCAAGAAATGCCTCTCCGGTGCAAGGCCAGGGTGCTGTCTCTGGGGAGGGAGCCCCACGTGCGGCGATTGTAAGTTTCTTAAAATAGAGCCGGAAGGGCTCCTGCTGCCAGCGCGAGGAGCTGAGGGCTTTCCCCTCTCCTGCTGAAGGTTGTAATTCTCCTGCCACGACTGGGCTCCCCTTGCCAGGACTACTTAGCATTACTGGCTGGTCTGAAGGAGGCTCCGGCCCTTTGATGACACCGCCTGGTGACTCAGAGCTGAACCGGGCTTGGAAGCGCTAACTGAGCGGCTCGGCCAGGCAAGCTGGGGCTGTCCTCTGCCCTCTGAGGATCTATGGTTTGGGCTCTGCTGTGGGCTAAATTGTGCCCCCCACCACAATTCGTGTGTGGGGGCACAATTCCCCTAATCCCCAGGACCTCAGAATGTGACTGTGTTTGGAGATAGGGTTTTTAAGGAGGTATTAATAATAAGTTAAAATGAAGTCTTTATGCTGGGCCCTGATGCTATGACAGGTGTCATAAGAGGAGGAGGTTGGCCAGGCGATGTGGCTCATGCTTGTAATCCTAGCACTCTGGGAGGCGAAGGCAGGAAGACTGCTTGAGGTCAGGAGTTCGAGACCAGCCAAACCAGCCGAGCAAGAGCGAGACCCCCGTCTCTACCAAAAATAGAAAAAGTTAGTCGGATGTGGTGGTGCGCATCAGTAGTCCCAGCTACTCGGGAAACTGAGGCTGAAGGATCCCTTCAGCCCAGGAGTTTGAGGTTGCTGTGAGCTATGATGATGCCGCTACACTCTAGCGAGGGCGACAGAGTGAGACTCTATCTCAATCAATCAATCAATAAAATAAGAAGAGGAGATTAGAACACAGACATGCACAGAGGAAAGACCATGTGAAGAGACAGGAAGAAAATGGCCACGTGCAAGCCAAGGACAGAGGCCTGAGAAGAAATTAACCCTGTGACACCTTGATCTAAGACTTCTAGCCTCCAGAACCGTGAGACCATAGATTTCTGCTGTTTAAGCCCCCAGTGTGTGGCACTTTGTTCAGGCAGCCTTAGCAGACTAATGCAGGCGTTTACAGCCCCATTCTGTGCTTTCATCAAGAAGGGCACCAGTTTGAGCTGATTGGCATTTCTCATCTGTCTTCTCATATGGGATGCACTAAATGGGAATGCACTGATGGGAATTGCACTAAATAGGATTTATCGGAATTTGTGCATTTGTAGGGCACAAAATTGTAACAGTCCTACAAACACTAGTAGCATCTGTTTGAAAAGCGGTAAGTTTTATGCATCCCATAAAACTGCCATATGCATGATCTCTGTTATGATCAGGAAATATTAATAATAATAGCCAACAGGAAGCAATTGTGGCTAATACTGGGGTCTGAACTCTAAACATTTTGGAGGACTCTCTTTTTAAAATGATGGCCGGGCGCGGTGGCTCACACCTGTAATCCTAGCACTCTGGGAGCCCGAGGCGGGAGGATTGCTCAAGGTCAGGAGTTCAAAACCAGCCTGAGCAAGAGAGAGACCCCGTCTCTAATAAAAATAGAAAGAAATTAATTGGTCAACTAAAAATATATAGAAAAAATTAGCTGGGCATGATGGCGCATGCCTGTAGTCCCAGCTACTCGGGAGGCTGAGGCAGGAGGATTGCTTGAGCCCAGGAGTTTGAGGTTGCTGTGAGCTAGGCTGACGCCACGGCACTCTAGCCCAGACAACAGAGTGAGACTCTGTCTCAAAAAAATTAAAAAATTAAAAAAAATAAAAATGAATATAAAATTGCAAATACAAAGCATACTCTGAAAGTGGGTATTTAAATGAGAAAAGAAATGACAATTATAGAATTTAAAAGTTCACAAAGACCTCAGATTTCATAAAATCTAGACGAATATATAGTATTTTTACTAATTAACTGAACACTTTTTTCAATTTTTTCTTTTAAAAAAAATAGAGACAGAGTCTCATTCTTGCTCAGGCTGGTCTCAAACTCCTGAGCTCAAGCGATCCTCCCGCCTCCACCTCCGCCTCCCAGAGTGCTACCATGTTTCACTGAAAATAAGACCTACCCATAAAATAAGCCCTAGCAGGATTTCTAAGCATTTGCGCAATAGAAGCCCTACCCCGAAAATAAGACCTGGTGATGGGCGTGGCTACGCAGCGCATCTGCACAACCCGTGCATTTCGTCACTGAGCAGTAAAGAAGACGAGCAGCCCTTCTCTTCTGCCCCATGAGAGCTCTATTGCTCCACATGAAAGAATGGGGCCAATGGTTCTAAAGGAAATAGAGTCGCAAGGAATTCAGGATGGAATTCAAGGTTTGGAGAGTTATGATGATGTTCCAGAAGAAGACGACTTAACTATATTTGAATAAATGTAGATTGTTGTGCTGTACTTAAAATAACACATCCCCTGAAAATAAGCCCTAGGGTGTCTTCTTGAGGAAAAATAAATATAAGACCCTGTCTTATTTTCGAGGAAACACAGTAGGATTACAGGCAAGAGCCACCACGTGCCGCCTAATTAATTGAACACTTACGTGATTCCTTTCTTCTACTTTTTCTAGGCTATGCCTCTTTGATGGCCTTTTCATAAGATAATGATTTTTTAACATTGTTTTCTATAGAGACAAGAGAAACATCATTCAGTCTTGCCTCAAGTGTGCTTTGATCTCCCTTTTATAAAATTATTGATAGTGTTGTAAAGTTTCTTTCAGATCCACTAGTTGTCATTGGTAATTAGTTTCCATTGTGATGTATTAAGAGAGTGACATTTTGAATTGTCTGTAGATCTCCTTCCAGTTTATGTTTTCAGCTACTACCAAGATCCATCTGCCTTCCTATCCTATTTGAATTTTGGTATAATCAGTAATTATATATATATATATATATATATATACACACACACACACACATACATATATATATACAGTGAAATTAAGTTGCATATATTGTGTGCATAATTGAATAATGAAATAAAATTACTCTAAAGCTACATACAGTGATGTGTTGATGAACCTGTGCAGTTTGCCACTAGAGCATTTGCTTCTTCAGGCTGCATCAGTAGCAATTTTTCGTGCACTTTTGTTTCTGGATCCACCAGACTCTGTCAGGACAAGATGTGCTAAGATTCAATCTGAAACACTGGGATGCATAAAACTTACTGCTTTTCAAACAGATGCTACTTGTGTTTGTAGGACTGTTACAATTTTGTGCCCTACAAACGCACAAATTCCGATAAATCCTATTTAGCGCAATTCCCTTCAGAAAAGAAATAAAACTATATGGTGCATTATTAATTGCATACACTGCATTATTGAGTATATTCCTGACAGAAGCCAATTTCCATTTTGACTAGGGAGATTTTCCACAGACTAGCTCCTAGCTCCATACATTTCAAGCTTTGTTTCTCCAGTTACCTACATACTTTCAGAGGCTGGGAGCCAGAGGACACTGTGGCAAATTGTATTTTTCAAAATGGTCACAATCAGATCTTCCACACCACGTGCTCTTCTTATAATGGGATATTGACATCCCTCTTGTTGAGAGGTAAGGTCTGTCTTCCTTCCTCTTATCTGAGTGGGTCTGTGACTACAGCAGAAGTGACACTATGTGACTGCCAAGGTAGGTCATAAAAGGTGATATAGCTTCTGTCTGCCCCTCTCAGAACACTCACCCTTGGAACTGAGCCATGTGACCAGGCCACACGGAGAGGCCACAGCTAGTTAGCTGAAGTCTCAGCCAGCATCAACCACTAGATAAGCGAGTGTGGAAACCCCCCCCCCCCCGAGAATTCCACCCTCCAGCCTTCGAACCACCCCAGCTGATGCCATGTGAAGCCGTGACAAGCTGTCTCTGCCAAGCCTTGCTCATTGCAGATTTGTGAGCAAAACAAATGACTGTTGTTGTGTTAAGCCACTGAGTTCTAGAATAACTTGCTATGTCACAACAGATACCCAGAACACACACATTTAAATTGTGAAACAACTTCTGGCATGCACCTTTAAGTCACAATACTGGGCAAGGCAGCCCAGAGGGCAGTAGGAGTATTCCTGAAGGCCATTTCTGACTGCCACTGTGATGGTTTACACCAACTTTCCATGGAAGTGACTGCAAACCCCTAAACAAAAACTAATTGTATCCTCACTTCAATTTCCCCTTAGCCAGATCCCAAATATGCCCTCGGCTACTCTTACACCATCTGACCCAATGGAAGGCATGACGGAGGGAAAGTCAAACTGGAAACAGATGGTGGTTTGTACAAAACATCTAAGCACCCTACTACCCCTGAGCCAAGCTTGGAAGGGGCCAGTGCAAGTGAGGGGCCTGAAGCTGAAGCTTTATTAAGTTCACAGTAAATCCACTTCTGTAGCCAATATTTACTGAATGCCTAGAAGTGCTAGGTCCTGGCTGAGCTGTTTACATATCTGGTCATATTTGAGCTTAAATTATGACCCTTTAGGTCAGTACTATTCTTATTCCTATTTTACAGATGAGAAAACAGAAGCCCAATATAATTCAAATATATTCAGCATGTACTTATTGAGCACTTGACTTCAAAACTAATAACTATTTGTGTACTATCTTAATTGGGCAAAGGCTATGCAAGTCCATTATGGGTGTTATACTTACAATGCCCCTCCAGGCACAGTTCTTATGTCCATTTTATAGACATGCAAACTGAGGTGAGGCACTGAACTGGGGCTGTGGTGAATATCAAGAAATAGGAGATGCGTTCCTCACCCTTAGGAGTCTGGATTCCTCAAAAGGGCTAAGAAATACTTTTAAGATAGAGAAAGTAACCAAAGATACAGGGGATGTTAGTGTCACACGAGGGAGGAGTCCTGGAGCACCGTGGGTAATGGGTAACAGGACTTGAGGTAGAGTCTAAGATGTGCTCTCCCGATCATTTGAAATTTGAGTATCACCCTACCACTTCATCTACTAAGGATGTATTTCCCCTTCCGGTGGCCTAATGTGGCCTCTTTGGGTGAAGTCATGGATCATCAGCAAACATTTACTGAGGGCCTTTTGGGTATACGATTCTGAGCTAGATTCTGGTCTTGCCTTCGAAGAGCTTCAAGTCTTGCCAAGAAGAAAAGACAAGTAACAACAATAATGTCAACAGCCACTCCAATTCTTTCAGAATGGGTCACTCTGCTAGGCACTTCCCACCCCCACATTATACTGTTCAAGCCTCAAAGCAATCTTGGGGAGATGAGAATTATTCTTATCCTTTTTAACAATAGAGAGAACTGAGGGACTGAGAGTTGCCCATGTCCACAGGAATTAGGTAGCAGAAGCAAAAACTTGCTGTGTCCTTGCCCACACACTTTCCACTCTGGGGAACACTATAGAGTTATAATCTAGAAAGGGTCCAAGGAGGTGTCCTGGGAAGCCAGAGTGCAAAGGGCTGGAAGGCATCTGTTGTGGGGCAGAGTCAGTTCCACAAAGAAGGTAGAGCCTCAGACACAGAACATGGGGCTGATTCATCTCGGTAGAGAGTTGCAGGGAGGACATTTCAGGGAGGGAGTAGCATGAGCAAAAGCAGAGATTGACAGGACATTGGGGTAGTGCACAGGAGGAGTCTCGAACAGAAGGTGTGTTGTGACAAAGGGAGATGATTTATTCCTACGTATTTGATGGTTTTTTAAATGCTATTGTCAAATGATGTATTTTTTTATGTTCCAATTTTTTGTTGTTAAGATATAGAAATGCAATTGGTTTACCATGTATCCCATGACTTTCCTAAATTCATTTATCAGTTCTGGTAGTTTGTAGATTTCCTTGAATTTTCTACAGACACAATTAGATCAGCAGAGGACAAACAGTTTTATTTCTTCCATTGCAATTTTTATGCTTTTTGTTTCTTTTTCTTGCTTTATTACACTGGCCAGGACCTCCAGTACAATGTTGAATAGAAGTGATAAGAATGGACATCTTTGTCTTATTCCCAATCTTACAGGGAAAGCAATCACTCTTTTATGATTAAGTACAATATTAGCTGTAGGTTTTTGTAGATGCCCTTTATCAAATTGAGAAAGTTCCCCTCTATTTCTAGTTTGTTGAGAGGCTCTATCCTGAGCTAGTCAACTCTTCTTAAAATTTATTAGCTATTCTCAGTTGTGCCACAGGGAATTACGGAGGGTGGTAACTTTTTATTCATTCGCAGAGGAATTATCGATCTGGATCAATGCTCTCAATTGGAAGATTGGGGAGGCAGACAGCAGCAGTCATCAGCAGAATATGGCCATGTCCAGCTGAGTGGAGGGTTAACAGCCAACAGAGAGAGCTGCATGGTGACTGGACAGAAAGGGCTGAGCAGAGAGACCACAACGACTGGTTCCAGGGCACAGGTGAGGCAGCACTGTGGGAAAGTCTAGAAACAATTGGGGGTGGGGGTGGGAAATGGGAATGCTTCTTCCAGTAAGAGGGCCAATGGGGACTTGCCCTGGTCACTGGATTTAAAAAGGAAGTAGAATTACTATTAGAATTTAACTGGGGAGAGGAAGCAGTAGTTCATTTTACTTCAGGGTGTGGCAAAATTTTAAAGAAATAATTATAAATTTTAAAACATAGGGGAAAGTTGAAAGAATAGTGCAAGGAAACATCTGATCACCCTCCCCACCTGCTATGGTTTGAATGTTTGCCCCCTCCAAAACTCATGTTGAAATTTAACTCCCATTGTAACAGTATCAAGATGTAGGACCTTTAAGAGGTGATTAGGCCATAAGGGCTCCATGGTTGGGATTGGTGCCATTATAAAAGGGTGAGTTTGGGCCCCCTCTTGCTTTCTTTTTGCTCTTCCATTCTTCTGCCACATGAGGAACAGCATTCCTGTCTCCTGGAGGATGTAGCATTCAAGGCTCCATCTTGGAAGCAGAGAAAGAGCCCTTACCAGACACCAGACAGGTGTCTGCCAGCACCTTGATCTTGGACTTCCCAGTCTCCACAACCATGAGAAATAAATTATCTATTGTTTGTGAATTACTCAGTCTGTGGTATTCTGTTATAGCAGTACAAATGGACAAAGACACTACCCTGTATTCAACAACTGCTAAGATTTTGCTACATTTGCTCTATCTCTTCATATTAGGTTGAACCACATGAATTTGCCTTTTTTGTGTGTCAAAAATGGTTGGATATCAGAAATTACATGTGGAGTAACCTAACACATAAATACTTCACGTTCTTGTCAAATCACTTGAAAGGTGGATCTATCACTACACTTCATCCCTAAATACTTCGCATGTATCTGCTAAGAACAGTAACATTTTCCTACAAAACCACAATACCATTATCACATTAAGAAAATTAACATTATTTCATATATGTGGTAGTCCCACCTCCTGATATTCACACCTTTGTGGATTCCTCTCCCACAGTGAATAGGGCTGAGCTGGATAACCAAAAGGATGTTGAGGAAGTGATGGAATGTGATTTCTGAGGCGAAGCCATAAAAGACATTGTGGCTTCTTCTTCCTTGGTCTCTGGAATCTCTCACTCTGGGAGAAGCTAGCTGTCATGTTGTGAGGGTACTTGGGTAGCCTATGGAGAGGCCCACATGGCAAAGAACTGTGGCCTCCTGCCAACAGTCTGAACCAACTTGCCAGCCATGTGAATGAGCCATCTGGAATCAGATCCTCCAGCCCCAGTCAAGTTTTCAGATGGCCACAGCCCCAGCCAACATCTTAACTGCAACCTTAGGAGAGACCCTGAGCCAGAACCACCCAGTCAAGCTGCTCTGGACTCCTGGTGTTAGAGGCAAGGACCCTCAAAGACCCTCAACTCCCCTATGACTCGTCCTACACACGGACTTCGCCCTGGAAAATTCCAGCTATAGCTCCGAGAAGAATGCATTCCATGACGTGCTGACCACGGGATGCTCCAGGGTGTGCTGACTGCAATTGTTCCCGACCACCTGCCAGGTTGGAGATGAGTAACCAGTCAAAAACAGGATACTGATAAGACGCTGATTGGGGCTGATTAACCCAGACCCAAGCCTCATCGTCAACACTCTATTTTTTTGTTTCTACTTCCTTGTTTCTGTATGCTTATAAAACCTACTAAGAATCCAAGTAAAGTAGACCTTGACAATCATTCGCTTGGTCTCGTTTCTTTCTCTCGCTCATCTCTTTCAGGCACGGTCCCCCTCGCCCCCGCGAGTAACAGAAGGTCCCGCGGGTCGGGACATCCTGGCCCACAGAAACTGGGTGATATGATAAATGTTGGTTGTTGTTTTCAGCCACTAAGTATTGGGGTAACTTCTTACTTAGCAATAGATAGCAATTAAATAGCTAATACATCATATAATATCTAATCCATATTCAAATTTCCCCAATTATCTCCAAAAGTATCTTGGAGGTTTTGGGGTTTTCTTTGTTTATTTTTGTGACCATGTGGGAATCAAGGTTCACACCCTGCATTTGGTCAACATGTTGCTACAGTCTTAGTGTCTGGGTGGGAAGTACCTGCATGAGTGAAGGAAGAGTAGGACTGCCCCAGGTGTGTCAGGCACAAGAAGATGAGACTTAGGTGGGTGATTTATCCTGAGGAATGGTGGGACATAAGGTTGAAAGGATGAGGAATGCTTATCGGGTATTTACCATATGAGGTAAGCGCTATCAGCATCATCCCTATTTACAGGCGATGTACCGATGTATCGTTGTTACAGCAAGTGTCATGGTGGGTCGTCCCAAGGACAAACTGAGCAGCACACAGAAAGTCAGAGAATCAAAGTTTACTTCGTTGGCAGGCTCAGAGGGGCCTTGCCGCCAAATTCTGAGCACCATCTACCCAATTTTTCCCACTTTTATTAAGTTGGGGTGGTCTGAGGGGTGGGGTACCAGGTGTAGGTTAGTTGATGTATCAAGCAATAGGTTAATATTATGTTGATGCGCCAGGCAACAGATTCAGTGTTATGCTGATGTCAGGCAATAGACTAGTTGATGGGCCAGGAAGCAGTTAGTATTATGCTGATGTGGGTCTTCCATGAGGGGTGGGGTCTCCCTCCGGTGCCTGATTCCTGATTCGCCAAGTAATAGATGGGGTTTCCCTTATCAGAAACACTAAAACAAATTCTACTTTATAACACGGAGGAAAACAGGTGGACGCACACAGGGGGGTAGTTAACCATTTCAATGTGTATATAAAGCAAAGAATGTTGATTGGTTTCTCCTCATCTTTGTAAGATCTGACACAGATCTGTCAGAGGAAACGCTGCTTACTTAGCCTCATCTAGAGAGTCTGTTCACATTGAGGAGGAAGAGCCAGATGGCTCTGGGGCAGGAAAGCTCTCTGGGTGGGAAAGTTTAAGTCTCATCTCCCAGCTGTAGAAGGCTGAGCTCTGTGACCTCTTAAGGTCCTGTTGAACCCAAGGATTTCCTGGGCTTTTGTGCCCACTTGTGACTTGTTGCTCCTCCTCTATCTGTCTCTAGCAGGCAGGCACTATGGGTACCCCACTCACCCATACCACCTTCAGCACTCATATCTCTATACTCGGAAAGCTGTGCTGTCCAATAGAACTTTCTGCCATCATAGCCATGTTCCATGTCTGTGCTACCTAATATGGTAGCCACTAGCCGCATGCGGGCAGTGAGCATTTGAGATGTGCCCAGTACTGACTGAGGAACTGAATTTTAAATTCCATTTCATTTTAATTAATTTACATTTAAATAACTACATGTGCTAATGGCTACCCATTGGGCAGCACGGAGTTTCTGAAGGTTGTTTACTGTGGACACCTGCAATTCTTTGCCTGAGGGCTTTCGTTCTGGCCCACGGAGCACCCCTGCCCCCAGACTTGGGCAACTTTCAAAACAAACTGATGAGGCTGCTTGCTTGGTTGGGATAACCCTGAGGCAGTCTTGCAGTTCCCTCAGTGGGCCCAAGCCTTGTTAGGTCCAGAGCCGAAACACACACACACACACACACACACACACACACGCACGCACGCACACACACGCACGCACACACGCGCGCGCGCGCACACACACACACACACACACACGCGCACGCACACACACACACACGCACGCACACACGCGCGCGCGCGCACACACACACACACACGCACACGAAGCCTCCTGAGTAGCAAAATGCTGTTTATTTTGAGCATCTGGGTGCAGATGGGTGGAGGTGAAGAAGCATCCACACTGAGGGCGGGGAAAGCCTTGGGTTTTATAGAGGGTGTCTTAGTGGGAAGTGAGTCCCTGGGCCAGGACAGCCGCCACAATAAAAAAATTTTTTAAACAATTTCTGGAACCTCTGCATCAGTCTCATCCTGTAGAGATATGGGAGGGGGTAGTTCCGTCTTTATCAGGGGGGATAGGAATGGCTGCAGCTGTCTGTTAGATTTTACAACCTCTGGGGACACTCCAGACCCTGCAGCTACTGTTTCACAAACCTCAGTTTTCTATTAACCGCATTCCATCCCATACATACTTTTCGAGTTCCCACCTGCAACAAACCTAACAAGCCCCATGTGTCCATTGTGGTAGATGACTGGATATTAATGATCTTATATTGGTGGTGGTCCCTTCTCTGTTTCACTTCCCTCCCAAATAAACTACTTGCTCTTGAATCTGTCTCAGGGTCTGCTTCTGGAAAATCGAACCTTAGACATGGCTGCTCTTGGCTAAGCTCAAATCAAAGAAATGAATGCCCAAGGCATTTGCATTTCTGCTTACACACAAAGGAGGAAATGATCTGTCCTTCCTTAGTTTAGAATAGAATTGATATGCAACTCTGCCTTGATGGTGACAACTGCTGGGTAGAACTCCATTTGCCCTGAGGGCCCCAGGCTGGAAGGAAACCCGGCATTTGCCTAGACCTCACCGAGGTCTCTGCGGATCTCTGCCAGGAATGCTCAATTCTGCAAGTGTGGGTGGGGCCTCGGTTTCCTGGTTGGGTGTTTAGCTTCAAGGTCAAAGTCAAGCTCGGTGAGAGGGCAGGGTGTCTCTGCAGTGGGTAAGAGTAAAGCCACCTCTGTGGAGTCAGTCTGTGGCAAAGGGTAGTTGGACTAGGTTTGCATTTGATTTTTAAACCTTTTCCCTCAACATGACCCGTATCAAGGGGTGACTCAGCTGCAAGGTGAACATTGAAAACTTTCAAATCAAAAAGCCTCCTTTGGCCGGGCGCGGTGGCTCACGCCTGTAATCCTAGCTCTCTGGGAGGCCGAGGCGGGCGGATTGCTCGAGGTCGGGAGTTCAAAACCAGCCTGAGCAAGAGCGAGACCCCGTCTCTACTATAAATAGAAAGAAACTAATTGGCCAACTAATATATATAGAAAAAATTAGCCGGGCATGGTGGCGCATGCCTGTAGTCCCAGCTACTTGGGAGGCTGAGACAGAAGGATCGCTTGAGCCCAGGAGTCTGAGGTTGCTGTGAGCTAGGCTGACGCCACGGCACTCACTCTAGCCTGGGCAACAAAGTGAGACTCTGTCTCAAAAAAAAAAAAAAAAAAGCCTCCTTTATTCTGTCCCGCGTCTCCTTCCCTGCCCTGCCTGACCCCATCACTTTACTGACTTCCCTTATGGGCAGTGGACTCCCGGAGCCCTCTGACACATGGCTGTGCCTATTCTCGCCTGTCCCAGGAATCTTGAGATAGAGACCTTAAAAAGAGGGCTTGTCCCTTCCTTACATTCTATACAGCTATGCGCCCTGAACGAAAGCATGTCTTGGACTTAAATGGTTTTTATACCTTATTCTACCTTTTATGAAGAGATTTTTATAAAACTTTGTTGTGACAGACAATACCCGTTGCTTTCTCATAGTTTATTTCTGCTAGACAGTTCAGCCAACGGGCTGGAATTAATAAAAATGGTGTTTTTCCTAAAGGATCAGGGCAGTCTGTTTGACAGGATCAAGTGACCTTGCAGAGGTTTTGTCTGCTGCTTCACCCGGAGCGAGTGCGGTTCTGGGGGCCCAGTGATTACCTCGCGGCCGAGGTCAAAAAAGAGCTTCTTTCTCTGGCAGAAGGGCCCCGTCGCGCCGGCTGAAGAGCTGACCGACCCACCACGGAACACACTGGCTGAACGTGGAAAATTTGGAGCTGGTGTAATTGCTTATGTAGTTTTAATTGCTCATTCATCATGCTAACAGGCCCAGAGTGCTGATCGTTTGCAACGTGCTTAGTAATTAAAAGACCAGGGGTGACGTAGGGTAATGGGGGGTGGTGGGGTGAAATGAGGTGACCCAAAGCCAAGCTGTATAGCATAGGAGGAAAATAGGGGATGACACTTGTCTCCTTTCTGACACCAAATGAAGGCTTTTCCACACCAGCGTCTCACAATTATTGGTTTTAACCGGGAGTAACATTGCTCTCAGCTCCCTGGGAAGAGAACCAGTCCCACGACAGCCCTTTTCAGTTGGCAAAGCACTTCCACCCACGTCGTCCCATTTCCTCCTAGACGACCTTGAGAGATCGATATGATTCGGCCCCACAATTTTCAGGCAAGAAAAAAGAGGCTCCGTGAAATGATTTGCCCAAGATGACTCAGCAGCCGGCCACCGGTGGAGTTGTCACCCAAACTCACCTCTTTCCATTCCGAACGTCTGGCTCTGTCTTCCTTAGTTATGGACAGCAAAACATGGCGTTTTCTCTTGATTCCATGGACATTGCCACAGTAGTTGGATTCTGGGACGAATATCCAATTGTCTGGGGGAATTTACAATAAAAAAATGATTCCTAGTGTAGGGCAGAGGAAGGGCAGAGGAATTTGTAGGACAGAGGAAGGGCAGAAGAATTCTTCCAATTGTCGGGAATTTACTTGGGTGGGGCAGTGAGCTAACCGCAAACTTGCTTCTGGTCATTGCTTGCTTGCTACACCGCTGTAGGGGGAATTATGGTATGAGGTCATTGAAGCACGGGCGACTGGCCCATCAGGCAATAGAGGACAACCAACCCGCCAATTATTTCAAAAGGCAATAGTGGGCAACTAATCATTTTAAAGGTCAACGCATGATCCATGCGTAGTCGGTTTGTGCGCAGCTTGTGCACCGTGGGGATAAAAGGCATGCCGTTGTTCCGGTCGGGGTCCTTGCCTGCGAGAGTGGCCACTGTGTTGACGCTCTGGGGCTTGGACTCTGGCTAGCCAGAAAATAAACCTCCTCTTGTGTGATTGCATCCTCGATGTCTCTGCTTTTCTGTCCGGTGGGGCTGTGGAAGGTCGGTCCCTAACACTAGGCCTTGTGGCAGGTATCGTGGTTTGGATTCCTTCCCTAGAAGCATATCCTAAGCCAAGGATTTGAGTACAAAAAGGTTTATTTGGAAGGTGAAGGAAATGCTGGAAGGGTTGGGGGGAAAGGAGACTGGGAAGGAAAGACAGAAAACAGAGGGTATGTTATCAAGCAAGTGACATCTGTGGGCAACTGGGGCTTAATCCCATTGGGGGATTCTGGAGGACAGTTTAGAGCATGCTTCGCAGCTATCTCGCCTGTGGGGTGAGGGGCTGCGGTGTTTATACTCCAGGGGTGCATGGCTGTTAATTCTCTATCACTGTCACTTTCAGCCTACCCCACAGGGCAGAGCAGGCTCCAGCCCAAGAGAAAGTCCTCAGGCAAAAAGATGAAGATTCTGGCATTTGTAGGTTTCGCTGGTGTGTGTGCACTACAGCGGAAGACCCCCAGGGATCCAGAGGGGATGGGGACAGTGTCTCTACAGCAGGCATCTGCCATACTGCCACAGGGGAAGCTCCCGAGAGCCCCTGTCCCCAACCAACTGTGATGTTCATCTGCCTTCACTGGCAGCTCAGCTGCTTCTTGAACAATTTGCAAGTTGAAATAGTGTTCCCCTAGGGGAGTTATTTATGGATTTATTTTCCTTCTCAGTTTTTTCTTATCCTCACACCAAAAGGGAAGATCCCTTGGCCCTGAAAGCCAAAAGGGACTTAGTGACCATTACTGGTAAGAAGGCAGTGGGTGGGAAGGGACGCTTAGGACATCCAGAAATCTGTGTGTGTGTGTGTGTGTGTGTGTGTGTGTGTGTGTGTGTGTGTGTGTGTGTGAGAGAGAGAGAGAGAGAGAGAGAGAGATTCATTGTATCCACGATTCAGAGAACATTGTCCTTGTTTCTAGTGAAAGACACAGACAGATGATGTTGACATTGACATGCACAATCCTCTCCAGAAAGTGAGCCCAGGATTATGGCCAACTTCTAGCTCGATGACTGTAATTCCACAACTTTCTTTTCCATTCAAGAAAGTATATCGGAAGGCAAATGAGTGCGAATAATGTTATCTGAAGGCATTCTCATTTATTTAAGCAAATAATTTGAGATTTATATATTTTATTGATAATAACGAATTTTGTGGGAGGCAGCTCAGCTGATGAAGACATAGTCATAGAGAAGCACTATTCTGTACCATCAAGAAGTGTGTTTGGGTTTTTTTGCATCAAGGGCAGCAACCTCACTGGAAATGGTTTATTTGCATGCATAGCTAACTTTCCATCTCTTGATCAATAAATCAATGAGCAAACATTGATTGTCTATATTATGCAAGGTATCGTGGGGGTTTATTGTAAATATAAACATAGTCCCTGCCTCAAAGGAGCTCACAGTCTAATTGGGGGTAAGATGTGTAGACATGAAAGGTAACTTATAATGCAAAGCAGCACATAAATGCTGAATGAGTGGTGTACATTGATTGGGTTTGGAAGAAATCAAGGAATACTTCTTGGAGAAAGGGTGATTTCAGCTGGGCCTTGAAGGATAGGTAGGAATTGCACAAAAGAGAAAAATAGAAGGCATTGCAGGCAAAAACAGCCCTGCCAAGGAGCAAATATCCAGACCTGTTCAGGGACTAGGAAGGGATCTGCCTGGCTGCAGTGGGGTACATGGATGGGACAGGCCCTGCCCAAGCTGACTGTTGAGTCACCCCCATTCAAAGAACCACTGGTCCTCAGTGTTGGAACATGCTCACTTTCTACCCAGTGGGAAACAGCTGCACCCTGGCATGTTTATCTGTGCTCAGCAAAGCAGACAAGTTCCAGCCAGGGTCTGTGGAGCTGGCGACAGTCCCAGGGCCCCCTTGAGCCATGCCACTCAGCTCTGCTAGGGAGGCCTGGCCTCTACTACCCTTTCTGGAACCTATAAACTTTAAGCAACTGCAATCCTCTTGGCATCAGGGGTATGCAGGAGGGAGAGCCAGGCTGGGATAATGTGCCCCATCGCCCCCACATGCCTCCCCAGGCCATGTGGAAGGAGGGCTGCCAGATGTATTAGTAGCAAATAAAAATACAGTTATATTCGAATTTCAGATAAACAGCAACTAATTTGTTAGTATAAGTATATCACATGCAATATTTGGAACATACTTATACTAACAATATTCATTGTTTATCTAAAATTCAGGCCGGGTGCCGTGGCTCATGCCTGTAATTCTAGCAGTCTGGGAGGCCAAGGTGGGAGGATTGCTCAAGGTCAGAAGTTCAAAACCAGCCTGAGCAAGAGCGAGACCCCATCTCTATTAAAAAAAGAAAGAAATTAATTGGTCAACTAAAAATATATAGAAAAAATTAGCCAGGCATGGTGGTGCATGCCTGTAGTCCCAGCTACTGAGGAGGGTGAGGCAGAAGGATTGCTTGAGCCCAGGAGTTTGAGGTTGCTGTGAACTAGGCTGAGGCCAAGGCACTCTAGCCTGGGCAACAAAGTGAGACTTTGTCTTAAAAAAAAAAAAAAGAATAAAATTCAGATGTGTCCTGATATTATCTGGCACCCCTATATGGGAAGGCTTATGACACAAGGGTGGCCAATCGGAATACTCCATGCTCTTGGTCACAGTGCTTGGTTCTGGGTTGGGCATGTGACCTAAGGTAACTCCACCCCCCCCCCTCTCATTTTGACTTTCATTGGTGTTTCCAGGACTGAAACTGCAGGAGCTGTCAGGATGAAGGAAGTCTTACAGTTAGGGGAGGCTTCCCCTGGGAGGCGCCTGTCTGACGGTGAAGCTCACGCAGAAGGAAGTAGAGCTGAGAGAGGGAAAAAAGGATTCCTAAAGACATTACTTGATTCAGCTTCACCCCTTGAACTTCATGAATATGTGAGTCTTTTGAGTTGTAGCAATTTGATTGGGAATCCTTCACTCGGAGTTCCGGCCAAATCTGCCGGGCAACAACATCCCCTCAAGCCCACAGGAACCAAACCTGGCTAAATTCAGAGAGAGGGCTGCTCCTGAGAGCCCCCCGTTTAATCTCTGTGCAAATAGAGGTTCCCTGGCCCAGAGGGCAGCGAAACAGCTCAGCTGGCTCCTCAGGCACTCCGGGACTCCTGGGTGTGACTCTGAGGTTCCTCCACTAGGATCTATTGTCACCTTTGCCACTCCCGTGCCCCGTGCTGACAGCTGGCAGAGGAGTCCTTTGCTTCTCATCCCTCACAGGGTCTTTTCTGCTCTTCATCCCCTGAGATCCAGCTCCTGTGTCTTTAGAGGACTTTCTTTGCCTTTTAAGAGAGCCTTTTCAGCCACGTCTTTCTGTTCTTTCCTTCCTTACCTTTCCCTTTAAGGATACAGCCTAGAGACTCTCTAAACCACAGAAGGTCTGCTGATGCATCCTGCACATCACCCGGACTATGCTACAAATATTCCAGCTGGAGGGACATTAGGACTGATCCAATCCCTTCCCCCCCCCCCACACCACCATCCCTATCTCATAGAATAGGAAACGGAGGTTCAGAGCAATTCCATTGTAAGTTATAGGCAGGACAAAGAATAAGAGGAAAACTACTCGGTTAGGGGGAAAGGTCCTTGGGTTTGGCTTTAGAAAGCCTGTATGGTCATTTGGGCTCTACCACGCTTAACCTGTTTCATGTCCATTTCTCCAGCTCGAGAACGAGCTTAAATGCCAGCCCCATCCACCTCACCGTGACTTTGTGAGGCTGACAGAATTACAAAACGCCAAATGAATGTGCTGGACAAAGGCCACACGGCATTAGTGCTGTCTGTGTTACTGTTATTATTTAACAAGGCTAATCCACCAGTGAAGGAAATGAGCACACATCATGAAATTAATTATAGATGTTTTTTAAAATGACTGTTTATATTGAAAGGAAGGCCTCACATTTGCCGCACAATTTCAGGATAAGTCGTGTTTTGGAAAAATATTAATATTCAGAGCCGTGTTGATTAGCTTCACTCCTGTTGCTAAGCAACAAGGTCCTTTGTAGCCTCTGCAGTGTTGGGTTTTTTTCTGGGGCTGGGGGTGGGAAGGGGGCTGGGGGATTAGGGGGAGGAAACTACATTACAGTAAATTATTCTGCTGGTTCAGCCAATTCTGAAGTTGCCTTAAAAAAAAAATTATTCCTTTAACAACCTGTGATTATAGTTGTTGGATGAGGAAAACCAAACCTCGGCCCAGAGCTCACCACTCACCCATGACTTGAGTTTCAGGTTTGGCAAGACCTGTGTTTACTAGACCAGGACTGAACCACACGTGGCCCGGGGCTTGCCACACTGACGTTCATCACGAGTCCGGTGCAGATTAGGGAGGGGTCGCCTGTGAGGGAGGCTGTCATGAATCACATGATCCAATCTCATTCAATAGCTGCCGTGGCCTTTCAGTCGAATTCTACCACTTGACTAGGTGCCGTGCTGGAATAAGCCAAAGTGCATGTTATCTGGACCCAAATGGAGACTCATGAATACTAGAAATTCATTGAAATTCCAGAACAGGTGACCCCAGCAATACATGTAATTAACCTTATAGAGCACCTACTGTGTGTTAGGCGCTTTGCAGGGTTAGCTCATTGACTTCTGGCACCAATACTAGGAAGGATGTGGTCCTGTCCCACTTTGGGGACTGGGGTTCGAGGAAATTAAGCAACATACCCAAGGTCACCTTAGCCAGTACAGGGCAGGGCAAGGATTTAAACTCAAGCCTTTCTGGCTCTGAGTGCCATAGGTTGAGTAGCTCTCTGATTTCATCACAGACAGCTTTATTTGTGGTACTCTTCCAGTCACTATTGCTGCATAACAAACCACCAAACTTAGGGGCATTAAACTACATCCATTTTATTGTGCACAAGGATCTGTGGGTCAGGAATTCTGTTAGAGCTCAGCTGGGTGGTTCTTTTGGTCCTTGTGGCATCTACCAAGACCACCTGTGGCGGGTGGGCTGTGTCTGGAGGGTCCAAGACGGCTACACTCACATGTCTGGGGCCTTGGCAGGGATGAGCTATCACCAGGAGTGTCTTCATGTGGCCTCCCCAGCACAGCAGTCTTGAAATTGTTGGACTTCTTATGTGGCAACTGGCTTCCACCATAGCAACTGTCCCAAGAGAACCAGGCAGAAGCCACCTAGCCCTTTCTGACCCAGCCTTGGAAGTCACACAGTGTCACTCATGCCATAGTCTATGGGTTGAAGCAGTCATGAGCCCACTTGGATCCAAGGGAAGGGGACATAGACCCCAATTCTTGATGGGAGGAGTATCAGAAAATGTGGGGGCTATGTTTTAAAATGGCCATAGGTACCAAGTTCCTCATACCAATGAGAAATAGGTAGTAAAAAAATTTGGATGCTTTGAAAATTGTGGAAATGTATGAGCAGTAGAAATTTTGATATTCAATACTGTGAACCTCACTTGTTTTGATGAATTTAGGGGATTGCCAGTTTAATAAAAGGTAGGCTTAACTAAGAGCTTTTGTTTGTTTTGAGTTTTATATCCAGATGTTGTCATCAGCTGAGGAGACTATGTCGATGACCAGCTAAGGACTCATTTGTAATTAGTGGTCTTATTTGCATACTTTTAAAAACCTTCTTCATTCCAACGTAATCATATTTACAATATTGGTTTGGTTAGGGAAGACTTTTCTCATTGTAGAAATCAGATAAGATGATGTAGGTGAAAGACGTTTTGAATATTCTAATGAGCTCTGCAAATAGGGGAGATGATGACTCTGGTCAAGTTCCCAATTGAAGTGATACGCCTTAAAGGGTTTTATTTTAACATGTTAATAAAAAATGGGCCAGGGAGTGCTGCAAACTGGAAATCAAACAGTATTTTGAGAATGGATTTTCAGAATCAAGGAGCTGACACTTGAACTTCATCTCACCTGGCCTCAGAAGAGTTCAGAAGGGTCACCAGGTAGCAAATATCGGTGCCTCCTTTTCATTAGAGAGAGGAAATAAGGGATGAAGGCTTTGCCTCTGTTTTCCTAAGAGTCAAGGGCAAGGGCTGGCCTAGGGCCCGCAGGCCCTGCCCTAGTCCTGCAGGAAATGGAGACAGAAAATAGACAAAGGGAGGTGCCAGCCTGAAAGCAGAGCAAGGTCAGGCACTGAGCCCTGGGATGCCTGTCGTTGCTCCGCATCCCCCCTCAAAACTTAATGGCTTAAAATGAGTCTTTGTTTCTCAGGATTCGTGAGTGGACTGAGCAGTTCTTCTGCTCCACGTGGTATTGGCTGGGGTCACTCATGCAGCTGCAGTCAGCTGGAAGCCTGGCTAGGGCCAGAACATCCAGATATGGCCTCCCTCGGGTATCTGGCACCCCAGTCACTGGGATTGAAATGGCTAAGGGCTGACTGGGGCTCAGTTTCTCTCCCTTCCCAGTCTCCTGTCCCCCTGGGCCACTCTCTCTCCACACGGTCTCACTCCATAGCACAGGAGCCAGACCTCTTTCTGTGGCAGCTGGCTGCCAAGAGAACAAAGGCACGAGCCGCCAGGCCACTTAAAGCTGAGGCCTGGAATTGGCACAGGGTCACTTCTGTTACATTCTATTTATCAGAGCAAGTCACAAGCCTAGTCCAGATTCAAGGGGAAGGGAAATAAGTCTTTACCTCTTGATGGGAATTATTGGCAGCCATATTTGGCGACTGGACACCAACCACATTTTCTAAGTTTAGATAAAGGGACTCTGCAATCAGAGACCTCAGACCCAGACACTGCTTACTTAACAGGTAACATCTCAGTTTGACCATTTTTTCATTCAACACCACCACAATAAAAATAGTAGCTACTACTTATATAACACATACTATGTACCAGTCACTGTTCTAAGGGCTTCACATTGATAAACTCATTTACTCTTCACAACAACCCTGTGAGGCCAGTGCTATTATTATCCCTATTTTAGAGACAGGAAAACTGAGGCACAGAGGGCTTAAGGGACTTGCCCAAGGTCACACAGTTTGTTAAGTGGCAGAAGTGGGTTTCAAATCCAGGCAGATGGTTCCAGAATCTGGGTTCTCACTCATTATGCTATTTCACCTCTCATTCCTTGATGTTGTGTGTCAGACTCTCCATTGGAGCTGTTTAGAATATTGAGATGCACAAGATCATCTATGGAAGACACTGTCCCCCAGTATACTGCCTCCTCTTCTTAGATAGTAATCAACCCCCAATTTTAAGCTGGCCACATGGCCACCTAGAAGAAAGACTACATTTCCCAGCCTCCTTTGTAGGTTAAGTGTGAGCATGTCATTAAGTTCAGGCTATTGGGTTATAAGTGTAAGTGTCATGTAGTTGCTGCCAGGAACCTTCCTTAAGAGATAGCTGGTATTTGACTATTGCCTCTTTTAGTTTTCATCTCTTACTGCCTTGAATGTAGATGTAATGAATGGAGCTCTAGCCACCATCATGGACCATGAGGACAAGGGCTTCACTTTCATCAAACTTAGGAATGTAGAAGGGCAGGTTGGAAGGAGCCTGGGTTTCTGAGTTCTTAGAACAACAGCCATTCCCATGCTGAACTACCTACCTCTGGACTTTTACACTTTTGACAGAAACCTCTGTCACATTTAAGTCATTGTAATTTTGAGTCTCTGTGGCTCCTAGCCAAATCTGATTTTAATTGACACAGTCCCTATCCCTAAGGAGCTCCCAATCTACTGGAAGAGACATAGTACATAATTATGATCAAAGCAAAATGAAATAAGTGGCCTAATCACATCGATCACATTTTACAAGCCCAAACCGAGGGTGGGTGGCCTAAATACGGGATTATGGGGGTCACTTCCGATGATGAGAAATAATCTGAAAGATGTTTTGATGTTGAAATACTGGGATTTCTAGGACATTTACAAGGTTTGTGGAGACAATGTGACATTTCTGAATTTAAGGCTAGCCCAGAAAATGGAGGACACATGATAGGTACGTAGCAATGCCAGGGTCAAAAGGAACATGTCACGTGAGCCCTGAGGAAGGAGCAAGGATTTCTAATGAGAAAATTCTAATCAGATTCATGGCAAAAGAGGTAAAAACTTTAAGTTGGTTTTGAATTTGGGGATAGCATTCTAACAGAGAGAAGATCAAGAGCAAAGGCCAGGTGGTGTGGAAATGTATGGGGAGTTTGTAGACGGGTCCACGTGGCTGGGCAAGAGGCCAAAGTGGGGAGTCCTCCTCGGTGGGGAGGAAAAGGCAGGCCTGGGGCAGCTGTGTGGGCCTGGGACGTTTAGTGAACGATGCATAATGGGGGTCTTGGAAGCCACTCTGCTGTGAGTGTATCTTTGAGCTCATGTAGCTTTTAGCATTTTGAATTCATTTTTGTGTATGGAGCAAGATAGGGGTCCAGCTGTACTCTTTGGCTTGTGGATATCCAGTTTTCTTTGCCCACCTTTTGCCTTTTGTGCCCACTGCCTGGATTAAATGTTAAGGTCCTTGATTATGGGACAAGCAAGAGCCGCATCTTTCAAGTGAACAAAATGTAGAACAGGTGCAGAGGCCAGGCCACGCTTTTCGGTGCTGTCGTTCCCTTATTTTGATGTGGGCGGTTTCGTTTTAAATATTGATGATCTCAGCCGGTACAGTCTAAGAAAGGTCCTGCTGCGAGTTGTGCAATGGAAAGAGCTCCTGGAAGCCCAAGCCTCTCTTTAAGTGCTTCTCCCCAGAAATCTTTTCTTTTGGCTTGGTGAGGTTTAACAGGTTTGTGGATTAGCAGAATAAGAATCAGCACAGTCCTGCTGAGAAGATGGCCAATTGCCCAGAGCCTCAGTCCACAAAACCTTTGATAATAATATGATGTGGGAATAGGGCAAGAGACATAATAATGAGGTTCTTAATAAAACCTTTTTTCCAAGATTGAGTTTGTAAAATATTTTTGAACAATGATGATAATGCCTTAAAACATTGAAGGAGTTGGTGCACCAGACCTGTTGAATATTAGCTCTCCAAACTTCTGCCTTCCAGGGAAATTTAAAGGGCAAACAGCCAGGGTAGGGAGTCAGTAAAGGAAAGCAAAGACTGCACCTTGAAACGTTGGTGTAGATGACCTAGGAAATGCTCATTTCCACAGAGCTCTTTTCAGAGGCAACCAACCATTCACATAAGCACACATTCATTCATTCACAGCACATTTTCTTTTGTTGAGGTGAAATTCACATGACATAAAGTTAACCACTTTAAAGAGTACAATTCAGTGGAATTTAGTACATTCACAATGTTGTACAACCATCACATCTGTCTACTTCCAAAATATTCCCATCACCCCAAAAGGAAACCCTGTACCCATTAAGCAGTATAACCCTATACCCTATTCCCTCTGCCCCAAGCCCCTGGCAACCACTAATCTGCTTTGGGAATCTACCTATTCTAGATATTGCATATAAATGGAATCAAACAATGTTATTTTGTGTCTGACTTCTTTCATTCAGCATGATGTTTTCAAAGTCTATCCATGTTGTAGCATGTGTCAGCACTTCATTCCTTTTTATGACTGAATTATAATCCATTATGGATACACCACATTTTGTTCATCTGTTCATTCATTGATGGACATTAAGTTTGTTTCCACCCTTCACCTATTACGAGTACTGCTGCACTGGACATTTGTGTACAAATATTTGTTTGAATAGCTCTTTTAAATGTTGGGCAGTGGCATGGCTGAGTCATATAATAATTCTATGTTCAATTTTTTGAGGATGATTTTGGAAAACCAAACTGTTTTCCACAGTGGCTGCACCAGCAATGTATGTGGATTCCAATTTCTCCGTAACACTTGTTAGGTTGATATTCAAATGGTTGAATATCTTTTCATGTTTTTGTTGGCCATTTGTGTATCTTCTTTGTAGAAATGTCTATCCAAACCCTTTGCCCATTTTTAAATTGTGTTGTTTGCCTTCTTGTTGTTGAATTATAAGAGCTCTTTATATGTCGTGGATACTAGACCCTTATCATATATGTGATTTGCACATTTTCTCCCATTCTGTCTTTTTTACTTTATTGATAACATCCTTTGATGCACAAAAGTTTTAAATTCTCATGAAGTCCAATTTACTTATTTTTTCTTTTGTTGCTCATACTTTTGGTGTTGTATCTATGGGTTTTGACAAATGTATAATGACATGTATTCACCATTACAGCATCATGCAGAATAGTTTCATTGCCCCATAGATCTTCTGGGCTCCACCTATCCACCCCTCCTTCCTCACAACCCCTGGAAACCACTGGTCTTTTCACTATCTACATAGATTTTCCTTTTCCAGATGTCATAATTGGAATCATACAATATGTAGTCTCCTCAGATTGGCTTCTTGTACTTAGCAATAAATATTACTAAGTAAATACCATTTTGCGTTTCCACCAGCAATGAATGAGAGTTCCTGTTGCTCCACATTTTCGCCAGCATTTGGTGTTGTCAGTGACTTAGATTTTGGCCATTCCAATAGCTATGTAGTGGTATCTCATTGTTTTAATGTGCAACTCCCCAATGACACATGATGTTGAGCATCTTTTCATATGCTTATTTGCTTATATGCTTTTCATATATCTTTTTGGGTGAGATGTCTTTCAGATCTTTTGCCCATTTTTAATTGCATTGTTCATTTTCTTATTGTTGAGTTTTAAGAGTTCTTCGTATATTTCAGATAGCAGTCCTTTATCAGATATGTCTTTTGCAAATTTTTCTCCCAGCCTGTGGCTTGTCTTCTCATTTTCTTAACTTAATTTCATTTTCAAATTGTTCATTACTTGTATACAGAAATACAACTAATTTGTATGTGTTGATCTCATATCCTGCAATTTTGCCGAACTCGCATAGGTTAAAGAATTTGCAAATTGTAGAAAGACCCAATTCAAACTGACTTGAGCAATAAGGGAGATTTATTGGCTCACATGATCTAGAAGTCCAGCGGGTTTTAGGCATGGTTTTATCAAGGTTCTGGCTCCGTTTCTCTACACTTTTGCATCAGTTTTGTGCTCAGGTTGACTTTTCTCATGGTTGCAAGATTGCTGGCAACAGAAACTTAGTCTTCAATATTCTTCAGTCACATCCCAGGAAAGAAAGAGAGCATGTTCTTTCCCTCAAAAGTCCTGATCATCTCTATGATTGGATCATCCCTTTCATTTTGACAAGGGAGATTGAATTGTTCAGATTAGCTTAAGCCATGGAGGTAAGGATGGCTTCAAATGAACCTAAACTGCATGGTTGCTACATAATGGGGGTAGGAGTGGGAGGAGGAGGCATCTTTAGAGGAAACTTTCAGTGCTGTTAGGAAGAAGAAAGTGTCCATCAAAGTGATGAAATTTGTACTGTGCCATGCAGTATTCAATGAACATTTGGTGAGTGAATGAATGGGAAATCCTGCTAGTTTTCTCACTAATGCACGGTTCCCTGGGACTGTGGCAGCCTCCATTCTGGTAATGGCCAGCCCTTCAACCTCTAGAAATCACCTACTGAAATACCAGCCTCTTCTATGGGGAGAAAAGAATTCTGTCTATGAGTCTTGTAACTTCTCTGATTTCTGATCAGCAAGACCCTGGCAGAAAAGACTGGGAAAACTGAGAATACTGGCAAATCCACATATTGAAAATGAGTAGGTGGGCTTTGTGAGTTAATGGTGTGGCTTTGAAGTTATCATCCACAAATTTCTCCCCATGCCTGGTGCCTGACATTCTACCTTTAGGAATTCAGTCCTTCAGTTGAAGTTTAAAAGGCTTTTTTCACCTTCAAGCCCCTCCCCTCCCACTGGGACTTTGGTTTGTGACCAAACATCCTAACTGATTGAGTAGGGGCCCACCGTTTTACAGTCTAAACCACAGCAACACTGATGTACTCTGAAGAGTATGATCAGTGATGAAGGATGATCTACACCAGAGAAACAGAGTCAGGGATAGGGGTCTCAGGAGCCTTATGTCCTCATGACAGCAGCTTGGGTCCAGTTTCATCAGCTATAGACCCAGCCCCTTCTCTGATTAACACTAAGCTCCAATGTGGCAGGAGGTATTTTCCAAAGATAGCTGCAATAGTATCTCCTGTCCCACATGCCTTATAGAAGCTTGCCACTCTTGCCTCAATAGATGGAGTCCATGACCCTAACCTTTAAATCCAGGTGGCCTTTTTTACCCTTTTCACCCACAGGGTGTGGCAGAAGTGACACTATGTGATTTCTGAGGCTAGGTCATAAAAAATGTAATGTACACTTGCCTTACTCTCTTGGGACACTCACTCTTGAACACGCGCTCCTGGAATCCAGCTAGTACGCTGTGAACAATCCATGGAGTGGAATCAAAGCTCCCAGACTACAGCCCCAGCTGAGCTTCCAGCCCACAGCCAATACCAACTTGCCAGTCACATGAGAAAGCCATCTTGAAAGTCAATCTTTGTGATAGGCAGCATCTAAGATGGGTCTCAATAATGGTATTCGTGCCCTTGTGTAATGACCTCCCCCTCAATGGAGGCTACACTGAGTACCTAGCTTCTAACAAATAGAGTATAGCAGAAGTGATAGGATGACTCTTCCAAGATTAGGTTATAAAAAGGCTGTGGCCTCAATCATATCTCAATAAAGCTAGGGATAATAAAATGACTGTGGCTTCCATTTTAGACACTCACACATTCTCTCTCTCTTATATTGCTTGCCTAGGGGAAGCCAGCTGCCATGTTGTGAGGCAGCCCTATAGAAAGGCCCTTGTGGTGAGAGACTGAGACCTGCCATTGACCACATGAGCTTGGAAACAGATTCTCCCACCAGTCAAGCATTCAGATGAGAATGCAACTTCAACTGACCACTTAACTGCAACCTCATGAGATATCTCAAGCAGGAGACACCCAGATAAGAGGCATTCAACTAAAACACATCTGGATTTCTGACCTACAGAAATGGTGTAAGATAATAATTGTTTGTTACATTTTTTTTTATTGTTTATGAACACATTTATTTGTAATAAAAGTGAAAATCATATATAGGAAAGGTACACACCAGTTTTAGGATAGTAGTTACTTCAGGGATCCAAGGGATGGTGGAGGGATATATATGTAACATTTTATTTCTTACAAATAAAACATTAAAATATTAATAAATATGTACAGCATATAAGACAAAATAGTAACATCTGTTTAATTTATTTTTATTTTTTTTCATCTGTTTAATTTTGTTGGTGGGAAAACCCCATAAGATTTGATACTTAAAATTTTTGTTACCATTCAGTTCAAAATATTTCTAATTTAAATATAATCTAGGCTGGGCACAGTGGCTCACGCCTGCAATCCCAGCACTCTGGGAGGATGAGGCGGGTGGTTTGTTTGAGCTCAGGAGTTCGAGACCAGCCTGAGCAAGAGCGAGACACTGTCTCTATGAAAAATATAAAGAAATCAGCTGGACAACTAAAAATATATTCAAAAAATTAGCCAGGCATGGTGGCGCATTCCTGCAGTCCCAGCTACCCGGGAGGCTGAGGCAGGAGGATCTCCTAAGCCCAGGAGTTGAGGTTGCTGTGAGCTAAGCTGCCCCCACGGCACCCTAGCCCGGGCAACAGAGCGAGAACTATCTCAATAAATAAATATATATAATCTATAATTTCTTTATCTTTTAAATCTTTGATACCAGGCACAGTGGCTCACACCTCTAATCCCAGCACTTTGGAAGGCTCAGGCAGGAGGATTGCTTGAGGATTGAGTCCAGGAGTTCGAGGTTACAGTGAGCTATCATTGTGCCATCGCACTCCAGTCTGTGCAACAGAGTGAGGCCCTGTCTTGAAAAAAAAAAAAAAGAAAGAAAGAAAGAAAAGAAATCTTTGAGTTGCTTGAAAATCTATTTTTGTTTTTTGTAGAGGTGGGATCTTGCTATTTTGCCCAGGCTAGTCTCAAATTCCTGGCTTCAATTGATCCACCTGCCTTGGCCTCCCAAATTGCCAGGACCACAGGCAGGAGCCACTGTATCCAGCTGGAAATCTATTTTAAAATTTCCAAGTACACAAATATTTTCTAGTTTTCTTTGTGTTGTTTGTTACTTTAAGCCACTAAATGTTGAGATAATTTGGTAGGCAGTAATTGGTAACTACTGCAATCTTTTTTTTTTTTTTTTTTTTAGAAAGGATCTTGCTCTGTCACTCACGCTCGAAAACGGTGTCAAAATCATAGCTCACTGCAGCCTCAAACTCCTGCGCTTAAGCAATCTTCCTGCCCTAGCCTTCAGAGTAGCTAGGACCACAGGTGCATGCCACTGCATGGGGCTAATTTTTTTCATTTGTTTATCATAGAGATAGAGTTTCACTATCTCTATGGGCAAAGTGAGAAGAGCCTCACTGCCCAGGCTCTTCTCCAATTCCTGGCCCCAAACAATCCTTCTACCTAGGTCTACCAAAGTGCTGGAATTACAGGCATGAGCCACTAAGCCCAATCACTAATGCAGTCTTGTATTCCCCAGTCAAGGCAACCCAGCTAATGCCGCATGGAGGAGAGACAAGATGTCCCCACTGAGCCCCACCCTAATTACAGAATTGTGAGTAAAATTAAACATCGTTGGAGTTTTTAACCCACTGAGTTTTGGAATAGTTTGCTATGCAACCATAGTTCACTTTTTTCATTGAAAGTCGTATGACAGGTCCTGGGGAGACAAAGCAATATACAAACCAAGCCCAATTTTCTTTCATCTACCACAGCCTAGCGTATTAGTCTACTTGGGCTGCCGTAACCAAATACCACAGACTGGGTGGCTTAAACGACAGAAATGTATTTTCTCAGTTCCGGAGTCTAGAAGTCCAAGGTCTAGGTGTTGGCAGGGTTGGTTCCTTCTGAGACCTCTTTCCTTGGCTAGTAGATGGCTATCTTCTGTCTGTGTCCTCACATGGTCACCCCTCTGTGTGTGTCTGTTTCCTAATCTCCTCTTCTTATAATAACACCGATCATATTGGACTGGGCCCCTCCCCTCAATGGTCTCATTTTCACTTAATTGCCTCTTTAAAGACCCTATTTCCAAATACAGTCACATGCAAGGTACCAGGGGTAAAGGCTTCAACATAGGAATTTGGGGAGGGCACAGTTTACCTTATAAGCCCTAGTCAACCCAGTCACTTTAAAAATTTCTCAAAGATTAAATTTCCCAAGAGATAAAGTATGTCCTTCTCTCTTCTTGCTGAAGCATTTTATAATTATACCATTTTCAGTCTTCCCAAAGATTTCAAAACTCACTTCTGCCTTTAGGAAAGCAAAACCACCCTCCTAGTAATTCCTTCCACCTCCCTCCCTGCAGGTTTCTGGGCATCAGTGGTCCAGAGCCCACGTCACTGGAGGCCCATGGCAGACATAAGCTTGGGGCGGTCACAGGGCCTACGGGAAAGGCTTAGGCAACCCAGGCCTGTGGCAGACATGAGCCCACAGAGGTCATAGAACTTACAGAAAACACAGGCCCTCAGCACTCACTGGGTTCAGAGCCCAGGCAAATATGGACTCCAGGGGCAAAACCCAAGACCCACCTTCCTAGTTTTGTGGTGGCTTTAGTGAGTCAGAGGAGCTACTTCCTGGTCTCCACACTTTGGTAGGACTAATGACACTGGGAGAGCTGATGGCCTGAGGGCAAAGCAGAAAGCTGTTATCCTCAGTGCAGCATTAATTCCATTGTTTCTCAGGCCAGACACTTCTTCCCAGGTTGCTTTCTGTTTGCCTACAAAATGGGAGGTGGAAAGAGGGGCAAGTTTTTCCACTATGGGGCGTCATTCCTCTCCAGCAGAGCTCCCTGGGGGAAGAGGGCATGGGATAGGGCAAAAACTGTGAGGCCGGTGGTCATCCTGACTGGGAGAAGCTTCTAGAAGGTGCTCCTGGTGTTGGGGATCTTTGCTGGCCCTTTCATCCTTCTTTCTACACATCTTCATTAGCATGATCAGGGGCCAGGCACTGTGCTAAGTACTTAATTTTCTTCTCTGACTTGGGTTTCCACTGCTCCCAGAAAGCCCACTAAGACCTTCCTTCCCCTCCACCTATGAACCCCAGCCTTGTTCCTAGACGACTTGAAGCCCCCCTCCCCCCATTAAACAGGCTTTCCTGAAGGTTGTGGTCCTTTTTATGTAGGGCAGGTGGGGTGAAGGAAGGTGGGCGGGGGCTCTGGGCATCTGTTTCCCATTTGAGCTGTCCACATTAGGGGGTGAGTGTTGACGGCACAGAAAGGCAGCCTTCTCCATAGGGTTCCTGGCCGGCTTTCCTGCCGGGCTTTGCCAGGCTGCTCTCAGGGAGCATACTCTGCCAGGGAAAACAAAAACTGAGGGCTCAGGAGAGAAGCCACTGTGTACAGAGCACAAGCCTGTACATGGCTCTTCAGCTCCAGTCTAAACCTCAGAAATGTGACTTTCAGGTAGGACAAAAGCTACCGTGGAGCCAAATTGGGACAAATATATAACAATGCAGGGATCCTGTAATTCCACTTAATCGCAGGTTTATAAGGAAAGTGGCCTTCATTGCAGGCTTTCAGAGTGCCCTTTGGGGGCAAGGTTTCATTTTATAGAGAGGTCCCATGAGTCATCTCCCCACAGGGCTTAGGGGTCGAGCAGCAAGAAGGCCCCATCCAAGGAGGACTGGGGGCCTTCACGCCACCATGATCATGGGCAGACCTCCAGGTCCCAGTCCTGTCCTTGGCTGAGACTGGAAGATCCTGATTAACATGAAAACAGAAGCCAGTTCAGCGTCCTCAGGCAGCTGGCGCTGTGTCTGAGGGGAAGGGAATCGTTCTATCACTGTCTTTCTTGGCCAATTAGATGATTCAGCATATTCCCGGCCTCTCTCTTGGCTGAGGTGATTTATAGTGAGCGCTGCAGGCCTGGAGAGAGCGAGTGCGCGCGTGTGCGTGCATGCGTGTGCACACTGTCCACGTCACGTACGCAGCACTGACGGGGGTGTGTGTGCAAGAGAGATGAAAACATTTGCAGCCCTCTCCAGCCACTCTGGTTCCTGAAAGTTTCTACTGGAGAAATTCTCCTCTCCGGCAAAAGTATTTACTTAGGGGTGTTCCTCTAAGATCATTTTTTTAGATGAGGGGTAGAATGGGAGAAAGGAGAAGGGCAGGATTTTAGGGCTTAGTCTGCACAGCTGTTTCAAGTTAAGATCTCCTGGGGAAACCAACGAGAAGGTGCTTGCTTTGGAGGAGGCAAATGGGGCTGGGACAATTTGCCTCTGATGTCTGAACTCGCTTCCCTGACGGCTGCAGTGGGAAATAGGCCTAGTGCTGGGGCAGACACGACAGGAATGTGTGCATGCATTCAGGACATGCACAAGACATGCTTCTGCATCAGCGTTCAAGCATTTCTCATAGACGTTTTGATGGCACTCTGTAGCTCTGTCCATCCTGGAGTTTGGATAGATTTTGGATCTCTTATGCCAGGATGGTGAAGGAAGCTATGTTGTATCTTTAGGGGTAAGGAAGCCCCAGCCCAATCTTTACAAGGAGTCAAACATGGACTATGACAGTTTTTTGGCCACTATAAGGAGAAGTGGTTGTTTCAGGCACCTGTCTTCCCCTAAAAGATGGTCTCTGGGTTCTGTAATGGAGCCTTGATATCCCCCATAAAACGGTGACCTTTCCCAGCCCTTTTCTAAGTTGTCCCTTTGAAGTTTGGGCACTCTGGCCTGACATTGCTTACCATCCTCATCACTGTCATCATTAACACCATCAATGTCATCTTCCCCCCTGTTTATTAAGTGCCTAGTATATGCCAGCCATTATTCCAGATGATTTGTGTACCCCATTTATTCTCCAAGACAATCCTTTGGCAAAACTGTTAGTATCCTATAATGGTTAATTTTATATGAACTTGACTGGGCCACAGGGTGCCCAGACATTTGATCAACCATTATTCTGGTTGTATCTGCAAGGATGTTTCTGGATGAGATTAACATTTGAATTGGTGGAGTAAAGAAGATTGCCCTCCCTAATGTGGGTGGGCCTCAACCAATCAGTTGAAGATCAGAATAGAAGAAAAAGGCTAAGAGGGAACTTTGCTGGCCTGATTGTTTGAACTGGAACATTGGTTTTCTCCTGCCCTTGAACTGGACTTACATCATCGGCTCCTGGTTCTCAGGCCTTCAGACTTGGACTGGAAATATACCACTGGCTCTCCTGATTCTCCAGCTTGCAGGTGGCAGATCAGGGAGCTTCTCAGCCTCCATAATTGTCTGAGCCAATTCCTTATAACAAACCTCTTTATTTTTATCTACCTATCTATCTTCTATTTCTATTGGTTTGCTTTCTTTGGAGAATCCTGACTAATACAGATTTTGGTACTGAGTGGTTCTAGAGGAACAGAATTCTAAGAATGAGGTTTCTGGATTAGTTCTGGGGTTTCTGAAATTGGCTCTCTAATCTGACTAGATTTTAAAATGCTAATGATTCTATTTCTAGTAGTAAAGAGATCACTGATAATCTATGGTGTGATCTGGCAATAGCAATACACAAAATCACCCTTGGATGCTCCTAATCAACCACTTATAATAAGCAAGGAGCTGAGTGACTGTGTATATAATACTTTTGAACGATTTTTTTCAAACTAATAAATATAATGAGATTAACTGGTTGCTCCTAATATTGCTGGACAAAATAGGAGGAGAAAAGGATGAGCTCAGGGATTCAAATTCCCAGCTCAGGCCAGGCATGGTGGCTCACACCTGTAATCCCAGCACTTTCTGAGGCCAAGGCAGGAGGATTGCTTGAGCCTAGGAGTTTGATATCAGCCTGGACAATGTAGCAAGACCCCATCTCTCCAAAAATATTTTTTAATTAGCAGGACATGGTGGCATGTGCTTATAGTCCTAGCTACTCAGGACTAGCTACTCAGGCTCAGGAAGCTGAGCCAGAAGGATTGCTTGAGCCTGGGTGTTGGAGGTTGCAGTGAGCTGTGATCATGCCACTGCACCCCAGTCTGGGCAACAGAGTGAGACCCTGTCGCAAAAAAAAAAAAAAAAAAAAAATCCCAGCTCAAGCACCATATAAATGATCTGAAAGCTTCTATGTATGCTCTGAAGGAGACCCTTAAGCACAGGGCTGAGATTGCTGCAAATCAAGTCCAGAATCTCATTATATAATTAGCTCAATTACAGTGCAAGTTGAACTTCCAGCCTCATAGTATGTCTACAGTTAAAAGGGAGGCATTGATTGATTAAGAAGGAATGGGATCCTGAAAGTTGGTTTGGGGGTGTGTGGAAATACCCTAATGAAGCTGGGGACACTGAGACCCTAAATTCTGCTGAGCCTTTTTTGCCAGTGGAAGAAGTCTCCCTACTCCCAGTGGGAGCAGCCTCTCTGCCCCCATCTGTGGAGATTAACCCTACATTGCCTGAGGAAATTGTAATGGCTTCTCCTGAGGCAGTTGTTGTGCACGACAATGGTAATTCTCCTCAGGACACACTCCAGCCACCCCTCTTTGTATCTAGCTATATAACTAGACTCAAGTACCAACAGGCCTCTAAAGGTGAGGTGCAAAGTGTGACCCACGGGAAGGTACACTATACACCAAAAGAACTACTTGAGTTTTCTAACTTAATTTATACAGACAGAAATCTGGGGAACATGTGTGGAAATGGATACTAACGGTGTGGAAGGAACATAAAGTTGGATCAGGCCCAATTTATTGATATGGGTCCACCAGGCAGAGATTATGCATTTAATGTTGCAGCTCAAAGAGTTAGAAAGGAATCTAACAGTTTAGTTGGTTGGTTAGTTGGTTGGCTGGAACTTGGACCAAAATGTGGCCTACGGTGAGCGAGTTGATCTGCCTTGGTTTGATGTAGAGGAAGAGATTCAAATGCTTAAGGAGATTGGAATGTTAGAGTGGATCTGTCATTTAAGTCCTACTCACCCACCCTGGGAGGGTCTAAAAGACATATCTTTCACCAACACTATAAGAAATAAATTTGCGAGGGGAACCCTGGCTTCCTTAAAGGGCTCTGTGGTTGCTCTTCTCTGTAGCCCAGACCTTCTAGTGAGAACTGCAGATCCCAGAGTGGCAGGGGTCAAATGGCAGGCACTCAATTGCCAAAGGCAAGGTGGGCATTGTTACCATAATGGCCAACAGAGTCAAAGCAGCAATCAGAATAATCTGACTCACTATGATAGGGAGCCTAAGTTCTTACTTGATCTGTAGAAGCAGAAAAGTTCTAGGTCAGATGTACAAAACTCTAACACGAATTATGAAAACAGAGAGTCATGGCCCCTCAGTCCATTCCCAGACTTGAGCCAGTTTATAGACCCAGAACCCCCTGATTGAAGGGGAGGCAGGGTTTCCTTGAGGAAGGACCACAGTACACTGCCAAAATTTTATACTAGTATATTGGGTGTTTCTCTTGAGAACCTTGAATAATACAAATGGATAGGAAAACTGAGGCCTAAGCTCTTTTTTTTTTTTTTATTTTTTTTATTTTTTTTGTGTGTGTGTGTTTTTTTTTTTTGAGACAGAGTCTCACTTTGTTGCCCAGGCTAGAGTGAGTGCCATGGTGTCAGCCTAGCTCATAGCAACCTCAAACTCCTGGCTCAAGCAATCCTCCTGCCTCAGCCTCCCGAGTAGCTGGGACTACAGGCATTCGCCACCATGCCCGGCTAATTTTTTGTATATATATTAGTTGGCCAATTAATTTGTTTCTATTTTATAGTAGAGACGGGGTCTCGCTCTTGCTCAGGCTGGTTTTGAACTCCTGACCTCGAGCAATCCTCCCGCCTCGGCCTCCCAGAGAGCTAGGATTACAGGCGTGAGCCACCGCGCCCGGCCGATAAGCTCTTATTAGGAAGTTAGGATTTGCACCCAGGTGGTGTGGCTCCAAGGCCCAAACCACTAGTTCTCCCGCTCTCTGGCTCCTTAGATTCTACACATTCAAATAATTCCTCGGGAGATTCAGTGTGGGAGAATGAGCTGAGAAGCCTGGGTCCTGGGCTGGGCCACTAACTACATCATCCAAAGCACCTGGGCCACATCACAGAAGGCTTAGCGAGAATACCTGAGACCTCGCTTGCCACATCCTGGGTTAGAAAACCTCAGTCACTGTGCGAAGACAGGTGATGTCGTGGAAGTGGGAGGTGGGAGAACCGGCTTCTATTTGTGCCTGGCCATCCACTTGCCACATAGCCATCTCTTTGCACCTCAGTTTTGTCAGCTGTGAAAGGGAGGTGTAGTCTCGATTATCTCTGTTGATCCTAAATCCTGTAATTCGGCAGGGCTGTGGCTTTTCAGATGCGTCATAAAGCAGCCCTAAGGAAGAAACTCGGCCATTGCACAATCTGAGCGCTTCACGGTAAATAGACCCAACCGCAGGGGAAGGAACTTGGAGCTGGTAACAGTTCCGGGTTTGAAGCCAGGCTCCGCCTTTTACTGCAGGACGTTGGGCAAGTTCCTTAACTTCTCCGAGCCTGTTTCTGTAAAATGGGGATGATGAAACCAACTCCCGGGATTTCTGAGATATTTAAAGAAGACAACACAGGCACCGTGCTAATATAAGTGGCCAGGCAGTCTGTGTTTCTTCCTTCCATTCCTAACTCAATTCATATCAACATGGCTCATTTCCCCAGCTGGAGGAGCAAGTGTTATGCATTTCTCTCCCCTTTTCTTTTCAGGAGCCTGAAAAAGCCTTGAGAATACCATCGGATCTTTTAAAGGGTCAGGCTTGCTTTCTCTCTTGATTTTCTCCCCCTCTTCCTTGTTTCCTGGCTCCTTTCCCTGATTTCTTTCTTTTACGCAACAAGCAGTTGCTAAGAAACTCTCTATATGTGCAATTGTGCTGATTCTTTGAAGGTCACATTTGGCCGGCTTTCTGCATGTGAAGCAAATGGCCTCCCTTCATCTCAGCTGGGCATCGCACGGCTGCTTAAGGCAGGGAAGAGGGCAGAGGCTGCCTTCGTGGGGCCATATATGCATGTACATGCAGAAACCCACCCATGTGTACTGTGTACATGAGAAGACCCACGTGTGTATATATGTACATTCACATGGACACCCACGTGTGTGCGTGTGTGTATAAACTGACACCCATGTATTCACCAACACCAAAAAATAGTTCTCTAACACATGCACAAATGGGTCTGATAAAACCCTTTTCCTACCCTACCCCCAAAGTATAAAATTGACAATGAAAATCAAGTCAGCTCTAATGGACTTGAAGGAAATAAGACGTGCCTGGGTAAATGGAAAGAATCTGTACCGACAGTGCTTTCTTCATTTTGAGCCAACATCTGGAGATTGCCTTCTCTCAGAGAGGGGAGGAAATTATCAAATTGAACAAACATAACAAGATGAGGATGACATACCAGGTCCATGGATTGTATTAAATGAGACTTAATGTAGCAAGGATGCCAATTCTCTCCCAAATCAATCTATGTAGTTACCACAATTCCAATCAAAACCCCAGCAGGATTTCTTGTACGTATAGACAAGTTGATTCTAAAATGTATATGGAAAAACAAAGAAATAAGAATAGCCAAAAAATTTTTTGAAGGAAAAAAAATAAAGTTGGAAGAATCATATTACTTGATTTTAAGACTTACTATGAAGCTACAGTAATCAAGACAGTGTGATATCAGACATAGCTTAGGATTAAAAGAAAGAATAAATTTTTAAAAATTAAAAAACAGAGAGTGTGGTATTGATGGAAGGCCAGACACATAGATCAATGGAACAGAACAGAGTCCAGACATAGGCCAATTGATTTTTGACAAAGGTGCAAAGGCAATTTGATGGAGAAAGGGTAGTCTTTTCAACAAATAGTGTTGGAACAATTGGTTATCCATATGGAAAAAAATGAACCTCAGCCTAAACCTCATACCTTATATAAAAATTAACTAAAAATGGATCATAGATCTAAATATAAAATGTAAAACCATAAAACTTTTAGAAGAAAACATAGGAGAAATTTTTTATGACCTAGCGTTAGGCAAAGAGTTATTAGAGATGAGATCAAAAGCATGATCCATAAAGGAAAAATTGATAAATTGGACTTCATCAAAATTTAAAAAGTAAAAACTTTTGTCCTGTGAAGGACACAATTAAGTGAATAAAAATACGACCTACAGGCTGCTCATGGTGGCTCATACCTGTAATCCAGCACTGTGGGAGGCTGAGGCAGGAATTTTGCTTGAGGCCAGGAGTTTGAGACCCTGTCTTTACAAAAAAAAAAATTTTTTTTTTTTAATTATCCAGGCATGGTGGCACATGCCTGTAATTCTAGCTACTCCGGAGGTTGAGGCAAGAGGATCATTTGAGTTTAGGAGTTTGAAGCTGTAGTAAGCTATGATTGTGCCACTGCACTCCAGCCTGGGTGACAGAGAGACCTTGTCTCTAATTTTTAAAAAAAGAAAAGAAAGAAAAAAAAAACAATCTACAGACTGGAGAAAATATTTGCAAATCATATATCCAACAAAAGACTTATATACAGAATATATAAAGAATACTCAAAACTCAACAGTAAGAAAACTAACAGCCCAATTAAAAATGGTCAAAAGACTTAGACATTTCACCAAAGAGGATAACAGATGCCAAACAAACAGAAAAGATGTTCCATATCCTTAGCCATTAGAGAATGCAAATTAAAACCATGATGATATACACACCACACCCCCATCAGAATGGCTAAAATAAAAACCACGGACCATATCCAGTGCTGACAAGGACGTGGAGCAACTGGAACTCTCATACATTGCTGGGAGGAATGTAAAATGATACAGCCACTCTGAAAAATGGTTTGGCAGATTCTCATAAAGTTAAACAAGCAATTTCCACATGACCCAGCAAGCAACTTGACTCCAAGGGAAATGAAAATGTATGTTCACCCAAAAATCTGTGCATAAGTGTTCATAGCAGCTCTATTCCTAATTGCCAAAAACTGAAAACACCTAAATATCCTTCTCTAGGTGAATAAACCAACGAAGATATATACATACAATGGAATACTACTCAGCCATAAACAGAAACAAACTACTGACACACACACAACTTGGATGTATCTGAAAGGCATTATGTTGAGAGAAAGAAGCAGTCTTCAACAGCTCACATTCTGCATGATTCCATTAATATGACATTCTGGAAAAGACAATACTAGAGTGATGGAGACTGGATCAGTGGTGGCCAGACATTAAGGGTCAGGGAGGGCTTGACTAAAAAGGGGTAGCACAAAGGAGTTTTGGGCAATGATGGAACTGTTCTGTATCCTGATTATGATGCTGGTTATAAGAATCTATACATGTATTAAAAGTCAGAGAACTATATAAATGTGTATATATACGCATGTGTGCGCACACTCATGCAAGTTGAAGGATATCCTTTAATGAATTAAACACCCACTACCATTTGTCTTTTTTTAAAAAAATCATGATTCTGTTTCTCTTTTGAAAAGGAAGACTTGATACATTTATAGGTGTTGCATGGACACATTTATCACCTTAGAAGTTGTATGTTCAATATTTTGCAAAGTTCCCTACCACCCTTCATCTAGATGACACAATCTCATTTTGTCACCACTTTATCCAACCTGAACCTTTCTCTTCTATCACAATGTGCCCCATAACTCTGGGGACTGTATTTTTAAATCCTAAGTGAGCCACGTGGTCTTCATAAGAATGACGATACTTATGGACACAACTGAACAAAACGTTTGAACTTGAGACTGGTTGTGGGGTACCCAGTCCCCATGGCGTTCCTGCCCTCACAGTGTCTCTGACTTACCAGTGACTTCCGGTAGCTGCTGTGTCTGTCCCATTTGAAACCCTCTCCTCTCTCTCTCTCCTCTCCTCCCCCCTCAGAAAAGGAGATAGCCATGGTGGAAATACAATTCCTGATAAACAGATAAGCAGATTAGGACTGGCAGAAATTAGGCCCCTCAAAGCAATCAGGCTGAAGATAAAACAGAAATTTAATGAAAATTGAAAATACAATCCATATTACATAGCCATTAAAAATGATGTTTACCAGGAATTTGTAATAGCATGGAAAATGCTTGTATCACCACATTGAGCAAGAAAAGAGCAAATTACCAAATTGCATGTACAGTTGATCACAATTATATTTTAAAAGATGTATAGTAAAAAGACTAGAGCTAAATACACCGTAATGCTGGCAATGACCGACTTCAGTGGGAGGAGGAGCTTTCCCCCACCGTTCTGTACTTTAATCTGTATATTCCAAATATTTTCTAGAATGCCTGCATGCATCTAATTTAAATTAATCTTTAAACTTAGAAAATAGAATGTTGGAACTTTATTTTAAAAATACAATTTGGAGCACCGGTGCTGTGCTCGTAAATGATCAAATATTTATTCAGCACCTATCATGTCCTCAGAATCCTTTGCATAATAAAACCATCACTGCCAACCTCTCTCCCACCACAGCAGAGCCTCTGCAATCTCCCTCCCCCTACCGCACACACACAACGTCATCGTCTGTGCACTGCATTTGTGACTAAGCGCCTCATAGAAGACCTAAGGCAAGCCAAGGAGCTGGCACAGGCGGCATTGACGAGTCGGTTTCCTTTTGGCAATTTTGCCAATACAGACACTTTATAATAAATCCATTCCTGGGCCTGGCAGGTCCGTAGTTAAAACCCTGGTGTCTCCTACGAAGTCGCGGGCTCCCTGCCACTCTGGCTCAGCCTCCTCCCATTCCAGCCCAGCCCCCAGAGCTCATCAAACATCTCTCCTTTTGTATCTCAGGCCACTCTTTCACCGCCAGCTTCTCCTGATTGACAGAGTCCCCCTGTCAATCACAGGCCCCGCTCAGCGGCCTTTGAGGAGTTAATGGGGGGCCCCTTGGCCGGCCTGACGGAGTTAATGCCTGCCGCCCCTGACATGGGCATTCTTCCCCTCGGGGCTAAGACCTCTCCCAGCGTCCCTGCCATGCCCCAGGAGTGTCCTGCAGGCCTCTCACAATGCCTGGCCGCCTTCATTAGCCCTGTGGGTCTTCTGGGCCCCTTCCCAGTGCAAGGCGCCATTCACACTGATCCCCGCCTCCCAAATTCAGTGTTAGGCCACCTGACCCCTGTCGGCAGCAATTTCTGTGACACGGCTCAGTGTGGGAAAGGCCAGTGACACCCTTTCTAGACGGATCGGGCCCCACACGGCCTCCCTTGACCCTGCCCCTCTCCCCTCCGGCTCCCTGCCGCAGAGGCCAGGATGGTGGGTGGCATGCTGCAGGGACCCGGGGCGTGGAGTGCCGGGCCTGGAGTGCACACCCTGCTGGGGGCTGGCCTTCAATTTGGGGTCCCCAGAGAGGATTCCAGAAAGGGCTCTGGCATCACTTGTCAACCACAAGAGAGGTTAAAGTCAATAAAGGAGAAGCAGGCATAGGGTTGACTCTATGACAGTAAAGAGAAATGGAGAGAGAGAGAGAGAATATGAATGAAAGAGAGAAAGTGTCTTAAGAGACCCAGGTGGAAGCTTCATGGCCTTGGCTGACTTAACCTGAGAAGTCATTCAGTGTCACTTGCTGTGTGTTCTATCAGTTACAGGTGGGTCACTAGGCCATCCTGGATTCCAGGGGAAAGGACATAGATGACACCTCTTGATAGGAGAAGTGTCAAAGAATTTTCAGACTTGTTTAAAACTGTTCAGAACGATGTCTATAGGCCAGTCCTGCCCCCCTGTAATACACTGGAGGCTTTAGTTTTTCATGGCTACATTGAAAAGAGAAACCCAAGGGTTCCTGATAGTACCATTGATGAGTTTTTTATAGGAAATGCCCAGATCTAAGAGTCATGCATTACTTGAATGACAGCTTGAACCAGTAGTAAGTTCTTTCCAGAGGGAGCTTAATGTGCGTCAGCTCAAATACATGTCTATTCCATGTGTTGATGGGAACAGCAAATTCACAGGGTAGTGCAAATAGGCAGGAGAGGGCGAGAGGGGCATTTCACTAATTAGCAAGATGGGAGTGTTTGTCCCCCCTTTCTAGTCCCTCTTAATAGAATAGCCCTAAGAGGGGTCAGAAATTGTTCAGGACGTAAGGTTTGGCCAGCCCCATGGCTTCAGACAGGTCACTTTGGCTTTCTGGCCTCTGTTGCCTCAACTGGAAGATTGGAGGGCGAGATGAAGGTTCCTGAGGTTAGTCCTGGTGCCAACGCTCCATGATTTTAACCAAGGGAAAGGCGTCCAGTTTGGCAGGGCTTTGCCAAGCCCGTCAGCTTGGGTCTGGGTGAGAACCAAGCCAAGCAGAAGCTGGGTCTGTGCCCTCAAGCTGCTGCGTGTCCGAGGTCCCTTTCTCAGCCAGAGTGGACAGTCACCAGCAACCCAGCACCATAGTTTCCTGGCCGCCTTTTGTGAAAAATCATATCCCAGGGCACTGTCAAAGTTGATATTAAAAGGAAAAAAAAAAAATTCTGCACCTGCAGTGCAACTTAGAAAAAAAACTTGGCAATTATTCTAAGCTGGCAAAAGAGCCACGTGACAGATGGTTTTGAAAATCCTGAGTGCAGTTCCTTGACACACCCCACGTGGAGTCCTGGCCAGAGATGTCCTCCATGCCTGGATCAGCTCACTCCCGAGCAGAACCAACACACCACTGGCATCCTCCTGAGGCCTGGGGACGAGATGCACGAAGGCTGGCCCCATTCCCCTGGCCTCGGGTTTCGGAGCTCTGGGTCAGCACCCAGGGGGAAGGCAGAATCTCAGCTGATGGAAAAAAACCAACACATAAAACAGACAGGGGAAAGGGATTTGGTTCCATCAGGGTAGGGCCCAGAGTCCTGGCCACCTGGCATTTCCTAAGGTCCCTCTGCAGACACCCAGGCTGCATCCTTGTAGAAGATGATGTTTTCCAAAGATGGCTGCAACAAGAGCTCCCAGCCATCCCCCGTGCTCTTCTTACAATGCAACGTCGAGTGGGATCTGTGTGCCCTCCACCTTGAATCTGGTGGCCTGTGATTATGACAGAAGTGACTCGATTTGACTTCTGAGGCTAGGTCATTAAAGGCCACCCATGTCCATCTGGTTCACTCCTAGAATCCAGTGATTATGCAGCAAAGAAGCCCAAGACACACGGAGTGGCTCACGTGTAGGTATTCCAGCCAACTGCCCCAGCTGAGGTTCCAGCCAGCGGCCACCATCAACCACTGGGCATGCGACTGGAGGAGCTTTCAGAGGATTTCAGCTTCCGGCCTTTGAGACACCCCCACTTTAGAGTCTTCCCAACTGAAGCAATTGACACCACGGAGCAGAGACAAGCTGTCCCTGTTATGCATTTTCCAATTTCCTGAGCCACAGAATCTGTGAGCAAAATAAAGTGGTCATTGCTTTAAGCCAGTAAGTTTGGGACTGTTTGTTACACAGCAATAGCAACTGATACACCTCTGAAATGGCTGTATAGCTGTGTTTCTCCAATTGTAGTCCTTGGACTGCCTACCACAGAATGGGGGAAGATCTCTTCCACAGTGTGTTAAAAAAATTTTAAATAATAATAATAAAAAAGAATGGGGAAAGAGGTTGTTAAAAATGCAGGTCGTGGCCCTACTCCAGACTCAAGGAATCAGAATTTTGGGGGGATGAGATCACAAAAATTAATGTTTTAAACAGACACTTCCACATGATTCTTAGGTATATCAGAGTAGGCAACACCACTGGTGCAGGGCTGAGGAAACTATTTTGATTGTAATTTTCTCAGTTGTTTTGGCTGCAAGTTATAAACCAACTCTAGCTAACTTAAGCCCCAAATGAGACTTTCTGAGTGTGCACAGACACACCTCTCACCTCCTATCTCCCTCTACGTGGCTCCTTTATCTTTCCCTGTCTTGCAGACCAACCATCTCTCTTTCATGCCACCTTGCAGCCAGGTGTGGCCAGGTGACTAAATTGAGATGTAATGGGAAAAGTCCCATGACAAATTCCTGGGAGCCTTCCTTCAAAGATAGTTGGCACATGTCCTTTGCCCCTCTTCTTGTCCTCCATTCTGCTGGCTGGAATATGGACATGAAAGCTGGAGCTGCAGCAGCCATCTTGGACCAGGAGGTGACCTCAGAAATGGAGCCCATTGAGTAACAAGATAGTAGGATCTTGTTAGCCCTAGGCATCATTCCCCTAGACTTCTGCTTTTGAAAGAAATAAACTATCCTGTAGGCTGCTGTGACTTTGTTTGGGTCATTGTTGCTTGCAATTAAACTTCACTTTAACTGGTACAAATGGCAAATGCCATGAGGGAAAATCCCCAGATGATTTAGTGCCTAGGGCCAAGAGCTGTTTGGGGACTGCCAGCATTCCCTGACATGGGCCTTGAACACGCTGAGACCAGAAATCCCTCCCAGGTCTAGAAACACACAGGAGAAGCCTACTAGCTGTTTTCAAGCTCTTTCCACAGCCCACAGGGTTAAGACACTGGTGACAGACAATCTGCTGGTTCCAGGCTCCCATAGGGAACTAGGTATCATCTATCAAAGCCAGCTGGGTTCTAGGTGCCCAGGGGAGGCTGAGGTCTCCTGGTGGCAGGTGCTGAGAATCTAGCTTCAAATTTAGGTCTGTGCTAAAGGTCTCATCAGGACTAAAGTTTTATCTAATTACTCTAATATTTGTTTATAATAATAGATGCCTATATTATCTAGGCAAAGTGCTAAATGCTTAGCACTCATGATTGCCTTTACTCTCACAAGTCTGTATGAAGAGGAGTCTCTCATTAACAGTGTGAGAAAACAGGCTCAGAGGGGTTAAGGGGAAGGAGCCCGTGGTCACACAGCTGGAAGTGGAAGAGCTGGAATTTGGATGCAAGTTTCAGTGATCCCGAAGTCCAGGGGCAAACATTTCGGTGATTTTGTATAATGAAAACCAACTTTCCCGCTCCATCCAACTGGAGACGGCTCTCTGAGCTGACACGTCTCCTTCCCTCAGGGGGCAGAAACCTGGGACACTCCCAAAGACCTGGCAACTTCTGCCTTGGCAAGGTTATTTGGCAAAGCCACAGATGAAGATGAAAGAGAACATGCCAGAACAGGCTCTGGCAAGTGGGCAATGCCCCCGAAAGGGGTTTGTAAAGGATCACTGGTCCAAGGCTCATAGAAGGGTGGAGAACAAGTGCTATTGGCCTAAAGCCACAGAAGCCACCTGTGAAAAAAACTAGGTGTATGTTTTGTCAAGCAGAATGGGGAGTATAGCCAACAGGGGTGACTGCCCAGGGGGTTTCTCAACCTTGAAAGTGCCCTGCTTTCAAATGAGTGATTAGTAATCACTCATTCTAGAAAGCTAGCAGCCCCTCTCTCCTCTCACCTTCACCTCAGTCTCCACTAAACTTCTTGACTTGTGAACCACCAATTAAGAGGCCACAGAAACTACTAGCTTCTAATTAATACTAATTAACCGGGCTTCTTAAATAAATGCTATTTAAAAAGCCAAAAGTGTTTACCTATTGCCCAGTTAAGTTGGAAAGGTCATGCTACGGTCACTTGGCTGCCCTGATGTCTCCCATTCATTGCTTTCTTTCCAGACCCTTCCTTTCCCTCTGGCCACTGCAGGTGCCACTCTGATGTGTTTCCTGTTGAAGACAGAGACCCTGCATTTATTGATGGTTGGTCATCAGCCACCTTCTCCACCAGGCCTGGAATGCTACACCAACACAGGGATGTAAACGAAGCTGGACTTTGAGGGTTTTGGCACAGCACAGTCTGTCAGGGATGTTTGTGGCGTCAAAAAACCTCAGAGAGTCTTCCGAAGGTGGTTTCAAGTCTGGATCTTGCAGCCCAGCCTGGACACCAGCGCCTCCAAACCCTCAGTGCCCTGGAGCCTTTATGCATACGAGCAAAGGCATTGTGGAAGCCAACTCAGGGATGTTCACTAAATAGTTCCAGCTCTCTGTCTTCCAGGCCCATGGTGGAATTGCACTTCCTGGTCCCTTGTGGTTGAGTAAGGCCATGTGACCTGATGAGACCAATGAGTTATGAGCAGGAAGTGATACGTATCACTTCCAGGCCAGGACAACTTTGTCGTTGAGGTGAAGCCTTCCAGAGGTTGCTTTCCCTCTGCCACTATGGATGGCAATGTTCTAAACAGCGGCCCCTCAGCCCGTGTTCTAAAGAGAAGGCCAGATACTGCGGCATTCCTGGCCAACCCCAAAGGGGCATGCTGTGTGTGTGACAAATAAGTCTGTGTTGTGCTAAGTCACTGAGAGTTTAGGGGCCCGTGTATTACCGCAGCACAGCCTGGCGCTTGCCACAGGGATTCCCAACCTGTTGCTGTTTGGGGCAATTTTCCAATTTGGGAATTCTTTTCAATAAACTTGAAGGAATTAGAAATCTCATGCAACACTAAACAAGCTGGCAGTGGGCACAAGTCTTTCCCTACTGCAGTTTTTCTGTGTCTTCACCACGGACTGCAGCTATCACTCTTCAACTCTGTTCACTATTTGCCCTGATTCTTCTTGTCATTTGGAATTTTTTAACTGATATATTATAGTCGTGCATATTTTGGGGGTATATGTGATATTTTGATAATGCATACAATATGTAATGGTCAAATCAGGGTAATTGGGGTATCCATCACCTCAAATGTTTCTCTTTTCTTTGTGTTGGGAACATTACAATTTTCTTTTTTTTTTTTTTCTTTTTTTTTTTTTTTCCCTATCTTGGCTATTGTGATACAATTTTCTCTTCTAGTCATTTTAAAATAGATAATAAATTATTGTTTAACTGTAATTTCTCTACTATCAAATACTAGAACTTATTCCTTCTATCTAACTGTGTTTTGTACCCATTAACCAACTTCTTGACTACTGTCACCTTCTTTTCTAATGTCCCCATGGAGGAAGTGCTCAACCATTCCAGAGAATCATGACTCCCTCGGAGCTGGTTTCAGGGGTGCCACACCTCCTTCCCACACTTCCAACCTCAATGCCTGACCTGCTCGGGACAATGTTCCATCTGACCTGGTGCCAGCAGAATCTCATCCTCGACAGTAACTCACTTGCCACGTGGAAACTCACCTCCATGCAACAGTGGCCTCCGGGTACACTCCCAAGCAAGCTCTATCTGGCCCCTTCTGTAGAACATGGGCCGAGGGGCCACTGTTTAGGACGTTGCCATCCAATGTGGTAGACAGATCACATGGCAGAGAGAGGCTCACAAACCAAGATAAAAAGCTTGAATCTCACGGTGCATTAAGTCAATTGAAAACACGCAGCGAAAAGCAAGGAGAAAGAGGTGGGATGGGTTCACACACTTAGGATGGGGTGCAGGTGGGTGGAAGGACCACGCTGCCTGAATCCAGGGGCCGAGCACAGGGGACAGCCCCGTCTGTCTCTGCTGCATCCATCCGCCCTCGACACTAACTGTGCTTAGGAGATCAGCGCTGAGGTTTGAAGTCCGCAGACGTCTAGAAGGTGCCTGAGGCCAACAGCGCAGGCTCGCTGGGCTCTATCTCAGAGAGATGCAGAGAGATGCCACAGCTGCACTTCTCCAATTAGTCTGAAGAGCAGCCATGGATGTTATTTGCATTTCCTGGGCAAAGGACACATGGGGCTAGAATGAGTGTCACCCATGGGTGGCTGAATATTGAATGCCTGGTATGCTTCATGTATATTTAGTTTATCGTGAATATTTAGTGCCTCAGGTGCCTTAAATATATTTAGTGCCTCATGAATATTTCGTGGCTCTTGTATATTTAGGACCTCATGAATATTAGGACTCTTGCTCCTTGTATCTCTATCTGTGTCCCCACATGTGCTCGTCCTCATCTGTCTAACATTTCTCCCAGGTTACTAACTTATTTATCAATGGCAAGTTTCATCCATCCCATTTGTTTTCTTGAACATTCTCAAACAGCACAGCAAATATACATTACATCCGTGGGAACAAAAACGAAACTATCTGTTCTTAGTCAGGATTTGTCACACGTCTATGAGGGTTCATGGGGCACGGGGTGCCTCAGTACATGGTCCTACTCCGTGGCAGACAGGGTTAGAAAGTTGCCAGAAGCCACACAGCTGGTAAGAAGCACAGTCAGAATTTGAACTCAGCTCTGTGTTATAGTCTCGCCACTGAATCACGCTTTTGAGCATTGGTCTCCACGGGGAGGTGGTTGACATTCTGTATCAGCTTGGTGCTTCCTATCCTTGCACTCTGGTCCCAGCTGGCTAGCGCTGTATGCCTGGACTACTGCAGCACCCAACTCTGACCCCCCACCCACTAATTCAGTCTACACGTGACTTCCAAACAGACCACTTAACAACACAAATCATACCCTCACTTAAACCCTCCAATGGCTTCCCATTGCTCTTCTCCAACTAAAGATCAAAACCCTCACTATGACCTACAACTTACGACCAGGCCAGCATGGTCTGGCCCCTGCTGGCCACCTCAGCCTCTCTCTTGCCACTGTCCCCCTTGCTGCCTTCCAGCTATGCACTGATCTTCTCTCACTGACCAAACATGCATGTTACCTCCCATCACAGGATATTTGCACATGCTGTTCCCTGTCTGCAATACTCTTCCCTTCCTTCCTCACATAGTCAAGTCCCACTTATCCTCATAGCTCAGCTTGTGTGTCCCTTCCTCTGCTCTCCTGACCCCTCTAGTCTCCATTTCCTAGTTTACAAATTCCTTCCCTGCAGAACACTGGTGTCAGCTTATAATTATATTTGCATTGGTGTAAATATTTACTAGCCTCTGTACTAGACCTATAAATACTCAGAGATCAGGGCTTTTGCCCCCCACTTTATCTCTAGCTCCCTTTCCATAAGTATTTGTTGTTGGTCAGGAGTTCGAGACCATCCTGAGCAAGAGCGAGACCCCATCTCTACTAAAAATAGAAAAAATTAACCAGGCTTGGTGGCTCATGTCTGTAGTCCCAGCTACTCAGGAGGCTGAGGCAGGAGGATTGCTTGAGCTCAGGAGTTTGAGGTTGCTGTGAGCGAGGCTGACGCCACAGCACTCTACCCAGGGTGACAGAGCGAGACTCTGTACCCCCCCCCAAAAAAAGTATTTGTTGTTGTTGATATAGATTCTTTTCCAGAGAGCCGGAGCCCTTGCATCCAAAACATCCTTAGCTAGACCCTCTCCCAAAGTCTTGCCTTACCTGGGACCAAAACTGATGGCCATGTGTAGTGAGACCTTGAGTGGCCTCAGGAGTACCCTCTCTGCCATTATTCTTTTGGAAAAGTTCACCATGACAAAATGGTGCCTTTGAGATAGAGTCTTCTGTGAAAATGCAAATCTCTCTGGGAGGGCTTCCACATAAAACAATAGCTCAGTTAGAATCAGATTCCAGCCCCATTTATTGAGCACCTACTGTGTGCCAGGGGCTGTGCAAGGCACTTACCACCAATATGGCATGTTAGTTACCTATTGCTGCATAACAAATTATCCCAAACCTTAGAGTTTGGGATAACAGTCATTATCTCCCAGTGTCTGGGGGTCACTGTGGGTGTGGCTTAGCTGGGCCCTCTGGCTCTGGGTCTGTCATGAGGTTACAATGAGGGCATGGAGGAGGATCCACTTCCAAGCTGACTCACAGGGTTGCTGCTGGCAGGCCTCTGGTCCTCACTGACTGTTGGCTGGAGACATGAGTTCCTTGTCATATGCCCCCCCCCAACAGGACAGCTCACAAGATGGCAGCTGGCTTCCTTCAGGGTGATTGAGCGAGAGAGCAAGATGGGATGGGCAAGATAAAAACCAAGACTTTTTATAGCCTAATCCCATAAGTGACATCCCATCACTTCTGCCCTATTCTATTTCCGTTCATTAAAAGCGAGTCAATAAATCCAGCCCACACTCCAGGGGAGGGGATGACACAAAGGCATGAATACCAGGAGGCAGGGACCAGGGTGCCATTGCAGAGGCTGCCTACCACACATGGTTTCTCATTTTATTCTCCCAACAACCTTGTAAGGGACTTTTGTCTCCATTTCAAAGGGGGAAAAGCAGGTTCCGAGAGGGTATGTGTGATGGTTAAATTTTATATGTCAATTCAGCTAGTCTATGGAGCCCAGTTGTTCGGGCAAACTTTACACCAGATGTTGTGAAGGTATTTTGTGATGTGATTAACATCTGCAATCAGTTGACTTTAAGTAAAGGAGATTACCCTTCATAATGTGGGTGGGCCTCATCCAATCAGTTGCAGGCCTTAAGAGCAAAACTGGGGTTTTCTGGAGAAGGCATTCTGCCTTAAGACTATAATGTAGAAACCCTGACTGAGTTTCATTCTGCTGGTTTGCCCCGTGAATTTCAGACTCCAGGATGCAACGTCAGCTCTTCCCTGTGTTTGCTAGGCTAGCAGCTTGCCCTAATAATTTCAGACTTACCAGCCCCTACATTCAAGTGAACCAATTCCTTAAAATAGATAAACAAAGACACTGGAGGGGCTCAGGACACACTATCCCAAGATAAGGTGCCTTGGCATTTTGAATATTTTAAGTTGAAGGAATTTGAGAAATGGCAGTTGCAGGACAGACTCTCCAATTTCCCCTTTCTCCTCTGAAGCAGGTCATGAGACCCCCATGTGAGAGGTGCCCTCCCTAAGCCCAGAGGAAAAGAGCACTCATATTTATCTCCAAAGATGGAGGGAAACTGAGAGGAATCCAAAGGAACAGGCTTTGCTAAGTGCCCCCAGTTTACTACCCTTAGTTCACACCACTTTGTCCTACCATGTTTTTCCACGGCTCTCCACTCTTCATTAAACTTAGTATAAAAATGCTCAGGTTTAACCACATCTTTGGGTCTTCATTTCCTTATTAAAGCTCTCGTGTCATATAAAACTTACATTAAAGAAGTGTGTATGCTTTTCTCTTGTTAATCTGTCTTTCGTTGGTCTAATTAACAGGACCCCATCCAGAGAAACAAGGAGGGTAGAGGAGGAAAGAATTTTTCTTTCTCTACATTAAACATGCACACACACACACCCACACACACACACACACACACATCCTACTGGTTCTGTTTCTCTGGAGAACTCTGATTGATACAGTAAGTTTTCCCAAGTCATGTAGTTGGTAAGTGGCAAAGCAGGGAGGCAGAGAAAGAAGCTGAAAGCAGGAAGCTGTCATCCAATCGACAAATATGTACTGGGTAATGTGGCAGATTGTGTTTTCCAATGATGGTCACCACAACATACCCCATCCACGTGCTCTTCTTAGAATGTGATGTTGAGACCTTTTCCATCAAGCATTGGGGTCTGTGTTCCCTCCCCTTGAATCTGGGTGGGTGTGTGACTGCAACACAAGTGACACTATTTGATTTCCAAGCCTAGGTCTTAAGAGGTGGCACCACTTTTGTCTACCCTCCTTGAGATGTTCACACTTGGAACTCAGCAGGCACACTGCAAGGCTGCCCTAACTAGCCCACATGGAGAGAGCACCTGGAAGGGCCATGTGTAGGTGTTCAAGCTGACAATCCGGGCCACCAGCCAGCATCAATGGCAGGTGAGTGCACAAGCCTTCAGATGATTCCAGCACCAGCCTTTGAGTCTTCCCAACAGAGGCCCCAGACACTCTAGAGAAGAAACGAGCTGCCCCTGCTATACCTTGTAAAAATACATAACACACTGAAACTTTGAAGAATTAAAAAAAAAAGATTGCTGTTTTAAGTCACTAAGTTTTGAGGGTGATTTGTTACACAGCAATAGATAACTAGAATATCTGGCATGCACCAGGCCTGGTTGGAGCACTGGTGAGCAAGATGGATATGGTCTAACAGTGTTTTGTATTAGTCAGCTAGGACTATAACAAAATGCCATAGACTGGGGTGGCTTAAACAACAGAAATTTATGTCTCATAGTTCTGGAGGCTGGAAAATCCAAGATCAAGGTGCTGACTGATTCAGTTTCTAGTGAGGACTCTCCTTTGGACTTGTAGACAGCCATCTTCTTGCAGTGACAGAGAGAGAGCTCTCTGGTATCTCTCTTATAAGGGCATCAACCTTGTTAATGAGGGCTCCGCTGTCATGACCTGGTCACCTCCCCAAAGCCTCATATCCTAATACCATCATATTAGGGGTTAAGATTTCAACATACGAATTTGGGGGGAACATAAACATTCAGCCCATAACAAGTTTACCTTCTGAATTGGGGAGACCGCTCATAGCCACATAAACAAACAAGTAGATAACCTCAACAGTGCTATGGAGAAAATCAAACGGGCGATGTGTTCCAGAGGGACTGCACGAGCTGGGGTGGTCAGGGAAGGCCTCTCTGAAGTGGTGCCATTTGAGCTGAGATCTGTATGATGGGAAGAGGCAGATGAGCAAAAGAGCAGGGGAAAGGGATTCCCAGCTGAAGGGACAGCAAATTCAAGGCTCTATCCAAGGACAATCTTGAATGGGGGCTCTTTGAAGGATGGCAGCAGCTGGGAGGTAGCAGAGGGCTCCAAAGGGTCCGGCAGAGGTGGGCCCCACTGCCTGATGCAGGGCTAGGGGACTTCTTTTGTTGATAATGAAGTACCAGGACTATTACATGCATCTCCTCATAGCTAACCTGGGGGAGGGTTGGGGGGGAGCACAGGTCAAATCCAGTGCTCAGCGAGTGGGCCCTGGGAAGGGTCGAGCTGCCTCGGAGTTGGCCCAGCCCTGCCCGAAGCCTGCCCTGAGCTAAGCTGGCCTCCACTCCTGGCCACAAGAAGGGAGGGAGGGAGGGAAGGAGGACGGGGGCTCCCACGCATATCAATGTGTCCTTTCTCCTTTCAATGAGCTCTGCAGAGCCCTGGCCTTTGTCTGGGGCCCCTGCTCCGGGGGCAGATCTCATAAAGGGCCTCAAGCTGCAGGCAGGGGCTGAGGACAGGGCAGTCCGGGTAGTCCTCACAATGGCAGGGTGAGGAGGTTAAAGCCTGGTGTCAGCTGCCCAGAATCTCATCCCTGGGGCTTTTCCTGCTTTTGTTGTTCCTGGTCATAGGCCTGATATTTGATTTGATTTGGGCCTCTTTGCAGTTAACTGCAGAAGAAACTTGGGTGGGGTGTGACAGGGCTGGATTGGCCACGGTTGCAATGGACTAGTGAGCCAGGGGACAGGCGGGGAGGCGGGGTGGTAGGGAGAACACAGGGAGGAGTACAGTAGTCTCTGGGCTTTCAGACACCCAGCACCATGGGCTCCGTGGAGCTCATCCATTTGTCTTTTAGATCGCCACTGTTGGAGGCAAGGAATGAACTGCCTCATCTTGCGGGCAATTCTTACACAGCGCGTCTGGTAGAGAATGACCTTTGCCATGCAATAATACTGCTGAGGGACTGAGGAGATTCACTCCTGGGCTCTCCAGGAATTGTGAATTAATGTTCCCAAACTGTACGTCCTCATCAACAGGAGGAGGGTAGATAAATGGTGGCATAATCACACAATGGAATACTACACAGTAATGAAAAAGAACAAACTACTGAAACCTCAATAACACGACATAGGTTGCGCAACAGAAGACAGCCACAAAGGAGTAAAAAGGCTATTGGATTGCATTTATATGAACTTTAAGAACAGGTGACACCAATCGATCATGCTAGAGATCAGAACAGTGGTGGTTTATGGGGATATTGACCAGGAAGGGGTACAAGGGAACCTTCTAGGGTGGGTGCTGTCACACGAGTCAGAGGAAAGTGCTGGGTTTTAATTAGCCCAAGAATGTAGGGACTGTCCAGGAAGCCAGGTTCTGGCTGTACTAACTGAGGAGTTCAAGCCACATTTTCAAAATGAGACTTTTGCTAGTCCCTGTCTGTCAATTCAGTTCCCCTGTGCCTGGCGCTTGGGGAGGGGCTGCCCTGGACCACAGAAGCCAGAAAGCCCTCTGACCCAACTACTGCCTCAGTCTGCCTGGGCTGCTATATCAAAGTGCCATAGACCGGGTGAATGACAAACCACAGAAATGTGTTTCTGACAGTTCTGGGAAGTCTGAGATCAGGAGGCCAGCATGGTCAGGTTCTGGAGAGGGCCTGTTTCTGGCTAACTTCTCCTTTTGTCCTCGCGTGGCAGAAAGAGGGTGAGACAGCTCTCTGGGGTCTCTTTTATAAGGACATTAATACCATCACACTGAGAGTGAGGATTTCAACATGAATTTTGGGGGAGATGCAAGTATTCAGTTCATTGCACTAACCCTCCTCATTGCACCTGAACTCACATGGGTGAGGGCCAGAGGCCTTTGCTCTCTGAGTTCTCTGTAGCGCCACCTTTGCTGGACTTTTTGTTCACCGCTTCCTCCTTGCAGCAAAGAGCTGGCTATGGCTACGAGACCATGGCCCTCCCCCCGGAGTGCCTAACTTTGCTAATTTGGGCTCCTGAACACATTTGCTGTTTTGATTGAATCTCTTGACTTTCTCTGGCCTGTCCATCTGTCTCCCTGCTCCTCCCCTCTCAACTTGAATTACCTTCCCTGCATGTAATCCACCCACTGAGGACACAAACACATCCGCAAAGGTACACACACACGCCCTTCCAGAAGAAACTCCAGGCAGATCTGTCAACAGGCAGCTTGGGGAGGTCCTCATGCCTCTTCAGATCTTGAAACCAACAGAAAGTAAAGACTAAAAACAAACATGGGGGTAAATGAGTCCCTCAGCAAGTGACCCTCACACTGGCCCTGTGAGCTAAGGCAGAAGTAGGAAGCAGGGCCTGACATTTTCTGAGCTGGGTTGACACTCGCAAGGGCAACAGACATCAGTGCTTGGGTATGCTGTATGGTGGGGACGGGCAGTCCTCCTCAAACGCCTCCTCCAAATCGGCCATCCCACAGCCATCTCACCACTGTAACCCCAGCCGCGTGGGTTTGGTGGGATGCTGTGCAAATCTGTGAGTATTTATGCTGCATGGGATTGAGTGCAAATCTGTGAGAAATACAGAACATAGTTCCTGCTGCTGGAGCACCTCAACATTTATTGAGTGGAAAGAAAATAGATAGATGATTTCCAATTAGCCACAAAATGCTGAGCACACTCACATGCCTCCACTGTTTCCCACAAAGCCCCACTAAAATGACAATAACAGGATTGAAAAAAAAAGATCTAAATCCATAAGGACGGCCGGGCGCAGTGGCTCACGCCTGGAATCCTAGCACTCTGGGAGGCTGAGGTGGGCAGATTGCTCGAGGTCAGGAGTTCGAAACCAGCCTGAGCAAGAGCAAGACCCCGTCTCTACTAAAAATAGAAAGAAATTAATTGGCCAACTAATATATATAGAAAAAATTAGCCGGGCATGGTGGCGCATGCCTGTAGTCCCAGCTACTTGAGAGGCAGAGGCAGCAGGATTGCTTGAGCCCAGGAGTTTGAGGTTGCTGTGAGCTAGGCTGACACCACGGCACTCACTGTAGCCTGGACAACAAAGCGAGACTCTGTCTCAAAAATAAATAAATAAATAAATAAACAAATCCATAAGGACAAAAAAAGTGAGAGAGGAAAATACAACCATTGAAAGATGTCATTTTGGAAGCCAGAAAGCAAATGGACAAAAGGCAACTGACTTAGCCAACTGGGAACCCGAGAGTGCTGAAAGCTAAGTACATATGTGGGTAGAAGCTGGGAGAAGCAGGCCGGTTCAGGCAGCAGAACCCCAGAAAAATGAAGGAATCAAAAGCAGCAGGTACTACAGAAAGCACAAATGGGCTGAAGACAAGACTGCTGGCATGTCTGTTTAAGAAGCAGTTAGATTCTGTCGCTGCCCCCCCGCCCCCCTCCCCCCACCCCCACCCCATCAGAGCCTGGGATTCACTTTCTGGAAGGATTGAACATGAAGGACTGTACATTCAGGACACCATGGTCGACTGCAAGGGTGCCACACAGGAAAACTAGGGTACCTTACTGGAAAAGTTAATAATCATTGTCATTTTAAGCCATTAAGTTTTGGGGTGATGTGTTATGCAGCAGCAGATAACCAATAAAGAAAGTAAACTATGGACATGGAAAGCACGGGGTTAGGAGAACTGGGAGATCCCACTTATTGGAGGGAGGCGGAGAGAATTCTCACTTTGATGCTGAGGGGAGTTCCCAGGCAGATCTCGGGACAGCAGCCCAGAATGGAACCGGGAGACGCAGCGGGAGTAGGAGCGTACGGGATTCTGGAGTGGGGGTCTCAAAGAAAAACAACCAAAAAAGCTGAGGGGCTTGCTTGACGGTATCCAGAAGGTACATACACTTCTTTGGGAGTAAATTCAGATCAGGTACACAGAGAGCGAAATAAACCAAAAGGGGGCAAGAGAAAAACATTAACTCTAAGGAAAACAAAAATTTGTACAGTAAAGGACATGTATTCAAAGCATACTATATGAAATGACAGTGAATAAATTTACATACTTATAAACACTGAATGTTGACTTAACAGAACATCGTGATCTAATTGTATTAGGAGGATGGGGGCAGCGGAGACAGCGGAGCTGGATGTGTGGTGGGGGGCAAATTTGATTTTCAAGTAAAAAAACCAATGGTAAATTTTTTTTTCTAGGGCTGCCACAACAAAGTAGCACAAATTGAGTGGCTTAAATGACATGAATGTATTTTCTCACAGCTCTGAAGACTAGAAGTCCAAGATTGAAGAGTCAGTAGGGCCACACGCCCTCCAAAGGCACTAGGGAGGGATCTGTTCCAGGCCCGTCTCCTGGTTTCTGGTAGTTCCTTAGCTCATGGCGGCTTATCTCCCATCTTTACATGGTGTTCTCCCTGTGTGTGTGTGTGTGTGTGTGTGTGTGTGTGTGTGTGTACAAGTTTCCCGTCTTTATAAGGACACCAGTCATATTGAATTAGGGGCCCATGCTACAGCATGACCTCATCTTAATTAATTACATCTGCAATAACCCTATTTCCAAATAAGGTCATATCCACAGGTACTGAGGGTTAAGGACTTCAGCATCTTTTGAGAGGACACAATTCAACCCACAACAGATGGATAATGTGTAAATTAATAAATCAAGACATACCAGTATAAGCACATTCTTTACAAATACAAAGGTAAATATGAGAAGAAACAGATCAAAGGGTCAAAAGTCATTCCCTCTGGGTAGCCGAATTTGGGCTAGAACCAATGGGGCTGCTGGGTTTTCTTTCTAAGTCTGAAAGAACTGCTTTGACTGTTTAAAACGTGTACATTTCTCACCCACTCTGATTATCACACTCATCACATGTCATTATAATTCGATTACTCATCTGTGTTCTGCACAGGACCATAAACTCCCACAAGCTAATAATAATCATAGCCAATATTTACCTAATGCTCACTATGTGCTCGCCACTATTCTAAGCAGCTAAGTACCTGTGAAGGATGTACTATTATTATCCACCATTTCAGATGGCAAAACTGAGGCACAAAGAAGTTAAGTAATTTGCCCAAGGTCGCACAGCTATCTGGAATAACCTGGATTGGAGAGGTGACACTGCTTCTCCTATTTCTGATCCATTTTGGCATTCCCTACACTGATAAGTATGGAATCACACCCACAGTAGGAGGACAATATCTGTTAGAGGTACAAAGAATGGGATGGAGGGGCCTACACATCTTCGATGAGTGTGTGGATCTATTTGTTTCCCCCTATTCAAGCCTCATTGTGCCTGCACCCCCAGGCTCTCCTCTTAGGGACCCTGTCTGCCCCCAAGATATGCCATCTTGGTAACCATGTTCTTTTCCATGTAGTGCAATCCAGCTCTCTGGCGGCAACTGATCAGACCAGAAAGGGCTCCAGACCTGGGACCAGCCTATCAGAGGCTTATCTAGGACCCATGGCAAGGCGTGGTGTGGTGAGGAAAGGCACATTAGCCAGTCCAGTACTCCCTACTTGGCAATGTTTCACTTGGTTACACAGAGAATCTGAGCCACTCAGCCATAGACAGAAGGTAGCATCAGCCTGTCCATGGCTGGTTAAGTTGTGAGGAGCAGAAAATCAATGGTGGAGAGAGAACAAAGGGAAGCAAAACCACCTCGCCAATGCAAGAGAGAGGCAGAGAGATGCCTAGGAGTAGCTCAGCATCCATCAGCTGTCCAAGTCCAGACCTCATGATGCCTCATAAGCAATCTCGTTCTCTTGAGACAACCTGAATCTCTTCTGATCTTGTAAACCAGCGGTCCCCAACCTTTTTGGCACCGGGGATCAGTTTCATGGAAGACAATTTTTCCACCCCAGAGGGAGGGCTAGGGGGAGGCAGAGCTCAGGCTGTGATGCGAGCGATGAGGAGCGGCTGTTAACATAGATGCAGCTTTGATCCCTGGCCCACCTCTCACCTCCTGCTGTGTGGCTCGGTTCTGAAGTTTCATAGAAGACAATTTTTCCTCGGACAGGGGTGGGGGTAGTGGTGGGAGGCAGAGTGCCGGTGATGATGCGAGGCCCCGTGGTTGGGACCCGCAGTTGTAAACACACTCTCGCTGTCTGCAATGGCCTGTGCCTTTGCATCTGGGCATTTCTCCTCACTTATCTGTATGTTTCTCTTTCTTTTCCAGATGTTGTCCTCTAAGTGTCTTCCTCTGTTTCTCTCTTCTCACCTTTTTATTTCCCTCTGTCCCTCTCTAGCGCTCTGGCTAACCAGATTACATTTTTACCGTGCATTGTCTTTCACAAAATCATGGACCGTCAACGCCGCAAGGCACCTTGTAGATTAGTGCTGTCCAATAAAACCTTCAATGATGGAAATGTTCCATATCTGTGCTGTCCAATACAGTGGCCACCAGCCACATATTGCTATTTAGCACTTGAGATGTGGCCAGTGCAACTCAGGAACTAAATGTTGTGTTTAATTTAATTATAATCAATTTAAATTGAAATAGCTACCTGTGGCTAAGGGCTATGGAATTGGACAGCACAGTCTTGCAATCATCTGATCCATTCCCGTTTTTTTACAGATGATTTTCTTGTGAGTGTAAGAGCCTTGGATTGTCTCTTATCCCAATCACGCTTATCCTTAGATTACTGCCCAACTATAGGACACAGCAGCACAGCCCCTGGAGTGACTGGGCACCTGTTGGAAGTTGAGTAATTGCTGTCTCATTGTTATGCAGGCCCAGTGGATTCTCTGAGGCTCTCCATCCAAGAGCCCATGTACACACCAGGAGTTGAAGGACAAGTCAGGTGATTTTGTTGAAGCAGGACATCATAATCCCAAATGCAGGGCCACTTTGCTGATTTTAGGTGTCTCCTCAGAAGTCCAGTCATCCTGCTTTCTGGTGGCCCAGCCCTTCCATCCCCTACTCTCCACGCTTTTCCCCAGAAGCCCTTAGCTACCGTGCAAGCCAAATATTTCCATCAAGATAATCTTGTTTTGTGCCCTAGTTCCTCAAAATCTCTCTCTGTAGCAGTGAATAATGAGTTTTGAGACCAGTAGTTTACTATGGTCCATGTGTTAGCCCCTGGAAAAGAAATGAGCTAGTTCCTTCCCAAAGTCATTTTGCTGGACTACATTTCCTAGCCCTCCTTGAAATTAGGTGTAGCCACGTGACCTTGTTCTGGCCAATGGCACTGGAGTAGAAAAGATGGATGGCACATCCAGGTCTGACCCATAGAAACCTCTCATGTGCTATTCCACTTTCCACACCTTGATACAGATGAGTCCAGCAGAGCTACGAGATGGAAGGAACATGGAACCTTGAATCAACTCTGGAGAGGAGGGCCTCCTGCCCTTCAGGAACACCCATTTTGGACTTTGTGTCAGTGCCAAATAATCTTCTGTTGTGGTAAGCTACTGGGTCTTGGAGGTTTATCTGTTACAGCAGCTAGAGTTTCCCTAACTACTACACCCCCAGGAAACTCATTTCCTTCAGAACAGGTCCTCATGCTGTGGATGGTGGGGTTGGAATCATTTTGGCAGTGGGGTGAGGGGAGCGTGGTCTCATCAGTTGCTAGCTAAGATCTCCAGTGGCAAGGTGACACAGTGATGCTCCGCCACTCGGAAGTGGCTGAGTCTGGGTGGGGCCTTCCTGCTCGTTTGCAGCCTCTGCTTCCCGCAGCCACATCCTGACGGGCTGGTACTTGCTCCCCTTGTTCTCCCTGGTTGCTGAATGGAAAGTCTCTAACTGTTGCCCACAAGGGAATGGAATCCCACAGAACAAACTCTCTGAGGAGCTGATGCTCTCCGGCCTTCACAGGGATGGTACATGGGCCACGTGGGACTTCCCTCAGGGTCCTTGGGCTGGACTAGTGAGCCTCACCATGAGGGACAGGGAGCATCTTAGTGCCAAAGATCTCATGTGACTCATTCGAATGTGAGCAGCAAGGAGAAAGTCAAGGAAACTGGAATCACAATTTGAGTGAGGCCCAAGGTGGGTATTTCCTGGCAGAGGGATGAGAAACGCAGCCAGAATTCCCTGCCAAAATTCCCCAGCTCTGAGAGTCACAGATGAAGGGCACAGAAACTTTCTGCCTCATTAACGAAACTAGGGAACACAGAGGAGGGTCAGGCTTGGAAGGGGATACAGCGAGATCTCTTTGGGGCATACAAAGTTTGAGGGGTCTCGGGGGCACCCACATAGATGCTTCCAGCAGCTGGATGGGAATGGGGACCTGGGAGGTCCAAACCAAAGTGCTAGCTTGTGTCTGGAGAGAGGCAGTGATGGAAACCACCATGTAGCAGGGATTGCCGAGAGAGCGAGGAAGAATGCAAGGAAGAAGCTTGGGGAGCAAACGAAGTGCAGCACTTGAGTCCCCAGGAAAGCCACACAGGGAGACAAACGAAAAGCCGGAGGAGAGGGAGGAAGAGAAGCAGGAGAGAGGGTGTCAGAGGAGCCACACGGGGGAGTGTGAGGAAGGAAGGAGTGGTCAGCCACGTGGGGCAGCGGGAGGACAAGGAGTGGGATCTGGTGACACGAGCTCATTGGCAGCCGGCAAGAACAAAAGTTAACCCAGAAGGACACTCACTGGTTGGCTAGGGGAAGCCAGGTGGAGATTCAAAATTTATGGCAGAGAGTCTGAAAAAAGGATAAACTGCCCCTTCGGGACTGTGAGCTAATTGTATCACGTGGCGCGCCTCAGGCAGGGACAGTCTAGCAGCACAAAACAGAAGCCCACTTGCGCAAGCTTAAGTAAAAAGGGAGAATTTATGGGAAGAACATGAGGCCATCTCAGAGATTCAAGGACAGGAAGTGCAGCCGGCCTCTGGGGACTGGCAACTGGGGAGCCAGCAGGAAGCTTGGCAGCGCTGCACTCTCCGCTCCTCTCTTTCTGGTGCTCCGAGTTCCTCCGAGCTTGCTTCTGTCCTCGCTCTCAGGCTTTTCTGTCACTCTGTGCACACGGTGGAAAATGGCTGCCTCCCCGGTCTGCTCATTTGCGTCTCCCCAGTGCCCAGAACTGTGCCTGGTTCAAAGCGTCTTCTTAGTTCAAGTGGCCAACAAAGACTGCCTAGAACTGCAAAGATGTCCTATGGCCAAATTCCTGGCACAGCATCTGATTGGTTCAGTTGGGTCAGATGCCCATCCTTTATCCAATTGGCTGTGGCCACGCAGAGGGTCCTGTGCCCTCCGGCCCCCTTAGAGGGGCTAGAAAGCAGGATGTTTGGGAAGGGGACCCAAGCAGGTTCTTGAAGAAGAGAACTTGGTGGCTGTCATACTCTGATGTTCCAGACAGCCACAGGCCCCTGGCTCCTCCTGGGACAGAAATAGTCTCATGAGGTCAGATTCTTCTTTAATGAAACAAACAACGCCCATGCAGGACACGAGGGGTGAGGTATGTGCATGCACAGACAGGCAGCATTCCTGAAAATGAAACTTTCCTGTGCCTCCCTCCCACCACCCCACCCCTACCAACAGCCCCCATGTCCCCAAGCCCAGGGATACTACCCAAAGAGCTCCTAAGGGGCTGTCAAGACATCTTGATTTCTCCAGCCTCAAATCTCATCTTCTTGGACATAGCCTGATTTTTCTTTGTTTCTCTCAGGTAAAGCCTGAAATGAGAAGGGGACAAAAAGGGCTGGATAGTAGGGGACTGTGGGGCAGGTGGAAGCAGCACTTGCCCTGCCTGGAATGACCCTTACTTAACCGCATGGCACTTAGATTAGGTTGGGTCCCAATAGGAAGCAGTTTAGATAGTTTCAGAAGTATATTTACAAAGGGGCCATCAACAAAGATATGGAGGGTAGGGGAACCTCAGGGATAGTATAAGAAGCAGGAGCAGTGTCCCAGACCCAAAGGGACAAGTAGAGGTAGTGGCTACCAAAACTTAAAAGGGGATAGAGTTGAATTGAGAAGGCCACTTTAAAAGGAACAAGGGACCAGGTGTGGGGGCTTGCATTTGTAATGCCAGCTACTCAGGAGGCTGAGGCAGGAGGCTCACTTGAAGCCAGGTGTTTGAGACTAGCCTAGGCAACACAGCTGACACCCCATCTTTTTAAAAAAAACTTGAAATTAGCTGGGCATGGTGGCGCGTGCCTGTAGTCCTAGCTACTCGGGAGGCTGAGGCAGGAGGATCGCTAGAACACAAGAGTTGGAGGCTGCAGTGAGCTATGATCATGATACTGCTCTCCAGCCTGGACGATAGAGCAAGACCCTGTCTACAAAGAAAGAAGAAAGAAAAAAGGAAAGACAGAAAGAAGGGAGGGAAGGAGGGAGGAAGAAAGGGAGAGGGGCATTCAGTGGAAGGCTCAGTCAGCCCAAGCAGACTTCACAGGGAGGAAGATGGAGAATAAATCCTTCATCTCATTCTCCTCGGCCCTCTGATCTCTTGATGGGGCTTCCCTATTGGCTGGAACTGGCCAAAAGGAGCCAAAGGGTGGGGAGCCCTTTGAGATGAGTGCATAGGAATCAGCTTCCTGGGGCACAGGGCAGGGGGTGGTGGAGGATGGAGGGTAGACCTGGAGGGGTGAATGGAAGATGTGAACATCTGCTTACATATTGGGTCATGCTCTACAGTGTCCCCCTCGGGGACAAGCCATTTGGCTTCTTGGCCTTTTTGTCTCTGGCGCCCAACCCGGTGCATGGCTCATGCTTCCAACCGAGGTTTGTTGACACCCTGAATGAATTCTGTCATGCCTCTTTGTTTCTCTCATTAGCAGTGTAGTGGTATTAATGGCATTTCACTGAATGGAGTGAGAACTCTTCTCGAGGTGTAGGTTTGGAGGGTGAAAGAAGGAAAAGAGAAAGGACCCCCAGAAATGCCCCAAAGATGAAAGTTGAATGATGCTGTAGCTATTTTTCACTTTCTCCTCGGGAAATGTGAATAATGGACTACACTTTCTTCTTCCGGTTTATAATGGCCTCCATACTAGCTATAAAAGCAACGGCGACTGGCACATGCAGTGCTTCCGAGTCTACCACGTGGTTTATATGCATTATGTCACCAGATCCCCTCAACAGCCCTGTAAGGCACACTGTATTATCATCCCAATTTCATAGACCAGGCTCAGAGAGGTTAGGTGGCTCACCCAAAGTCACCCAGAGAGTGTCGGTGGGGCACAGCTGGGACTTCGAGTCCATTTCTTCTGTCACTTGTGCTCTGCTGCCCTCCTGTCAGAAGGCTTCTCAGGCCTGTTCCTCACTGGGCAGGCTGTCCCCATTCAGAAATTCCTGCTTTTAAGAGGCTGAACAGCTGAGCGGAACCGAACTGGAGCAAACGGGGGCAGGAGAAGGGGAGGAGCCCTGCAGGGCACAGTGCCCCTTTGTTTTCTGCTGCCACCTCCTGGCTCATCGACACCAGTTCTCCGTGTTCTTCTCTGCTTCCGATACAGGCTAAACTAAGAGGGGATGCCCTGTCTACTCATTGCACAGCTGTATAATAATCTTGAACATTTTAAACTGAATTCATTTAAAAATGTAGGAAATTCTGACACATGCGACAACATATGATTGAAAACATAAGTGAAATCAGTCAGTCACAAAAGCACAGATCCTGTATGATTCCACTCATATGAGGTACCTAGAGTGGTCAGATTCATAGAGACAGAGAGTAGAATGGGGGTTGCAAGGGGCTGGGGGAGAAGTGGGAGTTGTTTAATAGGTACAGAGTTTTAGTTTTGCAAGATGAAAAAAGTACTGCAGATGGATGGTGGTGATGGTTACACAGCAATGTGCATGTGCTTAATGCCACGGAACGTTAGTTACACTTAGAAATAGTTAAAATGGTAAATTTTATGTTATGTATATTTTATGCTTTTATTTAACCACATTTGGCAAACATTTAATGAGCATCTACCCCGTGCTCTGCGTAGGCATTCAAAACCACGAAGCCTCAGCCCTACCTTCAAGGATCTGTCAGTGCCATCAGGCAAAGTGACACAGATGTTCTCAGCGCCGTGTGAAAAGTGCAACCATGGCAGAGTGCACACAGGACTGAAATAGCACCCAGGAGGAAGAGCCAGTTCTGGTATGGGGCGGGAGGGGGAGGAGGGTGTCGTGAATCTTTCCCGAAGGAAGCAGTGTTTCCCAGAACCGAGATGACTTCACGTGTGCGAAGGAGGTTGGGTGGGGAGTGGGGTTGCCAGGGACACACAGAACATTCCAAGCAGAGAAATAACACGAGGAAAAACCGAGAGGTGTGAAACAGCACATTGCCGAGCCTCCTCTCCAATTCCTTTCCTTTATTTGTGGGGATGTAACTAAACCCATATCTCCTTATTCTACACTCATAGGTCTGCAACAGCGCTTCTCAAATATCGTGACGGATCAGACTATATATGTGCGTGTGCACGTGTATGTGTATTTAATTTCCAGTCTGTCATAGACTAATATGTGGCCCTATTTCATATGACCATTATGGAGCTCATGCCACATGTGATTTACCATGGAAGTTGGAACTGATTTATTTCCTGTTCAGCAAGAGTTCACTGACCACATGCTTGGATATCACAGCAACATCAAGTTGCTTTCAGGGTTTCTGAATGGTCATTATCAACTTCTCATTGTGAACCAGCACTGGTCCTCGGACTATACTTTCAGTAGTGCTGGTCTGTAAGATGGTCCCTTCGAGGGAAGAAACATATCTTTTCATTGTACCTGTCCTTGTGTGTGCCTCCAGATTCTTAGCAAACCCACCCCAAAGAAGCCCTCTTCTTGCCCAGAAAGGGATGCCCACTTGTTAATTAGCTAGTGTTTTCCCAGTGTTTTGAATATGGAAAGCTCTGCTGGTATTAAATACTATTATTATTATTAGCCTCGTGTCCACTAAAGTGGATGTCATTTAATTAGAACTGCATAATAGGCAAATCTGCCTTAATTGGCTGGGATGTGGCTAAGAAACCATTTCATGTCTGCTCTGTGTTCTCTGTTCTGTGGCCATCGCATGGCGTTCTCTGGCAATGGGTCATTTTGGAGACCTTGGGCAGGGTTCAGGGAAGGTTATCTGGCTACTGATTAACACTTAATTAGCACCTTTTTCATGTATCACAGCAGTGACTTTGTAAATTTAAAAATTTCAGGGGACCACTTAATGTGGAATTAAAGTACAAGTGCAATATTTAAGATGCATGAAATTGTTTTACGCATTACAGCATTAACTAGCTCTTAATTTATGCACTGCATGCCAGCAAAGGGCAATTAAAATGTAGCAGGGAAAAAAATTATAGATCTCTACGTTGTCCTGTCTTTTTCCCTAACGATGTTTTTGAAGGCTCTTGCTAAATTCATATCTCAACTCCTGTTCTAGATTTAGGAATAACTGCTAAGTTCTGACACTTGTTTGCCCCACAGGAATTGGCATTATCTTTAAGCTGAAGCCATCTCCAACCAGTATCTGTCTTCCAGGATCTAGAAATCCACTCTGCTTCAGTGATTGGTCCAGGGATAGGCACAAAATCCAACTAGCACCAATGAGATGTCTGGAGACTACAGTTCCCAACTCCCGGGCTGTGGACTGGTATCGGTCTGTGGCCTGTTAGGAACTGGGCCACACAGCAGGAGATGAGAGGTGGGCCAGCGATCAAAGCTTCATCTGTATTTATAGCTGCTCCCCATCACTCGCATCACCGCCTGAGTTCTGCCTCATGTCAGATCAGAGGTGGCATTAGATTCTGTATTATGGTGAGTTGTGTAATTATTTTATTATATATTACAATGCAATAATAATAGAAATAAAATGCACAATAAATGTAATGTGCTTGAATCATCCCGAAACCATCCCCCTCCCCACCTCCACCCCCATCCATGGAAAAATTGTCTTCCATGAAACTGGTCCCTGGTGCCAAAAAGGTTGGGGTCCACTGTCAGGAGACATTTGCCGGGGCCTTAGGGGAAAGTGATATTAACAATGTCTTCCTTGGTAGCTGTTGGAGGAAATTGTTCTCTTTGCCTTGGCCAGTGTTGTGTGAGGGTGTGAGGTCTGGACCCATGGCAGCTGTTTTGTAAGCAGCCTGGTGCTGCAGGGAAGCCAGTGTTTGGAATCTGGGGATGAAATGAACACCACAGGAGGCAGTATGGCAAGATAAAGAGAAGCCCAACCCTGGAAGACACTGGATTGGGATTTGTGCGAAGGCAGTCTGACCCTTAGACTGTTAGGTTGGAGCCTACAAATATACTGCATATTCCCACCTCCCCGCCTTGATTCATGTTGTTTCCTTTTATTGGAATGCTCTTTCCTTCCTTCTCCATCCTTTAAGGCCAAGTCCAAATACCACCCATTTAAGAAGCTTGCCTTGATCTGAACATACTTGGGAATGGTCAGGATCACGCTGGCTAATGCCCCTTGTTTGAACCTCTCCTTCAGCAAAGAGCACGCACTGCCCTGAAAGCATGAAGCTGCAAATACCCTGCGAGGACCCAAGCTCTTGCTTCTGTCCCCAGCATTAGTACGGCACCTGGCACACTGAGTCTGCAAAGTGCTGAAAAACCGTTCCTAGAAAGGAATGTTAACTATGCTAGAATGGCATAGTCGGAAGAGGAGAAAGTAGATACGAGCATATGGTCTCCTGAGCTAAAGCCAGACGAAAAGAAAATGGGTAAACGCTGCAGCTGGGTGGATTCCTGGGCTCCTGCAGCTGCTGAGAGCATGCGAGGACTTGAGATAAGGAGGAGGAGTCAAGGATATAAGCCAATTAGAATATTTGTCTGTTTCTCTGTTTATAACTTATATATATGGGTACAGTCACCATACACAAAGTCAAACGCTAGGAAAGTACAAGTTTCCCTGTCACCTCCTCATCATTACACCCCGAGCCCTCTGTGGCAGATGTGGAACTGAGCTGCTCTGATCACCCTTTGGGAAAGGACTGTCCAGCCACTCCGAGCATGGTCAGCTGACAGCCTGAGGGTCCCCTCAGCCCTTCCCTGGTGGCTCCCAGCCAGTGGCTGAGCAAGGCAGTGGTCCACAGGGCTGGCCATTTCTGCCTAATTCAGGGCTCCCCTGATGGGCAGCTCTTACGAAAGTTGTTGCTGGCCTGGTGCTAACTTTTCAAATCTGCATTGCCTCCCAATGGCTGCCCCTGCTCCATCCTGACTTCTCCTTCTACAGGTGCTACTTCCCCAAAACCCCTGGAACTCCTAACTCACCGCAACTCCTGCTTCCCAGAGAAGCCAATCTGCGATACCCTCCCCAGAGGTCAAAACCATTAATCTTGAGGGTGTATTCTTTTTCAGATATTTTTTCTATACAATTTGTGTACATGTATGTACATATATCACAAAAAGATTTATGATTACTCATTTTGTTTTTACATACATTGTACTCTGTGAATGGTTCTACAGCTTTTAAAATTCTAACACGTCTTCATGAACACTAGATATCAGTGCACGTAGGTATGTCTTCCTTTTTATTTGCTGTATAGTATTCCATAATGTGGAGAGCTCATTGTTTATTTAACTATTTGTATACTGATGGACATTTGGGCTGCCTCCAATTTCTATTATAATTAATAATACTGCTAGAAATATGCTATAAAGTGGATTTCAAGTAACAATAAGCTGAACATTATTCCAATCAGTATAAACCATGCACACTGGGAGGCTAAAAGAGGACCTGTGTCAGCCACGTGTCTTATTTTCTGTGTTCTGGTGCTTTGTCACCTGGGGTCTTGCTGACCCAGGAGGGATGGTCCCCTCCTGGGGTCAGCCAGTTTCTAGAGATAGCATGACATAAACAGCTCGTGCCTCTCACATTCTGGGCCACTCTTCTCCTGCCTTCATCACCCCAGGGCCCTGACAACTTGAGACGGCCCCACCCACCCCCAGCCCACTGAAATGCTCCAAACTAGCCAATCCTAAACCTGCTTGTGCTGCCTCTCCCATTCCTCCTTCTCAGGGAAACCACAATAAAGGCACTCCCCTCTCCCTTTCCTTCTCTCCCTCTGCTTCCTGGCCAAACCTGGTGCTTCCCCGTGTGACACCCCCCTCCCGCCACCCCCCACTCCCCCCCCTGCCACCATGGAGTGACATGCCCTCTCCTCTTAGGATCTTTGAGTACAGCAAACTATCTTTTCAATGGCAATTGTCTGCTGATCTGTCGGCCTCACCATACCTGAAAAATGATAAAACTTCTATTTTAAAACAGGACCTAGCATTGGCATGGTAGAACAAACATTTTCTTTTTCTCCCTAAGGTTCCATAATGCTTTCATTTGTGAACCCTTTCTGGGCAAATGCAAAGTGCTAAACGTGCTGTGTTACTTAGGTCAGACATAAGAAAGAACTTCCCGCTAGTAAGCGTGGCCACCTGAATTAATCTATTCCTGGAGCATCTTTAAAATGATGTCGTCCACAACAACAGCCCTGGTGAGCTAATTCCCCACAGAGCAGAGGCAAGGAGGAGGCGGGTAGCCTGTCTCCCACTGGCTTAAGGCTTTAGGAATCTGCCACTCGGAACAGCCCCACCCCTTGCTGAAGGCGGCTGTGAGGTTCCCTCCAGGCCAGGGCGGGTAGTCCCTGCCGACAGCTGATGTCATCCTCACCTGAGCAGGGAGGAGGGGTGGGATTACTGCCCTGTCTGTAGCCCTGGGGCTCTGGGCTGATGACGTGGGGCATCCTGGCAGGGGCTGGCCTGTGTTCACAGCTGCCTGCCGGGAGCTGGAGCCTGTCAGCTCGAGCAGGGGCGAGGGAAGACGTTTCTGACACAAAACCCCAGGGGAACGCATGGAGGAGCTGGGCTGTCATTACTTATTAACAACGGGCCTGATCCTCAGCCTGGCAGGCCCAAGGAAAGAGCCTGTGGGGAGGCCAGCCTCCCCCTGCGAGGCAGATTAACACTTTCAGGGCAGGAGGGAGCCGTTTGGAGGGTCCAATTGTCGCATTTTTGCATGGAAGAGGGACCATTCTTTATGTATTAGAGGCAGGAACGCTCTTTTTCTCATCTTCCCCTCCCCTCTCTGTGTCTAAATTCTTCTCTTCTATTCTCCTGCCTTTTCAGGTTTTAAGCAGGCAAACCCACAGGATGTAGGAGACTGCTCAGAGGGAAAAGGAAGATTCCAGAATGCACACAACCAGAAACCCAGGTCTAATGAATGCCTTCAGAGAAGGCCTACCAGTGCCGGAAGAGGGAGGGAGAAGGCAGCCAAAGCCGAGGTCAAGGAAAGGTCTGCAAACTAGCTGGTCATTAAAGCAGGTTGCTGCCTCTTTATCTCGCTCGAGGGGTCCCGTGCTCTAGTACCAGCATGCTCCGTCCAGCCCGGCAAGCTCAGGTGGACACAGTGACCCGCTCGTGCTGTTGCAAGTTGGGTTTCCCCAGGGAAACAGATGCTGACGTGGAGATTAGCAGGTGGGACATTTTTGAGGGAGCTGTCTTAAGATCAGCACCTGGGCAGGAAGGGAGGGGGAACTATAGTGCAAGCCCCTGGGAGGGCTCTAGAGCTGGGGTGAGCCTTCAGAGCTGTCCGGAGTTGGGGTGGGGGGCGAGCCTCTGTAGCCTTGCATGGACCAGCATCTGCACGTGGGCTGCCGCAGACGCTGGCAAGACCCTGGGCAGGGCAGTTTCTTCAGCCCTGGGGAGGGGCTGGCTCCAGGGAGTAAGTCCTTCTTTCCTGAAGGGGGAGCACAGAAAGCCCCACCCCCCACCCTGCGCCTGCCTCCTGGAAGCCTGTGAATGGGGGTTCTCCAAGTCACGGCAGGGGCATTCCTTTCGTCTATGGGCATGAAGCAGGGCTCCTCCTCCCAAAAGAGGCCAAGCCAACTTCCTTTCCTGCATCTCCTCCCAGCCCTCCTCCCACCCTCTTCTCATCCCTCCTCCCAACCCTCCTTCCATCCTTCCTGCCATGCTTCCTGTTGTTCCTCCTCCCACCTCTCCTCTGGTCCCTCCTCCACCCTCATCCCATCTTTCCTCTCATCCCTCTTCTCTTCCCTTTTCCGTATAGGGGCTACCACAAAGATCTTCAAAGTTGTAAAGCTTGTCCAATGCAATGGGCCAGCGAGTTCACACAGAAGCAGAACCACCTTGGCTGAGGTGGGAGGACAGGGACCCCCTCCCTCGGGTCACAGTTGTTTTGCTATAAAACACTTTGTAAAGAGCTTGGCTGAATGAGAACATTTTGTTCCTCCCTAATTGGGTGGTGCCAAACTTCACCACAGGTGGTACTACATTGTCATAGGCTATCCTATTTTTGTGTGTCAACAAGGAGCAGGAAATGTAGAGTTGTTACGTGGCCTGTAATTTAAAGTAAATTCCATGTGGGTCACTTGTTGTGCATATACTTGGTCACTGCAAACTCACTGAGTATGCAGTGAGTTTCACTGGGGGCCTGATTGGGGACAGGAGCTTAGGAGTGGTCAGTTAGCATGTTATCAGAAGCCCACGCTCCAGAGCCCACCACGACCTGTGCTTCAAACAGCACCAGAGGTTTTGTTCATTAGCATAAAGGACCTTAGAAATGAGTTGTCAGTGGTAGAACTGATTGCATGCAAGAAGGGTGAATGGAATAGAAATGGGAACGGCATTCCAGCCCTTGCAGGCACAGAGTAGGAAAATCCGACGTGCCCTGTGGTTTGTACTTGTATGAACAGCACCTGGGCTTGATTCCTAAGTGGTCCTGCGTGCACCCAGCTACTGATTTGGTGGATTTTGCACCTTTGCAGACTAGAAGGTTAGAGAATCCCGCTGCTCGCCTCAGGCAAACTCTCCTGCAAGGCACTGTTGGAGCTCTTGAAAGGACAGAGAGCTGGAACTTCGCTGAACTTCACAGAACAAGTTATATGACTGCTTTGCAGCTTGATCAGAAGACTGAGCAAGACTTCCTATCACAGTAACCTAGTGGCCCAGTGCGGGGAGGGGACTTACCCTCTTACCCACCTCTAATTATTGGAGGCTACAGAGATTTCCCAGAAAGAACCTAATAGTTTTGCATGACCAAATTGGCTTAGGTCAATTTGCAACAGCCTAAAACCCCACCCTGATCCTCTAGGAAACCTTAAGCAGCTATGAATTCCCACCTCCCCACATCAATAACCACTGCATGCCTCGGTGTTTTCTCATGGGTATAGGAAGAATCTAATACTTAGTTCTGTGTTGGAAGAAGTTGTAAGGAGTATAAGTATTGTTTTCTTAAACGCTTCCAAAACAGGTTGGGTTCACAAATTGGAAACTGATGTCTTTGGGGGAGGAGGGAGGGGAAAAAAAGCCAGCTACCAGAAAGGTCTGCAGCTTTTCTTGTATCTGTCCCTGTCACAGCAAGGAAGCACTTATTAAGGGCTGGTCTGCATGGGCACTGGGACAGGCATGGCACTGAGTGAACTGCATTGACACAGTCCCTCATGTCTCTACATTTACAGTTCAAGCTGGACGACACCATGGTGAAACTAGATCAAGCAGTTGCCAACCACACACATCCTACATGTAATCAAATAATCAATGAAAAACACGTGGACGAGGAGATAAGATTAGACACGTACATCTGATGGCTCGAAATGCTGGTTGCCTACCAAAGAAGAGAACCAGGGCTGTGGGTTACATTTCTAAATTTGGTTTAAATCTTCTCTCCCTGCAGCCTGGCTGTAAAAGGTGGAGTCAAAGTCAATGGTCAAACAGGTGGTTCTCAGGCAGCAGTACTGTGCTCACCTGTGTGGGGTAAACCCATGACCTTGGAGCACAACATCGGTTTAAAGTATCCATGGGACCTTTTAGTTGACAAGCCATTTTCAATGTCAATACCTGGTTGGACTTTTTTTTTTTTTTTTTGAGACAGAGTCTCACTTTGTTGCCTAGGCTAGAGTGAGTGCGTGGCGTCAGCCTAGCTCACAGCAACCTCAGACTCCTGGGCTCAAGCGATCCTTCTGTCTCAGCCTCCCGAGTAGCTGGGACTACAGGCATGCGCCACCATGCCCGGCTAATTTTTTTCTATATATATTAGTTGGCCAATTAGTTTCTTTCTATTTATAGTAGAGACGGGGTCTCGCTCTTGCTCAGGCTGGTTTTGAACTCCCGACCTCGAGCAATCCGCCCGCCTCGGCCTCCCAGAGAGCTAGGATTACAGGCGTGAGCCACCGCGCCCGGCCCCTGGTTGGACTTTTACAGCTGCTTAAAAGCATGAGGGATGCAGGGCAGATAGCCACCCCTCTGTTGCTTGCTGACAAAATCCCAGTTTTGTTCCAATATTGATGGCAATGTGTTGACAGAAGGTGGGCTCAACCCCAGGTGATGACTCAATTACTCTAGGTCAATCATCATGCCATCACCACTCTTTGATGATTTAGTTGAGGGATATCCCTGAACTAACCAATAAAACCTCACAAGGTCCTAGTGGGAAATTTCTCAGAAATATATTTCTCCCTGAAAAAAGCCATGGCCCATTACTGGCCCATGGCCTGTTAGGAAATGGGCCGCACATCATCACCTGAGCTCCGCACCACACCCCGCTAACCCACAACATCCCATCCGCAGTCCATGGAAAAATTGTCTTCCATGAAACCCAGTCCCTGGTGCCAAAAATGTTGAGGGCTGCTGCTTAAAGAGACTGCTGCCACCATTACCCACCTGCCTTCTTCCTGCCTTTGAATGCCACTGTAAGGATATGAGATGTAGGAGGAACAGCAGCCATTTTGTGACTATGAGGGGATGACAGAGCAGAAATGTAGGAAGAGCCTGGGTCCTTGATGACCTCTTTGGCCACTCAACCTAAGACCATTTGCTTCTCGACTTCCTGTTATTTAAGATATTAATATACTCTTATTGTTTAGGCATTTTTTTGTTAGAGACTCTGCTGAGAGCATCCTAATGGGTGCAATCCCCATTTAATATTGAGAAAGCTAAGGCTCAGAGGGCGAGTCATAGAGTTAGTGGCAGAGAGAGAGGCCTAAAATCCAAGGGTTCCATAGTCACCCAGGGCACTCTCCTCTGCCTCTGAACTCTGTAGAATCCGACGGAATCCCTGGGGTCTCCTCAGGGTGTTGGGGTGGGGAATGCCAATGGTTGGGCTCTGTGCCCTTGCCTCTTCCCCAACCCACATCAAAGCAGCATGGCTTTTATCTAATTTACCTTATTGGCTTCTCAGTAACATTCTGCTTGAGACAAAAGACTGTGAGGTTTAAAGATATGTTAAACCTCTGTCTTACCATTTACCCTTTAGTTAACAACAGCAGCCAGCTCTTTGCCCCACCACGGGGGAAACTGTAAAGAAATGTCTTTTCTAAGAGGAAACAGAGAGAGTAGTATTTGATTTCCTAGGTTAAAGCCTGGAGATCCTAGCAAACTGCTCACTCACGTGCTCACACATGCAACCTACAGAACACACACAAATGCACTTCTGAAGCATACACGTTTGGACGCACCGCTCACTTTATTTTTCATTCTATTAGGCTCTCTCAAGTTTTAAGGCACAGAGACACAATGAGGTTAGCACAGGTGCTGGGTCTACAGATGCCCCTGGAGGGCCAAGCATGAGCAAGAGCTCCAGCCTTGGTTATGGAAATGGCAGCAGCCACGGCCAGACTTGTCACCTGGTCTTGTCCTTGGCTGTTCCAAACTCCAAAGCCACCTCCATTCTCAAGACCCAGCTTCTTTCAGCTTCTATTGCTTCTTCTTGAGGTGTCCAGAATTAGACACTTTCCCCCAGAGAGGATCTGATCAAGTGGGCTCTTCACCACGCTGTACAGGTGCACCAGCCCTGCTGGGACTCAATGGAGTTCTCCAGCCAGGACACCTCATGTATTTTTTACCCAGAGTGCATATTTCTGGTCCACTCTAAGTTAATAGGGCAATCAAGGCAACAGTGTTAAATGACACATAATACAGGTGACAACTTATGCAAAAGGAACCAGATCTCCTCAAAATTCATGTTATGAGCATTGCAAGTACCTGCCATTTTAACAGCCCCATTACAGACTCCTGAGAGTATCTGGGAACTACCCTCTGTCCCTCCTTCTCCTCTTCTGTGTACCTCCTTCTTCCTTCTTCTTTCTTTTGTTCCCTCCTTCCTGTGCTGTTTCATTCAATGAACATTTCTTTAATGCTTACTGGTCCAGTTATCTATTGCTGCATAATAAATGATCCCTAAATTTAGTGACTTCAAAAGAAAATCATTTTATTATGTCTTACAACTTTGGGGGTCAGAATTTAGGCAGGGCTCAGCTGGGCGATTCTGTTGCTTCTCACATGGCATCTGTTGAGAACACTTAGCAGTATTTGCTGGCAGCCTGGCTGGTCTGGAATGTCTAAGACAGGCCATGTTTGGTGCCTTGACAGGAAAGGCTAGAAGGCTGAGCTCTCTGGGTACTCTCCTGCTTCATGCCATCTCAGGGCCTCTCCACGTGGTATCTTTAGTAGGTGAGTCAGACTTTTTAAATGGCAGCTCTAAGAGTGAGTATTCTAAGAGACAGCAATTGGAAGCTGCCAGTCTCTTAAGGCCTGGGCACCAAAATTGGCACAGTATCATGCTGAGTCCTAAACCAAGATCAGCCCTGAACCAAAGCAAAGACAACTGGCACATGTGGTCCCCCATCTCCCACTCTGTCTCCTTGCAGCACAGAGTCTGTGAATGAGAGAAAGGAAGCACCTTCAGAAACATGAGACCAGCCTCAGGGACTGCCTCTTGTGTCTTCCAAGGCTTAAGAAACACAGGAGTTCACTGAGACCAGATCAAGTTAGCAAGTTCTGTCACCCTTCGTGGGCTCTATTTTGTCAGACAGCCCCTAAGCAGACCTCTCCGGTCCATCGTGGCGCCCCTCTCTCTGCTCCCCAGCCATGTGGGTAGCAGAAAGGGCACTGTGTGGCAAGTCCTGCAACACAGTTCAGGGCCTCTGTCTGCCGTTCCCTATTTGTGTGACCTGGAAGAAGCCACTTGACCCGTCTGAGTTTCCATACCACCATCTAAGGTCAGCTTGCACATGGTTGTGACAGTTACGGGCATGCGGAGCCATCTGTAAGAAACAGTCTCAGTCTCAGTGCATGGTAGCCCTCCCTTTATCTTCAGGGGACACATTCCAAGCCCTCCAGTGGACACCTGATCCCAAGTCAAGGAAGGCCAAGCTCACGTTTTCACTTGAAGGAGCTCTCTGTGGCTTCTGTTTGACGTATCCGAATTGCCGACATCACTACTCTTGTCCTTTGGGGCCATTATGGAGTAAAGTAACGGTGACTTGAACACAAGCTTGTGATATCACGATAGTCGATCTGTTAACTGAGATGGCTACTAAGTGACTAACAGGTGGGTAGTGTAGACAGCTTGGGTCTGCTGGGCAAAGGGATAATTCACACCTTCGGCGGAATGGAGTGGGATGGTGTGAAATTTTATCACGCTACTCAGAACAGTGTGCAATTTAAAACTTATGTTTATTTCTAGAATCTTCTATTTAATATTTTCGGACTGCGGGTAACTGAAAGTGCAGAAAGCAGAACCATGGATAAGGGGGGACTACTGTATTCTCTTTACCTAGGAGTCCCCTACCCCTGCACTCACACCCTGCCCCGCACTCCCCTAGCAATATCTCAGTGTCCTTGTTTACTTCATGAAACCAAAATTGAGAGACTCTGTTTCTCCAGTGGTCTCTTCTTGACGGAGGGGCAGGGAAGGACACCCCCAGATCGTTAGCCTCACCCATAAGCCCTGAGACGCCTCAAGCCAGGAGTGGGCACAACATGGGAGCTCAACTCACCAATTCATGTTCACACTGTCTTCTGCTTAACCTCTGATGGGTTGTCATGGGTTGAGACAGGCTGGCCAGCCAGCCTTACAGCTCAAACTGCCCTAGGTTAGGGGAGCCTTTTCAACTGTTCTGGTTCTCGAATTATCAGTAGGCTGCCTTCTTAGGATGCTTTTGGCTACAGGTAACAGAAACCTGCAATTCAAAATGATAAGAGAATTTACTGTCACATAACTAGAAACCCCAAGGCAGGAAGGGCCCCAGTATGGGTACTTCAAGGCTCCTCTCCTGCGACCCTCTTGGCTCTGCCCTCCTTGCTGTGCGTGTCAGTTTCAGCCTCCAACTGGTCTCAAAAGCCTGCTGCACTTCCAGGCATCACATGCAGACACACAACCTCCAGTGACAAAGAACTGTCCCTTCCAGCCAGGGGTGATATTCAAAACATTCAACAACCAGTACAGCAGGGTACCAACTAGTAAAAAAAACACTCTAGCTGTCCTGGAATGGGCCTGCTGAATATCAAGAGTGTTTCCAGGGTCGCCTTCCTAAGGAAAAGTAAGGAAGCCCCCCTCCCCATCCCCGAATTAGCTCACAGCTCATTGGCCAACGCCTGATCACATGACCCCACTTGCAAAACCCATTTCTGGGGGGATTGCCATTGATTCAGTTAGAATGGTAAAGATTTGTCTCTGAATTGGGGATGGAGTCCCCTTTCTTGGGGGTAGACATCTGAATTAGATTCAAGTTCCTTTAGCAGGCTGGAGCTTGGGGAGGCCATCAATGTGATCTGCTTCCCAGGCTCACAACGCCACCCATCCCTCCCAAATGACAGACGCCTTATGCCGGACTCAGATCCACTGCTAAATCTGACCCAGCCATCTTGGTTTTGCCCCTTGCTTCTTTCTGCAACTACAAATGCTTTATGCTTTTTTAAATGAATTTTATCCTTATTGTCTCTACGAAGTATGAGATGAGCACTCTTTGGCTTGGTTAGGCCCATTTCATGGATGGACAAACTGAACACTGTTAAATGAGCCATTTGGGAGAGCCTAGGATGAGGTTAATGGAGGTGGCTTTGTGACAAGCAAGCAGTTACTGCTCAATTGCCTGCCTTTCTCCTCCCTCTTACTCATACCCCCTCTCCTTTGGCTTAATTGATAGGCAAATTATTGAGTATTTGGCCAGGCGAGGGGCCAGGAGGCTGTTTATAGCCTGCAGATCTTGCCTTTTCTACCTGGATGAGTCTGCCAGCAGCCATCAGATAATCGGCCTCTTCCAGTGACAGGGGCATGATGGATTTCCCCCATTACTTGATATCAATGCTTTTGTTAGTTTGCATTTTATGCAGTGCCTTTCCTCTCAGCAACTCAAGGCCTTTTGCAGAGTCTTATGTAATGGAAAATAATTCTGCAAGGTAGGCAGGCTGGGCAAGGCCAGAATACAGAAACCGCATTCCTTATACACATGCGCAGCAACCCTGCTGGGGCCCATCTGTGTTGGGGCGGTGACATTTGCGGCAGTTGGAGACGCTAAGAGAGAGAAGACACAGGCAAAGGGCGACACAGTTGCCTTTGCTAAGCCCCAAGGAGGCCTCTCTCCCTGTGCTTGGGCCACTGGCTTTTAAATAGGAAAAGGAGAGGCTTGAAAAAAAAGAGTGAGGTAAGGGAGGGAGGAATGGGGCAATGATCCAAAGCAGAAGTCAGTAAGTGCAGGAGAAGGTGCTCAACAACAGTGCTCATCTGGAAAATGGAAATTCTAATTACCCTGAGATAACACTTCCCCACTAAAATGGCTCATGCATCAACAAGAAACAAAACAAAACTGGTAATACCGTGTTGGTAAGGATGTGGAGCAACTGGAACTTCATATGCTACTGATGGGTGTGTAACTTGGTGCAGCCATTGTGAAGAATTGTCCAGTATCCTGTGCAGTGGAACAGAGGCTTGGCCTTGACCCAGCAGTTTCACTCCTAGGTAAACGTCCACAGAGAAGCTCCTATGTTCCCCCAAAGACCTGGGGAATGGTGTTCAGCACAGCACTATTCATATTAGCCTAAACCAGAGACAACCAGCCCAGTGTCCCTTAGAAATGGAGTGGATAAAGTCATTGTGCTGCAGTTTTACTGTGGAATATTATACAGCAATGAAAAGGACGAACTATGGCTTCCTACAAGAAGATAGGCAACTTTCACATACAGAATATGGAGAAAAGAAGGCAGACACAAAGGTGTGCATTCTGTGTAACTTCATTCACATGAAGTCCAAGACCAGGCTAAAGTAATCTGTGGTGGCAGAAATCAGAAAAGTGGTTGCCTATAGACTGAGAGGCATGAAGGAATCATCTGAAGCGCTTGTGATGTTCTAGGTCTTGATCTCAGTGGTGGCTAACAGGTAAGTCGACTTTGTAAAAATTCATTCAGCTGCACAATCATGGTTTGCACACTTTACTGTATGTTATACTTGGAAAAAGGTTTGCAATAAGGATGGGAGGAGGGGAGGAGCAAGAGTGAAAGAAATATAAACATGCCTCTGTTTGTGAGCAAGTTGGGGTCTGATGAATGTCATTGAATCTGTTCACAACTCACTTCATGTGTTGATGGCAGCAGAATTAGTATACATTTTTTTTTTCTGGTGCTTTCTATCAAAGTTTGTGGGCCGAAATTTCATAAGCAGAGAAGCTTCTATTTAGAGTGAGGCTTAGGGCACTAGGGATGTATGATTTCATTCATTCACTCATTCATTCGTTCAATCACCAAAGACAGGAAGAATTATTATGCGATTCTGGAAGCCTTGGGCCAGAACTAGATGTGTTCTTTCTAGAGGTCCTCTTATTAGCAACGACTTTTAGCCCATCTGGGGTAAAAGTCAGAGGTGGAGATGGGAACCACCACTGCTGTAAAAGCTGCCTCCACTCCCTCTTTTCCTAGACTCCTGAACTAGATGGCTGGGCGTGGTAGCTCACGCCTGTAATCCTAACACTCCGGAAGGCTGAGGATCCCTTGAGGTCAGTAGTTCGAGACTCCTGTACTAGGGGGCTAATATCCGCTAGAGTGGAAGGTAACAAGGTATTAATAGTAGCAGCCTTGGGAAAGAGTGTATTAGTCTGCTCTGGCTGCTGTAATAGCATATTACAAACTAGGTGTCTTACAACAACAGAAACGTATTGTCTCACAGTTCTGGAAGTCCAAGATCAAGGTGTCAGTAGGGTTGGCTCCTTCTGCGTGCTGTGAGGGGAATCTATTTCCTGCCCCTCCCCTAGCTTCTGGTGGTCTCCCGGAAATCTTCAGGGTTCCTTGGATTGTAGGTGCATCACTCTGGTCTCTGTCTTCATCTTCACGTGGCCTTCTCCCTCAGTGTCTGTCTCTGTGCCCAAATGTCCCCTTTTTGTAAGGACACCAGTCATATTGGATGGGGGCCCACACTAATGACTTCATTTTAACATGATTACCTCTGTAAAATCCCTACTTCCAAATCAAGTCACATCGTGAGGTCCTGGGAGTTAGGACTTCAACATCGCTTTTTTTGGGTGACATGAGTCAGCCCATACTAGAAGAAAACGACTCCACTCCAGTGATGTTGCCCCACTGTGTCTGGGACACGTCACTTGTAAAAGGCTGCCAAGGGGCCAGCAGCTTCTGAAGCAGATTCAGTGCCCATTTCCACGTGGGGAAGGGAAAGCAAGTTGCCTGAAGAAAAGTTCAAGTTTCCCCAAGACAGAATGAGGAGAAGCTGTGGACACAGATGTCATGGCTGCAGGCACAGGCTCATGAGACAGATGGGTTTGGTTCAAATTCTGGTTCCACCCGTGGACCCCCACTTTCATGTGATGTTAAGCATGTTACTGTAGGCTCTGTAAGCCTCAGTTTCCCCTTCTCGAAAGTTGGGACTCTAGTTCCCACCTCGCAGGGTTGTCATAGGGCTCAGCTTCAACAGCGCACGGTAAGTAGATCATGCTGTGCGTGGTGCTGGGACAGCACATGACACCTGCCAGGAACTATTGCTCAGTCCTGGAAGAGACTTAAGGTGGGCAGAACCACCAAGTTGGGCCTTTAGTAGCTGTAGAGAGGGCAGCTGCGAGATGACTAACCAGTTTTTAAATTACTCACATCATATATGGATACAGTTTTGGAAATGCAAACATGGTACAAGGGCTCAAGGTGAAAAGCACCTTTCCACACTATCCCCCAGTCCTCTAGGCCCAAAACCCTGGATTTTTCCCAAACATATGTATGATATCTATATATTTAAAACATTTTTGGATGCAGAAATGGGAGCACTGGCCGGGCGCTGTGGCTCACGCCTGTAATCCTAGCTCTTGGGAGGCCGAGGCGGGCGGATTGCTCAAGGTCAGGAGTTCAAAACCAGCCTGAGCAAGAGCGAGACCCTGTCTCTACTATAAATAGAAAGAAATTAATTGGCCAACTGATATATATATAAAAAATTAGCCGGGCATGGTGGCTCATGCCTGTAGTCCCAGCTACTCGGGAGGCTGAGGCAGAAGGATCACTCAAACCCAGGAGTTTGAGGTTGCTGTGAGCTAGGCTGACACCACGGCACTCACTCTAGCCTGGACAACAAAGTGAGACTCTGTCTCAAAAAAAAAAAAAAAAGAAAGAAATGGGAGCACTGCAGATGGTGTGGTACTCCACTCACATCCCCTAGATCACCCGACCCACCTCCAGGGCACCTGTAGACGTTTTGCTCAAAGCCTGCATCTGCCTTCATGTCCCTGCAGGAGGGTGCCCTCCAGCCAAGGAACACGCTCACTTGCACTTAGAGCTGGCTGGAAATGCCAGGAAATGAATGCCCCTCAACCAATGAGGGGCAGGAGCTGGGGGATAAATATCGCAGCTTCCTTGTCCCCTGTTCTGAGGCATGTTCCGTGCAGTCTCTAGGAGAGCTCCCAGGGGACTGAGCCCCAGCAGCCCACAGTGGTGACCTGCTCATGTACATGCCTTCGTTGGCTTCTCCCCCTACCCTGTTTCACTCCCCCACTTCCTCACTGTGCTTTCTAGATCACCTCCCAAATAATGACTTGCACCCAAATTCTTGTCTCAAGTTCTGCTTTGGGGGAAAGCCAACTAAGCTGGGGACAATACAGTCACACACTGCTCTGCAGCTAACTTTTCTCAGCCAGCAGTATGGCTCACAGAGCTTTTCCTTTGGGTGCATGTTGAAGGGTTGTTTATCATCCCATCATCTGAATCTGCTGTAATTAACTTAACCAGTCCTCTTCAGATGGACATTTAGGTCGCTTCCAGTTTGGGGCTGTTACAAACCATGTGGCAATGAGCAGCCTTGTGCATGCATCTTGCTGCACACAGGCAAGTATGTCACAAGGATGACTTTCTAGAAGTAGAATTGCTGGGTCACAAGGTAAGGGAACAGTTTTAGACCAGGACCAAGGGGGAGCTCTGGAGCGAGGTGACCAGAGTAGAATAGAGGACAAGCCTGAAAGAGTGGCCCAAGCTAGGAGACCCTGTTTTCAGTGAGGAGCTGGCGTACCCAATGCTTCCCAGAGATTCTCCGCTGAGGTCCCCATGCATTTTGGCGGAAGAGGTGGCCTTCTGTTTGCTCAGACTCACTACAGCAGAAGGGGCTCCCCCCAGGATCACTGCCTTCAACAAGGGCCACCCATGCACCCATCCACATGCCCATGCCCCACTGCCATGTTTATGCCATAGATTGTTGTTTTTCAAGCAAAAGTTCTCAATTTTCAGATGAAAAACAACTTGTTTTGAGAGCACGCACTACTGAGATCTTCAGGCTCTTCCTTTGGGCTGACTGTTGGGAAGAAATTAATTTTTAGGGTAGGAGGAATCCGTGAGGAGGCTGGGAACGGATCCATGGTGCACGCAGGGAGTGTTTTCTGTAATGCGGTTGCTCTGCCCACTCATGAACACTTACAGTGTTTACCTGATCATCAGGCTGTTCAGAAAACAAATTTTAAAAGCATCGAAATACTTTTTTGTTCTCCTCTTGAGTTATTTGCTGCCTACTGGCAATCTACTTGATTTCGCCTTAAGATGCAGAGAAAAGTGCCCCAAACGTTGCTCTGGGGACTTGAAATATTGGAGAGGCGAGACAATAGGGCTTGAAGCAGCAATGGCGGCAACATCCCAGAAAGTCAAGGTTATTGGGAGAGAGTAGTGAAGGGATTCTTCTTTCCCTTTTCCCCTCTTTCTCTTGCTTTCCCTTACTTCTTTGTTTTCCTTTGTCATTGGGGTGGGGGGCGGGGGCAGAAAAGCCACACATGTGTCCTCAATAGAACCTCCATGAGGGAAAGAGATCTGTGAAGAAGTTTCAAAAAGAGAAGAATGGACATTTTGTTGACTTTCTGTTTTCTGTGTAGGTGAGGTGTGGGTGCCACACCTTCACACACACACACACACACACACACACACACACACAGCACCAATTCCAGATCTGAGCCCTGATGTGATTCTCTGACGCCTACACCCCCCCTGACGCAAACTCGAAGGCCCCCACCCCATGGGTGTTGCGCTTATGTAATGAGGGGCTGCTCTGGGAGCTCGCCAGGACTCACCTGCCCCTGGGTTGAACAAGAACATTCCCACTGTTAGAGGTGGGAGTGGCAGGATCTGAAGGGAGATCTGGGAAAAAGAGCTGGTCCTCTCAGGCACCCCAGCAAAAGCAGGAAGTCAAGTTTTGACCTTGTTGCAAAAAGCGTGCAATTCAAGGGAGGGATGCAGTCTAAAGTGATTGGGAAGCTGGGTGTGGTGGCTCATGCCTGTAATCCTAGCACTGCGGGAGGCTGAGGCAGGAGGATCACTTGAGCCTAGGAGTTTGCAGTTGCAGTGAGCTATGATGATGCCACTGCACTCTAGCCTGGGCAACAGAGCGAGACCCTATCTCAAAAAAAAAAAGTGACTGGGAGAGATGATAATGCTGACCAGAGTTCTTATTTACTGAGCACTCCCCACTGCCAGGCCCATGTAATCAAATAGCTCCCAGTTCTCTTTCTCAATTTCCAAGTAAGGCCCTTGTGCTCAAAGGATGTGTCTGAGGATCCTCAGACATGCATGGGCAAATCACCTCCCTTCCCCAGCTCCTGCTGGCTCTGTCCCCTCAGTACCTCCTGTCTGTGCTTCATGCTCCTGCCTTCCCCTGAGAAGCAGCTGAGCAGATGGCTGTGAGTGGGGACTCGAAGCAGGACAGCCTAGGCTGGAATCCCAGTGTCCCACGAACTGCTCTGGGAACTTGTACAAGTGACTTAACTGCCCCGTGCCTCAGTTTCCTCATCTGAAAATAATAGCACCTACTTCATTTGGTTGTCATAAGGGTCAATATTTGGGAACTGATTCTAACGGCGCCCGGCACACAGTAAGCACTGAATATGTATTTGTGAAATATTAATAAAAATGATTGCATAATTCCCTTGCCCTTCTGACACTCCTGTGAAGTAGGTACTATTATGAACCATCTGTAGTTGAGTCAGTAATGACCTAAAAAGATTAGCACAAAGCCAGTTGGGCGTGGAGCTGAGACTTAAACCCACTTCTGTCTAAGTGAGCCTAAACACTACCGCATACTGCCTTCACATACAACAAAGCTATTTTCTTTTTTTTGAGACAGAGTCTCGCTTTGTTGCCCAGGCTAGAGTGAGTGCCGTGGCGTCAGCCTAGCTCACAGCAACCTCAATCTCTTGGACTCAAGCGATCCTCCTGCCTCAGCCTCCCAAGTAGCTGGGACTACAAGGCATGCGCCACCATGCCCAGCTAATTTTTTCTATATATATTAGTTGGCCAATTAATTTCTTTCTATTTATAGTAGAGACGGGGTCTCGCTTTTGCTCAGGCTGGTCTCCAACTCCTGACCTCGAGCAATCCACCCTCCTCGGCCTCCCAGAGTGCTAGGATTACAGGCGTGAGCCACTGCGCCCGGCCAACAAAGCTATTTTAAAACCACTTCGGTAGGGCACTCACCGGCCGCGAACCCTTGCCCACAGCCGGCACTCACAGTCCGCACGATGCTTTGTGCTGTGCACTGACGACGAATCCGTTTTGCTCGAGTGATGAGGAAAGCTTTAAAGCACTGAAAGCTTTTTTTACTTTACAGGCAGCTTTAGTTGAAATGTAAATCAGAATAGGTAACATATACATATATGTTTTCATTACGTTATTTTTAAATGTTCACAATTTTATTTTGATAAATGAAAAATTAGAAAAGTCATATCACGGCTGTCGGCTAAAGTCACTGTGCGCGTTCATCTGTGGCTGTTGACTATAGTCGATGCTCGTACCGAAGTGGTTAAAAGAGACCCGAATTTTTGTGCCTTACTCTATGAGTGACCCTGCTCTAGGTTCAGCTAAAAACACTATTGCTTCTACCACTATGGAAACAGTATGGAGGTTCTGCAAAACATTAAAAGTAATGATGCAGCAGTCCCACTTCTGGGGGAGTATACCCAAAGGAATTGAAAGCAAGATCTCAACAAGATATTTGCACAATTGTATTCATAGCAGCAGTATTCACAATAGCCAAGAGGTAGAAACAACCCAAAGTAGATGTCCTTAATAGATGAATGCATAAACAAAATGTGGTATATACAGACAATGGAATATTTTTTTTTGAGACAGAGTCTCACTCTGTTGCCCAGCCTAGAGTGCCGTGCCATCACCCTAGCTCACAGCAACCTCAAAATCCTGGGCTCAAACAATCCTTCTGCCTCAGCCTCCTGGGTAGCTGGGACTACAGGCACATGCCACCATGCCCAGATAATTTTTTTCTATTTTTAGTTGTTTGACTAATTTCTTTCTATTTATAGTAGAGATGGGGTCTCCTTCTTGCTCAGGCTGGTCTTGAACTCCTGAGCTCAAGCAATCCTCCCGCCTCGGCCTCCCAGAATGCTAGGATTACAGGCGTGAGCCACTGTGCCTGGCCTGACAACAGAATATTATTCAACCTTAAAAATAAAGGAAATCCTATCATGTGCAACAAGATGGATGAACCTTGAGAACATTATGCTAGGTAAAACAAGCCAGGCACAGAAAAACAAATACTGCATGATTCCACCTATATGTGAGGGATCTCGAATTTATAGACACAGAAAGTAGAATGGTGGTTGCCAGGAGCCTGGAGGCAGGGCAAAATGAGGAGCTGTTGTTTAATGAGTATAGAATTTCAGTCTTGCAAGATGAAAAAGTTCTGGAGGTCTGTTTCACAACAATGTGAATATACTTAACGCTACTGAATTGCACACTTGAAAGTGGTTAAGATGGTAAATTTTATGGTTTTTTATGATAATTAAAAATGTTTAAAAATAAAATTTTAGAAACACTGTTGCTTTTGAAATGTTCAACTTTTACTTCACTCTCTGACCTTTCATGATTATTTTGAAGTTTCCTTTGCAGAACACAAGTCCTAGAGCCATAGATCGATCACTTCCAAGAAATCGGTAAACCTTCCCCAGGCTATCTCCAACCAAGTTGTTTCTTTATACCTCCTTTCCCCAACTATGCTTAGTTCAGAGATTCTCAATGCTTTGGGGTCTCAGGCTCTTTCTAGAATCTGATAAAAGCTGCCACACTCTCCCTATCTTCACACCCCAAATGCAACATATACATCGGCACAAATAATTTTCCTTATGATTCAGAGGATTCCTAGATAGCATGGGTCTTCTTCACAGTCCTCGGAGATCCCTGTCTCTAGGCATCATGGGGCTTCCCCTGATTGACTCAAAAATTTCCCTGTTACCTCTTTTCCCTCCCAGTGAAATCAAAGAAAGGGAGAACTTTTTATTAAAAGGCCACATGTGGCATCTCATCCTACCAGAACGATATTATATTATCTGTGTGACATTGCACTTTAAAACATCTCTATATATACAGAGCAATATGTGTGTGTGTGTGTGTGTGTGTGTAAGTGGACTTACCTAAGGGGTGGTTAGTTAGCATTTGAAAGACCCTAATAAGAATGCGCACTTCAGAAGTGACTACTCAGTGCTTCAAATATCCATATCTAAATATACACCAGAGGGTTTCTTAATTAGCATAGTGATCTTAGAAATGTTAAGATATATGGCTTAAGGCCAAGCGCAGTGGCTCACACGTATAGTCCTAGCACTCTGGGAGGCCGAGGAGGGCGGATTGCTCGAGGTCAGGAGTTCGAAACCAGCCTGAGCAAAAGCGAGACCCCATCTCTACTATAAATAGAAAGAAATTAATTGGCCAACTAATATATACAGAAAAAATTAGCCGGGCATGGTGGCACATGCCTGTAGTCCCAGCTACTCGGGAGGCTGAGGCAGAAGGCTCGCTTGAGCCCAGGAGTTTGAGGTTGCTGTGAGCTAGGCTGACGCCACGGCACTCACTGTAGCCTGGGCAACAAAGCGAGACTCTGTCTCAAAAAAAAAAAAAAAAAAAAAAGATATATGGCTTAAGATTGTGGGCTCCATGCCCTAGGAGGAACAAGGCTAGTGCAGCCACCTGGTACCTCCAAAGCAACACTTTAATATGGAGTTCCATTTGTTCCTCTATCATCTCCCTATTTTCAGAGGACTATGGTGCCTCATCTACCCAAAAGTTTGGCTGATTCTGCCAAGAGAATATTACTGCATCTGCCTCAAAGTGAATCCTGCATGCAAAGTGCCTATCAGAGGATGTGAAGACATAGTGGGGACATTTCCGGGCCTATAGGAACAGGTTATATCACCATCCTTGCATCTCCTTCCTAATAAATGATCGTATGGCTGGTCAAATTCCATCCAAGGGTTTCTTGCTTTCATTCTAATCCACCACCTGGCAGCGAGTGGCAGAAAAGGACAGGTAGAGGATCTACCCATGTCCGTGGCACATTGTCCAGGTGGCATGATTGACTTGGGGATGCCCATGGGCCATCCAAGCTGGATGAGGTTTTTCTGTATTCAGGAATTAAAATGTGTCATCCAGACTCAGTTTCTCCCTCTCTCTCCTCCTGGCTCTGGCTCTCTTCCATTGCTGGCTTCATTCTTGTACTCCCTATTGAAGATGAGATGGTGCCATCCTTTCTCATATTTGCTCTGACTCAAGTTTGGCATGTAAAGTAAAGAGCATATTTTCCTGAAATCTCTAACAAAAGTGCCCAAAATGAGTCTGATTGCCTCTTTGGCATGAGTTGGATCATGTGACCATCCCTAATCTAATCACTGTTGCTGGAGAAAGGATACTGTGATGAGTCACATGCCACTCTAGGTAGGGGTGTCGGCTACACCAGAACCACATGGCTTGAGAGTAGTTAGGGATAAGTGGTGGATTAGGGCTGGCCACAAAGTCATTGTATTGAGAGATCAGTCCATTTCCCCTCCCCTTGAACACAGGCCAGCCTTGTGACTTGTTTTGACCAATAAAACATCCCAGACATGACACTGTAAATTTCAAAGCTGGGCCTTAAGGAATCTATGGATTTTGCTTTTCCGTGATTAGAACACACCCTTGTGGAATGCTGTGAAGCAGCCCAAGCAGCCATGTAGAGAGGCCCACGTTTGAGGAGTATTGAAATACCCTGGCCAATTCCCACAGCTGATCTCCTAGCCAGCATCCAGCACTATCTGCCAGCCATGTGGGTGGGGCCATCTTGAACAATCCAGACCAGCTGAGCCTCCAAATGCTTGCAACACCAGTGGACACTACATGGAGCAGAAGAATCACCCAGCTGAACTTGGTCAACCCACAGAAAGAAATGATGAATCGTAATTATTTGAAGTCATGTTGTGGATTAGTTTGATACATAGCCATAGATAGCTAGACAGCTGATACAGGGCGGATCCCTGCTATGGTTTGAATGTTTGTGTCCCCTCCAAAATCCATGTGGAAATTTAATCCCCAGTGCAGCAGTATTAAGAAGTAGGACCTTTTAGGAGGTGATTAGGCTATGAGACCTCTCTGCCTCAAAGATGAGATTAGTGCCTTATAAAAAGGCTTGAGGGGGGTGAGTTTGTACCTTTTGTCCCTTCTACCATGTGAGGACACAGATGTTCCTCCCCTCCAGAGTATGCAGCAATAAGGCAGCACCTATGAAACAGAGAGCAGCCCTCACCAACCACTGAACCTACCAGCACCTTGATCTTGAAGTTCCCAGCCTCCAGAATTCTGAGAAATAAATCTCTGTTGTTTATAAATTACCCAGTTTGTGGTATTCTAATATAGCAACACAAATAAACTAAGATACTCCCTAAATGAAAATCAGAAGCTTTTCTTGGAAATGAAATTAGTGAATGCTAGATGGACAACAAACAACAACCTACTCTTTGTAATCAACTCTGCCTGGCAGCTGATGGGCTCAAGAAGACCAGGAATTTAGGCCGGGCACGGTGGCTCACACCTGTAATCCTAGCACTCTGGGAGGCCGAGGCCGGCGGATTGCTCGAGGTCAGGAGTTCGAAACCAGCCTGAAAGACCCCGTCTCAACTATAAATAGAAAGAAATTAATTGGCCAACTAATATATATAGAAAAAATTAGCCGGGCATGGTGGCGCATGCCTGTAGTCCCAGCTACTCGGGAAGCTGAGGCAGGAGGATTGCTTGAGCCCAGGAGTTTGAGGTTGCTGTGAGCTAGGCTGACGCCACGGCACTCACTCTAGCCTAGGCAACAAAGTGAGACTCTGTCTCCAAAAAACAAAAAAAAAGAAGACCAGGAATTTTCTATAGCAGCATTCCAGTGTCCACTCACCAGTTTGTTTGTTTGTTTGTTTGTTTGTAAAGACAGGGTCTTGCTATATTGCCCAGGCTGGTCTTGAACTCCTGGCCTCAACACTCACCAGTTTTGTCAGCATCCAGAGACAGTTACTGTGACAGCAAAGGCTTCATCCTGATTTGAAGCCCACAGTTCCAGCAGTAGGTTTTTTTTTTTTTTTTTTTTTTGAGACAGAGTCTCACTTTGTTGCCCAGGCTAGAGTGAGTGCCGTGGCATACCTCAATCTCCGGGGCTCAGCGATCCTACTGCCTCAGCCTCCCGAGTAGCTGGGACTACAGGCATGCGCCACCATGCCCAGCTAATTTTTTTTTTTGTATATATATTTTTAGTTGGTCAATTAATTTATTTCTATTTTTGGTAGAGACGGGGTCTTGCTCAGGCTGGTTTCGAACTCCTGACCTTGAGCAATCCGCCCGCCTCGGCCTCCCAAAGTGCTAGGATTACAGGCGTGAGCCACCACGCCCGGCCCAGCAGTAGGTTTTTAAGTACAGCTGCCTCATTGGTGGCTTCCTGCCCCCTGGCCTTCCTGCATGTGACAAAGATGGTGGCTCCCCTGATGAGTCAGTCCTGCACGGTTCTGAGGGTTGTTCCTGGAGATTCAGCCTAGAATTTTCACAACAGTCCTCTGTGGTGGCTTGAATGGTCGCCTCCCAAAAGCTATGTCCACATCCTAACCCCTAAAACCTCTGCATGTGGCCCTATTTGGCAAAAAAAAGTCTTTGCAATGTAATTAAGTTAAAGATCTTGAGGTGAGAGCATCCTGGATTACCCAGGTGGGCCCTAAATCCTTACAACAAACAGAAGAGGAGAGAACACAGAGAGAAGAAGAGAAGGACACCTGAAGACAGAGGCAGAGATTGGAGGGACACTGCCACCAGGAGTGCCAGCAGCTACCAGAAGCTGGAAGAGGCAAGGAACCTCCAGAGGGAGTGTGGCCCTGCTGACACCTTAATTTCAGATTTCTGGCCTCCAGAATTGTGAAAGGATCAATTTCTGTAGTTGTTTTAAGCCATCCAGTTTATGGTCATTTGCAGCCTCAGGAGACTAAAACACCTTCCAGTGGTTCTGTAGGCACCAACTTCCCTGTATTAAATCCCTTTTTGCTTAAAATGTCTGGGGCAGTTTCTGTTTCTTGTACTGAACCTGGAGTGGTACAACTTCCTTTCCATCCTGGAAATGGAAGACGAAGCAAACCAGAACACATATTGTGAGTAGGACCCTGGGCTGAGGCTGGAAAGACAAAGATTTGAGGCTCATAAAATGGTGCCATTCCTGGCTCTGCTGTCACCCTCGCAGGCAGATGCATTTCTCCTAGTTCGGTGGCAGCATCAGTCCTGATAGTCTTCTTATTGCTAGTGTGGCAGCCACAGTTTATTTTTACTTTAAATTATTCTGCAGCCGGCAACCCAGCTTCCTTCTGCCAAGAGTCCTGCTGCCTCCTCAGTCCGAGAACACAAAGCAGGCAGGGCCTCTGCGACGCTCATCTCTCTTGCTTTTATCCCAGGGAGTCCAATAAAGGGTTGGAAACACCAGAACATTAGTGAGAGTCTTTATTCCAATACCAGTGAGATCACATCCTGGAGGGCAGCTTGCCTTGGTCTGCATTCTTTTCCCAAACCAGGGCTCTGTGTATTGGTGGACACGTGGGGGTTTGCACATGTGGGTATGCGTGAGTGTCCACAAACTTGTGTGTACATGGCTGTCTCGGAGCCCACGTGTCTCTGAGTGTATGTGTTTGTGTGTACATTTCCGTGGGTTTGTGTTTGGGGCTGGCATCTGGATGTGTGTGTATCCATGTGTGTGTGGAGAGAGGGTGGCAGGAGACAAAAGGAAATGGCTGGTACTGTTAATACCATAAACTTGAGCTATTGTTTTCATAAATAGGAGGCTGGAGATCGCCTCTTGCTGCTTCTACCACTGTGCTGTAGAAATTATATTACCATGGAAGAATCTTTCTTTCATTCTGCAGGCGTCACTGCATAAACAAGGATAGGAGAATTCTGCTCCGTGGAGACTCAGGTGGGACCTGCTTCACCTGTGGGGTTGCTAATCCAGGGCTCTAGAGCACCTCGTGGCCTTTGTGTCAGGGATCAAAATAAAAACTATAGAATCTCATTATAGCTAATAAAGTTGGGGTCACCTTAGTGCTTCCTGGTAAATCCCCCGCAGTGCTGTGTTGATGGTTGTGTGTGAAGCACACATTGTGTGTCTGGAGCCATCCCAGGCCCTGGCTTTCCCTGAGAGGAGCCAGGCCCCCTCTGGACTTCCCAAGGGCTCTTGGTGATTTGCTATGGTGCCATCGATGCAATGAATGGTATGAATAAGCACAGAGCTGGGCAACGTTGTGTGTAATGACATGGGACATTTTCCCCAGCCTTGGGGTAGGGAGTGTAACCAGGGGAAGTTTCCCAGAGGATGTGGCATTGGTTGGGGGTCTGATGGGATAATTAGGGATTATCTAGATCCTTGCGAGCTCACCACGACCAAAGGGGGTACCTTAGCCCAGCCCAGGCTCAGGAAACAGCCGCCTCGTATAGACAGGAGATGGCAACTCCACTTACCTGGGGCAGAATCTTTCCATCCTCCCATTGTGAGCCATGTGGCACCACCTGCAGCATGAAAGAAGAGTTCTTTCTCCCCGGCCCAATCTGCAAATCACAGACCTTCCTCCCAGACACCACTGGCACGGAGAGTGCCCAGGCCCTGCACCCCCCCATCTCCTCCAGAGCCCGCCCGAGGTCACTCACTGTGTCAGCGGCTCCTCTCGCCCCCACCCCACCTGGTCCCCTCCTCCCCCTCTTGTGCAGGTTCTGCACCGTAGGCTGACCTGTCCCCCAGCTTCAGGAGACCCGAGAGCAGGACGATTTGCTCCTCCAACTCCCTCCCCCACAAGCTACCGGCGTTGTCTGCATGCTGCCGCTAAAGGCCACTGCTCCTGTTGGGTGGCCCTTCTCCAACCTTGTAATTACTCTTCTCTGAGTTCCAGAAGCCACCTTTCTCCTTTTCCCTTCAGGCCTTGGGGTGGTAGTGGCTTCTTGCCATTGCTTGTCCCTGCAGGCTTCACCACCCCTGGTTGGGTTTCCCTCATTCTGCTCCCACCTCCATAAATAGTCCCCTCATTAAACTCTCCTCATATCACCTAGTTGGAAAGTGTCACCTATTTCCTGCCAGGACCCTGGCCAGCACCCTCGCCTCCCCCTAAAGGGTTCCGCTCTATCTGAGGTTTCCGGCCCCTTCCCTCTCTTGGAGGGCAAAGGTGGTAGACAAGGAACTGCTGGTGGCTCAGGCCAGCTGTAGTCCCCCTACCCTGGGTCCAGGTCACAGGAAATGGACTCTTGGTTGGTCTTCATAACCAAACCCCCACTGTGGACACGAGCTCCTGAAAGGAATCCTGTTTTCATGCTGCCCACTTCATTCCCTGGCTGGTTGCAAAGGAACAGGAGGGCCACCCTGATCCCTGCATGACTTCAGAATCCTGACACTGAATTGTCCCCGTCATACCTGGGTCCCTGCTCCTGCCACAGCCCACTCTCCATTGCCTCTAGTGGCACATCCCTTCCACAGCTGCGCCACATCAGGCCCATGACACCTGTGTGGCTGGTCACCCCGGTACTTGCTGCTGCCGTGGCTGCTGGAAGCAGTGTGGAGCTTGGGACCTGCCACACTCACTTCCCCTCTGGGTGTTCCCCGGTCCTGGTTCGGACAACTGCCTTGGCAGAAGGCTCATGTCAAACTTCAGCCTTCAGACCCATCAGACCCCTGCCTACCAGCCAGAAGTGTTCTGAGAGGACAGTGTTGCCTGGAAACTAGCCCCCACCACCCTAAGCGTCACTCGAGGCTGGGTGCACACTGTGACCCTGGGCTCAGCCAGGGGACCCCAGCAAAGCCAGGGTTCCCAAGTGGATTCAGAGGAGCAAGGGGAAAGAAATAGAAGCCAAGGGGCAGCGCAGGGGCTGAGGAGGGTGGGAGGAGGACAGTTGGGGCACCCACAATCCCTGTCTCCACCAGTCTCACCTCCTGCAGGACAGAAGCACCCACTGTGTGCTGAGCGCTCAGCTGGATGCTTCTTCACGCCAGGCCAGACAACGGCACGAATGATTCCTGCCTCTTAATTAAGGAAAGTGTGAAACCACAGCTCGAGTGGCTTGCCCACAGTTAGGAAATGCTCTCTGATTGCCAAGTGTACCCTCTACGTCCTTGGCCTCCCAGTGCTAACCAGGCCCCTCTACAGATCCCCCAGGCCGCCAGCTGGATTTGCCTGGTCTCTGGGTTTGGACTGACAGACAAGCATGAATGGTTCCCTCCTTTCTCCACCCTCAGCTCTGTCTCCCCTCGGTGGCGCCTGGGCTCGGGCCCCTCCCTCCCTCCCTCCCTTTCTGCAGCTCAGAGCATTGTGGTCACAGTCAGGGCCACGGTCCCAGCAGCCTCTGTGCTGCCGGCTCTTCCATTCATCACGGGGCTCTCTTGCAGCATCTGCATTGAGAAACAAATGCTCTCCCCCTCCAGTAAATCATGTGAGAGATCACATCCAGGGACAGCAGCTTAGAACACAAGCTACTACTTTCCTACAAGGTGAGAGCATTGAAGGCACAAAATACATGCGGAGCTGCGCACAGACGGGACCCAGCCTGCCAGCTCAGCACACCCTGGCTTCCCTCCACGTGCCCCACTGCCTCGGGCTCCGGGCCAGCTGGGCACTGTGTCTCCCGCCCCAGCCCTTGAGGAAACAAGGGCGTCTTTCTGGCCGGTTACCTGGGCACAAGGCAGGCTTGGCACGGACAGCTCCTCCAGGCGCCTCCCCAACACCTCAGCTTGGTGGGCCCCTCCTCTCTGGTTCCCCAAATCAGAAATCTCACCAACATGGCTTCTTCCTGGCTGAGAGAAGTGGTGGACAAACCAACACGGGCTGTAGACTCATCGTGATACTGGGCTTTTTTTATAGATCCTACCCTTTGGGATGCTCTTTTTTTTCTTCGTCTTCAGTCTCCTAGATCCAGGCCCCCATCCTTCAAAGCCTACTCTTTGCAATAAATCTCATGTCAGTCAGTCATTTACATGTTAGTATGATTTTCAGTGAGATCATTCTGTCTCCCAGGAGGATTTGCATTTACATCTTTCTGGATGGAAATCATTCCGCAATGAGATTTTTCCCCATTAAAGGGATTTCAACTCATAATCCCATAAGGCAGAGAGGCATTTCCAAAATGATGCTCTTGCAGACTGAAAATCCCACAGCTTCATCCATTTGTCCTGTTTCCAAACGATCTAGCTTAGGTCGACTTCTTGCCTCTATGTTCTCTTACATTCTCTGGCTTTTTCTCCTGGGGTTTAGAAGTTTTGGTAACTCACCTGTTTGATCATCTAAGAATCTTAAGATTTCAGGTCTGGTGGAATCTTAGAGATCATATAATCCAACCTCTTGGTTTCCAGATGAAGAGACAGAAACCCAAAGAGAGAGAAGGGACATGCCCAAGATCCCACAGCAAGTTACAGCAGAGCCGCGGCCAGGCCCCAGGTTTCCTGGCTCCTAGCAATGTCCTTTGCACTGTGCCATGCCAAGACTCATAAATAACTCTCAACCAAACCCCAGCACTGTTTGCAAAGTGAAGCCCAGGCAGAATGACACAGGCAGCTTTTGTGTGGGTTGAGAAGATTATTCCTAGAAGCACTTGGTCTAGAAAAAGAGGCCCACAGAGCCCTCCTTGTGGCTACAGGGGTCTGGGAGGCATAGAGGCTGAAGGGTCCTGAACAAAGCTCACTGTTGGCACCATCTAGGCAGACACCTCTCCTGAATTTTGCAGCAAAGGCCTTTAGTTTTGTTTTGTTTTTTTTTTTTCTAAGCAGCCCCTCATCCTTCAAAGGCAGAGCCAGCCTTGGCCATGTGCCCTAAGCCAGCTTTCTAGTTACTTCTTCCTCACCAGACAGTACGGGCCCCTAAGCTGCTTGAGATCAGCATTGGCCTGAATTTGATCTGAACTTATCCCAGAAGTATAGGCCGAAGGCAGAGGACCAGAGTCAATATGCGGCCTAGCGGCCTAGTAGGCTCTGGAACCAGCCTGCCTGGCTTCAATTCCCATCTCTGCCGCCTCCCGGCTCTGCATCTTTGGGCTGTTCATTTAACTTTTCTGTGTCTGACATTCCTCATTTGTCAGGTAAGGGTAACTCCAGCACCTGCCTCTCAGCTTGTTGTGACAGTTACATGGAGTCAGTACATGGAAATACTTAGAACAATGCGTGCACACCATACATATCCGCCTAAAGTTACCCACAATGCCTTTGGCGCCTCCCTTCAGAACCTGCCCCAAGTCTCTCCACCTCTCTCCCTCAAACTCAGTGCTATAAGCTTTGGTTTAAAAAGGTTGGGGTAGGCCAGGTGTGGGAGCTCATGCCTGTAATCCTAGCACTCTGGGAGGCCGAGGCAGGAGGATTGCTTGAGGCCAGGAGTTTGAGACCAACGAGAGTGAGACCCCATCTCTACTAAAAATACAAAAATTAGCTGGGGGTGTTGGCAGGGACCTATAGTCCCAGCTACTCGGGAGGCTGAGGCAGGAGGATTGCTTGAGCCCAGGAGCTTGAGGTTGCAGTGAGTTGTGATGAGGCCACTGCACTCTAGCTCTGGGAGACAGGGCAAGACCCTTGTTTCAAAAATAAATAAATAAATAAAATTAAAAGGTTGGGGTTAGGTGCAGGGGATGTTAAAAGGAATATATGACCAGGCAAGGTGGCTCCCACCTGTAACCCTAGCACTCTGGGAGGTGAAGGCGGGCTGATTGCTTGAGCTCAGGAGTTTGAGACCAACCTGAGCAAGAGCGAGGCCCCGTCTGTACCGAAAATAGAAAAATTATCTGGGTGTGGTGGCGCACGCCTATAGTCTCAGCTACTCAGGAGCCTGAGGCAGTAGGATCACTTGAGCCCAGGAGCTTGAGGTTGCTGTGAGCTACGGACACCACTGCACTCTTGTACTCTACCTGGGCGCAACAGAGTGAGACCCTGTCTAAAAAAAAAAAGGAATATGTGTGGAAATTTCTCAAATTAATCCATAAAACAGATATACCAGCCATATCTACTTCCTACTTCATCTTGACATCAGGCTGAACCAAACCAAGAAAACTAATAAGATACACAAAGTCCTGTTGGGGTGTGTGTGTATGTGTGTGTCAGATGGAGTTGTGGGTTGGTTTTTTTTTTCTCCCTTGCTTGAAATCAGCATTATTCTAGATCAGGTTGTCATCCCATAATGTTTTTTTGTCCTGTTCCTTGCTTCCAACACACAGGGCTGTTAGTGCTAAGAGATACAATAATGAGGAAAGGAAGGTGGAACGCTCCGAGGGAGCCAATGCTACATAAATATTTTAAATTTCAAACAAACTTGTGTTCTGTGGACACGACTCTCTTTAATCTCACCCCTTTACGCGGTGGAGCAGTAAATCTGCACGGCTCTGAGCCCGCCACCAGCATGGCCCGGAAACATCGCCCCGTCCCCCTCCCGTCATCTGGGTACCGATTCTCAGGGACGGTTGGGGAACCATAGTGCAGGAGCTGCTGTCCAGGCTCCTTTTAGAACCCCAGTGGCCACAGTTTAGTGTTTATGGGTTCAGGGTAGACTGAACAGCCAGCTGTCTGCAGTAGGAAAGTCCCTTGGCCAAAAAATATATCCCCTGCTGGTCTGTGGTAAATGCCTGAAATTCCACCATTAGCAATGCATTCCTTTGGTTATGCCACGCCATTCCTGACCACAATTTTAAAGTGAAAATGCCCCTCAGGGGAGTAACACGTGGAGACCCTGATGCTTTTGATGAATGAGTGTTTCAGGTTGTTTCTGAGAGAGAAGGTGAGCATTGGTCGCCTCTCTGGTGGGAGTGTGGCTGCAAGCAGGGGAGGAGTGCAGAACAAGGGGTGGGGGAATGGAGGGTTGTGGGAAAACTTGGACAGCTGGGGCATTGGGGCACTTTTAAAACATGGCCTCAATTCTTTGACACTCCTTCCAATGAGAGGTGGAGTCTATGTCCTCTCCCCTTGAATCTGGGTTGGCTTGTGACTGCTTCAATCAATAGGAAGAGGATGACCAAAGTACCTCAATATCACCTCCAAGGCTGGGGCTTAAAGGCCAGGCAGCTTCCTCCTGGGTGGCTGGAACACTCACTTTTGGATCCTCAGATCATCATGTGAGAAGTCCAACTACTCTGAGACTGCGCTGGGAAGACCACACTGGTAGACAATGCTAGATGAGCCTAGCCTGCATGCCATCGCTGCCAAGGTTCTAGATATGTAAGTGAACCCTCCAGAACAATCCATTCACCAGCTAAATATCACTGAGATACCTCCCTCAATGCCTTTCAGAGCAGAAGAGTTGTGTAGTCAAATCCTGCCCAATTTCCTGACCTATGAAACTGCAAAATATAATGAAGCAGCTGTGGTTTTAAGCCATCCAGGATTGGGGTGGTTTATTCCGCAGAAATAGATAACTGGAACAGCCATGGCGCCCGGAACTGGCCCAGCGGAATGAGCCTCACAGACAGCTGATATAGATGCTTCTGGGAATTGGGGGTGGGGCAGGGAGGGGCTGGACTCCTGAAAGGAACAGGCTGACTCATCAGAAACCAACTACCTCAAGTCCCTGGGAATAATTCCAAGCCTGCACTTGGGGCCTGCACCTTCTGGCCCACGATGGGCCATTTATCTACTGGCCTGAAGAACCCTCCGCACATCCAGGGTTGGGAGTGGAAGATCTTGGGGAGTCCTACTTGTCTTCCTTTCCAGTCAAGGACACGGAGCTTCTGAGATGCGAAGCAAGTTGCAGCCCACAGTGGCAGGACTTGGTGTCCGGCTCCTCAGACCCCTAGAGGGACAATGCGAGGTTTTATATGAAAAGCATGGGTGTGGGCTCAGAAGTCAGAAAGGCACAGGTTCGAGACTTGGATTCTTCACCTCATGGCTTTGTTGGTTTTGATCAAATGACTCAGTTTTCTCATCTATGAAATGGGGACAACAGATCTCATTCATAGGGTTAATGGGAGAGTTCCTTGAGGTGGCATATGGGACAGCCCTAGCACACGCAGAGCCACCATGGCCCCTATCCACTCCCTCCCACTTTATGGCCCTTTCCGCCTCACCACACAGGACTTCGGCCAGGGGACACCCTCTCGGGCTCCTTCTTGCACCCTCCGTCACTTCCTGGGCTGGGCAGAATGAGGATGCCTCTCCAGGAATGAGGAACGAAGCTGAGTTGACCCAGACCACACTCTTCTGAGGGCTCCTCTGGGGCCCATGGCCTCTCCTTACCCCCAGCCCAGACTGGCTCCCCTAGAGCGCCCCCTTAGCAAGAGACAGCTGCAGGGTTCAGCCCTCTTCTTTCCAGAGCCAGCGGGTTATGTTTTGGCCCAGGGTTTTCCATGTCTTCCCAGAGCAACAGAGCTGTCATATGGGCTAGGACAGGAAGGAAAGGAAAGCAAAGACAAGTCCTCCAAACCAACTCCTGCCAACTCTGGTGGTAGCCCCTGAAAATCTGTCCTCCAGATGGCCAAGGACCACGCATCCGGGGAGGGCCCCTCTTGCATAAGGAATTGAAGGATTCCAGATTCCTGACTTCATTTAGGAGAGGGTGGAGGGCTGGAGGGAAGAGAGAGGGGCCTGAACCATAAAGGACGGTGCTGTCCCTCCAGCCGGCTGGGTGCCCACGCCGTCCCGGGCCGGCGCAGGACGGTCAGCAGCACGCGGCGGCCAGAGGCGCCCGCTGGGCGGCCCGGCCGGTTGAGCAGAGCTGGGTGGGCCACACCCTGAGCCTGTCATCAGGAAATCTCTTCACTCACAGATGGGCAAGTCCTGTTAGCACATTGTTGCTGTTCTGGAAAAACAGAGAAGGTTCATTATAGAGACAGGGTGGAGTTGGGAGTTTAAAAAAAGAAGACAGAGGCTTTGATGGGCACGAAGAGAACACCTTTCTTCTTCTGCGCAAGCCATGGCCCCGGGGCTGCTTTCCACCCGCCGGGGTGTTTTCCGCACTCCCCCTTTCCGTGCTCCGCCAGATCCCTGCTTTCAATTCTGACCTAGTTTGGGCTCCCTCAGAAGCAGCGTCTGAGACCAAAATGTGAACATAACTGGTTTATTTGGGAGGAAACGCAGTGGAGTGGAGGAGGCCAGAAGAGGAAGGGAAGGACACCAAAGGCGGGGCAAGGGGTGTTATCAAGAAGCTCGCCCCACCCCGCTGTGGGCCACTCGGGCTCAAGCCCACCCTGCACGCAGGCCCCAAGCAAGCCCTCCAGCAGAGGTCACCCGGGTTGGAAGCTGGGACCCGCTGGCACACACTGAAATGGGGAGTGAGGGGACCCGTCCACAGGGTGACACTTGTGCCCACCGCAGGACCTCTCCTTCAGACCTGCCTGTCGGCTCTTCACTCACACGTGATCAGCTGAGCATTCACTTGGCAAGACCTCAAGACCTCAAACTGAGCAAAAGTAGCCATATGCCCCGGACGCCCCCTCCCAGTCGCTAAAAGCAAAGGAATGGGAGCCATCAACTTGCCTTGGAGAGTGGCAGAAACAGCCTTGGAGAGGGCCACACTGTTCCCCCCTGTGTGGAGTACATGGGACTCCTCTCTCCTCTGTTCCCAGCCTTTAGAGGAGGCAGCTCACTCGGCAAGCTGCCCCCTGCTGTCTTTCCAGAACAGTCCTGCTCCTTTCCACCTTCCCCCACAGTCCCGGGGTGCCCAGGGCCAGAGGGTGTGCTCTGCCATCCCTCAGCCCTGTCTTTGTCGGGCTCCAGACGTCACCTAGCTTTGCTAAGCCTGCACGTTTTGTCGACTTGAGCCCAGCTGTCAGTGCTGTGGCCAAGCCCCGACGCGGGCGAGCAAGCGGCAAGGTTTGTTTTTATTTTCTGTTGCCACAGCTCCTTCTCTCACAGGAGCGGGAGGTGCAGGGAAGCTGTAATTTGCTAAACAGGCATTAATCTTCACATCAATCCCGAGGGGCGGGGAGAGCTGCTCCGTCAAAACATACAGTGTTGTGATGAGACGAGGTTGGCGGGAGAATGGGCAGGGATTTGCACCTCCCAGGCCAAGCCCTGGCCTCCCCAGGGCAGAACTTCCTGGCCTCGACCTTGGCTGTGCTCTGGAAGGCCAGGCCAGGCGTGAAGGGCTTCTCCACTGTTCCTCTGGCCCCCTCCGTCTCTCTCCAGCCCTCCCCTCTTAGACAGGGTCTAGAGAAGACAGACATGGGTTTGAATCTTGTTCTGTCACTTTTTTCCACTCAACAAATATTGATGCGTCCCCATTATATTCCCGGTACTGTTAGGTTCTGGGCATAGAGTGATAAATGTTAGTGTTTAGGAGAGTCAATTAATAACAGTACTTTCTTTCCCTCCCCGAGCAACTGAGAAATAGATACAGAAGTCTGAAAGGTGGAGCTCAAAATGTCCTTTATTACAGAAAAGGCTATATTGCTGGATTGTGGCTTGAGATCTGTCACAACAATTGTCTTGCTGACACTCACTCCAGAATTCATCTTACGCACTCGCCTACAGGCAGGCCTGAAGACCACAGGGAGCCGAGATGTGCTTTTACTAGGCAGGCTGCCTCCCAAAGGCACCCAGAGTCCCCTGGGCCTGGATTCTTTGCTATGACTCATCAATCAGATAAGTCACTCTCTTTGTTCGGGTCCCCCCAAAGTAGCTCCTGAGATAAAGATGTGAGTACAAGTGGGGTATTGGGAAGGGATCCCAGGAAACACACGGAGAATGCATAGAGGTGGGCCAGGGACAGAGAGGCAGTCAATGAAGGAAACGGTATTGAACTAGTTGTCACTGTGGACACCTCAGAGATCGCAAGGACCTCGCACCTAGAGTTATCCCACTGTGGGGTGCAGGAGCCAGGGAGTTATCCCCCGGCTCCCCCAGCCCTTGATCAAGGACATCTTCTGGGGGACAGTCAACCCTCCACTAGCCCAACCCGGGGGTGGGGTGAGGGGATCCAGCAGGCTCTGGAGGCTGCTGGAGAAAAGGTTTTCTGGAGAAAACCTTCAGGCTAAAAGATCGCAGAGCCTGGCATGTAACAGGATAATTCTCATTCATTCTTCATTCTTCAGGTGGGTATGGGTGTCCCTAGGATGTGGCAGTTTGGCCACCCCATTCCCCTTGGGAGGTGTGGGGGGGTGATATTAATGGCAAAAGGAGATACTGACACTTGGGCTCCCCGACCTCCAACTCATAATGACATGGCATAGATGGGGGTAGGAAGGAAAAAGGCAAGGTGATCAAAAGGAAGGATCCCCTGCTTGTGACCTGAAGGGGAACCAGATACTAAATGACTCTCAATGGCTCCACCCTCCAGATTTCACCTCTAGTTTCCAAGCCTAGAAGTTTCTGACTGTGGTCTGAAATAGATCTTTCCTCAGCACTAGAGACGTCACAGCATAGATGGGCACACATGTGCATACACAAATATCCACAAATACACACGCGAACACCCATGTGCACACATACCCCGTATGCTCGCCTGCATGTGCGGCCACACAGGCACACTTCCGCATCCTCACATACTCGCCCACGCGTGCCTTCTGGCTACTGGGATCCAATCAGGCCGGTGGGGTCTTAAGGGGCAGCCCTGGGGATGGGACCCCTTCAACAGGAACCACATGTATTCTCCCCAGGCCTCTGCCCTCACGCCCCCCAAGAGCTAGTCAGGAGATAGTCCCTGCTGGCTGAGACCATTTCACCCACAAACACGAGCACAGCTCAGGGTATGTCCCAAGTGAGGAACTCTCCCCTGGAACATGGTCTGGGGGCCCAGCGGCCGTGGTAGCCCTCTCCCCTGGCTCAGGGGCTCTCCCTGGGCCAGGAACGGTAAGAACAAGGCCCAGGGCCAGGCCTCCTCTGGGCAGGGCTGGGGCTTCAGGCTCCAGGCCAGCACTTACCAACCAGGTCTACACTTGTAGGACACCAAGAGGTAAATGTGTCTGCCCACCAGAAAGAGCCTGGAGCACTGACCTGTCCCTGTTACTGGGCCACAGTCGTGGCCTCAGCACAGGCAAACGGTGCGAGGTCTCTGTACACACCCCGCCTTAGCCAGCGGGCTGGTCAGCCTTGCTCAGAAAAGACGTGCGGGCATTTGGCTCATGGTTCTGCAGGCTGTACAAGAAGCATGGTGCCAGCATCTGCTTCTGGTGACGGCTTCAGTGAGCTTCTAATCGTGTTGGAAGGCGAAGGGGAAGCAGATGTGTCACATGGCGAGAGAGGAAGCAAGAGAGAGAAGCAGGGTGCCCAGGCTCTGTTAGACAACCAGCTCTGGTGTGAACTAAAAAAGTGACAACTCACTCATTATGGCAGGGAAGGCACCAAGCCTTTCATGAGGGATCTGTCCCCCAGGACGCAAACTCCTCCCACTTGGCCCCACCTCCAAGACTGGGGGTCGAATTTCAACATGAGATTTGGAGGGGACAAACATCCAAACCCTATCAGGCAAGAAATGGGCATTCTGGGGGCTGACAATTCTGTGAGTGGTGAAGGGTGAAAGAGAGAGGGACGGAGTTGGGTCACGGGGGGGGGGGGGTGGCAGTCGGAGATGAAAGGGCCATTGTGTTTAGGACCACAGCTGCTGGCGTCTTATCCTAAGCAAGGATAGAAGATCTTCACTTGGATCCATTCTTTCTAGACCCAACTGCTCTAGGTTTACTTCTCTTGGATGGCTGCAGTGGGAGCTCCGTGTGTTTTTCAGACTGACAGTGGGTGGAGTGTAGAGGTGGCATCTATAATGTGCCACCTCAAGGATAATGTCCATTAGCCCAGCAAAAGGAAAAGCCACCCCACCTGCACACTGCTCCAGTACTTGGATACCTCCCAGGGCAGGAGGTTGCTCTATTTGCTTGCATTAAACTCAACCCTTGGGGAGGCCCCCCTAATCCATTCAAATAAACTTAATTAAAAACTCAAATTAAAAACAAGAAGATCAAAGCTTTTTTGAGTTCTTTTCCTTAGTGCCATTTTCAAAAAAAACCCGCAAGGAGGGCAGGAGCTCTGGCTCATGCCTATAATCCTAGCACTCTAGTTGAGGCAGGAACATCAACCAGGATCTGGGAGGTTTGAGCTCAAGAGTTGGAGACCAGCCTGAGCAACAGCAAGACCCTGTCTCTACTAAAAATAGAAACATTAGCCGGGCATGGTGGAACATGCCTGATCCTGTAGTCCCAGCTACTCAGGAGGCTGAGGCAGGAGGATCCCTTGAACCCAGGAGTTCGAGGCTGCAGTGAGCTATGATGATGCCACTGCACTCTAGCCAGGGTGACAGAGCGAAACTCTCCAAAAAAAAAAATTAGAAAAAAAACCCCAAAGGGAGCAGAAAGTGAGTTTAGTTTTGCTGGCAGAACATTCAGGTCGGTGGAAGGAACTGTTCTAGGTTGGGAAACAGCCTAACGAGAAACTGCAAGTAGCCCACTGGGAGTTCAGGTGAGGACTCCTCCTGGGAAAACCAAAAGCTGAGACAGTGTGTCTGTTAACTTTGGTTACATAGCAAAGCACCCCCAAACTTACTGGCTTAAAACAACCACCATCTATTTAGCTTGCTCCGGAGTCTATGATAGGTCACTGGGGCTCAGCAGACTCCCTCATGCAGACTGAGGGACGAGCCCAAATTATCCTTTACTGAGCACTTATTAGGTGCCAGGCTCTGTGACTCTTGGCCTGAGGGTTTTCTCTGGCCTCCAGAGCCTGCTGGACCTCCTTGCGCCCAGGTTAGGCTAGTGGAGGGGTGACTTTGCCCTGGAGCAGTCCTCGATCAAGGGCTGAGGGAGTTAGGTCAGTGGGGGAGGGCACTACCCCTCCCCATCAGGGAAGAATGGGGGCCAGTTTGGCAACCTCCCAAAGGTAGTGTGTCCGGGCATCGTCACCCAGCCTAGCAAGGAGGATCCACTGACAAAGCCTTCCTGAGAGAAACGCAGGCAGGAGCCACACCTCTGGGCAGGCTTTGGGCTTGTGCAGGACAGGGCCTGGGCTGGACTTACAACCCCAGCCCCAAACCTTACCACTGGGCAGCCACGTCAAAAAGGCTTGTGGAGGGTGTAGATGGATATCGAATGTGACATGGTGTGCCAGCATGTCACTTCTGGCTGCAAGGTAGGCAGCCAAAAGCCTGAAGCCCCATCCTGACTCTCCAGAGCTCCTGTGGCCTGGGACCCTCACTGGGTGTCCTTGTCCCAGACTGGGGACACCTGGAACTTGTGCCGACAGATGATTACTTTCACCTCTCGCTTATGAAAAATGGCCCGTGTTTAAGGATTCATAAAACTCAGGGAATGCATCACTGAGCCTATAACGCCGTGAAAGCCCCATGTAGAGAAAGACTTAAAAAGAAGATTCATCAAACTAATTACTTCCCCCCACACCCCAGCCCCACCCCCGTCCCTTTCCGTTTGGCCTGCTCCGAAAGACATACGGCTTCATCGGCTTCATCGCCGAACTCCCGGCCGGCTCGCGGAGGAGTGGCTGTGAAGCGCCCTGGGCCTCAATATTTCTCTGGCTTTCTGGGCAGACAGGATTTTTTTCTGCTGATTCATCTATTCCAGAGGCTGAGGCAAGGCCAGGGTACCTCAGGGGTGGGGGAAGGGAGGGAGGGAAGGAGGGGATGGAAATAGTGGGAGGCAGGAAGACTCCCTGTCACCCACCTCTCTGAGGCAGGCTCTGCACATGCCTGTACGGTGCCCCACATCGTGTCCCCTGGGCCCAGCTCTGAATGCACCTACAGCAGCAGTGGACAATTCCTGAGCTAGGCTTTGACACTCCCCAGGGCGACCCCAGCCAGTGAGGGGTGGGGTGGGGGGCTCTGTGGATAAATACTTTAGCTTCGTATCTATGGCGGGTTAAATGGTGGTCCCCAAAAGATATGGCCACCTGGAACCTGTGAATGAGACCTTATTTGGGAAAAGGGTCTTTGCAGACATAATCGAGGCTCTCAAGATGAGACCATCCTGGATTATCCAAGTGAGCCCTAAATCCAATGACAAGTGTCCTTATAAGAGAAGTGAAGGGAAGAAGACACACAGAGGAGAAGGTCACGGGAAGACAGAGACAGAGATTGGAGTGACATGCCTACAAGGAACGCCAAGGATTGCTGACAGTCACCAGAAGCTAGAGGACAGACCTGGAACGGATTTTCCCTCAGAGTCTCCAGAAGGAACCAACCCTGCTGACAACTCGATGTCACACTTCTAACCTCCAGCATGGTGAGGCAATACATTTCTGCTGTCATAAGGCCCCCAGTTGGTGGCACTTTGTTACAGCATCCCTCAGTGGGATGTTCAAAACAATTCCCCAGGGGGTTCCCAACTGGATAGAGCCTCAGTGGCACTCGGGCAACCAGCTCATTTACACGCCCTTTGTGAGCTTTTTCTCCCCTCCTTGCCTCACTTCCCCACTGCCCCTGGGGTTTCCTGGGGTGCACCTCTCAAGTAAACCTCCTGCACCCGAGTGTCCTTGTCTGCTTTTGGTAGAACCCACACTAAGGTCCCATATCATTCATTCCTTCATTAACCCACCCAGTCGCTGTCTATAAGGTAGGCAGGGTGAGAGAGGCTGTGGTAGCTCAAATAATGGGCCTCCAAAGATACAAATACCCTAATTCTCAGAACATGCCAGTGTCACCTTACATGGCAAAGGAGACTTTGCAGATGTGACTAAGTTAAGGGTCCTGAGATGAGCAGATTGCCCTGGCTTAGTCAAGGGCCCTGATCTAATCCCAAAGGTCCTTTCCAGGTGGAAGCAGGAAATCAGAGTAGCAGTAGGAGAAGCTCACGCAGCCGCAAAAGCAGAGGTAAGAGTAATGTAGCCATGAACCAAGAAACACCAGCAGCCTCTAGAAGCCTCTTGAAGGAACCAGCTCTAACGCCACCTTGATTGTGCCCGGTAAGACTTGTCTTAGCCTTTTTACCCCCAGAACTGTAAGATAGTAAATTTGTGTTGTTTTAAGCTGCTGAGTTCATGACGATTTGTTACAGCAGCAACAGGAAACTCGTACTGCAGTTAAGAGCACAAGTGTTGGGGACTGGGCACCCCCAGGTTGAAGTCTCTGCTCAGCCACTTACTGACTGTGGACCTTGGGCAAGGTACTTCCCCTCTCTAAGTCTCAGTTTCCTGAGCTATACAATGAGGATAATAATAGTCACCTTCCTGATGCTGCTGTTGTGTGGACCAAAGGACAGGGGCAAGCGTTCAAGTCACTGTAGTGTGGATAATTTATGGAACATTTACTATAAGCCAGTCACCATGCTCCACCTGTTGGAATATAAGGTCAAATAAGATACAATCCTTGCTTTTGGTCAATCAAATGCAATTCTGAGCTTTGAAGAGATCCTAGAAGCAAGCAATGACTGTGAAAAGGGGATTCCTGAGCCACTGACCATGGAACCCAGGTGCTCCTTGGTGCCTTGGGCCACAGCAGTTGGGGCCTTGGAGCTGCAGCCTGTTCACATTCCCTGCTTGGCGCAAAGGCTTAGTGGGAATAGTAGTAACAGCCGCTATGGCAATAGTACTAGAGGGAGCCACCAGCTACCAGCCTTGAACCTCCCTCCATGGGCTGGTGGATGCTCAGCCTCCCATCTCAGAAGCCCTCCTCATTGCCCCAGAGTTGCTCAGAATGGCAGCCATGCTGACTGCAAAGTCCAGGCTTCCTAGAGCCCTAGAAACTCTGTCTCCACTAGGGTAAACCCTGTGTGGTGTGGGGGCACATAGAAGGTCCCAGATGGACCTTCAAATGGCTCCTTCTCTTTCCTCCTTCCTTCTCTGGTCAAACACCCCCTCCTCCCTGCCCAGTGAGTCTCAGGCGTGACCCCTTGGAGAGTTGGGGCTTGGAAACTACACAGCAATGCTTGCTTTGGTAATCTTATGAGATCTCTCGGCGCCGAAGCAGGAATGAGACAACCGCACCGATGTTTCCATAGAAGGGATTCCAAAGCTACAAGCAGGAAGGACCTCTTTCCATATGGAATCGGGGAAGGCTCCATGGAGGAAGTGGCATTTGCACTGGGGACATGCAGGGATGGGGCTAGAGGACTGTGGGAGGGTAACAAAGGAAGGAGCAGTCCCAGGTGACCTCCCATGCGTCTGGTCACGAGAAGGGAACTTCGTGAGCACACCCTAATCCTGGTGGTGGGGATCCTTTGCAGGCCAGCCAGCCAGGCAGGCAAGTGGCAAAGCGGGGTGTCAAGAAGAGGTAGACACCCCAGATAGGTGTCTCCATTTTACCTGGGGTTGGTCTGGCTTGCAGTGGCCAGCCATGGAGGTCTTCAGGAAGGAGACGTCCTGACTGCAGGAGAAAGAGGAGGCTTGAAAGTGTGCCCAGGGCCCGGGCTCTTCTCCTTTACCTCTGGTGGGAGAGGCAATTGGCACAAGCTTTCTGGAGGGCAATTCAGCTATGAGTCAAAGGCTTTCAAATTGACCCAGCAATCATAGCAAGTCATCATAATGGAATACTCGACACAGGTGAGTTCATCTGAGTGTTGTTTTTATAATAGTGCGCATTTGCAAATGACCTAAATGAACCATAGGAGGTATATTGGATAAATTGCAGCGCATTCATACAACACAGCACTGGGTGGCCATTAATAAACTCCTGTAGATCTATTTTTATTTAGAAAAATAATCATGAGCTATTGTTAAATGAATAAAGCAGTTTCTGAATTAGTTCATATGGCATATCCTAATTTTGTTTAAATGAATATGTGTCTATGTATATATTTACATAGGTGAAAGTTTGATGAGATAGACACTAACGTGTTAACAATGGTTATCTCTGGGTAGGCAGAACTTTGGATGATTTCAGTTATCACCATGGGCCAAGTGTGGTGGCTTCCACCTATAACCCCAGCTTTTTAGGAGGCCAATGCAGGACAAGCATCTGAGGCCAGGAGCTTGAGACCAGACTGGACAACATAGTGAGACCCTATCTCCACAGAAAAATTTAAAAATTAGCTGGGCGTGGTGGTGCACACCTGTAGTCTCAGCTACTCAGGAGGCTGAGGCAGGAGGATCGCTTGAGTGCAGAAGTTGGAGGCTTCAGTGAGCTATGATTGTACCACTGCACCCCAGCCTGGGCAACAGAGCCAGAGCCTATCTCTAAATAAATAAATAGAGAAATAAATAAATAAAAATGATTGTTACGTTGCTTATCTATGTTGTTGAGTTGGGTTTTTTTTTTTTCCATGTAAAGAAAAGTAGGTAACATATACTGCTTTTGTAATTTTAAAAGGCAAGGGTTTCTTTGCCTGTTTTTCCTCACCCATAATGGTATTTGGCACTCCTATTTGGGCCCGTGTGGGCTCCTCTGGGAGAAACACCCACAATGGGGGATCCTGAGAGTCCTGGGTTGGCAGGGGGTTTGGTTAGAACAGCCCTGAGGGGCCATGAGACAGAATCCCAGCTGTAGTTAAGGAGGGTCATTGCAGTCACTAGGCCAGGAGAAAGAGGAGGGACAAGGCCAGGCCATAACACAGTGGGAGGCCCAAGGGCAGAAGGCAGGGGCTGGAAGGAATCAAACACACTTAGGGAAGGGGCAGGGCAGGGCGCAGCACTAGGCTGTGAAGTCCTTGGTGAGAGGCCAGAGGTCTCGGGTGCTGTGCCCGGGCCACCTGGGGAGCTGGGGCCCTATAGCTGCAGCACAGGCTTGGGCACAAGGACATGCTCAGCGGTATTTGAGCTTGGCACCCTTCGTAACTCCAGGGTGAGTAAAAAGGAGTTAACATCCGGAATCTTCTGGTGGGCGAAAGCTGCTCAGAGCATGAAGCCACATTTGTGAAAAATGGGCTCAATTTCATATTTGGAGAGCAATGAAATTGAAATCATTTCAAATTTTAAATGCCCAACATATTGAGACCCACCCTCTGATAGATCTTCCAAATTAGTTCGCAAGCTCTCCATGCCTCGCTCCAGGAGGGGATTCGCTTCTTTGCCAAAAATGTTCCTCTCCTTGGTTTGGAAAACAAGAGCCTCTGGGTTGGCAGGTCTCCCTGAGCCCGAGCCCTTGGTGTGCAACCGAGTGGCTGCTGCAGGGGGCTGGAGGAGGAGTATGTTTTTCTTCCTCTCTTGGGTAATGAATTTGATCTAATGGGACTGTCTAAATGCCCAGATACCATGGTGATAGGCACCCCATAAACACAGAGATAAACAGGTAGAGAGATATATGGAGGCAAGCGTAATTTGCTTCTAAGTGCCTTTTCACTAGTATAAATAAAGCAAGAAAATAAAGTTGTTGGAGGCATTTGCAATACTAATGTAAGGAGGGAATTAAGCGGTAATTACAGCGTTAAGGATAAATGAAAAGGCCCACACAGTTTGCGTGCATGTGTGTGGAGGGTGCAGGGATGGGAGAGGCGAGAGGGAAGGCACCGGGTTTGTAGTCCCTCCTGGGTCCGGGGGCCAGGTTAGACACAACCATCTCCCCAAGCCCCACCCAGAAGGTCATCTGCAGGCAGTTCCCACGCCACCTACCTATGGCTTCCTGTGTCTCTCTTCTAGAAGGCCAGTGGCCATGCTTGGGTCTGGGAGTGGAGGGCAGGCTGGGCGTTAATGCCCCAGGGTGCAGGGACAACCTTCAACCAATGAGGAATGAGAGTGGGAGGATAAATAGCCCAGCTTCCTGACCTCTCAATGGGACCACGATCCTGGGGTGTATTCTGCACAGTCCCTCAGAGGGTCCCCAGCAGGATTGCACCCCAGTTGCCCACAGGGGTGATCCACACATTAACAATTTTTTATTGGCTTCCCAATTCCCTGCCTCAATTCCCCACCGCCTCACTGTGCTTCCTGGGTTCACCTTGCCAATAACAACTTACACCTACATCCTTGTCTCAGGGCTGTCTGTTTTCGGGGGACTCAAACAAAGACAGGCAGTTTGCAGCAGCTGACTGGTGCATTGGTCAGGAAGCACAGCCCAGAGACTGCTGACAGGGTCGGCTTGGTGGGTGTGCCATCTGTGCAATAAATAGCACAGGGTCTGCTCTCAGAAGGGCCCCACACTTGGTTTAACATCCTGCTGTCACCGTCTTGAAACTCTTGATTATGTTATCTTTGAACCTGTGTTTTATAAGTGACATGTGATGGGACAATGGAGCGCGTGCGCGAGCAGCAGATATGCTGGGCAACACTGTCCTCTCAGAGCACTTCTGGCTGGTAGGCAGGGGTCTGATGGGTCTGAAGGCTGAAGTTTGACATGAGCCTTCTGCCAAGGCAGCTGTCCGAACCAGGACCGGGGAACACCCAGAGGGGAAGCGAGTGTGGCAGGTCCCAAGCTCCACACTGCACAGCAGACAGCATAGCCCAGGCGATTGTCCTGGGATCCCGGGCACATGTGCACGCAGGCCAGGGTGTCAGGGCAGACCAAGGCTCAGATTGGCAGCGGTGCTGGTGGCAGTAGATGCAGCAGCTGCAGTGCAGGGGAGAGGAGGGACTCCACGTGGGGTTAGCACTGGGACTCGCAGTGGGAAGCCAGCTTGCCGGTCGCTCCCTGGAGCCCGTCCCTATGGCATCTGCACAAATATTAACTCTCCAGCCTGAGCACCAGGACAGGAACTGCCAGAGCTCAGACAGTAAACTCTGTCAGTAAATTATCAAAAAATAAAAGCATACACATGGATATTGCAATGAAACGTTATCAGAGAGTTATTAGAATTTTCCAAAGGGTTTAGAATCTCAGGTTTTGAAAACCATTGCAATATTACATGAAAAATAGCCACCACAGGCTTAAAAATAATAATTAAATTTAAAGATTGTCAGCCAGGCACAGTGGCTCATGCCTGTAATGCTAGCATTCTGAGAGGCCATGATGGGAGGAGTGGCTGGAGGCTGTGGCGGGAGGAGCTTGAGCTCAGGAGTGTGAGACCAGCCTGAGCAAGATCGAGACCCCGTCTCTACCAAAAATAGAAATTAGCAAGATCGAGACCTCATCTCTACCAAAAATAGAAATTAGCTGGGCCTAGTGGCGCATGCCTGTAGTCCCAGCTACTCAGGAGGCTGAGGCAGGAGGATCACTTGAGTCCAGGAATTTGAGGTTGCAGTGAGCTATGATGATGCCACTGCACTCTAGCCTGGGTGACAGAGTGAGACTCTGAAGAAAGAAAGAAAGAAAGAAAGAAAGAAAGAAAGAAAGAAAGAAAGAAAGAAAGAAAGAAAGAAAGGAAGGAAGGAAGGAAGGAAGGAAGGAAGGAAGGAAGGAAGGAAGGAAGGAAGGAAGGAAGGAAGGAAGGAAGGAAGGAAGGAAGGAAGGAAGGAAGGAAGGAAAGAAAGATTGATTGATTGTCAACTTCAACAAAAAAGAGGCCGGGCACGGTGGCTCACGCCTGTAATCCTAGCACTCTGGGAGGCCGAGGTGGGTGGATTGTTCGAGGTCAGGAGTTCAAAATTAGCCTGAGCAAGACCCCATCTCTACTAAAAATAGAAAGAAATTAATTGGACAACTAAAAATATATATACAAAAAAAAAAAATTAGCCGGGCATGGTGGCACATGCCTGTAGTCCCAGCTACTCAGGAGGCTGAGACAGGAGGATCGCCTGAGCCCAGGAGTTTGAGGTTGCTGTGAGCTAGGCTGACGCCATGGCACTCGCTCTAGCCTGGGCAACAAAGTGAGACTGTCTCAAAAAAAAAACCAAAAAAACAAAAACAAAAAAGAACACTATTTTCCTAGAAAGCTTTAGATGAACCAATTATTAACAAAGAAGACAATTTTTAAATTAATTTGTCCTTGTAATTGAAGATACAGTGATAGGATGTGTAAACAGGCATTTTGAATTACATATAAATCAGGAAGCCACTTTCAATTTCTTCCATGACCTCTGCAAGTTACAGGAAAATGTCAGAGAAAATATTAAAATGCCATCGTATAAATTTACATTTAAAATTAAATTCAGACTTCCACAAAACTGATTTGTATAAAGAGTTAAAATTTTTTAGAAAAACTATTTCATGAGAATTATCAGCTCTAGAAGTATTGAAATATATACTTTGAAATAATTTATCAGAAATGTATCCCAATGTTATCACAGCCTATAAAAAATACTCTTAACAGCTCTAATAACAGTTGCATCAGCAGGAATGTCTTTTTCAAAATTAAAAATTATCAGTTATCTGCAATCTCACATTTGCCAAGAGTGACTGATGTCCTTTTCACGTTATATCGATTGAAAATGAGGTTGCTAAAAGGAAAAATTTCAATGACCTAATGAATGAATTTGCAAAAATGTAGGCTAGAAAAAATATGATCAATCAAGATATCATGTTATTAAAGTATTATTTACTGTATTACATGAAATTATGACACCAAAAATATTGTTGCTTTGTAATTTGCAATTTGATGTTGTTATTTAAGTATAACTATTACCCCTATTATTCTTTATAAGTAATAAAACATCTTTAAAGGAAAAAGCTTTATACTTTAGTATCTTTAGCATGACTTTTTTCCTGCTTTTTGAACAAGGGGCCCCACATTTTCATTTTCCGAGGAGCCCTACAAATTATGTGGGTGGCCCAGCCTGCTAAGTTTGCTCACCAAGTTTTCCAAAACAGATAGGCCTATGGCCTCCAGGCCTGACACTGTGACTTTCTTCTTAATCCAGCTGCAACACCCCCTCCATCCTTGCTCTCAGGGTTAGCAATAGTAATAACAAGAGGTAAACTTTGAAGAGTGCAGAGAAAGGAATTCTTGGACTCCAGACCTTCCTTAACCTCTATCTTCACAAACTGGGCTTTGATCCCATTTTATGTTGGTTTCCCAGACAATAGATTCTGAGATAAAGTTGTATGAAGAGAGTTTATTAAGTGTCTTGGGAGATGCATGTGTAAGGGAGTGAAAAAGGCAGCAACGAGCCACAGGAGAAGCTGACCTCCAGAGTCGTTGCAACTGAGACCTCAGACAATCCTACAGGGAGTTCTGGAGCCGAGATGGCTCTTCGGAGTGGTCCCAATTTGAGGCAGAAGATCCCCAGCCTTTGTATTCCTGCATCAACCAGTCATGGGCAGCAGGCTTCCCTCCGGAAAGAGAATAACCTTGGGCAAGGTCATTCACTGTAGCTGGGGACAGTTCCCAATGAGGGACACGGCTATGAGCTTTCAGCTTCTGGGGGCTGGGTAAGTTGGCCCTGAAGAGGGATCTGGGTAGAGCACGATGCTATCTACCCTCACACCGCTTCTTTCACTTGCTTCTTAGGATGAGTTTACCCCACTTGAGATGAGTTTTCCAGGATTCTGGAGTCTTGCTTTCTGGGAAATTTCAAACAGAAGGGTTAATGGGTTAACTGCAGCCCCTGCTGCTGCTGCCGCCATAGAATTTGAAGCCATGATAGATGATCATCCTCCTCCTCTACCGTTTATAGATTCCCCTCAGCTAGCACCCCTGATACCTAATTGACTTTCCTGATGAAGTGACAAAGACCTGAAAGGTCTGAACCCTGGGTTACCATGGCTTTCTTAGACTGCGACTGCTATACTTGTCCCTTTGCCATTAACACCAGGCATAAGAGCACCAAGAAATTCCCCAGTGGATCATCTGGGAGCCATAATCCTCATAGTCCCCATGGTGTAGCAACAGTTCCATCCCCTCCTAATGATCGGGGTCCATTTCTGCTGCCAGTATGGTGACTCCTTTCCTTGCCTGCTGGTCACTTGGCATAAGGAGCCCAAAGATACTGGAGGCCACTGAATCATAAAGTTTAATGAAAATCCTATTGCATCCCCTAACATAAGGCTTCCTCTCCCAAATACCAAGACCTGTAGTTCCATTATGGGGATCAAAGCACAAATCCCCCAAGTGGATCAATAGGATTAATAATAAGGGGGGCCATTCCTACTTCTCCCTCTTACTTCCTAGATCCATAAATCACACCTATTAGGGCTACAGTACCATATAATCATTGTTAATTTAGAGTATGTACAATGTCCCGGAGGGTGGCATCCTGCCCTTACAAAATATTATCTTCAAACTGGTGTATTAGCTGTACCATTAACAGGCCCTTTTCTCCCATTTCTCTGCTCTATCATGACAACAGCTTCTGGGTAGTACAGCCTGTGATGGAACCAGAGCATCCTGTGGTCACATACTCACTGTCATGTCTCATTTGCTGTAAAGGGGGTCTCTCTGTCTCAGGTGACATTATGTAAGATCCCACACTAGTGGATCAAATGCTCTGTAAGCTCTCACTAAGGTAGTGGTGCTAGCTGAGGCCTAGTGGACAGAAAAGGTAAACCCATATCATAAATATATATTGGTCCCAGTTGAGATGAATCGTTACCCTTTCCAGGATGGAAATCAACTTGCTACCAAGTGAGTGATTGATCTCCTTGAGGAATGGTGTCACATTGGGAGTTTAGCACTGATCTCTGTTAAGGAGCGGTTGGACATTCAGCAGTCCCAGTAGTAAGATCAGCCTTAGTGAGACAGAACCTATGCTACTGGGTCCACGAATAATCTCCATCACTGCCACTGTGGCTACTCCATTCACACACCTAATGTGGCATTGTGCCAGCATTGAAGTGGCCAGTGACAGAAGATGGCTGATGTCAACTGACAGTCATTTTGTCTACTTGGTTGTTTAGTGCCTCTTCTGTGATAATGCTCTCTGGTGGATATTTATGTGTGATACAAAGATCCTCACACTTTGCACCCACCTCCATAGGTCCCTCCACATTCCTCTTCCCCAGAACTCTTTGTCCCTGATCTTCTAATCTTTCTCCTTCCAGGACCCTGACCAATCAGTCTGGCCATTTGCCACTGCCCTTGAGACTGTGTATTTTCTTACTTTAGGCCACTTCTCTTTCTGCACAGGTGCATCATCCAGATTGCTACCCACTGAGAGGATTTTGCCTCACTTCTGTCTTTCAGGGCCAACTCCAAGTGGGGCTATAGTGTGGCAGCAATCCATTTTTGGGTTGCACCAACATACCGAGTTGACCCATGGTGAATCAAGCCTTTGTCCTTATCCTTCAGCTGGTCATAAAGGACCTCCAAAATGTGGTCATTTGAGGCCAGCTAGGGAAAGATGCTGGTGTAACAGTGGTGAATGACAAGGGCATCTATGCCACCTGTTTGTGCATCTTACTTGTGCCCAATGCTCCTACTGATACCTAATCCAAGAGTACCATTCTCATCATGAAATAGATTACTGCTGGGCCAGAACTTATGATTTGGTAAATCTTACAGTTCCAGTTCATCATGGGCAGTTCTGGTCACATGGTCACTTGATATCCTATATATAAATGCTCCATTTCTGCCAGGGCCCAGTAACATGCAGGGAGCTGCTTCCTGAATGGCATGGCATAGCCTTGCTCCACCATCTACATTGTGATTCTTCTACTAGGGATTTCCATAAACTCCGTCCAGCATCTTTTCCCACAACACTCATCTCAAATACCTGACCACATAGCACAAGCTACAGGGCTGCTTGCACTACAGCCTGGACTTGCTGCAGAGTTCTTTTCTGCTCTGATATCCACCCAAAACTGGCAGCCTTTTATTTCACCCAATGGGTATTTCCAAGTGCATAACATGCTGCCCCAAGACCCTGAGGAGGCTTACCAAACACGGTGCTCCTTTCTTGGTGATGAGATGTATGAAATGCAATTTGTCCTTTACTTTGTAGGTGGATATCCCAGCATGCCCTGGCCTACTGGATTCCTAAAACCTTCACTAATATGGCAGGTCCCTAATTTTCACAGGGTCTATCTCCCACTCCCTGGAGTTCATGTGTATTATCAAGACCTCCAACATATTTGCCATTTCTTGCTTATATGGTCTGATTAATGTGATGCTATCAACATGGTGCACCCATGAGCTGTTTTACAGAATGTCAAAATGGTCTAGAGCCCTTCAGATTATAAGAGAGGTTGGGAAAGTTAACTTACCCCTGGAACAAGACCATTCATGTCTACTATTGTCCATCCACATGAATGCAAGACATTAGAGATAGAAAACAATGCATTTGCCAGAACCATGGACACCTACCATGTGCTGGAACAAAGATAGAACACTGGGCAAAGCAGCTGCAATTGAGGCTACTTCTTGATTAAGTGGCCCCAATTTGCCATGATTCATCCAGTTATTTTTAGGGGCCAGACTAGTGAATTAAATGGAGATATGTTGGGGACTACAAACCTTGCATTCTTTATGTCATTGAGTATGGCCCTAATCTTACCCATCACTCCAGGGTGCAATACTGTTGATGATTTACTACCTTGGCTTGGTGTATGAGGGGGGCATTTCACAGGCCTCCACTTTGTCTTCCCCACTGTGGTAGACTTAGTCTATAGGCCAAGAAACCAATACGGATGGGTGTTCTAACCACTAAGTCTGTCCATTCCAATTAGGCATTCAGGGACCAAAGAAATGACCATTGGGTAGGTTTATGAACCCAATGGAACCACCATCAGTCAGACTTGGGACAGGACTCCACTTATAACCTGGCCCCCATGTGCTTTCCATTCTAATAGGGGGCCCATGGTGGAATTTTGTCTCCCTGGTATCAATGTTCATACCAGCAGTCCATGAAGGATCTGGGTAGTCTCATTTTTCCAATGGTCTTTACTCAAGTCATCAGCCATAGGAATCTTTGGAAAAGGAATGATCCTCAACCAGTGAGGAGTTGGAGTTAATGAATAAGTACTCCAGCTCCTGAGAGAACAATTCTGGTCAACACTGTCTCCTAGAGAGTCCCCTAGTGGGATTGTGCCCCAGTTTCCCACAGAAATAATTCACTATTTAAGACTAATGGATGGCCAGGCGCAGTGACTCACACTTGTAATCCTAGCACTCTGGGAGGCCGAGGCAGGAGGATTGCTCAAGGTCAGGAGTTCAAAACCAGCCTGAGTGAGACCCCATCTCTACCAAAAATAGAAAGAAATTAATTGACCAACTAAAATATATATATATACAAAAAATTAGCCGGACATACTGGCACCTGCCTGTAGTCCCAGCTACTCGGGAGGCTGAGGCAGTAGAATCGCTTGAGCCTAGGAGATTGAGGTTTCTGTGAGCTAGGCTGATACCACTGCACTCATTCTAGCCTGGGCAAGAAAGTGAGACTTTGTCTCAAAAAAAAAAAAAAAAAAGACTAATGGATAAAGAGAATGTGGTGTTAGTGTGGAGATATATATATATATATATATATATATATACACTATGGAATACTATTCAGCCATTAAAAAGAATGAAATCCTTTAATCTACAACAACATGGATAAATCTGGAAGACATTATGTTAAGTAGAATAAGCTAGGCACAGAGAGACAAAGACAAATACAGCATGATCTCAACTCATATGTGGAAGCTAAAAAAGTTGATCTCATGAAAGTAGAGAATAGAACAGCAGTTACAGAGGCTAGAAAGGGTAGGGGAGAGGTGGGATAAGGAGAGGTTAGTCAACAGATACAAAATTACAGCTAAATAGGAAGAATAAGTTCTAGTGTTCTATAGCACAGTAGGGTGACTATAGTTAACAATAATGTATTGTATATTTTCAAATAGCCAGAAGAGAGGATGTTGAATGTTCTCAACACAAAAGAATTATAAAGGTTTGATGTGGTAGATATGCTAATTACCATGATTTGATCATTATACATTATATACACGTATCAAGATATCACACTGTACCTCATAAACATGTATAATTATCATGCATCAATTAAAGTTTTCAAAGGTATGAGATGAAAAATAAAGCCTTTTTATAGAAAAAAAAGAAGTAACCCACAATTTATTGCACCCTTTCTTGGCAATCCCTCCCTTCCATGTCTCACTTCCCCACTGTCCCTCTTGGGATCTCTTCCAAAGTAAACCACTTGCACCCACACCCTTGTCTCAGGGTCTGCTTTGGGGGGAACCCACACTAAGACAACAGCGCAGAAATAAAGCGACCTGAGAAGTCATTCTATGTTTTCTTGACCTTCAGGCACTTCCAGCCTCCAAACTTCCCAGGCAGAGGAGAGACTGGTCTGTTTGCTCAGCTATGTAGAGAAGATTCCGCAGCCTCCATGGGAACCCAGTCTAATGTCTAACTCTCATTGTCAGACTTTTGCTTTTTTCCTTTTTCCTCAATTCTCAATCCCTCCTGCTGGAATTTAACACCACTTCCTCATCTTATGATTTTTTTACTTTTCCAGAGAAATGGACAGTAGCTGACCACCAACTTCAGGGTAAGGGCCCCTTATGTACTTACACGTGAGTATTAATCTTTACTTCTCCAGGCTGAATTATCCAGGTTCTTTTTAAGATTGCCCATCAGTCCCGTTTTCCAGGCTTTCAATCAGCTCCGTGGCTGTAAGCTGTCAACCCCAGCTGCTCACCGTAGACCGGCCCACAGGCTCCTGGAGACCACCAGATGCAGGTTTAACCCGGAGAAGTTCACAGGCGGGAGGTCCCCCAGCTGCTGTAAATCACCCTCCCCCCTGCCTCCTCCCCAAAGCCGGAGAACAAGCCCCAGCTTGCTGTGAAGGCTATAAAACTTCTCTTCTTTAAAGGGCCCCTTTGTTGGGCATGTTCATTGTAGCAAGCGTGCAAGTCCACCAAGGGCCCATAAAATTTCGCCAGGCTTTGTGCCAGTGACCCCACAGGCCCGCGCCTCAGCAATCCCACCCTTAAGCCCACAATGAAACTGTTGCTGGCTTCACCCAGAAACGGACCGGCCTCAATTTGCCTTGTGATTTGTTTGTTAGCTTTACAAATGGCCTTTGAGGCCAGACAACCCCTCCTAACCCCGAATACTTGATCAGTGGGAGCTCAGGGACTGTCTGGGGAACTTCAAGGGCCCTTGGGTCTCCATGGAGATTTCAAAACAATTCACTTCAGGGGAAAAGCTGCCACTGCCGCAGAAGGGTGAGCTGGCAAGCATTCGGACACAGCTGGGCTGTCCTCGCTCAGGTGGGCAAAGGTGTTTCGCCTCTTGCACTCACCAGCATCGTGCGGGGCCCTGCTCCCTGAGAAGCCCAAGAAGCTCCAGGCACCCTTGTCTGCTCCCTGATGCTGAATCCACTCCAGCAATCCACCAGCCTTGGGAAAGTGAAGTCCAAGCAAAGCTGATCAGCAGGAAGGTAACACTTATTTCATACATAGCTTAGTGGTTAAGAGCATAGGCTTCAAACCACCTAACTGTCCATCAACAGAATGGATATTCATACAATGGGAATGTAAAACAATAAAGTATGGCTGGGTGCGGTGGCTCACACCTGTAATCCTAGCACTCTGGAAGGCCAAGGCAGGAGGATCCCTTGAGGTCAGGGGTTCGAGACCAGCCTGAGCAAGAGCAAGACCCTGTCTCTACTAAAAATAGAAAGAATTAGCCAGGCATGGTGGTGCATGCCTGTAGTCCCAGCTACTCAGGAGGCTGAGGCAGGAGGATTGCTTGAGCCCAGGAGTTTGAGGTTGCTGTGAGTTCGGCTGATGCCACTGCACTCTAGCCCATGTGACAGAGTCAGACTGTCTCAAAAAAAAAAAAAAAAAGAATGAAGTATGGACAGATACAAGCACGTGGATGAATCACACATACACTCTACAGAGTGAAAAAAGCCAGACACCTAAGAGTAAATACTACCCACTTCCATTTATATGAAGTTTAAAAAAAAGAGGCAAAATTTAATCCGCGGTAGTAAAGGTCATAATAGTGGCTACCTCTGGGAGGTGAAGGGAGCACGTACTAACTGGAAAGGGACATGAGAAAGCTTTCTGGGGATGATAGAAACATTCTCTATCTTGATCTGGGTGGCAGTCACCTAGGACTATAGATATATAAAAAATAATCCAGTTATCCACTTAATATCTGTGCTCTTTACTGCATGTAAATCATGCATTAGGATAGGATGGCAGAAGGAGAGAGATTTTCCACAAGATAAAATCAGTAGACCACTTGACATGTCCAGATGTCTTCAGAGGAGATGTAGACATCTGGCAAATTTACAGTTGCATGATTGAAACTAGGCTGGGTGCAGATGTGCACACCTGTAATCCCAACACTATGGGAGGCCAAGGCAGGAGGATCACTTAAGGCCAAGAGTCTGAGAGCAGCCTGGGCAACATAGCAAGACCCCATCTCTACAAAAAATTAAAAAATTAGCCAGCCATGGTGGCACACACCTTTAGTCCCAGCTACTCAGGAGGCTGAGAAAGGAGGATCATTTGAGCCCAGGAGTTCAAGCCTGTGGTGAGCTATGATCATGCCACTGCGCTCCAGCCTGAACAACAGAGCAAGACCCTATCTCTAAAAAAACAGAACACATAAAAACAGCAAAAATACTATGTATTGAAAGTATATAAGCTGGGCGTGGTGGCTCACACCTGTAATCCTAGCACTCTGGGAGGCTGAGGCGGGTGGATCACTCAAGGTCAGGATTTCAAAACCAACCTGAGCAAGAGCAAGAGCCCGTCTCTACTAAAAATAGAAAGAAATTAATTGGCCACCTAAAAATACATAGAAAAAATTAGCCAGGCATGGTGGTGCATGCCTGTAGTCCCAGCTACTCGGGAGGCTGAGGCAGGAGGATCACTTGAGCCCAGGAGTTTGAGGTTGCTGTGAGCTAGGCTGACGCCGTGGCACTCTAGCCCAGGCAACAGTGAGACTCTGTATATAGAAAAGTATGTAGAAAACTAAGAAAACAAAAAGACAGATGACTATTAAATCCAGAGGAAGGATGGTGCAAGAAAAAATAATAGCAACTATAATTCACTACATGAATCAACTACATAAAACTCTTACAAAACACTAAAACATTTAGCAAGATGAACACTGAATAGTGAGCCAATTAAAAGTACAATATAACTATATTAGGAGCACCAGGGAAGAGAAGGACACAGGTGTGTGGAAAGGGAAAGAGGAGAAATGAAAAGAATTTAAAGAAAAAAGAACAAATTAATGGATTAAGAATGATGTTCTAATATGATCAATATATGTGAAAGGTATTTTACTCCATTCAAGATTTTAACTCGTTAAGAAAAAAAGATATAGGGATAATATTTTAAGAGAGTAGCAACTTGAGGATTTGAGGTAAGCTCAGGGTCATCTGGACAAGGCAATATTTCCATCAGAGGGAAAGCTGCAGTGTTCTAAGAGGCATAGAATTTTCTAGCAGGTGAAAAATAAAATTCTGTATTTTATTTTTTCTGTATTTATGAAAAATAAAATTGTGTATTTTACTTTGTGGAGGTAAAAACAAATAGTAAATAAATGCAAAGGCATCTGCCTGTGTCAAATATGTGGCAAAGACAAAATGGCATGCAGGTGGCAGTGTGTTTAGGAGGGCATTTGACATCATTCATTCCCCAAGCTCACCAGATCCAATGCTGGGCACGCCCACATCAGCTGACATTATGACTAAGGACCTGTAACAAAATGGGAGCTAGTCAGCCCTGGATTGGTTGATTTTCAATCATTTCCTGTGGTCAAAGTTGGAGGTTGATTTCTTAATATGACCATAATAAACTTTCCATTTATAAGCTGCTTTATAACTTTCAGAGTGCTTTCACATGCATTAACTAATTTGATCTTTCACATTAATCCTTCAAACAAGAAGTGAGTCATTGTTTTCATTAACCATGGAAGCTGAAGCTCAGAGAGGTTTAGTGACATACATTTGGTCACACAGTAAACTGGAGGCAGGACCAATGTTAGAACCAATATGTATTAGGTTGCTATGGCTATATAACAGATTAGCACAAACTTAGCAATTTACAACAACACCCATTTCTTAGCTCATAGCTCTGCAGCTCAGAAGTCGAGGAACAGCATGACTGGATTCTCAGCTCAGGCTCTCACAAGGCTGAAATCCACAAGGTGACAGCCGGGGCTGCGACCTCAGCTGGAGGTCAGGATGTTCTTTCAAGCTCATTCAGGTTATTGGCAGAATTCAGTTCCTTGGAACTGTAGGACTGCAGTGCCCGTTTTCTTGCTTGCTGTCAGCCAGGGTCACTCAGGTCCTAGGGGCCACTTTTAGATCCTTACCTCGAGCGAGGCCCCCACCACCTTCAAAGCCAGCAGCACAGAATCTCCCTGACATCAAATGTCTCTCATGTGTTGAATCCCTTGTGTTTTTTAATTTACTTATTTACTTATTTATTTTTGAGACAGAGTCCAACTCTATTGCCTGGGCTAGAGTGCCATGGCGTCAGCCTAGCTCATGGCAACCTCAAACTCTGGGCTCAAGTGATCCTGCAGCCCCAGCCTCCCGAGTAGCTGGGACTACAGGCATGCGCCACCATGCCCGGCTAATTTTTTCTTTTTCTTATTTTAGTTGCCTAGCTAATTTCTTTCTATTTTTAGTAGAGACTAAAAATAGAAAGTAAAGAGTAAACTCACTCTTGCTGAGGCTGGTCTCAAACTCTTGACCTCAAGTGATCCTCCCACCTCGGCCTTCCAGAGTGCTAAGATTACAGGCGTGAGCCACTGTGTCTGTCCTTGAATCCCTTGCTTTAGGAAAAGCCCGGTCCTCTTTAAGGATTCACCTGATTAGGTCGGGCCCACCCAAGGTAGTTGCCCTTTCTTAAAGTCAATTGGGCAATAGGGCACAACCTAATCATAAGAGCGGTGTGCCATCGTATTCATAAGTCCCGCCCACACTCAAGGGGAAGGGATACAGCACGTACCTCTGTGGGTAGGAATCTTGGGGGCCATCTCAGAATTCTGCCAACCACACAGAGTGTGCTAACCCCCAAGCTAGAGCTTCATTCACCGAGACTATAGCATTCTCCAAGCTGTAGCGAGGGCTTCCTTGACCACTCATTTTGAAAGTTCCATGCCCATCCTAGGTTATGAAAAAAAAAATACGTATCATAAAATCTGCTTTAAGGGATGCCTTTGGGCTGCTGTGTTGTAGGTTTGCTATCGAGATTGTGGAATATGTCTGTTTCAGCTCACATCACAGCAAAGATTTGTATTATAATATTAGCTGGGGTCCCATTTGTTCATTACAAATTTTGATAGCCTAATTTTCTCAAAAGATCATTCACCAAAGATAAGCCAGTTACAAAAAGAAGTACTGTATGATTCCACTTAGATATCTAGAGTAGTCAAATTCATAAAAACTGAAAGTAGAATGGTGGCTGCCAGGTGCTGGGGGGAGAGGGCAAGGGGGAGCTACAGTTTGATGTGTACAAAATTGCAATTTTGCAAGATGAAAAAGTTCTGGAGATCTGTTGCATAACAGTGTGAATATACTTAACACTGCTGAATTATATACATTTAACAATGGTTAAGGTGATACAATTTATGTTATGTGGGATTTCTTTTTTACCACAATTAAAAAGGAAAAAAGAAAAGAAATCTTCATCAAAGCTTTATGTGATGTGAAGTATGAAAGAGCTCTTCAAAGCAAACTTGGGATCAGGAAAAGTTACTAGAGTTGTAGTGGATATGATGGATTTGCTCTTTTGACATCCATCCCACCTTCTTTCTCTGTGCCTTCCTCTACAGCAGAGCCTGGAAAGCTAAAATCTACACTTGCCAGACTCCCTTGCAGCTAGGATTCTGGGTTTAAATTAGAGCCTACAAATTAGATGCTCTTTCAGATGGTATGGAAGGTGGGGTGAGATGGAACCTACATCCCATTGACAAGCATGGTTGTAGGGCCAGTGAGTTTCTGCAGCAGTTTTCCAGTGTTCAACACTAGCCTCATGAGTGTCAATCGGCAAGTGCAGCAATAGCATAAATGTCCTCCTGATCCCTGGATCCCAGCTGAAGCAACATGCTCTTGAAGTCACCAGTCCTGATAGAGCCTTCTAATTCCCACCTTCCTGTTCGAAATAGGGGTAGGCCCTTGGTAGGCCAATAGTTCTGTTCTGTCATTCTAAGAGTCATTTCTGGGAGCCAGCCCAAAGCCCAATTCTCTCCTCCTTATATCAATTTTGCAAATACCCAATTGCAATAGACTGAATGTTTTTGTCCCCCCCAAAACTCTGATGTTGAAATCCTAGCCCACAAAGTGATGGTATTAGGAGGTGAGGTCTTTGGGATGTGATTAGGTCATGAAGGCAAAACCCTCATGAGTGGGATTAGTGCCCTTTATAAAAGGGACCCCAGAGAACTCCCTTGCCCCTTCTGCCACATGAGGACACAGTGAGAAGATGGCTGTCTATGAACCAGGAAGTGGGCCCTCACCAGATGCTGCAGAAGCCTTGATCTTGGACTTTCCAGCCTCCTGAACTGTGAGAAATAAATTTCTATTGTTTATAAGCAAGCTTATTTGTGGTACTTTTTGTTATAGCAGCCTGAATGGACTAAGACACGATATCCTGAATTAAATCCCTTTCTGCTTAAAATAGCTGGAGTGATTTCTGTTTGCTGTAATGGACCCTTGAGTGTTAGTCATACGCGATGCCCAGACCAGTGGACTCTATTTGGAATTTGATCATTCCATCTTGCAAGATTTTGGTGGCATCTGATAGAGATCAGTATCGTTGACTTTTTCCAGGGCTGTGCTGCCATCTTACATGGGGTCTCACACCCCAGCTGGGCCCTACTGCTGTTGGGCAACGCTCTGTTTCCCTCCTTTCTCTTCCATGGCTATTCAAAAACTTTTTCCTCTGCTTGAGCTGCATACCTCATTGTAGCAGACCCTAGGGCTGTCCACTCAAGACACCCCCCCACACACACACACATCTTTTCTGCTAACTGAACCCAATTTTGTTTGGATATTAGGCCAAGATCTCTTAACTATGATGGGCTTGCACCCCCATTCTGGCTAATAAGAAGTCTCTGGGAGGCTCCTGATTAGAATTTCTCTTCCTAATAACAAGTGAGAGCAGTGGGGAGAAGTCTTCTCACTGCCTGACTATCCATGACCTCCTCTCCTAAATAGGCACTCGATGCCTGGAGCTACAGCAGCCACCTTGACACCATGAGGTGACAAGTATGGGGAGAAATAGCCAATAGCTAAGGATAGCATAGTGGAGTGGTTAACTGCCTGGTCCTTGATGCAACCAATGAACTGTGAACAAATCCTGGATCTGCTACCTCCAGACTTCTTGCTAGCTAAGCAGTAAAGGTCTAAGCCATTGTTGTTTGGGTTTTTGATTAATTGAAGTCAAAATCCTTCCTAATTAATACGTCTAACCCATTCCTGATAACTTTCAGCAGACGTCCTTGCTTTTGACTTTGCAGAGAATATGGAGTTCTCTTCCTGCCCTCCACCCCACTGACACACAAGCTTTCTCTTTTCCCTCTTGTTTCATGGCCAAGGGCCTCTTATCTGGTCTAAAGCTAATCTCTCCCTGGCGCTCTGGATACCATATCCTCCCTCCTGTGGACACCTCACCCAGCAGTTAGCTTCTTTCTTTCCTGCATCTTCCATTGCACACTCTCCAGCAGCCCCTTCCCAACTGTGGCCTTGAGTCAGCACCCAAGGCTCTGTATAATGGACTGAGTGCACATGTCATGGTCTCATCACCAGGTAACTTCTTTGAAAGAAGGGGCCCCCTCTGAGTGCCCTGGATGAGCCCCCAGGAGATGAAAGAAGCAAGAGGCTAAGGACTTTGAACTAGTCTAAGTCCCCAGAGTAAGCAGTTGCCCAGGACCACGTGTATGCTGCGGGTGCTCGTGCCGTCTAATGCATGCTTTCCACTGCAAGGGTTATGTTCCTTCTGCTTGTTCTCCTTATTTTTATTGAGGGCATATTTTCTTTATCTTTAAGGCTTTTATAGCTTTGTATCCCAGCCCTGTTTTAGTACATTCTGTTGTTATGATTTATGCTGCTTTTACTGGCTCTTAACCCTCAGCACATAAACATGTTTAAGTTTTCCACATCTTAAAAAAATAAAACAAAAAACCCTTCTTTGACCCTGTGTTCTCATCTAGTTTCTGCAATATCTCTCTCTCCCTCTCTACCTCCCTCTCTCCCTCCCTCTCTGTCTGTCTGTCTGTCTCTCTCTCTCTCTTTCTCTCTCTCTCTCTCTATCTCCCTCTCTCTTCTCTTCATTGTCAGCTTTGGAAGCCATCTGCACTCATTTCCTTCCATCCCACTCATTTCTTAACTCTACTGGAGATTCTCCTCTCGAAAACCGGAAGCTCAGTTCAGCTTTGCTTAGCACAGTGTGGATTTATTAGCAGGATGCTGGGACTCTCTCAGGGCTGTGGGAAGAAAAAAAGAGAAGGGATGTAGCTAGGCCACTAGGACCCCCTGGGACTTTTTTCTTGTGGCCCCTATACTCTCTCTTCTCTCAGCTTCTCTCTTTGGAGTGATGGCATTTTTCCTCCACGGGACTCCCAACTGCTCCAGAACCTCCTATCCTGTGGCTCCCACCCCCAAGGACAGTTCATCTCACTTATCCCTTAGTTCCAGTTTGAAAATCCCAGGGAAGGATTCTGATTGGCCCTGTGTGGGTCACGTGTCTTCCCGTGGATCCATTGGCCATGGCCACAGGAGTCAAAGTCACACAGCAGAGGCAAACTCACAGCTAGCTCCTTCCTTACCAGCAGCACTTCACTGAAACTGCCCTCATTCACCTCTCAGTGCCCCACCCACATAGCTCAGGCCTTACCTCCTCCCACTGCTGCTCTCTGCCTGAAGCCATGGAGCTCTGTCACTTGTATGTGCAATGGGTTGGCAGTGCTGGGAATTACCACACCCGCAGCTGACTTTAACTGATGACTCACGTGTATAAAATCCCCAGCTTCCTCAACCCTCGAGTGGGCTAATGTGGTGGACACAGAGATATGCCTCCTGGATTCCCCTTCAAGGAGGGACTTGTCACCCCAGCTGTCCACAGACAGCCTCTAACAAGCTGCCAAGAGCCACCTGGGTAGCCCATATCGAATGACTAGGCATGTCATCCCACTGTGGGACAACTCTGACAGGTCATACTCACTTTGGCATTCCCCATGGTCACTCTGGGCTTTGTCAGGCCAGCTTTGCAGTTGAACCCCTCCCTCTGCCCAATCCCACTGCCTCCCCTCCTTCCGCAGACATTGTCTCTGCTAACTCTCTTCGTGCCAAGCTCCACTTCAGTTTCTGCCTCCAGAGAAGCTGGCCTGTGACTGATAACTCTGAGCTATGTGTTCCACACTGTCTCCCAGACGTGCCCCGTGGGACTGAGGGTCAGTTGCCCACAGTGGGAACCGGCTTGGTGACGCCGCCTTTATTGGCTGCCTTCCCTCCCCTGGCTCACCGCCCCACTCCTGCACCCGTATGCTCTGAATCTCCTAACATCTACAAATCTTTGTCTTGAGATCTGCTTCTGGGACAACCCAAACTCAGACATCAGGACTTTCTTGCTGTTAAATCCAGATGACCAAACTTTATCTGCACTGTGTACCACTGTGACCACAAGCTCTTTTTGAAATGTTTTCCTCCCATGACTTCCCGGGTTTCCTGTTCCTTCTCTAGCCACTCTTTTGCCCACCCTTCTTCCTCTGCCCATTCCCAGGATTTAGAGGTTGGCTTCCTCCTGCAGCCAACACAGCTCAGGGGCTCTCAGTCACACCTGTGGAGCTGACTGCCACTACACAGGAATGACCCACACTGTCTGTCTCCAACCCAGACATCTCCCTTGAGCTCTGGACTCCTATATCCAACTGTTTCCCACTAGCTCTTCACAGATGTCCCCAGACACTTCAAATCAACATGATGGGACTGAATTCTGCACCTTTTTCTAAGCTGGCTTCTACTCCTGCATGCCTTTCTGTGTGTTCCTGATACATTCCCCACCTCAGCAAATGGCATCACTGTTGGTTGTCCCAAAAGCCAGCCATTTAGGAGTCACCCAACCTCCTACTAGTCTCCTACTGCCCCTCCAGTGCTCAAGCCCCATTAGCACTTGCCTGTCCTGGTGTAAACCCACCCCCCACCCCCGATCACTCTCCCCACTTCCAGGCTTTGCCCACCACTAGCCATGTGACCTTGCATAACTCATCGAACCTCTCTTAGCCTTAGTTTCTGCATCTGTAAAATGGGCTGTTAATAATAGTAGCTACTCTGCAGAGTTGCTGTGAGGTTTAAAAGATACCATAGGTGTAAAATGCTTAGAAAAGTACATAGCATATTGCAAGTGTCTTAGTCCCTTTGTGCTGCTATAATAGAATGCCACAGACTGGGTAATTTATAAAGAACAGGAATTTATATCTCATAGTTCTAGAGGCTGGAAAGTTCAAAATCAAGGCACCGGCAGACTCAGTGTCTGGTTCCAAGATGATGGCTTGTTGCTGTGTCTTCCAGAAAAGGCGAATGCTGTGTTTTCACATGGCAGAAGGCAGAAGGCCAAAAAGGGATGAACTCTGTGTTACCGTGTCCTCATGTGGCAGAAGAGCAAGAGAGAATGCACCCATTCCTGTAAGCCCGTTTTATAAGGGCATTAATCCATTCATAAGAGTGGTGCCTTCATGACTTCAACACCTACCAAATGGTCCCACTTCCGAACACTGTTGCATTGAGGATTAAGTTTCCCACATATGAATTTTGAGGGACACATTCAGATAATAGCATTAAGCACTCAATGATTATTGGCTTTTCTATTATTTTACTATAACTATTTTTACTATTGTTTATCTTTACCTTCTTTTTTCTTTTTTTAAGCAGGGTCTCACTTTGTCATCCTGGCTGGAGTGCCGTGGTGTGTGATCATACATCACTGCAACCTCAAACTCCTGGGCTCAACCAATACTCCCACCTCAGCCTCCCTAGCCTCCCTAGTGGCTGGAGCTATGGGCGCACATCACCATGCCTGGCTTTTTTTTTTTTTTTTTTTTTTTTTTTGTAGAGATGGGTCTCACTATGTTGCCCAGGCTGGTCTCAAACTCCTGGGCTCAGGCAATCCTCCTGCCTTGGCCTCTCAAAGTGCTGGGACTATAGGAGTGAGATACCTTGCCCAGCCCAGGAATTTTTTTTATATCCAGCCAAGGAGAAGCTGAGTTGAGGATATATTTAATTTGGGCTTAGTGGGATATTTTGCATGCACCTTTAAGAAAGACACTGCTAACCATCCTAGTGTAGAAACAGCTTCCAGGAAATTCTCACCACCCACTGGGTTGACTCTCCAGGTGATATAACATGAAGATTCAGGCCCAGAGGTTAGATCTCAATGTAAACATATCCTACAGTGCCCGAACCAGAAGTACACAGGTAATGGAGGAGAAATAAGGTATGCAAAGCATGGAGTCAGAGGGTACTCTGTGGAAAATTCTTCTATTCATCTCGCATGAAAAATTGTAAGCAGAAAATTCAGTATCCAGTTCCCATCCATGCTTAGACTAAACAGAAATTCTCTCCAGTTGGGAATATATTGGCAATGTATACAATTATGAATGTACCATATATTTTTCTTTTTCGATGGAATGTATGTGAAATAGTATTGATCAGAATTCCTGGTTTATAGAGCACAAATCTATAGCAGTACACAGCGAGGTCTGTATGTGAAGTCACATGTTTTCTCCAGCCCAGTGAATTGGACTGCATCTTGGAGTACCTGATGTCCCTTGTCCTGATGAAGTCTGGCAGTTCCAGATGAAACGGCAGGCAAAATTGCCACTGACACAGCAAAATACCCTAAAGAAACATATTTATCAACCAGTCAATTTTTATCCCATAAGAGTAATTCAATTACATAATTATGTAGCCCAGTACAATGTAGTAGAAATTTAAGGAGGCATTTGAATTGTTCTTCTATGCCCTGATTTCAGATTAACTTTATATGTTTTTTTCTGGAATTATTGATCCAACTGAAAATATGTTACATTGTCTGAATTTTGTGAGGTTTAGAGTATCTGTCAACTCTTTAAAATTCAGAATTTCTTGTGATTTCTTGTCATACTTAAATTTGTACCTGGAATGTTATATTCATTTGCTTAAAGAGGAACCCCAAAATTGTATAAGTTCCAGACCCTATAAAGCCTGGGTTCTCGTCTGATGTCACTGTCTGACATGTGTGGTACACAACACACACCACACACATTTCCACAGAGGGTCATGCTGGGAGGTGTATCTCTTGAAAGAGGGAACAAAGGGCCAAGTAAAAATGGCTATGGTTATATCATGTAATAGAGCTGGGACTTGGAATCCACAGAGGTGAAACTGTGGGGCAAATTCAATCAGTCTGCTCCAACTTTGGGGATTAAGGCACAGAAATGTTTGACAAATAGAAAAAGAATTGAGGGGGCGGCGGTCAGACCCATCTAACGTGGCTGCAGTTCTGTATTTGGCCACAAGATGGCGATAAAAGAGTAGTCCCTCCATTCAGTCAAAAACTCATTAAGACCTAATCAAGGCAAAACCGGTTTTCATGTCTCTTGCCTGTGCCTTCTCCCCTTTGCTAAGCCTCAGTGCACTTACTATTGTTCCATTCTTTTTGGTTAAAGTCACAAATCTGCGTTTTTGTTTGTTAACTCAGCTGTAGCCTGCAGTTCGTCTTCTAGACAACTTTCCCTGCTTCTTATAGTTAAGGATTATGTTCTTATTAACTATTATTAGAAGAATTTTCTGACTCAGAAGTTTCAGGACTTAAAGCTATAGTCTTAGTTCAATAATTGCCTGATTATGTGCTGCTTTGCTTCGAACTTTCATTACACGGCTTCTATGTCGTGTGCATTTCTCCATAGCCCTCAGTCTGGGCTCCGTGCAGAGCTTTATCTGAAAAACCAGCCCCAACCCCCGCCTGTCTGAGAGAGATATGGTTCTGTCTAGTTTTGCTGGGGCCCTGCAAAAGCTGAATTACTCCTATGTTAACCATAAAAACAAAAAGAAGAGCAACTTGCCTAAGAAAGACAATGATAGAAATAGAAGCATTGGCTTTGCTGTATCTGATCTGCCGTTTTCCAAGCTGGTATTGGACACATTGCCCCATCTCTCCCTCCTCCCAAGATTTTGGTAGCCCTTTAGGTCAACAACATTCATGCAGAACACATTCCCCCAGAAAGTATGGGGCAGCCACCAGAAATGACCAGCTTCTTGACCTGTTTTGAGAGCTCTGACGTCACTGAGGGCCCTGGACCTGGACATGAATGTGTGATATTGGCAGAAGGTCTTGCTGGAAAACTGTGCTCGCGATGAGAAGGCAGAGGCCGCAACCCAAGAGCAATCGTGCCACTCTCCGAGTGTACAAACGCAGGAGCTCTGCCTCTCCAGCAGGTGCGACAACCGTGTTGTCTTTGATGAATTGTCCTAAGTTTGTCTCCTCATACTGACGAAGCTGCTGGCTGAGACCGGACATCACATCTGTGGAAGAGGACACAGCAGAGCTCTCTGGCCCACAGTCACAGCAGATCTTGGCTGCACCCTTAGTAAACTCCCCTTGATCTCTGACTGCTCCTGGATCAACACATCCTGTGGGACAATGGGCACTTTTTCAAAGAGGAGCGGAATCAGAAACCTCACTGTCTGTTTCCTCTGCAAAGTGCCTTTCTGGTTCCAGAACCTGATTATTCTGTTTTTGCCTTTTATAAACGTCCAGCTCTGAACAAAAGCTTGGGTCCTCTGGTTGGCCAGAATGGGAGGCTCGGTGCTGGACAAGGAATTAGGGGGACTTAGATTCAGATGCCAGCTGTGTGACTGCTTCAGGAATGAAGGACTTCTCCTAACTTTGAGGAGTGCCACCAGCAGTCACCACCCCCCACCCACCATGCCCTTAGCAAACTGCCTTAGAGAGATACTCTGGCCAAGGCTACACCTTCTCCCAGGGTAGCCCACATCCAGTGACTGATTGACAAGGGGGTGTTAAGGCTCAGCCCTCTCGCCCCACTCTGGGACGGCTGCAAGGGTCGTTTAATCTTTCAGACTCCCTGTCGAGTGGGCTAAGGCTTCCCTAAAGACTGCATGGCAACTCAACTTCTTCTGACCACTCTCTCGCTTTCTCCCCTTCCCTTCCAATTGTGGATCCCCGGGCTCTCCCTGATAAACTTCTTGTGCACTAAACTCCATCTCAGAGCCACTTCCTGGGGAGCCCGGCACGTGACAGCGACCTACAGAAAGTCAAATACCCTCACCGAACTGTGTTAGGAGGTTGTCCAAAAGCCACAGGGCTGTGTTGAATGCTGCCCCCGTGCCCTCTTTGTGGTCATTTTCCTCAGCTGCTTGCTACAGTTTCCACCGGCTCTTGGCAACTAGACCCACCAAGGAACCCAAAATTTCAGAATCCTGAGAAGCCGGTCACAAAGATGTATTCGCAGCGGAAGTGGCGCTCACCGAGGTGGGGCTAGCAGGCAGTGCTGGCAGTCTCTTGCTCTCAACTCCAATTCGAAGAGCACTGCTATATTTGGTTTTCAAGCCTACCTGCTGCTTGATTGTAAGGAATAATTTCCTCGCTCAGTCCCTTCAACTTGGGCTTGGTTTGGGAGGTTGTCCAGGGGGCTGCCTTATCCCAGTGTTGGCCTTTTCTATCTCTTTTCCCATAGAGCAGCCCTGTCCAACAGAAATATTAATAGAATTCAAGCCACATATGTAATCATAAATTTTCTAATAGCTACATACACAAAAGAAAAAAAGGAACAGGTGAGGCCGGATGAGGTGGTTCACGCCTGTAATCCTAGCATTCAGGGAGGCCGAGGTGGGAGGATTGCTTGGAGGTCAGGAGTTCGAGACCAGCCTGAGCAAGAGCGAGACCCCATCTCTACTAAAAAAAATAGAAAGAAATTAGCTGTATAACTAAATATATTTATATAAAAAATTAGCTGGGCATAGCAGCACATGCTTGTAGTCCTAGCTACTCAGGAGGCTGAGACAGGAGATCGCTTGAGCCCAGGAGTTTGAAGTTGCTGTGAGCTAGGCTGATGCCATGGCGTTCTAGCCAGGGTGACAGAGTAAGACTCTGTCAAGAAGAAGAAGAAGAAGGAGAAGGAGAAGGAGAAGGAGAAGGAGAAGGAGAAGGAGAAGGAGAAGGAGAAGGAGAAGGAGGAAGAGGAAGAAGGAAGAAGAAGAAGAAGAAGAAGAAGAAGAAGAAGAAGAAGCAGAAGGAAGAAGAAGAAGAAAATTGCAAAGAGAAAAAACAGAAAATAAAAATAAAAAAGGCACAGATGAAATTGATTGGAATAATGTACTTAACCCAATATATCCAAAATATTATTTCAACGTGTAACCAATATGAAAATGGGGTATTTTCAATTCTATTTGTTCATATTAAGTCTTTGAAATCTGTTGTAGCTGACATAGCACATCTCAGATTGGACTAGTCACATTGCAAGCATTCAGTAGTCACATGTGGCAATTGTATTGGACATCACAGGCATAGATTGTAAGTCAAGAGAATTGCAGAAAAAGACATGTGAGAAACTGGGATTTTGAAGCTAGCACTTCTGTTTCTAGGGCTGATGAATTTGAAGCCTGAACTCGTAGGTTTTTGCTGGCCCTCATGTCTCATTTTTCCATAAATTAAAGATAATACTCTACCTGCCTCATAATGTGGGTGTGACCCTCTAACAAGATAATAAAATTTGTCCTAGGTGATCCAAAAACAATGGCTTTCTTACTGATGTCCCCCACCTACCCCAAGGCCCACCAACGACATTGGTCAGGACAGAGATGTGTAGTGTTTGAAAGCAATATCAAAAATATCTTTATTTAGAGTTGCATTTGTGTGTCTCTTACAAAGTCTTGACCAATTTTCTAATCCCAATCAGGAAAGGAAGCGTTTGGAGTGAGGTATAGTGCTACGTGTTCCTTTAGAACGTAAAACGTTTAATTAGATGCCAAGGATTGAAAATCTTGATTCAGAGCCTGAAATGGCTAATAAGGTTTTATTGTTGCTATTACTTAGAGTTTTTATAGAACTTTAGGCTTGCAAAGTGCTTTTCAATCACTTGAGAGAATCTAAGTTTGTTAACAGCAAGATGAAAAAATGTTCTATTCATCAGGAGAGACAACATACATAATATTTTAAGTATTTAAGAATTACGACCCTGCTGTGAGAACTACTGAAATTACTTCTACGTGGGTGCAAGAGATTCTAGTTATAGACATAGGACATTAATGCAGATACCAATGTTATTACCCTGCTGAGTCTGCAAGGGCGAACTTTTGCAAGTCAGGAAATAGGAAAGTTTCTAAAACAAACATTAGCTGGCTCTAGTTACACATATGGAGCTTTTTGCCCACACGTGATTTTTGAACATTTTTCTAAAGGGGCTCTTAAGGTTTTATGGGCAATCATATTATAAAATCATACATAGCTCCAATATGGCATAATTTGTGACTGCTCTGGGTCACTGAAATCTCCCAGGATTGTGCTGTTGGGGCTCCTGCAATTGGAGACAAATTTGCACCAATTCCTCTATAAATATTGTCAGTGGGGCAACATTAGCTGCAAAGTATGTGGAAAGCCAATTTCCCCTTCCTGTGTGCACCAAAGGCAAATTCAGGTCCTCTAGCCTTTTGAATATATCAGTTAGCTTCTGCTACAGTGATGCTGCCTAACAAACAACTCAAAGCTCCGAGGCGCACAGCAGTAAGTGTTTAGGCATCTGTATGGTTGGCTGGGAAGCTCTGCTGATCTCGCTGGACTCGCTCACACATTTGAGGGGCAGCTGGTTGATGGGAGATTAAGGCTGGCCTTGACTTAGTTCCGCCCCACATGTCCCTTGTTGTCTAGCAGCCTAGCCAGGAGGACATACTATCATGGAGATGGCAGAGGCCCAAGAGAGAGCAAGCTGCAAAGCATGAGCCACATGGAGCCTCTGTGTCATATCTGCTAATGGCCACAGCAAGTCACATGGCTGAGCCAACATCCAGAGCTGGGGTAGATCAACCCACCGGTTGTGGGAAGGCACTGCAGGGTCACATGACAAAGGGCACAGACAAAAGGAGGGGTGAGACTTATAGCCATCTGCATGAGCTACTACAGGTAGGAATGGATTAGAATCATTTTCTTGAAAAGGAAAGGCAAAAACAATAAATGTCATTGGCATGTGCATTCATTTTGACAGAGAGAAAAACCTTCATTAGCAACACCAAGCTAATGCCAGTCTACTTTCTACCCTCACCCCTTGGAACAGTTCATAGGCCAAAGATCATGGGAAAATCCTTTCCCCAGTTTTATTAAGATATGATTGACAAATAAACCTTGTATATATTTAAGGTGTACAACATGCTTTGATATACATATACATTGTGAAATGATTGCCCCAATCAAGCTAATTGGCCAGTCTATCACCTCACATATTTACCATTTTTGTTGTTGTTGTTGATGAGGACACTTAAGATCTACTCTCTTAGCAAATTTGAAGTGTACACTACGTTATTATGAACTATAGGGAAATGGCATTGGAAATTCAAGATAAACTCTAATGGGCAATGTTGACAAAGCAAGATTGTTTTTCAAGTGTCCCGTTTCTAAACAACACATAGGTGACTAGTCCATAGCATCCTCCTGCCTGCCCCCTTATAAAGAGCTCCACTTAAGGCCCTAAGCACCCTGAAGTTTTCGGCTTCAGAAACCAGAAGGAAAGGAGTTGCAGGCATGGCCACGTTTGGGTGGTCACCGCGCACGCGTGCTGAGGACAGACTCTGCTCCCCGCCATTCGGCTGAGCGTGAGCTGGCCCCGAGCCGGGCTCGCACTCATGCCCATCTGTCCAGGTGGCACCTGGCCCTCTTGCAGAAGCAGATGGTTTCAATTGATCTTTCCTTGCCAGTCTTGCCTGCACTAACACTCCAAACCTGCCCGGCTTCATCCTGGAGCTTAATGGAATCCTCACATGTTCTAGTTTCCTGTATCTTTTCCGTGATAGCCAAATTGTTTTTCTTTCTTCTTTTTCTTTTTTAAAAAAGTTTTTACTTTTCTGCGATAGTAGGATTATAAATGGATTTGTATACACAGAGGGAAAAATCAATAGCCTGCATTTTCTAGGACGAAATGTAACTTCACAGCAAAGCCAAGACAATTATTTAAAAAATCATTTGTTTTTCCATTTCGCGAGTCTCAACATACAGCTCCCTTCACACCCCTAGACCAAACCGTCTTTGGCCTCCCTGGAGGCAGGAGACTCAGCCTAACGAAATTTCTCAGGGTGAGACAGAAACTGAAGGTCCATACCCACCACACCCTCAGCCTCAGGTTGAGGCTGACAATTTACTGGCCCAGAGGACAAAATGGATTTAAAAGTTTTGTTTTAAAGAGAAGGCATGACTTAGGGCACCTAAATGTTACAGATACCCCAAAGGCAAGACAGTATGGCTGCCTTGGGCCTCCTGCCCATCTCTGCCTGCAACCCAGCCCTGGGCATGTTTAGCTTTGACCATGGGGCTGCCCAGTAGCACCCAGCAATGTACAAATCACAGTCGCAGTAGGGTGCTCCTTCTGCTACGTGCTGGAGATGCCAGCATTTGGGGAAACAAAGGGGCAGGAAGACCTAGGAGCAAATACTTCAATATGCCTGGAATAGCTCTGGCCAATAGAAACTTAATGCAAGCTACAGATGTAATTCAAAATTTTCTAGTAGCAGGCCAGATGCAGTGGCTCACGCCTGTAATCCTAGCACTCTGGGAGGCTGAGGTGAGAGGATCGTTTGAGCTCGGGAGTTCGAGACCAGCCTGAGCAAGAGCAAGACCCCGTCTCTACTAAAAAAATAGGAAGAAATTAGCTGAACAACTAAAAACATAGAGAAAAAACTAGCCAGGCATGGTGGCACATGCCTATAGGCCCAGCTACTCGGGAGGCTGAGGCAGGAGGCTTGCTTGAACTCAGGAGTTTGAGGTTGCTGTGAGCTAGGCTGATACCATGGCACTCTAGCCTGGGCAACAGAGTGAGACTCTATCTCAACAAAAATTTTTTTTTCTAGTAGTCATGTTTTAAAAAAAAAAAGAAAGAAAAAGAAACAGGTGAAATTAATTTTAATAACATATTTCATTTAACCCAATAGGTCCAAAATATTATCATTTCAACACGTAATCCACATGAACTGTTGTCAATGAGACATTTTACATTCTGTTTTTTGTATTAAGTCTTCTAAATCTGATGTGTATTTTATACTTACAGTTCATCTCAATTCGGAGTAGCCACATTTCCAGGGCTCAGTAGCCGCCTGTGGCTTGTGACTACCATATTGGGCAGCACAGGCCTGGGGTTTTTCTGGAAGGGGACTCAAAAAACAGTTAACAAAGGTGGCCTCTCAGGAAGAAAACTAAGGGACTGGGGGACTATGGATGGCAAGCTTACCTGCAGCTGTAAACATTTTCATATTCCTTGAATTATGTGCCAACTATATGGATTGCATACTTTTTAAAAAGCACACCCTAATATTTTTTGAGTAATAACATTTAGTGTTGGCAAGGGGAAAAAAAAAAAGCACACTCCTACACTCTACAAATCTGGGAGGAATTGGCACAACTTATTTCTAGAAACCTACCCTAAAGAAATGACTCAACAAGAAAGCCAATATGTTATGGACAAGGATGTTTGTCTCAACATCTTAGTTCTTACTGGAACATTGAAAACATCCTAATTGTCGTAAACAGATGTGCAGTGAAACTGCACCCTCTGGAGGGAGTGGCTTCTAAAGACAGGCAACGAAAGGAAATCACCAATAGTCAAAACTGCCCTTGAAAATAATGCAGGAAAGCAACATACTGGACGCTCGGCACTAAATCCTACACAGCAAGGTCACTGTTTCTCAGGGTGAGTCCCTGATGCAGTAGTTTGCTTGCATGTAGGGGCCATACTGTGTGAGAAATATGTACCCTAGACGCTAGTATCACTTGGCAAGATTGGAGAGACACATTTGAATTGAAAGCAACTGAGGAAATAGATTTGTGGCTTCCATCTCATGCTCATTCTTTGCGTAAACCGGTGGACAAAATTGCCCCTATTATTTAAACTGTTTTCTCTTGCTCTGCAAAATGTATGCAGTTCAATTGACATATTTTAACTGAGCCTATCGTGTGACTCTGCTGCATAATGACATGTGCACATAAAGAAAAAAGGATGCAAGGGTACACCCCAAAATGTTAGGTTTTTAACAAATTGTTTTTTTCTATTGTCTTTTTTTCACGTGTGTGCACTTATCTGTATTTTTACATTTTTCGCCATCAAACAGCCTGCAAGTGAGTTTTGTATTACTTCTGTATTATAAAAATAATTTTTCTTAAGCTAGTGTTCACCCACCACGAGGTGACCCACCCAGGCCAGAAGAGTTACAGGTCCCTCTGGATTCCCTCTCCCTCCCTGCACCTCCAAAGGGAAAATGGTGTGTCGTCCTTCGAGCCCAGGGTACATTCTATTTGTCCCCACATCAAGAGAGATTTGGGAGGCATTAGAGATGGGGCTGGGCTGGGCACAGAGGCTCACGCCTGTAATCCTAGCACTCTGGGAGGCCAAAGCGGGTGGATCATTTGAGCTCAGGAGTTCGAGACCAGCCTGAGCAAGAGTGAGACCACATCTTTACTAAAAATAGAAAGAAATTAGCTGGATAACTAAAAATATATAGAAAAAATTAGCTGGCTGTGGTGGTGCATGCCTGTAGTCCCAGCTACTCGGGAGGCTGAGGCAGGAGGATTGCTTGAGCCCAGGAGTTTGAGGTTGCTGTGAGCTAGGCTGACGCCATGGCACTCTAGCCCGGGCAACAGAGTGAAACTCTGTCTCAAAAAAAAAAGAAAGAAAGAAAGAAAGAAAGAAAGAAAGAAAGAAAGAAAGAAAGAAAGAAAGAAGGAAGGAAGGAAGGAAGGAAGGAAGGAAGGAAGGAAGGAAGGAAGGAAGGAAGGAAGGAAGGAAGGAAGGAAGGAAGGAAGAAAGAAAGAAAGAAAGAAAGAAAGAAAGAAAGAAAGAAAGAAAGAAAGAAAGAAAGAAAGAAAGAAAGAAAGAAGGAAAAGGAAAAAAAGGAATGAGATGGGGCTGGTGTTTACAGAGACCAAGGTCCTGCTGGGGCCCCCTGAGGACAGCAGCTGCCCCTGCCCTAACTGGATGCCAATACCCCCTGGGGCTCAAAAAAATAAGAAACGTCTCCTGCAGAGATGGCTTCCCACCCCAGCGACCCATATCCCCTTTTCTTCCCTTCTGTCCCCACCCTATAGATTGCCATGCCACACACGGACCTAGTGCAGCTTGGCAGCCTTGGCACAGCAGGAGGGACTCTGGCAAACACAGGACACCTTTCAGAGGAACAAGCATAGCCTCAAAACACTCAGTTCAGTGCAGGTTGAAAGCACAACACAATCCCTGGCAGCAACTTGCCATCGTTTCCAGTCAGCGCGCTCCAGTGTCTGGACATACTAACGAGCGAGCGACGCTGCCGGGTGCTGGAGGCCCCTCTGGTATGGGCTGCGCCTGCAGTGTCTCATTTAATCCACAGAACAAGCCTCCAGAAAGGCGTCGGCACTCCTACACCACAGATTAAGAAAATCAGGCTCCCGGTGACAAATTAACTCGCCTAAATGTCACGGGGTAAGTTCCCCAGCAAGGAGACTCTGAGGCAGAGTTGAGCATGTAGGGCGTTTATTAAGTATTCTTGGAAAGCAGGAGAAACAAGGGAGTGGGAACAGAGGGGAGGGAGGGCAGGTGGCAGAGTCTGCTGTGATGCAGGCCCAGGGACAGCCTCGGCCACCCTCATGGGAAGCTCTGGCTCAAGAATGGCCCTTCAAAATATTCCTGAGTTGGACCGAAATGGCTGGACTTTTATGCTCCAGCAGCCATCGGTGAATGGATGGGGACCACCCCAGAAGGCTGTGACTCTGGCGAGACCCTCTTGGGAGCTGAGACAGACCCTGAAGGGGCCGAAAACTGAAGGCTGTCTGCCAATAGCAGTGCCCATAGCAGTGGGAGCAATGTGTCCTTTCTTGAAGGGGGATAGCCACGCCCACCACTCCAACGTCACCCAACTAAGGAGTGACAGTCGCAGTGAAGAGTAAGCAGTCTAATATCTGTGCTTTCCGCCCTGCTGCAGAGCTAAACTGCCTCCTGTGGACTCCAACTTGCAAGCAGCTCCAGCCCTCCACCTAGACTGGGTCCTTTGTCTCTCAGACCTTCTAGAAAACAGCAGACTGCTCTTGGAATCTAGATAACAAGGCCATTCCAGCTGCAACTTGGGCCAAGTCAGTAGCTCCCTGACCAGCTGTTCCAGTTCCTAAGGCTGCGGGATCTTTCACTTTTGCCCCAAATAAGCCAGACATGGTAACTTCTTCCTCTTCAGTCCAAAGGTGAGCCATTCTCTGTCCCCCACCCCCCATCACCACCAATGTCTCACCTCATTCTTTACTTTTTTTTTTTTGAAACGGAGTCTCACTCTGTTGCCCAGGCTAGAGTGCCATGGCATCAGCCTATCTCACAGCAACCTCAGTCTCCTGGGTTCAAGCAATCCTCCTGCCTCAGCCTCCCAAGTAGCTGGGACTACAGGCATGCGCCACCACACTCATCTAATTTTTTCTATATATTTTTAGTTGGCCAATTAATTTCTTTCTATTTTTAGTAGAGATGGGGTCTCACTCTTGGTCAGGCTGGTCTCGAACTCCTGACGTTGAGCGATCCGCCCACATCAGCCTACCAGAGTGCTAGAATTACAGATGTGAGCCACCATGCCCGGCCTCTTTACCGTTTTTAAGACAGGCTTATAATTATCCAAAGGAATTTTACCAAAACCTGAGGAAATTCTCAAGAGAAACAAAGAACATCTGAAGGGCATGGTGACACGTAGAAAGTATGAGCTTCTCATCCTGTGGTAGCTCACCAGGCTTCAGTAAGCCGAATCCAAATCCTGATTCAGAGATGCCCCTTTTCACTTCTCAGGTTTTTGTGCCCCTTCCTGTCTCCCCAGCCACACCACAGGGCAGGAGTTAGTGGGCTACTTAGTCCTGCGGCCCACTGGAGGTGAGTGACACAAAGGACAACCCATGCAGGTAAGGCCCGGACATGATCACACTCCTTACCGTTCCTTACAGAGAGGGCTGTTCTTTCACTTGGAGAGAGCAGGATTCTGGGATCCAGACACACATGGCAGCGGCTTGGGAACAGTGGTCTTGCTGTCTGGAGATTGGACGGCAGCGGATGGGTTGGGAGAGGAACATGGATGTAGGAGCCGAGGGGCAAAGGAAATGGGGGAAGAGGCAGAAATGGGTCAGAGATGAAGAGAGACAACAGCACGTTTTGTCACACTCCCACTCTGTCCAGCCCAGTGGATGAATCTGCTGGAGCTATAACACAGTGCCACCCACTGGGGGCTTAAACATCAGAAATGTATTGTCTCACAGTTCTGGAGGCTGGAAGTCCAAGAGAAAGGTGTCAGCAGGGTCAGTTCCTTCTGAGTGCTGTGAGGGGAACCTGTTCCCTGCCCCTCCCCTAGTTTCTGGTGCTCTCCTGGCAATCTTTGGGGTTCCTTAGCTTGTAGAAGCATCCCCCAATCTCTGCCTTCATCTTCACGTGGTATTCTCCCTGCGTGCATGGCTCTGTGTTCAGATTTCCCTTTTTTATAAGGACACCAGTCACATTCTGAGGTACTGGGGGTTAGGATGGCAACATATCTTTTGGTGGAGAGAGGGACGCAATTCAACCCATGACACCTACTGATTCCAGACTTAAAGTGTGGGCATCTCTGCTTTTTGTATGCAGAGCATACCTGGCTATCTTCTTCTGGTAACAGCACTCCTCTTCTTTTAGAATGAATCTTTCCTTTCTGTAAGGCTGCCAATAACATGACCCCATCCTCCTATTACAGGGATGGGCCCATGACCCAAGCTGGCCAATCAGATTCTCCCTCTTAGTCCTTCTTTCTGTGTTTTGCAGTTATTTAAATACTCCTAAAGTATAAGGGCAGCTGAGGGGGAGACTAGTGCTGTTCCTCAAAATTGGCCCAGGTCCAGTCTATTCCCAGTGTTCACTCTTTCAGGGAAGTCCTCTACAATGACACACCCGGGCCTGTTACAAGCCCAAGGCTGCTATGGCTGGGGAAACAGCCTGGTTTTGAAGCTTGAACCCCAAAGTCCTCATTAACTGGCTGAGATATTCAGTGTTCCATGTCTCAGTTTTCTCACATATGAAATATGATAACAATGATGATATTTATCTCAGAGCATTCTTACAAGGATCACACATGTGAGGATATTTTGCATGGAGGAAAATTCTACACAAATGTTTGTCGTTATTAGAAAGGTAAAAATCTAGGAATAGGATGAGCCAAAGAGTAAGAATTTGTCAGTATTTAACAAGTTCTGGCTTAGAGATCTTGCATCGTGCCTTCCTGCCACCTCCCTCACCTCCATCTCGCAGTTAGACATGCCCAGATGACTGGTTCTGCATACTGGCTTGTGAGCTGAAATGACAGATGTTACTTCCCAGCCCAGAGTCAGCGTGGGAGGGACTGCACTAGGACACAAATGCAGAGGGGCAAGGCTCATCAGGGGCCACCAATGGCAGTCTACCACAATGGTCAAACATTCATTTGTTTATTCATGCATTCATTCACTCATCAAATATTTCTGGAGCACCTTTTATTTTTTTTTATTTTATTTATTTATTTTTGAGACAGAATCTTACTCTGTTGCCTGGGCTAGAGTGCCATGGCATCAGCCTAGCTCACAGCAACCTCAAACTCCTGGGCTTAAGCAATCCTCCTGCCTCAGCCTCCCAGATAGCTGGGACTACAGGCATGTACCACCATGCCCGGCTAATTTTTTCTATATATTTTAGTTGGCCAATTAATTTCTTTCTATTTTTAGTAGAGACGGGGTCTCGCTCTTGCTCAGGCTGGTTTCGAACTCCTGACCTTGAGTGATCCACCCGCCTTGGCCTCCTAGAGTGTTAGAATTACAGGCGTGAGCCACTGCGCCTGGCCTGGAGCACCTTTTATGAACCCCACACTGTGCTAGGCTCTGGGGATAAAAAAGATGAATAAGCAGGGTCATTGCCCTCAAGGTGCTCCACGTGTCACAGGGGTGGTAGGTGCAAGCACATACTGGTAATGTGTTAGTCACTATAAAAGAGGGGAGCATTGTCGAGAGCAGTCCAAAAAGGCTTCCTGGAGGAGGTGACATATGAGCTTGCTCTTGAAAGGCAAGTAAATGATTACCAAGCAGAAAGGGGGGCAGAAGAGCTTTTCAGAGAGAAGAAGCCACACCTATAAGGACACCAAATGTTGGAGAGGAGTCGAGAGAGGTTGGGAGTGGCTGGAGCATAGGGTGTGGACAGGTGAATGCTGTGCCAGAGCATTTCGATGTGATGCTGAAGTCTGGGGAACCAAAGGAGGCTTTTCAACAGAGAAGTGGGGTGACAAGAAGTCATTCTCAGAGAATGACTGTGGTGGGAGGTCGGAAGATGAAGTGGCAGGAGAAAAGTCCGAGGCAGACCAGGTACAAGGCTACTATGCAAGTCCTGGGAGGGGAAGATGAGGCTTCAATAAAGGCACAGACGTGAAGACTGAAGCAAGAAGCCATATTCAAGCAGAATTTCTGGGGTTTCACCATTTCAGTACGGCGCTCACCGGCCGGGACACCTTGCCCACAGCCGGCACTCACAGTCCGCACGATAGTGTGTGCTGTGCATTGACGACGAGTCCGTTTTGCTCTCGTGTGATGAGGAAAGCTTGAAAGCACTGAAAGCTTCTTTTACTTCACAGGCAGCTTTAGTTGAAACGTAAATCAGAATAGGTAACATATACATATATGTTTTCATTACGTTATTTTTAAATGTTCACAATTTTATTTTGAGAAATGAAAAACTAGAGAAGTCATATCACGGCTGTTGGCTAAAGTCGACGCTCAGCTATGCGCCTTCATATCACGGCTGTCGGCTACAGGCGCTGTGCGCGTTCATCTGCGGCTGTCGACTATAGTCGACGCTGGTATCAAACTGGTTAAGGGATTAGGTAGTGGTGTGGGAGCCTGAGGGTGACCAATTTTGGATGATTGCCCTGAGCTCTTTAGACAGGGACCTGGAGAGAAGAAACCCAGTCTATGAGGCGCCTGTAGCTTGATGGAAATATTTGTTTGTTCTAATTCTCTGCTTCCTAAATGGTTTTCTGGTCTGTAGTTTGGTCTACTGAGGAGATCTAGCCTCCATGAAGGATGTCCTTTACAGATCAAAGGCTCGTGTCCGAGACACAGAGTCAAAACAAGCTTCTCTTACCTCCTGCTCTCCTAAGGAAGTAGGCCCCAATTTCACATGTTGGCCAATGTCCTTCCTTCTGGAATGGATGGGTGCATTTTCTCCTCTCTATGTAAGATACATGTAAAGGGCAGAGCTAACAGAATTTGCTGACAGATTGACTGTAGGATGTGAGAGAAAAAGCAAAGGGGAAGATAATACCAGGTTTGGGTAATTTGGGTAATTTATCACAATGGGAAGTTTGGGTAAGGAAAGAGTTTAGTCTCAGATGTGCTATATGTGAGGTGCTTTTAGACATCTAAGTGGAGATAAGAAAGCAGTTGAATATTTTAATATGAAATTTCCCCCAAATGCTGCAAAGAGAGATGGAAACATAAAGGAGGGCTTAATAAATATAGTGGATGAAATAGTCTAATAAAGTTTGATTGGAGTCCCAGAAGGAAAAAAAGGGAAAGAAAGGCAATATTTGAGGAGCAACAGCTGAGAATTTTCCAAAATTAATGAAAGACAAAGGCTGGGCATGGTGGCTCACGTCTGTAATCCTAGCACTCTGCGAGGCTGAGGCAGGAGGATCACTTGAGCTCAGGAGTTCGAGATCAGCCTGAGCAAGAGCAAGACCCTGTCTCTACAAAAATAAAAATAAAAAAATTAGCCAGGCATGGTGGCATGAGCCTGTAGTCCCATCTACTGAGGAGGCTGAGGCAGGGGGATCACTTGAGCCTAGGAGTTGGAGGTTGTAGTGAGCTATGATGACACCACTGCACTCTAGCATGGATGACAGAATGAGATTTTGTCTCAAAGAAAGACAAGAGGATTGCTTGAGCCCAGGAGTTTGAGGTTGCTGTGAGCTATGATGACACCACGGCACTGTAGCCCAGGCAACAGAGTGAGACTCTGTCTCAAATAAAAAAAAAAGAATCTGAGGAAATAGTGCATTTTATTTTATTTTATTTTATTTTATTTTTGAGACAGAGTCTCGCTTTGTTGCCCAGGCTAGAGTGAGTGCCGTGGCGTCAGCCTAGCTCACAGCAACCTCAAACTCCTGGGCTCGAGTGATCCTTCTGCCTCAGCCTCCCGAGTAGCTGGGACTACAGGCATGCGCCACCATGCCCGGCTAATTTTATATATATATATCAGTTGGCCAATTAATTTCTTTCTATTTATAGTAGAGACGGGGTCTCGCTCTTGCTCAGGCTGGTTTTGAACTCCTGACCTTGAGCAATCCGCCCGCCTCGGCCTCCCAAGAGCTAGGATTACAGGCGTGAGCCACAGCGCCCGGCCTAGTGCATTTTATATATTTGCGATGTTCAAGAGAATTTAACCTGTTCAAGTAACAGCCATGCATGACTCTAAACTTGAAATATGTAACTGTTGTAGACTTACAATTTTAGGGTGACATTGTACTATTTATGTACGGTACCAGAATATTCAGTATTCAGGAGAACTTTAAGTTCACTGGATTTTAAATGTTCATTTTTCAGGTTGACGTTATGTAATACTTGAGAAAGTTTTGTTCATTCAAACAAAGTATTTTAAAAGGAAAAGGAATGTATTAAAATTTGATGCCTCTCGAGTTACCAGTTATTACCAGTATCCTACCGCATTCTCCCTTGCTTACAAAACTCAGATTGTGTTCAGTTATGGGGGAGCCTTGTGATTCAGGAAAAGCTGGGACCCTCCCCAAGCAGGGGTGTGGAGCTGGAGGTGAATCTTGAGGAATCAAAACCAATTGCCACGGCCGGGCGTGGTGGTTTACACCTGTAATTCTAGCACTCTTGGAGGCCGAGGCGGGTGGATCATTTGAGCGCAGGAGTTCGAGACCAGCCTGAGCAAGAGTGAGACCCCATCTCTACTAAAAATATATAGAAAGAATTAGCCGGGCATGGTGGCGCATGCCTGTAGTCCCAGCTACTCCGGAGGCTGAGGCAGTAGGATTGCTTAAGCCCAGGAGTTTGAGGTTGCTGTGAGCTAAATTGATGCCACAGCACTCTAGCCTGAGCAACAGAGTGAGACTCTGACTCAAAAAAACAAAACAAACAAACAAACAAAAAAAACAATTGCCACTATTCCACTACCAGTACCAGTGATTGGGTTCAGGAAAGAGAGTGTAATGCAGTTTTGACCGATGATGAAGAAAGAGAAGTAGGGTGGGGCGTGGTGGCTCACGCCTGTAATCCTACCACTTTGGGAGGCCGAGGCGGGAGGAACACTTGAGGCCAGGAGTTTGAGACCAGCCTGAACAATATAGCAAGGTCCTATCTCTACAAAAAATACAAAAATTAGCTGAGTGTGGTGATGTGCACCCTGTAGTCCCAGCTATTGGGGAGCCTGAGGCAGGAGGATCCAGGAATTGGAGGTTGCAGTGAGCTGTGATCACACCACTGCACTCCAGTCTGGAGGATAGAGCAACACTTTATCTACAAATAGTAATAATAATAATAATATATTCTCTTTACTGGTTTTCCTTTTTTTTAAAGTTTTCATACAATCTGTTTTAGTATTCCTCTCCCTATTTTAAGGATTCCCTTTGGTTATCATTAATCTTTCATCTTCCCCTTCCAAGATAAAATATTTGCTTATTCTCATTGATTTATGTGAGAGAAAGGATACTTTCAAATCTCCAAAAGGATAGCATTATTTGGGCTATTCATGCTTGTTATTTTCTAATTCTATTGTATTATGGTCAAAGAGTATGGCTTAAACATGTATAATACCTTTTTGGAATATATTCAGACTTTCTTTGAAGGCTAAGTCTTGGTTAATTTTTATAAATTTTCCACAATCGTTTGAATAGAATATGTATTCTCTGTTGGGTACAACATTTTATGTATTTCAATTAAATGCTGGGGCTGGAGTCATCTGAAAGGCTTGTTCCCTTTTATGTCTGCTGCCTGGGCTGGGAAGACTCAGCACAGCTGGGGGCTGGTCCAGCTGTGTCCCCTCTGGCTTCCCCCTATCCCCATGTGGTCTCTCCACATGGTGGCTTCAGGGTAGCTAGACTTCTTATTTGGGGGCTCAGAGCTCTAAAGATGTGTGTTCCAAAAGGGATAGCACCTGCCAGGAGATGTCATCATATTGCCTTTTGTGATCGAGCCTCGAAAGTCACACGGCATCATTTCCACTATATTCTATTCATTAGAGGTGAATCTCTAAGATCAGCCCATGTTCAAGGAGAGAGGAAGTAGATTCCCATTTCTTGATGCGTCAAATGATTTGAAAACATGTTTTAAAACCACCATACCAGCCTAACATGTCTACAGAACATAAAGATAATGGGCATATTTTTATGTCCCCATCTCTGGTTCCTTGGTTTTTCCTTGTAATCTCTACTTTCCAGCATCTCCGGAGCTTTCGTCACTTCTATAGCCAACTGTGCTAGGTGTCTTTAAAGTATCATATAGCTCTCATTCTGAAATTTTAACCCTCTGTAGTCATACTTGTATTCTTTAACCCTCTTACTCTCTCTTACTGAGCCCTGTCAACCCCTAGAACCATGAGGAATAATAGTAAAATGATAATAATTAATAACATAATAATAAATCACCAAGTTTTGAGGTGATTTGTTAGGCAGCAATAGATCACCGAAACCTACCACCTTGTTTTGAAGGCTGATTTACTAGCAAAATGGTCAGAGTAGGTAGCCTGTTCTGGTCATTCAGAAGGAATACTGTCCTAAGCCTGGGGGTGGGAGAATAGCGGCAGGGGAGTTGGGAGGAGGTCTAGGAAAGGTAATATGGGTTTTTTAAACCAGTCTAACAGGCACCAAGCACCAGCACATCTTCCATATTGGGAGCCATGTTGGTGTCATTATATGCATCAATCTTTTCAAATTGATCTAATATGATTCAGTCCCCAAGAGCTGCATTCACTCTGGGTAAACTGATAACATCAAGTTCGGGGCCTCCAAAGCTGAGGACCCAACCCACACCAGTGACTCCACCCAAACGTAGCCTCTATGAGGTTGCACATTTCTTTAGCTGCAACGTTTAGGCCAAGACTAAGAAAGCTTATGTTTGTGGGGCTGGGTGTGGTGCCTCAAGCCCGTAATCCTAGCACTTTGGGAGACTGAAGTGGGAGGATTGCTTGAGGTCAGAAGTTCGAGACCAGCCTGAGCAAGAACGAGATCCTTACTCTACCAAAAAATAGAAAAATTAGCAGGGTGTGGTGGCATGCTCCTATAGTCCCACCTTCTTGGGAGGCTGAGGCAAGAGGATTATTCTGAGCTCTGGAGTTTGAAGTTGCAGTGAGCTATGATGATGCTACTGCACTTCAGCCTGGGCAACAGAGAGAAACCATGAAGAAAGAAAGAAAGGAAGGAAGGAAGGTAGATTATGTCTGTGAAAGGATTTTCATTAGTTCAACACTTTTTTCAGTGCTTACTGCTTACTGAAATACTTAAGAATGGGCAGGACTGTGCCTGGAAGCTTTAAAGTTGAATCTTAATTTCATTAGTTTTTTTTATTAACAAAGTATAGGAGAAAAATATATCCCTATTTTATGTTTAACAAGTATGTAATCACCTCAAAAATAAATTAGTCAAAAGTATAAATTTCACATTTCTCATTTGGAAATCCTTGCAATTTGAGACTATAGAACACCAAAAAGTAAATGTTAAATAATAAACTTCCAGAATGAATTCTTCTGGATGCCCACTAGTATGGGAAATGAGACCTCAAATAAAACATAAGTTTAAATCATAAAAAGATGGAAATTTTTAATTTTAATTAATTCCATCATTTTCTTTGAAAACTAAGGATGTTAAAAAATATTCAATAATTTTTTAAAAGAAGACAACACAAAAATTATAAGTTTCATAATAAGACTGTCACACAGCTTTATTCATTCAGGCATTCACTCAATAAATACTTTTCGAGTACCTAATATTAATAATAATAAATATTTTGAGCTCTTTTCTATATCAGGCACTATGCTACAAGCTTTATATATCTCATCTAATCTTTATAACAGCCTTTGGGGTATATGCTTTTCTTTATTCCTGTTGTACAGATGAGGAAACTGAGGCATAGAGAAGCTAATCAACTTGTCCAGTTACTTGGTGATGGTGCCAAGATTTGAGCTGGTGGTGAGTGTCCAGAAATCTTTTCTGTTTTGTTTTGTTTTTTTTTTTTTTTGGAGACAGAGTCACACTCCGTTGCCCAGGCTAGAGTGCCATGGAGTCAGCCTAGCTCACAGCAGCCTCAAACTCCTGGGCTCAAGCGATCCTCCTGCCTCAGCCTACCGAGTAGCTGGGACTACAGGCATGCACCACCATGCCTGGCTAATTTTTTCTATATATTTTTAGTTGTCCAGCTAATTTCTTTCTATTTTTAGTAACGATGGGGGGTCTCACTCTTGCTCAGGCTGGTCTCGAACTCCTGACCTCGAGCCATCCTCCCGCCTTGGCCTCCCAGAGTGTTAGGATTATAGGTGTGAGCCACCACACCGTGCCCAGAAATCTTTTGTTAACCACTGTCCTCTGCTGCCTCCATGTGTCCAGCAACAAACTCAAGCACTGAGATAGAAAGATGTTTAAAACAAGTTCTTCACTTCAGGCAGTTGACCTAGAGTTGGAGAGATAAAAGAGATCAAACGAGCTCAGAAACACATAGTATAGAAGCATACTTGGTAGGACAGGTTTTACCAGTTTGGGTTAAGTAAGTTCATATGGCTCTTGTTTTTTCAACATTTTTTTTTAACATTTGACATTTTCAAACTTACACAAAAGGAGAGGGAATAACGTAATGAACCCCCATGTACCCATCACCCAGAGTAACTCGTATCAATTTATGGTCAATCTGGATTCATCTATACCTCACCTCCCTAACCCCCCCCTCCTCCCTACTGGATGTTTTGAAGTAAATCCCAGACATCATATGCTTTTATCCACAACCACTTCAGCATATATCTTTTAAAGAGAAGGAATATTTGTAAACATAATCCCAATATCAATATCGCCCTCAAAATAATACCATTCAGTCACTTTTATATATTAACTGCTTGAGTGTCCACATGCCCAGATTAATAAAAAGCTCAGTTTTTCTCTTACAGCCCCTTTCCTGGTGAGTCATCTAAGATGCTAGTCTGATTCCATCCCACTCCTGCTTCCAAACACCCAGAGGAGAAAGAACTGGAAAATCTGAGTGGTCCTCCACCAGGCACCCTAGTTTTTTGCTGCCATTCCTGCCCCTGAGTTTTGCTGATGAAAACCAGTGGTCTTTTTCTGTCCAACAATCCTAATTCACTGCTAGTCCAGTGCCTGGCCAGGTCCCAAAGGCTCTCCAAAGAAGGCTGACCCCTCCCTCTGGGGAGCCCTGGGATAAGGCACCGAGAGCTGGGATCCCAAGTGTGTGGCTCTTTGCTTTCCCCCAAACTCTCAGCTCTTGTTTCCACAAACAACCTGAGGTCTTGTAGCGGCAGCACAGCCCCACCCCAGATAAGAATCTGCTTTTCCCAGCAACAGTATATACCCAGGTGCTGAGCTCAGTCCAGCTTCTTCCTTCTTGTGAGTTCCCCAAGGGTTCCCATATCCCCTCTCTGGCAACTGACCCCCACCAGGACCCTCTCTACCCACCAGAGAAGAGAGATTCCTCAAAAGTGAAGGGCCAGGCCCTGATCCCTCTAATATAAGGAATCTCTTTTTTTTTTTTTTTCTTTGAGACAGAGTCTGGCTCTGTTGCCCAGGTTGGAGTGCCATGGCATCAGCCTAGTTCACAGCAACCTCAAACTCCTGCGGTCAAGCGATCCTTTTGCCTCAGCCTCCTGAGTAGCTGGGACTACAGGCATGTGCCACCATGCCTGCCTAATTTTTTCTATATATTTTTAGTTGTCCTGTCAATTTCTTTCTATTTTTAGTAGAAACGGAGTCTCCCTCTTGCTTAGGCTGGTCCCAAACTCCTGACATCAAGCAATCCTCACACTTCGGCCTCCCAGAGTGCTAGGATTACAGGTGTGAGCCCCGGTGCTGTTCTGTGCCGGGCCTGAGGAATCTCTTTGACCCTAGCACAAACTTGCCCAGGGACAGTCTTTGCATACCAAGGGCTGCTGGGAGAGGCAAGCCATATCCAGCCACAGAGAAAAGTCTTGTTGTGATGCAGAAAATGTTGGGCGCCGGACCGAGGCCGATTGCCGCCTCCCCGTAGTTCCGAATCTCCGGGGGCCAGTGCTGCGCGTGGCCAGTTAGAGGCACGCTGCTAGGGCCAGGCCCTGCAGCGCCCAGCCGCCCCAGACACCCTCGTGCCAGGCCTGTTTCCGGCCACACTGCTTGCATCATCCTGATTGGGTAATTTTCGAATCCCACTGTTTTTGGTTGGATGTTAAAGCTTGTTGTTGATTGAATGTTAAAGCTTGTTGCTGATTGGATGTTAAAACTTGTTGTTGATTGGATGTTAAAGCTTGTTGCTGATTGGATGTTAAAGCGTGTTGCTGATTGGATGTTAAAGCTTGTAGTTGATTGGACGCTTCTTGAGCCCTACCAAGGATATAAAAGCAGGGGCAGAAGGGCAGGAAGGGAGAGAACATTGGAAGACACGGAAGGGAGCTGTAATACTGGGTGTTGCTGAGCCTGCTGTAGAAGAATAAAGGCTGTTTTCCAACTCTTCGTGTGCTCGGTTCTTTCCCCAGTCAAATGAATAAGAGCTGTAACAAGGGCTGTAACACTAGCTGTACACACTGCCGCAACATTTGTACCCCTCCTCCCCACCAATGGCTATCTGACATCTGTGAGATTTATATAGGTAAGAGGGGTGGACCAAAGTCAACTCCAAGGTGATCTGTTATCTCCTCCTATTAATAGACAGCCTGTGTTGTTTGCCTTCCTTTTATTTGCCCTTTAATTTTCATTTTGTTCCTGTATTTTTTGAACAGGTAATATATTTGCATGGTTCAAAATTCACAAGATAACAATTTTATCAGTTTCTTGTGTTTCCTTCAGAGACAGTTTATGTGTATGCAAGCAAATATACATATATCTCTATATATTCCACCCCTGTTTACATAAACGGTGGCACACAATACACAATGTTCTGCTCCTTGATTTTTTTTCACTTAACAGTGTATCTTTACAATCAATCTGTAGAGCTTTCTGTTCTTATTACAATTTCAGGGTACAGGGTATTCCAAAGTATGAATGTACTCCAAGTAATTTAACCAAAAGTCTTCTATTGGTGGACTTTCAGATTGTTTGCAATGCAATTACAAATGCAGTCATGTGTTGCATGACAACGGGGATACATTCTGAGAAATGCATCATTGGGCGATTTCATCATTGTGTAAACATCACCGGAGTGCACTTACACAAACCTAGATGGTATAGCCTAGTACACACCTAGGCTATATGGTGTAGCCTACTGCTCCTAGGCTACAAACCCACACAGCACGTTACTGTACCGAATACTGTGGGCAATTGCAACACAATGGTATGTATTTATGCATCTAAACATAAGAAAGGAACAGTAAAAACATGTTATTATGATCAAATGGGACCACCGTTGTGTATGCAGTCTGTCCTTGACCATTATGTGGTGCATGGCTGTAGCTGTAACTAACTATACTGAATAAACATAACCAGGACCCAGACAACTTTTAACCAGCAACCTCTCTTGCTTAGAAACAAATTAGGCCGGGCGTGGTGGCTCACGCCTGTACTCCTAGCACTCTGGGAGGCCGAGGTGGGTAGATTGCTCGAGGTCAGGAGTTTGAAACCAGCCTGAACAAGAGCGAGACCCTGTCTCTACTATAAATAGAAAGAAATTAATTGAACAACTAATATATAGAGAAAAAATTAGCCGGGCATGGTGGCACATGCCTGTAGTCCCAGCTACTCGGGAGGCTGAGGCAGGAGGATCACTGGAGCCCAGGAGTTTGAGGTTGCTGTGAGCTAGGCTGACGCCACGGCACTCACTCTAGCCTGGGCAACAAAGCGAGACTCTGTCTCAAAAAAAAAAAAAAAAGGAAAAAAGAAAAGAAACAAATTAAAGTTCCAACTAAAGGAGGCACCCAGCTGTCTAAGATAAAGAATGATAATACTCTGGAGGATCAGAAAAGCTAGAGCCCTGGCTGGGGAGTGGGGGGATGGGGAGAAGAGATGTGTGAACTGAAAAAGACTGAATCTGCAGGAGGGGAAATCACAGATGGATTCATTTAGGGAAAAAATTAAGTTACATTGAACTATGTATAGAATGCATGGGATTGGGGGGTGAGTTGTTACTTCAATAAAAAAAAAACTTCTAAGTTAAAAACTCCAATATTAAAATGGCATTATATACACTGCTTGCCTAGGAATATAAGTATCAGGCTCTCCAAAATAAATTACAGACCTACTGCAAAATTTGACCTAGTTCTTAGGAACACAGACTGTAAAACACTATAATGAAGGCAAAAATCCACATCAAAATCTTCATTGTCTCAGAAGATTGGGTTTAAAGGAGTCCTCCATTCAGTGGCACTATCACTGGTAAATTAGAATAATTCTATTCTGCACTTTGTCATTAATATATGCTTGCCACTTCTTGGCAAATGTCTCTGGTTTCTTTTTGGTTGGTGGGTAGAAGGTGAATATGACACAGTTAAGCTAGCAAATTTTCCCACAAACGGGCACTGCAGATTTGCTCTGAATTATTAATTAGGATGTTAAATATATTGCTCAGTGCATGAGGTTATATTTAACTCCATATACTGACAGCCTTAGCTTTGTACCTTCCTGGGTTTGAAATGTAATTTGTAACAACAGGATTTCTTGTGTGTTTATTCAGAAAACCACACTTGTAACAACGGTGGGGAATCATTTTAAGCCAACCCAGAGAGGTGAACAGTCAATTGAATTCTGAGATAGAATCCCCAAACAGAAACTGAGAAAACAGGAATATCCACAGTTAGCTCCTGGTACTCTCATCCCCAGGTTCAACCTTCCAGAAAATTCTGTCTAGAATTATTGAGAAAGACTTGGGCTTTGGCATCACCCAGACCTGGGTTCCAATCTAGATTCTACCAAAATCTAAGATACAAAAATATTTTGCAATTATGGAAAATATGTATGCAGACATTTTGTGACATGGATGATACTGCAGCATTTCAGGTAAAGGCAAAACAGTGGAAGAAATTTATTAATAAATATCTGTTGAAATGGGTTTGGAAAAATAAATTATGATATATCCATAATGTTGTGAAATGACCTAGGCCATTAGTCCAAGGTTTAGTGGGGCCTACTTATTCCCCACTACCAGATTATAAAGAAGGCAGGTCTCAGGTCCAAACTGGCCACATATATACAAGCAGGCACAACAACAGTTGTACAACCTCTTTGGTGGACTCAAAGGAGTCCCAGCTCTCAGTCCTTACATGCAAGGTTCATTTGAAGTGAAGGCTACGGTGTTCTAGAAGCAGGATACAGCCAGACTTAACATGAATACAAGAGGGAAGAATGCAATGGTTGCAGGAAACATAATGACAGCTTCAGGAACAAGTGTCAATGCAGGTCACTGGGGCTTCCAGGGTTCAGACTCACCTGCTGGTGCTATAATTGCCAGGGGTAGGGGAGGGGCAGGAAGAACTGCAGACAGGAAGGTGTGGAGGAGGGCAGGGTCCCATCAGGCAGAGAGCATCCATGGCCAAGGCAAGTTCAGGAGAAGAAGATGGAAAGAAATGAGTCCAAGCTCCAGATGGATTCGGTAAAAGCTGGCAGAATCTAAATAAAGTATGGATCTTAGTTAATAATAATGTTTTAATATTGGTTCATTGGTTGTGACAAATACACCATACTAATGGAACATGTTTAACAAAAGGGGAGGCCGGGCGCGGTGGCTCATGCTTGTAATCCTAGCACTCTGGGAGGCCGAGGCGGGTGGATTGCTCAAGGTCAGGAGTTCAAAACCAGCCTGAGTGAGACCCCGTCTCTACTATAAAAATAGAAAGAAATTAATTGGCCAACTAATATATATATATATATAAGTTAGCTGGGCATGGTGGCTTGTGCCTGTAGTCCCAGCTACTCGGGAGGCTGAGGCAGGAGGATCACTTGAGCCCGGGAGTTTGAGGTTGCTGTGAGCTAGGCTGACGCCACGGCACTCACTCTAGCCTGGGCAAGAAAGCGAGACTCTGTCTCAAAAAAAAAAACAAAAACAAAAGGGGAGACTTGGGTGTACAGTATATGGGAATTCTCCGTGCTATCTGTGCAACATGTCTATAAATCTAAACCTTTTTATTTTATTCTAAAATAAAAAGTTCAGGCCGGGTGAGGTGGCTCATGCCTGTAATCCTAGCTCTCTGGGAGGCTGAGGCGGGCGGATCGTTTGAGCTCAGGAGTTCAAGACCAGCCTGAGCAAGAGCGAGTCCCCCGTCTCTACTATAAATAGAAAGAAATGAATTGGCCAACTAATATATCTACAAAAAATTAGCCGGGCATGGTGGCGCATGCCTATAGTCCCAGCTACTCGGGAGGCTGAGGCAGGAGGATCGCTCGAGCCCAGGAGTTTGAGGTGGCTGTGAGCTAGGCTGACGCCACGGCACTCACTCTAGCCTGAGCAACAAAGTGAGACTGTCTCAAAAAAAAAAAAAAAAGTTCAGTGCTTGCTTTGGCAGCACATATACTAAAACTGGAACAATATAGAGAAGATAGCATGGCCCATGCACAAGGATGACACGCAAATTTATGAAGCATTCCATATTTATAAATAAATACATAGATGGATAAAAATAAAACGTTTATTCAAACAAACAAACTCCAACTGGAAAGCTCAACTGGACACCAAGAGACAGTCTGGTGGTGGACGAAAGAGAAAGCGAACACCAGAGCAGAAGTTTGAACATCAGGTGAGTTAGGAACACAAGGCTGTGAGCTCCTCAAGGGCAAGGTCTGAGTCCACCCTTCTCTCCCCATCCCGGGCACACCACACCTACAGCGCGCCCGGACTCAAGATCTGTGCAGAGGAAACGGGTGTGAGCCAGTCAGTGCAAGACGCCTCCGCAGGCTGCCAGGTTCAGGGTTCCTGGTGTGGCCCTCCCAGGGGTGAGGGAGACTGGAGAGTTGTCATTAATAAGTCATCACATTCAGAAAGAAGGGGAAGTAGCTGCCAGAGGTGATGAGAGAAGAGGGAGCACGTTGGTTTCCTGAGGCTGGTAATGGATCGGTAATGACCAATTCACACTCCGGAGTCTAGACTCTTTCCCCTATGGTCAGGAGGACGGATGCCCACCAGCTGGCTGGAGCTGGAGTGTGGTCTCCTAAGATGCAGAGGGGGGAGGGGGGACTTGAAGATGTTGCTGAAGGCTTTAAATAGCCACAGAGATGGGGGAGGAAGGGAGGAAGCAGTGAGTAGGGCGGGAGAGAGGGTGGTCAGGCAGGTTTGTGGGCCCAGCTGAGAGCCATTCCCCAGGGCTAGGGGAATTTCCCCAGCAGCAATCGCAGCCCCTTATAGGAAGGGAAGGTGGGCAGCCACATGCCCTGGAGAAAGACCTAGAAGGACAGAGAGTCAGGGTATGGCCAAGAGAAAGAGGGAGGGGCAGTCCATGGGTTCAAAGCAGAATGGGGAAGGCAGAAAAGACAGGAGGGTAGGAGGTACTGGGAAATAGAGGACCAGGGGCCTGCTCAGGTGGTCAGGCATCCCTGTAAGCTCCTGTCGCCCTCCAGAGATGGTCTTGAAAAGAGTAGTGGTGGAGCCGGGCGCGGTGGCTCACGCCTGTAATCCTAGCTCTCTGGGAGGCCGAGGCGGGCAGATTGCTCGAGGTCAGGAGTTTGAAACCAGCCTGAGCAAGAGCGAGACCCCGTCTCTACTATAAATAGAAAGAAATTAATTGGCCAACTAATATATATAGAAAAAATTAGCCGGGCATGGTGGCGCATGCCTGTAGTCCCAGCTACTCGGGAGGCTGAGGCAGAGGATTGCTTGAGCCTAGGAGTTTGAGGTTGCTGTGAACTAGGCTGACGCCACGGCACTCACTCTAGCCTGGGCAACAAAGCGAGACTCTGTCTCAAAAAAAAAAAAAAAAAAGAGTAGTGGTGGAGATGTGGTCTTGCTCTGTCCTTACCTTTGAAATTATCTGGAAATTTAACTTACTATGATCCTTTCACTACCAGAAGATTCCCTCCATTTTATACTTCACATATGAATAACAATCATTTATTAATTTGTTTATTTATTCATTCATGTTGTATGTTTACAATGTGCTTCTTTGAACCCTGGTCCCTGCTAACTTGGAGCTGAACCGTGGGGAAATAAGCTTTTTCTTCTTTAACCCTTCAGATGAAATTACATCTTCACCTATGTATAACCCCCATGTAACTACCACCCAGATCAAGATACAGAACATTTCCAGAACCCCAGAAAGTTCCCTTGTGCCCCTTCCAAGTCAGCCCCGCTCAACCTCAGAGATAATGAATATTCTGACTTCTATCATCATACAGTCATAGGACACAGCGCTTTTGATCAGTTTTTTTCAGAGGGGTTAGGAAGAGCTATCCCAAAGTCATTGGAGTCAGTATCCAGTGGCTCGGTGAGATGAAGTGCTCACTAAAACTTGGAAATAAGATTGCCTTCTGCTTCAGTCAGGGTTTAATCAGGAAAACAAAATATTTCAAGCAGAAAGATTCCCCCTACTGAGAATTTAAGGTACTTACAAAATCACTGGAAGGGCCAGGAGAGCAGAGGTCAGGGGACTGCCCCTGGGCCATTGGCTTCAAAATCATACGACCTTAGCTGCAATCCAGAAATCAGGAAGCTGCCACTTTGGTACCACAAGTGCATATCCCACTACTGTGACTACACATCGGGATGTGGAGTCCAGCCCCTCAAACACGCACGTGTGGGTCTCATTCTGTTCGCCAGCACCACGGTGGCAGGAGAATGGCCTGTGTCATACTTACACATTCTAAAATATCACATAAGGGCATCTCATCAGTGAAATCTAAATTGCATGCAGAAAATTCTAGTGCAAGGGAGTCTGGATAACATAGTTTTTAGCTTTCCAGCTCCTGAGCTATCAGAGGAACCAGGGGAGGGCGTAGAAATGACTGCTGAGTTTCTAGCACACTTTCTAAGTGTTAATCTATATATGTGACATGTTTTATTTATTTATTTTTTTTGAGACAGAGTCTCACTCTGTTGCCCCGGTGAGTGCCATGGTGTCATCATAGCTCACAGCAACCTCAAACTCCTGGGCTCAAGCGATCCTCCTGCCTCAGCCTCCCCAGTACCTGGGACCATAGGCATGCATCACCACATCTGGCTAATTTTTTCCATTTTTAGTAGAGATGGGGTCTCACTCTTTCTCAGGCTGGTCTCAAACTCCTGACCTTGAGCAATCCTCCCACCTCAACCTCCCAGAGTGCTATGATTACACATGTGAGCCACCGCACCCAGCCTGTGACATGTTTCATATAACACAATAGCCACACAGTCACCTCAAAGATATTGAATGGCTTTTAAGCCATTATGATTTTGCTGTTGTTTGGTCAAAAGTATTGACAGACCTTAAAAAAAGATGTACCAGTGAGAAGGCAGAGGTTTGTCAGTGGAAGCATGAAATAAGAGACTGAGAGGAAAGCAATAAAATAAAATGAAAGTGGACGAGCAGCAGGGACTCAGATACAGCTCACCTGTGTTCAGCATTATTCCCAATGGCCGAAAGGAGGAAGCCACCCATGTGCCCATGAACGGATGAATGGATAAAGAAAATGTGGTAGGCCCACATGCTGGAATACTATTCAGCCTGAAAAAGGAAGGCGATTCTGACACATGCTACGACATGGATGAACCTTGAGGACATTACGCTAAGTGAAATAAGCTGGTTACAAAGAGACAAAGACTGTATGATTTCATTCATATGAAGTATCTAGAGTAGTCAGATTCATAGAGTCAGAAAGCAGAATAGTGGCTGCCAGGGGCTGGGGGAACAGGAAAACAGGGAATTATTGTTTAATGGGTACAGAGTTTCAGTTTTGCAAGATGAAGGGGCTCTGGAGATGGATGGTAGTGATGGCTGCAAAACAACGTGTATGTACTTAATGCCACTTAAAATGACTAATACAGTCAATTTTATGTTATATGTATTTTACCACAATTAGAAACAATTTTTTTTTAAAAAAAGAGGAGGCTGGGCCGAGCGTGGTGGCTCACACCTGTAATCCTAGCATTCTAGGAGGCTGAAGCGGGCAGATGGCTCAAGATCAGGAGTTCGAAACCAACCTGAGCAAGAGCGAAAATAGAAAATAGAAAGAAATTAATTGGCCAACTAAAAATATATAGAAATTAGCCGGGCATGGTGGCACATGCCTGTAGTCCCAGCTACTCAGGAGGCTGGGGCAGGTGGATCGCTTGAGCCCAGGAGTTTGAGGTTGCTGTGAGCTAGGCTGACGCCACGGCACTCTAGCCCATGTGACAGAGTGAGACTCTGTCTCAAAAAAAAAAAAAAAGAGGAGGTTGAATTATAAGAATTCTGGGGTATCACACAGATTTCTAAATCAGGAAATGCAGTTGAGTCTCCCCAGGGGTGAGAATCAAGAATTTCAAAGCTGGCAGGAACTGCAGACACATCTGGTCTTTCCTGCCTACTCATTTCTGGATGTTTGCTCCAGAGACTCCTCTCTTTCTGCAGCCCAGCTTCTCCATCTCTGAGTATGCAGCAAAAGATGGTAACTCACAGGTCTCCCTGTTCAACTGTTGTAAAAGAATCACTAGCAGCATCTTTTGGCCCCAACCCCAGAATTCCAGGATAGAGAAGCCCATAAGCCTATTGGCCCAGTCTGGGTCACGTGACCACCCCTGGTTCAGTGTGCCAGGGAGGTGGTCTCCTCAAGTACAGACTGGACTACAGAGATCATGGAAGGGGGTGGGAAGCTCTCATGAATGGCAAGGTGCGGTTCATGAAGTCACCCCCAAAATAATGGCTTCTTACAGTGCCCTGTCAATCTGACATAAATATCCAGTCTGCCCAGTGGGTACATTCCAGCTGCAGAGATGGGTAAAACAGAGCCTAATACATTAAATACTTGCAGTGTATACTCCCCAAGACTATTTTGAGCAACTGGGAGTCCTGTATCACTTGCATTTTTGGAAAGAATACACTAACCAGGTTGACATGAATATGCAGACTACCACATACTTATATATCTCACTGTAAATGAACAAACTGCTATCCGCAACATTAAGATCTCATGAGTTTATTATTTTGGGTCAATGTCATCCAGTTGGATTCACTCTGAGACACTGACAGAACTGAGGTTCTCAGGCTGGAGGGCCAAGAACTGGCTTCTGCCCGATGGTGAATTCTCATGGTAGATACCACCTCTAAGATCTCTTGGAAGACAGCCATTAGCATGCGAACCACAACACTGGCCTTTCTTTGGAAACTTCCATGCTCACTGAAGACGTGTTTTGTAAACATAAGATTCTCCAAACATAAATTGAAACCACATACAAATAATTTCTACCAAGTCAAAGGGAGGTGTCACCTCAAGTTTCAAAAAAGCAAACTAGATATTTTAAATCTTTCTATTGTAAAATATAACACAAAAATGAACATACAGTATCAATGTTCAGAATATGGATAATCAGAAAACGAACACAAACTTTTTTTTTTTAGTGTCGCCCAGGCTTAAGTATAGTAGTGTGATCATAGTTCACTGCAACCTCAAACTCTTGGGCTCAAGCAATTCTCCTGCCCCAGCCTCTCACGTTGACATTTTCTTTTTTTTTTTTTGAGACAGAGTCTCACTGTGTTGCCCGGGCTAGAGTGAGTGCCATGGTGTCAGCCTAGGTCACAACAACCTCAAACTCCTGGGCTCAAGTGATCCTCCTGCCTCAGCCTCCCAAGCGGCTGGGACTACAGGCATGCACCACCATGCCTGGCTAATTTCTTCTCTATATATTAGTTGGCCAGTTAATTTTCTTTCTATTTATAGTAGAGACTGGGTCTCGCTCTTGCTCAGGCTTGTTTCGAACTCTTTTTTTTTAAGAGACAGGGTCTTGCTCTGACACCCAGGCTGCAGTGCAGTGGCACAATCATAGCTCACTGTAACCTCGAACTCCTGCTGACCTCTCAAGCCATCCTCCCACCTCAGCTTCCAGAGCAGCTAGGACTACAGGTGCATGCCACCACACCCAGCTAATTTTTTCTAATTTCATTTTTTTTTATGTTACCCAGGCTATTCTTACACTCCTATCCTCAATCAATCTTCCTGCCTCGACCTCCCCAAGTGCTAGGGTTATAGGCACAAGTCACCATGCCCGGCTTAGAAACATTCTAGTACATGTATTTTGGCACATGTAAGTGCACATTCCTATAGCATTTATCCAAGGAGTGGAACTGCTGGCTTATAGGGTATATATATCTTCAACTTTAATAGATTAGGCAATATTCTCCAATATCATTGCACCAATTTCTACTCCTACCAGCACAAGATGAGAGTTTCAGTTGATTCACAATCCTTGCCTATATTTGGCATGGTCAGGCTTCTTAACTTTTGCCAATCTAGTGGTGTGCTATGATATCCCATGATTTGCATTTCCCTAACTACTAATGAAGCTGAGCATCTTTTTATATATTTACTGGACTTTAGATTTCCTGTTTTGTAAAGTGCCTGTACAAGTCTGGAGCACATTTTTCTATCAGGTGGTCTTTTCTTATCGATTTGTAGGGGTGATTTTTTTTTTTTGAAACAGATTCTCACTCTGTTGCCTGGGCTAGAGTGCTGTGGCATCAGCCTAGCTCACAGCAACCTCAAACTCCTGGGCTCAAGCAATCCTCCTGCCTCAGCCTCCTGAGTAACTGGGCCTACAGTCATGTGCCACCATGCCCGGCTAATTTTTTCTATATATTTTTAGTTGTCCAGTTAATTTCTTTCTATTTTTTTTAGTAGAGTCGGGGTCTCCCTCTTGGTCAGGCTGGTTTCCTGACCTTGAGCAATCCTCCCGCCTCAGCCTCCCAGAGTGCTAGAATTAGAGGTGTGAGCCACCACGAGTGGCCTGTAGGGGTGATTTATATACTCTGGATACAACTTATCTTTTCTCATTTTGTGGCTTGTATTTTTATTTACTTTATGGTGTCTTTTTTTTAAAAGAACAGTTTTAGATTTACAGAAAGATTGAGAAGATAGTACAGAGAGTTCCCATATACCCTGCACCCAATTTTCCCTATTATTAACATTAATATGGCCCATTTATCACAATTAATACTGTAATATTGATATATTATTATTAGCTAGAGTCCATACTTTATTCAGATGTCCTTTTTTTCTGTTGCAGGATCCCACCCAGGACACCTCATTGCATTAAGTGATCATGTCTCCTTAGGCTCCTCTTGGCTGTAACAGTTTCTCAGACTTCCCTTGTTTTTGACGACCTTTGAGGAGTAGTGGTCAGATATTTTATAGAATGCCTCTCTACTGGCATGTGTCTGATGTTTTTCTCATAATTAGACTGGGGTTATGAGTTTTGGGGAGGAAGGTCACAGAGGTGAAGTGCCATTCTCATCACATTGCATCAAGGGTACACACTGTCAAAGTGACTGATCACTGTTGATGTTGACCTTGATCACCTGAGATAGTGTTCAGTCAGGTTTCTGCATTGTAAAGCTACTCTCCCCCTCCCCCACCTTTCCATACTATATATGATGTCTTTCGAAGAACAGAAATTCTTCATTTTAATTTAATAGAGGCTGCATGGTCTGAGGGGCGTAGCATGATCTTGGCCCCCACAGGGCTCCCAGATGGCTGATTTGCAGACACCAGGCTATGTCAACAAGCTCACTCTGGGATCACTCAGAACTCACTGCTGGAATTAATTGGGGAGTGGGTAGGCAGGGTTAGAGAAGCAAATGGAATTATTATTATTTTTTTTTTTAAAGAGAAGTAAGGCTTTATTTCCTTGTTTTGCAAATAAAGCTGGCTGAGTTGGTTCTTTTGGTGATTAGTCAAAGAGACCAAATCCCATATCTTTGTCCGACTCCTCTGACTCCTCCTTGACTTAAAAATACGGACTGCTTCATGATGATATTTACATGTCATCCTTGTACAGGGGCCATGCTAATCTTCTCTGCATCAGTCCAATTTTAGTATATGTGCTGCCGAAGTGAGCACTACGTATTCTTTCACATCTTGCAACTGGACCTCTAGTTTTGAAATTCAAGAGCCAAGAATTTGACATCTTTGTTTTCTGGTTCTCCTCTGAGAAATCCTTCGCAGAGGACAATGAATGGCTGGAGTCTTGCCTGTTTGGCCTGGGGGGAAGGGGAGGAAGTCTTCTTTTAGGCTAACAAATAGGGTCATAACTTCAAATACAGTATTATCCTGCCCCCCCACACACATTCACCTCTAAATGCTTCAATGGAAAAGTTAACCACGCATCACGGGTTGTTTACTGAGCACTAAAGATTGAATCAGAAGGGCTGCATTCATAAAGCAGAACTGCTGACGATTCAGAATGTGACCTTGAGTATATGCCCTTCCCTTGCTTTCAATCTCTCAATCTATGCAACAAGAAGGCTTCCTACAGTGTTTATCTTGCTAAATTCCAAGGCTACAGGGAGCAGCATTGCGCTTTGAGACTTCAGGTGAAAAGAGGTCTTAGATGTAAAGGATAAGCTATTCACCCTTAGCCTGAAAAGGGGTGTTAGTTCCCAAGACATAAACAGAGTATGAGAGGTTATAAGATTGTGAGGTTTTCTTGGTGAGGGGAGGGATTTATTTTCTATTCTAATCTATTTATAATATTTTTGGTCTTCCTCAAATTCAAAGAAATAAGAATGTCCTAGAACTCTTTTAATAACAGAAAAATTCACTCATTTCCCTGTTTCTTTAGGCTTGGTGAAATTGCAGGAGCTGTACTCTGCTCCACTTTTAGCTGATTATGTCCATAAATAAGGTTAATTTAGATAATCTCCCACAGAGCCTGTGGTTCAAAACCTGTTCTAGGATATGCAGCAAGATGGACAAAGAATGAAATTTTAGTTGATGTGAAGAGAAGTGAATTCATCATGCTGAAAAATGAATTTTTAGAAAAATGATTAAATTTTTTCAAGTCAGTCATGTCAGAGTCGATGTTTTGGAAATTAGCTGCTTTAGACATTTTGGTTCTAATAATTTCACATTCCTAAGGCAAAAATATCTCTTCTTCCTTTCAGATTTCTTTAAAGTCACATTTGTGCAAATTCTCCTCTGGAAAAATGCAAATTTAAGAGTTAAAAGTTTCCTGTTTCCCAAAGTTGAGTGATGAAATCCAGACTCCATTCTCTAACTTGAGAATGACTTTGGTAAGCATACTGGGTTCCAGAAAGTTCAAATTGAGTATTTGGGAAGTGTTTTTCCTTTTTTTGGAGACAGAATATCCCTGTCACCCAGGCTAGAGTGTCATGGCATCAGCCTAGCTCACAGCAACCTCAAACTCCTGGGCTCAAGCAATCCTTCTGCCTCAGTCTCTTGAGTAGCTGGTACTACAGGCATATATATATATATATATTTTTTTTTTTTTTTTTTTTTTTTAGTTGTCCAGATAATTTCTTTCTATTTTTTTAGTAGAGACATGGTCTTGCTCTTGATCAGGCTGGTCTCAAATTCTCAAACTGCCCTCAAGGGATCCTCCCGCCTTGGCCTCCCAGAGGGCTAGGATTACAGGTGTGAGCCACCATGCCTGGCCTGGAAGTGTTTTTCTGATTCTAGTTTTCACTTAGGAAAACCTAGGCAAGTTTTTCCTAGGGTAGGTCTTCTACCTGGGAACTCCTGGGGTCACTGCTGCTTTCAACCTACTTACCTTTATTCTGCCCTCCTTTCCAAGAAGAAAATGGAGACTGGGAACTGACGAAACAGTAAGGCATTCCCCCCCCCCCAAGTCTGTCCTATATTGTGCATTTAACAATGTTCAAACACCTTCAATGACCCCCCCCCATTTCCTACCAAATAAAGTGTAGTTCTTTTATGTACAATTCAAGATCCTCAATAAATATGTCCCTGAGAGTTTTAGCTCTCTGTGTCCCCCTCTCCCATATAATCTCTTTGGTCAAACTAAACAGTTAATGCTCAACCTGACAGAGGTTTCTCCCTGCCATACCTTACAGTTTTTGCTGGAAAAATCTCCCCATCCCCCATCCTTGACCTAGATGGAAACCATATCCATTTTTCAAGGTCATTGGCTAGGGCATCACTTTCTGACCACAGATGCTATACTGTGTCACCCCTTGTCCCATATCATAGGCAAAAGACAATGAACTGTGGGAAGGGAGGATCCTAGCCTAATTAGTATGCTTAGCCCTTAGACATCCTCAGAGAACACCTTGCCCAGATTGGAAATTGAGTGAATGTATGAAGTAGTTAACTAATTTTTTGTCCCATTACTTTTCATATATCAGAAAGTCTTTGGAGGTATAGTTGCCAGATTTAGCAAATCAAGATACAGGATGCCCAATTATATTTGAATTCCAGATAATCAATGAATACTTCTTTTAGTATATCCCGTAAAGTGTTTGCAACATACTGAAAATATTCATTGTTTATATGAAATTCATTTTTTTTTTTTAGAGATAGGGTCTTGCTCTGTTGCCCAGGCTGGAGTGCAGTGGCATGATCATAGCTCACTACAGCCTCTAACTCCTGGGCTCAAGTGATCCTCCTGCCCTCAGCCCCTCTGTAGCTGGGACTACAGGTGGGAGCCACTGTGTCCGGTTAATTTTTAATTTTTTTGTAGAGATGGGGGTCTTGCTATTTTGCTCAGGCTGGTCTCGAACTCCTGGCCTCAAGCAATCCTCTCGCCTTGGTCTCCCAGAATGCTAGGATTACAGGTGTGAGCCACTGAACCCGGCCTGAAATTCAAATTTAACTGGGCGTTCTGTGTTTTATCTGGCACCCTAAGTGGAGGGCAGGGGTCCCCAAGTCGCCTGGCTTCCTCCCAGCAGGTGCTCAGCATCTGTGTTCTTGTTAGAGCGAAACCTGAACGAGCCCCGCCTTTCACAGCTGGCATCCGTAGCGGAGCGGAGGCACACGATCCGGAAAGACAGACATCCCGGTAGCAGACCGTCACTCGAGACTAACCAAAGGGTCTGCACTCGAGAGGCAGCCCCACCCCGTGGGTTGTCCGGACTCCTCGACTGGGTCTGTCAGCCCCTCTGACCACCCGCCCTACCCTCCATCTCGTGACCAGTTTTCACGGACTGGAGGGGCGGGACTGCCCGGCTTTTTTTAATTGCTGCCTACCATTGGCAGTGCCTTCCATCCATTACTTTAGGCCCCGCCCATCAGGCTGACGTTTCCCGGGCTACGTCTCTTCCGTAGCCGCGGCGTAGCTGGCGATTGGTGGAGAAGGCGGAGGCTGTCCCGGTGGAGGCGACGAAGGGGCGGGCTCCGGGAGTCCGGACGAGCCCGAGCGCGTCAACCCCTCGCGCTGAGGTGGTGGCTTGTGTCCCGCCGGCCCGCTCCGTGTCGCCCCGCACTGCTGTGGCCGCCGCGGCACCATGGCTGTGTTCGTCGTGCTTCTGTCCTTGCTGGTGGCGGGTGAGGAGCCAGAGGGCGTCCTAGGCGTGCTCTGGAGGCCCTGTGCCACTAGGCTTGGAGGTCGGGGGCGGTCGGGGGCAGCCGCGGGCGGGTGGCAGCGGGACAGGTGCCGCAGTGCGGGCAGCTAGCGACGGCCTCGCCTCGGCTGCCTCCCTCTCGGTGTCTTCTCCGGATTAGCCTGTGGCTGCGCGGGCTGACCGGCCGCTGGGCCCGGGGCTGGGCTGGGGGGGGGGGGGGCTCCTGGGCTGGCCTCCACCACCCTCCGCCTCTTTGAGGAAGACTGGTTCGCCAGCCGTGCCGCCGACCTCTCGTCGGCCTGGCCTCTTCCGGCTCAAGAGGCCCTTCGGAGGACCGGGGTGCATTTCTCAATGAAGTGTTGAACTGCAGACCTCTGGGAAGAAGAGAAGGCAGCCTTCTTAGCTGCCACTGGCTGCCGCGAATTTTTGCATTTGTATGGTGTCTTCATGTGTAGTTGTTGCCATCAATAATTGGTGAAATCCCTTCTCCCTTATATGTATTTCAGGATGCAAAGTTGAGATGGAGACATTGTTTTTATGTAATTATTTCTTCAGGCGAATACAAAGCACCTCTCAATAGTTTGTCTCACTTCCCAATTTTAAGGATTTGGAAACTAGGATGAGTCATGACCTTAGGGTCACATGTCAGTAAATAGTAGCTTTCTAAGTGGAACCTAGGTTCCCTAGCATTCAGCAAGAGGAGTGGAAGTCAGCTAATGTTTGGCTTCTTACTGTGTATCATGTGGTAATGCATTTCATTTTACAGCAATCCTTAGAAGAGAATAGAATATCATCTTCATTTAGAAAAGTGAACAAGCCTAAATAAATTACCCAACACCAAACAGGTAGTAAGTAGCAAAGATGGATTTGAACCCAGATCAGTGGCGCGAAAGCGTGGGCCTTTTCCATTTTAGGTGTTGTAGCAGGGTTAACACTTGTACTGTGTGAGGAGGACGTTGGAGTGATGGGGACTGCGACTGGGGGCACAGACAATAGTGAACAATTTGGGTGTTGTGGTCCCCACCACGTCAGTTGAAAACCTATGGGAAACCCGAGACTCTGCCCTGTGAGGTGCTGGGGGGTTCTGCTTTTGAAATGGTGACTTCCTTCTGCATAAGGTACAAATACAGACCAGTGATGTTCTTGAAATTGGCAGATCTCCTCCATCCCTGGAGGTGCCCAGTATTGTGTGTTGATGATAGTTAAATTTGTTTTCATGTCCCCAAAGTTTTAGGGTTCTTTGTTTTATTTGTTTGTTTCTGGCCCTAGAAAGGTCATTCTGATCTACCCAGATACTTTGGGGAAATTTTTAATTTTAATTCAGTTTTTGAAATTTACAAAATCTTCCCTTTGATACTGTGGTTTAACCGAACATCTGTCTATGAGATGTCCATGTTTTAATGTTATGACTGATAATATTTTGATTCATTGAGGTTTTTTGTTTGTTTTTGGTCTGAGGTAAAACATTTGCTTCTGTACATGGTTTGAACATGCTTTCCTTGCTAGAATAATCTAGTTCCTACAGAACGAGAATCTGATCCTGTCAGCTTCTGCGTTGCTTGGTCTTGTCAGATCAGGTTAAGTTATTATTTTCCACAATGACTAAATGTGATGTAATGGAAGACATCTTTAAGAGGTCTGACTTCTCTATTTGAGGAAAAAATAGTAATCCTTTAAAACAGTGTTACCAAACTAAAGAGAGAATGAGGGAACTAGAGAGAAAGGAGGGGAACTACGGTTACGAATACTATGTGATGAGGAGTACACGAAGAAATTCAGACATTGAGCCTGAAGAGGAAAGGCCAAGGGCAAACACATGGAATTTGAAGGGATATCATGTAGAACAGGTACTTGATTGGGCACTGATGCCCCCAAGGACAAAAGCGGGACCTACTGTGTTTTTTATTTTTTCAGTTGAGTGATTCCATCCACCCCTCATAGAAGATCATAGCACAATGTGGAGTTCCCAGAGGGAAGGACACTTACCCTCTACCCCAGACCGGGAGGCTGAGGGAAATTTCCCCAGGGGAGGTGCCTCCCAGGGCAAATATGTGAAAGGTTGAGGTGGGAAACAAAGGCATTTGAGACAGAACAGCATGTGTAAAAACACGGAGATGTGAGAGCAAAGGGGCAAATAGTTTGGTGGGGCTGGAATGTATAGGGGTTAAGTTGAGGAGATCTCAGAAATAGGGGTAGTGAGGTGCCTTGGGTGTTATGTTTTGGATTTTGCCTGGAAGGCTCTGGGCAGTGAGTGAGGCATTTAAGCAGAAGGATGAGTGAACCGAGCTGTATTTTGAAAAAGCGATGGGAAGGCAGGATCAGAGAGTGGCATGACAGGGTTCATAAGGCAGCCAGTTCTAGCAAATGTGGTGAGGGCCGAAGAGTGTGTACTGGACATGGAAGGGAAAGGATTTGTGAGATAATAATAAAAAAGATCAACAGATTCATTGGGTAATTGGCTGTGGTGCCGAGGAAGGATTTAAAGATGGCTGGTTTGAGCTGCCAGATGGGAAGTGGTGTCATCCTTTAAAATCAAGAATACAGGAGAAGTATGTGGAAAGATGGTGAATTCAGTTTTGAACCTGTTGGGTTTGAAGGACCCATGGGACTTAGTAGGAAATACTCAGCCAACTGTTGGGTATGTAGGTCTAAGGCTCAAGGGAAATCTAGGCTGGAAATAAAAATCTGGGAGCCATCAGTGTGTTTTTGGTGTTTGCAGTCTTAAATTAGACGTAGTCAACCAGGGAAAGAGGTGTAGACTGGAAAAGCAGTGAGGGTCAAGAATGGAGCCCTCAGATCTCCAAAGTGGAGTATGCAAGGTTATCTGTTTGGATGCCAGGAGGATGTACTAGAACTTCCATTTGTATCTATTTTTTTTTTTTTGAGACAGGATCTAGCTGTGTTGTCCAGGCTAGTCTCATACACCTGGCCTCAAGCCTCATCCTCAGGCTGATCCTCCCACCTCACCCTCCCAAGTAGCTGGAATTGTAGGCACGTACCACCGCACCTGGCTCTATATCTACTTTTGAATTTCATCTTTTTATTTATTTATTTTTATTTATTTATTTTTTTTGAGACAGAGTCTCGCTTTGTTGTCCAGGCTAGAGTGAGTGCCGTGGCATCAGCTTAGCTCACAGCAACCTCAAACTCCTGGGCTCAAGTGATCCTATTGCCTCAGCCTCCTGAGTAGCTGGGACTACAGGCATGTGCCACCATGCCCGGCTAATTTTTTATATATATATATATATATTAGTTGGCCAATTAATTTGTTTCTATTTTTCGTAGAGACGGGGTCTTGCTCTTGCTCAGGCTGGTCTGGAATTCTCAAACTCCCCTCAAGGGATCCTCCCGCCTCGGCCTCCCAGAGTGCTAGGATTACAGGCGTGAGCCACCGCGCCCAGCCTGAATTTCATCTTTTTAAAAATAGTAATGGTCAGATATTTTGTAGAATGACCCTCAGTTTGGGTTTGTCTGGTGTTTTCTCATGATTAGATTGTGAAGACGACTACTACTACTACTACTATTTGGGAAGTTAAATAAATTAAGGGCTGAAAATTGTCTTTTGGATTTGGTGAGTTGTTTCAGTGGCATGGTGGGGTGAGAAGCTGTGGCTTAGGTAGTAAATGAGATATGAAGAAGTAGAGAAGCAAATGGCGGTTGACTACCCTTCCCAGATTCTTCCTCTGAAGGGAAGCAGAGGCTGGTAGCTGGTGGATACAGTTAGGACCAAAGGAAGCCTTTTAATTTTAGAATGGGAATACCACAATCGTATTTTTATGGTGAAGTGAAAGGGCCAATTAATTGAAAGGGGAAAATTGGTAGTTCAAGGTGTGACTTCATTCATTCATTAACTCAACAAGGATTTATTTAGCACCAATGTGTCAGGCACTGTTCTCATCCCTAACTCCTCATATGTTGTCTGTCCTGGAATAGTGGCTTAATAAACAGTGAATGAATGAAGGTTCTGAGAAGGCTGAACATAGGATGGTCTTAGGCTGGAGGAGGGACACATCCTTGCACTCATGTCTGGAGGGAGAGGAGATCCTGGTAGGGGCTTGTACCAGATATATTTGTGGTGGGGAGAGGAAGCAGTAGTTCGAAGAATTCCTCTGCTTTCTCTGTGAAGCTGGAGATGAGGTTATATGGGGAGACTGAGTGGGGAGTGATAGCATAGGAACTTGAAAGTGAGGAAACCCATTTCAATTCAGTACAAGAAAAATTTGTCAAAGAACTAGAATGTTGGAACAATGAAGCTGATTGCTGGCAAACATAGTGTTTGTAAAATGAGGTGGTGTCCCCTCATCATTGGTAGTATTCAGGTAGAGGACAGTGACTTTCTGCCAGGTATCCCTGAGGCATGATACCTACAGTAAGCAGAAGTTTGGACAAGATGACCTTTTTTGGTATACAAGTCCATGACTAGGGTTTTCTAAAGCTCTAAGCTCCTGAAGGACTGTTGTGCAGGCATGGAAGTTGAATCTAACTATGAAGTTGAGGCAAAGTTATTTGGTATAGCTTTGCTGGGATTGAGTGAGTAGGGCCATGTCTCAAAACAAGGATATCTCCAGATCAAAATATGTTTTTGTTTTTTTTTTAAAACAGGGTCTCACTCTGTGGCCCAGGTTGGAGTTCAGTAGCATCATTATAGTTCACTGCAATCTGAATCTCCTGGGCTCAATAGATCCTCCCATCTCAGCCTCCTGTCTACAGGAGTGCCCCACCATCAAGCAATCCTCCCGCCTCAACATCCCAAAGTGCTAGGATTACAGGCATGAGCCACTATGCCTGGCCCAAAATACGGTTCTTTAAATGTGTATGGTATTTGGAAAGTATAGGTCTCTTGGTGCCCCATTTTTCTTAGAGTTTGCAAAGACTACCTCTTCAGCGAACCAAGATGTTTATCAATTGCAAAAGACCATTCCGATCTGCTGATTTTTTTTATCTGCCTTCAGCTAGTACAATTTGGAAGTTCCTGCTCTGGCAGCTGTGCTGAATTGAAACTCATAACTCTCCCTGTTGTATCAGCACCATCCTGAGGCCTTTTATTTACTGTCAATACTGCAACACCAAAACATTTACTCTTGCTTCCAATTTTATTTCCATACCCTGTAAGTGGTACTTTCCTTAGGTCAAGAGAATAACACTGATGCTTTACTAAAGTCTAATTTTCCCATACTAGGTATGGCCAAGATTTGTTTTGGACTTGGAGCTAATCTTTTCATGGAACCCAAAAGTTTTCATTAATTACTTGTCCCTGTATAACCTAGACATCACTGGGTTAATACATAATGGGTGAAAAAGCAAAATATCTCATTCTTAGCCCTGGAGGGCTTATAAAATAGTCCCATTATTCTCATCCTTCATCTTTTAATCCCAGTCCCCAAACCCTTAGACTAATTGATTTTATCCTTATAGAATACCTTTTCTCACCCTTTTGATATGTCAACTGCAAATACTATTTCCTGGACTTTGTAAAATATAAAGTGTTTTTATATTTCCACTGATAATGTGTAATTCCCTATTTGACAGTCCTCATTTCAGTAGGTTTGCCTATGGGACATTAAGGAAAGATGCAACCTATGCTAAGATATACTGACCTGCTAAAGTCTTATAGTGAAATACTAGGAACTTTATGAATTTGCATTTTTGTAGAGAGGGTTGATGGTATCAATAATTTAGTAAATTTAAGTTTATTTTTTTCCTTTTTAGCCTGTACCAGGGTTTTGTTTTTTGCTTTTTAAATTTCGGAGAAATGTCACTGATTTCTAATTCTTTACAAATTGCCACATGCCCACGTTAAGGGCCACTGCAGAAAGGCGTCTGTATCATTAAAATAATCCTTATAGTTGTACTTTTGTTCCAGCAGAATGTATGGACTTAAGTTCTTATAGTGATACTTTGAAAAATAATTTGTTAATGTTTAGGATTCAGTATTTTGTCCAATCATAATTTAGTATGTTAAGTCAGTGGAGTTTGGGGGAACATGTATTATATTTGTCAATGGGAAAAAAGCCAAACTCTGTAAAATAATTTTAAAGAGATTTATTCTGAGCCAAATTTGAGGATCATGACCTGGAGCCATGCCTAGGAAGTGGACTCGCTGTGATTGGGTTACAGTCTGGTTTTATACATTTCAGGGAGACTGGAGTTACAGGTAAAGTCATAAATCAATATGTGGGAGGCATACATTGGTTTGACCTGAAAAGGTGGGACATCTGGGGGTGGGTCTTACAGATGGGTTTAAAGATTCTTTGACTTGTAATTGGTTAAAGATATGAATCTTTGTCTAAAGGCTTGGAATGTTTAACATAAGGAGCTATTAATCAGAGACAAGCCACCGGACAAATATTTGTTGTATACATTGAGGACCTACAGGTTTGTCTTGCATACCCTCCGGCCTGTTAATGGGTTACAAAGGATGTCCCCAAGAAGGGAGCAGGGCATGATGAGGCATGTCTGACCTCCCTCCTCATGGCAGGTAATTTAGTTTTGGCCAAGAGAGGGTCCATTCAGTCAGCCGGTGGGGGGTGAGCCTTAAGATTTTATTTTAGTTTACATATTTAATAATCGTCAAGGTGGGTATAAAAGATTATGATGTTGATAATTCATTTACTAATCTGTTTTCTTCTCAGGTGTTTTGGGGAATGAGTTTAGTATACTAAGATCACCAGGGTCCGTTGTTTTCCGAAATGGAAATTGGCCTATACCAGGAGAGCGAATCCCAGATGTGGCTGCATTGTCCATGGGCTTCTCTGTGAAAGAAGTATGTGTAATTTTTTAAAAAATATTTGGAGCTGCTTCTAAGAACATTTTTGTTGATTTCTGCTAATAGCCCAAGAAAGCAACAAACATAAGATACATTTGGTAGAGATTACAAAAGTATAAAGCTTTTTGTAGTTGGGAAGATTTTGGATAAATCATTACTTATGTAATTATTCATAGTAATGAATTTTTTGTATATAAGAGAATGCATCTTTCCTACTATTAATAGGATGTATAATTATTTTTAGTACAGATGATAGATTTGCTATGAATGATAAAATGTATATGCATCTTGCCTGAGGTTAGAAAAATAGTGTGGTCAGTGACCTAGGAGGAGCAGCCGAGGATCTTGGTTTCATAGAATTAAGTTATAATCTGTTATAGTGGAAGGGGCCTAGATCTCAGTACAAGAGATCTGAAGCTAAGGGCTTAGAAGAAAGGAAATGCAGCTTGCTCTGTCTTGCTATCATTATCTCCTTCCACTTTGTAAATTTGGTGCCTTTGATGTAGTCTTTAAATGTCATCAATCCTGATCGCCCTTAAAACCAGAACCTCTGCATTGGAACTGCTTTGCTGCCAGGCCTAAGGGTAGAGCCCCTAAGCTCTTTGCAGTCTTTAGGCAACCAAAGTGAAAACGTGATTATTTGTTTACATTTAAGGATAAAATTTGTACCTAGTTCTTTCCAACCTTAAATTTGACTACAAATGACTGTTAACCTAGAGAAATAATTATTAGTAAACTAATATGAGTTACTTTCAGCAGGAATTATTTTATTTATAAAGAGCTTAGTCTAAAGAGAAATGTTAATGACAGTCTTACTGTGTCCCTGTGAAAGATAAAAGTGATGCTGTCTGTATATAAGGGTAAAAAATGTGGGGGAAGAAAATGTTAATGACTAAATGAAGAGAAAATTTTTTGCATTCTGGAATTTGAAACCTACCTATGTTTTGTGTGCTTGCCTGCATTTTCCCACAAAAGGTTTGAGATGACTTACTATTAGACTTTGTTTCAAATCTGTAGAATTTAAAGAAAGTGAGGAGGGTAGAAATCAGCATTCCTTTTTTTTTTTTTTTTTTGTCTTAAAGATTGCTAGAATATTTTTTTTTTTTTTTTTTGAGACAAAGTCTCCCTTCTTTGTTGCCCAGGCTAGAGTGAGTGCTGTGGGTCAGCCTAGCTCACAGCAACCTCAAACTCCTGGGTTCAAGTGATCCTTCTGCCTCAGCCTCCCAAGTAGCTGGGGCTACAGGCATGTGCCACCATGCCCATCTAATTTTATATATATATTTTTTTTAGTTGTCCAGATAATTTCTTTCTATTTTTTTAGTAGAGACGTGGTCTTGGTCTTGCTCTTGCTCAGGCTGGTCTGGAATTCTCAAACTCCCCTCAAGGGATCCTCCCGCCTTGGCCTCCCAGAGGGCTAGATTACAGGCATGAGCCACCGTGCCCAGCCAAATCAGCATTCTTGATAGGACATTGCAACTACTAAAATACCACAAATAAAATGTTTACATTCTCTGTGAATTTTCCTTGGCAAAATCATCCCAGAACCTCTTAACTCTGCTTAGTTAAATGTTATTGGGGAGTTAGTTTCCTGACTTGATAATTAAGCACCATTTCCTGCTTTTCAATGTTTAGGACCTTTCTTGGCCAGGACTTGCTGTGGGTAACCTGTTCCATCGTCCTCGGGCTACTGTTATGGTGATGGTGAAGGGAGTAGACAAACTGGCTCTACCCCCAGGCAGTGTCATTTCATACCCCTTGGAGAATGTGAGTATTTATTATAAAATAAAGGGATACATTTTTAATTTTCTCTTGTTAGCTGTCATTGCGAATTGCATTCTTCACACACTTGTCTTTTTTTGATATACAATTTCTTTTGAAAATATTTTGAAAACACAATTTCTTTTTAAAAACTTACCTGGTGATTGCAAACTTATTGAGAGTACTTTCTAAGATAAGAGGTAGAGAAATTGCCCCACTCAGAATAGCTGGAGGCTCCAAAAAGAGCCACCAAAAGAGAAAACAATTGAGGATATATCCTGCTGACATTCTCTTGGGCATTGTCTTGTCACCTTCCCTTCAGAATTTTACCTCTTTTTTTGTGTGTATAAGAAGACTGGAGGCATTTGCTGGCTCACTTATTCCTTCACTGGCCTTTCAGGCTACCTGAGTGACTTAGCTGATGTGAGAGGCCCTACTTCTACTGCAGGCATATAAAAGTGCTGGATAAAATGTTACTAAAACAATTTTACTAGCATAACTAAACTTGAAAGGGAAAGGGGCACACACAGGTGCCAGATATGAATAGAAAACCCAGAAACTACAGTGGTGAGCAGGAGCTGACACTGAAATTGTGTTCCTTGCACAAAGCCAGGGACTATGAAATGCTGTCAACTTGTTTCTGAGAAGAGGACTAGTAAAACCCCAGCTGCCTCAGGGTTATAGCACAGGAACTGGCTTGCCACCCTTGGCTGTGGGACTCAAACAGTCCCCTGAGAGAAATCAGAATTAAGGCTTATGTTGTGTAGGGTGGTTTGTTCCAAATTCACATGACTCACTCCACAGGGACAACTCCACAGCCCAGAGCTCCTTTGGTTAAAAAAAAAAAAAAATGGAAGATGAGTAGAATTTACAAAGCACTTGAAGGAAAAAAAATGTGCCGAGGAAGTCAGCAGGTGCAACAAACAGAATTCATCCTCCTGGAACTACAGATAATAGAACAATCTCAAAGCAGGTTTAAAATATATACATTAAAATTGTGAAAGAGGAAGGAATAGAAACTATGAGGCAGTTATAAGGCATTTTTGATACTTGGTGCTTTTGTTGGTATTTACTTCTAAATATTTCATAATTTATATTGTAATTCTTTAACCCATGAGTTATTTAGAAGTGTTTTTTCCAAATGTATGGGTTTTTAAAAATAATTTCTAATTTTTAGATTTCTAATTTCATTATAAGACTGGTCTGTGTGATGCTGATTTTCTGGAAATTTTTTTCAGACTTTCCTGTGGTTTAGTATAGATTATTTACAAGCACATATGGCCTGCTTACAAAAAATGACCATGTATTAGACCACAAGGCAAATTTCAACAAACAGTAAAAAATCAATATCATATAAACTATCCTCTCTGACCACAATGCAGTTAAATCTGAAAATAATAATAAACAATACCTTAAGAATGTATGTGGATCAACATCTCCCCTTTTCCCATCCACCCCTCTTCCCTAGCCTCTGTTGACCATCATTCTACTCTCTACTTCTATGAGTTCAACTTATAAGTGAGGTCATGCAGTATTTGTCCTTCTGTGTCTGGCTTATTTTCACATAGCATAATGTCCTCCAGGTTTATCCATGTTAACAAATGACAGGATTTACCCCCTTTTAAGGCTGAATAGCATTTCATTGTGCATATATACCACATTTTCTTTACCCATTCATCTGATGATGGACACCTACATTGCGTCCATATCTTAGCTATTGTGAACGGTGCTGCAGCAAACATGAGAGTGCAGCATACTGATTTCAGTTCCTTTGGATATATCCCCAGAAGTGGGATTGCTGAATCATACTTTAGTGATATATTGCGTAGGTTAGTGACTATAATAAATAATGCATTGTATATTTCAAAATTGCTAAATGAGTGGATTTTAAATGTTTTCACCACAAAAAGATGAGTATGTGAGGTAACAAATTTGTTAATTAGCCTGATTCAATCATTCCACATTGTAAACATATATCAAAACTGTAAATATATATCAAAACATCACATTGTACCCCCCCAAATATATATAATTGTTATTTGTCAGTTAAAAATAAAAAGTATTTGCAAATGGCGAAAACAAACAAAAGATATGACTCTTCAGATTTAAAGCATATTGAACATCATCCAGTAGGCTAAAGCCAAATCAACACCTAGATATAGCAAAATTGAAGAATCATCAAGGAAATGGAAAATCTTAAAAGCTATCAGGGTGAAAAGACATTGTCATTTCAAAGGAATGAGAGTAGAATGAAAGCAGATTTCTTATCACTGCCATCGTGGACCAGAAGAGCAAAGAAAGGAAAAGCAGTGATTGTATAGTATGAGGCTAGGCTGAGAATATTATTTACGTAGTCATAGTAATGAAACGATCCTGATGCAGTGAAAATTCTGATGTAAACATTGGGAGGGTAGAGAGATGGAAACAATGCATATATGGGGCAGTGGATGGAGATGTGAGAGAACTAAATACTCATTTTCTATAACGATGGTAAATAGATAATGCCTAAAATTGAAAAAAATCAAGATGTAGTAATTTAAGCATCTTATTTAGAAATGGTGGTAAAAAAAGGAAATAAAGGATTTGAAAGTGAGTGCCTCAGAGGAATAGGAAATGAGGGGAGGGGCAAACTTATTTTTCATAAAATGTCTTATAGAACTATTTGTTTCTTTAAACCATGTATATATCTGACTCTTAAAATTAATTTTTTAAAAAATCAAGAAAAGATAGTTGGAATAAATGTATTCTTAAACTTGTGATTTGAGGAGGAAATCACTGTGGAAATTTCTAAATTATTTGGAACTGAAAAACAATGTACCATATATAAAAAAAATTGTGAGGTGCAGCTAATGTGGTAAGAAAAGGGAAGTTTATAGCCTTTAATACGCATGTTAGACAATTCATATTATCTAAGATTGGAAATCAGTGAGCTAAAGAAACCAGAAGAATTTCAGAGTAAATGCCCATAAAGTGGGAGGAAGGGAACAGTAAAGATCAAAAGGCAGATTGTTTTCACAAGGAGTATTTAAGTAGTTTATTATGTGATTTCTGTGAAAATCATTGTAGATTTCCTTTAAATATATAAACCAAAATGCCATTCCAGGGTTTTTATTATTAGCATATAATCCAAAAGTAAACATTTTAAAACAGACTAACCTCATTTTACGTGAGGAGAAATTGTGAAAAGAGCTCATTTTATTGCTTGACCCTGATTGGCTGCTCATAATACTTTTCCTGGCAGAAGATGGTAAATGAGATGTAAGGCTCAGAGGATAAACCCCACAAAATAGAAAAATCAGAATGTCTTAGAATTCTACTTAATGAAGCTTCCATTTGATTGGCCAGCTGTTTTAATTAGAATCTCAAGTCATATAGATACAGAAATTCCAGGACAGACATGCATATCCTTATATGAATAATATACAGTGGGAGAAAACAATCATTTGTTTTCAAGCAGCCGAACTTTTTACCTTTTGAGCTTAGTTGTCTGTATCTTTTCCTTCACAGTCTGGCACTCATCTGACTCATTAGCTTCTCTAATTTGATTACTAGGGACATGTTACCTTTTTTTTTTTTTTTTTTTTTGAGACAGAGTCTCACTTTGTTGCCCAGGCTAGACTGAGTGTCATGGCATCAGCCTAGCTCACAGCAACCTCCAACTCTCCAACTCCTGGGCTCAAGCAATCCTGCTGCCTCAGCCTCCCGAGTAGCTGGGACTACAGGCATGTGCCACCATGCCTGGCTAATTTTTTTTTCCTATATATATTAGTTGGCCAATTAATTTCTTTCTATTTTTCATAGAGACAGGGTCTCGCTCTTGCTCAGGCTGGTTTCGAACTCCTGCCCTCGAGCAATCCGCCCGCCTCGGCCTCCCAGAGTGCTAGGATTACTGGCGTGAGCCACCGTGCCCGGTGACATGTTACCTTTAATCATCAACTTTCCTGACCCAGGTGCCATTTCCCTAGGTGCAGTGAGGCTGGAGAGTTTTTGTGACTTCGTCGTGTATTCCCTCTAGATCCTGAGGAGGTGAACCATGGGATCGCAAAAGGAAAGCACTTGTAGCTGACTCAGGGAGGCTGCTGACAGTATGCTTTTGCAAGTCTGAACTCTCTTCCCCCCTCTTTGCTTACTCATTAACTCATTTTAAGAGAATTTTGAGAAGAGTTAATATACATCTTGAGTAAGAGAAAAAATTGATTTCATTTCATAGTATCATCAAATTGATCACCTAATTTTGACGCTGGGATTTCATCAGTAAGATTTATATAATCACATTGATTTCTGCCTGTACCACATTAGCATTAATTTGCTAATTACAAACATAAACCTTGAAGGAGTAAGGTAACTACTGAAAAAAAAAATCACTGTAAGAAATTGCCATTAAAACAAAAACACTACTGTACTGCTTGTTTTAACACAGTAATATAGGGAATAAAATAATTTTGGGGGGAAATTATCATAACTTACTTTTAAAAATAATGAGCAAAACAAATCTATAGGGATAGAAGTCAGAATTTTGGTTACCCTTGAGGGTGGAGGTGGTACTTACAAGGGTGATGATGATGTTCTGTGTCTTGATCTGGCTAGGTTACATGAGTGCATCCATCTCTGAACATTTGTTGAGCTGTTACCCTAAGATATGTGCACTATATTATATGTATGTTATACTTTAATACAAAATTCAAGGAAAAAAGTAGGTCTTACTACAATTGGTTATTCCAATCTAATAATATCCTTATGTGATCCTAAGAGAAAGACTTTAAAAATCTTGTGACATATTTAGTGCCTGAGAGTCTACAGTCTATCTGAAGATAAATGCTAAATCTTATTAAACATTTTTAAAATTTTGAAATGAAAAATGAGATCTATTTCTCTTTCGAATAAATTTAATGTTTTAGATTCCTCTAACCTCTTAAATGCTAGTATGAATAAATACTTTATTGTGGAATATACATTTATTATGGCACGTTTAGTTAATATGGAAACCAAATGTATTGCCACTTACAATACACAAATGACCACCAGAAAATGGTTTGTGCTAGATAATGCTGTGTCCTTCAGGTTTGCAAGTTACTTCCCACTTAGGCACATTGGGAAATGCAGTCTCAGCCCAGTGGGGGATGCTTAATCTTCTGTTCCCTCAAAAGGGCTCTTTGTGTTTGGAAATGATTTGGAACTTCTAAATTTTCATAGAAAATGATGGTGCCTTTTTTGCTTTTAGGCTCCTTTTAAAATGCCATCTGGATGATTTTTCTTCCCACTTTGGTTCAGATAATAATTGTGATCTTACTGTTAAATTTCAGGCAGTTCCTTTTAGTCTTGACAGTGTTGCGAATTCCATTCACTCCTTATTTTCTGAGGAAACTCCTGTAGTTTTGCAGTTGGCTCCCAGTGAGGAAGTAAGTGATAAAGTTTTTACTTAAGATACTTTAAAAACTTTCATAATTTGAAAATTTATTATGAAATATAATTTTGCTATGAAAACGTAAAACTAATTTTATGAGAAATGCTGTCAGACCTCTGTGTATTGGAATTAATCTGCAGAATGTGAGTAACTTAAAATTACTCTCTTCTTACAGAGAGTGTATATGGTAGGGAAGGCAAACTCAGTTTTTGAAGACCTTTCAGTCACATTACGACAGCTCCGTAATCGCCTGTTTCAAGAAAACTCCGTTCTCAATTCACTTCCCCTCAATTCTCTGAGTAGGAACAATGAAGTAAGTAGTGCAATTATTGAATGAATAAATGAAAATTGTTAATGTCCCACTCTTTATGCTACTTGAAATCTTAGAAATTTTGAAATTTTAGAAAATGAAAACTATTGCAGATTTACTGCTGGATTAGATTCTTCTTTCCTTTAGTGTAATTTTCTTATGAATTGCATGAATAAATGGATTCTTTTTGTGAGTTGAGCTGTGGTAAATAGTATCACGTTCTTGTATGAGGATTGCAACCTATCAATCAGGCTAGAAATCACAGCGTCTACTTGGTGGAACTGTGTAGATCTGATAACGTAGGAGCCATTGTTCACTGCCCCTGCTGTCATGTTGCCACATTTTTCTCATTCATCCCTAGATACTACAGTGGAGGGAGTCACCCCTACTTTTTTCTTTCTTTCTTTTTTTTTTTAAAGAGACAGGGTCTCACTCCTCACAAGCTGGAGTGCAGTGACGTTATCATAGCTCACTGCAGCCTCAAACTCCTGGGCTTAAGTGATTCTCCTACCTCAGCCTCCTGAGTAGCTGGGATTACAGGTGCATGCCACCATGCCTGGCTAATTTTTTTTTTTATTTTTAAAACAGAGTCTCGCTTTGTTGCCCAGGCTGGAGTGAGTGCCGTGGCATCAGCCTAGCTCACAGCAACCTCAAACTCCTGGGCTCAAGCAATCCTGCTGCCTCAGCCTCCCGAGTAGCTGGGACTACAGGCATGCACCACCATGCCCAGCTAATTTTTTTTTTCCTATATATATTAGTTGGCCAATTAATTTCTTTCTGTTTTTAGTAGAGACGGGGTCTCGCTCTTGCTCAGGCTGGTTTTGAACTCCTGACCTTGAGCAGTCCACCCACCTCGGCCTCCCAGAGTGCTAGGATTACAGGCGTGAGACACTGCTCCCGGCATAATTTTTAAAATTTTTTGTAGAGATGGAGTCTTGTTATATTGCCTAGGCAGGTCTTGAATTCCTGGCCTCAAGTGATCCTCCCACCTTGGCCTCCCAAAGTACTGTGATTACAGGGTGAGCCACTGTGCCCAATGGCTCCTGTCCTTTAGACTCTTGTCTTTCAGCTTCACCACCTGCCCATGCACCCTGTTAACCACATGACACGCCACCTTAGTGACAGTCTCACCAGTCTTTATCTGATATGGATGATTAGGACCACTATCTTTATTCTCCTATATGTAAGGTGTTCAAGAGAAGTGAGCAAACTGGGCCATTGGCAGGATCTCATTGCATTGTGCTAGGATATCCTCGTGCCTTGAGGGAAAACCACTGGAGAATTTGGATGCTTTTTCATGGGTTTTTTTCTGTTTTCTTTTTTTTTTTTTTTTTTTTTTTTTTTTGAGATAGGGTCTCACTCTGTTGCCCAGGCGAGTGCTATGGTGTCAGCCTAGCTCATAGCAACCTCAAACTCCTGGACTCAGCAATCCTCCTGCCTCAGCCTCCTGGGACTACAGGCATGGACTTTTTAGTCCATTAGCCCGGCTAATTTTTTTCTATTTTTCGTAGAGACAGGGTCTCGCTCTTGCTCAGGCTGGTTTCGAACTCCTGACCTCGAGCAATCTGCCCGCCTCAGCCTCCCAGAGTGCTAGGATTACAGGCATGAGCCACTGTACCCAGCCTTTATCATGGTTTTATCAAAAATACAGCTATTTAGTGTTAGTCGCTATGGTAGGGAATGTCCATCACCTTTTTGCTAGGAAACAATGTGTTATATGCATTTTCTTTTTTGAGACAGAGTCTCACTTTGCTGCCCAGGCTAGAGTGAGTGCCATGGCATCAGCCTAGCTCACAGCAACCTCAAACTCCTGGGCTCAAGCAATCCTCCTGCTTCAGCCTCCCAAGTAGCTGGGACTACAGGCATATGCCACCATACCTGGCTAATTTTTTCTCTCTATATATTAGTTGGCCAATTAATTTCTTTCTATTTATAGTAGAGACAGGGTCTTGCTCTTGCTCAGGTTGGTTTTGAACTCCTGACCTCGAGCAATCCGCCGCCTCGGCCTCCCAGAGTGCTAGGATTATAGGCGTGAGCCACCGTGCCCAGCTGTTATATGCATTTTCAATTGAAGTGAACCTACCAAATGAAGGAAAATTATATAAATTCACTTATGTGATTGACATTTGTAATATCCTGTCCTTTACTTGGTAAATGGCAAATACAGATCTCTGATGCACATATAAAAGAATGCTCACCTCTTTTGGCTCTTTGAAGGTTGATCTGCTCTTTCTTTCTGAACTGCAAGTACTACATGATATTTCAAGTTTGGTAAGTAGAATGCTCTAATTTTTCAGTTCCGTTTATTTTGCTTTCTAGAAAATCCTTGGATGGTAGTGAAGCCAGTTGAATAGTTTGATTAAATATGCCCTAGATTTATGATCCCATGAAAACTAAGAAATTAATGGTGGTGTTGGGAATTTTAAACACATCTCACAGTCAAATTAGTTTACGTTTCTACTTTTTGGAGAGATAGTATATCCTCTAAGAACAAAGGCCTGGGAATAAGAACACCCTGGATATAGTCCTCACCTGGCTGTTGATTTCTTGTCAGATATTAAGACCTAATTTCTATATCTATATCTTGGGGTGTAAAATAGAAATAATAGTTTGGACTAATAATACTATCAGCCAAGTCAAGAAGGGAATAAATCTGTCTGAAAGGTATTTTTTTTGTGAATGATTTTTAACACAGCTGCCACACCAGAAAAAAAAAAAGTTTTTTCCTTGGGGCCACAGTGTTTTATTATGAAAATAGAATAAAAATTTATTATTTTTTGTTGTTTTCTATGTGTCAGTTATAGAGTTATATGCAACTTGAAAAATAATTCATGTGGCTCCCAAGGTAGAGATGTGTGGTTTACATGAGCTTCACAAGGCCCTGGGCTCAAAACTAGTATACGTTAAAGACAACTCATGTGGCAGTTAATATGTTAAAAAATCATTCTTCTGACTGAAATAGAAAGTCTCACCTCTTTTCTGTCTTCTGAAGTTGTTTCACAAACTTTTTCAGCAGGAATTGATTTGGGGAGTCTGGAAGTATAGGGGGGCCTGCAAAGTGGTCTGGGAGGACATGTGGGAGGTATCTACTCTCTGACCACTGATGGCCCATGTATTCCTGGGATCAAACCGGTTCTTTCATACCATGGCCTATACGTGAGTTTTTAAAATTAAGGAATTTTGTTAAGAGCTTTTATCAAATATTCAGTGAGTCCTGTACTGCTCCTAAAAATAAGATTTGTGTTGGATTAGTTTTATTAGAAATTCCCATTTAAACTAGTTCCATTTGCCACCATTTTAGACTATATGTTGTGGCACATTCGTATAGTTACGTTTAGCCGAGTTTAGTTAGGCATAAAACTTAAACTGGCTGTGTTTGACATCTTACTTTATCCACTACGTTTTGTTTGTTTGTTCTCCAAAGTTGTCTCGTCATAAGCATCTAGCCAAGGATCATTCTCCTGATTTATATTCACTGGAGCTAGCAGGTTTAGATGAAATTGGGAAACGTTATGGGGAAGACTCTGAGCAATTCAGAGATGCTTCTAAGATCCTTGTTGATGCTCTGCAAAAGGTAAATATCCATGTAATATGAGAGATTGGAGTATGACCATTTCACTTACAGCCTCTTAATGGAAAATTCTGCTTTGTGAAATGTTGGTTAAAGTCTTGCTTGCCTTCTTTGAGGGTCTTCTAATTATGGTCAAAGGTGTATATTGGGATATTTCTTTCTAATGCTGAGAGGGGCAGCATTAGGACAGGATTGGTAACTCCAGCCCAGTATTTTTTGTTATTATTATGGTAAAAAATATATATAACATTAAATTAACCATTTTTAAGTGTATAGTTCAGTGGAATTAAGTTCACATGTTATGCAACCATCACCATCACTCTTCTGTAGAACTTTTTCATCTTCCCAAACTGAAACTCTGTACCCATTAAACACTATGAGATAATTGAAGTAGCACACCAAATACAGTACCAGACATTTAGTAGATGCATAATAAATGCTTGTTCTCCTCTGCCCTTGAAGTTGTTCACCTGCCACTCTTCAGTGAGGCCTCATATGTAAATCTTTGTAGAGATTTGTGATTATTTCTTCATTTTTCTTTCCAACTTCCCTTCCCCCAATTTATGTGCTGATAAATTCAGTCTCTTCTTAAAGTAATTGTATTTTAAATATTTGAATATATGTTAAAGCTTAACACTTTTCTGAACATAAACCTTTAAGACTTGCCTATTTTGAGACATAGTGTATGTTCTCGTAGCTGCACCAAAGCTTTACAAATAATTTTAACATGTATTTAACTCGTCACAAAAAATTAGTGAGGTAACGCATATGTTAATTAGTGTGGATTTTGCTATTCCACAATGTATACATATTTCAGAATATGTTGTACACAGTACAGACAGTTTTCATTGGTTGATTAAAAAATTAAAAATTAAAATATGTGTTTGAGATTTATAATAATGTTCATAACTAACTTTCAGTTTGCAGATGACATGTACAATCTTTATGGTGGAAATGCAGTGGTAGAGTTAGTGACTGTCAAGTCATTTGACACATCCCTTGTGAGGAAGACAAGGACTATCCTCGAGACAAAACAAACAGTGAGTATATTTTTAGATCCTGCATTAAAACTATAAAATTAACTTTTTATTAGAAAACTAAATTCTATATCACCTATGGGTGACATGAATGAGCAAGTCAGTAAATTTGAAAAACAATTTCAGTTAAAACATAGGTTTATTATTCATATAGGTATGTATGTGTGTTTTGCCAGTGATACTCAGTTCTTTGGGGCTGTAATCAGATAATGCAAGAATCTGAGTTAGGGATAAAAGTAAATCTGTCAAAGCCAATAAGATAATTCAAATACTGGTATATACAAGGAGATATCAGAAGCTAATGTGAGGGAGCAGTGTGGCTTTCTCATCCTGTGGACTCTGCTTTTCTGGAGGGACACTGTCTTTGGGGGGGTCTTCTCATTTTCTGGGCTACTCTATGTATACCTCTTTATAATTTTGATTTACTTCAGTGATTTTTGGTATGGATATTAGTTCAATTTTAAGCATTTTAAGCATTTAGAGGGTTCAGGCAAGGTCACTGGCCATGGTAAAACATGTATGTGTGTGTGTGTACGTGCACATATAGATACAGCTGCAGCAAAACTTGGGGAGTGGTGATGGAAAAGAGTAGTATAGATGTTCCATAACGTCATGTGGCCAAGAACATGACTTAATAGTTGGCTTCATCACTTGCAGGAGTCAGATACCTAGTCATTTATATACACTCCCTTTCAGACCCATTCGCAGCCCCCACCCTGCTCAGTTTTAGTGATCAAAGTGTGAGACTTGGAGTAAGGTTGAAGCTAATGCCTATTTAAGATAGTCAAGGTTTGAGATTGTTTCATCCTACATTGAATGGGGTGGAAGGACCTCTGTTTAAGACAGCATGGCAGGCTAAACAACCCCCTAAATTTTCCCACTATAAAACATCTATAATAAAAACCTTTTTAAAAATGCATAGTTCAGCTCTCCAGAAAGCAAGGGAGACTGGGCACAGTGGCTCGTGCTTGTAATTCTAGCACTCTGAGAGGCCAAGGTGGGAGGATCACTTGAGGCCAGGAGTTGGAGACACATCTGAGCAACATAGCAAGACCCTATCTCTATAAAGAATAGAAAAATTAGCCAGGTGTGGTGACGCATGCCTGTAGTCCCAGCTGCTTGGGAGGCTGAGGCAGGAGGATTGTTTGAACCTAGGCATTTGAGTGCTGTAGTGAGCTATGATGTGATGACACTGTACTCTACTCCAAGCAATAGAGTGAGACCCTGTCTGGAGGGAAAAAAAAAAGAAAGAAAGAAAGGGAAATTCTTTTTCAGAGTAAATGAAGGAAAGCAATCTGAATGTAGTAGGCAGGCTGCCCTAAGGACATTTGCCAGTTGCGTTACCAAGAGGCCTTTGGCTCCCAGCATGTAGGGGATTGGAACTGATACCTCCAGATAAAGCCGGGGACCCTGAAAGGCTATGCCCTCAGTGAGAGGATAGACTAGAAAACAATCTGCCCACCAGCAAAGGGAGACAGAAAAGCAGCTTGGTCTCTGGGAAGTTGGTGTGTGTTGGGAGCGGGGCTGTCATTCAGGGAATTCTTAACCTCAGGGCTACCTTCATGTTGGTTTGGGGCTCAAATTTATATTACTGCAAGTTCTAGGAAGCCCCCAGCCAAGAAATTAATATAAAACCTGGTTCCAGGCTAGTAAGACCTCTCTGGTTCCAAGCAGAAGAAAATGTAAAACCTCTCAGGCAAGACATGCCATCAGTATAAGCCACAGCAGAGAGAAGACCCCTGCAACTAGACTCCCCAAACATGAACTGAAAAAAATTGTAAAATATGGGTGGAGCCAATCCACCATGAATGCAAATTTACTAAAGCAGCAAATGGCAAAATTAGATCCCCAAGAGCTTCAAATAATAAGATGTGTGTATAAGCTATAAAGTAATGGTTTAAATAAACTGATTAAAGAAATGGAGTCAAAGAAGAAGGAAGAACTTTTAAAGAGATAGATTTGAATTTACTGGGAAAATTTTAAAGTACTGGATTCTTTTGGCATTGCCATGTTAGGCCTGCTAATTTTAGACTCCAGAGAAAAGTATACCAGTTTGAAGAAGGTTCCAATTTTAGCAGTTTCTTGAGAAATCAGTTTTGCAGAGCTGAATTATTTTGTTTTCTCTGAGTTATTAGATTGAATTTAGGAATCAGCTGCTTTAATGGATAAGTTGAATTTATTAGAAAGTAGTTTCTCAAGTTATTGTATTGGTAGAGAGGGGCAAGAGTCAGGTAATGTGTTTGGATTTTAACTACAGGATAGTTAAGAAACACTTAACACATGCAATCGAAAGTCTTAAGATTTCTTTTTTGTTAAACATAATAGGCCAAAATGAACACTTTGAGATGGGAAGCTGGTACCAAACATTCCTTGGAATACCATTTCAGTCTGACTCACTACCTTGAAATTGACAACTTTTATCACTCTTCTATATCCAGTGTGTCCCCCTCAACTCAGTGTACTGACAGTCTCACCTACTTCGCTGAGAAAAAGAGGACACAGCATGAGTTTTCAGGGTGATGGAAATGTTCTAAATTTAGATTGTGGTGGTGACTTGGCAAGCACCAAAATTCATTGAATTGTATAGTTAAAATGGGTGGGGAAAAAAAACTTGTTTACCAAAAAAGAAGCAAGCAAAGAGATTTTCAGGGTATGTAAGCTACTCGCAGATAAACACATGTCTGTGTACTCATCTTCTCCTCCAGTTGAAACCACTATCTGCCCTAGTTTAGGAGAGAGATAAGAGTTTAAGAAAATGTTTACTGAATGGTGGCAGCATGCCAGGTGCTAGGGCTGTAGGGACAAATAAAACTAGGTTACAGTCTCTTTTCCCTCCTCACTGCCAGGCACTATCCCCCACTGTGCCACCACTTCCCAACTTGTCCATCTCCCTGCTTCCCAGCTGGCCCTTCCCACATCCATCGTGCACATTGTCATCAAGACTTTGGGTTTTTTGTTTTTTGTTTTTTTTTTTTGGAGATAGAGTCTTGCTCTGTCACCCAGGCTGGAGTGCAGTGGTATGATCATAGCTCACTGTAACCTCAAACTCCTGGGCTCAAACGATCCTCCCATCTCAGCCTCCCAAGTAGTTGGGACTATAGGTGCATGCCATGAGGGCCAACTAAGTTTTTGTGTGTGATTTGTAGAGATGAGGTTTCACTGTGTTGCCAGGCTGGTCTTGAACTCCTGTTCTCAAGAGGTCCTCTTGCCTCAGCCTCCCAAAGTGCTGGGATTAGAGGTGTGAGCTACCACACCCAGTCACAGTTACCTTTTTAAGACAAACCTGATCACTCACTTCCTGCCTGAAACTTGTCAACCCGCCAGGTGTTTTTGCTGCTGCTGCCTGTCCTGCTTAGCAGTCGACTTGTCCCAGGCCCACAGTGTGCATGTGTGGAATGTGCCCCACACTCTCCAACGGTCTGAGGGACAGTGAACTGGCCCCCTGTTGAAAAAGTTTGAGGACCCCTGGTCTAGAGGCTCAAGTCCTAATTCTCAGTAGCTTCCCTGCTTCTAGCTTCATCTCCTGCTATTTTCCTACTTTTAAAATTGTCTAGCCAGAATGAAATTTCCCAAACAATGCCTTTGCCAGAATGAATTCAGCTTCTCAAACAATGCCTTTGGATAGGCCTGCATTCGACCCTCCCCTTCCACCCCCACCAGGACTGGCAGATGAAATTAACTTCAAGATTGAAGATGTGGCTGAAGCATCATTTGTTTTTCCTCGTTAAGTTTAAAAAAAATTTAAGTGGCTCATACACACATAAGTATGTAACATTTAATACTATTTAAAGAATAAAAATAAAAAGAATAAAAATAAACCTGGCACAATGGCTCATGCCTATAATCCCAGCACTTTGGGAGGCTGTGGTGGGAGGAACGCTTGGGCCCAGGAGTTGAAGGTTGCAGTGAGCTGTCATCATACCTCCACACTGGGTGACAGAACAAGACTGTTTAAAAAGGAAAACAGTCTATGGCCAAAACACCCTGAACGCACTTGATCTCGGAAGCTAAGCAGTGTCAGGTCTGGTTAGTACTTGGATGAGAGACTGCCTGAGAATACCGGGTGCTGTAGGCTTTAAAAAAAAAAAAAGAAAGAAAGAAAACAAAAGAATAAAAATATCAATACTATATAGCTTAAGAGAATACTTGTTACTTTGAAACCTCCCCTATGTTATCCCTCTACCCTCCCCCATCCGGATGTAATTGCTATCCTGAATACTATGTTAATATTCCTTTGTTTTGCTTTAGTTTGACTACGTATGTATTTATCCTTAAATGATGTTGTTTGGTTTTGCCTATATTTGAATTTTATATAAATGGAATCATATATATTTTTCTATGTTGTTTGCTCAGTATTGTTTCTAAGATTCACTCAGGCTGATGAATGTAGCTGTAGTTCAGTCATTTTACCGCTATGTGTGCCATCATATGGATATGCCACAATTATCCGTTCTGTTGATGGTTTTTGTACATGTCTCTTGGTACATATGTAGAAATTTTCCCTCAGATTTACTGGATCACAGGATATGAACACCTTCAACTTTTTTAGGTATTGCCAAATTTTCTCAAGTAGCTGGACTGGTCTTTATTTCTACCAACAGTGCCAAGCATCTGCTCCACAAAGGCTCCCCTTCTTGATTTCTCCTAGTATAAGTAGTTCTTATTCCACTTAGGGATAAATGTTTGTTAGACAAATGAATCATAGCTACTAAACTGGGATAATTTCCTAAGATTCGTCTTCATTTTTCTTTCGTTTCTTCTTTGTAGAAGAGCACAGCAAGTCCCTACAACCTTGCATATAAGTATAATTTTGAGTATCCAGTGGTTTTCAACATGGTACTTTGGATAATGATCGCCTTGGCCTTGGCTGTGATTATCACCTCTTACAATATTTGGAACATGGATCCTGGATATGATAGCATCATTTATAGGATGACAAACCAGAAGATTCGAATGGATTGAACTTTCCTTATGCCAGACTTAGAAAAGGAGTTTGGAATTTGGCTGTTTTGTTAAAATATATCTCTTAGTGTGGTTTAAAGTAGATAGTATACTTTAAATTTATAAAAAAAAAAAAAGCAAATTTTGTTCTCTATTTTGTGTGTGCCTATGATGTTTTTTTAGAGTGAATTATAGTATTGATGTGAATTGAACTGTGTGATATAGATTCCATAATATGCTCAAATATGCTATAGCCATTTAATAACATAATTTCATTCCATTTAATAAATTTGGAAATGTGCACTGAAAGAAATGTAAAATGCTTAGAATAGCTTGTGTTATTTATGTTGGAAAAATGCACTGAATTTATTAGAGAATCTTATGAATGCCTAACTTCCTTACACAGGGTAGGTGAAAATTGTATTTGGGCTGTTGTATACTATGAACCATTTGTAAATGTCTTAATTTGATGTAAATATCTCTGAAACAAGAGAAAAGGTTTTTAATTTAGAGCAGCCCTAGAATATGGATGTGCTTATACAATCGCTTAGTTTTGGAACTGTATCTGATTGACCTCTAGAGGATAGCTGTTTTTTAACCTTCTGTAAGTCCGGTGATTCATATGGTTTAGTATGGATATTAAAAATACTACATTGATCTAAGAAGAGACTAGCTTTGTGGAGTATAGATGCTTTTAATTGTACACACAAAAACAAATCTTTGGGGGACATCTTGAGGCATGAATATAAAATATTTTTATTTCAGTAACTTTTCCCGTGTAAGTTACTATGGTTTGTGGTACAACTTCATTCTATAGAATATTAATTGGAAGTAGATAAATTCTACTTTTCATGTGGAAGTGGACCAATGTCTTTAAAGAGTGACAAATAAAGTTAATGATTCCAAATTTGTGTCATTTCAATAAGTCTATTTTATATTATAAAAACCTAACTAAACAGGCTTTTATTTCAGGATTGGCTACTTTGTTATACTAATTGGATTCATGCTGGGTTTTTTTCTTTCTTTTTTTTTTTGAGACAGAGTCTCACTCTGTTGCCGGGGCACTCTTCCGTGGCATCAGCCTTGCTCACAGCAACCTCAAACTCCTGGGCTCAAGCTATCCTCCTGCCTCAGCCTCCCAAGTAGCTGGGACTACAGGCATGCACCACCATGCCCGGCTAATTTCTTTTACATAGTTTTAGTTGGCCAATTAATTTCTTTCTATTTATAGTAGAGATGGGGTCTCGCTCTTGCTCAGGCTGGTTTCGAATTCCTGACCTTGAGCGATCCACTCACCTTGGCCTCCCAGAGTGCTAGGATTACAGACATGAGCCACCATGCCTGGCCTGTTGATAGGATTTTAACTCTCTGCCTTATTGCACTTCGGGACCAGTGTCGACTGTAGTCAATAGCCACGGATGAATGTGCACAGCGACTTTAGCCGACAGCCGTGATATGACTTTTCTAATTTTTCATTTATCAAAATAAAATGAAAACATACATGTACATGTTACCTATTCTGATTTACATTACAAGTAAAGCTGCCTGTAAAGTAAAACAAGCTTTCAGTGCTTTAAAGCTTTCCTCATCACACAAGAGCAAAACAGATTCGTTGTCAACGCACAGCACACACTATCGTGGGGACTATGAGTGCCGCCTGTGGGCAAGGTTTCGCGGCCGGTGAGCGCCATACTGGAGTGGAGGGAAATTGTTTTCTTTTTGCTTCTCACTGAAGTATAAATAATGGGAAAGCTGATACTCAACTTAAGGAGGAAGAAAAACTACATTGTTCTAAAATCATTCCTCTACCCCTCCCCCTGCCAAGCCTTTGGAAGTGAGGGTTTTCAGCTTCCTGGTCCTGAAACAGTTACCACTCTGACCCGCATGGAACCTAACAGGGTCTATATTTAGGCAACAAGAATCTATAAAGGCACAGAGTAGTTGGAATCCATTTTTCTTTCACAACTTTTTTCTATAAACATTGCCATAGAAGCTAGATTGTTATGATTAAATATGAAATAAAACAATGCCTTTGTAATTTAAAACTGATGAGACTTTAAGTTCTAGGGGAAGAAAAAAAATTAATTACATGATAGCACTAATCCTTATAGGGTAAATGGCATCAGCATCCTTCTATCTATGTTAGGCAGAAGGCAATTAATTAAAATAAATGTTCTGCCAAGATTATTATACCTGTTGCTGATGATTTGCTCTTAAATTAAGTCTAATTTGTTCAGGAACATAAATCACAGTGTCGAGATTTGTGTGAGAGGCAGGAAAGGCAGAGTCAAAGCAGACTATTCCACTGACATTAAAAAGAGAAAGCTCAATCACTTTACACTGAATTGGTAGAGTAAGTTTATAAAATATCTGAGATTCCATATGTGGTAGATATTGTTTATTATTCCTAATTCTGTTAGGAATAATATAGTATTGATTTTTATTTTCTTTGACTAGATCTTTTTTGGAGGAATGATAATCTGAATCACTTTAGTTGATACCAAGTAATATGGAAGCCATAACTTTTTTAATAGATGATCAAACCGACAATTTCCAAGGTAGGAACTAGGGTCAATGGCCATGCCTACTGAGTCATACAGTGGCATTAAGACTTCTAACCTTGGATTTAGGTAGTTCTTTCTAGCTTTTCCATGCCAGAGTGACTGAATATTCAGTAGTTTCTTGGGAAAATAAAGACTTGTCAGAGAAGGGCATCAGTAAGAAGCATTGTGATGAAAATGCATCAAGCGTAATACAGATGAATTCAGTTCACTGCTTCACCACTTATTAGCTGAACAATCTTGGGCAAATCCCTTAATCTCTCTGAATCAGAGTTTTTAATCTGTATAATGGAGATGGTACCAGGTCTGTGAAAATCAGCATTCAGTGGGAGAACATGTTACAAGATTTGTGAATGAATACTTAATAAATATAAACTATAATAACAGTATTAAATTCAAGGAACTCTGCTTGGACCCAAGATTGTGCCATTGAGATGTACTAGCCAGTTTCTTGCTTGCAAGCAATAAGAGCAAACTTTGGTTAAATTTTGCCAATTGTCTGTTTTTATTTTGTTTTTTTGTTTGTCTGTTTTGAGACAGAGTTTCACTCTGTTCCCCGGGCTAGAGTGCCGTGGCATCAGCCTAGCTCACAGCAACCACAAATTCCTTGGCTCAAGCAATCCTCCTGCCTCAGCCTCCCAAGTAGCTGAAACTACAGGCATGCGCCACCATGCCCGGATAATTTTTTGTATATATATTTTTAGTTGGCCAATTAATTTCTTTCTATTTTTCTTTTTTCTTTCAGCTTATTATGGGGGTACAAATGTTAAGGTTACGTATATTGCCCATCCCCTCCTCAAATTTCTTTCTATTTTTAGTAGAGACAGGGTCTCACTCTTGCTCAGGCAGTTTTCGAACTCCTGACCTTGAGCAATCCACCCACCTTGGCCTCCCAGAGTGCTAGGATTACAGTTGTGAGCCACCCTGCCTGGCCCCCAATTGTCTGTTAATGTCTTTTTTTTTTCTTTTTTAAGATATGGTCTCTGTCGCCCTGAGTAGAATGCTGTGACGTCAGCCTAGCTCAGAGCAACCTCAAACTCCTGGGCTCAAGCGATCCTGCTGCCTCAGCCTCCTGAGTAGCTGGGACTACAGGTGTGTGCCACCACGCCCAGCTAATTTTTTCTATATATATTAGTAGACCAATTAATTTCTTTCTATTTATAGTAGAGATGGGGTCTCGCTCTTGCTCAGGTTGGTTTCAAACTCCTGAGCTCAAACGATCTGCCCACCTAGGCCTCCCAGAGTGCTAGGATTACAGGCGTGAGCCACAGTGCCTGGCCTGCTAATGTCCTTTTATTAGACCAGGATCTGGTCCATGAACACACATTGTATTTAGTTGTTATGTTTCCTTAGTTTCCTTTAATCTGCAACATTTCACTTTTGAAGAGTATTGGCCAGTTATTTTACAGATTATTCCTCAACTTGGGTGTTTGATATTTGCTCACGATTAAATTCAGGTTATGCATTTTGGGGAAGAATACCACTGAAGTGGTCATGGTGTGTCCATTATCAGGAAGCAGATAATGTCAATTTCTCATTTTGGGTGATGTTAACTGGTTAAGGTGGTATCCGCCAGGTTTTTCCCCTATAAAGTTACTGTTTTCCTTTGTAATTAGACACTTTAAGACTATGTTTATATCCCAGTTTTTATCATACTTTCACCCATTAGTTTTAGCTTCCATGGATGATTCTTTCTGGGAACAATTATTACTGCGGTATTTGATAAATGGTGATTTTCTGTTTGTACCATTCCTTCTATATTAATTGGAGTTCTGCTGTAAAGAAGAGCTTTTTCTTCTCCCCATTTATTTCATTATTTATATCAGCATAAACTCATGGATATTTGTTTTAATCTCTGCAATATAATCTATTACTATCATTTATTTTGTTGCTCAATTGTCCCAGATTTGGCCATTGGGAGCCCCTTTAAGTTGGCTCCTGTGTCCTTTTGACACATCCCATCATTTTTTGAGCACTTCTTTACTTTCTGGCACCACATGATATTGACTAAATTTTTTTTTATTTTTGTAGAGACAGGCTCTCACTATGTTGCCCAGGCTGGTCTTGAACTACTGGCCTCAAGCAATCCTCCCTCCCCAGCCTCCCAAAGTGCTGGGATTATAGGCATGAGCCACCTCACCTGGCCTATCGACTAATTTTCAACTAACCACAAGAAAACCTTTATGTTATGAGGAGGGAGATTGGGAGGGAGGAGAAAAAGTGGTGTCAGTGGAATATATAAATATACATGTGACAAAACGAGGAAGGAATTGGGGTAGATGTTCTTGTTACTTCAAAAGATAACAAAGCCATGATTAGATTTTATGACTTTTTTGCTCTACTCCTTCAATGTTTCCTTCAGCTTCAGCTAACACCTCAGCTAGTTTCTCACTCATCACAGAAACCCCTCTATCCCTGAAGATAGAAGAAGAGTTCCAATAACTTGCCAATGGACCAAGTGTGCTACCCAAAATATGGCATGTAGACTGTTGCCAATCTGCCATGTAATAAGTACAAAAATTGAGATCAGTGTTCAGAAATTTTTACAGCAATTTGACATTCCATGATATCCAAACACATCAATAGACTCATCTCATAGATCAAGTACAGACCAGTTTGGGTGTCGCAAAGCTTGGATGGTGACTCACATATAGAAAAACCTGCAACCTAGTCATGCACAACAAAACCATGCCATCATGGGAGATATTTTAAGGTTAGTTTGCCAACTGTTACCCAACAGTATATAAAATCCAGAGTTTATATTTAACTCTTTTACATCATAAATGGTTGGAACAAGATGAAGGTTTAAAGACATATTTCGAGAATAAATCATCACTTGCCTTTTATTTTGGATGAAAATTAAAAATGAATATCCTGAGCTTGGTGAATTACTTTAAAATATCTCCTTCCATCCTGTCAACATACCTCTGTGAGACTAGTTTCTCTACTATACATGTTATTGAGACAAAACATAGAACTACTTTATTTATTTATTTATTAGACAGAGTCTCACTTTGTTGCCCAGGCTAGAGTGAGTGCTGTGGCATCAGCCTAGCTCACAGCAACCTCAATCTCCTGGGCTCAAGCGATCCTCCTGCCTCAGCCTCCCGAGTAGCTGGGACTACAGGCATGCACCACCATGCCTGGCTAATTTTTTGTATATATATTTTTAGTTGGTCAATTAATTTCTTTCTATTTTTAGTAGAGACAGGGTCTTGCTCAGGCTGGTTTCGAACTCCTGACCTCGAGCAATCCGCCCGCCTCAGCCTCCCAGAGTGCTAGGATTATAGGCGTGAGCCACCGCGCCATCCTCATAGAATTACTTTAGCTATATATCATCCCCTGCATATTAACAAGCAATCAAGCTTATTTGTCATAGTAAAAACTTTCTTATATATACAGTTTTTATTCAAAGTGTACATATAGGCATTTCATATGGGGACATTGCTTTGATTCATAACTTTATTTACATTTGTGGAATGACAATGTTATGAGTAGTGATTTTTTTTTTTTTTTTTTGAGACAGAGTCTCACTCTGTGGCCTCAGCTATAGTGCTGTGGTGTCAGCCTAGCTCACTATAACCTCCAACTCCTGGGCTCAAGTGATCCTCCTGCCTCAGCCTCCCCAGTAGCTGGGACTAACACACATGCCACCACGCCTGGCTAAGTTTTTCTATTTTTGGTAGAGATGGGGTCTTGCTGTTGCTCAGGCTAGTCCCAAACTCCTGACCTCAAGCAATCTTCCTGCGTTGGCCTTGAACATTGCTGGGATTACAGGCCTGAGCTACTGCGCCTGGCTCTGATTATCTCTTAATTGCCTATATATACTTTCAAAGACTAGTTTTTATTTTTTTTCTTGTTTCTTCTGATTAAAATACAATCTTATCTGTTAAATATAATAAAACAATTGGGCTTGTGTTTTTATGTCATTTAAAAATTTTTATTTTCAGTGTAATTCATTTTTATTGTAGTTTACAAAAATACTGGTCCACCATGGATTTGAAATTAAAAAAAAAGACTGTCCCAACTGATCACCTGCCTGTCCCTCCACCCCACCTTGTCTGGCACCATCCTTATTTCCTCTTTGAGAGGAAAAAGAGAATGTAATTAATTGAACTAGAAACTCTGTCTACAAAATGCCTAAGGGTAGAAAAAATTAAATCAACTTAATGCGTAACTACTTTAAGAAGAAAACAAAGAATTTGCTAATGAATGTTCTCCTCATAAAAACGAACCATGAAGCTGAAGAAAATTCTAATACAAAAATCCAAACTGAATTAAATACTCTCAAACGTGTTTTTAAATATAAAAGTCCTAAAGTCAGAAATGCAAAAACCAAGAATGGAAATGGACAAAAAGCAGGTAGAGAGTTGACTGACAGGCATGGGAATTGATCGAACTCAGGAAAGAAATTATAGTCAAAGTAAAAGACAAGCATCTCAGAGATGAATAAAGTATGTCACCCACAAGAGAAGAGACTCAAATGAAGATTTAATAAAAAACACTGAATAAAGATAGGGGGAAAAATAAAGAAAATGAAAAGCAGGTAAATTAGTTAAAAAAGGGTCAGAGAAAAAGTGGTTGAAATGGAAAATACACAAGAAAACTCCAACATATATATAATTGGAATCCCTGAAGAAAAACAATGGAAGAGAACTAATTTTTTTTTAATCACAGAAGTTTTTCTTTTTTCCAAAAATTATACCAAGATAAAGCAAAGTTCTAGTTGCAGGCGTGTTGAGTAAGCATTAGCAATACTGCCTTCACTACGTGCTCATTGGACAGTGGTGCAACTCCAAGAAAAGGATGGTTGAGAGTTAATTTTTTAAAACTCTAATCTAAGAAAACTTTCCAGAAATAACAACAACAAAAAAATCCACATATTGAAAGGGCTCACTGTGTGCTTGGGAAAATTGACCTGAATTAATCAACTCTGAGACATCTTAATACAATTTTAGACTTTAAAGACAAAGAGAAAATCCTCAGAGCTTCCAGGCAAAGGTCAAACTACTTATATGAAAAAGAAAATTTGGCTGGCATCAGACTTCTCAAGAGTAATACACAAAGTATTGCAAGAGCAGAGCAGAGCAGCATTTTCGAGAAATCCAAGGAAAGAAAGTACAAGCCAAGAATTTTATATCTAGTCTGCTGTCCTTTAGGAATATACATATATAGAAATTAATGTTCAACTTTGAAATGGACCTAAAAGACACAAAAATAGATTTGACAAATGACAAGACATCACATCACATCTTTTTGGATAGGTAAATACATCTATATCACTCCTGAGAACACCCACATATTTATTTTAAGGAATTAGCTCACATGATTGTGAGGGCAGGCCAGCAAGCTGGAAACATGCAGGCAATATTTCTATGTTACAGTCTTGAGGCCGAATTCCTTATAAGAACAACAGTTATCAGGCCGGGCACGGTGGCTCACACTTGTAATCCTAGCACTCACTCTGGGAGGCCGAGGCGGGAGGATCGCTCGATGTCAGGAGTTCGAGACCAGCCTGAGCAAGAGCGAGACCCCGTCTCTACTAAAAATAGAAAGAAATTAGCCGGACAACTAAAAATATATAGAAAAAATTAGCCGGGCATGGTGGCGCATGCCTGTAGTCCCGGCTACTCAGGAGACTGAGGCAGAAGGATCGCTTGAGCCCAGGAGTCTGAGGTTGCTGTGAGCTACGCTGACACCACAGCACTCTAGCCCAGACAAGAGAGTAAGACTCTGTCTCAAAAAAGCAAAAAAGAACGACAGTTATCTGATTAAGGATCACCCTAATCTAGTATGACCTCATCTTAACTAATTACATCTGCAACGACCCTACTCCCAAATAAGGTCACATTCTGAGGTACAGTTGGTTAGAATTTCAACATATCTCTTTGGAGGACACAATTCAGCTGACAACTATGTCATTAAAATGTTAGTTCACCCTAAGTTATTAACAAGTTTAATGGAATCCCAGTGGAAGTAACAAAAATGTTTTTATGGAGCCAGACAAGTTGGTTCTAAAGTTTATATGGAAAACTAAGAAAACACCAAAAAGGAAATGTCAACAAGGGTAAACTAGCCCTACCAGATATTAAAACATACTAGAAAGCCTCTATTATTAAAACTATGGTATTGGTGTATTAATAGACAAACCAATGGAACAGACTAGAAAATCCAGAAATAGACTGAAGTACACACAGAAATTTAGTATATGATAAAGGTGCCATCTCAAATCACTAGGCAAAGGTGGACTTTTTTTTGAGACAGAGTCGCACTCTGTTGCCCTGAGTGGAGTGCCGTGGCATCAGCCTAGCTCACAGCAACCTCAAAGTCCTGGGCTCAAGCAATCCTCCTGCCTCAGCCTCCCAAGTAGCTGGGACTACAGGCATGTGCCACCATGCCTCGCTAATTTTTTTAATATATATTTTTAGTTGTCCAGCAATTTCTTTCTATTTTTAGTAGAGATGGGGTATCGTTCTTGTTCTGGCTGGTCTCGAACTCCTGAGCTCAAACGATCCACCTGCCTCGGCCTCCCAGAGTGCTAGGATTACAGGCGTGAGCCACTGCGCCCGGCCCAAAGGTGGACTTTATAATAAGTGATGGTGGGCAACAGGATACCCACTTGGAAAAAGATAAAACTAGATCTATACCTCCCAGCATACATAAAAATAAATGGATTAAGATGTAAATTGTTAAAAAAGAAACTATACAACTACCAGAAGAAAACAGTGAATTATTTTATAGCCTGAGTGTAAGAACAGCTTTACTAACTTAATTTGAAATCCAAAGGCAATAAAAGAAAATGTTGATAAATTTGACTACCTAAAAATTTTTAAAAATTTTTAAAATTTTATAACTTTATTGAGGCATATTTTACATATCACATAACTTATTTCAAGTGTACAACTCAATGATATTTTAGTAAATTTAGCAAGTTGTACAATATCACTATAATAAATTTAGGACATTTTCATCATCCCAGTAAGATCCCTCATGCACATTTACTGTTAAATCCCATTTCACACTCTGACTCCCCTGCCCTAGGTAACCACTCTTTGCTTCTATATTTACCTTTTCTGGACATGTAATACAAATGAAATCATATAATATATATTCTCTTATATCTGCCTTCTTTCAATGAGCATAATGTTTTTGAAGTTCATTTATGTCATCCCATGTACCCATAGCTCATTCCATTCATTCATTCATACATTTGAGACAGGGTCTCACTCTGTTATCTGGGCTAGAGTGTAGTGGCATCATCATAGCTCACTGCTCACCTCAAACTCCTGGGCTCAAGCGATCCTCCTGCCTCAGCCTCCCAAGTAGCTGGGACTATAGGCATGTGCCACCATGCCCAGCTAATTTTTAAATTATTTGTAGAGATGAGGTCTCACTATGTTGTTTAGGTTGGTCTTGAACTCCTAGCCTCAAATGATCGTCCCACCTCTGCCTCCCAAACTGCTAGGATTATATGTGCGAGCTATCATGCCTGCCCCTTTATTGTTGAATAGCATTCCTCATGTGGATGTACCACATTCTGTCTATCCACTCACAACTTGGGCTGTTATACCTGAGCAGCATTGTTTAGCAGCATTGTTATTCAATGCTGCTAAAAACACCATTAAAAAGTCAAAAGACTAATGACAAACTGGGAGAAAATATTTGCAGCATACATGACAGATAAAATACTAATGTCCCTGACATAGAACTTTCAAAATTTGAGGGGGAAAAGTTCAAAAATTTAAAATGAGCCAAAGACATGAACAGACAATTCACCTAAAAAGTATACTAAAATGGCCTTTAAACATATGAAATGATGTTCAAATTCACTCCTAGTAAGAGTGTAAATTACAACTATACTGAGAACACCTACTAGGATGGCTATAATTAAAAGAACAGATAATAACAAGTGTTGGTGAGGATGTGGAAAAATTGGAACCCTCACACATTTCTAGTGGGAGTGTATAATGTTGCAGCCACTTGGGGAGCAGTTTGGCAATTCCTCAAAGATTAAACACAGAGTTGCAATATGACCCAGAAATTCCACTCCTAGGTATATACCAAAGAGAAATAAACATATATCCACATAAATACTTTTATACAAATGTTCAAAGCAGTATTCATAATAGCCAGAAAGTGGATAAACAAAGTATAGTATATCCATACAGTGGAATACTGGTCAGCCACAATAGGAATGAAGTTTGAAAGTGTTATGGATAAACCTTAAAAACATAATGTTGAATGAAAGAAGCCAGACACAAAAGGTCACATTGTATGATTTCATCTATATGAAATGTCCACAACAGGCAACTCTATTGAGTTACAAAAAAGTTTACTGGTTGCCAGGGGTTACAGGGGAACAGGAAGTGGCTAATGAGTAAGGGGTTTCTTTTTAGGGTGATGAAAATGTTCTAAAATTGATTGCACAGGCCGGGCGCGGTGGCTCACGCCTGTAATCCTAGCACTCTGGGAGGCCGAGGCGGGCGGATTGCTCAAGGTCAGGAGTTCAAAACCAACCTGAGCGAGACCCCGTCTCTACCATAAAAAAAAAATAGAAAGAAATTAATTGGCCAACTAATATATATATATATATAAAAATCAGCCGGGCATGGTGGCTTGTGCCTGTAGTCCCAGCTACTCGGGAGGCTGAGGCAGGAGGATCACTTGAGCCCAGGAGTTTGAGGTTGCTGTGAGCTAGGCTGACGCCACGGCACTCACTCTAGCCTAGGCAAGTAAGCGAGACTCTGTCTCAAAAAAAAAAAAAAAATTGATTGCACAACTCTGTGAATATACTAAAAACCATTGACTTGTACTCTTTAAATGGGTGAATTATATATTTAATAGTATATGAATTATACCTCAATTCAGCTGTTACTTAAAAAAACTACAGTGAATGCCGGGCGCGGTGGCTCATGCCTGTAATCCTAGCACTCTGGGAGGCCGAGGCGGGCAGATCGCTCAAGGTCAAGGAGTTCAAAACCAGCCCGAGCAAGAGCGAGACCCCATCTCTACTAAAAATAGAAAGAAATTAATTGTCCAACTAAAAATATATAGAAAAAATTAGCCAGGCATGGTGGTGCATGCCTGTAGTCCCAGCTGCTTGGCAGGCTGAGGCAGGAGGATCGCTTGAGTCCAGGAGTTTGAGGTTGCTGTGAGCTAGGCTGACGCCACGGCACTCACTCTAGCCCGGGCAACAGAGTGAGACTCTGTCTCAAAAAAAAAAACTACAGTGAGATACCACTTCTCACCTGTCAGACTAGCAAACATGTTCTAGCTTGACAATGTACTCTGTTAAGAAAGCTCTGGGATAACACTCTTGTACATTGTGGGCATGCAAAATGGAGGGCAAATTTGGCATTATCTACCAAAACTAAATATATATTTGCCCTCTGACCCAGCAATATCACTTTTAGGACTTTACCCTTAAAATACACCTGTAACAACCAGAAACCACTTATATACAAGGATATTCAGCAATATTTATACTTGCAAAAGAGTAGAACCTACATAAGTGTCCAAATAAAGGATATTGGTTAAATAAACTATAATACATCCACACAATGGTGTACTATGTAGCTGTAAAATAATAAAAAAGAATGAGAAATATCTCTATGAGGTGATATGGGGTGGTTTCCAGGATATATTGTAAAGTGAAAAAAAGTGGAAAAGAGTACTGTATATTTTGTTGTTACCTTTTGCATAAGAAAGAGGAAATAAGGAAGCATACATATACATACATGGTAAGTAGTATCCCTTATGCAAGAAGCTTGGGAATCAGAAGTATTTCAGATTTTGGATTTTTTGAGATTTCGGAATATTTGCATTTAAGTGGTTGAGCATCTCAAATCTGAAAATCCAAAATCCAAAACGCTTCAATGAGCATTTTCTATGAGCACTGCATTGGCGCTCAAAAAGTTTCAGATTTTCAGATTTTGGATTTTTGGGTTTGGGATACTCAACCTGTATTTTCCATGCTTTTGTAAAGTGAAATACAAGAAATGTAAATCAGAAAACCATGAGCTTAGTTACCTATAAGGTGAGGGAGTAGACACAATGGAATAAATAAGGGAGGAAATGGCACTTTCAGACTAAACCTGTATGTGTGTGTGTGTGTGTGTGTGTGTGTGTGTGTGTGTGTGTGTGTGTGTGTATTTGAGACAGAGTCTCACTCTGTTGCCCAGGCTGGGGTGCTGTGGCGTCAGCCTAGCTCACAGCAACCTCAAACTCCTGGGCTCAAGCAATCCTCCTGCTTCAGCCTCCCGAGTAGCTGGGACTACAGGCACGTGCCACCATGCCCGGCTAATTTTTTCTATATATTTTTTAGCTGTCCAGCTAATTTCTTTCTATTTTTAGTAGAGTCAAGGTCTCGCTCTTGCTCAGGCTGGTCTCAAACTCCTGACCTCAAGCAATCCTCCCACCTTGGCCTCCCAGAGTGCTAGGATTACTGGCATGAGCCACCGGCCTAGCCCTTTTTGTATAATTTTAATTCCAGAAGGTCAGGAGGCAGCTTCAAGGGGCTCCCACTGTCCAAAGTTGGGCCAATTTCAGCATCAAAATTAATAAGACAGTAAAAGATTATAACCCACTAAATAAAATAAGAACCCATGAGACCATCTTAATAATAAATAGATAACTAAATGGAGAAGGAAAGGTCTTCCTCACAGTAGAACACTGATATATATATATATATGGAAGAATCAGTGGAGATGGAAAACTGTCACTTTAAATCTATCACAGTAATATTGATTTGGACAAGAATCTTTGATGAATGCTACATCTATGGGGGAGAAAGTCTGATAAGGAGCAGGCTATTTACATAGTCTTAAATTATCTACCTACTGATCGTTTATTAGCTTCAAAGGTTAAGTTATAACTATACGGTGGAGAAACTGGACAATGCCTTGACTGGATGATCAGAACGTACATTCCTGAAGAGGGGCAGACAGACATGTGCTTCTGCATGTGATACTCTGCAAGGGACACAGATCACTTGTATAGTATTTTGGCTGAGACTGTATAACCTGAATCTAATGGTAAGGAAACAACAGGCAAACCCCAACTGAGGAACATTCTATAAAATAACTGGCCTGTACTCTTCAAAAATGTCCATATCATGAAAAACAAAGAAAGGCTGAGGAACTGTTCCAATAAAGGGGACTACTAAATTCCCTGTATGATACTGGACTGGATCCTGTACTGAAGGAAAAAAGGTGCTTACATGAACATTATTGGGACAATTGACAAAATTGCAATATGGACCATAAAGTATTATTTCAATGTTATATTTCCTGAATTTGATAACTACTACATTACATCAGAGGATATCTTTGTTCTTAGGAAATATAAACTTGAATATTAAGGAGTAAAGAGCAGAAAGATATCTGCAAATGGTTCAGATAAAATAAAAAGTAACGTGTGTTTGAATACATATATGCACATATGTATGTATGTGTATATACGCACATACACACACATCAATTAAAAGAATGATAAAACAAACATGGCAAAGTTTAAAATTGGTTGTAATGGTGGTTTGCATTGTGTGGGCTGGTGAAGCTAGCACCGTGTTTCCTCGAATGCTCTTCCCCATGTGGTTGCAGGTGAGAATTGGCTCAGAGACAGCCGTGAGAGATTTGGAACACAGAAGTGAGACATCACCCTCAGAGGGTAGTCATGGTTAAAGACAGAAGACAGATGCAGCGTTGTGGGCAGGTTCCAGCTGTTGTCATTCTCCTCCATGGATGTCTGGCTCTTCTTCCCGGATGCAATTCTTACCAACCAACAGCACCCCGTCCTGGGCACATCACCAGTCCCTGGCCCTACTCTGGAGTCCCCAGCCTCCCCCTTCAGGGCCCCAGGCCCTACTCTGGCTTCTCACAGTGACTGCTTAGTGTCTCCTCTGATCCTCCAAGTCCCCCTTTCAGACACCATCACCTTCCCCCTCCTTCCATAACTGGGTTCCATCTAATCCCTCTAATGAGTCCCTTATTACTCAGTGGCTCTGCTTTGCTGATGGAAGTTTGACACTGGTGTCTGAATAAAGGGATATGAAAGTTCTCTGTATTATTCTTGCAACTTTTTTGTATGTGTGAAATATTTGCAAAATAAAAAGTTTTAAAAAGCCAAAGTTCTATGTTTTTATATACTTTTCTATGATTTAAAATAGTGAATACTGGGCCGGGCTCAGTGGCTCACGCCTGTAATCCTAGCACTCTGGGAGGCTGGGGCGGGTGGATTGCTCAAGGTCAGGAGTTCAAAACCAGCCTGAGCAAAAGCCTCCCCCCCATCTCTACTATAAATAGAAAGAAATTAATTGGCCAACTAATATATATAGAAAAAATTAGCCAGGTGGCACATGCCTGTAGTCCCAGCTACTCGGGAGGCTGAGGCAGGAGGATCGCTTGAGCCCAGGAGTTTGAGGTTGCTGTGAGCTAGGCTGATGCCACGGCATTCGCTCTAGCCTGGGCAACAAAGCGAGACTATGTCTCAAAAAAAAAAAAAAAGTGAATACTACAACTGAAATGGCAAATGAATGAAAAAAAAATAGAAAGATAGGATTATAATTTTATATAAAATATAAAAATTAAAAAAATAAAAATAAGGCCGGGCATGGTGGCTCACGCCTGTAATCCTAGCACTTTGGGAGGCTGAGGCGGGCGGATTGCTCAAGGTCAGGAGTTCGAAACCAGCCTGAGCGAGACCCCGTCTCTACCAAAAATAGAAATAAATTAATTGACCAACTAAAAATATATATACAAAAAATTAGCTGGGCATGGTGGTGCATGCCTGTAGTCCCAGCTACTCGGGAGGCTAAGGCAGCAGGATCACTGAGCCCCGGAGATTGAGGTTGCTGTGAGCCAGGCTGACGTGCCACGGCACTCACTCTAGCCTGGGCAATAAAGTGAGACTCTGTCTCAAAAACTAAATAAATAAATAAAATAAAATAGTGAATGATCCTCTTACCAAAAGGTTAAAAAAATTATCTCTGGTGCAAAAACTAGGTGTTGCACCTAGTTTAAAGAGGTTTAAAAAGGCACTGACCTATTTCCCATGACAGCGCAGGGTGGCAGAATACGTCACTTTGGCATAAGGATTACTTTAAACTAAAGGCACTTGAAAAATAGCAGATGTATGAATGGCAATTTAATCTTCCCTTTTTCTTCCTGAAAAGAGGAGATAAAAATTCCCATGTGAAAGATGCCCTCTCTCCCTGTAACAGAAGAAAGAAATATTCCTTTTATCTTTTTTTTTTTTTTTTTTTGAGACAAAGCCTTACTCTATTGCCCGGGCTGGAGTGCCGTGACGTCAGCCTAGCTCACAGCAACCTCAAACTCCTGGACTCAAGCGATCCTTCTGCCTCAGCCTCACGAGTAGCTGGGACTACAGGCATGCCCACCATGCCTGGCTAATTTTTTCTATATATTTTTAGTTGGCCAATTAATTTCTTTCTATTTTTAGTAGAGACGGGGTCTCGCTCTTGCTCAGGCTGGTTTCAAACTCCTGACCTTGAGCGATCTGCCCGCCTCAGCCTCCCAGAGTGCTAGGATTACAGGCATGAGCCATCGCACCTGGCCAGTAGTCTCCTTTAATCTAGAATAAGGCAGAGAGATGAAACAAAAGATTGGGAGGCAACAGTGGTTCAATGGGGGTTGAACACAACCAATTCCCTTCTGCTACTTCATTGCATCAAGGGACCCAGACCAGCCTACAATGCAAGGCACATTTTATAGAGAAACTGAGGTACAACACATTTACCTAACGTTCTCATAGCTGCTGAAAGATGCTGGATAACCACTCAGCCTTCAACCACTGTATTCACATGAGAAAAACAGCGAAGGCGGCAAAAGATTAGAATCAGGGCCACAGATGGCTCTAAAATTACTTTCAGCAGTATCTGAAAATAGCAGAGCCAATATATCCGCCTATTGTTTTATTCATTCAGCTTCTCTTGAGGCACAATGCTATTTATTCCCTTTGGTAGAATTTAACAGCAAATATTCCAAGGAAATCAGCACAGGATATGACCAAAATAAAATTTCATCAAATACTCAAATCCTAAATGTTCTGTTTCACAGCCATAATTCAGGAAAAGTTATATGTTTTTGTAAATGTTGGCCAGCATTCCAGGACAAATTAAATGAATTACATTTCTGTATTTTTATTATTTTAAACCGTAAGACAAAAAAATCATTAAAAAGTAATGTTGTAATCTGTATAGTGATATTCGATTCAGGAAAGAATCATCAATGTATGCTAAAACTAGTGGGTTAAATATTTGATGAGGAAATAGGTATTTACATAGTCTCAAAGTATCACACCACAAATTATTTATTAATTACAAAGAGGAAAGTACTAACTTTACCGTGGAGAAACCTGGTGAACGCTACCTTAACATCACTAATAACCTGGCAAACAGGTATCATGTGCCTCCCAGTATGCCATAGTGGGGACACATCATTTCTGTGGTGCTCCTGTTCCAAATGAACACACTGAAGGTAGCTGTCTTAGTCTGTTTGTGCTACTATAATCAAATATCTCAGACTGGGTAATTTAAAAACAGAAAATTTACTGCTTACAGTTCTGGAGGTCGGGAAGTCTAAGTTCAAGGAGCCATCAGATTTGGTGTCTGGCGAGGGCTCGTTTTCTGCTTCATAGAAGGCAGCTTCTTGCTGTGTCTTCATATGGCAGAAAGGGTGCACAAGCCCCTTCCTGCCTCTTTTATAAGGACACTAATCCCATTCATGAGGGCAGTGCCTTCATGACTTAATCACTCTCCTAAGGGCCCCACTTTTTCATACCACATACCAATATGGCGGGGGGCGGGGGGGGGCAGACATACACACATACAGACCATAGAAGTAGTCGTGAGGAAACATCAAATGAGCCCCACGCTGAGGGATGTTCTATCAAATCGCAGGCTTGAACTCTTATAAAATGTCAAAGTCACAAATGACGAAGAGAAAGGCAGAGGAACTGTTCTAGATTAAAGGAGACTAAAGAGACATTACAATTAAATACCATGTGCCATCCTGGTCTGGATCCTGGACTAGAAAAACAAAATTGTCATACAGGACACTATAGGGACAATTGGCAAAATGTGAATATGTAGATTATAATATTAATGTTAAATGTCTTGATTTTGATGGGTATATTGTGGTAATGTAAAAGTCCATGAATATTCAGGGGTCCTCAAACTACGGCCCATGGGCCACATGCGGCCCGCTGAGGACATTTATCCGACCCGCCAGGTGTTTTTGGCGCCGCTGCCTGTCCTGCTTAGCAACCGACTTGTCCCGGGCCCACAGTGCGCATGTGTGGAATGTGCGCTGCACTCTCCAACGGCCCTCCCACGGTCTGAGGGACAGTGAACCGGCCCCCTGTTTAAAACATTTGAGGACCCCTGATTATGCTTAGGAAATACATACTGACACTCTTAAGAAATACTTATAGGGGAAGAGAGAAGAGCAGAGCAAAGTGAATGTGGCAAAATGTTAACAGTTAGGCCAGGCGCGGTGGCTGACGCCTGTAATCCTAGCACTTTGGGAGGCCGAGGCGGGCGGATTGCTCAAGGTCAGGAGTTCGAAACCAGCCTGAGCGAGACCCCCCGTCTCAAAAATAGAAAGAAATTAATTGGCCAACTAAAAATATGTATACAAAAAATTAGCTGGGCATGGTGGCACATGCCTGTAGTCCCAGCTACTCGGGAGGCTGAGGCAGAAGGATTGCTGAGCCCAGGAGTTTGAGGTTGTCGTGAGCTAGGCTGACGCCACGGCACTCACTCTAGCCTGGGCAACAAAGTGAGACTCTGTCTCAAAAAAAAAAAACTTAAAAAAAAAAAAATGTTAACAGTTGCTAAATCTAGGTTAAGGGTATTTGAGAGTTTTGGTGTGTGTGTTTACATTTCTTGTTTTGTTATTCCTGTTTCAGACTATCCTAACATTTCTGTGAGTTTGAAATTATTTCAAAATAAAAAGTACAATTAAAATCAAAAGATACAATCTCTATGATCCCCTGCACTAGAACTCCCTGGTCCTGTAGGTCCAGGGTCAGGGTCATTCATATAAAGCAGGATTTCACAGGACCTGTGAGCAAGAATCTTGGTTAGAAGAAAGTGTGCAATGGCAAAATTTCATGACTAGGAAAATGTATGAATCTACCTTTGTATTTGCTTGTCTTCTCCCATTGTTTTCCTTCAAACTTCAAACGATGATAGTGGATGTGGGGCGCGGTGACAACGCCATTAAAATATGGCGCTGATATCCGGTGCCTCGCCCTTGCTTCTCCCGCTGGTAAACAAGTTCTGCGCCTGTGTGTCGAATGTAACCAATGATATGAGTTTCCTGCTTTGCAGTGTATATAAGAAACTGCCCTTCCCCTTTTCTGGGTCTTCCGCAAAATGTAGCCTAAGGGATCCCCCAATAAAGCACGGTCAGAAGAACTCCAGTTGCCGAGTCTTCCTTGCTGGCGAGGTGGGCGCGACAAGTGGTGCCGAAACCCGGGAAAACGAAACAACCTTGAAGCACCAGCGGAGACGACCTCATTAGGAGGTGAGTTCAGAACTGACGTGCGGGACGGCCGTTCTCTCCCTTTCCCCAAGTCACTATGGGCAACATACCGCTTCGGCACTTTGTGTGGCCTCTGAAGAACCTTTTATCTAGTAATAGGATTCACATTGAGAAACGTGATTTAAAGAATTTTTTGAAGGAAGTGGACCGGATTGCTCCTTGGTTTTTATGCTCTGGTTCACTGACGATAGCGTCCTGGAAAAAACTAGGGAGAGATCTTAAGGGAGCATCAGATTTAAAACCCGGTGTGCTTCTGCTTCATAAATTAATTTTAGATTGTTTGAAATGTGATCCTCTCGGTTCTCAGAGTGCTGCAGAGCAATTAGCGGAGGTTCAGTCCGAGTGTTCAGAAGGAGGATGTGGGGGAGGTGCTGCAGCGAGGAGTGATAAGGAGAAGTTGCGAAACAAGCAACAAAGGTCGGGGACTAGCTCAGGGGCATTGGCCACGCCCCTGCCCCCGGTACCACAGTTTCCAGACTTGCACTTTGAGCCTCACTCTGACAAGTCTGGGTCCTCGTCCGAGTCTTCTGACTCCGAGGGAGGAGACCCTCCGTGCCCTACTTTCGCTGACTTAAGGAGGGAGCTCCGGCAGCTCGATACACAGGAGGCGACACAGATCGCTCCTGAAACTGCTCCAGGTGCAGCGGACGGAGATACTAAGTGGCCGCCCCCGTATAGCCCAGAGTCAGATGAGAAACTAAAAAAGAAAGAGAAACCAGTTTTTCAGAAAGCGGCAGGTTGTGAGCGGTACCGCCCACCTCCGCATGCCCCGCCTTGGGAAGGGCTGGGTTTTTCTTAGGGGCCGCTCGCCGCTAGAGAGCTTCTGCCCATACCCTGAAAAACAGAGGAGCCAGTGTGGGTGCCTCAGTGGCCCTTGCCTAAAGAGAAGTTACATGCTGCCCGTGATTTAGTACAAGAACAGCTTACTCTTGGACATCTTGAACCCTCTCAATCTCCTTGGAATACTCCTATTTTTGTAATTAAAAAGAAGTCTGGTAAATGGAGACTGTTGCATGACCTTAGAGCAATTAATGCCCAGATGCAGCTTATGGGGCCTGTTCAAAGAGGATTGCCCCTTCTCTCAGCATTGCCTAAACGTTGGAGCCTTATTATTATAGACATCAAAGACTGTTTTTTCTCTATTCCTCTGCATCCGCAGGATAAGAACAGATTTGCATTCACGCTGCCCTCCACAAACCACGAGCAGCCTGATGCAAGATATCAATGGCAGGTTTTGCCTCAGGGCATGGCTAACAGTCCCACTATGTGCCAACTTTATGTGGCCTCAGCTATCCAGCCGATTAGGCAGAAGTTTTCAAAGGTAAAGATTATTCACTACATGGATGACATTCTCTTATGTCATCGTGATGAGGGCATGCTTCACCAAGCTTACGCATCCCTTCAGGCTCACTTGAAAAGAAAAGGCTTGTTGATTGCCCCTGAAAAGGTGCAAGAAGGAGAGGTAGGCACGTTTCTTGGCAGTAATATTCTCCCTGACAAGATTGTGCCCCAAAGACTGTCCATCCGAAGAGATGCCTTGAAGACCTTAAACGATTTTCAGAAACTGCTAGGAGATATCAATTGGCTTCGACCTTTTTTATGTCTTACCACAGCAGAGCTGAAGCCATTATTTCAGATTCTAGAGGGAGACTCACACATCACGTCTCCTAGAACTTTGACTCCTGAGGCCCTTAAGGCTCTTCATAAGGTAGAAGAAGCAATTCAAAAGGCGCAACTAGTGCGCATTCAACACCATGATCCTTTCTCCCTCTGTGTACTCCCTTCTCCTACGCTTCCTACGGCAGTGCTTTGGCAGGATGGTCCCCTTTTATGGGTGCATCCTCAAGCCTCTCCAGGAAAAGTGATTGGCCATTATCCTACCTGTGTGGCTGAAATAGCATTAAAGGGTATTAACTTGGCTGTTTCTCATTTCGGACGCTTTCCTGATAGCCTGATCTGTCCATATACTGCCAATCAGGTAAACACCTTATGTGCCACTCTTGATGTATGGGCCATATTGAGATGCACCTTCCCAGGGAGCATTGACAACCATTATCCCAGACATGCCTTACTGCAGTTTGCAATGAGAAACGAGCTCATTTTTCCAAGAGTAACGTCACTGTTACCTTTGGTTGATGCCTTGGATGTGTATACCGATGGCTCTAAGACAGGTATTGGGAGCTATGTCATTCAAGACAAGGTATATACAAAACAGTTTGACTATTCTTCTCCTCAGCTAGTAGAGTGTGCCATAGTCGGTCTGGTTCTCAGTACTATCACTGAACCTATCAACATCATCTCAGACTCCTTTTATGTGGTCAACGCAGTTAAACAGTTAGAGAACTCCTTTCACATTCTTGCCAAAAGTACAGTCTTTTCTGTATTTACAGAAATTAGGAATACTATTCTAAACAGGAAAAACCCATTTTCTATTCAGCACATCAGAGCCCACTCTCTGCTGCCAGGACCCATGGTGGCAAAGAACAACTTGGCAGACCGCGCCACTCGGGCCCTCTGGGTAGCAGACCCGCTTGTTGCTGCTACTGAGTTTCACAAGTTGTATCACGTGCCAGCCGAAACTCTGCGCCTCAAGTTCAACATCTCTCGCGCTGAGTCTCGTGACATAGTTCTGCAGTGCGCACCTTGCGCTCCCTTTCGTTCTGTTACTCACACTGGAGTTAACCCCCAAGGGTTGCGTCCACTGCAACTTTGGCAAATGGATGTCACCCACATTCCTTCATTTGGCAAATTACAGTATGTGCACGTTTCTATTGATACCTGCTCAGGTGTCCTTCATGCTACTCCTCTGCCTGGGGAAAAGGCCAGTCAGGTAATTACCCACTGCCTAGAGGCTTGGGCAGCCTGGGGTAAACCCCAGATTGTTAAAACTGATAATGGCCCAGCCTATGCTTCCAAAGCTTTTCAACAATTTTGCACTCGCTTGGGTGTGGAGCACCGCACCGGTCTTCCCTACAACCCTCAAGCGCAAGGCATTGTGGAACGTGCTCACAGCACACTCAAAATGTATCTGCAAAAACAAAAAGGGGGAGATGCCTTACCGGCAATAGCACCAAAAGGACGCCTTTCCCTTGCTCTCTTTACTTTGAATTTTTTGAACCTAGATGCCAGAGGGCGCTCCGCTGCTGACAGGCATGTTGCACCTGATCAGCCTAAGAAGGAGCTGGTAAAGTGGAAGGATGTGTTGTCTAACCAGTGGAAAGGCCCGGATCCGGTAGTGGCCAGATCCAGGGGATCTGTTTGTGTTTTCCCACAGGACCAAGAGAACCCTGTTTGGGTACCAGCCCGGCTGACCAGACTAGTCCGCCCAGATCCCAGCGACGATGAGCCTGTTGTGGCTGAGCCTGCTGATGGACCTGATGATGACGGGGTCCGGGGCGGAGCCCAGGTGGGCGGTGATGGACGTCTTCCCAATGCCGATGCCGATCCGCCATGACTCCGCCGTCTTTCCTCGTTTCCTCACCACCAACATCTCACTGGACCTGCCTTATGTTCCTTTCGACCCTGAACAGGCAAACTTTTCTCATAGCGCAAACATTTACTGTCGCTGGGTCACTTTGTTTTACTCTGGTAACTAATACTTCCTACCGCCCTCAGTGCCTTCGTTTATATCGGCAGGTAGCTGTTTGGCTTGACAAACCGTCCCAGCCCATCCCTGAGGCTAACGGCACCGCTATTCATGGCGTTTGGCCAACAAGGGTCAATGGCGGTATAAAATTACAGCCTAAGTGGGCACCCAGATGCCATAGCCAAAGAAGTAGAGAATCCCTTGCACCTTGGACGGGGTGCCAGAGTAGTTATGCATCCTGGGTTGTCGATAGTTTCTTCACCATGTCGCCCACAATGTCTACTGTGTATAGTGCCACCGATCCTGGGGTCAATTTCACCTCACAAAGCCCTTGGCTTTGGGATCCAGCTAACCCGTTTGATTTGTGGTTATTGTGTGGAATCAACGGTAGTTGCACTGACTTGGCACCGTTTTCTATGATTGCGGGAGGAAAGATAGAGACAGCAGAGTGGAGGTGGAATAAGAGCTCCTACTTTGAGACTACATTGAACAAAACCAAGCCTTGGTCTAATATATCTTTTGCTCCCACCCCGGTCTGTGTTTGGCCACCTTTTATCTTTATTGTTACCAATCTGTCCACTGATGGCGACGTGTTATCCTGTTCCAATGACACTTGCTTGTATTCCCTTTGCTGGAATGCTACACAACACTCCTCTGCATTTGTGGCGCGCTTACCTCGGTTCATCCCTGTTCCAGTTGAAACACCCTCATCGATGACGCTGTTCCGACATCGCCGCGACTTTGGTATAACAGCGGCCATAGTGACTGCCATAAGCATCGCTGTTGCTAGCGCTACAGCCGCCACTGTTGCACTGACGTCTACAGTTCAGACTGCCCAGGCTGTGAACGACCTGTCTGCGGGAGTGGCCACCGCTTTGGCGACCCAAGTGAATGTCAACTCGCAGCTTAAAGGAGGAATTACGATCATTAATCAAAGAGTGGACTTAGTCCAAGAACAAGTGGACTCGTTGTTGCAGCTTGTGCAGCTGGGATGCGAGCAGCGGTGGCCCGGTTTATGTGTTACCTCCATCCCCTATCATAATTTGTCCCGTGCAGCAAACTTGTCTCGCCAACTGTCCCATTACCTAATGTCTAATTGGTCTCATGGTTTTGAGGGACTGTTACTTGAGTTACAGCAATCCATTATTCATATTAATTCTACACGGGTTGATCTTGCTGTTGCTGAAGGTTTAACTAGCTGGATTTCACAGGCTGCCAATCATCTTAAGGAATGGGCTGGTATGGGTGCCTTGGCAGGTCTCCTTGTGCTTATTGCCATATTAGGGCTCATGTGTATTGTCAGAATGGCGCGTCAAAACCAACGTAATCAGATTTTAATGATTCAGGCATTTGCCGCGTTAGAGCTTGGGCAAAACCCACAGGTTTGGCTAAACATGTTGAACTAGGGCGCTGTTATCGCCCCAGCAGCCCCCCGAGTTGGCTGTAAGGTTACTCCATGACGGGAATGCATGGGGCCCCATCATTGAGCGTCGTAGATTTGAGCCATGATGGGGAAGCAACCCATGTAGCCTAAGACAGAGGCCTTACCCATTTTGTTTGCCTGGCAGTCAGCCTTTGCACGCCTCCGAGTTCTGCTCATTGCACGAGGCAAGGTGACAGCTGTTGGCTATGAGGCTCTGCAGCCTTGATCGCTCTGTCGAAGGACGGGGCTGAGCGGCTGCTCAGTGCTCATTTATTAAATAAAACAGGGGGAGCTGTGGGGCGCGGTGACAACGCCATTAAAATATGGCGCTGATATCCGGTGCCTCGCCCTTGCTTCTCCCGCTGGTAAACAAGTTCTGCGCCTGTGTGTCGAATGTAACCAATGATATGAGTTTCCTGCTTTGCAGTGTATATAAGAAACTGCCCTTCCCCTTTTCTGGGTCTTCCGCAAAATGTAGCCTAAGGGATCCCCCAATAAAGCACGGTCAGAAGAACTCCAGTTGCCGAGTCTTCCTTGCTGGCGAGGTGGGCGCGACAAGTGGACTTGTCAGCCATGTTCATATTTTTTTTTTTTTTGGAGCCAGAGTCTCACTCTGTTGCCCAGGCTAGAGTGCAGTGGCGTTATCACAGCTCACAGCAACCTCAAACTCCTGGGCTCATGCCATCCTCCTGCCTCAGCCTCCTGAGTAGCCATGCCCAGCTAATTTTTCTAATTTTTTATAGAGATAGAGTCTTGCTCTTGCTCAGGCTGGCTGTGTCTCTTGACTGAGTCACACAATAGGCCCTGACAGCTTTATGTTTGAGAGGTAGTGCAAAGAATAGAAATGCCACTTCCAAAAACATTAATGGTAGAGAAATATTATTTAAAATAATGATAAACCTTTAGCTGTTTAGTTTCATTTATTAAAACACTGTGAAATATACAGCAGAACTAATTTACCTGTGGGGAGGGGTAATCACAGGACAGCATTATTGATGTTCTCTAATGCTAAAACTCTTTTGTCACTACCTTTGCTTCAAACAGGTAAAATTCTCTAGAGCTTTGCTCATTCCTAGCCCTGTTTCTTTCTCAGTCTACCTTGGAGACCCTTTTACTTCTCTGTCTCCCTTCAACTGCCATGGTTCCATGGTAACATCTTACCCTTCGTTTATAGCGCAGGTTCAACTAGTTCATTGCAACTATAACAATCAACAAACATCTATCAGGCACAAATCTTATATAACGGATATAGTCTGGCATATACCAGGAAAGCTACTTATACATTGCCTGCACCTCTATTTCCCTAAAATTTCTGTAAAATGACCTTACGAACAGGCAGACCTTGTCACATTTGATTTCACATCCAGTCAACATGTTAGAAAGGCCTGGAGGGAGAAGGAATATTTCCTTTGGTGATTTCTTCCCTGGCCTGGCCTAAAGGAATTTACAACATAGTTGGAAAAACAAAAATACATCACAGTGATTCTGTGCAGAGGATCGATGTGAGAAACCGGAAACCTTAATCCTGGTTTCCAGTGAATTCAGTGTGTCACCATGGCAAATGACATGATCTCTTAAGGCCTCATGCCTTCTTTGTAAAATGAGGGCACTGGATTGGATAATAACAAAAGTTAAATTCACTGAGCACTTATTATATATTATACTAAGTATATAAAAGTGCCCTAAGTATAAGCACTTACCATGAATTAATGCATTGAAACCTCACAACACTGCTATGAGGTAGGTACCACTATCATCCTCATTTTACAGATAATCCGTGGGATCTTCAACTCCAGAGCTCTGTAATTACATGATTTCAAGCAATACAGTAGATTGTATTTTCCAAAGGTGGCCACAACAATATTTCCCATCTGTTTTTGTTTTTGAGACAGAGTCTCACTCTGTTGCCTGGACTAGAGTGCAGTGGTGTCAGCCTAGCTCACAGCAACCTCAAACTCCTGGGCTCAAGCAATCCTCCTGCCTCAGCCTCCCAAGTGGCTGGGACTACAGGCATGCACCACCATGCCTGGCTAATTTTTTCTATATATTTTTAGTTGTCCAGCTAATTTCTTTCTATTTTTAGTAGAGACGGGGTCTCACTCTTGCTCAGGCCGATCTTGAATTCCTGAGCTCAAATGATCCGCCCACCTTGGCCTATCAGAGTGCTAGGATTACAGGTGTGAGCCACCATGCCTGGCCTTTTTTTTTAAATGTTTTTAGAGATTGAGTATTGCTATGTGGACTGGCCCAGGCTGGCCTCGAACTCCTGGGCTCAAGTGATCTTCCTTCTTCAGCCTCCCAAATAGCTGGAACTGCAGACATACACCAATGCACCCAGCTTATATGCTCTTCTTGAAGTGTGCCTTTGACACTCCAGCCTTTGAGAACTGAGTCTATGTCCCCTCCCATTGAATTTGGGTGGGCTTGTGACTATGAAGAAAGTGATGTGGTGTGACTTCTGAGGCTAGGTCCATAAAAACCAATATAGTTTATATTATTTTCTATTTCTGTGCAACAAATAGCCACAAATTCAGTGGCTTAAAACAATACCCATTTTTTTTTTTTTTTTTTTTTGAGACAGAGTCTTGCTTTATTGCCCAGGCTAGAGTGAGTGCCATGGCGTCAGCCTAGCCCACAACCTCAAACTCCTGTGCCCAAGCAATCCTTCTGCCTCAGCCTCCCAAGTAGCTGGGACTACAGGCATGCGCCACCATGCCCCGCTAATTTTTTCTATATATATTAGTTGGCCAATTAATTTCTTTCTACTTATAGTAGAGACGGGGTCTCTTGCTCAGGCTGGTTTCGAACTCCTGACCTTGAGCAATCCGCCCGCCTCAGTCTCCCAGAGTGCTAGGATTACAGGTGTGAGCCACCGCGCCCAGCCTACAATACCCATTTATTACTTTGTGGTTCTGGGGGTCAGAATTCCGGGCACTTCATGACTGGGTTCTTTCTGCTCAGGGTCTCACAAGGCTGAAATGAAGGTGCTAGCTGGACTAAGTTCTTAGAGAGTTGCGGGGAAATCAGCTTCCAAGCTCATGACATTAATGGAATTCAGTTCTTTATGGTCCTTAGACTGAGGTCCCTGTTCCCTTGCTGGCTGTCAGCTAGAGGCTGCCTGCATTCCTTGCCACATAGCCACTTTCACATTCAAAGCCAGCTTTGGAGAATACCCCTCACATCAAATCCTCCTCATGCTTTGAATCTCTTAATTCCTCTTTGACTTCTAGACCCAGATTTAAATGGCTCATGTGATTTGGTCAGGCCCACTTGGGGAATCTCCCTATCTTACAGTCAACTGATTTGCCATCTTAGTTATTAGGTTGGTACAAAAGTAATTGTGGTTTCAGACTGTGAATTTTAAATCATTATAACTAGGCTCAAATACATCTTTATTAATCAAAATAGGAATCATTACAATCAACACATTTTTGCCAACAAGAAATTAGTTTGTTTATTCCTGTAGCATAAAAATCTATGCTTTGGGATTCAACGAACTCTTAGAAAGCATTTTCTGCATCTTGCTGGTCATGGAAGTGTTTTCCCTGCAAAAAGTTGTCGAGATGCTTGAAGAAGTGGTAGTCAGTTGGTAAGAGGTCAGGTGAATATGGTGGATGAAGCAAAACTGCATAGCCCAATTCGTTCATGTGATGTGAGGTAGGGCATTGTCATGGAGAATTTGGCCTTTTCTGTTGACCAATGCCGGCTGCAGGCGTTGCAGTTTTTAGTGGATCTCTCATCGATTTGCTGAGCATACTTCTCAGATAGAATGTTTCAAAGAATGTTTCAGAAAGCTGTAGTGGATCAGACCAGCAGCAGACAACCAAACAGTGACCGTGATCTTTTTTCAGTGCAAGTTTGGCTTTGGGAAGTGCTTTGGAGCTGCTTCTTGGTCCAACCACTGAGCTGGTCATCACTGGTTGTCATATAAAATCTACTTTTCATAGCACATCACAATTCAATTGAGAAATGGTTCGTTGTTGTGTATAAGAAGATGACACTTCAAAACTACGATATTTTTGACTTTTAGTCAGCTCATGAGGCACCCACTCATTGAGTTTTTTCACCTTTCCAATTTGCTTCAAATGCCGAATGACCGTAGAATGGTTGACGTTGAGTTATTCTGGCAATTCCTCGTGTAGCTGTAAGAGGATCAGCATCGATGATTGCTCTCAACTGGCTGTTGTCAACTTCTGATGGCTGGCCACTGCACTCTTCATCTTCAAGGCTCTTGTTTCCTTTGCAAAACTTCTTGAACCATCACTGCACTGTACATTCGTTAGCAGCTCCTGGGCCAAATGTGTTGTTGATGTTGCAAGTTGTCTCCCCTGCTTTACGACTCATTTGAACTCACCTAAGAAAATCACTTGACTTTGCTTGTTGTCTAACATCATTTCCGTAGTCTAAAATAAATATAAACAGCAAGTATAAGTCATTAGCAAAAAAACATAAAGTGAGAAATGCACATTAAAATGATGTATAACATTTAAGAATGTATTCTAGTATCAAATGGCAAATTTCAACAATGCTAAAACCGTAATTACTTTTGCACATTTTACATGTGCAAAATCCCTTTTGTCATATAATCATGGGAGTAATATCTAATGATATTCATATACTCTGCCTATACTCAAGAGGAGGTTATACAAGGGTGTGGGTCATTGGGGTCATCTTAGAATTCTGTCTACCACATAGCTTCTGCTCCATTTTCTTGCTATGCTTATTCTTGGAACTCAGCCACCATGCTGTCAAGAAGCCCAAGCAGCCTGTGGAGCTGCCCATCCACAGTTGAGAAAAACTGAGCCCCCACCTCTCTTGGCCAACAGCCCCAGCTGAGCTCCCAGCCAAATACTCAGCATCACCTTGCCATGTGAGTGATTTTGAAAGTGGACCCCCAGCTCAAAGCTAAACCATCCCCACTGGTGATACATGGAGCAAATGAGCTATTCCCATCAAGTCATGCTCAAACTGCAAATCTGTAAAACAAAAGTTGCTGTTGTTTTAAGTTGCTAAGTTTTGGGGTGATTTGTTATCCAGCAATAGGTTCTGGAAACCAAGTAACCACCTATGTAAGATGATGTACAAGTACTGAAAGCTTCTTGTGAACAAGGAGTAGTAGCTTCTATTTCTTTTAGGATGCTGGAACATCTTGCAGTGTAGGCCTAAACTGTCATTCAATACATGCTTGCCAATTTATTAATTCTAATTTATGCTAAACTGAATTATACCATTCATATTTGGAAACCCAGCATTTTAAAAGGGTAATCTAAAAATTATGCTACTTTCCTTTTGAGCAATGGCTATTTCTAAACTATATTTGCAAAATATTTCACATGTAAATAACCACAGATAATGAATATTAATTTTATTTATTTATTTGAGACAGAGTCTCACTCTGTTGCCCTGGCTAGAATGCCATGGCATCCGCCTTGCTCACAGCAACCTCAAACTCCTGGGCTCAAGCAATCCTTCTGCCTCAGCCTCCCGAGTAGCTGGTACTACAGGCATGCGCCACCATGCCCAGCTAATTTTTTCTATATATTTTTAGTTGGCCAATTAATTTCTTTCTATTTTTAGTAGAGACGGGGGTCTCGCTCTTACTTAGGCTGGTCTTGAACTCCTGACCTCTGGTGATCCTCCCACCTTGGCCTCCCAGAGTGCTAAGATTACAAGTGTGAGCTACCACGCCTGGCCGAGTATTAATTTTAAAGGTAGCCTTGACTTAAGCATTATTTCATATTCCATGTAACAAAAACACTTGTACCCCTTTAACTGATATTTTGAAATTAAAAGAAAAGAGCAGGGAAATGAAAAAAAATTTAAGATAGAGTAGGCTTATGTGTAAATTTCTAAAGTATTAACAATATTTCAATGTGTATTTAATTACTTCTCAAGAATTACTATTTTTAATGGAAAAAGTAGAAAACACTAAAAAAATAGCCAGTTTTGTTATTAAAGAATTTTTATCAATGGACAGACATTAAAACTATTAGGTGAAAAACCGCTGGAGAATAGAATATCTATACACTTTTCAAGAGGCTTCCCCTGGATCATTTGTTGAGTACAGAGAGGAAAAGTTACCTTTAAAATGGAGAAACCTGGCCAACAACTCCCTAACCAAGTGATCAAACTTAGTATCATCAATGATGGAACAAGGTGGTATCACATGCCTCCCACCGTGATGCACTAATAACACAACATCACCTGTGTAGTTGTTTTGCCAAAAAAAAAAATGTGTAACCTAAATCCAATTATGAGAAAACAGTCAGACACATCCAAATTAAGGACATTCTGAAAAATCACTGGCTTGGATTTTTCAAAAATGTCAATGTCACAAAAGACAAATAAAAAAGCTGGGTAATTTCTAGATTGAAGAAGTTACTTATATGTGAACTTTGACTGGATCCTGGATCTCTCCCCCCAAAACAAGAAAGAAAAAAACAGCCATAAAACTATAAAATTTAAATGTACACTACATATTAGATAATAGTGCTGTACTAAATTTTTTAAAATTTCAGAATATTACAGTAGTACAAACGTTTTGGTTACATGAATTGCTTTTGTACAGTTTGAGTCAAAGTTATAAGTGTCCATCACCCAGATAGTGTGCACTGTACCCGTTAGGTGTGAATTTACCCATCCCCTACTTCCCCCTCCATGGAGTACTACTCAGCCATAAAAAAATGGTGAACTAAATGTTAATTACCTAAGTGGCTTATCACACTGTAGTTAAGTATGAGAACATCCTTGTTCCTAAGAAACAGATGTTAAAATGTTTAGGGGTGAAATGTCACTATGTGTGCAAATAACATTCAGATAAATTGTGTAATGACTAAAATTCTATACCTGGTTGAAGAATTTTGTATCAGCATCTAGACAACACTGTCTGGAGACTGAAAAAAACAAGCAAATCTCCCTTCCACACTGCTGAGGAGAAGCAGGAAGCTGGACCTTCACCTTCCTGGGTAGCACGTGGAGTCCTGGGCACTTTAAGGTGGCTGCAGCACAGTGGAACGAAGGGCAAGGCCGTGGTTCCACTTTTGCTAGGGGAACAGACACACTAACCCATGCACCCTCTACGCACTTTACGGTAGTCCATGGAAGGCGTGAAGGCACAAGGGCGAGGCCGCGCCTCGCTCTTCACAGGACAAACGACATCAGCACGTGCAGTGTGATGCACTTTACGGCAGTCCCACAAAGGCGGGAGCGTGAAGCCACGCCCTTCTGACGTCACAAGCACACTCACGACGGCAGAACGCGTGGTGTCACACTTTACGGAGGCGCGAGGCCGCGGGCGGACGCTGCGTCGGAGTCAGCCACAGGTTAGGGGCTCCACACTCCAAGTTGTGGACTGGCTCTTCGTCCGTTGGCGCCCAAACAGCTCGGCCATCATGGCAGGAGTGGCAGCGCTGTGGCGGAAGACTAGAGATTATGTGAAGACCCCGGAGTTCCGGGAATATCTAACCAGCACGCACTTCTGGGGTCCTGTGGCCAACTGGGGCCTTCCTATGGCCGCCTTTAATGACATGAAGAGGCCGCCGGACATCATCAGCGGCCGCATGACAACAGCGCTCATCTTGTACTCCATGGCCTTCATGCGCTTCGCCTACCGCGTACAGCCTCGAAACCTCCTGCTGATGGCTTGCCATGCCTCCAACGTTGTGGCGCAGAGCATTCAGGCGAGCCGCTATGTACGCTACCACTACGGCGGCGGCATCGGGGGCAGTGGCAGCGGCAGCAGCAGCGCCAGCGGCAGCGGCAGCGGCAGCGGCGGCAACGGCAACGGCAACGGCAGCGGCAGCAACGGTGGCAACGGTGGCAATGGCGGCAATGGCGGCAACACCGCCGCCGAAGTCTACGATCCTCCAGCTACCACCTGCGGCTGCCCCACTGGGCACTGCCCCACACGAGTTTGTTAATGGCTGAGAGGGCCTGACCGAATCTTTGCAGCTTGCAAGCACTGAACTATCACTCCTGAAGAAAATCCAACAAAGACTTTGGTTTTGACACTGAAACAGTGCGAATCTGATTTAAACCTGCAGTTTGCTTAATAAAATGAGTGTTGAACTAAGCAGTTGAGTGTTGCCTATTCTGTGAACTGGAAACAAAATGTTTAGAAGGTGAGAGTAGATTGACTGGTCTTCCTCTTCACGGGATCTGCAACTTGAGTGCTAATTTATATGGGTGAGGAAGACTTTACATGAAAAACACTTCAAATTATTCACAAACTTGTAGCTTGGTTTAAAAACTCTCTTGGGAATGTGTTTTTATTGTTTTGTGTGTCCTGGTTAAATAAGAGTGCTTAGTATCACACATGACTTAAAGCTTGGTACAATCACATATCTCTACATCAAAAAAGGTCTGGGGGCTTATTCCTACTGAGGGAAATGTTTCGAGGTGGGTTTAAAATGAATATGGTATCAAAGAGCATTAGATCTCACGAAAAAAATAAAAATAAATAAAATGAATATGGTGAAATTAAACTGGATTTAAGTACTAAGAGAACCTGGAATCTCTTGGTGACTGAGAGCAGTTACAGAATCTGCCATGGAGACAGGATAAACAACTCCGAGGACGGTTACTGTCAACCCTGGATTCTGGGTATATAGAAAGTAAAAACAACAAAATCATTCTTTACTCCTTTCCTTATCCTTATAAATGGGGGAAATGACACTTTGTAAAACTGGTTAACCAATCACTATGTGTTGAATGCTAGCTGGGGTTGGGGGCGGGGGCGGGGGCGGGGGCAGGGGCTGAGGGTCTGGTGAATAGCAGTAGCCAGGAATATCCCCTAGGGATCCTGTGGGTGCTACTGACTTTTCTTAAACCATGGAGCGTGAGAAGGGGGGGGGCAGTGGAATGAGGCCATTACCTCCACAGCAGAGACTGCCCTCTAGGATTTGACTCAATTTCCCCCCTACTCTTGCCTCTGGAGGATGCAGGATGTTCCAGAGTGGTTACTGGGGGACCCCAACGTTTGTCTTTAGAAGTGCTTAAACCTAGCTTTTGATAAATATTTCAAATGCAAAGAAATGGCAAATAACTATCTGAAAGGTTCTGAAGACATCAGCTCTTGGATACAGTCACAACATTAGTAGAACTCTGGAAGATTCCCCTTTAGTTTTTGTGGTATCTAAGCAGAAGTCCTCTTTGTGGGCAGTCTCTGTGTTTCACATTCTGTATGGGGGGGCCGACAAACCAGACTATGGGGAAGTATATAGTTATCTATTGCTGTGTAACAAATCACACTAGAACTTAACAGCTTAAGACAACAATTCTCACAATTTCTGAGGGTCAGGAATCTGGGAGTGACTTAGTGGGGTGCTTCTAGTTTAGGGATTCAGCTGTCAGCTGGAGCTGCCAATCCACTCCCAAGCTCCTCATAGTTTTTGCAGGAGGCTTCAGTTCCTTGTCATCCAGGCCTCTCCATAGGGCTGCTCGTGACACATGGCTTCCCCTAGAGTGGTGCTCCAAGAGAGAGCCTAAGATGGCAGTCCTAGTCTTTTATAGCTTAATCTTGGAAGTGACATACCATCACTTATGCTGTGTTCACACAGACAGACAGACCCTGGTACACTGTGGGAGGACAATATGAGGGTGGGAATACCAGGAGGCAGGCAGGCACTTGGAGGCTGGCTACCACACATGGTTCTGAAATAAGATTCTCGTGCCTTCCTGATACTCCGTAATAAAGCACGTAAGGCCATTACCCACTTTTCCAAAGAGATGTCACAAAATGCTCGGTTTAGGGAGCCGGGCGCGGTGGCTCATGTCTGTAATCCTAACACTCTGGGAGGCCGAGGTGAGAAGATCGCTTGAGCTCAGGAGTTCCAGACCAGCCTGAGCAAAAGCAAGAGCTCATCTCTACTAAAAATAGAAAAAATTAGCTAGGTGTGGTGGCTACTCTGTCTCAGCTACTCAGGAGGCTGAGGCAGAAAGATCAGTTGAGCCCAGGAGTTGGAGGTTGCAGTGAGCTATGATGACACCATTGCACTCTAGCCTGGGCAACAGAGTGAGACCTTGTCTCAAAAAAACAGGCCAGGCGAGGTGGCTCACGCCTGTAATCCTAGCACTCTGGGAGGCCGAGGTGGGCGGATCACTCAAGGTCAGGAGTTCAAAACCAGCCTAAGCAAGGGCAAGACTCAGTCTCTACCATAAATAGAAAGAAATTAATTAGCCAACTAATATATATATAGAAAATATTAGCCAGACATGGTGGCGCGTGCCTGTAGTCCCAGCTACTCGGGAGACTGAGGCAGTAGGATCGTTTGAGCCCACGAGTTTGAGGTTGCTGTGAGCTAGGCTGACGCCACGGCACTCACTCTAGCCTGGGCAACAAAGTGAGACTCTGTCTCAAAAACAAAAAATAGCTCAGTTTAGAGTTCTGTGGTCATTATAATGTGCATATATCATTGAGCATGGGTTTGAAAGCAGAAGTCTCTGAATTGTCTAAAACATAAAGACATACTATTATCTTCCAGACTATGTAATGCAGTAATAAAAATCAGTTCTTAAAGTTATGAAATGAGTCAAAACCATATATCAAGATTTTTATTAAAATATTAAAGGTTTTTCACTTCACTATTTCATGAATAAAAATTAATATATTTTAGGCTTGTCTTACAAAATGTATTGTGTAATTTGAGTATATTTCAATAAAAGGCCACTGTTGAAGACATTTCAGAGCAGCGTAGGTTTCTAATTAATGTGGTAAGGGGAAAGGAGGTAATCTCTGCTGATAATTTCCTACCACTCTACAGTTATAACTTAGAGGTCCAAATAATTAAACATCCAAGATTGCAACATCTCTACTCCAATGCAATGCTCCACTTACTGCATCTAATTCATAATATGCCCACCCAACTAAGACATCTAACCCTTTGTTGCCTAGGATATTAGTGTTTCAAGCCATATAAATAGTACTTTAATAAAACAGAACCTTTCAAACAGGGTTATGATTTCATAACCTCCCAAAGATAATCTTTTCTGACCTTGGCAATTCAACTTAAACAGATCTTACCACTACCTTATGTAGCCAGTAACATTTTCTGAATTGGCAGAACTAGTTTTCCTTAAGTTTTTGTCACCAACACACTTTAGCCATTTCCCAGAATTCAGGTGTTTTATTCTGAGTTTAATGTAATGTCTTATTTTAATTACATTAATGTAATATAATGTCTTCCTCCTTAGGTTCTCTGAGCTCCCTGGTAAAGAACAGAGTAAATCCAAAAAACTGACTTATCTTTGCAACTATAATGCTAAAACCATTCCTCTAATTCTTTCAAAACTATGAACCACATACTGTGTCCCAAAGAGAGGCTGAGAACCAATCATATTGCTGGATGATGACAAGGCACTCCATGATGAAACAAAGACAGCCCTGTGCAGAAAAGCATTCACTCATTGGGCTTCTTCTTGTGACCATGACGATCCACAAGTGCCCCTGGAGGTGAAGCTACAAAATGGAGGCTACAACGTATTCCAGTAAATGTGACACAGATATCTTGCAGTTTGAATTTATTTCCATCTCTTTATTTTGAAATTAAAAATTTTAATTACAAAATTTCAAAATACACCAGTGCATGTCCGTTGTGAAAATTTCACATGGGAGTATCTACAATAGAAAAGCCAAATTCCTTCTAACTATCCCCTCTACCCCAATTCTTAGTATGTTTTAGAGATCATTCCATATTACTGCACTGCCACATTACCTTATTCTTACTAACAGCTACATGATATTCTGTAGCATGGATGTGTTATTCTTTTTAAAACTAGTCCTCTATGGATGCCATTCTGCTGTACACATCCTTTTGTGTACACCGTTGTGCACAGTTCTGTGAAGAGATGCTCACAGGTTGATGTCTCTGTCTATGCTATTAATACACTTGCTTTAAAGCCCTCTCTGGGCATGTCTTCCTTTCTCCATTTCAGTGTAATTAAATGTTGCCAAATCTGAACAATATCTCTATCAGAGCTGACAAATCCAATAAGATGACAGCTTGTATACCATCATCAACATCCACCCTAAAATCCTTACATATTTGTAACTACTTCAGTGTCTGGCACATGTTTAACTTGATAAATGCTTGCTGGATAAATAAGGAAACATTTAACTAGACACAAGTGTAAAATGGAGAGTTCATAAACCAAAATTCCAAAGTTATAAATTAGGTCTTAAATTGGTTAGTGAATCAAGATTCCATCTGATCCCAAGTTTTATATCTCCTATCTAGAAGCTAGGAAATATTTCATTAAGTTTCTTAGTTTGAAAGAGTTGCAAGACGAATGAAAATTCTTCTTTACTACTGAAGTCTTCTCAAGGGACTTCATGAAATGAAGGGAGAAAGAAAATGTAAGACTAATAGTAACTGGAAAAATTAAAGGAGGAAGTTGTAGGCACATTTACATTCATCTAGGTTTTATATAATTAAATGCATTTTAATGTAAAAATATATACCAAATAAACCCCTACCCTCCGACCATTCTCAACAGATTATATCCTTGGTGGGCAGCTGAATAGGAAAAAAAGCAGATCTTTACTTGGGGTTGGAATGGAACACTTCCTCCAGACAGTGGGGCATCTGGCAATTCTGTCCTTGAGGGTCCAAAGGCAACATGACCCAGTTAAGTACCACTAGCCTTGGAAGTGAGCAGATGTAGGGGAAGGTGAAAGTGAGGCCGACCCCATAGACCACTGCATACAGTGGGGCAGTGCTTGCAGTTCAAGAAATCAGCAAGATGAAGTCAGGAGTGGATGACTTTTTGGGTAAAAGGAATAGAGGAAGTATGAATGAATTTGCTGAAATATGATGATGTCTTTGAATTTCCATAAGAACGTTGAAATTTTATTCTTAAATTTCATAATGAAGGACCAGGCTTAGTTAATTTAAGTCTAACTAACATTTAGGTCTATGAACACTCCTAAGCTAACAGATGACCCTTCAGTCAAGTGAATATTCACTGAGCACATTAGGGCCAGGCTCTGAACTCAGCAATGGGGATATAACTGGACAAAAATAACTGTGATTGCCATAGCAGCTTACTTTTCCTAAGTGTACTATAAACAAGCTGCCAGTTAAGAAGCCTTCCCCTGACATCTCTGCTTGTGATGCTGGCCTGGGCTCAACCCCAGCATTAGTTAGTCAAGTCACCATTCTGTAGCCCCCCACTGACCAGCCTGGGGCCACATCCCCTGCTCTACTGCCTTGGGCTACTCAAACCTGGGAGTCATTGTGCTAATTGGAAATGGCTAGAAAATGCCCTTTCAGGCTATTTTTCTTCTTGCCTTCTAAAAAGGAAAGATTTCCATCTCAACATTTATATCCCAGCCCATCCTTGGGCATCCTCATGAGTAAGACTCATAGGCAGCAGGCAGTGGGAATAGGATTGTCTGTGCGTGCGTGCGTGCGTGCGTGTGTGTGTGTGTGTGTGTGTGCGTGCGTGCGCGCGCCTGCCTTTGGCACAGGCCTAGCCAAACATAGCCTTTACTATGTTAAGCAGTTATAGTTTAGGACCAGAAAAGAAACATTTATTATATTCTATCTTATTCTATTACATTTATTTTTAGTTTTTAAATTTATTTTTAAGATAGAGTCTCAGCTGAATGTGGTAGCTCATGCCTGTAATCCTAGCACTCTGGAAGGCCAGGGTGGGAGGATCGATTGAGCTCAGGAGTTCCAGACCAGCCTGAGCAAGAGCAAGACCCTCGTTTCTACCAAAAATAGAAAAAATTAGCTGGGCAACTAAAAATAGAAAAAATTAGCCAGGCGTGGTGGTACGTGCCTATAGTCTTAGCTACTCAGGAGGCTGAGGCAGGAGGATCACTTGAGCCCAGGAGTTTGAGGTTGCTATGAGCTAGGCTGATGCCACAGCACTCTAGCCGGGTTAACAGAGTGAGACTGTCTCATAAAAAAAAAAAAGTCTCACTCTGTCACCCTGGGTAGAATGTAGTGGCATCATCATAGCTCACTGCAACCTCAAACTTCTGGGCACAAGAGATCCTCCTGCCTCAGCCTCTCAAGTAGTTGGGATTACAGGTGTAAGACATAGCACCCATCTAATGTTTTCTATTTTTGGCAGAGATGGGGTCTCCAACTCCTGATCTCAAGTGATTCTCCCACCTTGGTCTCTCAGAGAGCTAGGATTACAGGTGTGAGCCACAGCACCTGGCTAAAACTCACCTTTTAAATAGCAAAAGATCCCTGGATGGCAGCAAGTTTTGGCATAAGAATATCTAATATTTTTTGATTGGTATAGATTATAAAGCCCTAAATTTATTAATATTAAAAAAAAGACTACCAAAGAGTCAAAGGAAAGTTCAGGATAAAACAACAAAATTCCTTTTTGTTTGGGTACAATCCTTTGGTAACTTCTCCCTTTTGCACAGAAAAGGATGTCTGAGATGGAAGCCACGCTGACTTTCACAAACATGCCTGATTTTTCTCAAAGGGCAACCTAAAAGGAAAGAGAATATTTTAATTTTCTTTATTTGAGGGGAAAAAAAGTAAAATACTGAAGACAGTTATTTACTTTAACAAGTTTTCCTTATGGAAACTAGCCAATTGCTATTAATGCCACAGTAAGAGCTAGCATCAGTGCCATCGTTTTAAGGCAGAAATGCTTTTTAATCATGTTATAAAGTTGATTCACTTAATTCTAGATCACCAGTGACTTCAGGTGTATTTGGCTAAACAAAGTTGCAGGGAATTGATGTTGAATTACTTCACAGATGTGAGAACCACTAATTACAAAAGAGCACAAAACTCAGTGTCCTTTCTCTGCAATAATGAGGACATGAGGAAACTTGAGATTAGACTGTTGTGTGTTCATTATGGCCTTACATAAGAGAACAGACATCAAAGCAATGGGGCTATCTGTCCTTACTTAACATTATATGTCTCACCTTAGGTCTTCCTTTCAGGTGTCTGTCTCCCAGGTTCCTTTGAATTCCCGTTTTTGATGTTGCAGATGGAGGCTGTCTAGCTTCTGCATATCTTCTGTAAGATCATTTCTAAGATCCTCATTGTTTCTCAGAAATTCCGTCACCACTTCCAGCTGATTCGAGATCTGCAAGAAAACATACAATGTACAGCTTAGGCATTTTTATAGCAGACTTGTAATTCAAATGAAAAACTTACTAGTGCCAAGAATGGCCTCTCATTCATGTGTCCACCAAGAGACAGAATCTTGGCTATAGGCATCTGTCCACAGCCAAGTTAAAAGTTTGAAAAACAAAACAAACTATAAAACAAAGCCTCCTCCACTCAAAAACAAATAAATAAACAAACAAAAAACAAACAAAAAAACCACACCCCCAAAAAACCCGAACAAAATCCCATAACCCAATCCAGGAGAGGAACTGCTTCTGGGACCAAATGACGGGGTGTTTGCTTAACTCCTCAAATTTTTTTGCTTTTAAAACTTCCTACATTTGAATGAAAAGGCTTCATTTTATACACACACACACACATACACACATACATGTGTATATATAAAAATAGAATGAAGTGCTTTCATTTTGAATTTTGAACCCATGTATTTATTACTATTAAATATACATATATGTGCACATATGCATTAATAAATAAATTCAAAATCAACACAAGCATACAAGGTAAAAAGTACTCTTCTAAACTGTCCCCAGTCACCCAACTACTCTCCCTAGAGGTGACCATAATGAACAATTTCTCATGTTTCTTCCAGAGATATTCTATGTAGTTACATGTGAGCATGTATATATACACATTTTTAATTTTTTTTTTTTTTTTGAGACAGAGTCTCAAACTGTTGCCCAGGCTAGAGTGCTATGGTGTCAGCCTAGCTCACAGCAACCTCAAACTCGTGGGCTCAAGCGATCCTCCTGCCTCAGCCTCCCAAGTAGCTGGGACTACAGGCATGCGCCACTATACCCCACTAACTTTTTTTTTAATGTATATACTTTTAGTTGTCCAGCTAATTTCTTTATATTTTGTTAGTAGAGACGGGGTCTCGCTGTTGCTCAGGCTGGTCTCAAACTCCTGAGCTCAAAGGATCCACCTGCCTCGGCCTCCCAGAGTGCTAGGATTATAGGCATGAGCCACTGCGCCTGGCCTTATATACACATTTTTATTTTTTTTTTAGAGACAGAGTCTCACTTTGTTGACCAGGCTAGAGTGAGTGCCCTGGTGTCAGCCTAGCTCACAGCAACTTCAAACTCCTGGGCTCAAGCAATCCTTCTGCCTCAGCCTCCCGAGTAGCTGGGACTACAGGCATGCGCCACCATGTCTGGCTAATTTTTTTCTATATATATTAGTTGGCCAATTAATTTCTTTCTAGTTATAGTAGAGACAGGGTTTCACTCTTGCTCAGGCTGGTTTCGAACTCCTGACCTCAAGCAATCCACCCGCCTCGGCCTCCCAGAGAGCTAGGATTACAGGCGTGAGCCACCGCGCCCGGCCTTATACACATTTTTAAAAACAAAAATGGAAGCATGCTAGACCCTGCTCTCCGACTGATCTCTTCTATATGAGATTATAAAGAGTACCCTCATTTTTAATGGCTGACTAGTATTCCAATTATGGATGTTTCATATTTTAATATATTATTTTGATCCTTCTGCTAAGACAAATAATGTGGCAGTAACTAATTTGGTACATGTGTTATTTTACATAAGTGACAAGTCTGTAGGATCTGTTTTTAGAAGTGAAATGCAGTTTCAATTGCGATCGTGTTTTCAGTTTTGGCAAAATTTTAATAGATTTTGCCAAAACTGCCATCTATAGAGATTATACCAATTTAAACTCCCACCAGCAACATACTTTAAGTTTTATGTTAATAAATGTACTCATGGACTAGTAGCATGGATGTGCTTTCACTGGGCTTGTCCTAGAATACTCTCACTGGTTATTGTGCTTATTAACAATGATGAGAGTTACTCATATTTTTGGGTGTGGTGAATGTTTTTAAATGGGTCCAAGCTAAGTCGAGATTATCTGAATCTAATGAAGAAAATGATGGCGTGCCCTACCCCAGTGGGTGTACATAACTGACTGTTAGGCAGCAGGTCTAGGGTGGAAGCTCAGCAAGCACGCAGGTCATTGTGATGTAAGCGAATGAAATAGCCAGATGCTGGATGATGGCTGCCGCGGATGGAAGGGACAGGGAAGGCGGGCTGAGACTGTGCCAGGATGAATAAGGGGCAGGGAAGGACAGGGAGTAGCTGAAGATGACTGGAGGGATTCAGATTGGTTAGTAAGTAGACTGGGGTTGTGCCCTTCAGCTGGAGCTGTTTATTTCATGGCTGGAAACCAGCCTAGAGCTCCCGCAAGATGCCTGGGCTTTAAATAATAAATCTCAAAACCACAGAAATGTGAAATGAAGATCACACCAATGACATTACTCACAGCGTGCATTAATAACAGTGGGCACTGCACTGTTAGCTTTTATTGGCCATGCCCGGTATCCTAGACACACCTCAGTGTCTTCCTGTGGCTGCCATCAGATGTCTGTGACTGCACTGGCTGGGTCTCTGTACCACATACAGGCTTCTAGATGGACTTTGGCCCTGAGTGGCATCTCCCTCCCTGCTGTGTGGAGACTTTTTCACTTGATGAGTTAGGAGCTGTGATTTGTGCCCTCTCTGTAGAGCTGGTTTGCTCTATTCCACTTAGTTTCTTTTCCTTTGCTCAAGGTTTCAGTTCTCTTTTTCATTCCAAATCACCTTTCTCATTATCTCTAATAGGAGTGTTTCATAATTGACGTTTCTTAGAACTTCAGTTTTCCCTTTTGTGAAAAGCAATAAATGTACTTGCCGCCGGGCGTGGTGGCTCACGCCTGTAATTCTAGCACTCTGGGGAGGCCAAGGCAGGAGGATTGTTTAAGGTCAGGAGTTCAAAACCAGCCTGAGCAAGAGCGAGACCTCATCTCTACTAAAAGTAGAAAGAAATTAACTGACCAACTAAAAATATATAGAAAAAAAAATTAGTCAGGCATGGTGGCGCATGCTTGTAGTCCCAGCTACTTGGGAGGCTGAGGCAGAAGGATCACTTGAGTCCAGGAGTTTGAGGTTGCTGTGAGCTAGGCTGATGCCACGGCACCCTAGCCCGGTCAATAGAGTGAGACTCTGTCTCAAAAAAAAAAAGTACTTGCTTCAGAGGTGTTCTGGCTGTCGTGATTATTTTAGCTTGAAGGAAGGGAGGCACAGTCAAAATAAGGCTTTTTTAAAGAATGGGGCAGGCTTTGCATGTTTATATGTAAAGAGAGAAGAGGAAGTAGAGACAGAAAAACAAAGTATTAGAAAAATTACAGAATGTAGACATACAGACTTAGACACTGAAGCCCAGCTTTGTCACTTAACTGTGTGACTTTGGGCAAGACATCTGACCTCTCTGAGCTTACTTCTATGTATGCAAATTAAGGATGATGATACCATACCACCTAGGATTCTCTGAGGACTAGAAAGAATCCACTAAAAGCACTTAGCATTGTGCCTAGTACATTCCTTTCTTCCTTCACTCATTTAGTAAATGTTTAATTTATTGATAGTCAGTCCATTATGTGCTTGCTGGTCTACTGTTGTAAGCAAAAGATGCTTTGCAACTTCATTCTCACAGTCATTTAAGCCAAAACTGTTGGCCTTGTCCTTCACCTCTTTCTTTCACATGCCACATCCAACTACCTTCTTACCACATCTATACTTCCACCCCAGTCTAAACCACCATCATCTCTTCCCTGGACACTAAGTAGCCTCCTCTCAGGTCTCCCTGCTTCTATCTCTGCCCCTCTCCTCCACCACCCCAGGGCGTCCTCACCACCCAGCCTGAAGGTTCCTTATTGTTCCAATGGCTCACAAGACCTGCTTCCTTCCCCTTCATTTTGCTGACCTGCTATTCTTTCCCTCCTTCCACTCCAGTCACACTTCTCGACTTGCTGTTCCCTCTGCCCAAATGCTCTTCCTCCAGATACTCACATAGCTAATCCTCACCTCCTTCAAGGTATTGCTAAGTCTCACCTTCTCAATGAGTCCACCTTAACCACCCTACTGCAACCTGACATTCGTCCCCACTCTGTTCTACATTGTATTTTTCCTTTTTCTACTGCCCCGCATCACTTATTATGTTTACTGCTTACTGTCTGTCTGCCAAGTATGGGGATTTTTATCTGTTTTGTTCAGTGATACGTGCCATAGAAGGTGCTCAATAAATATTTCTGGAATATAACAAATAAAGTGACATTTTCTATCCTTTCCCCAATGGCCTTGAGTACACTTTGTCATTGCCCCTTCTCCCTAAGCTACCCCCTGGATCTCTGCGAAAGCAGTTCCCTTCACAAGTTTAAGAAGTCAATAATCCCTTTAAAATACATGCAAATGCTTTACATATGTTTTTGTTTTTGTTTTTTGAGACAGGGTCTCGCTCTGTTGCCCAGGCTGGAGTGCAGTGGCATAATAGCTCGTTGTAACCTCAAACTCCTAGGCTCGAGCGATCCTCCTGCCTCAGCCTCTTGAGTAGCTCGGAACACGCACACACTACCATGCCTGGCTAATTTTTAAAAAATGTTTTGTAGAGACAGGGTCTCGCCCTTGCTCAGGCTGGTCTCAAACACCTGGCTTCAAGCAATCCTCTCACCTTGGCCTCCCAAAGTGCTAGGATTAAAGGTGTGAGCCACCATGCCTGGCCTCATTTCTTTTCTTTCCTAGAAGTAACTGAAATAATGGTGTGTTTTACAATCGATGGCATTTTAGAATCACTGGAGTCTGGTCTTATCAAATCTTCTGATTTTGGAGACTAACCCTAAAAGACATGGATAATCATATATGATACTGAACTTTCAGAAGAGGTCAAGTTCCATACATGTGGAAAGCTGACCTTTAACTTCTTTGAGATAACATGCCAATCAATCCTCACACTTTGATCGATTGAAATATTAAGAGAAATGCCATGGTCTGCTGAACAAAAGCATGAAAAATGAGAATTTATTAACTCTACCTAGACAATTTGTGACCCAGAGGACAAGCCAATTAACCCCTATTTCCTCTCTGTAAAACAGAGATAATGAGGGTTCGAAATTTACATTTGCCAGTTCCTCAGTGATACAAGTGGAAAGCCACTGGAGCAGAAGGGAGAGACCTCACACCCTAGTGCCAGCTGCTTGGGGCCCTTGCCTCACTTGTAAAGCAGGGGATATAATATGATAATTGCCAGGTTCCCATCCAGCTCTCAAATGACATAGACTCCTGGCTCAAGTGTGTTGCTACTAATATACTTTGCTCTTTGTTACACAAATAGGAAAAGAACTACAGCTCCCTCAAGAGAGCAGTGAGAACTACTGACTATTTAGGGGCAGTGAGCCTGGTCTTCCCCGATGTTTTCTCTTACTCTATTGTGCTTCTGAAAGCAGCAGTGCAAAGGAAACTGTGAGATTGGTTCTAATGGCATTTTAAGATAAAGCCACATTGAAACACATGGACTTAGAAAAGATTTAACATTCAGAGCTGGGCACAGTGGCTCACACCTGTAATCCTAGCACTCTGGGAGGCCGAGGTGGGAGAATCCTTTGAGCTCAGGAGTTCAAGACTAGTCTGAACAAGAGCAAGACCCCATCTCTACTAAATATAGAAAAAATCAGCCAGGTGTGGTGGCACACACCTGTAGTCCCAGCTAGTCGGGAGGCTGAGGCAGGAGGATCACTTGAGCTCAGGAATTGGAGGTTGTAGTGAGCTACAATGATACCAGTGCACTCTACCCAGGGAGACAGAACGAGACTCTGTCTCAAAAAAAAAAAAAAAAAAAAAAAGACAAGACAGAAAGACAGAAGAGATTTAACATCAAATTCATCATTTTAAATACCTATGGTGTGCCAGGGTAGACACACCCAAAAACCAGTGGTACCCACCCAGTCCTTGTACTAAAGGAGCTCACAAAGCTTAATAAAGCATTTGGATCAAAGTCAGAAGAGTCAATATAGGCATAGTAAGGAGCATGGCTTAATGAATGAAATACACACTTTGTATTCAATAAATACTCTCCCTACATTTAATGAGGTAATGAGCAAAACTACTTTCCTTGGACAAGGAGGAATGGAAAGGTGAAATGATTAGTCCAAGGTTTCCTGGTGATCTAGAATTCTAATCTGGCCAGTGCTAGGATATTTCTGAACCTTGCCAAAATACAATTCTACTACTGTTAGTTTCTTTTCTACCTTGTGTGCAACAAAGGAGATTCACTCTTCCTGTATTCCCTATCAGGACTTTAGGCCAAGGGTCCTCAAACTTTGTAAACAGGGGGCCAGTTCACTGTCCCTCGGACCGTTGGAAGGCCGGACTGTAGTTTAAAAAAAAAACTATGAACAAATTCCTATGCACACTGCACATATCTTATTTTGAAGTAAAAAAACAAATGGGCAAAAGCACCCACGTGTGGCCCGCGGGCCGTAGTTTGAGGACGCCTGCTTTAGGCCATCATTAGCCTGAAGGTCCTAAGCTAGAAACCTTGATGAACCTTTAAACCTCCACCCCTTCTCCATCCTTTCACAGCCCCATGCCACGCTCCAAGTAATCTAAGTGGCCACCAGGATGCATCAGGTCTGCCTGGGCAATGCCTCCAGAATCCAGCTCCTCTTCCACATCCTCTAGTTTCTGTTCCCTCTCTCACCCTCACGTGACTGCAAAAGCCTCAAGTCTAGTCCCAGCCACTTGTCCAACCTCCAACTGCCGCAAGAGTTAAAACATCTGTCGGCCCCCTCTTGCTTTTTGGGAATAAGGCTCAAAGCCCTTGGCACAGACAACCTTTCAACATACGGCTTCAGCCTATTTTGCTACCCTCACACCTGACCACACCTCCTTTGCTCGCCTGTCACTGCCCAGGCTCGGACTATCCTTTCATGCCTTTGCAAGTGCTGTGCCTTCTGCCAAGAATGGCCTTTTTCAATTGTCAAACTGGCAATTTGATTCTCTAAGTGTCAGCTCAACAGCACCTTCTCAGCAAAGTCTTTTTTGGCAATCTCCTCTGCCAGGAGAACCCTGGAGCACTTTTTTTTTTTTTTTTTGCAGAATTCTGTTTGGCCTTTACAATGTTTTTCTACTTTATGGCACAGTTTAGGCACTCAAATGTTTGTTGATTAAGTGAAAATACTTGAACATTAATCTATGCCAAAAGAATACTCACTTCTGAAAATTGACTTGTAAATCAGAAACACAATTTATATATGTTAAAATGAGCTACTCTTCCTCCCTGGCACCTTCCTTCATGATGTTTACACGCACAGAGGATGTAATGTTTTTCTTTTCTTTTACCTCTTCAGACGGCACCTCTTGTTCTTCTGCTTGAAGATACAGCTCTTGAAGTTTTTCCTTTAGTAACTGCATTTCTATTTCATTGATCTGGCTCTCACTCAGGTAGGTTCCTGTTTCATGTTCATACCCATCCCGCTGGTCTTCCTCAGGAATGTGAACAGCCCAGTCAGATGTCAACAGCTGTGGATATATTTATATGAACCAATTTCATAGAAAAGACTTTCCATTGGATTGCTCAAAGAATTTATAATTAAACATCATTAACTAGATCCATTTTAATAACACTCTGTGGCCACAGAAAAGCTTATTGGCCTGGGATAATTCCAGATTTCTATCAGCGTTTTTTCCCCCTGCTTACGTTCTAAAATTTAGTTTAAATCTAATAAACTTCAAATTTTAAATGAGTGACTGTGGTTGTTTTTCTCCCTTAGTTCTATATCTCAGAATTGTTAAACACGATTTTTACCTGTTCTATTCTGGAGTATACTGACACAATTTCTGGGATATTCCTGAATTCATTCAGAAAATTTTGGATCTTCATCTGAAAATCTCGAAGCCACGTAGAAGACACTTTCATTTCTGAAGAGTGCATGATCTCATTACGACACTTAATCACCTACAGCAAGAAAAAAGATAAAAGGCTTCAAAGCCAAGCAATGGGGTAAACAGATCTTGTGGCTCAAAAAGAAAATTGCAGAAAGGTTTTGTTAATGACAAAATCAACAAGTGTGTCTTTAGATGAGAAGGGCTGGAACTTTCTTGGGATCATGTGCATAATCTGTCATGTATTTGTGTGGGTTCGAGGATACTCTAGCCTTCCAGCCCCCTACGCAAGATCCATGTTAAACTTCATCCTAGCAGACACCAGGAAGTAGAGTCCTCCTTGTATCACAGACTGAAATGCCTCCAAGGGTCAGGCAGCTAACCTGAGTGAAGCTGGCCAGGTGCTATAGTAGGGAGAAAGGAGAGATGAGTTTGGGACAATCTGGAGATGGATGCCCTATCTAAAGGGGTAGCCTGAGCTGAACTTGTGGCTTGTTGCTATGGGAGTTATATGAGCCTAGTGTTGCCAGATCTTCGGATTTTTTTAAGAAAACCTGGAAATTCATATTTTTATCACAACTAATTTGAAATTAAAAGAAAAAAACAAGCAGGACAAATAAAACATGACTGTAAAGCAGATTATGGCCACAAGACTCCCAAGAACAAAAAGATGGTTCGTAGGCAACAGTGGTTCAGCCTTTTCCCCATTCTTGAGCCTATGGAGGAGATTTCCAAGCAATCTAGAAGTTCTTGACATGACCTGTAGGTATCTAGAGATGCTGTCAAGGCTTGAGGGGATGTTCAATCCCTTACCACTTAAATAATAAACTAATCAAGATAAGAAATACAAATAAGCCTGCAACTATCCTTAGCGCTTGGAATCTTGTGGCCAGCTGGATAATACACATTTCCCAAATCCCTTAACCCTTTGCTCTCGGATGTTGAGTGTCGATAATGTCGAGTGGATGATGAGAAAAAAGCAAGCGAGTGCAAAGGGTTAACTTAAAACAACCTGCCAAAGAGCAAGTGTATTGGCTCTGGGTATACCCACAGGCTGAAGCAGATGAGATAAAAATCTTTTAAATATTGTTGGCATGTGAAGAAGTTGGGTCAGGGAGTTTTCTGATGTGGAAACCATTTTGAAAAGAAAATCAACTTTTCTCTTTATCTTAACAAAAATGGTGCTATCTAATCATATATTAATATATAATTCACATAAAGTCTTCCACATTCTTGGTTAAAAGATATCAAAGGGGTCAACTACTGTGATAGTTGTCTCTACTGTTGTCATAAAGGATTCTTAATTCTTCTAGTTGACAAAATATACATGCATTTTCTCTACATATTATAAATAATCCAGGTTAGCTATCTATACCTGGATACTCTCAGTGATTCTCAGAGTAATAAATGTGTATGAGCTGTTCTCTGGTGAACTAGGAAAAAAATCTAAATTTCCCAGAGGAAATCTGACAAGCATAGCAACCTATTCTGACATTGTTATCCATTAGCGTTCACATTTTCTTCAGTTCTATGTAATTTGGTCTTGCAATTGTTTAGTCAATGAGATTTAAAAGGGCAGGACTCAAATACTAGCATACAACAGGCAGAATGGTGAATTATTCTGTATTTTTTTAAATAAGGAATACCGGCTGGGCGTAGTAGCTCACACCTGTAATCCCAGCACTCTGGGAGGCCAAAGTGGGAGGATTGATTGAGGGCAGGAGTTTGAGACCAGCCTGGGTAACATAGTGAGACCCTATCTCTACAAAAAAAAAAAAAAAAAGAAAGAAAAATTAGCCGGGCATGGTGGCATATGCCTGTAGTCCCAGCTACTCAGGAGGCTGAGGCAGGAAGATCACTTGAGCCCAGGAGTTCAAGGTCACAGTGAGCTATGATCATGCCACTGCACACTAGCCTGGGCGACAGAGCAAGACCCTGTCTATAGATAGATAGATAGACAGACAGATAAATAAATAAGGAAAATTACTTTGCTTCTGTTTATGACAGAATAGGGAAGAAAAAGTTTAGGTTTCATCTACTTTAACAGCAAACAGCATAATAACAAGTTGTCAGGAAACTTTAATTAGGGAGAACTGAAGGATTAGTTTCTCAATTGCATTTTCACTGGGGATTCTTGGACATTATGGAAGATAAGTAGACACAAGTCAAACTTTCTTTGCACACCACTGTTCTGGGGAGCTACTGGGCGCTATGCCTGCGTGGCTGGCTTGCATCACAGTGTGTGTTTCATGGCTGGTCCTCAGTATCCACCCAACTGACTCAGGGTATGGTTTCGAATTCTGACAGCTCTTACCTCTGTGACTTTCTTTCGATCGATCACAAAATGATCGCAGGAGTTGATAAGACTTAAAAGAGCAACTGCATCACATTCTTCAGGTCCTCGTTTGTCTGTCAGTCCTCGGGGCATGAAGGCCTGTAGCACAGGGAGGCATGAGAGGGACCTGAGTCTTCTCGGACTCTAGAATCTGGAGAGGCGACAGTTACTTGCCTATTTTCCAAATGATGACTGAAATTCTCTTGTGCCTTGAGGTTTCAGGTTAGGGTCCAAAATGCAAGTGGGGAAACAGTGTCACAGCTAAGCCTTGGTCAAGGGCAGTAAGTAAAGAGCTGCACTATCCCTCTGCTATTAGATACACCTGACATAACTGGCTTTCTGTCCTGTCTTAATGGCACTCATGCAGAAAGCATGGGTAGGAGGCAACTTTTTTCTTCTTTACTGCAATTTCAGTGGCTGATGTGCTCGCTTTGGCAGCACATACACTGAAATTGAAACGATACAGAGAAGATTAGCATGGCCCCTGTGCAAGGATGACATGCAAATTCGTGAAGCGTTCCACATTAAAAAAGTTTTCAGTATCTGAGTTGCTGAACATTTAAAAATAACAGTTACTCTAAAGTGGACACTTTCTAAATGACTTAAGAAAGCTCAGTAACAGTAGCATTAAGAGTTTGGGCTTTGGAGTGCAACAGAACTGGGTTCAAATTCCAGCTCTGCTGCTTCTCAGATGTGTGACCTTGGCCAAATTATTTATCTTCAGGTTCCTCATCAGTAAATGGGGAATAACTATCCTCATCTACCTCAAAGGATGCTGTAAGAATTAAATAAGTGAATGCAGGTAAAGCACTAGCACGATGCCTTATACATGCTAATAAACAGGCCATAAATGGTGGCAATTATCAAGTCGATGGTGCAAGGTGAGTAGGACCCACATAGGAGTTACAGAAAGAATCCCAGCATTTGAGATACTACATATACCAAAAGGTTCTTGTTCTAGCACGATCTTGCCTTTAGTAGGATTTTATGGCATGGACCCCCCAAAATGGTATAATAGCAAGGCTCAGGCATATTTCTTTCCTGAAATATTTCCCAACTTACATCTGGATACAACAACTTTACTAGCTGAGAATTTCATGGGTACATTCCTGCCAAGGGACTAGAACAGATGACATGCAAAAAAATTACACACAAGAACTCTAAATAAAAGAGACCTGTTCTGTTGCAAACAAACACATTTCAGTAGACAAGCAACTACAATGGCTCCTACAGAGCTGCTCACAACAGTATTCTGGAAAGGCTGGGGTAAGTGATGATGTACCCCAAGGAGATTTAGGGCTATGTTCCTGATGGCGGTGGAATCATACACCTGAGCCTCACATGATGAAGAAAAATTCTGTATACATTAAATGGCCCCTATTGAAGGTACAATAGCCAGTACCATCACTATCTTTCTATGTCTTAACAGCCACCGACATGGCAACCCTCTGAAAAAAGTCTATTATGAATGCTACAAAGGTTAACAAAGAGGCTGGCTTATCACAGGTAAACTAATGCAGTGAAACTGAAGAAAAGAAACATTGCTTAATTCACCTGCTGCTGAGAAGAAAATGCAAAGTTAGAGGGTCCTTTGTTGCCTCCAAATCAGGCACAGTTTTTCTTTTCCATTATAAGCTAGGTCCTTGTTGGGAAAGTATGATTGAGGAATTAATGAGATGTGGCTTATAAGATCATTATTTTATTGTATCACCCTATATTACTATGTTAAAGATAGAAACAGGAGCTTGCAGGGTTTTGCCCTGAAGGAATGTATGGACTCAATGGTTTACTTATTAGAGGCTGCTATCATGGGAGAGCTCTAAAATCTCCAGTAGGGATGTTTTCTAGGAAGGCTTCCCAGTATCTCGAAATCTGTGAGCTTCCCTGTGTATTGAAAGACAGGACAAGGCAAATATGGCCCACAGGATGGGAGCCGGAGACAATGAGTGCACTTTGCCCAGAGATGCGCCCCGGTAGTTATAAACAATGTGTTTATTAGGGATGGGTTTCCTGCTCTCTCCTGTCTGTCTACCTTTAAGTCCACCATAACTAATCAAAGAAATATAGAGTCACTATACCTCTTTTGTTGTACCTTTGTTAATTGACAACTACCTCTTAGAACTTAGAAGTTAGCCCCTGAAAGACTTTGTACCTGTTTGTTCACCTAGAGAGATTAAAAGCCCCTTGAGAGGGCTTTTGACCCCAACCCACTACCTGTATCCCCTAGCAAATGCATTTCCTGATATGTAAATGTGTTACCCTGACAACTGGTTATTGATATCTGTGATTATAAAAACTTATGTAAATCTAACCATATGGCTGGCGTTCATGAGGATACGCCAGTCTCCTGAGTACCCTGCTGTGTTATATCTAATCTTTTTATATAACACTATAAACTATACCTCAGTCTCTGTGTATTCTTTTATTCTGTTTCCTATCAATTTCCTTACCTTCTATGGCGACCCCCATCTTAGGGACTTGGCTCCGTGGAAAAAAGTAGCTCATCTTCTCTCACGTCTGCCTCAACTACTCTTCCCCACAGGTCCTCTCTGGCATTTTCTCACCAATATCAACTACTCTCTTGCATGTTATATTAAAGTTTTATTTTAGTAATTATTCCCTTTCTTCAGAACTAGAAGCCAACAGGGAGGCTATGCTGCCTCCTTGCAGGGAAAGCAGTTTCTTAAAATTACATCGCATACCACCACGTTCCATACAGGACACGCGCAGCGATGAGAAACGTACATTACTGCCTCTCTCTGTCCTCCACTGTCTCTTCGTTGAGCAGGAGGAGATGAGGCAGGAGAAACAACAGGGGCCAGATCATGCTGCGCTTTATCAGCTCTGGAATAGAGTGTGGATTTTATTCTAAGTCTATTAGGAAGCCATCCACGGGTTTTTTTTTTTTGAGACACAGTCATGCTCTGTCACCAAGGCTACAGTGCCCTGGCGTCAGCCTAGCTCACAGCAACCTCAAACTCCTGGGCTCAAGCAATCCTGTTGCCTCAGCCTCCCAAGTAGCTGGGACTACAGGCATGTGCCACCATGCCTGGCTAATTTTTTCTGTATATTTTTAGTTGTCCAGCTAATTTCTTTCTATTTTTAGTAGAGACGGAGTCTTGCTCTTGCTCAGGCTGGTCTCGAACTCTTGACCTCGAGTGATCCGCCTGCCTCGACCTCCCAGAGTGCTAGGATTACAGGCGTGAGCCACCTTGCCCCGCTGCAATAAACTACTTCTGCCTCTATAGATTTGCCTATTTTCGACATTTCATATAAATGGAATCATACAATATGTGACTGGCTTCTATCACTTAGCATAATGATTTCAAGATTCATCCATATTGTAACATGTATCAGTACTTCATTCCTTTTTATGGCAAAATAATATTCCATTGTATGGCTATGCTGCACTTTTTAAAAATCCACTCACCAGCTGATGGACATTTGGGTTGTTTCTTCCTTTTGGCTATTGTGAATAGTGTTGCTATGAACATTTGTGTACACATTTTTGAATGGATATATGTTTTCATTTCTCTTGAGTATATACCTAGGAGTGGAATTTCTGGGTCATATGGTAATTCTGTTTAATCCTTTCTTTCTTTTTAAAAAACTTAAATAGATAGGGCATGGTGGCTCACGCCTGTAATCCTAGCACTCTGGGAGGCCGAGGCGGGTGGATCCTTTGAGCTCAGGAGTTCAAAACCAGCCTGAGCAAGAGTGAGATCCCATCTTTACTAAAAATAGAAAGAAATTAATTGGCCAACTAAAAATATATAGAAAAAATTAGCCGAGCATGGTGGCACATGCCTGTAGTCCCAGCTACTTGGGAGGCTGAAGGATTGCTTGAGCCCAGGAGTTTGAGGTTGCTGTGAGCTAGGCTGATGCCACGGTACTCTAGCCTGGGCAACAGAGTGAGTCTCAAAAAAAAAAAAAAAGGAAAAAAAAGCTTTTTATATGGTGATGGGAATAAGCAGGGAGGAAGGAAGAGTGGACAGTTCCTTGGGCAGGTGGAAAGGGATAAGATCCAACACACAAATGGAGGTACAGGGCAATACGAGAGTGACATCCTTCCCCCTCTGTAGCAGAAGGAAAAAGATGGTACACATGGAGATAGGTTGATAGGTTTGGAAAATATGAGGAAGTACAAGTCGGCCCTCCATATCCGTGGGTTCCACATCCATGGATTCAACCAACCAGGGATGAAAAGTATTAAAAAAATAAATAACAGTACAAAAAAATACAGATTAAAAAAAATACAATATAGCAATGGTTTATATAGCATTTACATTGTATTATAAGTAATCCAGAAATGATTTAAAGTATATGGGAGATTGTATATAGATAATATGCAAATACCAAGCCATTTTATGTCAGGGACTTAAGCATCTGCTGATTTTGCTATTGGATTGCCTCCTGGAACCAATGCCCCTCGGATAAAGAGTGACTGGGCTGGGGGCATCCATCAACTCCATGAAGTGTGATCAAGGTTAGCAGCTGGGAGTGAGGGTGGAGGAATGGGAGTGGGAGCTTGGCAAGGAAAGGTAGAAACAGTCGTCTCCAGGAACGAGAGCCTAGAAAGAGATGTTGCCAGACAAATGGGGCTCATGATCAAGAATGAAAGTGAAACCAGTCAGTTCCCTTGTGAGATTCTTCCTTCCTGAGCAGAAGCAGATGATGGTGTCATCAGGACTGGGGTTGGGCCAGGCAAGTTTAGAGAAAGGAGAAAAAAAGCTAAGATAACTGCAAGGGATTGACTCTAATGATGGACCACAGAATCTGAGCTGGCTGAAATGACAAGGCAAGGCAGGAGGGCCAAAGCTGCTGGGTATCGGGGAAGCAGTGGAAGCCTCAAATAGGTGGAAGTAGTACAGGGACAGAGTGGGGGCAGGGGTGTTTGAGTAAGTGTGCCAAAGGCAAGCCGGATGTTAGATGCTGAGACTTCCTGTGTTGATAGGGTCCAGGATGTAAGCATGCAAATGGGAGGCTGAGGTGGTTGCAGCAGAGGATGCTAGAATGGGGAGCCCAGGACCAAGAGGATGGGATTGGACTAGAAAGTCTGCAGGTGACAGCAACCAAGAGGAGGAAAGAATGGCCTGAGGAGGAAAGAGTGGTGTAAGCAGGTGGCAAGGGTTTCGAGAGGATTCCCCAAGGGGTATAGCAAATCCTCTGCAAACAGGTGAGAGATAGTCACAGTAAAGGGTAGAGTTTTGTTTCTTTAAGTCGTTTGTCTTTTCCAGGTAAAAGTACAAGTTGGCAACTCTATGGTGGCAATGCAAAAAAAAAATGGGGAAGAGGGTGTAGGTGTGGTGGGCATACTGGTCCATGATAGCTAAAAAATCTGGGGACCACTGATATAGTCCAATTACCTCATTTTTGAGATTAGGGAACAGAGGCTGGCCCAATGTCACACCACAGTAGGTGAGCCAGACTCAGATCACCTGCTTCCCAGGCATTGCTCCTTCCCAGGTGCCCACCTGTGCCTGCTGTTAATTAGCACGTAGACCGATGCCAAATGTCAATTTGTGTTAGGAAGCCACTTCTGGCTGCCCCTCCCCATTCCCTACTGGGCTTCTGGAAAACATCAAAAAGTCAAAAACAGTTTCCCAATGGGCACAGCTAGTAAGTCCCATTGCTAAGATCTGAAGACAGATCTGGCTGCCTATACCATTCCTACCTCCCCTAAGTTTTATTCCTTAGCTGGGCACTTAAGGTCCTTTTTATTTGAGTTCTAACTCCCCTTGGCTTACTCTACCATCCTCACGGCGCCCTGTTGTCAAAATGAGCTGTTCAGTGGGCCTAACCTCAAACACACGTTACAAGATTCTCCCTCTAAGCCTGTTCATGATGCTCGCTCTATATCTTGCCCCAGCATTTCTTGCAGAAATCTTTCCTCTAACTTTGCAAGCAGGGGTAGCAAACTCAAATGCCTTCAGGAAGCAGACAGGCAGAGGAAAGCTTCTACTCCACTGAGCTGGGTCCATTATAACAGCCCGGAACTGCCTAGATACTAGACCTTTGATCAACTAACCAATCTCTCTCTGCATGTGTTTATGAGGTCCCGGCTTCCACTAGACCGGATCTCCTAGCACCAGGTGACCAGCCCCTTCCTCCTTCCCTCTCAGCCGCAGGTGCTTACCTTGGCCACCTCCCAGGCGTCGACGGGCCAGCGACCTGGCCGGCAGTTTCCCCAGTACACATCTCCATTTCTGTTGATGTGATGTCTCAGAATCTCCTGCTTCCACTCTGCGCACACCTGACACTGAGGCTGAAACTACAGGGCAGGCTGTGAGGAGGGGCCCAGAAGGGAGGGGCATCGCGGTCGGCCTGGCCCCGCCCCGCCCCGCGGAGGGAACGGGACAGGGATGGGGTTGAGTGGGGGCGACGGTCAAGGCCCAGAGCCAGGTGCTCACCTGGCGGGCGCGCGGACTGCATCGTGAGCCGCCGCTGCAGGCGGCGCGGGGACCCAGGCCGGGAGCTGCAGCGAGCAGGCCGCGGTGGAAGGAGAGCACCTCGCGGCCGACGAAGCCCTGCAGGCAGCTGCGCAGCAGCAGCAGGCAGTGGCCTGCCTTCACCCAGTTCTTGTACTCCGCGCAGTTGAGGCGTACCGCCAGCTCAGACAGCCCCATGTCCGGCTCGCGCCCGGGACGCCGCGAGGCGAGGGGCGTGGCGGACGGCAGTACGCACGCGCGGGAGCCTGGGCAGTGCCTGAGGCTGCTGCGCGGGAGCCGTTGCCCCGGCGCGGCCCCGCCCAGAGGCGGGGATGGCAGAGAGCGCCGCTTGCGCCTCTGACCCAGGGGCGGGGCGTCTAGGCTTCCCACTTAGGTGAGGGCAGATAAGTTTTAAGTACTTTGGTGCTTGCCGAGGCAGCCTCTACCTGGAACCCTTTGGCTCTGTTCTCTGTCCTCCAAACTGAGACCCTGTGAGACCCCCATTCGACTTCTTCTCCTGATGTACGGGCACCTGTTTTAACTTATTGTAGAAGTGTTACCCGGGCAAGAGTGCCATGGCCTCATCATAGCTCACTGCAACCCCAAACTCCTGGGCTCAATCGATCCTCCTGCCTCAGCCTCCCTAGTAGCTGAGACTACAGGTGCACGCTACCACACTGGGCTACATTTCTTGAATTGCATGGTTTTTTTGTTTTGATTCAGAGTCCCACTTTGTTGCCCAGGCTAGAGTGAGTGCTGTAGTGTCAGAATAGCTTACAGCAATCTCAAACTCCTGGGCTCAAGCAATCCTTCTGCCTCAGCATCCCAAGTAGCTGGGACTATAGGCACACACCACCATGCCCGGCTAATTTTTTCTGTATATATAAGTTGGCCAATTAATTTCTTTCTATTTATAGTAGAGACGGGGTCTTGCTCTTGCTCAGGCTGGTTTCGAACTCCTTGAGCAATCCACCCGCCTCGGCCTCCCAGGTTGAATTGCATGTACTTTGCATTATACAACTCTAGAAAGTTAGCTGGTTCCTAAGCCCACAGACAAACTAGCTACAGCAAATCGAGGTATTAGCGAAACATAACTGCTGGCTGCCTGTGTACTGCCCACCTGTGATGCACCTGCAGTGTGCCAAGCTAACATAAAGCTCCAAAACCTCCGCCACTGGGCCACCTAGCAGAGGCAAACAGGGCAACGCATCACTTGGATTCTGGAGGGCTGCACAGTTCCAAGCCAGGTAGGAGCGTCCTGAAGTGTGGAGTAAAGGTTAGATGATGATTATCTAGTACTCTTGGTTATATGATAATTAGTGTTCCTGGAACAGGGCAGTCTCATTTAAGTTCCAAATAAGTGCCACAGAGGTCAGAAGGCAGTGGATTGTCAACTCCAAGTGACAAGAGGTCAGGTTAGTTTTAGTTGCTTTTAGTGAATTTTTTGAGCTTGGAAAACAAGTCAAAAGGTTCAAAGAGCAGAGTTTAAACACTGAAGCCTTCCCCTGACTGTATGGTTTACAGCAGAAAGGCAGTGTTTAGGGAGCACTGGCTCTGCCCCTTCTTAGCAGTTTGATCTTAAGCAATAAATTTGACTTCAAGAAAATTACTTCATTTCTCTGGGCCTCCATTTTACCATTTGTAAAAGGAGGATATTAGTATTTACTTGATAGGATTGTCAGGATTAAACACACATTGAAATAATTAGAACAGTACCTGGCACATAGTAAGCTTTTAGTTATTAGCTATTATTTTATATTGACCTAAATATGCCCTTTCACCAATCATAGTTTTGCACAAGGTATTTTAACAGATCACTGGCCACTTGGAAGTGGAGGCAATTTACAGAAAATTGTTAGCATATCGTGGTGTTCCTGGAGTTGTGCAGCACAGTGCTGGCTGGCCTTTGCTAACTTTGTCTTAATAACCACAATACTAAATCTAAAGTAAATTCAAACCATACTCCTTAGATGCACTGTCCATTCCCATCAAACCAAATGAAAAAAAAATTCCACAAAAAACAATGAAATATACATTAACATTTCTCCTTTCTGTCCCTTGAATGTAAGTTCTCTTAAAATTTTCTGTATATTGATTTTATATCAAGAACACTTGGATGATAAACCAGAGTATTATCCAAAATATCCTCACCAAAATTGACTATAGAGAGTTGGTAGTTCTCTGAAACTTGTATAGATTTTATTTATTACTGTAAATACTAAAAGCACATTGAAAACACCTTAAAGTCCCAAATTATCTATTAGGGAAAATCACTATGGGCATCCAGTTCCTTGATTGAACCTGGGTAACAAAAGAGGCAAAAGACATGATTTGTGATGAAACTTAAGATTCCAATGCTAAATGTTTTCAAGCTTTAATAAGGTATATACCAATTCCAAGTACCAAGCATAATATCAAAGTTCAAATTCATGAGTTTACTCTTAATAAGCATCAAAAGCAAATTCTGTTAGCTGAATCCTATCTTTTGATTTGTACAATGCATTCAGAGATGACGTATAATTAGGAAAAAAGAGTGTCCACTGAATGCACTATGTGTAAAAGTGCCATTAACATTTCAAAACCACACATAAAAGAGAAAATACCAGAAAAGTTAACTCTATTAATAAATTTGAAACAATATTATCCTGCAGATAAAAATACATTTCTTATATATACATGTAGATTACTACATGAAAGAAAAGGATCCAGCTCCAAATAGAAAAGGGCTGACACTTGATAAAGACATTTTAGATTGCCAAAATGATGTGATTACCATTGTAAGGAGAACTGAAAACAGAAGAATAAAAAAGTAAGTTAAAGAAAGGATAAAAGTTTAGTTACCTGCTTCTGAACATTGGCAGAGTTGGGTGAGAAGCAGGAGATGAAGGCAGAAATAAGACAAAGAAGAAAGGCAAAGAAGGCCTCAACTCTGATTGGAAATGGAATCAAGCAAAGTTGATATGATACAGTTGCAGTGAGATGCTTGAAACTAGAATTTGGTAGTTGACAGTTATAGAAGCTCAATTAAATCATCTTAAAGTGGATTTAGATAAAGCATCTACAATTTAATGGAGAACCAGTAAGTATTACAGTGACCAGGTAACTCAGCATGATATTGTAATTTTAAAAACGTTTCCAAATAACATCAAGTCACTAGAAGCCCTTTGCATCAGATCATGTTCTTTGAAGCTTAAAAAGTCCCTAACTGGGAGAGACAGCATGGTACTCCAAAAAGAAACCTTGCTGAGATGTGTCAGTACCCAAAACTCCATTTGACCCTGGACAGGCCCTGGATCTTGGATTCTTCAAAATGAGTGGATTGGGCCAGGTTTCTTCCAAGCAACATATTCTATGATTTTGTTGACAATGAATTAAATTGAGATTGTTTAGAACAACCCCAATTCTGGTGGGGAAGGCAAGGAGGAGAAGTTAAGCAAGATAAAGAAATATCACAGAAACTTCATACAAGGGTAGAGCATTAAAGTTGTTTCCTAATTAATGTTGTATGCAGAAGTATCCTGTAAACTAAATTTGCCTAAGAGAAAAGTTCCCACATCCCCAACAGATGAGAATAATTGCATTATTTGGGGTTCTTGATCAACATGAACCACTTACTGTCTCTTCTCAAAGACTAGGTTCGTTCTTTTTACCCAAATCCTACACTGAAAGACAACTGAAGTGCTAAATGTTAACCACTAGTCAAGTTAGGAATGTTTGAAGAAAATAAATTAACCTTAAAACAAAGAAGATGTTTTTGGTCAAATTTCTGACATGTATTATTAGAAATTAATTACTGGCCCCACCAGGTTAAAGATGAAGGGAGGCCCTAAGAAGTCTATAGAGCTTATACACACACAAGTGAGTGTCACTGTTTTGTTTGTTTTTTTTATCCTACTTTTATTAAATATTGCTTCCTTGGGATGTGTTTATAACATCTCCCAGAACATTTTCATGTAAGATTCAAAGTGGTCATATTAAAATACAGCTTCAATATAAAGTTCATCACAGTTTTACAGTATTCAAAAATGACAGACCTGCCTTAAAAAACAAAACAAAAACCAAAAAAGGACTATTACACCCAAAACATAAGAAAACAATTAAATAAACAAGATTGGCATTTTCATAACTTTATAGTATAAAACAGAATATTAAATCTATTACTGGCAAGCGGACAGTGATGTATTACCTAGCTTGAAATGTGTCCCATTTAAACACACTATACAAGTTCACTATACAAAAGATTGATGGTCTTTTTGATGAAAGAAGTGCACCCTGAAAATTTCTGCCAGTTTAGAATATTTAGCTCTTAAAGTAAAAAAAAAAAAAAAAAGTCCTTTTTCTTTTTTAAACTGAAGGCTGAATTCAGATTTTTTTTTTTTGTTGTTTTGTCTCATTTATCAGCCTTCCTGGTTTAAAAACAATAGTGTTTATGGACGCCCACCAGGGGGCAGTGTAAGATTAGCCATTAAATCACGAACAGCTGCAAATATTGTGCATTCACCTGCAACAGAGAAAAATGGTCATTAGCTATTCGCAATACAGGAAAGATGATGTTAACACACCGGTGGGGGAAGGGATAATTAAATCTAAAATTAGTAAGAACTTTGAAGATCAAAATAAAACAATTTTTAACTGCCCAGATTATAGGGAATTAAGCTATGGTGTTAAAGATCAGATTATATTTGGTTAGGGTTTTGTTTTTCTCTCAGGGGTAAATTTTGGGCAAGTCCCAGTTAGGTTTGAATTTAAGAAGATATGCCTCGAGTTTCTGTCCAGAAACACTGTAGCATTGGATAAGCCTCAGAAGTTAGGCTTTATGGCTTCTGACTCCTTATGCATTTTGGATCTAATGAAGAGATCTAGTTTATATTTATGCATTAGTTGCAACTTCAGTAGTGTCCTTCTAATGTTATGTTAAAGGCTAGATAAAAATGTCTATGACAGCGCTGTCCAATAGAACTTTCTGTGATGATAGAAATGTTGCATATGTGTGCCATGGCTATCGAGTACTTGTAATGCAGCTAGTGTCACTGAGGAACTGAATTTAAAATCTAATTTAAATTAATTTAAATAGCCACATGTGGCTGGTAGCAGTTATATTGGACAGTGCAGGTCTATGACATCTATTGGAATTTTCTCCCAAATTTCAAGGAACTGGTCAATTTCTGGAGTTCAACATTAATATCAATTAAATATAAAAATAAAGTGATTTTTTTTTTTAAGAGAGAAAGTCTCACCCTGTCACCCAGACTGAAGTGCAGTGGCATGGTCAGAGGGCACTGCAGCCTCAAACTCCTGGGCTCAAGCAATCCTCCTGCCTCAGCCTCCCAATAGCAGGTGGGACTACAGGTGGGTGCCACCTCACCCAGGCAAAAATAAAGTAATTTTTCTTAAAAACACTTTACCAGGGGGGAAGTGATGGGTGTGGGAGGAGGGGAGAGAAGCTAAAGTATGGAGGACCAACAATCCCAAATAGGATTTGTTGGTGGGGAGGGTGCTGATGATTCATTCTCCTAATTTCCCCTTTTCTCAGAAACCAAATACTCTGCCTCTTGCTTCTTATAAATATTACAAATATTTAAATATTGTAAACCAAAAGCTGGATCCCTTCCCTTAGACTGCAGGGTTCCTCAAACTTTTTATTTTTTTTTTGAGACAGAGTCTCACTTTGTTGCCCAGGCTAGAGTGAGTGCCGTGGCATCAGCCTAGCTCACAGCAACCTCAAACTCCTGGGCTCAAGCAATCCTCCTGCCTCAGCCTCCTGAGTAGCTGGGACTACAGGCATGCGCCACCATGCCTGGCTAATTTTTTCTCTATATATTAGTTGGCCAATTAATTTATTTCTATTTATAGTAGAGATGGGGTCTCGCTCTTGCTCAGGCTGGTTTCGAACTCCTGAGCTCAAACGATCCGCCCGCTTTGGCCTCCCAGAAAGCTAGGATTATAGGCGTGAGCCACCGCGCCCAGCCCCTCAAACTTTTTAAACAGGGGGCCAGTTCACTGTCCCTCAGACCCTTGGAGGGCCATTGGAGAGTGCAGGGCACATTCCACACATGCGCACTGTGGGCTTGGGATCAGTAGGCAGCTAAGCAGGACAGGCAGTGGCGGCAAAAACACCCGCCGGATAAATGTCCTCAGCGGGCCGCAGTTTGAGGACTCCTGCATTAGAGCATGGTCTAACACTACAGTGGCTGAAAGTGGGATAACTGAAAACCTCATGTGAATCATGGCCTTCCGGCAAAGGGCAGGATGTGCAGTGATCTGTGCAAGTTACTGCCACCCTTCTCTCCAACTACTAGAAAATTAAGGTGCAGGAAAAAAGGAAATCCAAAGGTTTGCTCAGCCCAAGGGAAGAAACAAAATTAAAAAAGGAAAACACTTCCAAAACATCTCAACAATTTCTTAAATAAAAGGAAAAATGATGTTTCTTTTTTAAAAAAACACATTTTCATTATTGATAGAAAAACTTGCTTGATCCCAATAGGATCAAAACATTTTCTTTTAAATTTTAAATGCCACAAGACATAATACATAAAAACACATAATAAGATAATGATAGTCATCTGCTTGTGAAGGAATGTTGTTTATTATCAAAGTTCTACTGGACTGCTACTTTGAGAATTCTGATAGCTTTAAACTTTGTTTCTTAAGTACTAGTTTTAGCTGAAAGAAGAGAGAAGTCAAAGGATGAAAGCAGAAAATTTTAAGTAGAAGAAGTTTACAACAAAAGAAGCATACCCTTCTCTACTGCCCAGTGTATTCCTTATAAAGTGAGAACTTGCCTATGTATAGAATATGGGGAAACAAACAGCTAAAAATATCATTTCTCTCATGATTCCTATTTCTAGTAAAATTTTGACACTGTTGTAGCTAAAAATGTTTCAGAGAACAACTTTCCCTCATTTAAAGACATAATTCTGTTATCAGACTATTCTAAACACAGAGAGAACTTCCTTAATAATAGAAATAAGAAAAATTTAAATTTCCTTAATATTACAAATGAGCAAAATGGAAGAAAAGTTCTCTTTCCTGAGCTTTATCTTTTGTAACCCCAAATTTAGCACTGCCAGGAGTTACATGTTAAGTGTAGGCTACTCCAGTACTGAAGGGACCTTGTTTATCTTTCTAGAAACATTCTGGTTTCCTCGGAAATGTTCAGTTTGAGAGCTTCATTGTGCACTTGGTGAAAAGGTTCACTTGCACCCACCTGACACTTATATAAGAAGCCCAAAAAAGCAGTGATGCCATTTGTATCAGCGTTTATTCTTCACAAAACATTTAGAAGATACAGAACTTTTAATGGTATTATTCTATTCATGATTGAACCATGAAATATGAGAAACCAACATGCATTTCAACTTCGTGATGTACAGAGTGGCAGGTATTGATGGTAGGGCAGGAATTCACAGCCATGGAAAATTCTAGCATCCTAACCTAAGGTTTTGTGGCAATGTGTGCTATAAATACAAGCTTCTGGCATTAGCAACTGGGTCAGTCCCAATAGTAAATCACTAACAAAAATATAGTCCAGGCAGCAGAGAAATGGACAAAAATGAAGAACCAGTGAGAAAGGAAGAAAGTGACAGGCAGACATTAAGAGGGCCACAGCAACCAGCGCTCTATTACTAGGATTGGGGCGTGAAGTGGGTAAGGAGGGAGAAGAGGAGAGGGGAAGAGAGTCTCTCTCAAAAGAACTTTGATAACATATATGCAATAAAATATTATCTACTGGTCATGTACCTTGTCGTGGTGGATTCATCTCTGCAAATCTCTTCAGAATGTTGCTGACCATCATGGGAGCAGCAACAGAAGAGTTCTGCTGTCTGGGAATGTCTGCCTGCTGGGTTGTACCTGAAGCCATGTCATAAATGATTGGAACTATAATACTAACAGGTTCTTGGGGAGGGACCGATGTTTTCTGAGTTAGCTGAAGCTGGAGACACACAACACACACAAAGAGAATAAAAACATAAGAGCATAAGAAAATAAAGCATCTGTCTAACCTTATCAAAGGTACTATCATTTACTATACTTTCAGATTAAGATACAATCAACAAAAGAAAATTAAACATGACAAGAAATGTGACAAACAATTGAATATTATTGTTAAGATGCAACTGTGTCTCACAATTACCTAGTTCAATAAAGTTCTGTTCTTACTAAAGGAACCAGGATCCCAAGAAGTCTAAACTAACCTGGCTCGTATTTGGCAGCAATAGATAATTTATGCAGTTATTCAAAAGTTGCTCTATTATCCTCACATGACTTTTTCCTCAGAAGCTCTGTACATACACAGATGCTGGGTGGTACTTACAAAAAATAGCATTTTGGATTTCAGCACCACAGCAGGCGTCCCAGGGGGTGCAATCGGTGGCGCGCTGGGAGGGATCGTCAGGCAAAACTGAACGTTCCATTTTAGCTGTGTTGCCTGGTCAGGGAACTGTTTTTATGGGGAAAAAATCATGATAAAGCCATATGAACATTTAAAATCATAGTCTAGTAAGGTGAGTCTAAAAGCTTAGAATTTTATTTTAAGACTATTATTAAAAGAATATAAAGTTGATAACCTATTTTTTCAAAAGAAATATATACGTGAAGTTGCTAAAGCCAACTCTGGATTTATGTAATATGTTCCCCTTCCTTCCTTCCCACTTCATTAATTCCCAAGGCCTATGGATTCAGCTTCTGCAGTGTCTCTGACATCTATTCCTTCCTCTCTATTTTCATTGAGGCCACCAAGCTCAGGGTTTCATTACTTCTCCTGTGGCCCCCAATGGTCCCTTCTATCTAGTGGCTGCCTCTCCCAGTTCATCCTTATACCACTGTCAGACACAAGTCCTAGAGCACGGTTCTTACCAAGCTCACAAATGTTCAGCGTCACTTAGTGACACACGTTGTCCCCCTTCATCCCCCAAGTAAGGACCAACATCTGGCATTCAAGGCCCTTCTTAACTGGTGCCAATCTAGACTTTTCCAGTCCTGTTTCCAACTCCTTCCCTAAACAAACTAGTCAAACTGTGTTAATGATTTTAAATTATATCCACTGGTGCTATTTTAGCCAATAAATATTTACTCCCTTAAAAACTCAACTAGATGTCTTTTTGATGTAAATAATGTTTCCTACAGCTTATCAGATCTGAAGGCAAATGTTGAGACTATTAGCAAAGAACATTGCTGCCCTGATATTAACAGTAAAACATCAACTTAAAAAAGGAGTGTGGTGGCCGCGCATGGTGGCTCACACCGGTAATCCTAGCACTCTGGGAGGCCGAGGCAGGCAGATTACTCGAGGTCAGGAGTTCAAAACCAGCCTGAGCGAGACCCCTTCTCTACTAAAAATAGAAAAAAATTAATTGACCAAGTAAAAATATATATACAAAAAATTAGCTGGGCATGGTGGCGCATGCCTGTAGTCCCAGCTACTCAGGAGGCTGAGGCAGTAGGATCGCTTGAACCCAGGAGATTGAGGTTGCTGTGAGCTAGGCTAATGCCACAGCACTCACTCTAGCCTGGGCAACAGAGTAAGACTCTGTCTCAAAAAAAAAAAAAAAAAAAAAAAGTGAGGTAGTTGAAGTTATTCAAATCAACACTAGAAACATTAAAATGAAAGGACTAAAGTGGACACATAGGTGCTACAGTAATAGGGTATTGGGCAGGTGGGAGGGGGGCGGGTATATACATACATAATGAGTGAGATGTGCACCATCTGGGGGATGGTCATGATGGAGACTCAGACTTTTGGGGGGAGGGGGGGAAATGGGCATTTATTGAAACCTTAAAATCTGTACCCCCATAATATGCCAAAAAAAAAAAAAGGACTACTGTAAGACTGAAAAAAATCAGCTGCCACCTGGATTCCATCTGTATAACTGTATACTTTCAGAAGAAAGAATTCAAAATCTCTCCAAACAGAAAAGAGATTTTCCGATAAATGGGCATCTGAAAAAGCTGGATCCATACCTCACATTTGACACCAAGATAAAGTTAATATGGATCAAAAATTTAAATAATTAAAAAAAAAATGATGGCCGGGCGCTGTGGCTCACGCCTGTAATCCTAGCTCTTGGGAGGCCGAGGCGGGCGGATTGCTCAAGGTCAGGAGTTCAAAACCAGCCTGAGCAAGAGCGAGACCCCGTCTCTACTATAAATAGAAAGAAATTAATTGGCCAACTGATATATATATAAAAAATTAGCCGGGCATGGTGGCGCATGCCTGTAGTCCCAGCTACCCGGGAGGCTGAGGCAGAAGGATCACTCGAGCCCAGGAGTTTGAGGTTGCTGTGAGCTAGGCTGACGCCATGGCACTCACTCTAGCCTGGGCAACAAAGCGAGACTCTGTCTCAAAAAAAAAAAAAAAAAATAAAAAAATAAAAAAAAAAAAATAAAAAAAATGAGTCATTAACAGTATTAGAAGCAACTATGGGAGGATTATTTCAAATCTGGGAGAAGAGTCTCTTTAACAATGAAACAAAACCAGGAAGGATGGTTACATTATTACAATGATATAAAATCAGTATTGATACATTTCACTATTAAAAAATGACTATTAACTTCCCTAATACACACAGAGCTCCTATAAAAAATCAGTAAGAGAAAGACCCAAACTCTAAAGATTGAGAAAGCTGTTGGCAAGGATGTGGGAAAGCAGGAACTCTCATAAATTGCTGGTGGGAACATAAACTGGCACAATCCCTATGGAGAACAATTTGGCAGTATCTAAGAAAATTATAAGTATCCTTTGACCCAGCAATTCTACAGATATACTCTGGCAAATCCATAAAAAGGCTCTTTATTGTGGCATTGTTTCTCCCATCCGAGTACTAATGAGGCACCATCCTGCTTAGCTTCTGGATCGGGCACATTCAGGGTGGTATGGCCATAGACTTTGTGGCACTATTTCTAACAGCAAAGTATTAGAAACAACCAAAATGACCATCAAGAGGGGGACTACTGAGCCATTTTAATGCATTCATATAATGAAATACTAAGCTTTGTTAAAACAAAGACACCCTTCACCCTATCTATATTGACATGGAAAGATCTACAAGATTTGTTCAGTGAACAAAGTAAGATGCTCCTCTGTTTCAAGCAATATGTCAAGCTAGATATTCTGGAAATCACTTCTACCACAAACACTAACAAATACTGGGGGTGGGCAGGCATCTTTTCAAATACTATTATGGGTTGAATTGTGTGCCTGAAAAAGATATGAAGTCCTAACCCCCCGTATCTATGAATACAACCTTATTTGAAAATAGGGTCTTTATAGATGTAATCAAGTTAAAATGAGGTCATTAGGGTAGGCCATAATCTAATATGGCCTTTGTCCTTTATAAGAGGACAAGAAACACAGGCAGAGACACACATGGGGAGAACACTACATGATGACAGAGGCAGAGATTGTGGTGATGAGTCTACAAGCCAAGGAACAATAAGCACTGCACCACCAGAAGCTAAGAGAAAGGCATGGAATAGATTCTGCCCTATACCCTTCAGAGAGGTCACAGCCCCGCTTCCATCTTGATTTAGCATTTCTAGTCTCCAGAACTGTGAGAGAATAAATCCCTGTTGTTTTAAGCCACCCAGTTTGTGGTAATTTATTATAGCAGCCCTAGAAAACTAATACAAATGTAGACTTAGCTATGCAGAAACTAAGTGCAGTCCTCGAAGGGCCAAAACAAACCAAGAGTGGATATCCAATGCTCCAAAGGCAGCCTCTGCCCATGGAGCATCCTGCATGACTTAGTACTTCAGTCTTAACAGCTATTCAGGGGGCACAAAGTCTAGGACCAACAAAGGTGGGGAGTCAGATTTTTAAAAATTTCTATGCTATAAATGTATATGTATAAAATATTTCATAATAAAAGTGGGGAAAAGTACAAAAGAGGATGTGTAAACGATTTCATTTAAAAAGCATTTGGTTTGATGAATGGACCATCCCTGGAAGGAGAGGCAAGCCACTGGTAACTCTGGTTGGACAGAGGATGGCTGGCTGGACAGGGACTGATGGGAAAGGTCTCACTGTATCATCTTGTTTTAAATTCAAAAGACACAACAGAGTTGTGTTACCTATTCAAAGACAAATAAAATTTAAGTTAAAAATCAAGAATTTAAGAGAAAAATAGAAGTACATAAACACGAGTAAACACTAATAAATACTGTTCCCACCAACTCTAATCTCCTCAAACAGATCTTTCTAGAAAGGTTATGTGTTTCTCTGTAACTTACCAGCTCCAGCTTCATAATGTGCACACAGTCCCTCAGGATGTGTGTAGGAGCTCCTAACAGCTTGGTGAAGGCTATTAATGTATTAGCTTTAAATGGTGGTCCTGCAACCTACAGGGATAAATAAAGCAAGTTACTCTTCATTCTACCTTGACCCTTCTGTTTAACTACATTAAAATTATGCATTATTAAACACATACTCTTGTTTCAAAGAATTTCTCCAAAACTTGAAGTTCATCAGGTTTCCATTGTCCTGCGTTTTCAGGTGTCACTTTTAGCTGAAGTGTTTGGTTGGTTTTGGGACTCAGGGCTACTCTGCATTTCAGCGCGTCAGTTTTAAACATGATCACTCCAGGTTCATTGGAATTTATCAGCTGCAGCTGCAAAACAAGAAGGATACATCAAATTAACATGTAAGTCAAAGAGAAAATAAAGAGGTTATTGAGAGAATTGTTTCAAAAGGAAAATAACTAAGCTGATACCAGTTCTAAAACAAAGGCACCTAGGCATTGAGCATCAACTGCTAGCAACATCACAAAAAGAGAGGCAATCAGACATTATGTGCCTCTTGATGGAAAAACATAACACTACCTATGAAGTATTCCTGTAAAAAAAAAAATGAAAAACTTGAGCCTGAATTCATTTAGTAGCTTGATCCAGACCAATGTGACAGAAAACACAAGGGTCCAAAAGAACATTTTAAATGATTCCAAAGGGAACCAACCAGCAAAATCCAGACTGAGAAACTCTAATGACAAATGACTTGGTTTCTTCAAGAAATAAATGTGGGCCAGGCACGGTGGCTCACACCTGTAATCCTAGCACTCTGGGAGGCTGAGGCGGGTGGATTGCTCAAGGTCAGGAGTTCAAAACTAGCCTGAGCAAGAGCGAGACCCCGTCTCTACTATAAATAGAAATAAATTAATCAGCCAACTAATATATATAGAAAAAATTAACTGGGCATGGTGCCGCATGCCTGTAGTCCCAGCTACTCGGGAGGCTGAGGCAGGAGGATCGCTTGAGCCCAGGAGTTTGAGGTGGCTGTGAGCTAGGCTGATACCATGGCACTCACTCTAGCCTGGGCAACAAAGCAAGACTCTGTCTCAAAAAAAAAAAATAAAGAAAAAAGAAAGAAATGTGTAAGGAGAAAGGAAGAGAAATTGGGGCAGGGAACTGATAGTTTAAAAGGGATTTAAAAAAACTCATTTGGGTTCTGATTCAGACTGTAAAAAATGAGATATAACTTGGGAAACCTTGACATCAACTAGATATTTGATGGTAAAGAAATTTTTTTTAGGTATGAGAATGATACAGGTTATTATTATTATTTTTTAAAGTTTTTACCTTTTAGACATGCGTGCAAAACTTTTTTTTGAGACAGAGTCTCGCTTTGTTGCCCAGGCTAGAGTGAGTGCCATGGCATCAGCCTAGCTCACAGCAACCCCAAACTCCTGGGCTCAAGCGATCCTACTGCTTCAGCCTCCCGAGTAGCTGGGACTACAGGCATGCGCCACCATGCCCGGCTAATTTTTTCTCTATATATTAGTTGGCCAATTAATTTCTTTCTATTTATGGTTGAGACGGGGTTTTGCTCTTGCTCAGGCTGGTCTCGAACTCCTGACCTTGAGCAATCCGCCCGCCTTGGCCTCCCAGAGTGCTAGGATTACAGGCATGAGCCCGCCCTGCCCATGCAAAAATTTTATGGATGAAATGATGTCTGGGATTTGCTGTAAAACAATCTGGGGGAGGAGTTATAGATGAAACAGTATTGATATGCGTTAACTGTTGGAGGTGGATGATGACAGTATAGAGGTTCATTACACTATTCTCTCTCCTTTTACATTGAACATTTTCCACAATAATTTTTTTTTTAATGGCACATTAGGAAAAAAAAGAATAAAGAGTAAATTATAAAAGGTTAGATCTGGATTGGGCTGTTATTCTAGCCCAGGGGTTGACAAATGTTTTCTATAAAGCATCAGGCTTTTTACGGTCTTTGTCACAACTACTCAATGATGCCATTATAGCTGAAAGCAGCTATAGACAATACTTAAATGAATGGGTGTGGTTGCGTTCCATAAAACTTTATTTACAAAAACACATGGTAGGCAAGATTTTGCCCCAGGGGCCATAGTTGACTGGCCCCTGTTCTAGCCTAGTACATTGATTATGCAGCTGAGCAAAATGACCTTCAAAGAGCTGAAGGTTTACATGGATTATAAATGGCAGAGCTGAGGCTAGATCCCAGGTTTGATGATTACCATTTTGAATGCTAATTTATTCAACTTAACTTTTTTTTTCAAATCTGAATATAAAGGTTGCAAAATGCCTTCCTGAGAACCCTGCGAAAATAGTAAATTTAAACATTTACTATTTTGACTACCTCATTAATACATATATATCAATAATAACAATGATTATAAATAACCAGTATGTATTGAATGCCAAGACATTATACTAAGAGCTTTAATGAAATATCTCAAATTTCCACAACTGTTATCAATTAGATTGACATTATTATCAGAAAGGTGAAGAAATTTGCCCAAACACATACTATCAGGTGGTACAGCCTGGCTATAAACCCAGGTAGACTGACCCTAGAAGTGGTGTTCTCAACTACGAACTGTTTATGAGGGCGTCACCACAGGACAGAAGTCTTTTTCTATAGGGTTTAAAAAATATTCAATTTCTCATGTATTTAAAAAGCAGCTTTCATCTTTGTGATCATTAATAATTCTATTTTAATGGAAACTCAGATTCAAAATCACCCTGCCTTCAAGGGCACTCCAGAGGGCAAATAGTTACTCATATGCTATTCTCTGCAAGGCCAGATCCTGTGTATACTGGTCCTATGTACTGTGGTGACCTATCTTCGGGTCCATGTTAGTTAGCCACATGACATGGCAGCCAGAGCACAGAAAACTATAAAATGCAGAAATATGTTAACGTTAAAGAAAATAATGAAGTCCATTTTTAATGCTAGGGCAAGGTGAAAATCATAATTCTAACAAGTTGGTTAAAAGAAGTAAGGGAATGTTACTTTAGTTCAGATCCTTTCCTGCAGGACAATTTAGCATCCTGCCTTTGACAATCACCACTTAGAAGGTCATTAGGTATCCATACCGTTTCTTGTTGAATAATTCTTTGAAGGTGTCTTCTCATGATGACTGATCCAAGGAATCTCTCAAGTGGAGAACAAAGATAACTACCTGCCAGGCCGGGCACAAGGCCTGGCGTTGGAGAGGGCAGCAGTAAAATGTTCAAGGCACTGTGAGTGAGGATGGTAGGAATGGATGCCGCCCAAGAGCGCTGAGGTAGTTTACGGGGTGGAGGCATGTTCGTTGGCATTGTTTGGGAACCTTTTGGGAAGGAAAACATGTCATTTCATTTACGAATACATGCCATCTCACTGTTTCCTATTTTGCTTTCATTATAAATCTTTGATATTTTAAATCAACCTGTACCGTTTTAGTAACTCCCTGTGGTGTAACAATCATATATTAATACCCCATTAGCAAAAGCAGGCAAAATTATTCTCCCTGAATCCAGGTCCCCTTGCAATATGACTTTGAAGCAACTCCTTCAAAGGGTGGAGTCCATTTCTCCACCTGGAATCTAGCTGGCTTTGCAACTTGCTTTTGACAAAAAAAATGCAGTGGAAGTGACTCTGGGCTAGTTGTAAACCCCCTCTCTCGGAACTTTGTCTGGAAGCCACCATGTGAACAAGCCCCTGATCAAGTAGGAGACCACACAGAGCCTTGCCATCCAAGGCCATCTTAGACCACCCAGCCCTTAGCCAACCCAGTAGCTGACCACAGACACCATGAGTGAGCCCAGCAGAGCCTGGAATCACCCAGTTGTGCTCAGCCCAAGTTGCTAACCGGCAGAATTGTGAGCCAATATATGATTGTTGTTTTAAGCCCACTAAAAGTTATGCAGCAACAGTTAACCAATATATCTGTACAATTCTGTGTTAATCTGTGTGATACTGTGAAATATATATTTGGTCTTTGTCCCATCTCCTAGGCAAATAAATCCTAAAATCCTTGCAATCTTCAAAGGGATAAGTGTCTTTTTGTATGCTAATGAGATGACTGGTAGCTGGCAGACCCTAATTAGCTTCAGGATGGGGGAGGATAACAGGAAAGACAAGGCAGGATTAGAGGGTTGGAACTTTCAGCCCCAACCCCCAACCTCAAGGGAGGGGAGAGGAGCTGAAGATTAAGCTGATCACCAATGGCCAAAGATTTATTCAATCATGCCCACATGATGAGGCCTCCATAAAAACCCAAAGAGAAGGGTTCAGAGAGCTTCCAGATAGCTAAACACATGGCGGTTCTTGGAGGGTGGTACACCCAGAGAGGGCATGGAAGCTACGCGCCCCTTTCCACATGCCTCGCCCTATACATTGCTTTATCTGTGTATCCTTTGTAATATCCTTTATAATAAACCAGTAAATGTATTTCCCTGAGTTTTGTGAGCCGCTCTAGCAAATTAACTGAACCTGAGGGAGGGTTGTGGGAACCCTCATTAGTAGCTATTCTGTCAGAAGCACAGGTAAAACAACCTGGGGCTTGCAATTGGTATCTAAAGTGGGGGATAGTCAAACTTCAGGTAGACAATGTCAGAACTGAATTGAATTGGAGGACACCCAGGTGATGTCCACTGCAGAATTGATTGGTTGCTGGTAGGGAGAAATCCCCACATACTTCTTGGTGATCAGAGTCAGAGGAAAAACAATTTGTTTTTCCTACAATTTATATAACTTTGTTAACTTAAGGTATCTTTGAAGGTTCCACATGGTAGTTAAAAGTTAGCAGCCATGAGAGAGATATCAGACTTACTTCTGGAGGAGATATCCTCCTTTCTTACATTTTGCCTAACTTTGCCAATTATGTAAACTGATTTACTAAATGGATAAAAGTTTAAGTTATTAAGAATCCCCACTCAACAAGTAGGTCATGACTTTCAAATGAGGATGGAATAAATTAGGTCACTTGTGAGTTATACTAAAAAAGAACATAAAAATGTTGATGCTCACTTGTTCCAGCTCGAGGGGAATGAGAAGCATCTGGAACTGGAGAATGTAGAGATGGGTTGGCTGGTGACATTCCAGGCATGCGTGTTGCTGGTGAGGGGCCAGACACTTGAGGTGACCCTGGCCAGTTCCCTGCTCGTCCACTTGGTGACACCATAGTGTATGGGGAACTAGGGTCAAGAGTTCCTATAAAAAAAGTAAACAAATGATTCTGAAAACCTGTACTTTAATAACTGAAATTATTTGGCCACAAACTCTTACAGAGTAATAATTTTTTTTTCAATAAGACGCTTCACTGAAGCTTGATGCTTAACATGTCACATCTGAATCTCTACTTTGTGTAGTTAATGTACTTTTGAACATGATACAAGAATTAGAAAAATAAAAAGTCTGAGAAAGGATAAAATTTACCTTCATCCAAGGTTCAATATATGTAATATGCAACAATCTACTTTATATGACTATATGCTTGAAAATATCAAGCAATTGCAAAGCTTCTTCAAGGGCAGAAATATTATACTTTTAAACTAACTGACAAATTATATTTTCATTCTACTCAAAGAAGGATGAAGAGAGGGAAACTTTTCAATTTCTTTATTTAGTAAAGACTACACTTACTAAGAAATGAACCAAGAATCAAGTTTTGAAAGTAGCAACTTCCTGTTGTGACAATTGGTATTTAAATTTCACCCTGCAGATACATCAACATATTATTTATACCCTTTTGTAACCAAATGACAAACTGAGAAAATACTTCTACCATATATATCAGAAAGTAAATGGTCTTTACTGATATATATATATATACACACACACACACATATAAAAAATCTTACAAATCAGTAAGAAAAACACAAGAACACAGGCAAAACATATAAAACTGGCAGGTATAAAATAAGAAACACCAAAGACCAATGAACAAAAAAAAGGTTCAATTTCACTAATACTTAAAGAAACATATTAAACAATAGATAGGATTTTTCGCCTATCAAAATGGCCAAGATTTTAAAAATTTATAATACCCCATGTTGGCAATGATGCAGGACAACAGACATTCTTGTATGATGCTATAGGAAATTGGTACAGCCTTTCAGGTGAGCAATTTGCAATATGTTTCAAAAGCTTTAGAATTTCTCAAACCCTTTGAGACAGCAATTCCACTTCTAGGAACTTACCTAAAGAAATAATCATGGATGTGAGCAAAGACAGCACCACTTTTAATTGTGAAAAAATGAAAACATCCTAAACATATAATAGGAGAGCAGTTAAATCATGGTATGCTCAGACAAGGGAATACTATGAAGCCATTTGGTATGATGATGTAGAGTTTTTACTGACAGAAATGTTCCTACAAATATTAACAGAATAAGTAAAAATCACAGATGCCACATAGCTTTTAAAAACTAAGCAAGCTCTTTATGTTCTAATATGGCATGGTATTCATGATATAGTAAATGAAAAAAGGCACTGAACACCATGTACAGTATACTGCGGTGTGTGTGGGGGATGGGACGATTTACATGATTTATGTATGCATAAATCAGCTCTGTGAGAAATTATAAAAAATTAATAACACTAAATGTCTCCAAGGAGGAACTATGTGGTTGGTGAAATAGAAAGGAAACATTTGACTGACTACCTCTTCTATTCTTTATCTATTTGAATCAATTCAAAATAAAATTGAGTTAAAAAGGTTAAAAAAAACCCCTCAAATCTCAAAACAATTCATATGTGGTAGGGTACCCATTCTGGAGGGGAGTAAAGGGTGGGAGGTATTTGAGGGAGGAGACAGCAGATGGGTAAGGAGCAAGCAAGAGCAACAGAGCTGTGAGAGGGCGGGCAAGCAGGGAGTGCATGTGACAGGAAAAGCCAGGCAGAGCAAGGGAGAGGAAGACAGAGAGAAAGGGAAAGTCCCAAACAGAGACAGACTAACTGGTCATTACTTTTGCGTGGCGGGGTTCGGAAAAATTTATTTTCTTCTTGCTTGAGCAATACTTTTGCTATTTCCTCAACAGACAAGTGCTCATTTTACAATAAGGTAATTTATTCAACAAAAATTATTTTCACGTCAAGATTTTATGCTACAGCGATTTCCATATATGGACTCACCATGTGGACTAGCAAAACTGGCCCCTGGTCCTATTGAGATTCCATGCGAGGATGGGGGAGGAGTTGGAACAAATGACGCTGGTGATGGGGCTCTCAAAGCCCCACTGGGGGAGCTGGCGGCATGCAGATTTCCTAATAAAGGAAAATAATTATAGATGATCTTGCCAGACATGTATTATGTCCTGTCCAAGGACCCCAAATTAAAAATCTCCCTACAGGCTAATGAAGCAAGTAGTAAAGCTCCCATAAATAGTGCAAAGAAAAACTAGAAAGATTTCATTATCAAAAGAGAATGCTCAATTCCATGGCCCAAATTCTAGCTTTTATATTGACTAACTGAAAAAAAAAAAAATCTGGTATACTTTTTATTCACTCACTCACATTCAACAAGTAGGCCTGAATGCTAACTTCATACAAAGCACTATTATAGACACTGGGCATACAGCAATTAACAAAAGAGACAAAAATTCCTGCCCTCATGGAGTTTATATTCTAGTAGAATAAGAAAAAAATATATATGTCAGGTAGTGGTAAGTGCTATGAAGAAAAACACAGCAGGGTAAGGGGGTGATATTGTGCAGTGGTGGAGGTGGGTATTGTTCTTTATATACAGCAATCAGAGAAGACCTAAGGAAGGGGATATGTGAACTGAGACATGAAGAAAATGGATACTGCATGACGATATCCAGGGCATAAGAGATTCCAGGCAAACAGAAAGCTAGTGCAAAAGCTCCAAAGGTGGAAGCAGTTATAAATAACAGGGAGGAGGCCAGTGTGGCTGGAACAGAGTGAGCAAGAGGGAGGGGAGAATGGGAGGCCAGAGAGATTGGGGATAGAGGGAGTGAGGCCTAGATCACATGGGGACTTGCAGGCCACTCTAGACTTAGGATTTACTCTGAATGAATGGGAAGCCAGGGAAGAGCTTGGAGCAGGAGTGAACTAACTTCTGTCCCAGAAGGATCACTTAGCTGCTGTGGGACAGACAGACTATAGAGCAAGGGAAGGGGTAGATGGGCAAGAAAACCAGTTAGAGGTGATTGCAGTAATCCAGCTGAGAGGGCTAGTGGCTTGGGCAAGGGTGACAGAGGTTAAAGTAGTGAAAAGTGGTTGGATTCTAGGTAAATTCTGAAGACAGAGCTGACTATTTGGTAAGTGACTAAATGAGAGTATCAAAGAAAGAGGAACCCAGCATGACTCTTAAGAGTTTTGGCAGAGGTAGCAGGAAGGAAGGGAATGCCATTTACTCAGCTGGGGTGTCTGGGGGAAGGGGATCAGGAATTTAGTTTCAGCCATGCTGAGTTTCAGCCTTCTACTAGACATTATGTGGAAATGCTGAATAGCTAGAAAACACAAGACTAAAATTCAAGGGAGAGGCCTAGATTGGAGATATAAAAACTGGGAGACATGAATTTAAAGACAGTATTCAAAGCCACAAATCTAGTTTTAACTTAGGATTATGAAAGGGGGAACTATAGCTACCAAAACTATGAATAAATGCAACATTTAAATACTTGCTACATTACCATAACTATCTTTAATATAAGGTTTCAAATTCTCTACTACAGTTGTCTCCCCTTTATCCATGGAACATGTTCCAGGACACCCAGTGGATGCTTGAAACCTTGGACAGTGCCAAACCCTCTCTATACACACTATTTTCTCCTATACATGATAGTTTAATTTATAAATTAGGCAAAGAGATGAACAATAACTAGTAACAAAACAGAACAATTATAATAGACTGTAATAGTTATGTGAACCTGCTTGCTCATGCTGTCTCTCTCAAAATATCTTATTATACTGTACTCATCCATTTTTGGGCTGCAGTTGACCTTGGGTAACTGAAACCATGGAAAGTGATAGGGATGGACTACTATATTATTTGAGATAATTTCCTATTTTTATGTTCTATAATACCTAAAGTAGCACCTTACATTTAATACATATGTTGATCAATTTGATTAACTTTTAAGTGTTGGATTTACTTATTTAGCTGTATGATCTGGACAAGTTTTCCTCCATAAAAATGGGGATAAAAATAGGACCTATACCACAAGTTTGCTGTGAGGAATAGGTAAAGTGTTTAGAACAGGGCTTGGCACATAGTAAGCACTATAGACCTGTCTACTACTATAATTATTTCAAAATAATTATTTTTCCTTCCTACTATGCAAAAGTAATCTCAACTCATATCCTAAACTCCCCTGGGGATATATGATCCTGTTTCCCTACTTCCTCCCTAGATGCTCCTTCACCACTGACCTACAGGTACTCCTAGGGCCTGAGCTTGCCTACCCACTTGGGCTTCAATGAATCTATCACCTGTGGTCCAACTATCTTTGATGAACCACAGGCTCATATGCCTACTGGGCATTTGGAAGTCTTTGGGGATTTGCAAAATCAACAGGTTCAAGAGCACTCCCTGTGACATCTGCTCCTCCACCACCCTTGTCTCTCAGTTGTGCAAACAACCCAGACCAACCCCTACTAAAGTCCCACAATGGCTTCCCATTACCCATACAATAAAGGGCAAAATCTTGAACAGAGCCCTGTCTCTTCATATGCCAGCCATTCAGGACAGTCTATCATTCTCTGGAACTTTGGCTTCCACACACCCCACTGAGATACCCTCTTCATCTGTGTTCCTGCACCCGGATAACACTGACATATCCTTCAACTTAACAAGTGTTGAGGGAAGGTAGGCAAGCAAGGCATCTCCAGAAAAGAAATAATCAAACCCCCTTGCCAAATACTCTTTCAGAAGCCTGAGTGACCCCCTCTGACTCACCATACTTTTTGTGTGCATTACCGATGAAGACTATTTATCTGGGAATCTGAACAGAGGAAGCACAACCCCTCTCAAAAAAAAAAAAAAAAAAAAAAAAAAAAAAAAAAAAAGCAGAATTTAAAGATTTTTAAAATGAAGATCTACTTTTTTTAATCCATACTATTGAAGTAATTTGAAGAGCAATCTGAATAGCTGAGGGTAAAACATGTATTGGGGGTGGGATCTGCCAGGATGTGAGGGCCTAGGCAGTGCTAGATTGATTAGCCCAATCTGGGCAACAAGGCAGATTATAATGGGCTGGTCAAAGGGGCATTTGTCTTCTGCAAGGCTCCTGACCAAACATTTTATGTGAATTATTTCCTTCAATTCTCACATCTCTAAGCGAAAACTTTTATATTATTCTCATTTTACAAACGGAATTAGCTGGTTAACAAGTGATGTCCCTACACTTCACATCTGCAAAGTAGCAGGTTCTGCTGAATACAAATTTCTCATATAGGCCGGGCGCTGTGGCTCACGCCTGTAATCCTAGCTCTTGGGAGGCCGAGGCGGGCGGATTGCTCAAGGTCAGGAGTTCAAAACCAGCCTGAGCAAGAGCGAGACCCCGTCTCTACTATAAATAGAAAGAAATTAATTGGCCAACTGATATATATATAAAAAATTAGCCGGGCATGGTGGCGCATGCCTGTAGTCCCAGCTACTCGGGAGGCTGAGGCAGAAGGATCACTCGAGCCCAGGAGTTTGAGGTTGCTGTGAGCTAGGCTGACGCCACGGCACTCACTCTAGCCTGGACAACAAAGCGAGACTCCGTCTCAAAAAAAAAAAAAAAAAATTTCTCATATATACATACATAAGGATTTTTTAATATTTTATAAAGGAAAAAAGTATGCATTGCAAATTCCGCTTTTCAATATGAAAACTTAAAAGCAAATATATTCGTCAGGTTTGTCACTCAAAAATCAGGATTTTATGTATTTTCGTGTTTGTCCTGTTTTCTGATAAGCCCAAATGCCTTCAATTGGCACAAAACTACTTAATGTTGATTGGATTAATATATTTATAGCAAATAAAAGGTTTTTACTACACATATGCTTTTAAAAATTATTTCTTATATTTTATATCCCATATCTTATATGCTAAAACTTATTTTTAAGAAAACATCATTATGCTCTGGAAATATGATTAATGCAGAACAGATTAAGTGTGGGACCTGGCAGGCAAGGGGTAATCTCCCCAAGAAATCTGATATCCATCTTCCTTGCTAGATAGTAAGCTTGAGAGCAGGGCTGGTATCTGGCTCACTGCTGAATCCTCTGGACCAGGCAACATTAGGCACAGAGCAAGTGCTTAAGAGATCCCACGGAATTGTTCAGTCAAAAGTAAAAAGTTGGCATTCTTAAGAACTTTTATGGGACAATTCATGTGGTCACCAACAAAGCCATTTTGTCTGGACAAGCAGGCTGTGCACTGTCCAACTCTTGGACTTGGGGCAGGCTACCCTTCACATATACCAGAGCTTGGCAAACCTTTTCAGAAAAGCAGCTATAGATACTACATAAACAGGTGTGGCGAGTTCCAATGAAAGTCTATTTATGAAAACAGTTGGTGAGCAGCATTTGGCCCACAGGCCTTAGAGTTTGTTAATAGTCTGACATAGATCATGTAATGATTAGCACTCCCTGAAGCTATGCTGTGAGCCTGGCTCTGGGTGACAATACCTTCACTTAATTCAAACCTTTTAAAGTGCTCCTCAACCATGAACACAGATTTCACAACCCTGTCATAATGAATGAATGGCAACTATCTAGCCACAGACTAGAAAGGAAATTCTCTCTGAAGCCTGAGGCTAGATGCATAGGGCTTCTCAATGTGTTATATCTATGTGTGTTTTGGATTTGAAAATTGAATATGACAAGAGAATAAGTAACATCTTACCTGGAGACTGTGTGTGCATCATAGAGGGAGACTGATTAACTGTGCTGTGATAAGATGTAGGGGGTGAAGTAAGAGGATAAGCGCCTGATGTTCCTGGCTGCTTTGAAAATGGCTGAAAAGAAGAAAATTAAATGTTGGTAAATGGCCAACTGCAGACAGTATATGAGTGTGGCTTTCCCTAATTATAGCTACAGTGTTAACATTTATATACATCACTGGTTACCAAATAGGAAACATGAGTTATGAAAGTGTGCAAAATACACATCAACAATACAAGTCTTTAAAAACTCTTTACAGTGTTTTAAAAATAGTAACATCCTCATTCCTGACCTTGCAACACCATTGTTTCCTATACCTCAAGATGTTTTTTGCTCATTTTATCTACCATATCACTGATTTTATCTGTATCATTTATCTACCACTTCATTAATTCTAAGATATTTTCCCCCCATGTTCTAACATCTCTGAAGTCAGGTTGTGTCTTTCAGTTCATGGCACATTAGTTTAACTGGCAGTGTTTTTTGAGTCAATGAAATATGGTAGTGTAACCTTTATCTACTCTACTCACTATCTTCATCTCTAGTAACAAAAATTTAAGGACAATCTAATTACCTTCCTTTGTCTACTTTTAAAAATTGAGGTTTGAATCACATATAGTACAGAAATTTTAAATGTACAATATGATAAAGTTTTAAAAATGTAAATGCCACAGAGATCAAGATACTAAAGAGCCTTACTAGCATCCCAGGGGTCTCCCCTTATACGCCATCCAAGGTCTTTATTGACTCCCCAAAAGTAGGCACTATTCTGAGTTCCATCACTCAAGCTTAGTTTTGCCTCTATTTGTCTTTCATATGAATACCAAATGTATTCTCCATAGTGTCTAGTTCTTTTGCTTAACATTATCTCAGTGAAATTCATCCAGGGCACTGCATGTAGCAACAGTTTGTTTTTTCATTTCTGTAAAGTATTCCACTGTATGAATATAGGTTGATTTATTCATTCATTCTACTGTTGCTGGTATTTGGGTTGTTCATAATTATTTAAATAATGTTGCTATAAACATGTTTTGTGATGCATTTCTGTTACATGTACACCTAAGAGTAGAATTGTGAAATCACAGGTATACATGATGTTTAGCTTTAGCACTCTGAAATATTGCTAAACACTACTGCAAGGTAGTTATACCATTTTACATACCTTCTAGCAGTAAATGAGGGTTTCCACTGCTCCTAATACCAAATGCTGGCAAGAATTATCAATTTTTTTCTTAAAGCCATTTTTGTGGGTGTGGAGTGTTCTCTCACCTTTTTGTTTTTAATAAAATACATTTGTTGTCACAATGCTATTAATCCAAATTGACTTCAAAGAGAATCATTTTAAAATCCAAAATAATCCAGCCAGCTATGTTGACATGCATAAAATTATTTTTCTTTAAAAAATTTTTTAAAAGCCTTTGTTTTGAAATCTGGTTTACTTTTTTTTTTTTTTTGAGACAGTCTCACTCTGTTGCCCAGGCTAGAGTGAGTGCCGTGGCATCAGCCTAGCTCACAGCAACCTCAAACTCCTGGGTTCAAGCGATCCTACTGCCTCAGCCTCCCGAGTAGCTGGGACTACAGGCATGCGCCACCATGCCCGGCTAATTTTTTCTATATATATTTTTAGTTGGTCAATTAATTTCTCTCTATTTTTGGTAGAGACAGGGTCTTGCTCAGGCTGGTTTCGAACCTCTGACCTTGAGCAATCCGCTCGCCTCAGCCTCCCAGAGTGCTAGGATTACAGGCGTGAGCCACCACGCCCGGCCCTGAAATCTGGTTTTCTTGAGGCACTCAGAGCACAATCCCCTGATAATTGTGGTTCTGCCCCCTGCCCAACTGCTACATTTCTTTCTTCTTGTGCTGGGTTAATCTCATTATACACACACACACACACATATACTTAAATTACATATATATACATATGAAATACACGGTTCCAGAGTCTATGGGGCCTTGGGGAAATGTCGAAGTTTCTTACCTGCTGCCTACCTGGACCTCTCACTGTGGTGTTAATCTGTATTTCTGATGCCAAACGGTATCTGAATAGCTTTTCTGTGTTTACTGGCCATTTGGACATCCTTTTTAGTGAAATGTCTTGAATCTTTTATCCATTTTTAAAACTGAGTTGTCAGGCTAACTCATAAGCTACAAAATCATATATTCACCTGTATTATTTTATTCAATAATGTACAATGTACTTTTCTTTTTGGAGATGTAAGCTGTGCTACCTTATAATTAAAACTATGATATTCCTAAGCTTTTATATTTTCTTCCTTTCTTCTCTCATGGACTAGCTTATGGAGAAAAACTGTGCATTTTACATAAAAGAAGAAAAGCTACCTGACTGCAAAATGTACGTGAATCTCTTTATGAACATTTTTTTCCTCACAAATGTCTTATCAGGGAGATTAATGGTTTACAATCAAGAGTATAAAATAAATATCTGGTAAACAGAAGAGAATTGACACTGAAACTGTTTAATAAAATGCTCCATCCTTAAGAGTAACTACAGCCAAAGCCACTGACTAAAGATGTTTAGCCATAGCAGATGAATATTCTTTTAAAAGAATTCTGACTGGTATTAAATGTCAAACTTTTTCATTTAAAAAAAAAAAAAGCTCTGCTTACAGGTTGGATACAGAGCAAGAAAAAGCAGAAAATTCCTAAAGTTTTCACAAAGTGAGAAGTTATTCTAACTTTTCTAGAATATCCTACTTTTCTCCCATGTACACATTTCTAATCCTTCTGCCTTAGCCTGTAACTGTTTTCCCAGTTAACAATCTCATGTTCAATATGAAACGCCACCGGTACTTAGATCTTAGTAAAACCAGAATATCTAATAAACCAGCACTGTAGGCTCTGTGTCATACTATGACTTTTTCAGTGACCAAAATCATTGCAGAGGGGCCAATAAATGACTTATCTGGGGAAGAGAGAGCATGATGGACCACTTTCTCCCTCCATTCCCCCTGTAACATTGGCCCCACTATGGCTGTCATCACCAGCCAGCCCATCTTGGTTACTTCTTTCCCCCAAAGACACGGCTCATCTCCTGCTCCATATCAGGTACAGAAAAGACCTGCAATGCGAGAAAGTGGTTTCCACAAGAAAAAGGCTGCTTTGGCATCTGAGCCAAGGCACTTCTCTAACATGGTAGCCCAGCATCCTCAAAGGGCTAGTACCTCATTCGAGTCAATGTCTGTCCCAAGAGCCTCACACCTTGGCTACATGGAGGCATGGGGTTTTACTGAGCTTCCTTGCATTTTCATGAAGGTCAACAAAGAAAACAGATAGCAAGGCAAGAAACCCTAAATAGCTGCCATGGACAATACACCTTCCACAAAACCCTCCCTCTGGTAAGTACTTTGTCAAAGATGTGAACTGCAAAGGTGCAGTTACTAAGTAGCCAGATCAGAAGCTAGGCAATAAAACAAGCACAAGCTGGTTCCAAGCAATGCTGTTTCATGAAAGCTTCTGCATGAGAAGCAGTGTAAACCAAATCCAAAGGATGTGCCAAACAGCCTTGACTACAGGTTGTATGTTCACACACAACTAAAAATGGAGCCACTGATGACTACAGCACAGAGTCCACAGCCACAAGTATTTTCCAGGCTACGGAGTCATACAGGACTGCTAAAGGTGAAAAAGATCACTGGTCACCCTCTATTTAAGGAGGGTCAGTGTGAGAAGACTGGTCTAAGGGCCTGTTCAACTCTCAGACATGTGAAGGTGATGGGATAGAACTAAAAGCTCTTAAGATTCTATAATGTGGCTTATCCAAATGGTCTGAGGACAGAACCCTGGAAATTTGTATACCTGTTCTCTATAAGAGTCCCTACTGATCACTAGATATTTTGTTCACTGTGCTCTATTTTAATAAGACTTATCTTTCAAGACATGGTGAAGATACTCTCCCAAAGATCTCCTCAGATCCTGCAGATAATGTTTCCATCCTTGGAATTATGTAACATCATTTTAAGTGCATGGGTGATCTGAGTGTCTGAGGTTAACACTATTTCCAACACTATTCGCTTTCCGTCACTAGAAGTCTCCTCGTCTACCTCTCTAACTATTTTTTCACAAGGAATTCCTGGGCATCTTGGGCCCACCAAGGACCTCTTTGCCTTTCAACAAAGAAGCCCTGACACCTGTAGAACTTGTGAAGTTACATAAATGTGATACCATTTGGAATTTCAGATAGACATTACCTGTTGCTGGGGTGGTGGCTGGAGTTGTGATATTAAAGAATCCATCATATCTCCTCCTATAGGAGAAGGGGGATTATCATCCTCGTTTACAGACCTCCTTCGAGCATCCTGATTGCTGTCAACAAACATATTCAGGAACGTCTATGGATATAAACAGGTAAAATTTATGTTAGTTTACTTAACTTCAGTAAAATATTTTTAATCATTTAGAGTATTTAAACAGAAGCAACCATTATGTCCATCCCTGAAAACCATTATTAGGACAACCTAGAAGAGATATTGCTAACCATGAAGGAAGAGGGAAGTTGTAGAAAACAATTAACAATAAAAACATTTCAGTAAAAAAAAAAAAAAAATCATACCAAATAAGTGCTGTGCAAGCAAAAAGTCAAATAAAGAAGTACATCCTGGCAACTCTTACCACTAGGTCAAAACATTTTTTCTTAACTTCTGACCCAGAAATATGAGGAAAAATGAAAAGATGTATGTTGGCCATAATTTCAATGCTTGGAAATTTTCCCATTTATTGAAAGCTCTCACTTTTTAAGTTAGAAAATATGTCAGGAAAGCTGAATAAGAAACTAAGCCAACCTTTTCCTTTTTATATTATATAATTTAATCTTGAACCATCAAGAGTGGAATAACTTTGTTATAGGATATGTCATCAAAAACTGAGCAAGGCTACCAGAGTTTCTGTTTCACATACAGATTCTCTTTCTTTTGACACTCTCCACACCTTTCTAGTCTTCAAAAATGTATATCATAAGCTTATCAGAATCACTAGAAAGCTATTAAAAGTACACAGTTTGACTTTTAATTAAAGATGATGGGTTCACAACATACATTTCATCCTCTTCCAATAACCCACTAAAACTACTGAAAAGAAAATTTAAAGCAAAAAGAATGGGAGAAAAAAATAGCAATACATTCTGGAGGCTGCACAGCAGACGGCTGAGTGGTAAGTGAACCATCTGATGTGAAAAAGTTGTATCCTAAGCAAGCTGTGGGGCAAGCCAAGAAGCAAAGCTTGTATTTCCATCTAGATCCCCGAGACACTTTGGAACTGGCAATACCATATACTTCTGGAAATGGGAGTGAAAGTGGGACTAAAAACAGAAGGACTGGGTGAAAGTCCCTTTAAGAGACACTTAAACCCACCAAGATCCTCTGTCACTCTCACTGAGCTCAGCTGATCTCTCCTACCCTAAAGGAGGATCTCTGACTTGGAAGACTCCAGGACCAACTGAGTGGAGTACTATATTAAAAATAGAGATTAAAGTCTACATACTGAAATTGGCAAAAATTAGTTTTCTTCTTTCATTTGACATCTCCAAAACTGGGACCCAGATACATACCATCTATGCAGAAGACTTGGATACTCTTGATACTCACACCAGCCCAACAAAAGACCTAAGGCTACTGACACCAGGGGTTTCCCAAAGAAATGGCCCAAGCAGATCATACTGCAATGAAGACCTCAGTCAGTCAGTCTTACCTTTAATTTTGAGCAGAGAGTTAAGAATCACTTAATATTTGAGGAGGGACACTAACATGAAAGAAATCAAACTCTCCTCAAAAGCAAGGTAGATAAAATGGAGATTATGTAGGAAGAAAAGAGGTAAGAAAAGATAATGTAGCCATATAAGAACAGGATGTCACAAAATGAACATTTAGAAACAAAAATGAGCTCTTAGAAAATGAAAAATAGGATTTGAAGAAAAAAATGAGGTATCTCCCAGAAACAAAGAGACAAAAAACAAAGAAATAAGAAAATTAGAGGACAAATCCATAATATCCAACATCAGAATAGTAGGAGTACATGAAAGAGCTAACAGAGAAAACAAAGGAGAAGAATCGAGAAATAATACAAGGAAATTCCCCAGAGCAAAAGGAGCATAAGTTTTCAGATTGAAAGAGCTCACCGGACTCACATAAGGTTCAAAAATTAGAACAGCATTAAACACCTCAAACCGTAACAATGTAACTGAGAAGACAATGAAGCAACGTCTTCAAAATTTTTACAGAAAATGACTGCAACCTAGAATTCTACACATAGCCACTTTCAATTAGATGAGGGTAAACTAAATTTGCTTTCAGACATTCAAGGTCTCAAATTAACCTCCCATGTACCTTCTCTCCAGTAAAACAATGAAGTGAGCCAAGAAGAAAAATGGAGTCTAAGCCAAAGGGTATGCAACACAAGAGAGAAGTGAAGGAATCTCCCCTTCATCCTTCCACAAATTCCAAAGTCATAACTGTTCAAAAGGCATGGAGCGCTACCAGTCCAAACTGGATCAGGTTGGAGGTCTGTCAAAGAGATTTCCTCAATTTTTTGAAGATAAAACCAATAAGGTATCAGATATATAATGTACTGAAGGGAGAGTTATGTAACTGGGAGAGAGTTTAAGGCTGAATGAGTAAGAAAACTAAGCAAAAACAAACAAACAAACAAAAAACCAAGAGAAGACAAAACAACCCTCACACACACACACACAAAGAGTGAATTAATTCCCAGGAAAACAAAATGTTGAGCAAGAAAGGAAATGTAATCATAGTAAACTTAGAGTAGCAGTGCCTACATATTCATAATAATGTAAGCACTGAAAATAATCTAATCAAAATTGCTACCTATGTTATAAAGATAGGAGGAAAGAAGAATGTGTTTATATATGGGGAGTGGCCTGGAAGGAGAAGTAATCCTCATCTTCCATTGTGAGAATCAGATAATGCCCTCAATCAAAAAGTTAACAGCCATGTAAGCATGCTATTTAGAGATAAGGATATAAATACCAAGAGAATGGGCTATGGAAGAGTTGAAAACAGTAGCATCTGGGGAATAGGAAAATGGCAAGAGTGGATTGCAGGACAGGAAACTATTTTTCAAAACAAGCCTTTTGGGACTATTTGACGCTAAACTATAAACATGCATAACTGAGCTATCACACCAGAATCTCCAGGGGTTGTGACCCAGGACCTTACATTTTAAAAAAGCATCATAGTTAAACTGATGACCAAACTTTTTTGATAATCAATGATAAAGATTACTTTTAAAGTTCCTTAAAAAGTTCCAAATAGCAAACAAATATGACTCTCTTCAGTATCTTCACCTTACTCATCACAGGGTAAAGAAATAGACAAAAGGACTTTTAACCATCTCGTATACAAAGACATAGCACTTTATCAGAATTTCTAGTCCTTCAAATGAGGTTGCAGAGATGATGAATTAACATTGCTACTTACTAAATTTAAACAGGAATTCTTTGCTGTTCCCCATTATTTCCCCCTTAAAGGAATTATTTTAGAGATCATTTTTATGTTCACTCATGCTATAACACTAAAGTCTGTTACCTTTAGTCCTGGTGCAGGATAAAAACCTTCAACTAATTTGCTGTTATCAAAAAGACTATAGGCACCATCCCGTATCGCCACGACGCCTCGACTCCGGCAATATATATCAATGCAATACATGTTCCTAAAGGCCAGTCTGATGTGTGTGGATGACTGTGGCAGAATGGAGAAGCACTGGTAGGCAGTGTTGGTTCTCTGGGTCAAGCCCAACATTGGCACAGTAGGAAGTTTGTTGATGGCATTTAATGGAGCCTGAGTATCAAACAGTACCTACAAGGACCAAAAACAATGAGAGCAACCAGTTTCTGTACAAATGCTAAAACCTCAGAATTTTCAGTGTATAATTGTCACAAATGAAACAATGTCCTTCTGGCACATTCCATAAAACGTTCCCTTGAAGAGAATGCAAACTAGATCACTATGTCCACATTGAATCAAGGAAAATTCCCCCGAAAGCATTCAAGATATAAAAGGCAAACCTGCCTTAAGCATTAAAGACAAGTACACATAATTTTTTTGAGGAGTTTTACATGAGACACTAAGTCTTAGTTTTTAGACAGAAAATAAACTTAATTACCTGTAATAACTGAACCACATTTGGTGTTTTGTTGAACATTTCCTGAAGCTGATGGAGAATGGTATTGTGACAGTTACTGCAACCTGAGTTTGGGCCAACAGTTCCCAAAGAAATGTGAAATTTCTGATGGATGGAATTCCACTGGATACTAATCTAAATCCAAGAGATCACATGTTTCAGAAACTGAGAAAGTAAGAGATTTCAAGAAAAAATGTTAAAAGGCAAAATGCCAAAAATCTAAATGAGGGTTTTTGAAAATAAGTAATACAACTAGACTCAAACTCCAGATGTGCTGTTAACATGGACCAGTACACTGCCTGAGCATGTCAGCCCTCTTCTATTAAATAAAACAGAAAGAGAAGACATTAAAGAAAAAATTCTTATTAAACTTTATTTGAAAATTATCATGTTATTTTTCATTTTTCTCTTGAATTAAAGAACAGTCACACTTTTGGTACCATCAACTAAGGAGCACTATCATAAAAAAGAAGGAAGCTACCCCCAACACAGATGCATTTGGTTATTAGATTTTCAAACATTCAAGTAATTTCTGATATTACTTGATGTGGAAGAGTCCAGAGAGAAGCCAGCTGGCTCCATTTTTATACCAAATTTCTAGGACTTTACATATGGAATGGGGAAAAAAAGTAAGCAACCGCAGATTACAGGGAATACATTCAAGATTAAGATAAGATCAAACAATGTTAACATTCATGTGGCCAAAAGCAAAAACATACCATACTGTTCATAACCATTCATATATAATCTTCCTTGTAATAATCACACAGCCAAGCAGATTTGAAATCAGTGAAGAAAAAAGTACAAGCACACAAAGTACATTACCTTGTCCAAAACTCTTTAAGATCATATATCCCATCAGAGGGTATTATTTTCGGTTTCAATTTTAAAGAGTGAAGTATTATAGTACACTATAGTTTATCAATAAAGCATTTAAAATTGACCATTTGATCCCTGATTTTTACTTGAGCCCTTACTTATATTAAGGTAGTTTTCAAGTTTTTTGAATTCTTGATTTTTTTTTTTTTGAGACAGAGTTTCAGTCTGTTGCCAGGTTAGAGTGCAATCATGTCAGCATAGTTCCCTGCAACCTCAAATTCCTGGGCTCAAGTAATCCTTTTGCCTCAGCCTCTTGAGGAGCTGGGACTACAGGTGAGTGCCACCATGCCTGGCTAATTTTTCTATTTTTTGTAGATACAGGGTCTCAAGGCTGGTCTCGAACTCCCAGCCTCAAGCAATCCTCCTGCCTTGGCCTCCCAAAGTGCTAGGATTATAGGCATAAGCCACTACTCTCGGCCTGCATTCCTGATTTTTAAAAGATATATACAAGAGGAACTTCAGCATTTTAATTCACACTTACTGAGCTTCCCTTGGTGGTTCCATAACACAAGATAAGTTTTCGGTAATTATAAACACGAACTTCTGAGAAAATATTTAAATGAGCAGGTATGTCTAAACAGAAAGGAAACAAAAATGAGATTAATATTATACATACAAAATTTTAAAATATAAATTTGAATAAGAGGGCGTTTGGGCAATATTATATGCTTAGACAGAAAGGTCTCTAAGTAATTTTGTTTAAAAAAAAAAGTGACAGCATAAATAGTATGCTTCCATTTCTACAAAAGGGGGGAGGGCCAAGGCAGCAGGTGAGATACACTGAAGCAGTCTAGCAGTGGTTAGATGGTTCCCAATCCAGCTCTGCTACTTACTAGCTATGTGACCTTCAGCAAAGTTCTCAGTTTCTGTGACTTGTTTTCTGTATTTATAAAATGAGGAATAATACCTACCTCATAGGGTGATTGTTAAGATTAAATTAGTTAATACAAGCAATACTGTTCATTATATTGTATGGTACACAGTAAATAAATACTATTATAATAATATGGTATATCTGTGTATAAAGTGATTGTCTCTGGGGAAAGGAAATTAAAGTCTGAGGTAAAAAGGAAACTGAATTTTTGTTCAATGTAATTTTAACAATGTGCATGTTTTACTGCTTCAGTTATGAAAGGGTTGGGGGCTTTTTTATTTTTTTGAGACAGGGTCTCACTCTGTCATCCAGGCTGGAGGGCAGTGGCGCAATCCTAGTTCACTGTAGTCTACAACTCCTGGGCTCAAGCAATCTTCCTGCCTTAGCCTCCCCAGTAGCTGGGAGCACAGGCGCACACCACCATGCTCAGCTAATTGTTAAATTTTTTATAGAGATGAGGTCTTGTTATGTTGCTCAGACTGGTCTTGAACTCCTGGCCTCAAGTGATCCTCCCACCTTGGCCTTTCAAAATGCTAGGATTACAGGCATGAGCCACCACATCTAGCTTTTTTTTTTTTTTAATTTTAAAGGAAGATTATCTCATGTACCTGGTAGAGAACGTGCAAATTCCAACACACACTCATATAATCGTGCAATGCTATTCCAGTCATTAAGAAACATTTCAACCACTTTTCTGCCACCAACAGGTTCAGACAACAGGTTTTCATATGTCAGGTAAACATGCCGGGATGGTCCTACAGGATCAAAAGAGAAGATTAATAGTAATCAATACTAAAAAAAACCCCAGAAATATGCAAAGTCAAAATTCATGAAACATCTCACCTTGCTCCCTAGTAGAAGTGCCATTAAGTGGACAATTTGCAAACACTAACTCTGCCACCCATGTGCGGTTATTTCTACCTTGTAATCGGAAAGTGCAATCAAGAAGAGAGCGGTCCAGGGCCTTTTGTGTTTCTTCATTTACACCCTTACAGGGAGGAATTCTGGTGATGAAAATAGCATATGAAGTGTACTTTACAAAGAAAGACAAAGCACAATGTACACAATCTATGACATTAGAGCTTCAGATCAAACTCTACTTCTACCTTCTGCAACAGAAGGAAGCAACTCACAGCAATTAATAGTATTTAACCCATTTCCATTCACATTAACATGGATTAGAACTCTTAACAAGGTGATGTTTGTCTTTATATTCAAAATCTTGTCATTTAAAAAGACCACAATCCTACAGAATGAAAATCAAGAATACTGGTTTTCCGCTGGTGCAGTGGCTCATGCCAGTAAATCCTAGCACTTCGGGAGGCCAAGACAGGCGGATTGTTTGAGCTCAGGAGTTTGAGACCAGCCTGAGCAAAAGCGAGACCTTGTCTCTACTAAAAATAGAAAAATTAGCCGGGCGTAGTGGTGCATGTCTGTAGTCCCAGCTACTTGAGAGACTGAGGCAGAAGGATAGCTTGAGCCCAGGAGTTTTAGGTTGCTGTAAACCTTATGGTTTACTGATTAAAAAAAAAAAAAAAAAAAGACAAAACACAGAGAAAGTGCTTCGGGTGGCTGATACAATAGGTATTCATATGTTAATACCCCCTAGGAGTAAAACCAAATCTTAGCCACAGACTGAATTGTCATGATGAAATTCCAGGTTCATTATTCCCTCTTTGCTTCCTCCTCCTCTGTAGAGGTAGCCTTATTGTGATGGAGCTTTATGCTTGTTAACTCATTTAATATATATATTGTCACATATATATCATATACCTAAGAGGAATGTAGTAGCTTTAGTGTCTTAAAAATACCTACCTATCCATTTTCCTTCTAAAGTTTTATGAACTATCTTGTCATAAAACATTATAAGGTAATATTAATATATTTTAGTTAATCATTTATTTCAATAATGGATACAATAACATATTATTTAATTACACTTTTTAACCCATAATTCATGGGGAAGGTTAATTCTCAGATTTGGTATAATGACTGTCTATATATACCAAGGCAAAAAACCAATAAAAATAACTGGAAATATGAAATCTTGGTTCAGTCCTCTCATTCAGAATATGACACCTAGAACACAGTTTCTCAATCTTGGCAATATTGACATTTTGGGCTGGATAATTCTTTGTTGTGGGGGCTGTCCTGTGCATCCTTGGCCTTTACCTACTAGATGCCAGTAGCACCTCCTACGCCCTCTTCTCAGTTAATGATAATCAAAAACATCTCCAGACATTGCCAAAGTCCCCAGGAGGGCAAAGCTGCCCTGAGGTTGAGAACCACTGACCTGGAACAAATAAACAACTTAAGATAGCAAAAAACAAAGATTGCATGTGGTAAAAATTAAAATTTGTAGGATGGAAAAAAGCTCTACAGGTTGCATAAAAATAGAATTAATGTAGTACTGATATTTTCTCAATTAATTAAAACTTTTATCAGCTCCTCTTCAATATACAACTTATAAAGTTTCTCAAAAGATAATCTTTCATATCTACATACTTTTTACCACTACCAGAAAGATTCTGTCCAACTGTATTTTGGGTAATTATAGAAACTGCATATATTGCACATATATTCTTCAACTTGATAAGTATACTGAGGACTTGCCTGGCCTTACTCTTACTCCTCACAACATAACCTTTTCCATAGGAGTTAGAAAGCAGCTAATTTAGATAGATTTTTAAATCTCGAGTTTGAAAATATAAATGCAGCATATTATCTTCCATTAAAATAAAACAGGTTTTTCATGAAATCTATCTAGTTAGAAAATGAAAGCATAGAAGCCAGTATGTTTTCAAGTGAGAACTAAGGTAAACGTAAGCCTTTCAATTTATGATTTGAGGGACAGCAGGACACTGAAAGTACCTTCTGTCACTTTCTTAATCTGTGATAAAGATATAATTTGTGACAAAGATATAATTGGAAACTGCAAAATATTTACTTGCTTTTAAGGCTATGAATGCAACAGAGAGCATAAAAATAAACTGTAACTTTAATACTCTCCTAGCATGATCATGTGAGGTGAAAAAAACAAAACCCAGGTTCCCCAAAAGGAAACCTGAGAAAATTGTTTCAAACTTAAAATACTGCAAAATACTATATTTCCCAAAAATTAAGAACTGAGGAAGATATTTTCTGGAAAATGGATTAACCTTATCTGAAAATACCTACCATTTCAAAAATTTTTCTATCTACACAGCTACTCCTGATTTTTCTCCTGACTTTTCTGAGAACTGGACAAACTAGGAACTAGGCTATGGCCTTCTAGGGCAGATTTGTGTCAGCTTTGTTCTGAGGGGTTTTACAAACATCATTAATCACATTATGGCTCTACAGTACAAAAGCAGGGAGGTCACTGAAAGTGCTAGTAAAAGAAGTACAAGTGTGCCTAAAAGGAAAGTGAAGAGGGTTTCATAAAGGATGTACATGTGTATGCAGAAGAGTAAGCTGAGTCACATAACTTGTATAAAAGAGCTATGCCTATGCATTATCTTCACAAGCCACAGGAGGCAAAGAAACACAATGGAGAAGATAAAAAACCCTTGTGGGTCCGGCCATAGAACTAGTACCACTGCCCCTTACTGTAACGTCAATTCAGAAGAAGGTGGAAGATTTGTTCTTAAGACTAGGCACCATAAGCATGCTGCACTTGAAACTTGTGTCCCAACCCTCATTTGTATCATAGGATCAAGACTCTTTTTGAATCTGCACAAGGAAACAGGTCCATGAACCACAGAAATCAAAGGAGTTTACTATGATATATCTGATACTATGATTTCAGAGATGCACCAAGGAGGCCTGCTTAACAGATTTTCAAGGAGATAAAGTTGAATAAGAACAGAACATATCAGCAAAGAGGAGGAAGATCTGCCAATTTTAAAGCTCTGATATATCAACTCATATTCCTATTTAATATTAATCTATCTAGGACTAAAAGCTTAAAAGAAGAGTTTCTGAAGATTAAATGCATTAGTGTAATTATATACTAATTAGATCTAGGCAGGATTTTAATTTAATAAAATCATGTTGAGACATTTATTATTTACGTTCTCCTTCTTCACTTCTATAGCCTACCCTAATAATGGATAGTATTTATTGGACAAGTATCTTCAACTCACCCATTTCTATATATTTTAAGTTTTAAATAAAGAAAACAAAAGCCAGGATTAATGACTTTCTTTAAAAATGATTATAAAATGAAGCTAAAAAATATGAAGTACTTCCTTCCTAGGTAGGAATCTTTATGAGTTCTCTTGAGTTCAAGAAGAAAGTAGACTCTGAAATTTCTCTTATAAAAATGCTGAGAACAAGATATTTTAAAAATCTTGCAAACCATGAAAAATATAATTAAGAGAACAGAACACAAATGTTAACATCATTGACTTATCTGCGGGTACCAAGAAGAGTAAAGAAAAAAAGTAATAGCCTATATTTTAGGTAAAGTAATTCAAAAATAAATGCAATTAAAAGTATTACATTTTTCTACAGGTTTCCATCATAACACCAGTGTGCATGTGCGTGCTCTCCCCTCCCCCCAAAACTTTTTGTAGAGATGGTATTAAGATAGTTAGCCAGGAAGAGGAGCTATTCTAGTTCTTGAATTTTTTAGTATCTAAAGTGAGCACCAATATCACATGGGTTATGTGCACACTATTTGCCAGCCCTTTCCGTCTTCCACAGAAATAAACTGATTCTCATTAACAAACAGTAAAGCCTGTTTGCTTAAATGGCAGAGATGCTGTGTCTTGTCAGAGGAATTCAATAAATAAAAATTGTTTATATAATTTATATTGTTAAGCAACACCTAAAAAACAATAAAATGTCCCCCTTCTCCCCCAAAACCCTGTCTTCTGGGCCAAAAAGGTTGATGTCTTAGAGGGTACTCTAGCTTTGCAAGTCCATACTGGGTCACTTTATAAAGCACATGTGCTACATTAGCTTTACTTCTAAACATCCTTTGGCTCCTTGTCCTCTGTCCATGTAAAACCAAGCCCTCTGCCCATCTCCTTTTGCATACTCTTTCCTAGAGATCTAATTTGCTATCCCAGCTCAATTACTATCACCATGGTGATGTCTACTTCTCTTGCCCAGACCTGTTACTTGAGCTTGAGACACATCCCTGCCTGCCCAAAGGGTGTCTAGGCACCTCAAACTGAGCAAAGTCCTTTCAAACTCACAACTTCAGTGGCTTTATCTCAGAAAACACCACCACCATCCATCATTTGCCCAAGATAAAACTAAGAATCATCTTTGCCACCTCTCCCTTTTTTTTCACCTCCAACCTAAGCACAACCCATGAATATTTTATCACCCAAGTCCTTATGGAACCCACACTAATCTAAGCTACCAGCAACTCTGGTGTGAACCATTTCAGCAATTGGTTTTGCTACTTCAGTCTTGTTTCCCCCCAAGTTATTCTCCATATTGCTATCAGGCTGAGCTATAAAAACACCTATCTTATAATGATGTCAATTTCTGCTTAAAATTTGATGACTTCTTAGCACCATTAGGATAAAGTCTAAATTGCTTAAGGACACATAGAAAGGCCTAAAGGATCTGACTCCTTCCTGCTTACATTTCCAGCCTCATCTCTCCTACCTCCTGCCATGCTGAACTCCTTTTAGCTCCAGGAACAGAGCTCTCTCTTCTCTCCAAGTCTTCACATTAGCAGTTAATCCCTCATTAGGATCTCCCACTCCCCCCTGCACCTTTCCTCTAATTCTCACCTCTTCTTAAGTCCAAGTACAACTGGTACTTCCTCAGGGATACCCTTTTCCTGACTTCTGAACTAGTCCACACCCCCCTGCTATATGAATCCAGAATTTAAGCCTGACAGTCACACTTAATGGATACCTGTTGAATAAATGAAAGAAATGCAGAGGAAAGATATCCCAAAATACCAAGTGGTGCTGGAATGCTATTCCATAGGTTAAAGGGAATCTTCCCCCAGACCTTAAATCTAAGCAGAAACCCCTGACACCCACAGGTGCTGAACTTTGCTTTATGCTGTCTCATAGAAGGAGAGAAACAGGTTTGTAGTATGATCGCAATGTGGAACTAAGTGAGACATATGAAAGGGGCTTACTTTAATAAGCGAATTGCATGGCTGAAGCCATCACCTTCCACTTGCACTCCTTGATGTGGAATCTCCAGATTGGACAACTAGAAAGAGAAAAACAATTATATCAGACCACCAATTTTACAAAGGAAACTACCTTTTCTAAGTACTACTGTCTCTGTTCTCATGACACTTGTTCTAAGGGCCATTCTTTCCCAAAGTTACAACATAAAAGGCATGAGCGTTATCCCCATGATTAGATTTCCTGGAAAACTATATTAAGTCCAGTGAAACTCAAAGCTGTCTCAGAGCACCTAGCTTAAAAAATACTTCCACGAGTGGCAAATATTCAAAACTCATGAGATTATTCTGATTTTGCAGTAAGCCAAAAGTAACCTAGAATCAATTCTAGTGGTCCCAAATGAGGCAACTAAAAAAAAAATAAGAATGGTTTTCTTGTGTAATTCTCTTATGTTTGTTCAAAACAAAGTCTGAATCAGTCATACTTCATTTCTCATCATTTACAATATTTTTTAGTTTATAACTTTTCTGAAATACATTTTTATTTTTAACAACTAAACTATATCCTATGTGAAACCCAAAAAGATTCCAATTTGTGCATTTACCCAATAAGATCTCTTTCCCTATTGGAAGATTCAGAAAGTGGGTTAAAAAGGTAAATGCAGGGACAACGTCTGAAACTCTTTCCAAGGAACTGTTAAGTTATTAAGGTATGGCAGAAAGCCATCTGATCTAACAAAGAAATGCTTGCCTTTGGCAGATATTCCCAGGTCTTCTATGACACACTATTTGTTATTTATACCCATTTTGCTTCAGAAGGGATTTAAGGGAACTCTAAGTATTTGAGTGAACCCTACTCCTTGGGCCTGAGAAAAGCAGAGGGTTAAGAAAGTAGCTGCTGACCAAATAGGCAACAGGGGTTCAGATTAAAAGGAAGTGACGTGTGAGATGGCTCAAAAACGTTGCCACTATTCTATCAATCAGAGATATAAACATCCCTGGTAAGATTAGTTTAGTTATTCACATTTTGTTATAAATCACTTTCAGCAAAAAATATGCTTGCTTTTGTCTTTAGCATAGCTAGAATTTTCACTGAGAGAAGAAAAAGTAGGTAAGGTATTAATAGGTTGATTGAGTTCAATCAAGTACTACAGAATGTTCTTATGTGTCCTATGTGTGTAACAGGTATAGGAATACAGAGAAGGGGGATAGAGAGGACATATGTCTATAGTCTTTAGCCTATTTGGACCTACAGAGACACATTTTTACAAATTCTGACCTGTGGGTAGAGGGAGAGAAGACAGATGCACTGCCCTAGCACCATGTATCTATCCTCCTTTCTCACTGCAAAGGTAGTAACTGAATGACAGTCATATAATCAATCCAAATGACGCAATGGAGGATCAAGAATACACTCAAGTGCATGGGCAACATGGACACACTTTGTACAGTTTAGGAGTTATGGCCAGTACCCAGACAAGAGGATATTCATCAAGCTCACAGTTCTAGGAGTGGGGACATGAAGGACATGAGTACTTTTTTTAGGTTCCGGTTTCTGGGCTTGGGTTTGTCTATGGGCTCTCCACAATTTTATACCTTATCCTCTGCCTGCAGATCTCAAAGCCCTCTAAAGCAGGGGTCAGCCAACAACAGCTTATGGGCCAAATTCTGCCCACTGTCTAAAGTTTTATTGTAATGTAGCTACGCTCATTTGTTTAAATATCAACTATGGCTGGTTCACACTGTAACAAAAGATTTGAGTAGCTAAAACAGAGACTAGTTGATCCAAAGTCTAAAGCATTTACTATATGACCCTTCATAGAAAAAGTTTGCCCACCTGTTCTAAAGCATGAAGGCTATTTTCAACAAGTTTTCCCAAAGCCATCATCGTTAGCCCAACTGAAAAAGTCTATTTCCACATTTTCAGGTCTATTCTTCATTTATAATAACTTACAGAGGAGGGGATGTTTACAAAAAGTAAAACTTTAAACTAGAGAGAAATAATTTGGGTTATACTGTCACTTTTGAACGGTTGTCAATTCTTGGCCAAACCCCTTTTTGGAAATGTAAAAAATACAGGTTCCGTTACCTCTCTTTCATGTTTGGGATCATGCTGGATATCACAACTGTATATTCTTAAAAGACACTAATTCTGCATATGTCTATTGTTTCTTCCATGTGACAAAAGTTTAGTTTAATATTCTTTCTGATCTGCTTCTCAGAAAAGAACCCAGTCTTATTAGTGCTGAAGCAATATGCATAGCTTCACCAACTCAAAAATAAGCCACATCTTTTCAACTAACCATCACTGATAGGCTTAGATAATGCTTCTACTAAAAGATATAAAAGATGTTAATTTTTAAAAGCTGTCCATTTTTTTTTTAATTAGGAAGAATTTACTTTCCATTTCCAAAAAGAACAAAAGGCCCAGAATCTGGAATCAGAGAGATGAAATAGTTTAAGTCATGTTTTACATATATACCATGGGATACTATATTGCAACCCAGCCTTCCCAAAATAAACAGTATCACATCCATTCTGGTTCTCCCAGTGGAATCCATGTAACTTTAGCAACACATTTTAAAAATTACTCTTTCATTTAGGGTATCCAGAATTGTTCTAAAAAATTACCTCTAACCGAAGTCCTACGAATGGCATATTTGTATCACACATAGCAACAAAGTGAGCTAGAACTTTATTGAAGGCACACATTTCTCCTGATCGTTTGGTTTTCTTGGATTCTACTGGACATGGATCATCAGACAACTAGAATTTAAGTAAAGAATACAAGTAGGTAAAAAGTACATGTGACATAACCCATTAAAAGTGATTAAAAGTGATTAAAATACTGAAATAAAGCTCAGGATTAGCCAAAACAACTGTTATTATATTCTTTCAACAAATGTTTACTGAGCAAATACTGACCTCAACACTGGTAATTTAGGAGTAAATATTGTTTTTAACAAGTTCTCTTGTGGAAAATGGTGGATAATTATTAATTAAAAGAGGGTTATTTTCAAGAAACTGTAGACAATTGTTACTTTAGCCTTATTGCTGCCTAGTCTCTTAAAAACCATATCTAATTTCTTCCCATATTAAAAATAAGTAAATATACACAAAGTTAATACACACAAATTCTGTGCTCATGTCCATACCTTGCGCTTGGTACTGGTTCTGGTCTGTTTCCCGGTTTTTGTACGAAAAACCAAATCATCAATGTTTTCCTTGAACTGCTGCAGCAGCAGTGCCATGACAGGGTTGTCATCACGATCTGCAGCATTCACAGACATGAAATAGTACTGGTATGACAGTTGTGTGGGTTTATTAGGAACCTCCAGCATCTCCACAACCTAAAAAGGCCCAAATCAGAAGACTCAGAGAAACAAGAAGTGTCAGATATTGTCTTCCTTATATCAAGTAATGCTCAGAATTATAAACCTAATGTAGATGTCTTTTTTTTAAAAAAAAGGACAAATCAATCATGATATCAAAGAAAGCATTCCTAGTAAATATATAATTTGTTTGCCAAAAAATTGATGAGACCAAAGAAGAATGATGAAAGTAAAAGCAACCATAAAGTATAGCAAATGAAGCATTTAAACTATTAGCATTAAGTGTTCTTGATATTCATTTATGCCTAAGTCTAATGCATCTGCTAGATTTTCTAGAATGGTTGTCTATTTTAAATTGCCCTGTTGACTCTCTTAACCATTCAAACATCTCAAAAACATTATTAGTAAGACAGAGAAAAATAACAACTCTCTCTCATACCTGGAAATATGTAAAAATAAATCTGGATTTTTCAACTGAAAAATATGGTCACTGTGAGAAGAACAACCTCAATGACAGTTAATACCGATGCAGAGCTTACTATGTGCCAGGTACTGTCTTACGTACTTTATACATGTTAACACATTTAATCCTCCCAATAGCCTTTGAATTAGGTATTATTATCTTTGTTTTTCTGATCAGGAAACTGAGGTGCAAAAAAGTGGGTTAATTGCCTGAGGTCACACAGCTAATAAGTGATGGACTCATGCTTTGATCCCAGAAGTTTGCCTCCAGAGACCTTGCTCTTACCCACTATATCAGCTTACCGTTTACAAGGTCTAGGTAAAATTTAAGAAAAGTCCTCTAAATACTTTCGTGACAGAAATAAATACCATGAGAAAAAACTCCCGACCAACATCTCTTTCTTGTCTCTCTTCCTGAGTCCCTTCTCACTAGCTTCCCTTCCTCCCCACACAAGAAAGCATCACACTGATGATGTACCTCTGGAAATGGAAAAAAGGTAAAATGGACACTGCACCAAAGATATACAGATGGCAAGTAAGCACATGAAAAGTGCTCAACATCCTCAACCATTACGACACTATAAATTAAGACTACAATAAGATACCACTACATACCGATCAGAATGCTTAAAATTAAAAAAAATTGTAACACCAATTGTTGGCAAGAATGAGGAGCAACTAGAACTCCCATACATTGCTGGTGGGAATGCAAAATGATACATCACTTTAGAAAACAGTTTGGCATTTTCCAATTAAGTTACACACACACTTATCATATGACCCAACAATACCACTCCTAGTTACTTATAAAAAAAAATGAAAACTTCTGTTCACACAAAAATCTATTATGCAAATGTTTACAGTAGCTTTAGGCACAACTGCCCCAAACTGGAAACAACCCAGATGTCCTTCAATGAACGGCTAATTGTTAAACAAACTGTGGTACATCTCTACCATAGAATATTATTCTGCAATAAAAGGAAACAACTATTATACACACAACATGGATGAATGTCAAAGTTATTATGCTGAGTGTGAGAGGGAAAACTACAGAGACAGAAAACAGGTCAGTGGTTACTGGTTGGGGGCAGGGCTTGTTAAGGGGCAGTATGAGAGAATTTTGGGAAGTGATGCATTCGTTCTGTGTCCTGACTGAGATGGAGGTTATACAACTGTATGCATTTATCAAAACTCATACTAAAAAGTCTGAATTTTTACTGTATGTAAATTATACCTTAATAAAGCTAACCAAAAAAAGTAAAATGGCACAAAGACACTGAAAGGGAAATCAATTGCAGCAAGCCTTTCCTCTGTTCCTTTTAATGTCCATTGGTTGTAGTTCTTTCCACTTCTATGACTGTATCATGCCTAAGTGATAAATCTGGAAGATGGAGAGTGACCTACATTGTTTTGGTCTAAACCACATGAAACAAATTATTGCTTTTTAATAAATCACTGGTCATTGACACTAAAGCTTGGTTGTTTGTTGATGCTAAATAAGGTCAGAAAATAATAAATTATAACCATTTTAATTTTATTTAGTATGTGGCTAAGTATAAGAAATCTTTGTATGTTCACAGTTTTTTGGTTATAATGCATATATTTTGCATTATCATTTCACATGTAGACCAAGCAAACTGAGAAGTGAAACAATAGCCTTTCGTGGTGTATCAAATCTAGTGTCACAGCTGGTGTTTTAAAATTCACTCCCATTACCTTCAACCAACAATCTTGAATTAAAAAATTTTAAATATCTTAGATTCTTAGCCAAAAGTATCTACTTGGTTTACGCAGAAGTTTCTACAAGCAAGAAAATATATTCAGGGTGAGGTCATATTTCAAATTCTTGCAAATTTTCATCAATTCAAAGAGCTCAAAGAAACTAACTGGAAAACACCTAGAAAGAATGAAAAGGAATAAGAAAGGACCTTACTGTACACTGAAAGATACATGCAATCAATAAAATGGAATATGCCTTAAATCAATTAAGGATGAGAAAATAAAGCTACTTCTGCCACTCCACATTTAAAAAGCTGCATTAGGCAAGTTAATATTCAATTGAAACCAAACAAGTTTATCTGACACCAAAACATCTCCAAAATGGACACCAACAAAGTGTCCATTTTACTTTTTTTCCATTTCCTGAGGTACATCATCAGTGTGATGCTTTCTTGTGCGAGGAGGAAGGGAAGCTAGCTAGAAGGGAGGCAGAAAGAGAGATAAAACATCTCCCAACATTCATAGCAGCTGCTCTCAAATTTTTTCTTCTTACAGAAAAGATGCCTCATTCCAATCAGAAACTAGGCCTTACTACAGGAGAGATTCTAGAGTAATGGATAGGAGTATACCTTATATTCCCCAAGTTGGGGAATATTCCCGTATTCCCCAACTGAGACATAACTTTCCTCTCTCCCCCACCTTTATCCCCTGGATTAAGAATCACTACATCAAAGTCAAATATTCAATAAAATTCATTTACAAATTAAACAATTAATGATTCAAGATACTAACAGAATTACTGAACTCAATCACCTCAAACCACTCCTTTGCACACTTACAATGTAATATTGCGGAAGGCGGGTAAGTTTAATGAACAGCTTATTCTTAGAAAGGCTTCCAATAGGATGAGTTGAGTAATTGGAAAGCTGCAATGTTTCACTGGTTATTGTAGGCAGATGTTTTATAGATTGTTTGCAACGTTGTTGTCCAAGCCAAAACCTGAATTAAAAAAAAAAATCCACATAAAATTACAGACTTTTCTGATTGTGTGCTGATTTATAACGACCACTAAAAAAAACCAGTTAATTTAAATTTAACTGAATAAAAGGAAACATGCCTGTAATGATGAACCATTTCTCAATACTTTCATACTGGACTATTAGTTCTAGTTTAAACTGCAATATGAATGATTCTGATTAGCTATAAGGTAAAATTAACTATAAGGCCAAGACATTATATTAGTTTATTATGCAGAATGACAGATTTACTATGGTTTAAAGACAGCACAAACTAATTTCAACATTTTTTATAACTGCTGCCCCCAACCCCCAGGCCTTGGCTCAGTTCCAGTCCATGTCCTATCAGGAAAACAGAGCAAGGCATCACCACCTCCCCCCTCCCCCTGCCATGGAAAAATTGTCTTCCATGAAACTGGTCCCTGGTGCCAAAAAGGTTGGGGACTGCTGCTTTATAAAGTGCCATGTGTTCATAAAACAAAATAAAACAATATAAGTATAAAAGTACCCTTATTTTTCTGGTATCACTAGAATAGCCTCAGTTTTTATGTTTTTTTCCTGGTATCACTGGAATAGCCCCAGTTTGTATATGTGTATATATAAAGTATCTAATATACCTAGCAGGTGCTAGTAAGTATTAATGAACTTCTTTCCCTCCTTTGCACGTAAGCTGCCAGATTTCACTTTGATGCTTTTACTACAGTAAGAAGCAATCAAATAAATTTTTTGACTTTACTTATCTATCCTTGGGGTTAGGATACCATATAATAAAATATGTAAAAAAGGGATAAAATGTCTAGTTCACAAACTCACTGAAGCACAATGAAATAACTACAGAAAATAAGAATCTTCACAGCAACATAACAATGCCACAACATCCAAGCTCATGATCAGAAGACTTGTCTTGATGAATAGAATACTGACCACTTCCGGTGTTGCTGCATTTGTGGGGGGAGCTGCATGTGATACAAACTGTACACAAGAAACATGTAGTAGGCCAGGTGTGGTGGCTCACGCCTGTAATCCTAGCACTCTGAGAGGCCGAGGCAGGTGGATCACTCAAGGTCAGGAGTTCAAAACCAGCCTGAACAAGAGCAAGACCCCCTCTCTACTAAAAAATAGAAAGAAATTAATTGGCCAACTAAAAATATACAGAAAAAATTAGCCAGGCCTGGTGGCGCATGCCTGTAGTCCCAGCTACTCGGGAGGCTGAGGCAGAAGGATTGCTTGAGCCCAGGAGTTCAAGGTTGCTGTGAGCTAGGCTGACGCCACGGCACTCTAGCCCGGGCAACAGAATGAGACTCTGTCTTGAAAAAAAATAATAAAAAAGAAGCATGTAGTAAAGCCATGTTATAATATGTGACTTTTTTTTTTTGAGCCACCATTCCTGTAATCCTAGCACTTTGGGAAGCCGGAGCAGGAAGACTGCTGAGGCCAGGAGTTTGAGACCAGCCTGAGCAATATAGTAAGTCCCTGTCTCTACAAAAAAGAAAAGAAAAAATTCGCCAGGCATGGTGGTGTGTGCCTGCAGTCTCAGCCACCTGAGAGGTTGAAGCAGGAGGATCGCTTGAAATACCCGGGACTTCAAGAGGCTGCAGTGAACTATGAAGGTGTCACTACATTCCAACTGTGGTGACAGAGCAAGACCCTGTCTCTAAAAAATAAAAATTTCACTCTTGACTTTTTGTTTTGTACGATTCTGTGGAACAAAAAAAAATTTAGTCTAAAAAAATGATTTTCTATATTAATTGCCTATATGCATACTTTTAATGAAGAATGTACAGTTCCTATAATTTTCTTTTTTCCTATATTTGTTCTGATTATATTTAATAAAGTATAATTTTATATCTGTTGACTCTAATAATAAAAAACATTAGGGCTTATATTTTGTACATATTCTTTCATTTCATTTCTTAGAAATTCATTTTTATTGCATATTATTTTAAAAAGTAATCACATGAATAGATGTTCAATATCATTAGTCATCAGGGAAGTATAAATTAAAATTGCAATAAAATACCTCTTCACACTCATTAGGATGTCTATATTCAAAGACAGTAACAAGTGCTGGCAAGAATGTAGAGAAATAATAAGAAGAAAAAAGAAAAAAAAAAGAATGTAGAGAAATGGAAACCCTCACACATTGCTGATGATATTGTAAAAGGCACAGCCACCGTGGAAAACAGTTTAGCAGCTTCTTTAAAAAGTTAACAAATTTACTGTATGCCCCAGCAACTCCACTCCTTACATGTCTACCCAAGAGAAATGAAAACAGTAATTCCACACACAGACTTGCACATGAATGTTCATAGCAGCATTATGCATAATAAACAAAATGTGAAAACAACCCAAATGTTCATCAACTGATGGATGAACAACATGTGGTATATCCATACAATGGAATATTATTCAGCCATAAAAAGAAATGAAGTACTCATACATGCTATAATATGGATGAACCCTGAAAACATTATGCAAAGTGAAACAAGTCAGTCTCACAAAGACCACATATTTTATGATTCCATTTATAAGAAATGTCCAGAAAAGGCAAATTTACAGAAACACAAAATATACACTTAAAATGGATGGACTGTATGGTATGTAAATCATATCTCAAGGTAGTTTGAAAAAAAATAATGTCCTATGATAGATTAGTGAAAAAGTTGGTCATCCACCATATACCATTTAAGAAGGACTACTTATAAGTGACAAGTACAGGACTTTTCTTATAAACAAATTGTGTGAGTTTAATACAGATACACATTTTGATAAGTTAAAGGCTTTTGGGACTTAGCTTTCTGGTTTTAGTTTATATTTCTGATAGCTGGAATTACCAGATAAACAACTTCAAGTTATGCAAGATGCGAATTATAAAGCATGACACAAGTATTTAAACCTTCCTTGTTTAACCAAAATGCAAAAAACTGATGCTGAAACACTAAAAATTTTTAGACGTTATTATCCAGATTAATGACTATTTTTTCCTCAAACAGCTAAACTAAACAGCTCCTCCAAAAAAAGATTCATATATTATCTATCTACTGGCATTAAAAATCCTGCCTGTTAATGAAAAATTTACTTGATTATATTGAATTCTTCAAATATTTATAAAACCAAAATTGGCAAAAAGAGGATGAGTAGGCAAAAAGATTACAAAAACAATATATCCCACTAAATAGTCTTTTTAAAAAGGTTTTGGTCTTCTAGTCTTCCCCCTCCCCCCTTCTCCATTTGCCAGTTTTGGTTTTAATCTCTGAAATTTATTTTTATCCTTGGAATTTTTATTTATTAAATTTAAAGGAGAATTTGTTAGAGTTGCCATAAGGGTACCTTTGTGCACCAGGGTGGTAATTAAACCCCAACAGAATTATCTCTAGCTCTGTTTTCAATTTTATTTAGTTTAACAGTGTGAAGCATTCAAAGGATTTTGAGACAAACTGAATGACAGCATGAGAGAAGCAGAAAAGACTATTCTGAAAATGTCAGCTGGTAGATTCATACCATGAAGATTATTCTGGATAAGAACAAATAAGACTATTATATAAAACACTTGGTACAATAAAATTCATTGTGTTAGTGATTTGAAAAGTGCTTGTACAGAAGAAAATGTAGCAAGGATGAAAGCTGAGTGTAATGCCCTTCACACCTATATTTTGTTCTAGAGGGGAATTTGATATGAGGCACTGCCATCTTGGATCTAATCCAAGAGAATTTAGATTCCAAGGTACCAAAAGGCACTCAAATTTCATGTCATAATCCTAAAGGACAGTGACTGATCAAGAATAATGATAGAAAGGAAATATATCTTGTCCAAATAAGTTTCCAGTTTTAGTTTTGAGCTAAATAAATAAACTTACTTAAGTTGCTGAATCCAGGGAATGATCCGTTTCATATCATCATTCACAGACTTCTCCATGTCATCCAGAGTGGCTTGGTCTACAAAATAATGCACTTCATTAAGAAATTGTTTACACGAGAAACACATCTTTATCTAGGTAGCCTAAAACTTAAATGAAAATTATTATTTTAGGTAGAAAATCACATTAATTTTGAGTCAGAGGAAAACTTAATTAAATGCATCACTAGATATAAACCAACCTAATTTGTTTTCCCTTTTTAACATTTAGGGAGAGTTATAGATAAGACAACTAATTAATAGCAAATGCAAATGTGCACTGGCAGAAAGAACAAGTAACAAATACATGAATTCTTTGCCTATATTTATTTCCCTCAATTTTTAGTCTAGTTAATTAGTATTTTTAAATTTTAAGTATTTAAAACTCCTAGTATTACTAGACTTAGAACTTTAAAAATTATAAAAACTAAGAAACTCCACTTAAATGTTTATTTACTAAACACAAATGGTCTCTGGCATATGCAAGAACTGCTGGCTGAAGATGGCTTGCTGATTATGTCTCTTAGAATTTTTAATGACACCAGAAAGTACTAATAAATAGAATATTGAGCAAAAAAGCGAGATACAAAATGATTCCAACTAATGAAAAAAAAGTATAGAAAAAATGAGAATTTCACTCTTACGGAGTGTATTTTGTCTCCCCAAAATCCGTATGTTGGAAGCCTTAACCTTCAATATGATAGTAATTTGGAGAAGGGGCCTTTGGGAGGTAATTAGTTTAGATGAGGTCATGAGGGTATGGCCTTTAGGATTAGTAGCCTTCTTATAAGGCTACTAATCCTAAAGGAGAGAGCTTGCTTTCCCACCCATGTGAAGACACAGTGACAAGGTGACTATCTACAAGCCAGGAAGACAGCCCTCACCAGAAACCAACCATGCTGGTACCTTGATCTTGAATTTCTAATCTCCAGAACTATGAGAAAATAAATTTCTGTTATTTAAGCCACTCGTCTATGGTATTTGGTTATGGCAGCTCGAGCTGCTAAGATAAGCATACATCCCTAAAAGACTATTTTCTGCTGCTTTTCTCATTATTATGTGTTCACATTTTTATTAGAATATGTACTATGTCAATAATCAGAAAAACAGTCAAAGGAAAAGTTTTAAAAAACAATAATTGCCTTGTTGGTTTGGAATCATGGTTAAAAAAATTCACAAATGTGCCATTTAGCCATTATAAATGTGATGTCATTCAAAGTAATGAATGTAGTTTTCCATGAGCAGCCCATAGAAAAACAACCATACAATACAACCAGGAAATCCTTTATTTTCAACCTGCCTAGCTTAATATTAATTTCAAATGGCAAGAACACTGTTCCAGTAGCAATATAAAAAGACTAAGTTTCTAGTCTTTCACCATTTCAGAACACCTGGAACTCAGTAATAGAACAAGTTAGAAATCAAACTTTAATTTCTATTGTGTTTAAGCCAGAAAAAAATTATTTCCTCTAGGACTCTGTAACCCAAGTCATTTTTAGATGTTTCTACTGTCATAAAAGATGTTCTTTAGCCATAAATGACATTAGAATCCCTTGTAGTCATTTCCATATCATCCAACTATTAGTGGTAAAATAGATACTGAGCTACTTGATAGATAACCTAAAAAACACCAACCATCAGCATTACTGCTTTTACATAAGAAAAACATGAATGCATTTTATATTGGGAAGTTTAACTTCTGGTACAAGAAAATCCAAAGTAGAGTTAAAATAGGGCCCAAGGAACTGCCATCAGCCAGAGTTATTATTTCCATACCTACTTTTAATACTGCATACATCATCATCCCCTCTAATAATACCTAATGGCAAAAAATTATTTTAAAAAATATTTTAAAATATTTGGCTTTTGTTAAAAATATTTTTTCTTATATTGAATGATTATCATTTAGTAACTTACCAAGTCCATAAAGCATCAATTGGAACATTCCAGAATGCAAATCTACAAAAATGTGCAGACACTCCGAATTACCACAGGGCTCCAAGATGGGAACAACAAGAGCTGGAAGTGCTGTCTCTATAGAAGCTGAATAGTTAAGAATTAAAAATTACTTTTCTATCTAAATATTTTCCAGAAAAATTATTTCTTAATAAGTATAAACAAACCAACTATTGGAGGATCCTGAATGTTAGAGGAAAAACATGATTTTGTAAAATTTGGAACACTACTATTATGTCAATTAGTAGCGCAAAAGGAAGAATATAATTTTCAACTTTACCTGAAACAAACATACCTGTCTCAAATACTACAGCAAAAAAAAAAAAAAAAAAAGAGCAAGATTCCTTAAAATGGGTTAAAATAGTTAGTGAAAATTCAGCCTCATCAGGGAGCTGAGTTCTAATTTTGCTTTCATTTGGTAGTTACTAATAAGTTAATTTTTAAGGATTTTTTTTTATATATATAATGGGAAGAAATTTGTTTGGTAAACAGAATAAATTTCATGTATGGTCTAATGATTTTCAATGCTATTCTTCATACAAAGAGATTTTTCTGGCGGTTAGGGCCTGAGTGCTTAAAGAAACATTTGAGGCTGGGCACGGTGGCTCATGCCTGTAATCCTAGCACTCTGGGAGGCCGAGGAGGGAGGATCACTCAAGGTCAGAGTTCAAGACCAGCCTGAGCAAGAGCGAGACCCCGTCTCTACTAAAAATACAAAGAAATTAATTGGCCAACTAAAAATATATAGAAAAAAATTAGCCGGGCATGGTGGCGCATGCCTGTAGTTCCAGCTACTCGGGAGACTGAGGCAGAAGGATGGCTTGTGCTCAGGGGTTTGAGGTTGCTATGAGCTAGGCTGATGCCATGGCACTCTAGCCCAGGCAACAGAGTGAAACTCTGTCTCAAAAAAAAAAAAAAAGAAAGAAAAGAAAACTATTAAACATTATTGATTATATAGGAAAATATTTTTTTTCAAGTCATTTGTATACCTCATTTTCCAGTCACAGATAAAATAAGAATGTAGGCAATTGCTAAACACAAATCCCCACAGCTGACAATATACTTGATCTAAACTTTCATAGTATTTCCACCAGGCCCAATTAACTTTTCCCTTAATCCCACAAGTTGGTATAAAAAAAAATCCAGTAAACAAGCAAAGCACTGAAAACACATTAACTGCTGATCAGATTGAGAGGTTGTAAAAGGAATATGTTCTTCTTGTTACCAAGTTCCTCTAAAGCTACAGAACAGACAAAAAAAGGTAGATGGGGGTGGGAGGCACAGAAAGTGCTGATGCAGATCTTCCACCAGGCGTGACTTCTCCATGTTACTTTGTCAAACAAGGACAACAAACACCTTCCCCTCCATGCCACAGATCGTTCAGAGGAAGAAATGACAAGTTTGTGAAAGTGCTTCAAAAAGCAAAATGCTCAACAAACATATATAATCTATATTCCTTTATGAATCAAAGAAACAAACCAAAACCTCTTAGGAATTTACATTAATTCAAATGGGTGACATTACCATTGGTACTGTCTACAAAAACAAATTAGTAAAGTAAAAGATTGCAGGAGACATATTTAATTAGATAAAAATAAACTGCTTTCAAGTACAGGTTAAGTACCCTAAATCTGAAAATCCAAAATCCAAAACTTTTTGAGTGCTGACATGACATTCAAAGGCTCGTTAGAGCACTTTGGATTTTCAGATTTGGGATGCTCAACCAGTAAGTATAAATGCAAATATTCCAAAACCTGAAACACTTCTGGTACCAGGCATTTTGGATAAGGGATACTTAACCTGTATATCTAATACATATTTGTATACAAATGTTTTAACATGCAGGCACAGCAGAACTCTCACCTGAATAAACAAAAATGGTACAAATAGGAAATTTCTTTTATAATATTTTATAATTCAGACCAGTGTTACAAATTAGTTCAAATCAGTGATGTTTTGCTGAACTTACTATGTTAGTATAATAAAAAGTTATTACAGATTTGAAACAGGGTTGCTGATTTTTAAAACATTTCGATACTGTTATAATTCCTACTGGGGTAGGAACATATTCATTAAAGCAAAACCATTTGTAAAGTGTAGCAGTGAAGTAAAACTAGTTCTGGGAATTGGGATAACATAACAATTATAATTTCAATCTAATTATGAAAATTGAGAATTCTTAGAAAAATAGGGCATCAGAGAATACAGAGAACATAGTCCAAAAGATACAAAGATACAAAATAAACATATTTTATGACCACTGTCTATATTTTTCTTTACAGAAAATAAAATATACAAGGCCCTAAAACATTTAAACGCAAAGGGTTTTAAAGTATCCCAAAATGGGGAAACCTACAAAGAAAACAAAGGAAGGGGAATTAAAGGCAGTGCAAAATGACAGGACTTGCTGCTTTTTCCTCCAGCAAGAATATATACTTATCTCCTCTTTATTTCTCCCTAACATTTATTGAGGACAAGATGAGGAATGGACCAATAGACAGTAATATAAAATGTAAAGACTAAAGAGAAACAACTAAGCCCAATTAGGAATGGCAGTGTGTGGTTCACAGCTTACAAACTGATCATGATGTCCTGATTACTGGCACTGACGAGTCAAATACAACACAAGGGAGCAACACCTTGGCTTTAAAAAAAATAAAATAAAAAGACAGCCTGGCTCAGTGGCTTATGACACCTGTAATCCTAGGACTCTAGGAGGCCTAGGTGGGAGGATTGCTTGAGCTCAGGAGCTCCAGACCAGCCCAAGCAAGAAGCAAGTCCCCTTCTCTAGAAAAAATAGAAAAAATTGGCTAGGCGTCATGGTGTGTACCTATAGTCTCAGCTACCAGGGAGGCTGAAGGAGGATGACTTAAGCCCAAGAGTTTGAGGTTGCAGTGAGCTATGATGATGTCACTGCACTCTATCTGGGGCAAAAGAGCAAGACTATGTCTCAAAGAAAAGGAACTGCTGCAAACTGGGCCATATCTCAAGTTACTTTTAGTGCCCTGGACTGCCTTTTTGAACTTCTCTCTTCTTTTTGAACTGCCTCCTTTCCCTAAGCCATTTCCACCCCTATAAAACCACACACTGCTACCTTGGCTGTCCAAAACCTGCAGTCTTGTGCATTCCCCTAGCCCTCCCTTGAAGTGCTCCATTTGCTGAGCTACTCATTTCCTCAGGTTATTCCAGTTAGGAGCTGGAAGAAAAGCCAACTGATTAAAGGTGGCTGCACCAAGGCTGAGGTCCCCAACCCCAAGACCTCAGACCGGTATTGGTACGGTATCAGTTCATGGTACTAGCCACTGGCCTGTTAAGAACAGGGCCACACAGCAGGAGGTGAGTAGCAGGTAGGTGAGCTAGCAAAGCTTCATCTCTATTTATAGCAGCTCCCCACTGCTCACATCACCACCTGAGCTCCACCTCCTGTCAGATCAGTCATTGTCTCCTATCACCCCCTGATGGACTATCTAGTTGCAAGAAAACAAGCTAGGGGCTCCCACTGATTCTGCATTATGGTAAGTTGTATAATTCTTTCATTATATATTACAATGTAATAATAGAAATAAAGTGCACAATAAATGTAATGTGCTTGAATCACCCCAAAACCAATCCCTCCCCATCATGGAAAAACCGTCTTTCATGAAACCAGTCCCTGGTACCAAAGAGGTTGGGGACTGCTGCACTAAGGGATTCCAAGGACAAACTATAGTTCTTGGTCACAGTAAAGAAACTTACTAAATAAAGCATGCTTTCCCATCACAAAAGGGATCAAGACTATATGAAGAGTATAAATGCATGAACATTAATTTAAAAGACAAGTTAAAGCACATGCCCTAAAATGGTGGGTCAGCAGACCCTTTCCTCTAGCAGTCCTCATTTCCAGAACTGTCCCGATTAAAGCAGGACTAGGGGAACCAATCACACATGCAAGCTTCTCCATCCTCCTCAAATCATAGTCCTTGAGGCACCTTTCTCTAACACCTAGGATTCTACAAACACTTAAGGCTTGAAAACCACTGCTGTAACATACTCCTACTAGAGTTAGTGATCAAGGAAGAGCCTAATGTCCTCAAATTACAGATGAGGAGAATGGGGCCCAAAGAATGACTTTGTTCAAGAGCATGAAGCTGAATTCAGATCTTCTGACTACCCAGGCAGTGACATCTCTACAAAATGCTGCTAAAGAGAAATCTTTAGAACTCAGATTATTGGTGCATGAAACCATTCCTATGAAAACATGCTCAGAGTTTATTTTTCAAAGTAATTTAAATATTCCCTGGGCAATCATACCAAGATTTTTTTTTTTTTTTACTTACTAAGCCTTGTTTACAGATAATACTAAAATAAACCAGAGTCTAACAAAAGATCACAAATTCCTATTTTCTGGAATCACAACAAATGAAATTTTAGAATTTTACTATTTTGAAAAATTAGAAACAAGAAAAACTACAAAAAAACTAGGATTGCAAAATGCTTAACATTCTTTAAAAACAAGAGGAGAATTAAAAAAAAAAAAAAAAGACGGGGTCTTGTGTTGCCTAGGCTGGACTAGAACACCTGGGCTCAAGGGACCCTCTCACCTCAGCCTCCCAAGTAGCCAGGAAAAATGGGAATTTCAACAATGGTGACGATACACTTAAATAGGGGAAAAAAGTCCTCAACAAATGTTACAAGGAAAACTGCATATCCTCCTACAAAAGAATGCAGTTCTACCTCACACCATACACAAACATTAACTCAAAATGAATCACAGATCCAAATGTAAAACTCTCAAGAGAAAACACAGAAGTGTATCTTCTTAACCTCAGGTTTAGGAAATGGATTCCTAGGTATGATATCAAATGCATAATCAATGAAAGAAAAAATAGATAAATTAGACATCATCAAAATTAAAACTTTCTGCACTGTAAACAATACCATAAAGAAAAGACAACTCATGGAATGGGAGAAAATTCTAGCAAATCATGATGTATTAATAAAATGGATTTGTAGGCTGGGCATGGTGGCTCATGCCTGTAATCCTAGCACCCTGGGAGGCCAAGGAGGGCGGACTGGTCAAGGTCAGGAGTTTGAAACCAGCCTGAGCGAGACTCCGTCTCTACTAAAAAAAAATAAAAAGAAATTAATTGACCAACTAAAAATATATATACAAAAAATTAGCCGGGCATGGTGGCGCATGCCTGTAGTCCCAGCTACTTGGGAGGCTGAGGCAGGAGGATTGCTTGAGCCCAGGAGATTGAGGTTGCTGTGAGCTAGGCTGACGCCATGGCACTCACTCTAGCCTGGGCAACAAAGTGAAACTCTGTCTCAAAAAATAAAAATAAACAAATAAAATGGATTTGTATCCAGAATATACAAAGAACAATTACAACTCAACAATAAAAACATAAATAACTTAATTATAAAGATAGGCAAAGGATCTGAATAATGATTTTTACAAAGAAGATATATAAAAAGATGCTCACTAATCATTAGGGAAATCCGAGTCAAAACCATAATAAGATATTACTTCACACCCAGTAGGATGGCTAGAACAAAAAGACAGACTATAACAAGTGTTGGTGAGGATGTGGAGAAAATGGAACCCTTCAACACGGTTGGTGGGATTGTAAAGTGGTGTGAAACATGTCAAAAGTTTAAACAAAGAGGTACCACATGACCTAGCCATCACGCTCCTAGGTATACATCCAAGAGAAATGAAAACATATGTCTACACAAAAACTTGGACACGAATGTTCACAGCAGCATTATCCATAATAGCCAAAAAGGGAAAATAACCCCAATGTCTATCAATGATGAATGGATAAACAAAATGTAGTATATCCATACAATGGATTATTTTGACAATAAAAATGAAGTACTGAAACATGGATACACCTCAAAAATAGTATGTTAAAAACAACATGCAAAAGACCACACATTGTATGATTCCATTTATAGGAAATATCCTAATAGGCAAATCTACAGAGACAGAAAGTAGATTAGAGATTGCCAGGAGTGGAGTGGAGTGAGGTAGGGGTATGTGGGTGTGTGAGAGAAAGAAAGATAGAGAAAAGGAGGAGTGGCTACTGCTAATGGGTACAAGGTTTCTTTCTGGAATGATTAAAATGTTCTGAAATTAGATTGTGGTAATGGTTGCACAACTCTTTGAATATAGTAAAAGCCACTGAATGAGGTAATTGGATGTGAATTCTCAATAAAGCTGTTAAGAAAAAAAGAACACAGAAGGGAGTAGTTGCATTTCTAACCCCAATGAGAGTTTCAATTATACTTTCTGATCATAATTTTTTAGGTCTGTGTTCAACATCTTTGAGGAATTAAAAAGGGAGAAGAGTAGTCTGCTGAAGCTCATAATTAATCAAGTGCTGATGAATCTAATGTTAAGCCTTGATGAGGCTAATAGACATGCCTCACCCCAAGATAGATTTAACCAATACATTCACCAGATTTCTGGCACATCCTTTCTTTCTTTTTTAAGGCTCATATTCACATTTTTGTTAAATTAAGCTGCCCCTCTCCTTAAGTCTCTAAAAATATAAGCTAATGCTTTGGCTTGTCTTAGGCCCTTTTTCCACCTCTAATCTTTCACTTTCCTTGAATGAATATATATTCTAAATACAAATTTATTTTTCTTTCTGTCTTTTCTTCAAGCAGAATTATCTACTTTGTCAAAGTGGTTTTAATCCAGGTTTACTAGTACATACCTAAAAAACTACTCTTTTTTTTTTTTTTTTTGAGACAGAGTCTCACTTTGTTGCCCAGGCTAGAGTGAGTGCCGTGGCGTCAGCCTGGCTCACAGCAACCTCAATCTCCGGGGCTCAGCGATCCTACTGCCTCAGCCTCCCGAGTAGCTGGGACTACAGGCATGTGCCACCATGCCCGGCTAATTTTTTGTATATATATTTTTAGTTGGTCAATTAATTTATTTCTATTTTTGGTAGAGACGGGGTCTCGCTCAGGCTGGTTTCGAACTCCTGACCTTGAGCAATCTGCCCGCCTCGGCCTCCCAAAGTGCTAGGATTACAGGCGTGAGCCACCGCGCCTGGCCTAAAAACTGCTCTTTTAAGTATAACGGATTGAGCTGGGCTCTGTGACAATGAAAGGCAGTACACCTTTACTACTGGCACTATTAAGACTTCCTACTTACAAGGCACTTTACTTACATCATCTCACTTAATTGAAGACTATGCACTTTAGGCACAAGGTAATCATGGCCCAAAACAACTGGGGGCAGGGAGAGTGAATATGCTTATTATGATGTTGTGAAACTATATTCCTAGAATGAAAGGGTTTACTTTCTAAAAATCTGACTGTCCTTCAAAGCTCTGAATATACTTACTAGTGATTAAACTGAGAAGATTTATCACTATGTGTGTTTATCTGCATTTATTTTGAACCCTGTTAATGTATTAACAATTCGAAGATTTTTTTAAAAAAGGGTTAAATTCTACTTCAAAAAGGTATATTTTATAAATACATTATAAGTATTTGCAATATTGCTTTATCATTTAAAGAAAAACTAAAAGATTCATATTAAAATGCTAAAATGGCTTCCATTTCATAGAAAAAAAGTTTTATAAAGAGACAATAAGTGAATATTTCAAAAATGAGGCCAAGCTGAAGAAGAAGAAAATAAGGAAAAAATTAGAATAAGTTTGGTAGATCACAAGTTAAAATGCAGAAATATCCAGTTTCCACAACAAAAACGGTATATCAGGAAAAAGTTCATATTGAGATTCTTCATAAAATAAAAATGCATACTAAACAAAAGAAAAACAGAAACGTCAACTTAAAAGTACATACAGTTTTCATTGGCATTGAAGCCTCTAAGAATGGCCTTCAGTTCCTGGAGCTTCTGATGAGCTCTTGCATGGACACTATCAATCAGGAGTTTTTCTATTGATAAGTGGTCAATCTGTATAAATAAGGAGAACACAATCATATGTATAAGCATTTTTTTAAAGCCTAAGAATAAATTATTGTGCTTTAAGATATTTCCTTTTATTTTTTTTTTTTTATTTTTTTTTTTTTTTTCATGTTCCTATGGATTCTGAGATATTTCCTTTTAGAATCACATTAAGTGTTAACCGTCAAAAGAAAGCAAACTCAGATAAAGTTAAAAATTAACTTATATAGTATTGAGTTAAAAATTAACTTATGATATTGGTAGCTTAAAAACTATAGCTAATATTTTGATGAGTATAGATGAAGATATTATATAAATCAGTCATCATAATGCTAAAATGCCAGACCTTAAAAATAAAATGGGGATCTAATCTAAATTATAAAATTTAAAAGAACATCTTAAAAATTACACATTATAGTGTCAGATATTAAAAAGAAACAAAAAAATGAAATATAATGTTCACTTAAAACAAGTTACATAAAGGGTTTTAGGAATAAGGCATTTTAAAGAATCTGTGCTAAAATTTTAAGTATAAATGGCAAATTGTATTTATTTAATCAAACCAACATTAAAATATATTGAGATATTTTACCTTCATGGCTCTTTCTACTAATTTGGAATCAGAAGCTGGCAAAGGAGGATCATGAAAAATCTGTAAAGGCTTAGAAACATCATTCTCATCAATTTTAATTGTAACTTTGTGAACAGATGCTGTCCCGGTTTTTCTCCCAAGAACCTGTTGACTGAAGAAAAAAAAAAAAAGAATTTTTTTCAACACAGCCTGTTAACTTTTAGAATAAAATAGAGACAATCTACTGTGCACTTTAGCCAGAGGCTAGAACATGGCAGGCCCTCAATGTTTGTAGGGGAATAATGGAAAGACAGCTATTCTGTAATCCAATACAATATTTGATTTATTGCATTTTTTAAAAAAACACATAGAATTTAAAAATAAAACATACACACAAAAAGAACACCAAAACAAAACAACCTGTCTTATAAGTGGTATCTATTCATTTCTGATTCCTTTACAGAAAATGGGAATCAAGCAAAGTTCAAACAAGGAATCAAGGACTGTAAACAGCTAGTTACTAATTACCTCCCCCAAAAGTTTTTAAAAGGTACAATTCAAAATGGGAAACTGTGATAAGCATGCGTGTTAAAAAAAAAAAATTGTACCCAACAATCTAATGTAATGGTCTTTTAAGAATTTGGTATAAGCCCAGAGTAAACTAATCTCTCAAACATTTTAAGAATAAGTCTTAGTATAAACATAAATGTCTATGTATTTAAAACATGCCATGTTCTAAGAAAGGAATTACAGATGTCCTATGTGGTCTGTGCCATACCATGGGACCTTACTATACAAAAGCATGTTACTAGAGGTTCATAGTAATAGTATACAGTCATCCCTTGTTATATGCAGGATGAGGGAGGGGTGGTTCCAGGGCATCCCCCCATTCCTCTGCTCTGGCATACAAAAATCCACACATACTCCATATTCAAGTCCCACAGTCAGCCCTGAGGAACCTGCATATAAGAAAAGTCAGCCCTCCCCATACGTGAGTTTTGCATCCCATGAATCCATCTACATTTGGTTGAAAAAAATCCACATATAAGTGGACCCACACAGTTCAAACCTGTGTTGTTCAAGGGTCAACTGCATATTAAATCAGATGTATGAGAGAAAAAGAGATACAAAACAAGTATTTATTTTATAAGTCATAGCATGAACCCACCAGAACCAATTTTACTTACTTCCAGACCGAGAGGGAGAGGCACTTTCCAGCATGATACCTTTCCACCTGCACGAGGTCTCCCCATCGCTCTCGGATTAACATTAGAGTCTGGGAATGTAACACTTCTAACTGAAGTGATAAGCAGAAAGAATCTGATAGATCTTGTTAAGTAAATCTAATACAATATATTACTCTAACAATCAGTCAAATGCAGGCAAACTTCACTTAACAAAGGCTCTATTCCTGCAAAACTGGCTATGAAGGAAATTTCTGGGATCTTATTTCTCTGATAACTCATTCTAAAAAGTGTCATAATTTCTGGCATAATTTCAGAAAAAGGTTTTATATTTAATTTTCAACCAATATAAACAAACCATAAGGTCTAGGTTGCCCTTTAATGTGTCACAATTTAGAGATAATGGATTGACCAAATAGTACTATTTTTTCCCAAATAGTACTATTTTTAACCAATAACTTTTTGTTTTTACTTGCAAACTCAACAGTAAAATTTTAAATCTGGACATATCACTATTCTTCACATTGACCAGTTCCCCAGCCCTATTTCTATCTAAAAAGGTGGGGGGATTTAGGCTGCTACAGTTTAGAACTAAGGACAAATGAAAAATGAGGGATGGGGTGGGGAAGGAGGGAGACAAAATCCTTACGAATATATGTCTCAAATTTCAGAAGGATACGTAGGCAGTTGTACATGTCCTGAAGAGGTTTCTCATCAGCAAAAAGCCTAGACTGTACCAGCTGATGGATAAAGTTGATTTGCATACTATGAACCAATGCTCGTCCATCTTCCATTGGCATGAGAAAAGAAAGTAGTTAATTAGAAAGGTGTACAGGTCATGTTACAATACCAACTAAGGAAGCGTATATTAATTTTTTTCAAAAGAACTGAAATTATATATGGAAACTAGAAAACATTATACTCTGAGAAACACTGAAACTTCCACGGTCAGTAGGTAGTTATGATTAGCAATCCACACTTAAGATTTAAATCAGTATTTATGGTTTACCTCCTGTTTCCTTATCTTCAACTAGAATTTCTAGCTTGAGAAGACGCCATGGAACTTCAGGGTCATCTCCCATTACAGTCAAAGTGGCTTCAAATTCTCCTTCAACTCGAAATTTCACCCGGCCATTTGCTTTTGGAAGAAGAAAAAGTAGTGGTGGTGGTGTACTTTGCTAGAAAATAAACAGCTTCCTGCTGACCTAGAACTTTCAGTCTTACTTATTAGAAATTTAAATAGATTGAAGGTTCTTTCATAAGTGTTCAAACACTTCAGTGGTCCCCAAATAAGCAGTAGCCAGCTTCCAGGTCATCAAGAACCAAAGGTAACTCTTCTGACATAAATGAACAATATTTTCTTAAGGTTCAATTCTGAGACCTCTTCTCTCCTCCAGCCCCTGGTAATCTCACCCACCTTCAAGCTTCAAATACCAGGACTACACTTCCAGATACTAAAGAGAAATGATACACTTGATAAGTCATAGATTTGAATATTACCAAAACTGTGAGTCAAAACTTCATGGTATTTCTTTGAATAAAACCCAAAAAGCTACTTAAGAAAATATTCTAACAAATCAATTTTTAAAAAATAAATTTCAGTTACATACCAACTGTAAGATTTGCTAACTGAGGAGGAAGATCCGTGGTTACAAGCCGATGTCTAAGAATTTGATTCAGCTGATGAAGTGTGGCTTGTTTTTCAATTTTTGTAATTGGGTCTGGAGGAATAATTTTATCCTACAAAAAATTTTAAGTTAATTTTAAATAACATACAAAGAAGGATTTTTTTGTTTTTATACAAGGTTTTCTTACTTTACTGAAGAAAATCTCAATACTCATTTCTGCAGTCTACATCAAATAATAGTGACCATTACTATATAGGGGTCCTCAAACTTTTTAAACAGGAGGCCAGTTCACTGTCCCTCAGACCGTGGGAGGGCCGTTGGAGAGTGCGGGGCACATTCCACACATGCACACTGTGGACCCAGGATGAGTCGGCTGCTAAGCAGGACAGGCAGCAGCGGCAAAAACACCTGGCGGGCCAGATAAATGTCCTTGGCAGGCCGTGTGTGGCCTGCAGGCGGTGGTTTGAGGATCCCTGTTTTAGAGTGCCCATGATTGTATCAGTCATTTAGCTAAGACCATAATGATATTCTTCATGCTCCATTTATGAGCCAATTTTATGTTAACAGATGACTTCTACCACTTCTTATAATATAAAATATATAGCACCAAGTCAGTAAACTACCACAATGATAAATTTTTAAAATACTTTCAAAAAGCAACTAGCATACAGCCTTATCACATCTGAAATAGATGTTAAGTTTGCACCCTGCAAAAAAAAAAAAAAAAAAAAAAAGATTCACCCATTTGATACCTACTCACATTCTGGCCCTAATGTATTGCAAAAAACACACAATTTTAGTTGTAGAGAAAAAAGCAAACTATATAAACTACTTCTTTTAAATTTTTTTTTTTTTTGCTGGGCTACTTAATAACATATTAATAATAGAATCAAATGCCTAAGCCTTCAACTTTTTGGAGTACGGGGGCAAAGCACTTACCCTAATGCAGGTTGGCAGCCGTGGATAAGACCCAGTAGTCAGTACATCAATGGCATATGGGATGGCAAAACTAGGCAGGCGTGCATGGACCAGAGCATCTCTAGCTAACGAGGCCAGCCGATCAGCAGTGTCCACAAACAGAATGGCTTGCTGATCTAAAAAGCTTGAGATCATCTTTAAAGCAAAGAGTAAATTTATTAATCTTCCTTGAAAGCTATCTCCTTTTCACATTAAATAGCATATATTCATTCCAAAGTAAACTTCAAGGATAATATAGGTTTTACATATTTCAAAATAGTTCTTCAAAAACTCTCCCAGGAATTTGAAGAAAGAATATTTATTATATTCATATTTGACATTAAAAACTATAATTTCCTGTCACTTTAAATGAAAAGCTTTCTAATTCATTTCTCCATTCTTAACATTATACATACATAATATCAACAGTTAGGAAAAGTAAACAGAATAAAAAGCTTTTTACTCTTACAGACTTCTAGAGTTGGTTAGTAATGAAGTAGTTAAAAGCATGGACTCCTGGACCTAGACTGCCTTGGTCTCAATTTTAACTCTGCAACTTACTAGCCCTGTAACCTTGGGCAAATAACTTAGCCTGTATGCACCTTAGTTTTTCAACTGTAAAATGTAGATGATAATGATTCCTAACCTCATCAAATTCTCAGGATTAAGAGTTAATGCAGGCCGGGCGCTGTGGCTCACGCCTGTAATCCTAGCTCTTGGGAGGCCGAGGCGGGCGGATTGCTCAAGGTCAGGAGTTCAAAACCAGCCTGAGCAAGAGCGAGACCCCGTCTCTACTATAAATACAAAGAAATTAATTGGCCAACTGATATATATATAAAAAATTAGCCGGGCATGGTGGCGCATGCCTGTAGTCCCAGCTACCCGGGAGGCTGAGGCAGAAGGATCGCTCGAGCCCAGGAGTTTGAGGTTGCTGTGAGCTAGGCTGACGCCACGGCACTCACTCTAGCCTGGGCAACAAAGTGAGACTCTGTCTCAAAAAAAAAAAAAAAAAAAAAAAAAAAAAAAAAAAAGAGTTAATGCATATAGCCAATGAAACAGAATAGAGAACACAGAAATAAATCCACACACTTACAGTCAACTCATTTTCAACAAAGGCACCAAGAGCATATATTGGGGAAAGGACAGTCTCTTCAACAGACGGTGCTGGGAAAACTGGACATCCACATGAAGAAGAATGAAATTAGATCCCAATCTTTCACCATATACAAAAATCAACTCAAAATGGATTAAACACTCAAACTTAAGACCTAAACTGTTAGGGAGACAGGATCTCCAGCGCTTCTCGGGACAAGGGCTGCCTGTTTTGGTGCTGTTTTAAGCAATTGCTCCACCTGGGAAGAAGGATAAGGGAGGGCACTCCATTTGGAGATTGCCCCAACCTGAATCCTATCACGAGCAACTGCTGCACCTGGGGAAGGATGAATGCTTTATGAGTCTAGCAATTCCCCAGCCCAGGCATAAGATTTAGAAAGTGACCTAGAGTAATGTAAGGGTAATTAATATGCCATTAGCTCGAATCTGCACTGCAGTTCACCCCCCATCCAGGTGAGCTTTCTTAGAGGAAACTCTTACATGCAGATGGAATTTTGAGGAAACCTGTTGATCATTTGAATACAGCCTAAACTTCCCAAGAGCCCGCCTCCAGATTGGGCTAATAAAAGGAAACAATCCGAGAAGTCAGAAGAAAGTGAGTGGGTCAGTGAGTAACTGAATTGGTCTGTCTCTCCACTCACAGAGACAGACTCATTTTATTCTAAAGAGCTGCTCTTGTGAAATTGCTCCCTGCCTGAGGTTACTGTGTTGTATTGGCCTTGCTGGTGATTTTTCCAAGAAAGGAGTCAGAGGACCAGAATAATAGTCTGGTCTTGATACTTTGGTGTGTCTGGTCATTCTTTGACCAAGAGCACACCAAGAACCGAGGGCAGACTCCCATCCTGACATCTTTGGTGCCAAAACCTGGGATTCTGACAAAACTATGAAACTACAAGAAAATATTGGGAACTACTATAGGGCACTGGTCTAGGCAAAGACTTCTGGGGTAAGACCTCAAAAGCATAGGCAACAAAAGCAAAAATAGACAAATGGGATTACATCAAGCTAAAAAGCTTGTGCATGGAAAAGGAAACAACTAACAAAATGAAGAGATAATTTATAGAATGGGAAAAAATATTTGTAAATTATCCACCTGACAAGGGATTAATAACCAGCATATATAAGGACCTCAAACAAACAGTAAAAAGAATACTAATTCACTTAAAATATAGGCAAAAGACCTGAAAAGATATTTCTCAGAAGATATACAAGTGGCCAACAGGTATATGAAAAAATGCTCAACATCACTAATTATCAGGGAAATGCAAATCAAAACCACAATGAGGGCACCAGGCACAATGGCTCACTCTTATAATACCAGCACTTTAGGAGACTGAGGAGGGTGGGGATTCCTTGAGGCCAGGAGTTCAACACCAGCCTGGGCAACATAGTAAGATCCTATCTCTATGAAAAATTTTAAAAATTAGTTGAGCATGGTAGTGCATGCCTGTAGTCCTATTTACTTGGGAGGCTGAGGTGGGAGGATCACTTGGGCCTGGGAGTTCCAGGTTGCAGTGAGCTATGATTGTGCCACTGCACTCCAGCCTGGGCCACAGTCTCTAAAAAAAAAAACCACAATGAGATATCATCTTACCCCAGTTAAAATGGCTATTATCAAAAAGACAAAAATAAATGCTGGTTAGGATGTGGAAAAGGGGGAACACTCATACACTGTTGGTAGGAATGTAAAGTCACACAGCAGTTATGGAAAATAATATAGAGGCTCCTCAAAACACTAAAAATAGAACTACCATGTAATTCAGCAATCCCACTGCTTGGGTATATATCTAAAAAAGGGGATATTAGTATATCAAAGAGATATCTGCATGCCCATCTTTATTGCAGCACTATTCATAATAGGTTGATTCCATATCTTGGCTAAGTATCCATCAATGAATGAAGAAAATGTGGTATATATAAACAATGGAAAATTAGCCATAAAAAAACAGTAATAGTTAATAATTTATTGTATATTTCGAAATAACTAGAAGAATTATAATGTTCCCCCAAAAAAAGAGAGATAAATGTTTGAGGTGATGGATATCCCAATCACCCTGATTTGATCATTACACATTGTATTCATGTATCAAAATATCTCATGTACCCCAAAATATGTATAACTATATTAATTGGAAAAAATGAAAAAAAAAAGAGTTAATGCATTTAAAACCTTTAGAATAGTGCCTGGAACATAGCAAACATTCAAAAATGTTGCCCATTATGAAATATAGACCAACTTCATACCCAATACAGAAATCCTTCCCATCAGTTTTCTACTCAATGCATTTCATAAGGATGCCTGAACTAGTAGAGATTAGAGAGCTGAAAACCTACCTCCTTGAAACTTCTTTCTTCTAGTTCTAGTCTAGAACAATACTTAGTTTCCTCTCTTATGTCCTTCAAACAGGCTGTCACGAGGGCCAACTTAAACACGGCACCCAGAATTAATAACACATCATACATACACAATGCTCTACATTTTCTTGGTATTTCCAAGCTTATTTTGATTTTCACAACTCTAGGAAACAGAACTAGATAATTACTATTAATATCACCTTAGAGATGAGAAAATTGAGGATTAGGTTAAGACACTTGCCCAAAGAAAGTCAATAAACAGAGAAGCTGAAACCAAAAAAGTTTCTTCTAACACTTAAGTCAGACTCAGTATACAGCACAGTCCAGTTGAAATGCTACTTCCTATGATTAGTACAATGGATTTCTATCAATACTACCAGTACTAACTTATTAGCAGCCATGACACATACTCTCAATTTCTGAACTGGCTTTTACTCATATTTAGGCCATCCCAAATCTCCCTTAACTCAGGTCACTATAAAATTGCTTATCACAATAAAGTCCAGGTCAAATAGTACCAAATACCTCCCTCCAGCAAGACATGCACCGACCCTATTGGGATGCCCCAGTTTATCTAGCCCACATCACTCCATCTTAAACATGAGTAATTAATGAAACACTATCTGAACTACCTCACCGAACACAATACACAAGCTTTAGCTACATTCCTTTGACTTAGAAATCTAATTAATAAAGATAAAACTTTAGTTTTGAGTAACTTATTAGTTAATCCATATAGGTCCCTATGATCATGTTCTTTTTTAAGTATTCACATATCAGCTGTTAATATGATTAATTATAATTTCCTTTAGAATTTAACACTGAATAGACTTTTCTCCAAGGAAGATATACAAATGGCCAATAAGCACATTAAAAGATGTTCAACATCACTACTCATCAGGAAAATGCAAATTAAAACCACAATGAGATACCACTTCACACCTACTAAAATGGCTAGACTCATAGAAAGTGTTAGAATGAATGTGGAGAAATTGGAACTTTCATACATTGCTAGTGGGAATGTAAAATGGTACAGCCACTTTGAAAAACAGACTGGCAGTTCCCTCAAATGATTAAATACAGAATTACCATATGACCCAGCCACTCCACTCCTAGGTATATACTCAAGAGAAATAAAAGCATACATTCACACAAATACTTGGACATGACTATTTATAGCAGCTTTATTCATAATATAGCCAAAACCTTGAAACAATCCAAATGCCTATTAACTAATGAACAGATAAAATGTAGTATTAATATATCCATGTGATTTAGCCATAAAAAGGAATGAAATACTGATACATGCTACAACGTGAATGAACCTTGGAAACATTATGTCAAAAAAATTACTAAATTAAAGAAACCAGTCAAAAAAAGAACACGGGTCAGGCATCGTGGCTCATGCCGATAATCCCAGCATTTTGGGCGGCCAAGTCAGGAAGATCACTTGAGGCCAGGAGCTCGAAGCCAGCCTGGGCAACACAGTGAGACCCCCATGTCTACAAAAAGATTTCAAAAAGCCAGGTGTCATGGCGTGTGCCAGTACTTCCAGCTACTGGGTAGGCTGAGGCAGGAGGATTGCTTGAGCCCAGGAATTTGAAGTTATATTGAACTACGATTGCATTCCAGCCTGGGCTACAGAGCACAACCCTGTTTCTAAAAATTAAAAATTTAAAAAAAGAAACACATATTATAAGATTCCATTTATATGGAATGTTCAGAATAGGCAAATCTACAAAGACAGAAAGTAGATTAGTGGGGCTGCTTAGGGCTAAAGGAGAGGCATGGGGTGACAGCTATACAGGTGATTTTTTTGAGGTGATTAAAATGTTCTAAAGTTGACTGTGGTGATGGTTGTGCATATCCATGAATATAGCAAAAACCATTGAATCTTTGTATACTTTACATGGGTGAATTGTATGGTATTTGAATTATATCTCAATAAAGCTATTTTTAAAAAAAGCTCTAGGAAAATGAGAGATATTTTCTCTTTTCCTTAGACAAAACATTATTCAGACTGTTTTACCATTAGTCAGAGTGTGGATTTACACACTCATAATATGTCTGGCATGGCTAAGGATCATTATCTATTGAACCTCTAATAAGATTAAATAATCACTGGGTTGAGAAAGTAAGTATCAAAACACAAACAATCCTCTAACTCTACAGTTGACGGACTTTATCCCTGACATAAACACACCTGTACTTACATTCACAAAACAAAAATGCCAAAAGTTCAGCATAAGATTTTATTTAGAATATAATTTAACAATTCAAAAAATGAATAGAAAAATACTATACTGTGAATTAGTGAAAGATGAATACAATATGGCTCAATATCAAAACCAACTATTTTAAATTCTGCTTGATATTATGTTATTGAATCATAGCTCAGGTACTATCAAACAGGTAATTTAAATACCCATGGTATAACCGGGAATTTAACATCAGATACCTAACTTTTCACTAAAAATATGAACATTTTTAATGAAATATTACCCCAAATTAACTAATTAATAAAAAGAAAATGTAGGCTTTTCAGAAATATCATACCATGCTTCTTCATTTCAGCCAAAATAGATTAGACCTGGTGCCAAAATTTTCAAAACAATAAAGTGAATTATAAACTTTTTGATAAATAAACTTGGAATAAGCCTGTTTATTAATATTCATGACAAAAACTATTCTTTGAATGATGGTTTACAGTGTACAAGACTTTCTGTTTACAAATTTTAGCTTCCCAATCATATTGACAGATAATAACAGATGAGTAAACGGAAACTTCACTCCCCACAAGAAACACTTCATACACAGTACAAAATATTCTTCCCCTCAATAAACCTTTGATCAGCGTTATATAGAAGGATGATATCGGCTTGTTTCTAGAGGCAGAAGATGTGTGGCTGGATATGTCCTATAGAATTTTTCCAGCCTTGCCACTGGCTTAGCTAGCTGCCAAGGCTACATTAACTTCAATGAAAATCAGTTTTTAAATTTAAAAAAAAGGAATCTGCATTCTAGAATTTAAAATTCTCAACTTCTTCATAACCTTTTTTCTTTCACTTTGGCAACTGTCACATAAGCTCTATGTCTAATAAGATAACCTAGTGAAACAGACGATAAGCAAATGCAGCTGGCTAAAATTGAGGTGAGATGTCAAGAAAATGATGCACAGAAAAACACAACTGTGTTGTAGATTTTTTTCTGAAGTGGAATTTTACAGAATAGGCTAACCCCTATAGATTTTCAAATTAAAAAAATTACCCTATTCTTTCTTTTTTCTTTTTGAGTCAGAGTCTCACTTTGTTGCCCAAGCTAGAGTGAGTGCTATGGCATCAGCCTAGCTCACAGCAACCTCAATCTCCTGGGCTCAAGCGATCCTACTGCCTCAGCCTCCCGAGTAGCTGGGACTACAGGCATGCGCCACCATGCTCGGCTAATTTTTTCTCTATATATTTTTAGTTGGTCAATTAATTTCTTTCTATTTTTTTTTAGTAGAGACGGGGTCTCGCTCAGGCTGGTTTCAAACTCCTGACCTCGAGCAATCCGCCCACCTCGGCCTCCCAGAGTGCTGAGATTACAGGCATGAGCCACCACGCCCAGCAAAAATTACCCTATTAATAAAATATTTTCATCTTAGCTTGACAGGGTGATAAAATTAAATTTATCATGATACCTCTACACTGGGTAGCTACTAATTTTAATGCATACAGGAAGTCTGATAAACTTAAGAAATTTAAAAAATCACTCAAATGTAATTTAACCAACAAAAATTGTTTTTTCTGCTTTAACCTATGAAAACTGATAAAAAAGGAATTTGAGCATCAATATCAAGCTTACTTAGAGAATCTTCTCACTCCCCGCAACTTTCCAAATATAACTGACTGTGGCTAGAAGTTTACTTGGCCTTGCAGAACTGGGCCCAGAGCTAACCTCAATGAAAGTGGGTAAATGCTCTCATTATTTCAGGGCTATTCATTTTATGATAATTACTCTACCCTTTTCAATACAAACTTCATTCTCCTCCTTAGAAGCGACTGAAGTAAAATAGGAGTAACTGTGTGCTTCATCTGTTAACACCACATCATACTCCCCAAGTTGTGAGTTCAATGAGCTAACACAAGATCCCTACTGATGTTTTTCTTCCTGAATGCTTCTTGAACATAGCATAAAGCTTTTTTTTTTTTTTTTTGGTAGATTTGAGCATCTTTGGTACGCTTTACTGCATATCACTTCTTTGAATTCGAAAAAGTAATTTCAAAAGTCAAAAGACTATGAGCTTCTCAAAGGCTGGGACGATGCCGTATCCAAGTCTCCCTCACCCTGTGCCCTATACTCTGTGCTCAATTGAGGTTTGGAGAATTAGTAAATGAATAAACAAATATAAATGCTGTTATCATCTTTGTGACCTTAAAGCCGCATAACTTCTAGGAACCTTATCATTTCTTCATCTGTAAAATAGGAAGAAAATACTGACTGCTATTTTCACACAATTTTCAAGAATCAATAAGCAAAATTTAAGGGAGAACCTTTCAAATTCTAAGGAACCATATATAAATATAAGCTATCCATTTCCCCTCCTTTAGTTTTAGTCTCTTATCTAAAGTCTCCTCCTGTAATGATATCTCCAGATAGCTCCTATTCTTCTTTCTGATCAGGTCTCCATAAACAAATACTAAGTTTCCACAGAAATATATTATATATTATCACAAAGAAATATGATTACTCACATAAGTAATGTCACTCAACACAAATCGTTAGATATAAAGCTAAAATTAGAAACTATATCTATTATGGCATTCAAAATATTATTTTATACAAAGTAAAATCAAAAGTTTAACTCACCGCACATTTTTCTACTTTGCCAGCATTATTAGCCCATTTTACTAAAGCCAATAATCGAACGAAGAGTTGGCGTGTCCGGCTAGCAAACTGCACTATTTCTATTTTCCTATAAAATAAAACAATTCTTAATAAACCAACATTTTAGAAAGAATATTTCACAATTTATTTTATCTGAGCCAAAAAATAAATCAATCTTTGTTTACAACTACAACAACAAAAGGGACCACCTAAAATATTTATCTAAATATTAATTGTCATTTTGTATACCATTGGCATATACTTTATTTTTCACCTCAGAATAATAAGCCCAATAGAATGTTTTAGCAATGAATCACATCTTAAAATGAGTTTTATATTATAATAAAAGTTGTTTACTAAAATATACTAAGTTCATGGACACACAGCAGAAGTTAACTGGCTCATAGAGGGGACCAAATTGTTAAGAGCTATGAATTATGAATTTCATAACTGAAATTAAGAGTAATTTGACTAATAATTAGTAACCCTTTTGGTAAGAGAAGGGAATTAAAATAAATTTTTGCCAAAGCTTGAAACTGCATTCTTTCTATGAAAGCAAGGGCCCATTTCCCATCTAACAACAGCATGATTTAAAAAACTGAATAAAGACCTTAACTATGCAACTCTTTAGCAAACTAATTTCAATGACAAACTTGGACACATTAAAAATTATCCAAGCAAAGTTAAAGTATGTTGAGTACTAAAAATAAAAGGTAGAAGGTCTGTCCACATCTATTTTTATGTTATACCTACTACTATGCTTTTTTCCCCAATACTCATCAGTACTTTTTATCTACTCCTAAAGCCCCCAAAACAATGTGTTAGCTAGACCTCTCAACTTCATAGCAGCTATAAAACTGATAATCATACCTTTAATAATTTACTTTAACCCTTTGCACTCACTTGCTTTTGATTCCTTTATTCTACTCAGGATTTAATTTTTTAAATACCCCAGATTTTACAAAGCGCAGCAGTAGAATAAAAACCTAGAGTTTCTTTTCATACAAACTTATTTATTTGGATTTTTTTATATTTCAAATTATTGATACATTCAAAGATTAATTTTAATCTCTATAATTTTTCATGGTGTGATATTTTTTGAAACATTCACCCACATGAAGACCTGGTTTACATTCACATGTTTTACAAATATAAATCATCTCTCTTCTTCCTCCTTTGATTTTTCTGTTAGAACAAACACCACAATCTTTGTGTTTTTTGTTATGGTGAGGTGTGATTACATGGAGCTTTCCATCTAAACCTTGCTCTAAGTTAGCATATAATAATCTACCCCTGGAAGTTAGTGTACCATCTCTGCATTTACATTTTACTTGTCCTTTCATGCTAATGAAAACAAGAAAAGGTACTGGAAAAATAGACACAAATCCCCCTTCTCCCCGTGGTGAAACTACGTGTCGAGTGTGGCTCGACATACGAGCTGCTACTGACACTAACCGTGTCGAGTCACACTCGACATCCGAGTGCAAAGGATTAAGACACTGAAAAAATAATCAACAGGCCAGGACTGCTGGCAAGACCCAGCAGAACACCAATGTCCCTCCAAATGGACTCTGATCTATTAATCTTAGTACAGCTGTTCAATGACCTACAGATCCAACCCATAGCTCTACATCTTGCCAATACCACCACCATGATACAATGCACCAAAATAAAGTTTTTACTGAAGTACAATCTTGACTAAAGACTACATAGTCTACCTCCTATTGAGAGAGCATACAAACAACCCCAAAGCCTTCCTTGAAGACCTGCTGGCAATATCAGTGGTACTACAAAGAGAAGAATCAAGGGCACAATTATGACTCTTTTGCCAGTGTCTTTCAAGGATAAGAGATAAAATAAGCAGAGTATCATGGACAAGACTGAGACACAGAAAAAATATTAAATGTACATTATGATCTGGCAGCCACCTCAGGGCAAGGAACCTCAGTACTATCACTCTAGCTCATCAACAGCTTACAGAGGATGTGAGGTTTTTCCTTCTCTCTCAGAGCAAACATACTTGTACATTGTTAATTCAGTTTCCCAAATGCATTCCTCTACTAGAATGGAGATGTCACCTTTTGTAAATTATCATGACATGGTTTGCTGACATCATGCTGTCTCAAGTGACAGGGAGCATAAGTTAGTTTTTTAAAGGCCCAGTTTCCTTTTCTACCCTAGAGCAGACAGAACAAACCCTCCTCATGTTTTCTTCCTTTAAAACTGACCAACCAAACTATAACACAGGTATGCATGAATTGTCTCTTCCACTTCTATCTTTTTGATCTAATTCTATCAAAAAGGTCAGATGGGGTTGGCAGTAAAGTGTGGCCACTACTGAACGCTAACCCCCCCCCCCACCCCATGACTTGGTATTAAAAAATAAATCAATCAAGGAGCATTAGTGCCACAGATACAGTCAAGTAGCCTATACTGTGGTCACAATTTAAATCTCCATCACATGATTTCTTTGAAACCTTAATTTGTCTTGTTCTTTCAGCTTATGGAAACATACTAGTATTAAGTCTTAAGCCCCAAACTCCAACTGAACTAAAATTTTCTCAACTATAAAACAGTAATAGCAAATAGGCAAATGTCAATTCTCTAAACATATCTAATAGCATCATTGTAGCAAATGGTAAATTAGAAGCCAACTTTCTAAAGCCAGTCTGCTTCTTAGATTCTTCCATTATGGACTGTATCTTCTGTATCTTCCTATCCCCCTCAGGGACTTAACCAGGTCAGTCACTCAATAAAGGTTTGTAGAATAGAAGGTCTAGAACTGGTCTCACACCAAGTACTGTCAAGAATGAAGAAATTACATTTCTCAGGACTTCCTAAACATATGGTGTGAAAAATCACTCATGGCTCTTTAGGCCTAGGTTTCCAATCCACAGCCCTATACACACATACCCACACACCCACACCTACATTCATAGATCAATCAATAAAGAGACAGATTTAAGGCTTTTTCATACTCACCTTTCCACATCAGATTTCCTTGGCAGTCTAAGAAGAAGCAAAAAAGAAATTGATTAAATATATGATACATATCACCTTCATCGGAATGTGGTAATTTAGGTTTTTACTTTATTAAATATACTATTAAATACCTTAGTGTTTCATAAAAAGTGGGGTTGTGTGGCTAATTACTTTTTATGAGCTTCCAGCAATATGGCCGTAAGAGAAAAGCTAACACAGGAACATTTCTCTCCATTCAAATGCTTCAAAAAGTATTACATGAACCTCAAACATTTAAAAAGTCCAAATATCACATTAGCCCACTATATCATAGAGTGTCAAAGAAGTCTTATTCCTTTAAGACCAAAATGGTCACAGATATAGAAGTGCTACTTGGTTGTCAGCCTCCCTGTATCCAATGAATACCTTGCTTCCAAGCAATAATCCCCCCACACTTTGTTACAGTGGGCAAAACAAGAAGTTAAGCACACAAAAGGGCCGGTGTCAGTCAAGGGCTTTATAGTAATTATGCTGTGCATGGTGGTTAGATGAAGATTTGTATTACCTTTTTCATTATTTTTTTTTTCAGTCTCACCTGTTGCCCAGGCTGGAGTGCAATGGCACAATCATAGCTCACTGCAACCTAGAACTCTTGGACTCAAGCAATTCTCCTGCCTCAGCCTCCCAAGTAGATGGGACTACCAGTGTGTGCCACTACACACAGCTAAAATTTATTTTTTGTAGGCACAGGGTCTTGCTATGTTGCCTAGGCTGGTCTCAATTCCTGGCCTCAAGTGATCCTCTTGCCTCAGCCTCTCATGTGCTGGGATTACAGGTGTAAGCCACTATCCCCAGCCTGTATTACTTTTAAACAGCTCCAACAGGGTTTTGATTTCTTTTTGCTAGTTCTCCAATATTGATAGCCAGCAACCATATGTCAACTTCTTCCCTGATAAATTATATCATTTAACACTCTCATGTCTACTGATGTTTAGAAAGGTCCTGATCTGCCTCCTGAATCACCATTCTGTTCATCTCTATCCCACGGTCCAAGATTTAATGGCCTGAACAACTCTCATGCCTACCCCACATCAGTTCTTGAAGAATACATGCCCAGTTGCTTAGATCTTCCATGTGCCACAGGAACAGAAAAACTATAATAAAGCTACTTCCGGGCCGGGTGTGGTGGCTCACGCCTGTAATCCTAGCACTCTGGGAGGCCCAGGCGGGTGGATTACTCAAGGTCAAGAGTTCGAAACCAGCCTGAGCAAGAGCGAGACCCCATCTCTACTATAAATAGAAAGAAATTAATTGGCCAACTAATATATATAGAAAAAATTAGTAGGGCATGGTGGCGCATGCCTGTAGTCCCAGCTACTTGGGAGGCTGAGGCAAAAGGATTGCTTGAGCCCAGGAGTTTGAGGTTGCTGTGAGCTAGGCTGATGCCATGGCCCTCACTCTAGCCTGAGCAACAAAGCAAGACTCTGTCTCAAAAAAAAACAAACAAAAAAACTACTTCCAGAGGTTCAAAGTACAAGGAGGGAAAACTATTAATATGAGCTCTGGTTTGTAGTTACCTATTCTTAGGGTAGACAATGGGATGAAAGCTAAAGTTATTATCAGAGTGATAAAGGGAACTAAGTAGGGGCTGGAAGGGCCAACACACCAAAGGGATAAAACAGAAATTAAGGCCCTATTAGAAGACTGCAAATAAAAACAGCCTCTGACAGGTTCCTTTACGTGCCAAAGCTCCTGAGAAGACTCCTCAAGAAGCCACAGCCCTTGTCCCCTCTCTCAAGAGAGAGAATGAGAATGATAGGTCTGGGGGTCGGGGTGAAACTAGAACCTTTATGGGTAGAAAGAACAGGAATCATTGTTCTAGCTTCTTCCACCTGCCCCAGAGACCCTAAAAGCATCACTGAATGTCAGAGGTGGTATCATTTCAGGGACAAAGGGCAGATTTTGCTGCCTGCCTCCCCTTTCCCCTATTCCTCCTAATCTATTTAAAAATCTTTTATGGATAGGAAATCCACCATTTAGGGCAAAAACCCTAAAATGCTAATGTTTGAAGGGCACAGAAACTTATTTATACCAAAGTGCAATAAGACAAGTTTACATGACTGAGATCCCGGCATTTTCTGATTTTAATTTAAAAAGGTTTTTAAAAAAGAGAAAAACCTAGGTCCCTAAAAAGTCAAGGCAGAGAGTAAACTCCAGGATTTGAGCATACATGTTGGGGGAGAAGGGAGGTAGACAAGCAGAAGGGGAAAAAAACAGAAATGTGGGGCCAAAACCAAACCACTTAAATTGACAAGGTTGTTGTTTTTACATTCAATGGCTCACAGACAAGCATAAAATGCTGCAGAAATAAGTAATCATGTCCCTAAAGACTCTTACAAAAAGCATACCTACAACACTGGCTCTACATTAATATATTAATCTTTTCACAGTTTCTACCTGGAACAAGGAAAAAGACACTATTTAGAAACTTTCCTAGTAAGTTCTTAAGCTAACTTTGGTTACCACAAATCAAAAGTGAAAAAAAGTAATTTTATTTACCTACATCAAGAGCAATAGTGACTTTTCCCACTAAATTCTCCACAGCTTATGACCATTCATTCATCGATTTACACAGAGTCTTGCTACGTTGCCTGAGCTAGTTGCTGTCAGCCTAGCTTACAACAACCTCAAACTCCTGGGCTCAAGTGATCCTCCTGCCTCAGCCTCCTGAGTAGCTGGGACTACAGGCATGCGCCACCACACTCGGCCAATTTTTTGTTTCTATTTTCAGTTGCCCAGCTAATTTTTTCTATTTTTTAGTAGACATGGGGTCATGGTTGCTTAGGCTGGTCTCAAACTCCTGAACTCCAGCAATCCTCCCACCTTGGCCTCCCGGAGTGCTAGGATTACAACAATTCTTTTTTTAAGAACAATTTTTTATTGATGTGCAAAAGATGTACATAGTTTTGGGGTATATGTACTATTATTTAATACAGTCATATAATTTGTAAAGATCAAATCAGTGTACTTGGGATATCCATCGCCTTAAATATTTGTCTTTTTTTAATGCTAGAAACATTCAAATTATTCTCTTCTAGCTATTTTGAAATGCACAACAGATTATTATTGTAAACTACAGTCATCCTACTGATCTACTGAACGTTAGGTCTTATTTCTATCAAACCGTACATTGGTTTATGACAATTCTAAAATTTCATTCATTTATGAATTACATCAATAAATAGTCAAGCCCCAGCTATGTGCCAGGCGTTGTTCTAGGCCATGGGGAAAGCAGCAAACAAATCAAAATCTCTGTCTTCATGGAGTTTATGTGGGGAGGGATGGAACAGAAAACAAACTAATAATGTCAGGTGGCAATAAGTGCTATAGAGAAAGAACAGTGAGTAAGAAGGATAGAGTAAAGGGACAGAGTACTATTTTATTGGTGGTCAGAGAAAGTCTTTCTGATAAGTTATGTGTGTAAATACCTAAAGGAAATCAGAAGGCAAACCACACAGATTTCTGGGGAAAGAGCACAGGCTCTAATGTAGGAGCATGCCAGGCACTATCAAGAAACATCAGGGGTAATATAGCTGGAAAAGAATAATCGAGGAGAGTTTTAGGACATGAAGCTAACAAGGTAAGGGAGAGAAGACAGACCATGTACAGTCTTAAAGATAAGATGACCACAGGCACTTACCTTTCATGCTCAAAAGTGTCCTGGTTTGGACCATAAATTTTATGGTCACCATATATACAGGTGATTATAAAAACTTTTTAATCTAAGTGAGATGGAGAGCCATTGGAGGTTTCTGCGTAGAGAAATTCTAAAAGGATCATCCTGACTATTTTATGGAGAAGAAACGGTAGAGGGACAAGGGGCAAGGGTAGCAGTAGAGATACCGGTGAGCAGATTATTGTGGTAACACAGTTGAAGGATTAGGTAGGTGTTTTGGACCAATACTTGGTGCAAGCGTTGAGAAGTGGTCAGATTCTGAAGTCAGAGATGACAAGACTTGCTGATGTATTGGGTGTGGATGGGAAGAAAGAGGAGCCAGGAATTACTCCAAAATTTTTGACCTGAACAATAGCAAGAATGGAGATACCATTTAGTGACATAGCAAACAAGGTTTGGTAGGGAGGCGGGGAGTGGAATCAGGAGTTTGGTTCTGGACTTGGTATGTTGAAATGCCCATTAGATATTGAAATGTAGGCATGTGGATAGAGTCTGGGGTTCATGAGAGAGGTCTGTGCTGGAGAGATAAATATGGGAATCATCATCATATAAAGGGTGTAGACTATATATACTTATTCTACAGCTTTAAAACAGATGTTTCTCTCTTCATAAACCAAGTCCTAAAATAGTAAAAGGAACACAGTATAATTCGAATTTCTACCAATCTCCTATGGAAAAGCAAATTACACAACCACTGATAGCAGTTTTCAACGTTATTTCCTCACAGCTCTACATAAGACAGGTTATCTTCACATACACAAAACTTTCTCATGGATATTCTTGGATTTTGATGATACCCAACAATAAATGGTACAGAGAAGTAATTCTACAATAATCCCTATTCATAACAGCTATTTAAATTTCATATTAGACAAGGGTAGGCTTCTTTACTTTTTTCTGTCTCATTCAATAAAGTACCTCAAAACTGAGAATGCTGTTTTATAGGAGTTAAGTGGAGCCTATTCTAATTCTTGCAGTCATCTGCAAACAAATATTTTAAGTCTCTAAACAAATAATTCTGACACTTTACAGGCTAGTATCTGCATACTAATGTATTTCAATTGATAACCCTGCCTTAAAGTCTTGCAATAGATAAAAGATAAAAACTCATCTAGATAAAAACTAATTCTGATTTACTTTTTCTGAACCTGGGTTAGAAGATATAAAAAAGAGCCCCAAAATTTTATAGCGCCCTTTCTTCACATACTGAAAATCATTAGTGTATTCTGATCCTATTCTGAAGGGATTAACACCTTAATCATGCCCCAAGGCATTTCACGGGTAACTAGGTGATTTACAAACTCCTTTCTGACTCCAAGAAATAACAGCAGGCTAATTACAAAAAATATTTTACTTACAGTAAATTCGCGAAGATCTCAAACTCTCAAACTTTTCAGAAAAAAAAATACTTGGAAATCCAAAATTTTGGATTATTTTATACACAATGTAGTTCGTGCATTCAAATTTAGAAGCAATTACAGCCTACATTTAGTAAAACGTATTCTCAAGAAGCTGTAAAACAGATTTCTCATCTTTGGGATTTTTTTTAAAGCTCGAATATTATGTATTCCTAAATCCTGAACTCTACAGTCTTGGGCTTTGGACTAAAAAGCTTCCAGCCAAGAAATCAAAGAGTTTTGTTGGGAACTTGGACAAAAATCTCAGATAATTTTCAGTGAAAGTCTAACAACACGCAAAATTAACAAGTCTCAGTTGCTTTATCGCCAGAAAGACCCCCAATACAAAGCGTCTCCTCTCCCTCTTCTGAACCGCAAGAGTTAAATATTCTAGACTAAGCACCCCAGCAGAGAAAACAGCAGCCTCTAGGGGAGAGGGAGGCGCAAACCTCTCTTAGCCGGTTGGGCGGGAAGGGGGGAGCCGGCATGGGTTTCGCGGCACTTACAGGTCCGTCAACACCATGAGCTCCGAGTAGGCCCGGTGCAGCAGAAATTCAATGAGGGTGCTCAGCCGGTAGCCAGGGCTAGCCGCAGCGGCAGCTGCCGCTGCCACGGCGGCTCCCGGAGGAGGAGGAGCTGGGGCTGACGCGGGGCCACCACTGCCGCCGCCGCCGCCGCCTCCAGGCGGGACCAGCTGGTGGTTCTCTAGCTGCACTGGGGCCATGGTGGCGTAGGGCCGGACTTGGCGCAGCGGCACAAGATGCGGCCCTCAAGCCTCCTGGGCGCTCGGTCACCGCGCCAAACGGGGCGCGGGCAGAGTCGCCACCGCCTATCGCCGGACCGCCTCTGAACAGGAAGCCGTGTGCCGACCGCGGAAGCCCGCCTCCATGTAGCGATGAGCTCGCCGGCCACAGTGACGGGAGAGAGGGGCGGGGAAGCGGGGCGGCAGCCGCAGAAGAGAAGCTGCGCCTCCGCGACTGCTCAGAAGCCGTTCCGCCAGGCAGCCGCCGCAACGTCCATGTTGACGGCCCAAAGCGGAAGTCGTTTGGCAGAGCGGAAGGGGAACCCGTAGGGGGCCTTCCGACAGAGCCTGCGTCTTTTCTCCCCGCTGTCTCGCGCGGCGGCGCTTGGTGGCGCGTGGGAGTGGGGCGGAGTCGGCGCGCGCGGGAAAGCGGAAAAGGGGGGGCCGCTCGCCGCCGGAAGCCGGGGTGGGGGCGGAGCCGGTCTCGTCACTGGGGACGTCAGCAGGTGCCCCTCCCTTACCCTCGTCCCTCTCCCTTTCTGCCTCCCCCAACCCTCGGCGTTTTAAAAGCGACAATTTGCCCTGAGGAATCGATCTTCGCTCTCTAAGTGAACCACTAATACGGCCGGGAAGGCCTTCTCTAAGATGTTCGTGAGTTCTGGTTCTGGCATCGCGAGGACATGCAGTGGCAGTCCTCTCGTGATTTCTCAGGCCTTTGCTCCTCCCACAGACGTCCGAGGCGTATTTCGTAAGAGAGAGGACGTTTGCGTCGTTTTTTTTTTTTTAAACTGTGGGAAAATGTGCGAGAAAATATGTTTGGGGATAGAGACAGGGTCGCTGGCAGAATAACTTAACTTTAATAGAACTAGGTATATGCTAAGCTTGTTACAGTCCCCCAAATCTCATCAGTTTAACGGAGAAACAGCCCTTAAATCATTTGCTGCTGGCTCTCATTCGGTTTTTGTCCCTGCTCTTGTAGCCGCCCTGTCCTCAAGGACTCTCAATTAGTCTTGTATGCCGCCACTTTTCCCTCTCAAAATCCAAGTTTAATTTTTTGCGCCCGCTTTAAAACTGATTCTGAACCTTGGCTGCATTTTGGAATCATCTGAGGGGCTTTAAAAAAAAATACTTAGGCCTATGGGTTTCACCCCCATACGTTCAGATTTAATTGATACGGTGGGACGTCTGGGCTTTGGGATTTTTAGAAGTTTTCCGGATGATTCTAATGTGCAGCTCACAGATTCCCTGTTAAAAGCGTAAGCTGCTGGGACCCTTTCCAAACATCTTGCAGCTTCATCTCTTAACTCGTAGATGTAAGAGACGCTTGTCCTGTTCCCTAAGGTTAGAATACTCACACTGTCCACTTGTGTAATCCTTTGTCATTCTTGAAAGCCATTCACCTGTTTTCTGAAGGTGTAAACTCTTGAGTGTAAATCACTTGTTCCCTCCCTTTGTGGTCCTAAAGCCCATTTACACGGAGTATCATTATGGTACTTATCAAAATGCATTGGGAAAGGCCAGGCGGGTGGCTCACGCCTATAATCCCAGCACTCTGGGAGGCCCAGGCCAGAGGATCGCTTGAGGCCAGAAGTTCCAGGCTAGCCTCAGCAACAAAAGCAAGGCCCTGACTCTACTAAAAAACAAAAACAAAAAACAAGGGGGGAGGGGAAGTAGCCAGGTATGGTGGTGTGCGCCTGTAGTTTCAGTTACTGGAGAAGACGAGGTGAGAGGATCCCTTGAGCTAAGTTAAGGAATTTGAGGTTGCAGTGAGCTATGATAATGCCATTGTACCCTAAACCCTGGGCAACAGAGCAAGACCCTGGCTCAATCGATCAGTCAATCAATAAATAATGCATTAGGATTATTTATACTCCCTACAGGTGCAGTTGTTGGAAGGCAGAGACTATCATTCATCCCTATGCAATCTACCTCAGGGAACAAACGTTTTAAAATTTTATTTTTAATTGACAAATTATAGTACATATGTATAGGGTACAATGTGATGTTTGGATACATGTATATATTGTGGAATGAGCAAATCAGGATAATTAACATATCTATCAACTGACAAACATTTCTTTGTGGTGAGGCCATTTAAAATACACTCTTTTAGCAATTCTGAAATATACAAAATATTATTAACTGGAGTCACCTTGCTGGGCAATAGATCACCAGAATTTATTCAAAAGCTGTCTAACTGAAACTTTGTACCTGTTGACCAACATTTCCCCTTTCCCCACTTACTGCCCACCCTCAACCTCTGGTAACCACCATTCTACTCGCTATTTCTTCTGTGAGTTCAACTTTTTTAGATTCTACATATATGTGAGATCATATGGTATTTGTCTTTCTGTACATGGCTTATTTCACTTAGCATAATGTCTTCTAGATTCATTCATGTTGTCAAAATGAAATAATTTTGTTCTTAAGGCTAAATAGTATTTCATTGTGTATATATACTGCATTTTAAAAATCCATTTATCCATTGATAGATACTTAGATTGATTCCATGTCTTGGCTGTTGTGAATGATGCTGCAGTGAACATGGAAGTACAGACATCTCTTCAACATACTGACTTCAATTCCTTTGGATATATACTCAGAAGTGAGATTCCTGTATCACATGGTAATTCTATTTTTAGTTTTTTTTAACTCATACATGGCAAATATTTTTAGTTTTTTAAGGAACTTCCACACTGTTTTCCAAAATAGCTGTACTAATTTACATTCCCACAAATAGTGTACAAAGGTTCCCTTTTCTCTATGTCTTCACCAACACTTGTTATCTTTCATCTTTTTGAGAATAGAATGGGACCATTTCTTTTTTTTTTTTTTTTTTTTTTTTTTTTTTTTTTTGAGTCAGAGGCGTGCCCTGTTGCCTGGGCTAGAATGCCGTGGCATCAGCCTAGCTCACAGCAACCTCAGACTCCTGGGCTCAAGCAGTCCTTCTGCCTCAGCCTCCCAAGTAGCTGGGACTACAGGCATGTGCCACCATGCCCAGCTCATTTTTTTTCTATATATTTTTAGTTGGCCAATTAATTTCTTTCTATTTATAGTAGAGACAGGGTCTCGCTCTTGCTCAGGCTGGTTTCGAACTCCTGACCTTGAGCAATCCTCCTGCCTTGGCCTTCCAGAGTGCTAGGATTACAGACATGAGCCACTGTGCCTGGCCTGTTGATAGGATTTTAACTCTGCCTTATTGCATATATTAAACACAGTTAAACGCCATGCCTTTTGATATTCATTCTATGTGGCAGTAAGTAAGGTTTTACCTAGAGAGAGTACAGCCAACTTGCAAGTAAAAGAAAAAATTAACAGGTGGGGTGTTGTTTTAGAAAAGAGAAAATTTCACCCACGTCAATCAGAAGTGTTTACTGAAGAGTTTACTGAAATTTCTGTGAGTTTGAATACATATCCTTAAAAATGGAAAAGTACTAGTTATCAAAAAGAATGTTCTAAATAAAAATATGGTGAAAATACAGCAATAGGACTGATACTTGCTGTGCTTGAATTATTGGAGATCAGGGAGGTAAGGTAAAGTGGGGTGATTTCCCATCTCCCAACCAGATAATATAGCCACTTGGCAAACATAGGAATGACTACTAGTGGAAGAAATGAATGAATAAGAGAAAATGTTAGCATGTTTGGCTGAGATACTAAAGGAATGACCACATTCAAACCATTACTTTTGGAAATAGTTTATAATTTATCATTTTAAAGCCTACAGTACAATACTTCTTTCTGTAGTATAGGTACATGCTTCTTTCTCTCAGTTTTTTCAGTTGTTCCTCTTTTTGTGATCATCTGATTCTATCACACCTCAGATAGTTTCAGAACTAGCAGCATGATATTTTCTCAGCTCTTAAATTGATTTAAATGCTTTTGATCTTTCATGAGGTCAATCTGATTTTAACAAAAGGAACAACAAATTGATTGCAAAACATGGAGGAAAAAGGGCATTTTGTTTAAAGCCCCTTTGGTAGAAAAATGAAATTGTGATACATATGTTTTCATTTTATGTACAGCTGCCCCTCAGACACAAAAGGGTGAGAAAGGAAATGAAAAGTAACTTTTTCTTTCTTTTTATAAGATATTGCAATCAATTCTTCCAAAATGGAGAGCAAAAGCAGTACTGTATTCATCAACAGATGCTACATTCACAATGAAGTTGAGGGAGGGAACTCACAACACCATGGGCGTGGTCTGACCAACCTAGAAAAAATGAAAACACTCTAATGGCTTTGCATTTAGAATAAAACCCAAACTTCTTAACTGTGGCCTCAAAAGTTATTGACAGAATAGCCCTTGCCTGCTTCTCCATCTACCCCAATCTCCTGCCACTTTTTCCCTTACTGTAATTTCGATGGGTTTAGTACATACCATTACCTCTCATTGCAGATATGTTGTGGTATGTTGCAAACACTTGAAATATTTGTTTTCTGGCTCTTTACATGGCTGGCTTCTTTATCCTTCACATATCAGCTTAAATGAGAAAATCCTCACAGAGGCCTTCCTGTTATATTAAACATGTACAAGGAAGTTCATTGCAGCATTGTTTGTAGAAGCAAAAAAGCATGAACAATCTTAACTGTCCCTCAGTACGAGAATGGAGAAGTAAATTACTCTATTTCTATATAACTATTCAGATGAATTAGAGCTGCATGTACTAACGTGGATACATCTCAAAAACAATACTGAATGAAAAAACAATCTTTTTGATATCACTTATGTCCATTTTTAAAGCACACTCTATAATATAGTAAAAGTAAAAAATGTAAGTGAGGATGATATACATCACCTTCAGCATGCCAATTACTTCTAGAAAGGGGTAAAGAATGAGGTGATGCTTTTTTTTTTTTTTTAATTTGACTTTTCCCCTTTTTTTTTCTTTTTCTTTTTTTAACTTTGAATTTTCTGGCTGAACAGAGGTGATGCTTTATTGGTTACTAGCTATTAGTTATATCTAATGGATTTCTTAAAAACATGAAGGAAATGTGACAATATTGTTAAAGTTGGGGATAGAGATGATTGTTAAAGTTGGGGATAGAGATAATTGTTAATATATTCTTTTTAACATTTTTGAAATATTTTAAAACATTTAAATTAAGATGTTTTTATTAGTATAATTTACACTAGCTGCCATAACAAACAAACTCTGAAATCTCAGTGACTTAACACAGTAAGAGTTTATTTCTCATCCTCACAAAGTGTAATAAAGATGTGCCTGATGGGAGGCTGTCCTCTAAGTAGTAGCTCAGAGATCCAGGTTCCTTCTATCTTGGGAAATATGGTCTTTCTGTGTGCCTATATGTTAAAGACTTCATTAAAGAAAATGAAATGGTTTGATGAACAAATAGCATTGTTTTTTACCACAATATTAAAGTAATCTCTCCCCCCCCCCCCAAGTTAGAGCACAGCCTCTGAAATCCAACTGCTCAGATTCAAGTTCGACCACATATGATCTGAACTCTCTCCCGCAAGTTGCTTCACTTCTCTGGGTCTCAATTTCCTCATCTGCAGTAATAGTACTTACCACAGAAGATGATTGTGAAGAATAAATAAGTTAACCTTTACAAAGGGCTTAAAATAGTAAGTAATCCATAAATAATATTATTAGCATTATCATCATTTAAAAGCAATAAGTCTTGTATTTGTTTATTCACCTAATAACATAAGAACTTTCTTTTTTTTTAATATATGAACTTTCTATCTTCTCCTGTCCTCATGTGGCTATGTTTTTAATATGCCCAGCACCTAGCATAGTGCCTAGCTATCTGGCTTTAATGAATGAATGGGACAAGCATATTCCTTCATTTATACATTGTAGTTCTATTTGTATTGCATTAACTTTTGTAGGATTAGGATTGACATATATTTACATGAAATGAAGTGTCAGGAATTTCTTTTAAAGTACTTCAGAAAAAAAAGTTGGGGAAGTAGATGAAATAAGATTGGCAGAATGTTGACAAATGTTAAAGCTGATGATGGTTACATGGGGGTTCTTTATATTCTTCTTTTCTGTATGTTTGAGAATATACATAATAAAAAGTTAAATAAAAGTCTTACTATTAAAAAAAAGTCCTGCTATTGTGAGGGTGTCATACACAGCAAAATATTTCAGATCTAGCCCTGCCAACGTGAATGTTTCTGTTTTCATAGCATGAGGATGGGGATGGTAAACTCAACAGCACGATTGTATTGCCAATTGTAGCTGCTGCCTGACTCAAGGGTACCATGTGATTGTTTTGTGATGCTACAGTGTTAGATCTAGGGGACAAAGAAAACGTTAAGTGTTTCCCCCTCCCCACACCTCCTAGGGACTAAGGTATTCCTTCTCCAGGTACCAGGTTTATTATTCTTTCTTTTTTTTTTAAGTTGGTAAATAAACTTTATAACAACATACGGAAATCAAAATTTTTAAATATATACATTTTTTCCATTTTCTTTTAAGATTAATTTCTTTATTTTTACTTCAGGATATTATGAGGGTACAAAGATTTTGGTTATATTTTATGTCTTTGCCTCACCCAAGCGAGGATTAGAGGCATGCCCTTTCTCTCTACAATGCTCACCGAGTCCATTAGTTGTAAGTTTACCGCCCACCCCCACTCCCTAATCCCTGGAGAATATTACTACTGTGTGAGCACCATAGTGTTGATCAGTCAGTGCCAATTTGATGACGAGTACATGTGGAGCCTATTCTTCTGATCTTGTGATACCTCACTTCGGATAATGGGCTCAAGCTCTATCCAGGAAAATATAAGAAGTGCAAGATCACTGTCGTTTCTTATTGTTGAGTAGTATTCCATTGCATACATATACCAAATTTTAACAATCCATTCATGAATCAATGGTCACTTGGGTTATTTCCACATCCTTGCAATAGTGAATTGTGCTGCCATAAACATTCGGGTGCAGATGTCTTTATTATAGAATATCTTTTACACTTTGGGGTAGATACCTAATAGTGCTATTGCTGGATCTAATGGTATTTCTATTTTTAGCTCTTTGAGGTATCTCCAAATTCTCTTCCACAGAGGTTGCACTAATTTGCAGTCCCACCAATAATGTAATAGTGTTCCTGTCTCTCCACATCCTCGCCAGAATTTGTTGCTTGGGGATTTTTTTGATAGAGGCCAATCTCATTGGGGTTAGGTGATATCTCATTGTGGTTTTGATTTGCATTTCTCTAATAATAAGAGATGTTGAGCATTTTTTTATATGTTTGCTGGCCATTCTGTCTTCTTTTGAAAAGTTTTTTTCATTTTCTTTGCCCATTTATTGGTGGGGTGGTTTGATTTTTTTCTTGTTGATTTTTTTAAGTTCTAGATAGATTCTTTTTATCAGCCCTATTGAATGTATAGAGAGCAAATATTTTCTCCCATTCTGTAGGCTGTCTATTCATTCTAATGATAGTTTCATTGGCTGTGCAAAAGCTTTTAAATTTGATCAGATCCCATTTCTTTATTTTTGTTGCTGCTGTGATGGCTTTAGGGGTCTTCTTCAAAAATTCTTTGCCTAGGCCGATGTCTGAAAGGGTTTTCCCAAGATCTTCTTCTAGAATTCTTAAGGTTTCATGCCTTAGGTTTAAGTCTGTTATCCATCTTGAATGAATTTTTGTGAGAGGCGAGCAGTGAGGATCTAGTTTCAATCTTCTGCATGTAGCTGTCCAGTTTTCCCAGCACCATTTATTGAAAAGAGATTCTTTTCTCCAGTGTATATTTTTATCTGTTTTGTCAAAGATTAGATTACCATATGTGGATGGTTTCATCTCTGGATTCTCAGTCCTGTTCCAAAGGTCTATGTGTCTGTTCTTGTGCCAGTAATATGCTGTTTTAATTACTATTGCCTTGTAGTATAGCTTGAAGTCTGGTAAACTGATACCTCCCAGTTTGTTCTTTTTGCTTAAGATTGCTTTGGCTATACAAGGTCTTCTCTGGTTCAATACAAAGCATAAGAATTATTTTTTCTAGATCTGTAAAGAATGATGATGGTACTTTGATGGGGATTACATTATATTGTTCTTCCTATGGCCACATAGTCCATTTGTCTAAGTTAGTAGCCACTATTTTTTCCCCTTCACCCTACCATCCCCCACCTTCACCCAGATGGGCAAAAGCTCGTGAGAACTGGGCATGATGGTAGAACTTTCAAAAGCCTATAATGTCCTCTAACACTGCCCAAGCAGACAGTGTAGGGGTTCATGCATTTCTCCAACTGATTATTAACCTCATGGTTAGCACTCTTCCATACCCAACAACTGAAACCAAGTAGTAGCAGAAGCAAAAAAGTATAGTCACCTTCCCCCTGTTGCCTAGTTGCTACCTTAAAATGAAACCAGTCAGGCTTCCCAGGCACTAGGACCAGCAGGGATTGAGGAGGGTGGACAGTGGCTGGAGATTGTCAGGATGAAGTCACAGATACAGGGTGCCAGTCTCCTGTTCTTCCTACCCCTTCTATCCTGTCCTTCCCTAAGCAATGGGAAATTTTAAAGATAATTGATCAGAAAAATCATTCTGTCATGTGCATATTCCAGGAATATCTAGTACAGATAAATAGTCACAAATGTTATCTAGGAGAAAGAAAGAAAAAATTTAATAAACCGTGTTTCTCTCACTTTAAAAAATATAGAGAAGTAGGTTTTTAAAAAATAGCCTTTGTTACTATAGTTACAAGATAAGAAGAATATCTTCTCCTGATTTAAATCTATAAAATCAATGCAAACCAGTGTTCTAGTTTATATATAACTAAGGCCAAACTTCTTAAGATTTAAACCTCATAAATTTTCTATATTGGTCATATGGTTCAAATAAGTTATCATTGTTTCTGCAGAATATTGATTATTACAAAATATAAAATGGGGTTTCACTAAATGAAATTTTAATTACCTTATCTTTTAAAAGAATTTACATTTATAAATTTCTTATAATTCTACAGATCATAAGGGTTTAATGTGTTAGCTAAAATTGTAATTTCCAGATCTTTAGTTAGCATTTGCTAAGTTTTTAAATATTAGGTTTAATTCTTTGACAAATAAATTTTGGATGCTTGGACAATTTCTAAGCAAAAAGTATTAGCTATAGCAGTCTGCGGCAAGGGACAACAGTCAGGACAAGAAATAGACCAAAGGCCTGGGAAGAAAGGAGATATGTGAAGGGATAAGGACTTTTAAAGCCCCCATGTATACCTAGGAATAAAGAAGGCCACATGGATGGGTGCCCAGGGTTGGATGCACGTTCAAAAAAGACCTGCTAAAACCTGGAACTTTTACCTCTGGCTGGCCTTCAGGCTATGAGCCAGCAGGATGTGAAGGTTAAGAGTTGTAAATGGCCTGGCTAAGCCTTGAAGGAGTGCCCCAGCACAGAGCTAAGCTGCAAAGACTAGGAGAATTTTTTTTTTCTTTTCTTCTCCTTCTCCTCCTTCTCCTCCTCCTTCTTCTTCTCCTCCTCCTCCTTCTCCTCCTCCCTCTCCCCCCCACCCCCCTCCACCACCATCTTCCCCCTTTCCTGTTTTGGCTTTGGGTATTTCAGGAAACTGGCAAAACACTAACTGACCAGTAGGCTAATAGAACAGAGACTTTAGTGGTCACATATGACAAAGAAGACAGACTTTACAAAAATAATTTTGAAAAAGTCACTAAATAAGCAAACAACAACAATATATAGATCAACAAAATAGAATCTAGAGTTCAGAAATAAACCCATATATATGGCCAATTGATTTTGGACAAGGGTGCCAAAACAATTCAATGGGGAAAAAATTGTCTCTTTAGCAAATGGTACTAGACAACTGGATGCACACATGCAAACAATTGAAATTGGACCTTTTACTTACACTGTGTACAAAAATGAATCAAAGATCTAAATGTAAGAGCTAAAACTTTTATAGTTTTAGAAGAAAACATAGACGTAAATCTTCATGACTTTAGATTTGGCCATGGATCTTGGATATGACACCAAAATCATGGCAATAAAAGAAAAAATTAGATAAATTGGACTTCATCAAAATTAGAAACTTTTGTGCATCAAAGAACACTATCAAGAAAGTGAAAAGACAATTTACAGAATATGAGAAAATATTTGCAAATCATATATCGTATAAGGGTCTAGTATCCAGAACATATATATAGAACTCTTACAACTTAACAACAAAAGACAAATGACATAATTTTAAAATGTGAAAAGGACTTGAATAGACATTTGTTTCATGAAAGGGCCATAAATGCAAAGCGACCCCCAAAAGCAGTAGGAGCCTAGAAATCAAAGAATGAGGCAGACAAATCCAGTTTGTTGGTAAAAGGTGATCATTATTGGGGACAGAAGCATCATCTTGGCCAGTGGCAAGACAAGTAGATGTCTGCACCACTACCCCCTAAATCCAGGGCTTATAAACCACAGGAAAAAGGTATACATGCTCTAGAAGGACAATTAAAGTCACCCCTTTCAGGAAAAGACGAGAATGCTATGTATGTCATAGCCTGTAAATTGTGTAATAACATCAAGGTTGTTTCAACCTAAGTGCAGGATTTATGGTAAGTATGTGCTCTTACAAAAGGAACAGTAGATAAAGTAGAAATCTTAGAGGCATTCCTGGAACTGGGGTTAATCATAAGTCAACATGACAGATTAGCATCCAAGATGGAGTTATTTTAGCCTCCACAATATTTCTCTAAAGAAGATGTACAAATGGCCAATAAGCACATGAAAAGATGCTCAACATCACTAGCCATTAAGGAAAGGCAAGTCAAAACCACATTGAGATACCACTTCACACCTTTTAGGATGGCTGTTATCAAAAACCAGAAAATAATAAATGTTGGTGAGGATGTTGAGGAATTGGAGCACTGATATATTGATGGTGGTAATGTAAAATGGTGCAGTTGCTGTAAAACAGTTTAGCAGTTCATAAAAAAGTTCAATGTATAATTACCTTGCGACCCAACAATTCCACTCCTATATATGTACTTAAAAGAATTAAAAACAGATATACAAGTACTTATACATGAATGTTCATAGCAATACTATAATACTCAAAAGATGGAAACAACTCAAATGTCCATCAACCAATGAACAGATAAACAAAATGTGGTATATCCACATAAAAGAATGTTATTGAGCTGTAAATGGGAATGAAATACTGATACATGCTACAACATAGATGAACCTCAAAAACATGCTGACTGAAAGAAGCCAGACATAATAGGTCATATATTGTGTGATTGCATTTATATAAAATACCCAGAATAGGCAAATCCATAGAGACAGAAAGCAAATAAGTGGTTGCCAGGGGCTGGGGAGAGAGGAGAGTGGGGAGTGACTGCTTAATGGGTACAAGGCTTCCTGTTGGGGTGATGAAAATGTTTTGAAATTAGATAGAGGTGATGGTTGCACAACACTGTGAATATGCTAAATGTAACTGAATTGTATACTTTAAAATGGTTAATTTTGCATTATGTAAATTTTACCTCAATATAAAAGTATAAAATATATATAAAAGTATATGTAAATTTTACCTCAATATACTTTTATATATATTTTATACTTTTATATTGAGGTAAAATTTACATAATGCAAAATTAACCATTTTAAAGTATACAATTCAGTATACTCAATATAAAAGTATATTGAGGTAAAAAGATTAATTTTCTTTTTTTTGAGACATAGTCTCACTCTTATGCCCTGGCTAGAGTGCAGTGGCATCATCTTACTTCACTACAACCTCAAACTCCTGGGCTCAAGTGATCCTCCTACCACAGCCTCCCAAGTAGCTGGGACTATAGGTACATGCCACCACCCCCAGCTAATTTCTCTATTTTTAGTAGAGATGAGGTCTTGCTGTTGCTCAGGTTGGTCTTTAACTCCCGAGCTCAAGTGATCCTCCCGCCTCAGCCTCCCAGAGTTCTAGAATTACAGGCCTGAAGTCTTTTGTTTCCCAGTTAAGATTGTGGGGAGGGATGGGAGAGAGGGAGGTGGAGGAGACTAACAAATCAAAGAAGTTCAAACTTCTAGGTTACTTATGTATAAATCAAATAGATTAAATACATTTTAATGATGGTATATTTTTCAGCTTAAAGGAAATATACTCGTGTTGTAGTACACAAACTGGTACGATAACTATCTACAAAGTTATTTTCTTTCTGGGTTTTAATTGCCTTATCGATCAGGTACAATCCCCATATACTCTAAGATATAAATCAAAAGGTACTGGAAGTTTGTCATTGTCCCCATTGTTCCCCATTGTTCATAATATGTTCTTATTCCCAGGGTAATTTTGACTACATCCTTATAAATTAATTGTGTTATACCCCAAGAGAGGATACCACTCTCTTCTATTCTGCTAGTACAGGATAACATAACACATTAGTCAGAGCTATTCAGTCATATTACCAAGGCAGAGATAAATTGACTAATTTTAAAACCAACATTGGTGGAAAACCATTAGAGATATAGCCAAGGGTGTTTTTAGTGTATGTCCTACCTGTATGCCATAATTCTGTCAAAACTGTAAAGATGGGATAGAAACTGGAGCCGAAGCTTAAGCCTCCTTTAAAAACTTCTAAATGAATTTTATTTAGTTGCCCTCAGCAATGGATATAAACATGTTCGACTATTATGTATCTATTTTGAGGATCATCAAAGCTTATAAAAAAGCCACAACTTTAACAATAGCAAAAAAAGTTGCTTATCTTTTTTGTTTTCTGTGTGGGAAATCTTGGTTTTCTCTTTAGTGATGTGTTGTAACACTTCTCTAGAACTGCTGTTAAATATCTTTGTAAGATATTACATCTCACTCAAAATCTCTGCTGCCCATAACACCTTTACTCTGATAGTCAATAGGTATGAGAAGAGTTTTCATGACATCCTCTATAACAGTGGTCTCAACCAGCAGCTCTTTTGTCCCCCAGGAGACATTTGGCAATGTCTAGAGACATTTTTGGTTGTCCCAACTTCAGGTAGGGTGTTGCATGGAGTCAGTAGAAGCAAGGAATCCTGATAAACATCCTACAGTGCACCCCGCCTTCACAAAGATTTATCTGGTCTGAAATGTCAGTAGTGCTAGGATTGAGAAACCCTGCTCTAAAACAACCTCTTCACAATTTAAAACACAGCGACTTTGTTTTCTGGAAAAAGATCACAGAAAGACTTTTTTCCAAACCTTTATGAGAAGGATATTATTACTGGGTACTTTTAACTAACACAGCAGTAATATTACAGGATATTGATCCTTGGACCCATGTCTGTCAGAGAATTGTAAGGCACCCTTAAATCACTGGAAGACTGTATCAGCTGGAGACCTCAAACCAAAGATTCTTCTAAATCCTTCCTTCAGAAGCAGATGACAGCATGAAGTAGGCAGCTTTCACCTAAGATCCATAGCACAAGACTTTTTTTTCTCCTCTTTGCCAGTTTAAGGCTTAGATTGTTCACTTTTTAAAAAAAATTTTTTAAAGAGTAGTCAAGTAAGCCGGGTGCGGTGCCTCACGCCTGTAATCCTAGCACTCTGGGAGGCTGAGGCAGGCGGATTGCTCGAGGTCAGGAGTTCGAAACCAGCCTGAGCAAGAGTAAGACCCCGTCTCTACTATAAATAGAAAGAAATTAATTGGCCAACTAATGTATATATATATAAAATTAGCCAGGCATGGTGGCGCATGCCTGTAGTCCCAGCTACTCGGGAGGCTGAGGCAGAAGGATTGCTTGAGCCCAGGAGTTTGAGGTTGCTGTGAGCTAGGCTGACGCCACAGCACTCACTCTAGCCTGGGCAACAAGCGAGACTCTGTCTCAAAAAAAAAAAAAAAAAAAAAAAAAAGAGTAGTCAAGTAAAGCAATGGGAGTGGAGAAGGAACAAAAACATCTGTAACTGGTTGTGATCAATTCGTTGTAAGCACTACTGCAGTTGGACCAGCCAGATTGACTTATTGAACTATGATATCTACCGGTATGGTCCTTGTCTTTTATTTTTTTGAGACAGGGTCTTGCTCTGTCACCCACACTGGAGTGCAGTGGCACAATCATAGCTCACTGCAACCTCGAACTTCTGGGCTCAAGCAATCCTTCTGCCTCAGCCTCCCGAATAGCTGGGACTACAGGCACATCCCACCATGCCTGGCTAATTTTTAGTTTTTTTTGTAGAGATGGGGTCTCACTACGTTGCTCAGACTGGTCTTGTACTCCTGGTCTCAAGCAATCTTCCCACCTTGGCCTCTCAAAGTGCTGGGATTACAGGTGTGAGCCACCATGCACAGACTATAGTCCTATTCTTAATATTGTTCTTTGCAGCCTTAATCACTCTTTGGTATAAACTCCTACACCTGGCTACAATTTGCTCATGATTTAGCTAAAACATACAATTAAACCAACTGTTGAGTTTGTACTCACTTTTTACCCAACTTCCTTTGGTACAGATTTGTTTGTGATAAACCAGTTTGTGATAAACCAGTTGGTTTCCTAGGTAATTGGATGTAAAGCTAAGTGACTTTATAGGTGACAAAGATATTTCTTTTAAAAATTAGGTAATTTAAGGCTGGGTGCGGTGGCTCACGCCTGTAATCCTAGCACTCTGGGAGGCCGAGGCGGGTGGATTGATCAAGGTCAGGAGTTCAAAACCAGCCTGAGCAAGAGCCAGACCCGTCTCTACCATAAATAGAAAGAAATTAATTGGCCAACTAATATATATAGAAAAAATTAGCTGGGCATGGTGGCGCATGCCTGTAGTCCCAGCTACTCGGGAGGCTGAGGCAGGAGGATTTCTTGAGCTCAGGAGTTTGAGGTTGCTGTGAGCTAGGCTGATGCCATGGCACTCACTCTAGCCTGGGCAACAGAGCGAGACTCTGTCTCAAAAAAAAAATAGGTAATTTAGCTAATACTCCCATATCTGATTCTGTGGACTCTTCAAATTGGGGATGAGACCTGTTGTCTTAGTTTAATTTAGACACACTTAAATGTATACTACAAAGTCTGATTATAAAACCTATTAGTTATTCATCTGTGTTATGGTGTTCAAATGTGGAATCTTCAGAGTCTTAAATGCTGCTATTTTATTGTCACATAGATTAACTCAACACTTCATCTTACAATGAAAGAAACATGAAGGGTTGACTTTAATCCAACTGTCCAAACAGTCTTCCAATCAATAGAACTTAGTGGTGCAGATCTGGATTTCACAAAATAATGCCCTATGGGCTGAATTTCATAGCCCTTGGCCAAAAGAAGGGATTGAGAAAGTGAAAATTAGCACAGAATGAGAAAGTAGAAATCTGCCCAGCCGTTCATTAGTCTAAAATAATACACAGTGTCCGCTGCACAGGTAACAGGAAATACTTCTCCCAAAGACATGCCGCAAGTGTAAAGTATCACAATAACCACCTTCTTTGGGTGACTACTGCTGTCTACTCACTGAGAAACTTTGTTCTCTAAAATCATAGGCTATCAGTAACTTTGCTGTTTTGAAATTATGTCTTTAAGAATAAAATACTGCACTCTTGCCTGGAGAATCTAAGTCACTTTGACACAGAGAAGCAGCCACAATTTCCACCCCAGGTACAGAGCTTCAGATAGGGGTTCTGGATTCAATATTCTACATATATCTTAACTTTGTAAATTCCAAAGAATCCAAGGGTTCACTTGGCAATTTAGAGGTGATGTTGAGCCCTTTACACTGAGCATTGCTTTGAGCCTACCAAAACACTGCTGCATTTATTTTTTGTTTGTTTTTTAAAACTAGACTTTATTTTTTAGAGCAGTTTTAGGTTCACAACAAAATTGAGTAGAAAATACAGTTCCCACATACCACCTGCCCCTACAGATAACCTATCCACTTTCGATATCCTGTACCAGAGTAGTACATTTGCTAATAATCAGTGAACCTACATTGACACATTATTATCATCCAAAGTCCATAGTTTACATGAGGGTTTGCTCTTGGTATTTATTATACACTCTATAGATCTTGACAAATGTATAAAGACATGTATCCACAATTACTGTATCACACAGAGTAGTTTCACTGCCCTAAAAATCCTCTGTGCTCCACCTGTCCCTATTTCCATCCTTATGCCTGGCAACCCCTGATCATTTTGGACTCATACAGTATGTAGCCTTTTCAGATTAGCTTCCAAACATTGCTGCATTCAAATTTCACCTAAACTTCATCCTTCCCCCAAATTCTATAATGATTCTATCTTTTCCTTCATTTGGTGAGATGCCCAAGGTTCCCCTTGTGTGATCTTCCTTATTGCAGTGGGTCAATGAACGGGATTTTGTTATACTACAGATTTGTCACTGGTAGTCTTAGACTAATAAGGTTAACACAGAGTAAACTTCCCACTTCCATAGATACCAAAAAAGTAGACAATGAGATTCAATAAATCACAATAAAATAGTTGACTACAGCACAGAAAACACTAGGAGAATCAGCAGGCTGGTGCCAGTTCCTATGCCCCCAAGACTTGTGAGGCAATGCAATAGGCTATGCACATAGGAGGTTGCACTGTAACTGACAAACCCTGGGCCAAGAGCTCAGCACCTTTTGCGGCAAGCATCAAATGAGGCAGAACCCCTTTCCTAGGGATCAGTCACATTGAACTCATGTTTTGATCACCTTGATAAATTTTTTTTTTTTTTTTTTTTTGAGACAGAGTCTCACTTTGTTGCCCAGGCTAGAGTGAGTGCCGTGGCGTCAGCCTAGCTCACAGCAACCTCAAACTCCTGGGCTCAAGCGATCCTTCTGTCTCAGCCTCCCAAGTAGCTGGGACTACAGGCATGTGCCACCATGCCCGGCTAATTTTTTCTATATATATTAGTTGGCCAATTAGTTTCTTTCTATTTATAGTAGAGACGGGGTCTCGCTCTTGCTCAGCTGGTTTCGAACTCCTGACCTCGAGCAATCCGCCCACCTCGGCCTCCCAGAGAGCTAGGATTACAGGCGTGAGCCACCGCGCCCGGCCTACCTTGATAAATTTGATTGCATATGTGGCTCTCTATAGAAACTACTCAGTATCAGGGGACAGTTAGGTTTTGGTGTGGCACATTTAGCAAGGCCGTGCAAGGATGCTTGAGACCCATGGTGAACTACCTCTTCCATAAACCAGTGGAAAGTTTTGTACAGAATTCATTTTTACTTCCTTATAAAAAATTTAGCCCATTATTTCTAGAGATTTTTCAACAGAGTAGAATGAGCCAAAAGGGAAGGAACTCCAAATTCTAAGCTAAAAGTAAAGCATAGAGAGAAAATAGTGCTCAAGAAAATATGAATTATAACTTTGGTTTTGCTTTGATATTTATGAAGGATGCCAAAATTACTTTGAATGTTATCAAAAGGTTGTTGAATTAGGTACTATCGAGAAATAAGTAGTGGTATAGCAGATTTACTAAACCAAGGATCCAAAATAAGATTGTAAAATATTATGTGGTTGTCAGTTCTTCAGTTATTTCATTTGTATATGTTTTCTTAATTTTTCAGTTTTATCTTTTTGCCAGGCCAAATAACTGGAAATGTATTCATTGTGTTGGAAGCTAGACTGTATTGAAAGCAAACTATTCAACATTGAGGGCCACTAAGATATAAAAACACACGTGGATAAATCTGTACCTTGAAACCTGATATTGGCTTAAGCATTTATCATCCCCTGGAATCATTGTCTAACAATTTTTTCACTGCAGAAAATTTAGACTACATTGCCTAATATAAGGCAAATATATGGCAGCAAAGTAACAGTTGTGTTGTACTGAATTTCCCTATCAGTCAGTTATTTCCTCTTTATGGATGTTGCATTCATTTATTCTGACATTGTAGGTCATTATTTAATGTCAAAGCCTTTTCTCTTTGACAACAGAACACTTTTCCCGATAGAACAAATAATAAATAGATTTAGGAGACCATGCAGAAACCTATATTGATGAGTAGTGGCACTGAACAAGTAACCCATCTGTCTCTGGTATACAGTTGTCATGGCCTATTTACAGATTTGTCTAGTCCTAGACAGACTTCAGCCAAATACTAGATTATGTTTCAAAATTATTAGAACTGTGGATTCTGGCTTGAAAATAACAAAATAAATGAAACCATGCCTGAGTCAAAACTAGTTCTACTTTATATTTTAAAATTCTCAAAGCCCAAATATCTCCCATTGTATCAGTAATGATTTTGGCTGCAAGAACAGAAAATATGACTAATTATGGACAGGGTTTCATTTTTCTCACAGAACAAGATGGCTGAAGACTTGTGGCTACTAAGGAATTATTTCAGTGTCTTGGGCTCCTCTTCTCCATAACTTCATGGTCATTAAGTTGTTTGTTGCAATTCCAGATTTGGCATGAAGTAGAGGGAAAGAAATGGTTCCAGAGTATTTGTCCTTTCATTATAAAGCAAAACTTTCCCAGAAGACTTCCAACAGATTTCTGCTTGTAGTTCATTAGTCAGGAACGGTGACGCATGGCTGCTACTGGCTGCAAGGGAGGCTGGAAAACCGAGGCTTTTTGTAGCCTCTATAATGGAGACCAGGTAGCGGTGAAAACAGATAGGAATACACATTGAGTTAGCCTACCAACACATGTGAAATACATGTAACTTTTTTTACTATTTAGTTCTATTCAATGAGGCACAGGGTAGCAAAATTAAGGAGGAAATCAAAGTAGTTCTGTCTGTGGGGAGTTCAAAATCATGTTTTATTTATTTTGCCAAAATACAAAGCAAAGCCACTGTTCAAGCTTTATTTATTAATATTTCTGTTAGTGTACTATATGATCTGACCCAATTTATTTTCCTATTTCCATACATTTGATCAGTCTGTTAGCTCTGGTGGAATGGACCTCTTTTCCCATTTCTACATATTAAACATTTTGCTTGTTGATCACAGTCTTGCTCAAATATTCTCTTCCATGAAGTGTTCCCTAATCTACCCAAATGGAAATTATTGGTGAGCTCCCCAGACATATTATTATTGTCTAAAATAACAATAGCTTGAGTGATTTATGTAGGATATCTCAATTTTCACAGCCACCCAATGAGGTGTAGGTACTATTGTTGTTCCCATTCTATGGTTGTTGAAACCAAAGCCTAGAAAAGTTAATTTGCTCAAGAGCACACAGCTAGCAAGTACTAGAGTGAAGATTCAACCCCAGCTCTATCTGATGCTAAAACCCATTCTCTTAACACTATGACATACTACTTTCTGTATACCCACTGACTGCAATTGGGTAAATTAAGGTAGGAACAGCCTCTGATTTGCCTCTAAGCAGCCTCTCCTCCCCTCCTTTACTCACCTACTGCCTTAGAATTCAGAAGTGCTCCAAATAGTTACAAATAAATGAGTGAAGTGAAGGCTCTGTCATATGGCAGCAAAAACAGTGCATAAGGAAGAGATTAGAAACATTGTCTGGGTTCAAATCCTCATTTATTTGAGCAAGTTATTTACCTACCCTATACCATAATTTTCTTTCCAGTAAAATAGGAATAATGACCCTTTTCCCTGTCTTATAGAACTATTTTATTAGGTTTAAATGAAATAATACATATCAAGTACTTAAAACAGTGTTTGACACATAGGAACTGCTCAATAAATATTAGCTTTTATTTTTCCACTAGCCCTTTTTCAAATTGAGATTAAAGATCCTAAGAATAGAGGGACCATTTTCAGATGGGCCTGCCTAATAATATCAGTATTATTAAGTAATAATACTGTAATAATATACAGTAATAAGGCCATAATGTCAGTATAGTGCTACAAATAATTACTGAGTAATTCTGTTTGTTTCATATAGTTGTTCCTGTTACATTACTTAAATTTGGTTTTCATAAACATGTAGCATTAATAAGTATCTCTGTCTTTTCTCTAACTCTACACCCTACCCCCAACAGGAACCTTAGCATATATTCAGTTCCTTCTTCTACTTTTGCCTCTCACAATGATCGCCTGGGAATTGAGTTGGACTGTTGATTTTTTTTTTTACAGTATGCAGCAATATTTACTTGGATTTGTTTTCTTTTTTCTTCCCTCTTGATTCATTTTTATTTTTTCATAGTACATCTTCAAATAACTCTTTCAAAAATAGTATGTATATCTAGGTGCTAAGTAATTTTATAGTTGTCACAGTCTGAGAAAAACAGTTTAGAGGTACAAAAAACAAGCAAAAGTGTTTTCCTGTAGCTCTCAAGATTGAATGCTAGTGAGTCTGGGTATAAAATCTAGGATCAAAATAATTTTCCTACAGAACTTTCAAGATAGAAATGGCTATCATCCATCATTGCCAATTTCATTCTCATTTTTTTAATATGAGAATGCCAGTTTATTTTTCCTCTGAACACTTTTAGGGTTTTCTTGAAATTATAGGATCTAAAATTTGACCATAATGTATCTAGGTGGGGGATTTTGTCAAAAATACATCTGTGCACTTGGTAAACCCTAGTGGCCTGAAGAATGGATCTTTTTTGAGCTCTGATAACATTCCATCTATTACTCCTTTATTCTCTTCCTTCCACTAATCTGTGTTTCATCCATGAAGAATCACTATCATGTGAATATTTAAACTTCTAGATCTATCTTCCATGTTTCTTCATGTGCCTCTCACACTTTTAATTTCTTTGCTCCTATGCACTATACTCTGGAAAAAAATCCCTTGGCTCAATCTTCATCTGTGTTTAGGGCTGAAATTAAGCCCAATACATTGTTAGGGTGTAGAGAAAAAAACAAACTCAGTTTCTCCTACCGTTCTCTCACAACATGCTTCTGACACCAGTGCGTGGAGGTTTTGCCATACATATCCAGCAAGTAATCAGTTCTACAGCAAACACCAGCTGTGTCCTCCAATTCAATTCTGTACTATCTCACTTGGAGATAGTGAACCTAATGTGCCAATTATCGGTTTTTTACCTCTCAGATCCACATTCACCCTTCTTTTTTTGCATTGTGATATTGGACCTTGCAAACATTTCTCCTTTGCCAGAGAGCACAATGTCAACCTTTTTCAGGTGAGGGTATTGGAGGAGCACTGCAAAGCATAGCAGAGGCAGGAACTTCTCTTTCTATTTTGCTGTGTTTTCTTTACTTGGATCTATGGTACAACTATGGCATGCAGGAGACCGAGTGGCACCTACCATTCATCAGTTTTCAACAGAATCCAATAAGGCACCATCCTTGCCAGTGGTGTTATAGGAGACCCAGTGGCATGCACGCTCTGGTGAGTTTCCCTGGCACCAAAATAGGCAGCTCTCTGCTCATCATCCTAGGTTACTATTATAGCACCAGCTCACCTGCCCCCTCCAGTTCTCTGCTCTCCAGCCTTGATCTGCCAATTATAGACCAGTTCTGACCTATTGCACCTCAGAGAACTTTTCCACCATCCACTGGAATAATCACACTCTCTGAGTCTCAGCCTGGAGCTGGTAAAAGGGATAGTGCTCAAATTTTTTTCTTTCCTTGGATCCCTCCCCTCAACTCAAGGTAGTAGCTGCTCCTTGCAATGCTATTCCTCTATTCTTTAGAGTTTGCTTATATTCTTTCAGTAATCATCATTAACTAGCTAATTCTTTGTATTAAGTATTTTCAAATTACCCGTGTGGTTTCTGTCTCCTAACTGGACCCTAATTGATACACCTGGCAAAAGAAAATGCAAGGATCCCAAGTTGCATTGAATTCACATAGGAAAATAAACACCTCACCATTGTTGTACTTACAATAAAACATTGTGAAACCTCACAAGGAAATAGCCCACCACAAACAGAAATCAGCAGACAATAAGTGGAAGGATTAGAGTTGCCCAAACCAGAGATAATGGGATTAATTTGAAAGAGAATATAAAATCAGTATATTTTAGATGATTAGAAACCTAAAAGACGGATTGAAATGCTAAGGAAAGAACAATACAATATGAAAAAAGAATAGATAAATAGGAAAAAAACATAGAAATGTAGAGATAAAATATAGGCACTGAAAAGCAATTTAGTGAGTGACTTAGAAAGCAGATTAAACATAGCTAAAAAGAGAAGAAATAAACTGTAAAATAGATTTCAGGAAATTTTCCAGAATGCTGTGACACAGACACAAAGATTGAAAATATTTACACAAGTTTGGGAGACCTGGAAGATAAAATGTGTCAGGCAAAGAGTAGTGTTTATAATAAGGTTATCAAGTATGAATATCTGATTTCCTTAAAGTACTAAGTTTGATAGTTGATATTTCTGACATTTCACTTTGACATTTCTTATTTTATTTTTATTGTGAAGGTACATCCTCAGTCTTTCAAATGCATATTTTGGCTTGTGAGTATCTTTCATAAAATTTTAGAGCAATTTTTGTGAAACCATGGATATATCAAAAATTCGTGTTATGTTTGAATATAAGTTCCATCGTGGAACCAATGTAGCATGGACAGGTTGAAATATCGACGAAGTGTTTGTGAAGGATGTGACTAATGAACGCACACTACGTCGGTGGTTTGAGACGTCCCATTCTGGTGATTTTAATCTTGAAAATAAACCACGTGGGTGAACTGAGACCAAGGTGGATAATGATGAGCTGAAAGCTGCAGTGGAAGTGAATCAATCTCAACCTACACGTGAATTAGCAGCAAGGTTTGATGTTACTATTCCAACAGCATTGGACCATTTGAAACAAACCAGCAAGGTAAAGAAGCTAGATAGATGGGTTCCACATGAATTAAATGAGTGTCGCAAGAGAAATCGTCTCAAAGCTTGACTTTCTTTGCTGTCACGACATAAAGGCAAACCATTTCTTCATTGTATTGTTACGTGTGATGAAAAAGTGATTCTTTTTGACATTTGTAAGCATCAGGCAAAATGGTTGGATAAAGTGAAGTGCTAAAACACAGTCCAAAACCGAATATTCATCAATAAAAGCTAATGGTGTGTGTTTGGTGGTCCAGTGCGGATATTATCCACGACAGTTTCATGAAACCTGGTCAATCGATTACAGCAGATGTCTCCTGCAGCCAATTGGGTTAAATGTTGAGGATGCTTGTGATGAAGCAGCTGAGATTGGTCAACAGGGACAGGCCAATCCTCTGGCAAGACAACACTTGACCACATGTCACACAAGCAACACTGCTCAAACTACAGAAGCTGGACTTGGAAACTCTCTGTCATCTACCGTATTCACCAGACCTTGCCCCAACTGACTACCACTCCTTCCAGGCTTTGGATCACTTCTTGCAGGAAAAATATTAAATTCTCAACAAGCTGTGGAAAATGCCTTTCACGATTTCATCAGCACTCACTCTCCAGGCTTCTTCACTACTGGCATAAACAAGCTACTACTGTTAAGATGGCAAAACTATGTTGATAGTTTAGGCACATACTTTGATTAATTGTACTGCTTGTTGTTTGAGATATAATTAACTACACTTTTGATTCAAAATCAGACATTTCAGCTGGACGTGGTGGCTCACACCTGCAATCCTAGCACTCTGGAAGGCCGAGGCGGGCGGATCATTTGAGCTCAGGAGTTCGAGACCAGCCTGAGCAAGAGCGAGACCCCGTCTCTACCAAAAACAGCAAAAATTAGCTAGACATGGTGACGCATGACTGTAGTCCCAGCTACTCTAGAGGCTGAGGCAGGAGGATCGCTTGAGCCCAGGAGTTTGAGATTGCTGTGAGCTAGGCTGACGCCACTGAGCTGGGGCAACAGAGTGAGACTGTCTCAAAAAAAAAAAAACCAAACAAAACAAACAAAAAAATCAGACATTTCATATTTAATGACCTAATAGTATGCTACCTTTTATGTAAGAAAGAGGAAAATTATGTATTTATATTTTATTATATTTCCACAACAAACTCAAAGTATACACAAAAACAGATTGATAAAAAGTAGTACATCTGTTTGAATGTGGTTGTGATGGGGGAAACAGTAGATGTGAGCAAGGATGGGACTGAGTCTTTTATTACTTTATATATTTTATATTGGATTAGTTTACAAACCATGTGCATTAGTCTAGGTCCTCCAAGAAGCAGGAGCCAATGTGGGATTGGACAGGCAGGGACTGATTGGAGAAATGCCCATGAGGGTAAAAGGGGAGGAAGCCCCAGCAGGTGGGAAAAGCCTTCAGACCATGGCAAGTCTGACACATGGAAAAGGAGAGTTGCATATGCAGATTCTAAGACTGCCATGCTTAGTCATTCAAGAAAACAGCCTGTGTAAAGTGTGGTCTCCATGCTAACGTGGTGTGGTGGTAGATTCAGACTGCAGCAGCTGAGGCCATCTGTCAATTATTTTTCCTGTAACAAGATATCTGAGTGGCATATTTTCTTTCATAGCTGCCATACCGTGGGACTAAATTTTGTATTCAAAGAAAGGCAAAATAAAGACATTTTCAGACAAAGACTGAAGGAGCTTATCATTCACAGACTGTCACCCTGAGAACCTCTAACGGATTCACTTTAGAAAGAAATATTTTGAATCTTGAAGGACAGCGTAGGATGCAGAAAGCCATGGTGAGCAAATAAATTGATAAATGTGAAAAAGAAATTAGTAAATGTGCACATAAATCTGAATAAGAAAGGTGGAATTAAAATATAGCAATAATATGTATAATTGGAAGGGGAAATTGGAGGGAGAGTATCTTAAGGTCCATGCAAGAGGACAATAAAGATTTAGATTAATTTTATTTTATTTTTATTTTTTTATTTTTGACAATGGTAAAGTACTTTTATATATAAATATATTTACTATCACAGATGAATCTTATTATATTTTACCGTGTCTTGGGCATTATTACTGCCAGACCTATTACAATAGTCAGATTCATTTCATATGTATTAAAAACCTACTGTATCAGGCTGGGCGTGGTAGCTCACACGTGTAATCCTAGCACTCTGGGAGGCCGAGGCGGGCAGATCGTTTGAGCTCAGGAGTTCAAGACCAGCCTGAGCAAGAGCGAGACCCCGTCTCTACTAAAAAGAGAGAAAGAAATTAGTGAACAAATTACTGCCAGACCTATTACAATAGTCAGATTCATTTCATATGTATTAAAAACCTACTGTATCAGGCCAGGCACGGTGGCGCATGCCTGTACTCCCAGCTACATGGGAGGCTGAGGCAGGAGGATCACTTGAGCCCAGGAATTTGAGGTTGCTGTGAGCTAGGCTGACGCCATGGCACACTAGCCAGAGCAAGAGTGAGATTCTCCCATCAGGCAATAGAGGGCAACCAACCCGCCAATTATTTCAAAAGGCAATAGTGGGCAACCAATCATTTTAAAAGTCAACGCATGATCCACGCGTGATCAGCTTGTGCGCAGCTTGTGCACCATAGAGATAAAAGGCATGCTGTTGTTCCGGTCGAGGTCCTTGCCTGCGAGAGTGGCCACTGCGTTGGTGCTCTGGGGCTTGGACCCTGGCTAGCCAGAAAATAAACCTCCTCTTGTGTGATTGCAAAAAAAAAAAAAACAAAAAAAAACAAAAAGAGTGAGATTCTGTCTCAAAAAAACAAAAGAAAACAAAATAACCTACTGTATTTTCATATACGTTGTGTTTTTAGGGGAAATTTTCCCGATGATTAACATATGTTGTCTGGAAGTGGAGCACATAGATTAATTTTAGATTTCAAACCAAGTATGTTAAAAATTTTAAGAGAAACTACTACAAGAGTAAAAATGGATTACATGACTTCCAAACTAGAAGAGCAACAGATGAGCCCCTGTCTCAAGAAAGAAAGGAAAAGGAAGGAAAGAAGGAAGGAGGATAGGTAGGTCTGGCTCAATATATTTATTTGCTCAATCCTAGCGTACATAGAAAGTAGTTTCAGAATTGGTAATCTATACCACTGTGAAACACTAGCCTTCTGTGTTTGGAGAACAGTGGCAATATTGCCTCATTTGGAATCTCCCCACTCAGCCTTCTCCCCAAAATTAAACCTCATAAAATAAAGCAACACATGACCCCATGCCTTCAGCAGAACTTGGTAAAATAGAATATTATGATGTTCAAATTACCTGTAAGTAGAAAAATATTAATAAACCAAATTCCAATAGAGCTCCTGCCATCTGCCTGCTGCTGCAAACCTGTGGCTGCAGAGTGCCAAGAAAAGGAGGCTTAAAGACACTGTATGAAAAAACATAGTGGGGCATAGAGGACTTAGATGAAGCACAAACAAAATAACTCTCAGAAAGAGAAAGCCAGATAAGATAAATGCCAAAGTACAGGACACAGGTTAGGAAATGGTAAGTTTGTGGAAGTTTGTTATGCAACAATAGAAAACTAATACAGATTTTAGTATCCAAAGGTGAGGTGCTGCTATAAGAAATACTTAAAAATGTGGAAGTATCTTTGGAATCAAGTTTGAAGCAAATTTTGTGGAGCATGATCCAGAAAAGCTAAATTGCTTTGAACAGAATGTTGGTAGAAATATGGATGTTGAGAATGCTGCTGGTGGGCGAGGGCTCAGAAGTGAGGCATATGTTATCAGAAACTGGAGGAAGGGAGATCCTTGTTATGTATTGGCAGAGAGCTTAGCAAAATTGTGTCCTGAAGTTATGTGGAAGGTAGAATTTGAAAGCAATGAACTCGCATATTTAGCTGCAAAGATTTCCAAGCAAAGCATTGAAAGTGCAGTCTGATTTCTTTTTTGCTGATCATAGTAAAATGTGGGAAGAGAGAGACAAATTGAGGAAGGAACTGTTAAACACAAAGGAATTGGGTAATTCTTAGCATATCAAGGTGGCCAAAGATACTAAAATTACGTTTGTTTCCAAAAGCATGGCATAGTGAAAAAGCTAAATATGTGGCTATACACCTCAGAAGATAAAAAATTAAGAGTATTTGTTCATAAGAGGTTGAGGATGTGCCTCACAGATCTTCTCAATCAAACCAGTGGCTTCTAGGAAGTTTAAGGTTGTCCCTCAGACATCTCAGCAGGAGCCAAAGATAAAGAGGGATTATCTCAACCAGATTCGTGGACATGGCTTCTGTTTAATATAGTGAATCCCCACGACATCCACTCAAAGCCCACAAGGTTCTTGAGAAATTTATATTAGCAGAAATACTGCTAGCTTGGACTGAAAGTAACAGAGTTTGAAGTGAAAGGAAGCTGTCAAACCCTCTAGAATTCTGGCATGAAGAAGGTTGATAAAACTACTTATCTGTAAACACATTCTACCTTTCATGAAAAAAGAATGGCTCAGAGAGGAAAACTGAAAGCCCAGAAGGCAGAGCCAGGAGCCAAAGGACAGAACTGAGAAGCACATATGATTGTTTCCAAGTCTTAAAACCCGAAGGAGTTTCCCAGCTAGATTTTAAAACTGATTTGATGGTGAACTAGCACCTCTTTGTATTATCCTGGATAGAGCTGGGCCTATTCTACTAAGTGAAATATCACAAGAATGGAAAAACAAGCACGACATGTACTCACCATCAACTTGGTACTAATTGATCAATACTTATGTGCTCCTATGGAAGTAACATTCATCGGGTGTCAGGCAAGTGGAGGGGGAGGAGGGCATGGGTATATTCACACCTAATGGGTGCAGTGCGAACTGTCTGAGGGATGAGTATGCTTGTAGCTCTGACTCGAACGGTGCAAAGGCAATTTATGTAACCTAAATGTTTGAAGCCCCGTAGTATTCTGCAATAAAAAACAAAGCTACTTTGGACTGGTGACTCCTTTTTACCTTCCATTTTCCTTTTTTTTGAACTGGAATATTTATGCAATAACTCTTATCCTATTCCTGTGCCATCGTGACATGTTAAGGATAGATGACTTGTTTCTTTAGTTTTATAAGTCCACAGATGGAGAGAAATTGTGCCAGGAGCCCCCCCCCCCGCCCCAATCTAAATGATTTGATAATGAGATTTTGGGCTTCTGACTTGATGAGATTTAGATGAGAGTTTGGACTTTGAGTTGAAGCTGTAATGGGATTGAGACCCTTGGGAAATTTGGGAGAGGGTAAATGTATTTTGCATTTAGGAGAGACATGAATCACTGGGGGCCAGAGGGCAGATGGTACGATAGGCAGAATTTTTTAATGACCCTCAAAGAAGTCCCTTTCTGTAACATCTGGAATGTGTAAATATAATGGAACCTGTGAATGTGATATCACTCCCATGATTATGTTACCTCATATGGCATAAATGACCTTAAGATAGGAAGAATATCCAGCTGGACCTGATATAATCATATGAACCCTTTTAAAAACAGCTTTCTCTAGAAGCAAAGAAATGTCTCAAAAAAAAAAAAGAGAAAAATTGAAAAAAAAAAAAAAAGCTTTCTCTGACTGGTGGCAGAAAAGAAAGTCAGATATATATAAAACACAAGAGGGATTTAACATCTTGCTTGCTTGAAGATGGATGTGGCTCTGTGTAAGGACCGGGGAGTGGCTGTAGAAGCTAAGAGTGACCCCTAGTGACAACCAGCTAGGAAACAAATCTCATAGAACTGAATTCTGCCAACAACCTAAATGAGCCTGGAAGTGGATCCTTCCCCAGAGCCTATAGATATGACCCTAGGTTGGCCGGTACCTTGACTTTAGCCTTGTGAAATCCGCAGCACAGAAATCATCTGAGCCTGCCTCGACTTCTGACCTATTGAACTATAAGGTAATAAATGGTGGTTGTTTTAAGCTGCTAAGTTTGTGGTAATTAGTTACATAACAATAGAAAGTTAATACAATGCTCAAAAGTATAATGCTAGGTCATATGTTAAGTACATATTTAGTTTTATAAGAAACTGCCTGTAGTGGATTGAATTGTGTCCCCTCAAAATATGTCCAAGTCTTAACCTGTGGGACCTATGAATGTGCCTTTATTTGGAAACAGGGACTTTTGCAGATGTAGTCAAGTCATACTGAATTAGGGTAGGTCCTAAATCCAATGATTGACATCTTTATAAGGAATGGAGAGGGATATTTGGGTACAGAGATATGCTGAAGGAAGAAGCCCATGTGACGAAGGAGGCAGGAAGGATGCTTCCCTAAGAGTCTTCAGAGAGATCATGGCCCTGCTGATATCTTGATTTTGGAGTTCTAGCCTGCTCCAGCACTGTGAAAGAATAAATTTCTGTTGTTTAAGCCAGCAAGTTTGTGATAATTTGTTATAGTAATAGCAGCCCTAGGAAGCTAATACAGTACCAAACTATTTTCCAGAGTGGCTATACCATTTTACATTCCCACCAGCAATGTATAAAAGACCCAGTTCCTCTGTATCCTCACCAGCATTTGGTATCATCACTATATTTTATTATATTTAGCTGTTCTAATAAGTTTATAATCATATCTCATTGTAGTATAAATTTACATTTCCCTTATGGGTAGTGATGTTGAACATCTTTTCGTGTATTTATTTGCTATCCATATCTCTTCCTTGGTAAAATATCTGTTCATGTCATTTGCCCATTTTATAACTCGACTTTTTTTTTACTATTAAATTTTGAGAGTTTTTTATGTATTGTACAAATAAGGCTTTTGCTGGATATGTGGCTTCCAAATATTTTTTTTTTTTTTTTTTGAGACAGTGTCTCGCTTTGTTGCCTAGGCTAGAGTGAGTGCCGTGGCGTCAGCCTAGCTCACAGCAACCTCAAACTCCTGGGCTCAAGCAATCCTTCTGCCTCAGCCTCCCAAGTAGCTGGGACTACAGGCATGTGCCACCATGCCCGGCTAATTTTTTCTATATATATTAGTTGGCCAATTAATTTCTTTCTATTTATAGTAGAGACGGGGTCTCGCTCTTGCTCAGGCTGGTTTCGAACTCCTGACCTTGAGCAATCCACCCGCCTCGGCCTCCCAGAGAGCTAGGATTACAGGCGTGAGCCACCGCGCCCGGCCCCAAATATTTTTGATCACATTGTAGCTTGTCTTTTTATCCTTTAACAGGGACTTTCACAGAACAAAAGTTTTTAATTTTGACAAAGCCCATTTTTTAATATTTTTCTTTTATTGATCAGACTTTTAGTGTCATGTCTAAGAACTTTTCACCTAATCCTGGTTCTTGAGGACGTTTTCTTTGAAAGTTTTATAGTTTTACATTTTACATTTAAATCCATGATCCACTTTGAATTAATTTTTCCTTTTTTATTGATATATAATAGTTGTACAGCTGGGCATGGTGGCTCACACCTGTAATCCCAATACTTTGGGAGGCCGAGGCAGGAGGACTGGTTGAGGCCAGAGTTCAAGGCCAGTCTGGGCAGCATTGTAAGACCCCCATCTTTACAAAAAAAAAAAATTAGGGCATGGTAGCACATGCCTGTAGTCCCAGCTACGTGGGAGGCTGAGGCAGGAGGATTACTTGAGCCCAGGAGTTCGAAATTATAGTGAGCTATGATCAGACCAATACACTCCAGCCTGCACAATAGAGCAAGACCCCGTCTATTAAAATAAATGTACATATTCTGAGTGTATACATGATATTTTGTTCCATGTATACAATGTGTGGTGATCAAATCAGGGTAGTTGTGATATCCATCAGCTCAAACATTTATCTTTTCTTTGTGTTAGGAACATTATAATTCTTCTCTTGTAGCTATTTTGAAATATACAATAAATTATTGTTAACTGTAGCCTCCCTACTATACTATGAAATACTAGAACTTATTGCTTCTATCTCACTGTATTTTTGTACCCATTAACCATCTCTTCATCCCCTCTTGCCCCCTGTCCTTCTCAGCCTCTGGTAGCCACCACTCTACAATCAGGGATAGTTCCTGTAGTGGGAGGGGCTGGAGAGTGCAGTGGGGCCATCATAGCTCACTGCAACCTCAAATTCCTAGGGTCAAGCAATCCTCCTGTCTCAGCCTCCCCAGAAGGTGGGACTACAGGCATGCACCACCACACCCGGCTAATTTTTCCTATTTTTAATAGAGATGGGCTCTCTAACTCAGCCTGGTGTTGAACTCCTGAGCTCAAGTGATCATCCTGCCTCGGCCTCTCAGAGTGCTAGGATTATAGGCATGAGCCACCGTGCCTGGCTGAGATTGTTTTCTTAATTTCTTTTTCAGATGATTTGTTGTTAGTGTAAAGAAATGCTACTGATTTTCACATGTTGATTTTATATCCTGCAACTTTACTGAATTTGTTTATCACTTCTAATAAATTTTTGGTGGAGTCTTTAGGGTTTTATATGTATAAGATCATATCATCAGCAAACAGAAACAATTTCACTTCTTTTCCTACTTGAATGCCTTTTATTTGTTTTTCTTGTCTAATTGCTCTGGCTAGAACTTCTAGTACTATATTGACTAGAAGTGATGAGAGTGGGTATTCTTGTCTTGCTCCCAAGCTTAGAGGAAAAGCTCTCAACTTTTCACCATCAAATATGTTAGCTGTGGACTTTTCATATATGACCTTTATTGTGCTGACATGCATTCCTTCTATTCCAAATTCTTTTTGCAACCCCCCATGTCTAATTCATTGGGGTTTTTTTTTATCATGAAAGGATGGTGAATTTTGTGAAATGCTTTTTCTGTATCTATTGAGATGATCATATAGTTTTTGTCCATCATTCTGTTAATATGGTGTATCACATTGATTGATTTGAATTTATTGAACCACCCATGCATCCCAGAGATAAATCCAACTTGATCATGATGAATTATCCTTTTAATGTGCTGTTGAATTTGATTTTCTAGCATTTTGTTGAGGATTTTTACATCTATGTTCATCAGGGATATTAGCCTGAAATTTTCAGTGTCCAGTTTTATTTTGTAGTGTCCTTGTCTGCTTTTGGTATCAGGGTAATGATGGCTTCATAGAATTGGTTGGAAGTATTTCCTCTTCTTCATTTTTTGGAAGAGTTTGAAGAGGACTGATATTGGTTATTCTTCAAATGCTTTTTAGAATTCTGCCATGAAGCCATTGGATCCTGGGCTTTTCTTTGATGGGAGATTTTTTTTATTATTGATTCAATCTCCTTATTTATTATTGGTCTGTTCAGGTTTTATGTTTCTCCTTGATTCAGTCTTGTTAGATTGTATGTTTCTAGGAATTTGTCCGTTTCTTCTAAGTTAGGCAATTTGTTGGCATATAATTATTCATAGCAATCTCTTATGGTCCTTTGTACTTCTGTAATATCAGTTGTAATATCTCCTCTTTTTTTTTTTTTGCCTTTGACCAATTTTGTTTTAATGAGAGTTTAAGGTTAGCTGTGACATCCCCCTCACCTCTAATTAACTGTGTACTCAAAAGGCACTGCATTTTAAGACACAAGGGGGAGGGTGGGTGAAGAATCCCCGAGCACTAGAGCTCAGGGTGTAACACCCATGCCAGAATGCTGAAGCCAGACTCTGACCTCAGATCCAGGCGGACTCAGCCGGAAATCTGGCCAGACTCTCAAGTCCCAGGGAAATTCACCATCCAAAATGCAAATGGATGCACCAGATCGGTGCTGAGCTTTCCCACCCCCCTGACTCCCAATACTAGGGGAAGAGAATCTATTTATGGCAAATAATTCTGAGGCTGAATCAATACATTCTGAATGAGACCAAAAAACCAGGACTCTACTAAAGGGCTTCCGTTCTGATCACCCCAACACTGTGACTGTACAAACCAGTTTTATTAGGGAACCGCCCCAGGTGCGCCTGCTCATGCTCTTGTCACACCCGTTTCTCAGATTGGCCAGGCTCAGAGGCAAGTTACCAGCTTAGCAAAGAAGAAAACTGTTCTGCAAAATAACAACTGTCAGGTTAAGGCATTACTAACTTTGCAGAAGGAAAGCACGGTTACTAGGGAAGTCTGGACAGCCCAGGTGATGACTTCTGGGAACAGGAAGCCCTCTGGGGCCAGACCATGCGGCCGTTGAGTTGGGAGATGACACTATCGCTCTGGGGTGGTAGGTCACTCCTTCAAACCCATCCATGTCACAGACAAAACGCCGTCTATTCCTTGAGCTTTACGATTTAGAAATTAGTTATATAAAAAGTGCTCTTGGCCCAGAAGCCCTGGTGTGTGTGGGCCTCGGGGTGCTCCCGCGGTCCTCTCTGGCTGGAGCAGGGGAGGATGGAGATACATGGAAGGCTGGTCAGGCTCAGTTTAGAAATGAAGTCACAACTAGGAATCGGGAGCCAGGGGGCTGAGACCCCCACTGCAATCACATGCTGAATCCTTGTCCTCCTGAGAGCAGGTGCCTACGGTTCCTTCAGTCCACAGTAGAGCTCAGAGGAGGGCGGGGCAGTGTGGCCCCGCAGCGGCCGCCCTCACTGCATGCCAAACCACTGCTCCTGGTCAGCCCACTGGGCCGCCTCATTGTCGCTGCCCTCCAGGTTCCTTTCTTCCCCACTCCCTTCCATGTCGTCCACATCCTCCTCCTGAGTGGCATCTGTGGGACTCTCCTCCTTCTCCATCTTCTGCATCCCTCTAGAGACTTCTGGTCATTGGGGTCCAAACTTACTGCTATACTATACTGGTCCATTGCTTCCTGATACTCACTGACAGCTACAAGGAAATCTCCAAGGATCCGATGCAGGACACAGTCACTCTGATTAGCCAGTGCATTCCTCAGCAAAGCAATTCCATCTTCATATTTCTGTTCTCTGCTAAGTAGTTCTGCTTTTTTCACCACAGCCTTAATGTAATCCGGCCTTTGGGTCAGGGCTTTATCTAATAAAGTTTTGGCTTTCTCCTATGTCACTGGGTCTTCAAGACAAACAGTGGCTAAAAGGGTAAGGGTCTGTGCATTGGCTCCTAGAGTTTTGTAGACGTTGTTAGCCATCACCATTGCTTCCCGAATACTGTTGGAGGCTAAGTAACATTCGATGAGACCTTCATAACAATCTAAGTGACAAGGTGCCAGCCGTATGGCCTTCCGAAAATGTATTATTGCTTGTTGGACTCTGCCCATGTTCCTAAGTGCTGCTCCCTTAAGTAGCAAAGCTTGAACACTATTACTATTCAGCTGAATGGCTTTGGCTCCTAAATAAAGGGCCTGAGAATAACGTTTGCTATAGAAGCTGTGACACCCGGAAACCACCCACGGTTCTGCATGCTGATCGGAAATATTGAAAAGGCGGCAGCCAAGGTTCTCCACATCCTCCAGCTGCCCTTTTCGTGCCAGTAGGTAGCCATACACATCCATGCCTTTTATCAGATAAGGATCCAACATCTGTGCCTGTTCAAACTTGAGGACAGAGTTCTTATTGTCTCCAGCTCTGAAGTACAGGTCTGCTAAGCTTCCCAGTAGGTCCACGTTATCTTGCAATAATGACTTTTTCTCTAGTGAACAGATGGTATTGATTGCTCTTGAGTTGTCCCCAGTGTGCACAAAAGCATATGCTTTGATCCACACAGAGAGCCAGTCCAGGTTAGGCACAGTTTGGATCACGTTCATTGTCATTGATGCCACCTCTGCACCTTTTACAGAAAGGGACAGCAAACCTAGAATGGCATCCAAGGCTAATGGGCACTGCCTCAGCACTTCCTTATAGCTGGTGACCGAAGGGCACTCCTGACCAGCCTTCTTGTACAAGTTTGCCAGCATCATGTTTATTTTAGGAGTTCTCTGTCTGGAAGGGATCCCATCAAGTATAGCAATGGCATCTTTATCTTGTTTTAGCATGGTATAGCATTCAGCCGTTTTGTATTTCACTTCAGTTTCAGATGGAAGACACTGACTTTGTGGAGTAGATGCAGAATTTCCAGTTGAAGGTCTCACTTTTGAAGTTTTACTTAGAGCTTTCTTCTGCTGTAAAGCCATGGCATACTTACAGCATTCCGATATTCCTTATCATGAAAGAGAGAATCTGCATGATACACCAAAAGCTGGTACTTCTGAGATGGGGAGAATAACTCAGGGTTATTATTACTCATTGGAAGTAACAAGCTGCTGAGGAGCCACACGTTGGAGTGCAGCCCCGTGGCCGCCATGTCCCGCACGTGGTCTATCACATTCATCCTGCCCGGCAAGGCCGCCGACAGCGGCAGCAGCAGTACCAGCGGCAGCAGCAGTACCAGCTCGAAAAGCCTGTATAAGCTCCTGAGGGGAAGGCTCCAAAATGAATATCTCCTCTTTTATTTCTGATTTTCTTTGAGTCTTCTCTCTTTTTTTTCTTAGTCTGGCTAAAGGTTTGTCCATTTTGTTTATATTTTCAAAGAACCAACTCTTCCTTTCAGTGATCTTTTCTAGCATCTTTCTAGTCTCTATTTCACTTATTTCTGCTGTGATCTTTATTATTTCCTTCATTCTACTGATTTTGGGCTTAGTTTGTTCTTCTTTTTCTAGTTCCTTGAGGTATAATGTTAGGGTTAGGCTATTTTTTTGAGATCTTCCTTTTCTGATGTAGGTATTTATTGCTATACACTTCCTTTGGTGGTATCTGTGTAGCCTTGCATTGGTGTCTGTGCATTTGAAGGAGTAAACCTCTCTTTCAGTCTTTTCAGACTGATTTCAGCAAGTTAGTTCTCTGGGTTGATGGGATTTTCTCCAGAATCATGGTTGAGCGGGATTGATCTGGGTCACGTGGTTGATGCCGGGTTTACAGTAGAGACCAAAATTGGTGGGCCTGTTAGCAGGGGCTTTAGTGGGCATGGGGCCTCTCTGGTCCCTGGGTGAACTGGACTGTTTCCAGGACCTTGGTCTTTGGGGTGAAGATCCACTTTAGTGTTCACAGATGGCAGACCTGTTACCAGGTATGCTGATGAGTGTGGCTTCCTCCATGTCTCTGGGAGGGGTCCCATTGTATCATTGGATGGGTCCCTGGCCATACTGTTCCTGGCTGTCTCAGTTCCAGAGACAGCCATGGACACAGGGTTGTTTGAAGGTCCATAGCTGAGACTAAGATATTCAGGCTTGTTTCCCATTAGGCTCCTGGATGAGCAAGCCTACTATCATACTGCAGTTGAGAAGGATTAGAGCCTATTTATAAGGCTGTTTCAAGATCCATAATGAGACTGAGGTCAGGGAGTCAGCCTGCAGGGGCACTGCTGGATATGTCTCCCTCCAGGATGAAGATCCACGAACTCAGATGGGAATGTCTCCTGGTGGGACCCCAGCTCAGCAGAACTGCTTCCAGACCACAGCTGGGAGGGGCTGAAACTGAACTTCAGTGCTATTTCAGGAACTGCTGTAGAAATGATGTTGGCAAGCCCAACATGGCGGCACTGGCAGGCAAGACTCCCAGCAGTTCCTTATGTGGGAAGAATTGCTCCAGGATTGCAACTGAGAGGGGCTGGAGCTGAGACAAGGCTCCTTCAGGAACTGCTATAGGACAAAGGTTGGCAAGCTTATCCAGGTGTAGTCTCCTTGTAGTTTCCTGAACAAGCAGGCTAACTCCCTGGTTTTGGCAGAGAGGGGCTGGAGCTGAGACAAGGCTCCTTCAGGATCTGCTATGGGATATAGGCTGGCAAGCCTGTCCCTGTGACACAGACAGGCACATCTCCCAGCAGTTCCCTGTGCCTTTGGGTTTGCTTCCAGACTGCAGCTGAGAGGGGCTGGAGTCAAGCTTCCAGACCCCTTCAGGATCTGCTATGGGATGGAAGCTGGCAAGCCTGTCACAGTGGCTCAGACAAGCTAGTCTCCTAGCAGTTTTCTGTGTGGGTGGGATTACTCCTGGGCTCTGGCAGAGAGGGGCTGGAGCTAAAACACGGTCCCTTCAGGATCTACTGTGGGACAGAGGCCAGCAAGCCTGTCCTGGTGGCATAGATGGGCAAATTTCCCTCTGGGTCCTTATGCAAGTGTTACTAATCTGGGACCACAGTTGAGGGGGACTAGAGCTGAATTACAGGATAGCTTTTGGGCCCAATCCTTAGACTGAAGTTGGCAAGCCTGTCTGCTAAGGCACCAGAGTGCATGATTCCTACCAGACCCCTTGAAAGATGATTTTGGTAGCAAGCTCAAGGCCAAATGAGGTTGTAGCCAAGCCCTTAGGAAAATAGGGCTATTTCTGGGTCTGAAACCAGGATATTGATCAGCTGGTTTGCCACTGAGGTGCAGGTCTGCACTTCAAAATGACCCTCCCGGGTCTCGGGCTCCACTAGGGCTTCACAACCTCCCAGCTGAATCCCAAGGCTCCCACAAAGATACTTTTGTCCATGGATGGGTGCAGAATTCTTGTTATTATGGGAGGATATGCATGAGGGACCTCCTATTCTACCATCTTGCTCTCTCCTATTTTCTGTTACAATTTTTATAGCTTTAGCCTTTATATTTAGGTCTCTGATACATTTTTAGTTAATTTTTGATATGATACACAAGTGGATATCCAATTTTCCCAGCACCATTTATTGAACTGTCTATCTAGGAACTGATCTATCCTTTCACCATTGAAATGACTTGCATCTTTGTCAAATATCAATTGACCATAAATATAAAAGTTTATTTTTTGATTCTCAGTTCTATTCCATTGATATATATGTCTGTCTTTATGCCAGCACCACATTGTATTGATACCTGAGCTTTATAACAAGTTTTAAAATTGAAAAGTAAAAATCTTCCAACTTTGTTCTTGAAAATTGTTTTGGGTAGACTGGGTCTATTCTATTTAATTTAAGGATCAGTGTGAAGTCAGAAACCGAAGAGTCTGAGATTTTACCCTACTTGCAACCTAACAGGTTAGTTTGTCACAGTTTTACAGAAGACATCAGACCCCTGTGTAGCATCTGGCATCCATTTCCCATGCCCCAATTGTCCACATGGCAACACAAATGAGGGCCAGATATTTACCTACACATGCAGTAGGTTTCATCACAGGAGAAATCCCCCCAAATTAGAAGACTCTGAGTTTATATAAGGTTTACTGGCACATCTGTGTACCCTCCCCTTTAGGAAGAGAGAGAGAATGACTTCATCTTTACTCTGGAATGTAAACAAATCTTCTCTGGGTAGAGGAGTGGAAGGTCTCTAGGTTTATTACCTTGAAATGTAAGCAGATGTCTACTGGGGAGACACATCTCTAAATCTCTAGCTTCCAAGGGCTTTGCTGTTCAAACATGTTCTTTGTTCAGAAGACCTAGACCGTGCAACTGCAAAGTATCTATGGAGAATTATCTCCTAATCAGCTTGTCAATTTCCACAAAAAAATTGTGTTGGAAATTTGATAGAGATTGTGTTAGTCTACCGATCAATTTGAGGAGAATTGCCTTATTACTGAGTTTTCTAATTCATGAACATGGGATGTCTCTCCATTTGTTTAGGTCTTCTTTAATTTCCCTCATGAATGTTTTTATATTTTCAGTGTAGATCTCTTACACTTACTTTGTTAACTTTATTCTTTTCTTTTTTTTTTTCATCTCTGCTGCTTGAATCAGAATGTTACATTTATTTTTAAGTATTTTATTCTTTTTAGTGCTATTGTGAATGGAATTGTTTTCTTAATTTCACTTTTGGATTATTCATTGCTCATAAATAGTAATACAATTGATTTTTGTATATTTACATAGTATCCTGTGACCTTATTGAACAGTTTATTAGTTCTAATAGGTGTGTGTGTGTGAATTCCTTAGGATTTTCTAAATAGAGGATCAGGTCATCTGCAAATAAAGACAGTTTTACTTCTTAATAATCTAGATGCCTTTTATTTTTCTTGTTTGATTGTACTGGCTAGAACTTACAATACAATGTTGAATAGAGGTGGCAAGATTGGGCATCCTTGCCTTGTTCCAAGTCTTGGAGGGAAACATCTAATCTTTCACCATTAAGTATGATGCTAACTGCAGGTATTTTTGTAGATGTTCTTTCTCAGGTTGAAGAAGTTCCCTTCTATTCTAAATTTTTTAAGAGTTTATATTATGAATGTAAAATGCTTTTTCTATATCTATTGAAATGGTCACATGGTTTTTGTTCTTTATTCTATTATGTTGTTTATTTTCAAGTGAATTTAATTTTCTTGAACTTTTAGAAGGAGGTATGGATTTTATAACTTTATGGCTATAGCTCTCTTCTATTGTTTTTGTGAAGTGTCAAAAAATGGTGGCTTAATTTCTGAAATCTATTCCCCTCCCCTACTTTTTCTGGACCTGTTCTTTCCTTTGTCTCTATTGTCACTATCCTGTTCAATTTAGAATGGTCAGCAGATCTCCTCAGTGTGGATCTTTATCCTCAAAGGATGATTTAGCTGGTTAGTTCTAAGAGCTTAGATGACTCAGACTATTTTAGCTCTCTTAGACCTTACTGCAGACCATCACCATTAGGGTTTACCCTTACTTACAGTTTTAGCTCCTGTTCTCACTTTGGCTCTCTGAGCTTTCAGTGAGTACCTATCAGTTATTTGTTGTTCTACTAAGGTCAATGAGATGCCCTGTTGCTTCCCTAAGCATCTTTCTGTACATATGCCAATACTGTACACATTGTACCTGTCACTGGTTTGTTCCTACTTGCTCATATTTTGGTTTTTGAGGGGGTAATTTATCATCTAGTTTTGTTGTACAAATAACTCTTATTAAAAGAAAGATAGACGCTGAATAACATGAAAACAAAAATGGGAAACCAAAGAACAAAAGTGAAGTATGTCAAATCTGGGGACTATGACAGGGATATGTGTGTGAGTGTGTGTGGGTGGGGTGATAATCACTTTTGTTGGACAAAATCTTCTGTACATCAGGTGGCAGGAAGAAAATGATACTCTTCACCTTTACTATACAAACTACTACTTTAACTTGCTAATTTCTTGTTTTTAATTTAGTGAAAATTAAGTTACGTTAGGGAACCTGCAATCATATTGCATGCAGGTAGTTATGGGTGGGGAAGAAAAAAGATTAATGAGCTGATATACTGGTGTTGCAACAGATGTGATTTGAATCCTTCAAATACAATGCTTGAGGTTTTTATCATGGTGAGATAATGACACGTGTTATTACAGGGTATTCTCTGTTAAAGGAGGGAGATCTTGAGAGTGGATTTTACTCACAACTGCCATCAGTAGACAAATAAAATAAGTGAATGCTCGTGACCTAAGTACAAGTGTTACTCAATTGAGTTAATAAAGTCTAACAAATTTAAAACCAGTAAAAATAATCTAGAGCTCTAGGTGGATACTTTTGAAACAAATAACTGTGCCTTTGAACCATAAGATGATTTATAAGAAGGTAAATATATAGAGTCAATTTTAAAAATAAATATTTTAAAATCTGGCATGCTGTGTGACTAGAATTCTCAGTGACTGAAACAGGGAATTTCCATTTGAAAAAGTAAAATGTTGGTCTTTTGGATATTTCAAGCCCTCCTCCACACACACTATTCTTATCCCAAGACTTTTATTTCAGCCATCGTGTAATATCTTAAATTTCTCCACAAATAACTTTTTCCTTTTGTCTTCAAATCCCCAGAAGTTTAAAATCATGCATTTAAAACCTTTAAAAATCCCTAGTACATTTAATAATTTAATAGTGTCTAAATGTGGAAATGTAACTCCAGTTCATTAGCTGAGAGTAACTTTTTAAAAATTATAAATAATCAAAAAGTAAAGCTTAACAAAAAAGATTTGTCTTAAATACTGAAACTCCATAATAAAAAAGTAGGGGATATACTTCTCAAGTCATTGTATTTTACTTAAGAGCCATAGAAGGAAACTCACACATTTATAAAATATTTTTAATGTAAATACATTAGAAAGCAAATCTTAATTTTTAAATCAAATTTCTAGTTTCAGATTTCTTTCCGACAGCCTAGTATATTCCAATTAAATGCCATAATAGCTGGTTATACTTTAAAATTATGGGAAGATTAATTAAAGGTTTTACTCAGGAAAATTAAAAATATGTTGCAAAGTGATGATATCCAAATAACTTGAAAATTCAATTAAAAATTAATAGGCAAGTGCCTCATTAACACCATCAAGCAATTCTGATATTTGCGGAATACAGATGCTAGTTCCAGAAGCCTCCTGCTTCCTTCTTCATCCTACCAATGCAATTTGTACATGTTGTTAACAGAGAGAGATTTACAGTAAGCAGAGTTTGATGAACAAAACTGTATGTCTAATATTATCTGTATCTAAGAAATACTTATTTCACTTAACTTTGTTCAAAATTGGGATAACACTGAACAGGAGATTACAGTAAAAGATTAGTTTTCCTGGATATCAACCAGTCTCCTAAATTTTTTAGGGTGGTGAGTGGGGTAACAAGGTGAATGAAGCAAGAAAGGAAAGAGATCACAAATGAATTTTTGAGAAGAGAAAAAATAATACATATGTAAACAAAGCAAACCAACCTCTGGCTCATCAAGATCTACAGTCTGAAGAAGGAGAAACCCACATTTATAACTCCTAGGTTGAATCGCAACTAGAATATGCAACATGATTCATTTAAAATACTTATGCATAGTTCTTTCCGTGCTTAGCGCAGCCATGGCCCACGGTCCCAAGAAGCATCTGAAGCGTGTAGCAGCTCCAAAGCATTGGATGCTGGATAAGCTGACCAGTATGTTTGCTCCTCTCCATCCACCGGTCCGGTCCCCACAAGCTGAGAGAGTGTCTCCCACTCATCATTTTCCTAAGAAACAGGCTTAAGTATGCCCTGACAGGAGATGAAGTGAAGATCTGCATGCAGCGCTTCATTAAAATCGATGGCAAGGTCCGAACTGATATAACCTACCCTGCTGGATTTATGGATGTCATCAGCATTGACAAGACTGGAGAGAATTTCCGTCTGATTTATGCTTTGCTGTTCATCGTATCACACCTGAGGAGGCCAAGTACAAGTTGTGCAAAGTGAGAAAAATCTTTGTGGGCACAAAAGGAATCCCTCATCTGGTGACTCATGATGCTCGTACCATCCGCTATCCTGATCCACTCATCAAAGTGAATGACACCATTCAGATTGATTTGGAGACTGGCAAGATTACTGATTTCATCAAGTTTGACACTGGTAACCTGTGTATGGTGACTGGAGGCGCTAACTTGGGAAGAATTGGTGTGATCACCAACAGAGAAAGACATCCTGGGTCTTTTGATGTGGTTCAAGTGAAAGATGCCAATGGCAACAGCTTTGCCACTCGCCTCTCCAACATTTTCGTTATAGGCAAAGGCAACAAACCATGGATTTCTCTTCCTCGAGGAAAAGGTATCCGCCTCACCATTGCTGAAGAGAGGGATAAGAGACTGGCAGCCAAACAGAGCAGTGGGTGAAATGGTCTCCATGCAACATAATAACATGTTAAAAAGTTATTTGTACTTAATTAAAGATATTACAGTGTGAAAAAAAAATACTTATGCAGCACCTACTATGTGCCAGGGATGGTTCTAAACACTGAGATGAAAGAAGGCAAAACAAACAAAAATTCCTACCTGCAAAAGATTATATTCTGATGGGAAAAGCAAATTAAAACAAGGTTAATAAAGTTATAGAATATAAGTATAGATATAAAAAGAGGTTATATCAATAATGTTAAGTACTAAAGAGAAAAAAATAAAGCCAGGAAGGGGATAGGATGTTATGGGCCAGGATTGTTGTGGTAGTATGGGGATTAATAAGAAGGTAACATTAGGTAATATCTAATGATGGTATCTGGGGAAAGAGTATTCCAGGCAGAGGAAAGAGTAAATGCCAAAATCTTGAGACAGGAGCTTGTCTAATGTGCTGGATGAATTATAAGTAGGCCAGTGTGGCTGAAGTGATGAGCTTAGACAGGTATGTGAAAGCAGCTCATGCCCAGCCCATTGTAAGGTCTTAGAACTTGACTTTGAGTGAGTTAGAGAGGTATGGGAAGGTTTGGAGGAATGTCACCATCTGACTTTTATTTTTAACAGGATCACTCTGACTGCTGTGATGAGAACAGAGTGAATCAAGAGAGGGCTTCCTTTTTAAGATTAGAGGAATAATAACTTCCTTTCAGGTACACTAATAGAGTAGTCCAGTAGAGAGGGTAAAATTGATAATGGAAAAAGAGGAGAGTTATAACTTATCAACAACTTAGCAAAGATAGCTAACCAGTTACCTTAGACAATCCAAATGTATCTAATATACTATGTAATTTACTTATTTATTGTATTTGTTATTTGTTGTCTACCTCCCCCCATTAGAATGTAAGCTCTATGAGGGCAAGAACTGTTGTTTATTTCCTATGGTTATATATCCCAAGCACAGACTGTTACCTGGAACATAGTAGGAGCTCAGTAAATTTTTGCTACATGAACATATTTTTATGGGCATAAAGAGAAAAACAGTCTGTCACATAGGTACAAGCACTTGGTTTGGAGTATGGGGCAGCACTTGGGAACCATGAGAAGAGATGGTGCCTAAAGAAATACAGAGAGAAATGCCAAGCTAGCCAATGGCATAACACCATCTGATGGGGACAAAGAAATACATTGTCCTCTTATGCTCCATGTTTTATGATTATATTTGAAATCCCTTTGTATCCAGAGTAAAATGTAGGGAAGGATTTCTATTATCTGCTGCACATTTACCTGAACATACTTGATAAATATACTAGTCTGAAGGACTGCCTAGATTAAGGGTTCTATACTGTTTTTCACAGGGCTCACCAGGGCAGTGATTCTAGTTATTAGGCCATGTAATTTCCTAAAGCATTCCCAACCCTGTGTGTACCACTGTGAGAATCACTATTAAAGATTAAATATTTTTAATTTCTTAAAGACTATTTTTAGAGAAACATTAAAATTTTATTCATTTGGCCAGACCACAGAAGTCAGTTCTCTCAATGTTTTTTATACAATATACTGAGTATTCTCTTTGACAGTAACCAAGGCCTAGGGAAAAGTGAAGCTGCTGTGTCACAGTGACCCTCTTATCCAGAGGATTCAACTAAATGTCAGATTCTCTCCTCTAGTTTGGAAAACTTAAGAAAGGTCATATTCTCTATAACACAAGTTTTAATTTGACACTTACAAGGGCACCTTATTTGAAAACAATACCGATTGAATTGCTATTTAAAGGCTGAAACTCACATACTGCTTTGAGCTTAAATGCTCATTGCTCAGCTAATAAACTGGGCATTATTGTCAGTGATAAATACATTTATCTCTTTGTAATAGAGAATAATTAACGCTTGCCTTTCTGTCCTCAAAGAAACAGTTGTCATGGTCCTAACAGCTGAATTCATTATCTCACTCACACAAGGCTGCTATTTTAATCAGGGGAATTACTGCAGTAAATAATTTTATAAATAGAATAGATAGAAGCCATGTATTTATTTATTTATTTATTTATTACAGATGAGGTCTTGCTGTGTTGTCCAGGCTGTAGTATAGTGGCTACTCACAGGTGTGATCATAGCTAGTGAATTGCAGCCTCAAACTCCTGGCCTCAAACAAGCCTCCCATCTCAGCCTCAGGTGAGCGCCATCACACCCAGCTATCTTTTAAAAGATTTCTTGATCTCTGTATCTTAGGAAAAGACAATTTTTTATCTTTCTTGTGACAGAGATAACTTGATTTGATAGATCACTGGTTTTTTGGTTTTTTTTTTTTTTTCAATTAACATGCAATGTTATTGACATTTTGTGCACATACACCTCTGTGGATTGTAACACATTTATAGATTCCTGTAACCATGCCACATTCAGGATAAGGAACAATTATATCACATTCCCCCACCCCCAACTCTGTCACTGAAGCAGGGGTTGGCAAACTACACATAAGTCAAATCTGGTCCGTGGCCTGTTTTCTTAGGGCCCAGAAGCTAAGAATGTTTTTCACATTTTTAAAAGGTTGTAAAAGGAACAAAACAACAAACAAAAATGAAGAATATGCGACAGAGATCATATGTTCAAAGCCTAGAACAAAGGTGGGGAACCTTTTCATACTGGAAGGTCGCATTAATTTAGCTATGATTAAATAAGGCCACATTCAAGAAACTTCAATTAGATATACTTAAAAATGTACATTATTTTGTAAAAATCTAACTCCCATGTACTTAATAATTTCAAAAAATGAAAACTATTTGTTGATTTTAAAGTTAACTAACCTTTTAATGACTTTGTTGTATCTGCATTTTGTTGGAAAGCATTTGAATATTTGATTGCAGCATGGAGGTCCACAGTTTCAGTTGATCCACTAGATGGATATCAATTATTTGTGACCTTAAGAGTGTCTTGATTTGGGTTAGGTAGGAAAATGTAGATTTGCAGCAATAAGTGGTTAGAGAGCAAGAAAGCATTTTTGGGGCATGTTGCCGAAGGTGTGGGTATTATGCATTTTTCTATATTTCAATTGGATCTTTCTTAGCATCAAACAATGACTTTAAAATGTCATCTAACAGAGGTCAATCAATTCCATCTGTAGTTCTTTAGGTGTTTTGTTATATCAACTAGGTGAGGCTGGAATGCTGATGTCATGATTCTCAAAGTCAGTGAACCTTTCATTGTATTCTCCAATTAATAGGTCTATTACAGCTGTGTATGCTTCAAATGATTTGCATATATCACCTGCTCATCAGTGACCTTTGCTAATTGGGGAAAATGTTCATCCAAAATTTCCTTTTGAAGAAGATGTGTTTTGAAAAAGATAGCTTTTTTCCAAAATGTTTGGGGTCTTTTTTGCCACATATATATAGACTTAGTTTTACCTTGCAAAGAAATATTCAAGCTGTTTTTTTTTTTAAATAGTACAAACTTTATTCACAAATAAGACTCCAGAAAGTTAAAAGCAGGGACAGCTCAATTTGTGAAAAGTAAACATAAAAAGGTATCATGCTATTTTATTTAAAATTGCAAATTAGTTTTTTTATTTTTTTTTATTTTTTTATTTTTTATTTTTTTTTGAGACAGAGTCTCACTTTGTTGTCCAGGCTAGAGTGAGTGCCGTGGCGTCAGCCTAGCTCACAGCAACCTCAAACTCGTGGGCTCGAGTGATCCTTCTGCCTCAGCCTCCCGAGTAGCTGGGACTACAGGCATGTGCCACTATGCCCGGCTAATTTTTTTTATATATATATATATCAGTTGGCCAATTAATTTCTTTCTGTTTATAGTAGAGACGGGGTCTCGCTCTTGCTCAGGCTGGTTTTGAACTCCTGACCTTGAGCAATCCGCCCGCCTCGGCCTCCCAAGAGCTAGGATTACAGGCGTGAGCCACAGCGCCCGGCCAGTTTTTTTAAATGGTTGAGATATTAAATTCCATTCCTGCTTCTCAGATTTCCACAAAGTAGCATTATGTATCCTCAGTCCTATGGAGTCATGGTGGAGATTCCAAGTTGCCTCTCAATATTGAAGTGAACAGCTCAGTTTTTTCTCCTGTAATAAAGGTACATTTGATACACAAGGGAAGGTAGCATTCAGATTCTTACAAGATTGTGTTGCAGAAGCACCTCCCGTGTCTTCATTCTCAACGTATATTCTCAGCCTTGTTTCCTATTGGGTAACATTGCCAGTTTCACCAACTCTTTCAACTTCATTTAAAGGAGGCTGCTGCCTGAAAATTGGTATAACAGTATCTACTGCCGTTGGGTACTCATAGTCCCTGGGCAGTTGTGGAGGGAGGTTGAGGAGGGAGTCTTCCTTGAACCCAGAAATTTGAGGCCAGCCTTTTGGGTAACATAACAGGAATGCGCATTTGTGGAGGACACACAACAGAGGCATTTCAGATTAGATATTACTGTATAGTGGGACATACATGATTTTAGTTTTAAATAGAACAAATTCCTCGAAAGTTTCAGTTACAATACCACATTCACTAGGATGGTAGAAAAACTCATAGTATGCATCTAGCTCAACATCAGTTACAGGGCAGTCGTCTCCTCAATACACTTCCTGGGCGCCCATATAATAATTGTGAAATATAGTGGGTGGGTTTAATCCTGACACAGAACCAATGATGGATGCATTGTACTTGAATAGCTGTCCAGTCTTCAGCACAGTCCATATGAAGCAATGAAGGAGAAAGAGCCCCCTTAACTCCAGGACAGTCTTCATTTGCCCAGATTGGAAACCAAATCTCACTCAGGAAACTCAAGCTGTTTTGATTTGACATGATATAACACAGATATGCTGTGTTCCTATAGAAATCTTCTTGCAATAATTCACATTGCTTCATAAAATTGATAGCCAATGCACTTTAGAATGATACAGCAAATCCACACTGAATACCTCATCTTTTCAACTTTAGCATGTTACGAAACTGATGATGCTGTGTTACATTTGCAGGAATATAGTTAACAATACTTATAACTTGTTAAATGTCACTTAAAATAGTAGCTTTAGCACAGAGATTTTGCTGATGCAAGATACCATGAAAAGAAATGGGAGCATCTGGATCTGTTAATATATTATTTTATCTGTGCAATAAACCCTTCATGTTTTCCTGTCATGAAAGGTGCCCTGTCTATACATACACTCACTGAATTTACCAAATTCAGACCAACTTCACAATATTTATCTTGAAAGTTGCTGAAGACATCTATTCCTGATGTTCTGTACACAAGAGTGCCCAAAGCGAGTAATTCTTTGTAGCAAAGAAAATCTTCTGTTATGACCTGAATGAAATATAAAACCTGCATCGAGTCAGTAGTATTAGCTGATTCATCCAAAGTGATTGAATAATATATATTTTCCTTTTGAAGTATTACATGAAGTTGTTCTGTTAAGTTGAAGGCTAATTCATGCTGCCGATCAATTATGGTTCTCCTTGAGAGAGGCAATTGTTCGAAACGTTATTGGGGTCTAAGCATCCTACAACTTTGAGAATGCATTCTTTCACAATTTCTACATCACTGAATGGCTTCCCTTTTTCCCCAAGTATAATATATAAGCTACTTTATAAGTTGCTTCAGTGGCATTACTTCCAGATCTTACTGCTCCTTGAAAGAATTGTCTTTCCTTTTGCTTTTCATCTTTTAATTTCTGCAATACAACCTTTTGTGCCTCTCTAATTTAAAATATCTGGCTGGGCATGGTGGCTCACACCATGCACCATTACACCTGTAATCCTAGCACTCTGGGAGGCCGACACGGGTAGATTGCTCAAGGTCAGGAGTTCAAAACCAGCCTGAGCGAGACCCCGTCTCTACTAAAAATAGAAATAAATTAATTGGCCAACTAAAAATATATATACAAAAAATGAGCCGGGCATGGTGGTGCATGCCTGTAGTCCCAGCTACTCGGGAGGCTGAGGCAGAAGGATCGCTTGAGCCCAAGAGATTGAGGTTGCTGTGAGCTAGGCTGATGCCACGGCAGTCACTCTAGCTGGGCAACAAAGTGAGACTCTGTCTCAAAAATAAAATAAAATATAAAATATCTGTGGTCCTTATGAGTGTTATAATGCTCATGAGCATTGAATTTCTTTAATGTTGATATTGCAGTATTACAAAGCAAGCAAATCATCTTATCTTTAGCAGAATCAAGATAATATTGCAATTCCCAATCCTTATTTAAAAATCTGTTTTCTGGGCCAGGCGTGGTGGCTCACGCCTGTAATCCTAGCACTCTGGGAGGCCGAGGCGGGTGGATTGCTTGAGGTCAGGAGTTCGAAACCAGCCTGAGCAAGAGCGAGACCCCGTCTCTACTATAAATAGAAAGGAATTAATTGGCCAACTAATATATATAGAAAAAATTAGCCGGGCATGGTGGCCCATGTCTGTAGTCCCAGCTACTCGGGAGGCTGAGGCAGGAGGATTGCTTGAGTCCAGGAGATTGAGGTTGCTGTGAGCTGGGCTGACACCATGGCACTCACTCTAGCCTGGGCAACAAGGTGAGACTCTGTCTCAAAAAAAAAAAAAAATCTGTTTTCTTCCTTCAGCATTCTCTTGGTCTTCTTTGACATGATGGGCTGTTAAGCAGATGGAATTAAAAAATACTATTGAGCTGTGCAACTATTCACAAATTCCACTTCAAACAGAAACACAGTGCACCGTTGTCAAAAACTAATAACAGACTGGTGTACTTGACCCCATAAACTCTCACCAACCAATTTCCTGCAGTAGTGGTGCCCATCAGGCGGGGGAAGTTAGAACTAAATCATGAGGGTAGCAGTCGTCAATTTAGCCCTTATGACTTACTAATGTTCTAATTGTGCTGGTCAATCTGGAAGGATCATTTCATTGAAACTTATTTTATTCTTTGGTATTTTAAATACATTCATTTTAAAAGTCAAATAAAAATATAAAAGGCAAACAAAAATGTATTAATAAAAATAAAGAGGATTTGTTCTATAAAATTTGGATTCAGTCAAAAGGCTGCACTTAAGGACCTAGAAAGCCACAGGTTCCCCATCCCTGGCCTAGAATATTTACTATATGACTCTCTACAGAAAGTTTGCTGACCCCTACTTTAGAGTCATATCCTCCCCTTAACCCTTGGAAATCACTGATCTGTTCTCTGTCACTATAGTTTTATCTTTTAGAACATGACACATAAATAGAATCATACAGTATATAGCCATTTGAGATTTTTGAGCACTATGCCTTTGAGATTCACCCATGTTATTGCATATATCAATAGTCCTTTCCCTTTTATTACTGAGAAGAATTCCATTTTATGGATGTACCACCATTTGTTTATCCATCTACCAATTCAGGGATATTTGGGTTGTTTCCAGTTTTTGTCATTTATGAATACAGCTGCTATGAACATTCATGTACAGATTTTTAGATGAATATAAGTTTTCATTTCTTTAGGGTAGATACCTAGGAGTGGGATTTCTGGGCCATATGGTAAGTGTATGTTTTTAATTTTCAAAAAAACTGCCAAACTGTTTTCTAGTGTGTCTGTACTAGTTGGCATTCTAACTAACAATATATTGTTGGCATTGTTGGTAATTTTTATTTTAGCCATTCTAATAGGTGTGTAGTGGTATCTCATCATGGCTTTAATTTGCATTTCCCTAATGGCTACTGATATTGAACATCTTTTCATGGGCTTATTTGCCATCTGTATATCCTCTTTGGTGAAGTACCTGTTCAAGTTTTTTGCTATTTTTTAAAAAAACCTTTTTATGATGAAATAATTATAAGTTCACAGGAAGCTACAGAGATAGCATAGAGAAGTCCCATATACCCTTCACCCAGTTTCCCCCAATAGTTACATCTTACATAACTATAGTATAATATCAGAACTAGGAATTGGCATTACTATAATGTGTGTGTGTAGTTCTATACCATATTGTCACTTGTGATTTGTGTAACCAACACCACAAGGAAGATACAGAACTATTCCATACCTCAAATATCTCCCTTGTGCTACCACTATATAGTCACATCTATGTAACCTCCCTCCAACCATCCCTAACCCCTAACGACCAGTTGTCTGTGTTCTGTCTCCATTCTTTTGTTACTTTGAGAATATTATGTAAATGAAATCATAAAGTATGTGACATTTTGAAATTAGCTTCTTTGACTCAGCATAATACTCTTGAGATCCATCCAAGTTGTTGCGTGTATTAATAGTTCATTGCTTTTTATTGCTGAGTAGTTATTCTATGATATGAATGTATCACAGTATGTATAACCATTCAACCATAGAGGGACTTTTTGGTTGTTTCAAGTTTTGGGACATTATAAATAAGGTTGCTATGATTATTTGTGTACAGGTTTGTGTGGACATAAATTTTCATTTCTCTGGGATAAATATCCAGGAGTGTGATTGCTGGGTTGTATTTTAAGGTTTTGCTCATCTTAAAAATTGGGCCATTTGTTTTCTTACTCTTTAGTTTTGAGGATTCTTTATATATGCTGGATACAAGTTCTTTTTTTAATGGATCATACTTTTGGTGTCATGTCTAAGTAATCTTTGCCTAACCACTGATGATAATGATTTTCTCCTATGTTGCTTTCTAAAGGTGTTCAGTTTTATGTCTTACATTTAGATATGGAATCCATTTTGAATTAATTTTTGAATAAGGTTTAGATCCAGGTTGACGTTTTTGGATATGGTTGTCCAATTGTTTTAATACCATTTGTTGAATAGTCTATTTTTTCCTTTGAATTGCCAAATGTAATATATCATATGAAGGAATATTATTTGGCATTACAAAAGGAATGAGGTACTGATATATGCTACAACATGGATGAACCTTGAAAATGTGCTAAATAAAAGAAGCCAGTTGCAGAAGGTCATATACTGTATTGATTCCATTTATATGAAATGTCCTGAATAGGCAAATCTATATATAGAGAAAGTAGATTAGTGGTTGCCTAGGGCTTGTGGATTTGAAGGGTAAATGAGGATTGACTGTTAATTGGTAGAGTTTCTTTTTGCTATAATAAAAATGTTCTAGAATTGATTGTGGTAATAGTTGCAGAATTTTGTTAATATACTAAAGCCATTAAATTATACACTGTAAATGGATGAATTGTATGGTATGTGAATTATATTTCAGTAAAGCTGTTAAAAATATTTTTAAAAAGAAGGAATAATGCTTATGAAATCAAGCAATGACAGAACATAGCAACAAGCAAAACTTAAGGATAATTGAGCAAGAGGTAAGTAATTTTGGACCATTTTAAAGCAGAGCAATAGCATTAGTAAGAGTTGCTCAGAAAGCAGAGTAGTGAGTTAATGAAATCTTCAGTGAATTTTGAACATAAAATTCTTTAAAATGATCCAAGATTGTTATTCATACAGTGCTGGCAGGAGTGTAAATTGACATAACCTTTATGGAAAGTAATCTGTCAATGTATATCACGGGTTGTTTTGTTTTTTGTGTTTTTTAAGATAGGGTCTTGCTTTGTTGCCTGGCTAGAGTGCAGTGGCATCATTATAACTCACTGCAATCTCAAATTCCCAGGGTCAAGCAATCCTCCTGCCTCAGACTCCCAAGTAGCTGGGACTATAGGAGTGTACTACCATGACCAATAATTTTTTTTTCTCTTTTTTGTAGAGATGGGATCTTACTATGTTGCTCAGGCTGGTCTTAAATTCCTGGCCTCAAGTGATCCTCCCACCTCAACCTCCCAAAGTGTTAGGATTATAGGTGTGGAATGAACCACTGTGCCTTGCCTGTTTTTGTTTTTTTATCACTTTAACAATAAACCTAAGAATTTTTTCCTCAGTAATTCCACTTCGAGGAATTTATTATCCTAAGAAAATAACTTAAAACATATTCAAAGGTTTATGAACAAAGATAATACCAAAAGTTTAGAAGTATCAAAGAGAATATGGCTAAATACAACCATACAATGAATATTGAGCTGTCATTTTTTTTTTTGAGACAGAGTCTCGCTTTGTTGCCTAGGCTAGAGTGAGTGCCATGGCGTCAGCCTAGCTCACAGCAACCTCAATCTCCTGGCTCAAGCAATCCTTCTGCCTCAGCCTCCCAAGTAGCTGGGACTACAGGCATGCGCCACCATGCCCGGTTAATATATATATATATATATATATATATATATATATATATGTTAGTTGGCCAATTAATTTCTTTCTATTTATAGTAGAGACGGGGTCTCGCTCTTGCTCAGGCTGGTTTCGAACTCCTGACCTCGAGCAATCCGCCCGCCTCGGCCTCCCAGAGTGCTAGGATTACAGGCGTGAGCCACCACGCCCGGCTTGAGCTGTCATTTAAGAATCCTTTATTCCAACACCTTTATTGAGGTATAATTGACATATGAAAAACTGCATATATTAATATTTAAAGTATATGATTTGATAACTTGAGATATATATTAATACACCCACTAAACCATCACCATAATCAAGATAATGAACATATCTGTCACCTCTCAGAGTTTCCTCATCTCCCACCCTCTTGCTCCTTACCACCACTTCCCCCTTCCCTAGGCAACCACTGATTTGCTTCTAGTCTGTAGCTTAACTTTTCATTCCCTTAAGAGTTTTTTTGAAGAAGAGAAGTAAATTTTGATGAAATCCAACTTATTTTTTTCTTTCATGGATTGGGCTTTGAGTGTTGTTTCTATTAATAGGAAATCTTTGGCTAATTCAAGGCCACAGGTTTTTCTGTTATGTTTTCTTCTGGATGTTGTGTAGTTTTTACATTTAGGTCCTAGAATCTATTTTGAATCCATTTTTGTTTATGGTGTGTGGTATGAATCCAAGTACATATTTGTACTTGGATTTTTGTACAGTTATCAATACTCAGTTGTTCCGGCACAATTTATTGAAAGACTATCCTTTCTTCGCTTAATTGTTTTATAAAAAACAATTTGTAAAAAGTCAGTCATCCAAGGCCAGGCGCGGTGGCTCACACCTGTAATCCTAGCACTTTGGGAGGCCGAGGCGGGCAGATTGCTCAAGGTCAGGAGTTCGAAAACAGCCTGAGCGAGACCCCGTCTCTACCAAAAAATAGAAAGAAATTAATTGACCAACTAAAAATATATATACAAAAAATTAGCCGGGCATGGTGGTGCATGCCTGTAGTCCCAGCTACTCGGGAGGCTGAGACAGGGGCATCGCTGAGCCCAGGAGACTGAGGTTGCTGTGAGCGAGGCTGACACCACGGCACTCACTCTAGCCTGGGCGACAGAGGGAGACTCTGTCTCAAAAAAAAAAAAAAAAAAAGTCAGTCATCCATATATATGTAGGTCTATTTCTGGACTCTAATCCATTGCATTGATCTAATTGTTTATCTTGACATCAGTCCCACATTGTCTTGATTTCTGTAGCTTTATCATAAGTTTTTGAAATTAGGTAGTTTTAGTCTTCTACTTTTGTTCCTCTTTTCCAAAGTTATCTTGGCTATTCTAGGTCCTTTGCACTTCTATATGAAATTTAGAACCATCTTGTTAGTTTCTAGCTAAAAGCATCCTGGAATTTTGATTTGGATTGCTTTTAATATATAGGTCAGTTTGGGGAGAATTGATATGTTATTAATAATAATATCAAGTGGCCGGATGTGGTGGCTCACGCCTGTAATCCTAGCACTCTGGGAGGCTGAGGCAGGCGGATTGCTCAAGGTCAGGAGTTTGAAACCAGCCTGAGCAAGAGCGAGACCCCATCTCTACTATAAATAGAGAGAAATTAATTGGCCAACTAATATATACAGAAAAAAAAATTAGCTGGGCATGGTGGTACATGCCTGTTGTCCCAGTTACTCGGGAGGCTGAGGCAGTAAGATTGCTTGAGCCCGGGAGTTTGAGGTTGCTGTGAGCTAGGCTGATGCCACGGCACTCACTATAGCCTGGGCAACAAAGTGAGACTCTGTCTCAAAAAAAAAAAATAGTAATAATAATAATATCAAGTATACCCCATGAATATAATAGATCTGTCTACTTTTTATGTCTTGTTTAATTTCTCTAAGCAGTGCTTTGTAGTTTTTGATGTACATATTTTTCACATCTTTTGTCAGATTTATTGCTATGCTTTTCATATTTTTTGGTGCCACTCTAAATGGTATTTTAAATTTGTGATTGTTGCTAGTATATAAAAGTATAAGTGACAAATTCTATTTGGTCATGATGCATTGTCCTTTTATATATTGTTGGATTCAATTTGCTCAAATTTTGTTCAGAAATTTTGCATCTATGCTCATGAGGGATTTTTTTTGGGGGGGCGGGGCGGTCAGAGTCTCTTCTTACCCGGGCTAGAGTGCTGTGGCATCAACCTAGCTCACAGCAACCTCAAACTCCTGGACTTGAGTGATCCTTCTGCCTCAGCCTCCCAAGTAGCTGGGACTACAGGCATGCGCCACCATGCCCAGCTAATTTTTTCTATATATTTTTAGTTGGCCAATTAATTTCTTTCTATTTTTTTTTTTTTTTTTTAGTAGGGATGAGGTCTCACTCTTGCTCAGGCTGGTTTCGAACTGCTGACCTTGAGCAATCCGCCTGCCTTGGCCTTCCAGAGTGCTAGGATTACAGGCGTGAGCCACCATGCCTGGCCTTGTGAAGAATCTTGATCTATAATTTTCTCTTCTATAAATGTCTTTGTCAGGTTTTGGTATCAAGGTAATACTAGACTCATAGAATGAATTTGGGAGGTATTCCTTTGTCTTCAGTTGTCTGCAACAGTTTGTGAAGAATTGCTATTATTTCTTCCTTAAATCCTTCATAGAATTCATAATTGAAGACATCTAGGCCTGGCATTTTCTTTGTAGGAAGGTTTTTAACTGAAAGTTCCATTTATTTAATATAGGACTTTCAAACTTTATCTCTTTCTTCTTGAGTGAACTTTGATAGTATATATTTGTCAAGGAATTTATCCATCCTATCTAAGTTGTCAAATTGATTGGCATAAAGTTATTTATAATATTTCCTTATTAACCTTTTAATATCTGTAGAATCTATAGTGAATTTACCTTCTCATTCTCGATATTGGAGATTTGGTGTTTTTTCTCTCTTTTTTTCCCTGATCAGTTTGGTGAAAGGCTAATCAATTTTATTACCTTCACAATATCAGCTTTGGGTTTCATTTATTTTCTCAGTTGCTTTTTTATTTCATTGATTCTTGCTCTAATCTTTTTTTTTCCCCTAGCATGGGCCAGAACAGAGATTTTTGCTCTGATCGTTATTATTTCCTTTCCTTCTGTTTACTTTGGGTTTATTTTTTTTTCTTTTTTCTAGTTTCTTAAGGTAGAAGTTGAGGCAATTGATTTGAGGCTTTTCTTATTTTCCAATATAAGTGTTTAGTGCTATAAAATTTCCCTGAGGTAGTACTTTAGTGGCATCCCACAAATTTTGATATGTTGTGTTTTCATTTTCATTCAATTCAAAATACTTTCTATTTTTTTATTTTTTCTTTGACCAGTTATTTATATGTGTGCTATTTAGTTTGTAAATGTTTGTGGATTTTTCAGATATATTTCTGCTATTATCTTTTCATTTAATTCCATTATGCTTAGAGAACATAGTCTGTATCACTTATATCCTTTGAAATTTATTGAGACTCATTTTATGTCTTATTATATGGTCTGTCCTGGTAAGTATTCTGTATGCAATTGGTAAGACTGTGTATTCTGTTGTTGGATAGAGTGTTTTATAATTGTCGACAAGGTCAAATTGGTTGACTGTATTGTTCAAGTCTTCTATAGCTTTACTGATTTTCTGTCTACTTACTTTATTGAAATTATTTAGAGAGAGATACTGAAATCAACTATAATTGTGTATTTGTCTATTTCTCCTTGCAAATCTCACAGATTATGCCATGTATATTTTGAAACTCTGTTATTTTAAGTGTATAAATATTTTGGATTATGTCCTCCTGATGAATTGACTCCTTTATCAGTATGAAATAATCTTCTTTATCCCTGGTAGTACTCTCTGCTCTGAAATCTATTTTGTCTGACATTTATCTAGATGCTCAAGCTTTCTTTTGCTTAGCATTAGCATAGTATATCTTTTTTCCATCCTTTTACTTTTAACCTGTTATGTCTTTATATTTAAAGTACATTTCTTAACCAATACCCCCAGGGGAAACAAATTTATCACTAGAGTACCATTAGTATGTACAGTTCCTTATGTCCATAGCCTTATAGCTTCCAGTCAAAATATCATATTCCCAAGTTACTTAGGTCAGCTCCTTTTTTTTAGTTTACATACATTAAAACTTACGCTTTGTAATATACAGTTCTATGTGTTCAATATAGTTCAAATGTATCCATCACTCTAGTACCATAGAGAATATTCCTCTATCCCTTGGAGTGCATACTCTTTGTAGCCAACAATTCCTGTCTTCCTATCCCTTGGCAATCATTAATTTGTTTTTTGTCCCTATAGTTTTTCCTTTTCCAGAGTGTTATATGAATGAAATCATACAATATGTAGCCTTTTTCTCTGGCTTCTTTTACTTAGTAAAATGTACCTAAGCTTCATCCATGTTGATGAATAAGTCAATAGCACAGTCCTTTTTATCACTGAATAGTACACCATTGTATGCATGTACCACTGTATCACTCTCCTTCATTACCTCATATACAGTGTCTTAAAAACCATTATTCATCCATTCATCTGATAAAAGACATCTTCATTGCTTCCAGTTGCTAGCTATTGTGAATAAAACTGCTATAGGTATTTGCATACAGGATTTTATGTGGACATAACTTTTCAAATCACTTTCCATGGGTACTAGGGTTAAACAAATATGTAAAGTGATGATGGATGTTATGTCCAGGTTTCTCAGGGTCAGAGAGGAAAGTTATAGATAAGCAAGAAAAGAAAGCTAGAATGAACCCAGTGATACTGGATTAGAGTCAGAGACATTAATATGAACTTCGGTTTATCTTAATATTTATATACATAGATAGAGACAGAAACAATTATAGATATGTGTGTATATGTGGGTCAGTATATATACATATATTACCTAGGTCTGCCCACTGAGAGGGCCTAGAAGCAATGACACCCAATAGCAAACAACCATACCCAGTATCCAGATCTTGTTTCTAAATATTGTTCTCCAGAAAAATGGAACCAGGGATCCTTAGAGAAATGGCTGATTTTAGGACCATATTTTTATTTCTTCTCTCCTGGCCTTTGTGCTATTGTTGTCATGCATTTTTCCTTTTACATATAACCCCCACACTAAATTGTTAATTATCTTTGTTTATACATTATACATTAAATGTCAAACATCTTTTAGAGATATTTAAAGAATAGGAAAAAATATTAGATCTTTTGCCCCTTCTGCCATGTGAGGTTACAGTGAGAAGATGGAAGTCTGTGAGGAAGCAGGTTCTCATTAGACACCAAATCTGCTGGAGCCATGACCTTGGATTTCTCAGCCACCAGAACTATGAAAAATAAATTTCTTTTGTTTCTAAGTTACTCAGTTTATTGTATTTTGCTGTAGCAGCCCCAATGGACTAAGACATTTACCCATAAAGTTACTGTTTCCAGTATTCTTCCTTCCTTTGTGTAGATCCATATTTCCTTCTGGTGCTATTTTCTTTTTGCCCAAAGGATTTTCTTTAACATTTCTTATAGTGATCGTCTGCTGGTGATGAATTCTTTCAATTTTTGTATGTCTCAAAAAGTATTGTGGTGTTTTGGGAATATGTTTTTGGTGGGTATAGAATTTTAGGTTGATTTTTTTTCTCTTTTGGTACTTTAAAGATGTTGTTGCATTATTGATCTGCTTGCATTGTTTCTGATGAGAAATATGCTGTCATCTTTATCTTTGTTGCACAGAGCATTGAGTCAGGAAGGTTATATCGCAAGCTGAATGAAACTCCATGGGGACAGGCCACAAAATGCTGTTCACAGGTAGAATTTCTTCTCTGCCTCAGGGAAGCCTCAGGCCTACTTTCAAGATTTTCCAACTGATTAATTCAGGTCCTCCCAGATTATTCAGTATAATCTTCCTTGCTTAAAATCCTCTGATTAAAGACATTAATTATATCTGCAACGTCCCTTCATATCAACACCTAGATTTGTGTTTGATTGAATAAGTGGGGACCATAACCTAGCCAAGTTGACACATCAAAAAAGCCATTACAATTTGTTAGGCAGAACCAGAGCCATTTGTAATCCATCTAGTGCTAATTATTCCCCATTACTGAGGTAAGACCCTTCTTAGTACTCCATCTAATGTCCTGTGAATTATGAGGTTATTTTAGTTGGGCCAATGGGAACAAACACTATTTTTAGTCCTGTGTGAATACCAGGGACTATTTCCTCTAATTTTTTTGAGCAGTTATTTCCCCATTCTTGGGTATTTTCCTCACATGACTGTGCTGATCAGACTCTGCTGAATCCTAGAGGGGGACCTGCCACAGATCTCCAGAATTCTGTATCCTGTGAGCACTAGTTGCATTGCTCTCCCTAGACTCTCATCTCCATCTTCTCACCTCAACATACCTGCCCGGACTCTGCCTGGGCTCCTCCTTCCTGCACTGTAGCCTGCACACTCTCTCAAGGCAGTAATGTGAAAGAGTCATGGGGCTCGCCTCATTTCTTTCCTTTCTCTCATGGATCACTCTCTTTCATTGCCTCATGTCTAATGTCTTAAAAGCCATTATTTCATGTATTTTGTTTGGATTTTTGGTTGCCTTGTATAAAAGGGTAAATCTGTTCCCTGTTCTTCCGTTTGACTGGAAGTGAAAGTCACCAAAAACTTTTAAAGACAGAACAAATGAGTATGATAAAGGAAAAATCAACATATAAAAGTGAATCTTCATGATTGTCTTAGTTTAGGTTCCTCTGAGGAAAGCCTGAGGACATGTAAAAGTCATTCATTAAGGAAGTATTCCCAGTAGCAACTGTTATGGAGTAAGGGAAAGAAGACAGGGCCAGGCGGGGTGGCTCACGCCTGTAATCCTAGCACTCTGGGAGGCCGAGGCGGGCGGATTGCTCAAGGTCAGAAGTTCAAAACCAGCCTGAGCAAGAGCAAGATCCGGTCTCTACTATAAATAGAAAGAAATTAATTGGCCAACTAATATATATATAGAAAAAATTAGCTGGGCATGGTGGTGCATGCCTGTAGTCCCAGCTACTCGGGAGGCTGAGGCAACAGGATCACTTGAGCCCAGGAGTTTGAGGTTGCTGTGAGCTAGGCTGATGCCACGGCACTCACTCTAGCCTGGGCAACAAAGCGAGACTCTGTCTCAAAAAACAATTAAAAAATAAAAAACAAAAGGGAAGGAAGACAGGACAACTTTCAAGTAAGATGTGATTTTCAGTGAAGTCACTGTAAACTCTTTTTTTTTTTTTATTTTGAGACAGAGTCTCACTTTGTTGCCTTCCTACCTAAGCCTCCTGAGTAGCTGAGACTACAGGTGTGCACCACCACGCATGGCTAGAACATCACATTTTTACAAATATAATATACCTTGTTCAATCTTGAGAATGATTTCAAAATGGAAATGAATTCAGTATGAATAAGCAACTCTTAGGTGTAAATCCTGAGGCAGTTTTAAATGACTTAATATGGTTGTTCTACAACTCGTCTTAAAGATGCTGTGCCAGATTTTCCTCTCCAAACCCTCTTTCCATCTTTCTCTGCCCTGCTTTCTGTCTCAGGAGACTGAGTTGTATGGACTATATCAAATTACATCCACAGGCTTCCTTGCTCACTGGCTTCTGATTGGGTCCAGCCAATGGAGCTCCCTGGCAAGAGATGAGAATATGGCAGCCATGGGAGAGCACTATCCAGACCTCCCTTCAAGAGAGTGCCATTGGCTGGCAGCCACTAGCTGCCATACCTTCAGGTCTCCTGCAGTATTCCTACCGAAGCCACTTTCTCCCCAGGCTGTTTCCATCCAATGACAGAGCACTGCTGAAGGATTAGAACTGGGCCATTCCTGCCTGACATGGGACCTCTGATGGACGGTCTTCTGTGCTCTGGGCTCCCCATTGGCCTGGGTGAGACTTTCCCAGAGCTGTGCTGCTGGTTGAGGCTGTCCCTATCCACTTTTCCCTCCTTCCCCTCTCCCTTCACAGGGGTCAGACCTGCCTCCTGGACTGAAGGGTTTCCCCACCTCCTCCTGCTCCCTCTCACCTTTATCCTCAGAAATTTCTCCCAGTAAATTTCTTACACTTCTGATTCTGTCTTGGGCTCTACTACCAGGATGATGAAACTAATACAGGGAGAAAGGGCAAAGAATGAAATATGGATTTTTATTCTCTTGGCTTTCTCCCTTGGAGTTGCCTGTCTGGCTGTGTCCTTTAACCAAAAGTCATAGCTCCCCTCAAGGCAGCCATGACTTTCCCCTTTTAGGTTCTGGTAACTACTTTCTCCCCTTGTTCTTTCAGGCCCAAGAGGTAACAAATCTACTGCTACAACCTCAGGCTACTGACTAGCCCTGTGGTCCCGTATATGTATACTTTTGCAAATAGTCCCTTTGTAAGTAAACCCTCCTCAAATTATCCTAATGGAAGATGGCATTTTTTTCCTATTTGGATCTTACCACTCAGATCCCTTTTATCCATCCCTCAGCTTCTGGCAAGTTTGGCTGCTAAGGACTCACAGCTGCCTTTCTCTGGAGACCTGCTCTCAGCTAACTAAAGCCACCTCACCTGGTCTCCTTCCACTCTGTTGGACCACAGCCAATGACTAATGGATGGGAGACACAAAAGGTCAGCTTCTTTGCCCCAAAGGAGGATAGCTTTGTAGTGAACTTTATACTCCAGAGTCCTCCTGTGGATCAGGACAAGACTAGACTTTACTTGAAACTACACCTTTGCTCAGAGGAATGATGCCTTTCCCCTTCCCCATCCTGCTTCATTGCTTCCCTCACAGGCTTATCCTAAATTTACTCGCTTAATAAATTATGTACCCTGAATCCCACTCTTAGGCTCTGCTTCTGACCTAAGACAGACCCTGACTGATACATATGCTAAAGTGGATGCTCATCACAATATGTAAGTTTTAGAGACAATGCTCTGCCCACATGGTTCCTTTACTGACAAAGGCAAAATAATTATCTGGCCGACACTCTTAGTTGCATTAGCAGCCTATGTGGGAGAAGTACACTGTGAAGCCACTATTGGGAGTTCTGTGTGCCATTAACCATCACCGTCTTATACAGACAATCTCATGGCTCTGCTCAAAGCAGAACTTTGGTCGGAGGCCCTTGATCACAGTGCTTTCTTTTCTTGGTGAATTGCTTGGCAAGTCCTTTCAACTGAACCTGAAGCTATGTCTATAAGGCCCACTGGATACGTTCAGGGTGGTAAAGAAATTATACCTCAAGGTTCCTTACACATAATTAATCTTTTACATTCTAAACAGATGACTGAGTGGGGGAGGTAACTGATAGTAAAGTTGTTAAGGGCAGAAACTTCAGAGCAAGCCAGGTTCGTGTTCTATTTTTAGCATTACCATTTACTAGTAACGTGTCTCAGTCAAGTTGCTTAATCACTCTATGCCTTAATTTCCTCACTTCTAAAATGTGATGGATAATATCCCCCAACAAGTTGTTATGAAGAATAAATTAGGTAATATGCAAAGTGCTTAGCACAAGGCCGGGTGCAGATGAATTATTCAATAAATGGCAACCTCTACTGTCATGGCTCACTACTTCAAGCAAATGCTGAAGATTAAGCTAATAAAATGTGTCCCTAAAAGCATAAAGAGGAGACACCCTTTTATACCTGTTTGGAAAAACCCAAACTATGTTTTTCCTCTGCTCTTACTCTGCAACACAAAACAACAATTAACACAAAAGAATTCTGTGACCAAATGTGGTAGGGGGACAAGATTTCTCCCTACCAACAAGCAAGCAATCAATTCTATAGCAGATACCAGCTGGGTGTCCTCTGTAGAGACCTGGAGATAGCATCAGATCCCACAGGGTGAGGGCTCAGTCCCCAAAACCATGCCCCCCTTCAGATACCAGTCTCAAGTCTAGACCTCTGGGACTTCTGACTGACCAGCTTCAAGGTGGAGTTCCCATGACCCCCTCTTTGGGTTCGGTTAATTTGCTAGAGTGGCTCACAGAACTCAGGGAAACACATTTACCAGTTTATTATAAAGGATACAGATGAAGAGATACCCAAGGTGGGTATGGGTGAAGCGGAGTGGAGCCTCCATGCTCTCCTGAATGAGCCACCCTCTAGGAACCTCCATGTGTTCAGCTATCTGGAAGCTCACTGAACCCTGTCCTTTAGTCCTTTTGTGGAGATTTCTTTGATTGTCCATGATTGAAACATGGAAGCATAGACAGCCGTGTCAACATGTGATTGGACAAAAAGGGTATGATCTAAACTGAACAAGGCCTGTCTGTCCAGATTCTTCTTGACCTCTCTATGCAGCATTCCTTCCTCCAGGGTATGGGGGAGGACCCTCTTTGGAATGAGGGTCTTATGACTCACAATCAGATTAGAGTCCTGAGATTATTTCCTGAGGCCTGTTTCTGAGGCCTAAATTGCCCCACCATTATAATAGAAGACTGTAACAAGGGCTATGGGAGTTATGAGCCAAGAACTGTGGATGAAAATATATCTATCTCTCTATATATATAAAACCATAATACTCTTGAGTAGCGGCAGAAGTCACCAGCCACAAAATTAGAGGCCTCTTATAAGCGATTTCCTTCTCCTTGCCCTAGCATTAATTCACCGCTTCTATTCAATACATCTTCTGGATTATCCTTCTTCTTTGGTTAGAATTTTAACAACTATGCATTTTAAGTATAAGATAATGATTGTTTTAGATAATTGGGTGATGAAAATAAACCAGCAAAGTTAACTTAAAAAGTACCAAGGCCCAAATGAAAAGACAAGTAAGCCAATATAATCAGTACCTGGAAAATGAGTAAGTACTTGCAGAACTCTGATTTGGTTGAGATCTTCTCTCACAGATATAGATGGCTATGTGACTAAGTTCTGGCTAGTGAGATGTAAGCATAAGTTTTGGATTTAGATTTTGGGAATGTTCTTTTAAAAGGAGGGTGACACACCTGGCAGGTGCCCTTTTGCACCTTCTCTATCTTCCTCTTTCCTTCAGCCTGGAATGCAGATATCATGGCTGGAGTTGCAGTGGCCATCTGACAACCATGAGTCAAACTTTAGAGTGGAAGTTATGTGCTAAGAAGGGCAAAGCACCAATTAGAAGGAGCCTGGGACTTGGATGACTTCATGGGCTTGCCATGCCACCACTGGATTGCCTTCCTCTACCTGCAAAAGATAAAAATAACCTCCCAATTTATTTAAGCCATCCTTTATTGAGTGTCTGTTACTAGCAGCTGAATATAATTCCTAGATGATGCACTGATATCCATGTGGTAGGTGCCATCTTATCCCCAGTACCCTTTTTTGGATGAGATTAGTGTGAATCTGACATATACTTTGAACCACTGACTTAGGGCATTGTGTCTCTCAATCTTTCTCTCTACTTCTAAACATAGTACCTGATACATAGTAGGTGCTCAGTTAAAATTGATTGGCCAATCTTGAGCCTGGCTAACTCTTAAGCAATAATTCTTGCACAGCAGTCTTCAATTTGGCCAGGTTCACCATGTTCTATAGCCATTGCAGTTCCTTGAAAACAGCAAACAAACCTTACTTCACTTTCAAGATAGTAGAGCCCACAGCAATCACAAGGGTATTTAAAGTAATAAAGAGCCATTGAAAACTTGAGATCTGCAGGTGCTGTGGCTCACACCTGTAATCCTAGGACTCTGGGAGGCCGAGACGGGAGGATTGCTTGAGTCCATGAGTTCAAGGCTACCGTGAGTGTGAGTGAGACCCCCATCTCTACCAAAAAGACAAAAAAAAAAAAAAAAACCAGCTGGGTGATACAGCTTGTGCCTGTAGTCCCAGCTACCCAGGAGGTTGAGACAGAAAGATCGCTTAGAGCCCAGGAGTTTGGGGTTGCAGCAACAGTGGCGCCACTGCACTCTACCTGGAAAAACAAACAAGGCAACTGAGCACCCCTCCTCACAAACTCCCACCCCTTTAAAAAAAAGATAAAAAAAAATTTTTTAAAAAGAAAACATGAAATCAAGACAACTCCTAAAATGGAAAAAGGCAGATGATGATAAAGGTACAGGTAGAGATTACCACACACAAGTAACTGTGGAAGGTGATGGATATGTAAATTTATTTGATTGTATATATATATATATGTGTATATCAAAACATCATGTCATACACCTTAAATACATACAATAAAAATAAAATTGAAAAAGAAGAAATTCCTGGCCGGGCGCGGTGGCTCACGCCTGTAATCCTAGCACTCTGGGAGGCTGAGGCGGGCGGATTGCTCAAGGTCAGGAGTTCGAAACCAGCCTGAGCAAGAGCGAGACCTCGTCTCTACTATAAATAAAAAAGAAATTAATTGGCCAACTAATATACATAGAAAAAATTAGCCGGGCATGGTGGTGCATGCCTGTAGTCCCAGCTACTTCGGAGGCTGAGGCAGGAGGATCACTTGAGCCCAGGAGATTGAGGTTGCTGTGAGCTAGGCTGATGCCATGGCACTCACTCTAGCCTGGGCAACAAAGTGAGACTCTGTCTCAAAAAAAAAAAAAAAAAGAAGAAATTCCTAGCCCGTGTTTATCTTTCTTTCCTAATCCAGCTGTCTGTGGTATATTTTGTATCTCTTATTCATGTCTTCTGCTCTTTTATGTACAAATGCTCATCTGCTTAACCATTTGTAAAACTATCATTTAAAATAAAATGACCTACATAAGTAATTATCATGAAAGAATAAATAATGAATAAGGGGAGGAGGAGAAGTACGTATGCATGGTCATGGGAGACACACATAGAGAACCAGCAGTGGCATGTGGCTAAGTAACTAGGATAGAGGAAAACCATGAGGAAGGAAAGAGGAGTCATATACAGAATATTCCCAGGAAAAGGAAGGTTCACATAAATACTGGAGGCATTGCAAACCAGATAGGAAATTTTGCCTCTGACTTTCAAAAATCCATTTTAAAATGACTGAAGGAGCTGGCATCTAGCTCTCTTTTCAGACTGTGGGAACTGTGTTATCACTATGACAAACCTACAGCCAAGAAAAATAAAATTTAATCAACCCTTCAGCAAGAGGGGTCTGGAGACCATGTCTGCAGGAAAGGAGACATGAAACAGTTTAAGCTATTGAGTGTTACAATTTCTCATACATCTTTTTCTTGTGACATAAGGTCAGGAGCTTATGACCCTAACATGGAAGTGTGTTTAGTTCCTAACTTGAATAATATGTGGCATATGATAGGATGTTCTGAGTCAGCATGGTGGTTTCATGGGAATAGGGCCATGAGAAGTCATAGGTTTGGACTTTCTGTCCTTACTCTACTTCTGACTTTGCTATTACAACTTTGCCTCTTACATTTTATCTTTGGGTCAGCATCTTTTAAAAAATTTTTATTTTTTACATGTTATTTTTTTCTACTTTTTTATTTTGAAAAATTTTAACCCTATAGAAAAGTGGTAAAAATAGTACAATGAATACACACATACTCTTTATGTAGATTCATCAATCATTAACGTTTTGTCAAATTTGTTTTCTCTCTATTTAAATGTTTCTGATTTTGTGTAAATGCACAGACACACACACTTTTTTGTGAGAGATCTGAGAGACTTAAACATAAGTTTCAGATGTCTTGACATTTCACCCATACATACTTTAAGCATATTTTTTCTAAGAAAAAATACATTCTTCTACATAACTATAATACATTTATCACACTTAGGAAATTATCATACTCAGGAAATTAAACATTGATACTATACAATTATGTGCATTTCATATTCATATTTCTTATAACAATAACTAATAAGTGTCTTTTATATTTTTTAATTCCAAGATCCAATTAATGATCATACATTGCATTTAGTTGTCTTTCCTTTCTTTTAAAGATTATCCCCAAGCATTTTTTACCTTTCATGACATTGACATTTTTGAAGAGTCCAGGTCAATTGTTTTGCATAATGTTCTTGAATTTGGTTTGTCTGATTATTTCCTAATGATTAGAATATTTTTTTCTGGCAGGAATACTTTATGTGTGATCTGTGTCCTTTGTGCATCACACGAGAGGGCACATGATGTCAAATTTTCTCATTATTAGTGACATTACATTTGATCATTTGATTCAAGTGGTGTCCACCAGACCTCTCCATTATAAAGGTACCTTAATAGCTGTAACTAGTGGTACTTTGAGAATATGTGAATATATTCTTCCCTAACAACATTTCACTCAATGATTTTACATCTATTGATGATTCTTGGCTGAATCAATTATTACAATGGTGATTGCAAACTGTTGATTTTCTAACAATACTACATTAATTAGTTGACATTATTCTGTAAACATCTTTCCCTTCTCCTCTTCCCTGCCCCTTAATATTTTTAAGAGTAATGTTGGTTTGAATTCTTTCTTTATTTAATGTGTTATAATCTGTTCCAGTCATTATTCATTTTGATACTAGAAATTGTCCCATATTTAGCAGGTGGGAGCCCTTTCAAGCTGGCTTCTTTCTTCTTTTTGGCATAACCCCATCAGTTTTTGAGTACAGTAAGTCTTCAGCATCATCAATAGGTTCTTGGAAACTGATTATTAAGTGAAATGACATGCAGCAGGTCCTTGAATAACATCATTTCATTCGACATTGTTTTGTTACAACATTGCTGAGGAAAAAAGATTGATTTCATTATACATCATTTTGCTTAAAGTCAGTTTCCAAGAACCTATCAACATTAAGTGAGGACGTAGTGTACTCATATTTTGTGGCACAAGCAACCTAGAATCATCTACTTCTCCAAAGAGCCCTGGTTCTTTTTAGTGGGATATAATCTTTGCAAATTAAGATCTGGACACTAGATGTGCTTATTGCTTACTATTGAGGTATTATCCACAGATATTTTAAACAGAAAAGAAATATCATTGAAGATGGTCATTTTAGATGGGCCGTGTAAGGCTGAATTAGATAAGAATGTAGAAAATATAAGAAGAATTTTGGAAAGTAGGTAATAATTCTAATAATGTTTTTCATTTGTGTAAGTTGTCCTAAATGCATGACACCTGGTAATGTCAAAATTGACACACATATATATACCAAACAGCCACATCGAACATGTACTCAATAGCATGGTAATATATATTTTCCACATATACTCTAGAATGTGATTTGCATCATTGAACATCGATTTTTATTTTTTTTCTTTCTTTTTTTTATTTCAGCATATTATGGGGGTACAGATTTTAAGGTTTGAATAAATGCCCATTCCTCCCCTCCCCCCACAAGTCTGAGTCTCCAGCATGACCATCCCCCAGATGGTGCACATCTCACTCATTATATATGTATATACCCACCCCCATTCCCCCTTCCACCTGCCCAATACCCTATTACTGTAGTACCTATGTGTCCACTTAGGTGCTGTTCAGTTAATACCAATTTGCTGGTGAGTATATGTGGTGCTTGTTTTTCCATTCTTGGGAAACTTCACTTAATAGTATGGGTTCCAGCTCTAACCAGGAAAATATAAGATGTGCTATATCACCATTATTTCTTAGAGCTGAACAGTACTCAATGGTGTACATATACCACATTTTATTAATCCATTCTTGGATTGATGGGCACTTGGGCTGTTTCCACAGCCTTGCATTTATGAATTGTGCTGCTATAAACATTCGAGTGCAGGTGTCTTTTTTGTAGAGTGTCATTGGATGTTTTGGGTAGATGCCCAGCAATGGGATTGCTAGATCAAATGGTAGATTCCCTTGTATCGCCTTAAGGAATCTCCATATTGTTTTCCACAGAGGTTGAACTAGTTTGCAGTCCCAACAGCAGTGTAGGAGTGTTCCTCTCTCTCCGCAACCACGCCAGCATTTATTGTTCAGAGACTTTTTGATAAAGGCCATTCTCATTGGAGTTAAGTGATATCTCATTGTGGTTTTGATTTTCATTTGCCTGATGATTAGAGATGTTGAGCATTTTTTCATATGTTTGTTGGCCATTCTTCTGTCTTCTTTAGAAAAGTTTCTGTTCAAGTCCTTTGCCCACTTTTTAATAGGGTTATTTGATTTTTTCTTCCTGATTTTCGTTAGTTCTAAGTATATTCTAGTTATCAGTCCCTTATCAGATGCATAGGATGCAAAATTTTCTCCCATTCTGTAGGTTGTCTGTTTACTTTCATGACTATTTCTTTGGCTGTGCAGAAGCTTTGTAGTTTGATCATGTCCCATTTATTTATTTTTGTTGCTGCTGTGATTGCCTTTGGGGACTTCTTCATAAACTCTTTGCCTAGGCCGATGTCTAGGAGAGTGCTTCCAACTTTTTCCTCTAGAATTCTAATAGTTTCATACCTTAGGTTTAAGTTTGTTATCCAGCATGTGTTGATTTTTGTGAGAGGTGAAAGGTGTGGGTCCTGTTTTAGCCTTCTACAGGTGGCTATCCAGTTTTCCCAGCACCACTTATTGAAAAGGGATTCTTTTCCCCAGAGTATGTTTTTGTCTGCTTTGTCAAAGATTAGATGGCTATATGAGGATGGTTTTATATCAGGATTCTCACATCTGTTCCACTGGTGAATACTCCTATTTTTGTGCCAATACCATATTGATTTAATTACTACAGCTTTGTAGTATAGTTTGATATCTGGTATATTAATGCCGCCCATTTTGTTTTTGTTGCCTAGAATTGATTTTGATATTCAGGGTCTTCTTTGGTTCCATATGAAGCATAAAATTATTTTTTCTATATCTGTGAAGAATGCTGATGGGATTTTAATAGGTATTGCATTGAATCTGTAGATCAGTTTGGGTAGTATAGACATTTTGATGATGTTGAGTCTGCCGATCCACGAGCATGGAATGGATTTCCATCTGTTTACATCCTCTGCTATTTCCTTCCTCACTGTTTCATAGTTCTCCCTGTAAAGGTCTTTTACCTCCTTGGTTAAGTATATTCCTAGGTACTTTAATTTCTTTGTTGCTATCATGTAGGGAATTGAGTCTTTGATTTGGTTCTCAATTTGATTGTTGTTGGCGTATACGAATGCCTCTGATTTCTGTGTATTGATTTTGTATCCTGAGACTTTACTAAATTCATTGATCAGTTCCAGGAGTTTCTTGGTTGAATCTTTGAGGTTTTCTAGATACAATATCATATCATCAGCAAACAGTGAAAGTTTGATCTCTTCTGCCCCTATTTGGATACCTTTAATTCCATTTTCCTGTCTGATTGCTGTAGCCAAGACTTCCAGCACTATATTGAACAGAAGTGGAGATAGTGGGCAGCCTTGTCTGGTTCCAGTTCTAAGTGGGAATGCTTTCAATTTTTCCCCATTCAGTATGATGTTGGCTATGGGTCTGTCATATATGGCTTGTATCATTTTTAGGTATGTCCCTTCTATGCCTATTTTCTTTTTTTTTTTTTTTAGTCAGAATTTGACATGGGTAGCCTATTTTCTTAAGTGTTCATATCATGAAAGGGTGTTGAATTTTGTCAAAAGCTTTTTCTGCATCTATTGAAAGAATCATGTGGTCTTTGTTTTTGCTTCTGTTTATGTGGTGAATTACATTTATAGATTTACGTATGTTGAACCATCCCTGCATCCCTGGGATGAAGCCCACTTGGTCGTGGTGGATTATTTTTTTGATAAGCGTCTGGATTCGGTTAGCTAAGATTTTGTTGAAAATTTTTGCATCTATATTCATTAGGAATATTGGTCTGTAGTTTTCTTTTTTTGTTGCATCCTTTCCTGGTTTTGGTATCAGAGTAATATTCGCTTCATAAAAGGTGTCGGGGAGGTTTCTGTTCTTCTCGATGTTGTGGAATAGTTTCTGCAAGATAGGTACTAGTTCTTCTTTGTAAGTGTGGTAAAATTCGAGTGTGAAACCATCTGACCCGGGACTTTTCTTTTTAGGGAGATTTTTAATTGCTGTTTCTATTTCAGCTCTTGAGATTGGTCTGTTCAGGGAATCTATTTCTTCCTGATTGAGCCTAGGGAGGCTGTGTGTTTCTAGAAATTTGTCCATTTCCTCCCCATTTTCCAGTTTGTGTGCATAAAGATTTTTGTAGTATTCATAAATTATATCTTGTATCTCTTTGGGATCAGTTGTGATATCTCCTTTTTTGTTCCTGATGGAGCTTATTAGAGATTTCTCTTTTCTGCTTTTCGTTAGCTTAGCCAATGGCGTGTCAATTTTGTTTATTTTTTCAAAGAACCAACTTTTTGTTTTATTAATCTCCTGAATAGCTTCCCTGTTTTCAATTCCGTTTAGTTCTGATTTGATCTTGTTGATTTCACTTCTTCTGCTGGGTTTGGGGTTGGTCTGTTCTTCTTTTTCCAGCTCTTTGAGTCATTTCGTTAGATTGTCTATTTGTAATCTTTTTGTCTTTTGATTATAGGCATTTACGGAGATAAACTTTCCTCTCAGAACTGCTTTAGCTGCGTCCCAGAGGATTTGATAACTTGTCTCTCCATTGTCGTTTTCTTCATAGAATTTTGTTATTTCCATCTTGATTTCTTCATTTATGAAGTAATCATTTAGTAGGAGGTTGTTTAATTTCCACGTTTTTGTGTAGAAATGTGAGTTTCTGTTACGGTTGATTTCTACTTTTATTTCACTGTGATCTGAGAAGATACATGGTATGATTTCTATTTTTTTTAATTTCTTGAGGTTTACTTTGTGTCCTAGGATATGGTCAATCTTAGAGAATGCCCCGTGAGCTGATGAGAAGAACGTGTATTCAGTGGATTTGGGGTAGAATGTCCTGTAAATGTCAGTCAATACCAATTGTTCCAAAATTTGTTTAAGTCCATTATTTCTTTGTTAATGTTCTGTTTGGAGGATCTGTCTCGTGCCGTCAGTGGGGTGTTGAAATCTCCAGTGATTATGATATTGCTATTAATCAATTTGTTTAGATCCAGTAAGGTTTGCTTTATCAATCTGGGTGCACCTAAGTTGGGTGCATATATATTTAAAATTGTTATCTCTTCTTGTTTAAGTGTGCCATTCACCATTATATACTGACCATCTTTGTCTTTCACTACTTTTGTCGGTTTAAAAACTAAATCATCTGAAATTAGAACTGCCACGCCAGCCTTCTTTTGGCTTCCACTTGCTTGGAATACTGATCTCCAGCCTTTTACTTTTAGTCTATATGCATCCTTGCAGGTTAGATGTGTTTCCTGAAGACAGCATATACTTGGCCTGTATTTTCTTATCCATTCAGCCAGCCTATGTCTCTTGAGTGGAGAGTTTAAGCCATTCACATTTATTGAGAGAACTGATAGGTAAGGTAGATTACTGTTCATTCTGTTGGGTTCGATGTTGTTGCTTTGATTTCTCTCTTGAGCCATTGTATTATCTGGCCTTTAATCTTTGGGTTTTGGTTGTTTTTATATTCATGAGTTTTTATTATGGTGTTCCGTGTGTAACACTGTTTTGAGTACTTCTTGTAGGGCTGGTCTTGTCTTGGTGAATTCTCTGAGACTTTGCTTGTCTGAGAATGTCTTTATTTCTCCTTCATAGATGAAGCTTAGTTTTAGAGGGAATAAGATTCTAGGCTGGGCATTGTTTTGTTTCAGAAGAATGAGAATGGGGCCCCAGTCTCTCCTTGCTTGTAAAGTCTCATTAGAGAAGTCTGGTGTTATTCGAATTGGCTTTCCCTTGTATGTCACTTGCTTCTTTCGTCTTACAGCTCTTAGAAGGGCCTCTTTAGTTGATATTTTGGTCAGTCTGATGACTGCATGTCGTGACGTCTTCCTGTTTGCATTGAATCTCCCAGGGGTCCTCTGAGCTTCTTGAACTTGTATATCGAGATTTTGAGCAAGGCCTGGGAAATTTTCCTGTATTATATCTTCAAATAGCTTGTCCAACCCTTGAGTGTTGTCTTCTTTCCCTTCTGGTAACCCTATGACCCTCACATTAGGTTTCTTCACATAATCCCACATCTCTTGTAGGCTTTGCTCTTTTCTCTTGTTTCTCTGCTCTATCTCTGTGACGGTTTTATTTAGTTGGAGGGTGTTATCTTCAATCTCTGAGATTCTTTCTTCTGTTTGATCTACCCTGTTCTTGAGACTTTCCACTGTATTTTGTAGTTCCCTGAGTTGATTCTTCATATCCAGGAGTTCGGTTAAACTTTTCTTCATTGTGTCTATTTCTTTAGTGAACTTTTCTTCTAGGTCCTGGAGGCTTTTTGTGGCTTCTTTGTGTTGGTTATTGAGTTGTTGTTGCAGGTCGGTGAGTGTTCTTATGATCCACATACGAAATTCCTCTTCTGTCATGTGGTTGCCTGATTTGGGTTGGTGTCCGTTTCTAGGGGGCTGGTGCTTCTCTTTGGGGGTGTGTTTTCCGTTTGGTTCTTCATATTTCCTGAGTTCTTTTGCTGATTTCTTCCCATGTCGATCAGTTGTTGTTTCTTTCCTTTAGGTTTTTGTTTGGGTATTCACATGCCTTGTTTAGTTTCTGAGCCGTTAGGTGGTGTCTGTGGGTAAGATTTGACCACTCCCTGTATACTGAGTCAGTAGGTGCCATGAAAAGGCTGTGCAGAATGCCGTCCCTGTCAGTAGGTGGAGGTTGCTTGGAGGAACAGGCTATGCTGTTGTTTTTGTGTCCTGTTATCAGCTCTTGTCTGGGTGGAGCTGGGTTGGGTAAGCCTGCCCTCAGGGACCACCAATGCCATTAGCAGGGGTCAAAGTTCTGTTCTCTGTTTCCAGGAAAAGCTGTGAGGGCGGGGCTGGAATGGCCCTGCTTAGCCAGAAAGTCTGCTTGTGGGGGTGGGGCTGTCTGAGACCCTTATTCTGGAGCGGGCCTCACTTCTTTCCACCCTCCCCAACTCCGCAGCTACTCCTGGGCCTCTGCCACCAGACCTTCCCTGACTGTGATGCCCGTGGGGAGGTTCTCTGCGCAGAAACGCCACCTGGGCTGGGCATATGGCCTCCTTTTGTGAGGAGGGTTGCCCTCTAGGATGCTGATCTGCCCCTGAAGGCACACACACCTCAGTAGGCTGTTCACATATATCCCTTCTGTGCCCCGGGCAATGCTAGACTTCGTTGCACGGGATCTGGTCTTCAGGTCCAACCTCTGGGTCCCAGAGTTCAAACTGTATCCCCACCAGGGAGAGGATTTCCGGTCCCAATTCACCCACAGGGAGCCCAAGCTGGGTCTATGTCTCTCAGCCTCTGAGTCTGCACCGTTCTCCTGGGAACACCATGCCAGCAGCACCTGGGAGGGCTGGCGGGTAGGGAGCTCACAGTCTGAGTTCCCCTTAGTCAGCTGTAGGGTCCCAAAAGGGAAGGTCCCGTTCCCTGGAGGTGCCTCTGGCTGGTGGCTGTATTGTCTCTCTGGGCAGCCGCGGGTAGGGTCGGTGGAGGGGAGGAGGAGGCAATATGGTGCCTGCCTCGCGGCTCGGGTCTGTACACACGGAGGTGCCCGGAGGGAGTTGGGAGCTGGTGCCACGTCCGCTACAGGCTCACTGCTAGCTGGCGGCGGCCGTCTCTGAGCTGGTGTCTGCAGGTCTCTCCACCCGCTGGGGACCCCACCAGCAGTCCCCAATGCAGGGGAGGGGAAAGGTGACTTATCCACCTACCCTTCCCGCTGGTCTCCGGGCTGCTCCAGCGGTCTCAGCTTCCAGTTCTCCTCCGCAGCCTCCTCCCGTGGAGTCTCCCGGGGTCTCAGGTACCACTCCTTCCGGCCCTCGTCCGCTGTATGCTCGTCTTCTTGCTTCTTTTTTCTAATTTCTGCTAGAATCTGTCTTTTCTGCAGAGACACTCTGTCTGGCAGTGTTTCTCGTCCGCCATCTTGATCCTCTGAACATCGATTTTTAGATCCCAAATTTATTCGTAATAAAAATTTCTACCTAGGTTTGCAACCTCATTTGCACTTACAACTATTTTCAGGTTTTATTTGAGAAGAGGAGGAGAAAAGATGAATAAAGAAAGAGGAAGAAACCACGAAGTGCTTTAATTAGAGAAAATCACTGGATTTCTGGTAGTTGAATCTATCATCTGAATGAATATTGACATAAAGCATAGGTTTATAAAGGGATTTCCTTAATTCTCAGGGAAGCTGTGTGGTATAGTCTATTAATAACTGTTGCAATACTGCCCACTCTCCTAGAACCATCTTCATAAATTATTTTTAAAAAAATAATGGTTGTATATGTAACCCACATAAAGCTGAGCTGTACCATGCCCAGTCTTAACATAGTGTTGGTTTTTTGTTTGTTTTTGTTTGTTTGTTTGTTCTTTTTTTTTTTTTTTTTTTTTTTTTTCTCGAGACACAGTCTCACTCTGTTGCCTGGGCTAGAGTGCCATGGCATCAGCCTAGCTCACAGCAACCTCAAACTCCTGGGCTTGAGCAATCCTTCTGCCTCAGCCTCCCAAGTAGTTGGGACTACAGGCATGTGCCACCATGCTGGCTAATTTTTTCTATATATTTTTAGTTATCCTGCTAATTTCTTTCTATTTTTAGTAGAAACGGGAGTCTTGCTCTTGCTCAGGCTGGTTTTGAACTCCTGACCTTGAGCAATCCTCCTGCCTCGGCCTCCCAGAGTGTTACGATTACAGGGGTAAGCCACCGTGCCCGGCCCATAGTGCTGTTTTCAAACAAATATCAGTTCAACATTCAAGAAAAAAATTCAAAAGTAATTTAAATTTTAATAAAATAATTTTTAAAATTCCAAAGGGAAGTTCTACTCATATTACATGGGAAAACATTTAAAAATCTTTTCCCTGATTTCTCCCTCTTTACCCATCCCCAGCTTCAACATCTCACATATGTGGCCGAAATCCTCCATCCAAAATCTTCCATCCTGGCCGGGCGCTGTGGCTCACGCCTGTAATCCTAGCTCTTGGGAGGCCGAGGCGGGCGGATTGCTCAAGGTCAGGAGTTCAAAACCAGCCTGAGCAAGAGCGAGACCCCGTCTCTACTATAAATAGAAAGAAATCAATTGGCCAACTGATATATATATAAAAAATTAGCCGGGCATGGTGGCACATGCCTGTAGTCCCAGCTACCAGGGAGGCTGAGGCAGAAGGATCGCTCGAGCCCAGGAGTTTGAGGTTGCTGTGAGCTAGGCTGACGCCACGGCACTCACTCTAGCCTGGGCAACAAAGCGAGACTCTGTCTCAAAAAAAAAAAAAAAAAAAAAAATCTTCCATCCTCTCATTCAATCCAAAACCCCCCATCCTCTCTCCAAAACTCATTTAGAGCTAGCTTTTTTCTTTCTCCGCCTCCTCTATCACCTTCCGTATCGTCTCATTTCTTTTCTGCTAGTATCCCCTGCCCTTTTAAAAATGGACTTTATTTTTTAAAGCAGCATTAGATTCAGAGCAAAATTTAGAGGAAAGTACAGAGATTTCCCATATATTCCCTGTCCCCATGCACAAATACACTCCCCCATTATCAACATTCCCCATTAGAGTGGGATATCTGTCACAATTGGTTAACTTATATTTGTTGTATCATTATCATGCAAAGACCATAGTTTATACTAGAGTTCCCTCTTGGTGGTGTACATTCTGTGGGTTTGGACAAATGTATAGTGACATATATTTACCATTATAGTATCATACAGAGTAGTTTAACTGCTCTGAAAATCCACTGTGCTCCATCTGTTCATCTCTCCCTCTCCTCTAACCCCTGGCAACCACTGTTGTTTTTACCGTCTCAATAGTTTTGCCTTTTGCAGAATGTCATATAGTTGGAATAATACAGTATGTAGCCTTTTCAGATTGGCTTCTTTCACTTAGTAGTATGCATTTAAGTTTCCTCCATATCTATTTCTGGCTTGATAGCTCATTTCTTTTTAGTGCTGTCCATTGTCTAGATTTATCACAGTTCATCCATTCACCTACTGAAAGACATATTGGTTGCTTCCAGGTTTGGGTAATGTATGAATAAAGCTGCTGTAAACATCTGTGTGCAGGTTTTTGTGTGGATATACATTTTCAGCTCCTCTGGGTAAATACCAAGGAGCATGATTGCTGGATCATATGGTAGGAGTATATTTACTTTTGTAAAAAATAGCCATACTGTTTTCCAAAGTGACTGTACCATTTTGTATTCCCACCAGCAACGAATGAGAGTTTCTGTTACTACATATCCTCACCAGCATTTGGTGATGTCAGCGTTCTGGATTTGGGCCATTCTAATAGGTATATAGTGGTATCTCATTGTTGTTTTAATTTGTATTTCCCTGATAACATGTGATATGGAGTATCTTTTCATATGCTTATTTGTCACCTCTCTTTGATGAGGTGTCTGTTAAAGTCTTTGGCCTAATTTTTAATTTGGCTGTTTGTTTTCTTACTGTTAAGTTTTAAGAGTTCTTTGTATATTTTGGATAACAGTCCTTTATCAGTTATGTCTTTTGGAAATATTTTCTCCTAGTCCATGGCTTATGTTTTCATTCTCTTCACAGTATTGTTTGCAGAGCAGGAAGTTTTAATATTAATGAAGTATAGCTTACTGATACTTTCTTTCATGAATAATACGTTTGGTGTTATATCTAAAATCTCATCACCAAATCCAAGGTCATCTAGATTTTCTCCTATGTTAGTTTCTAGGATTTTTTTATAGTTTTGCATAGTACAGTTTTGAGTTAATTTTTGTGAAGAGTATAAGATCTATGTCTAAATTCATTTTTTTTGCATGTGGATGTTCCAACACCATTTATTGAAAAGATTATCTTTGTTCCATTGTATTATCTTTGCCTCTTTGTCAAAGATCAGTTGATGATCCCCTGCCTCTTTTTATAGTAAATTGGTTAAATTATTGAAGTACTTTTTACTTGTCCCTTTCACCCATTAATTAAGACCTAGAACCTAGATTCTTACTGAACAGGAAAGTGAGTTAGGAAATGAATAATTCTCTTATGCTAAAATGTTTTTGCCCTCCCATACATATTAGTTATAATTTAGTACAACTATTAACTTGTGACTTATTTAATGCAGGACAAACATGACAATCTTATTCTATATTTTTATACAGTTTTATTTATAATTTTTTAAAAAAAAATTTATTACTTTTTTAAAAATTATTTATTTATTTATTTTTGAGACAGTCTCACTCTGTCACCCTGGGTATAGTGCAGTGGCATCATCATAGCTCACTGCAGCCTCAAACTCCTGGGCTCAAAGGATCCTCCTGCTTCAGCCTCCCACGTAACTGGGACTACAGGAGTGTACTACCATGACCAAATATTTTTTTTCTATTTTTTGTAGAGATGGAGTCTTGCTATGTTGCTCATGCTGGTCTTGAACTCCTGGCCACAAGTGATCACTCCTGCCTTAGCCTCCCAAAGTGCTAGGATTACAGATGTGAGCCACCATACCTATTTTGTGTCTCTTCTTAAAAGGACACCAGGATAAGGACATATACAGCCTGTATACAGTTTTAGATGTACAAAAGTAAGTATTCTGGAAGGTGTTTTGAAAATCCTCCATGGAAGCTTGACCTTCCAGTACCTTCCAAGGAGTGGCTTTTTCTTGTGAAAAAGATTTTATCATACTTGTGATCATTGTTTGTTTTTTTTTGAGACAGAGTCTCGCTTGTTGCCCAGGCTATAGTGAGTGCCGTGGCATCAGCCTAGCTCACAGCAACCTCAGACTCCTGGGCTCAAGTAATCCTTCTGCCTCAGCCTCCCGAGTAGCTGGGACTACAGGCATGTGCCACCATGCCCGGCTAATTTTTATATATATATATTAGTTGGCCAATTAATTTCTTTCTATTTATAGTAGAGACGGGGTCTCGCTCTTGCTCAGGCTGGTTTCGAACTCCTGACCTCGAGCAATCCGCCCGCCTCGGCCTCCCAGAGTGCTAGGATTACAGGCGTGAGCCACCACGCCCGGCCGTGATCACTGTTTTTAAGCGAGATCTGTCAAATGTTACTATATCTTTCTATGGAGGTATCTGTATGTTTACAGTCAGAGAGAATAAATAATTGCAAATCCCATCTTTATATTCCAGTATCCCAAAGGCAACCCACCCCAATCTATATAGGGAATTTGGTTGTTTAAGGCTCCTTTTTAGACTTTGTACTTTTGCCTTTGTCCCACAGAAAGCAACAAAAGGTCAGAGCACCCCTTCCGTCTCACTAGATCCTAGAAAGGATGGCCCAGAAATTCCCTGAAAAAGGTCAGTTGTAGACCACACACAATCTCATCCAACTGCCCTTCCTCATTTGTCCACTTCCTTGCATGATTAGCAACACCAGCGGGGGGTCAAGAACTGCTTGAAGTTCCCAATTTTTCTCATTTCACAGAGTTCACAGAGCCCTTAGTCTTTGAGTAATTTTTTAATGATGCCCCTAGGCCAAAATAAATACCTAAAAGTTGCATTTGAAAAGTATGATAATTGGATCTAAGCAACTTAATAGATATTTATGTCCTAACAGCTTACTAGCCTTTTAAAAAAACAATAAACATAAATTGAAAGAAACAGTCTTTTAAATTTCATTCTCATAAAACCACCGTTACCTACTAATGGGATGTGTGTACATCCCATGGGATGTGTTGAGCACTGCAGTATCTTAAACCTTAGAATCTGAATGGGTAACACCATACTCATTTCCTGTTCCACATTGATTCGTATTTGCTTTTCTCACAAGAACTGCCAAAACCTCAGCTTTGCAAAGATATGGCATCACTGAAAGGAATATAATATGATCTCTGTGTTAGGGGCTTTAAGAGGAAGGCTATACTGGAGGTCTCTCAGTCCCCAATGTGGCCAGAATTTTGTCTTTATATATGAATGACCTTTCTCCCCATAGTAGAACATTAGTGTACCTGGGTGTGTAGGGCTCCAAGTAATAGTCACCACACTGTACCTGTACCAACTACCCACTCCAGATACACCAAACATTTTTTTCCTTTGGTGTAGTTACCTTCAAAGGGAACTCACAACCACTTCCTAATGTCAGTCTCTGGCACTTGTCCTTCAGATATCTTGGTCTACCTGTAAACCCCATTACTCATGACATTATTATTCAAAGTCTTTTCCTGTGGCTCTGCTTTGGCTTTAAATAAATCAACCGATGGAAATCAATCCTGGGGTGAGGGCCTCTTAACACTCATTTAACAATATGTGATTAGGCTCTCTTAGAATATGCAACTGCAAGAGCTATTGTGTATGGATTTGCACTTGCCAAAATAAATATTTTAAACTTCATCTTTTCAACAAATTAAAAAATGGAGGTGGTATTTAGAGATAAAATCAAGATGGTCAACTAGACACAGGTAGTATGTGCCTCATCCATGAAGAGGAACCAGAATAGTAAGCAGATTCTTACAATTCAAATAGATCATCTAGGAGAAAACGTAGAATTCACCAGGGAAGTGACTGGAAGAACCAAAATCAGTAAGGAAAAGGTTCAGGACTGGCTGAGAGCTGGGAGAAGCTCCTGGACATGGGGAAATAGTAAGAGAGAAGCCCCCAGGGCTCCACACTCCAAGATGAGCTTTTATAATCTTGGCTACAAGAGAACCCCCTGACTCACACAGATCTTGGGCCTAACATAGGGACCTGCCTGAAGATTGTCCAGGGACGTTGCTTCAGAAAGGGAACTCACATGGAATCCCACAGACATCTGAGCCTAGAGCAGCTTGAGCTGGGTGCGATTCTGAGAGCCTAGATACCAGGCTACTGTGGGCACACCTGAAGCCGCTGGGCAACTCAAAGGAGGAATAGAGGAACCTAGGAACTCCTACGTACCCCTGGGAGGGTCCCCCCACCCTGTTACAGGCTGCTGTTGAGACTGAGACATAAGCAAACAGCATTTTCAAGTTTCTTGCCCATGCTGCTTGCCTATGTGGAGTCCCAGTCTATCTGGTTCCAGGCCCAAGGTGCCATTTTGAGAGTTCAACATTGGTCTGCACCCCACACTCAAGCTGAGTTCAGGTTGAAATAGCTGCAGCCCCTGCCTGGCTGGGGAGGGCCAGGGAAGGCAGGCTTTCCAACGCGCATCTAAGACAATACCCACTATCCTGTAACAGGCTGCTGTGAGACTTGAGTCTTGAGTAAAGTGCACGCTCCACAGTTTCCTGCCAATGCAGCCTACCTGGAAAGGGCCCCACCCTCTCTGGTCACAGACCCAAGATGCCATTTTGGGAGTTTAAAGCTGGACTTTGCCCCACTCTCAGGTTGAGTTTGGGCTGACACAGCTTCAGCTCCACCTAGCTAAGGAAGGACAGGAGAGCTCAAGCTCTCCTACATACACATAGGACAATTCCCACCATCCTGCCTCTGGTAGCTGTGAGACCAAGATGTGAGCGAACTGCACTCCCCAGCGTTTCTTGCCCATGCTGCTTGCCTGAAAAGGGTCCCCTTTGTCTTTGATTGCAAGCCCACACCAGGCACCATTTTGAGAGTTTAACACTGTCTGCCCTTGGGCCAAGTTCAAGGTGATGTGGCTGCAGCCACTACCCCACCAGATAAGGAAGGGACAGGGTAGGCCAGGCTCTCCTAAGCACACATAGGACAATACCCACCACCCTATTATGGACAGCTGTGGGACTGGGAACTGGCCTGCCAAATCCATTGCAGCTACCAACATCACCAACACTGACCACTTGGGTCCCAATGGGTGGCTCCACCATTGTGACCACTACCTCCCATATCATACTAGCTGCTCAGGAGTCTGAGAACCCACCCACATGCCTGGCCCTCTGCTCCAACTACTAGCTTCTGAGGAAGCCATCTAAAAGCCCAAGAATTGGCCCTCCTGGATACACTAGCCCCACTGTCAGCAGAAGCTTCTCTGGGGACTAAAATAAGGAGACCATTATCCTAAATGAAGTAACTCAGGAACAGAAAATAAATGCCACATCTTCCCACTTATAAGTGGGAGCTAAACTATGGTTATACAAGGACACATAGAATGGTAAATATTGAAGACTCATAAGGAGGGAGAGTCGGGGGGGATGAGGGATGAAAAATTACCTGTGGGGTACAATGTACACTATTTTGGTGATAGGTACACTAAAAGCCCTGACTTCACCACTATACAATATATACATGTAATTAAAAATAATAATATCTATAATCCTTACTAGTCTGTAACCTCGCTCTCAACACGTAGTAGGTGCTCAATAATGTTTGATGAAGGAAGATAATTTCAATAAAGTAAATAGAATTTTTTTAAGATGGAGGGCCATTGGGTTGTAGGAAACTCTTATTACCAGCTTAAGAAATGCAAGAAATCAGGTAATATTATAGTAAATGCTCCTAAAAGTCACATAATGCTTATGCTTATTGGAAGAGCAATGGAAACCATGGTTCTGTTTCCAGAGAATGTCTAGTCTAAAGTTAGAAGCTTCCTTGGGCTACTTATCTCTCTCTTTTCTGCCTCAAATGGTTATTTTTTCTTGGATGGGTAGTTAGAGTTAACTGGGCTGGAACTCTAGAGAGGGCTGGAACTTTCACTCTCCCTGCCACTTGACAAATGTTTCCTTTTTCACGAGTCGAAGCCAGAAAAGTAAGAAAATTCCAAGGCACCATGTCCCAAAGTATAGCTCAAGCAAGAAGAGGTATTTTTCCAATGTGCTCTTCTTAGTTTCCCCATCTCCCACCATCTAGTTAACCTTTCAGCTAGACTACTATAGCAGATGCTACTGGGGCCTCACGCTAATTCCCTTTTTTAACCCCAGAGGTCACTGTGTACACTTCCCATCCCATGCACACTGATGGCTTCCTGCATCTCTCTGTGCTTGCTTTCTGGATAAGTAAGCATGCTGAAAATAGGCATTAACAACCTTAGGGGCAATCCTCAGGACCTCAACTAATGAGGGATAAAAGTAGATAAATACAGTAAGTCCTCACTTAATGTTGGCGATAGGTTCTTGGAAGCTGTGACTTTAAGTGAAAGGATGTATAACGAAACCAGTTTTACCATAGGCTAATAGATACAAGAAAGAATTCCTACGATATATTTCTGGTCACAAAAACATCAGTAAACTTTTAAAGACCCAAGCACTTCTAATATTAAACACTGAAATGTGAGCTCTACATACATTTTAGAAAGATGAATAAAAGCAAGTAAGATAATGATTTATCCAATTTTGTGGAAATCAGTGAGTGATGGCAGTCATAGTGGTAGTGGGTTAAATCAAGAAATAAATGTTTGCAAAGTGAACATTGTAAGAAGCACCTCCTCCCACCACGCAATATAAAAACAAACAAGGCCGGGTGCGGTGGCTCACGCCTGTAATCCTAGCTCTCTGGGAGGCCGAGACGGGTGGATTGCTCAAGGTCAGGAGTTCGAAACCAGCCTGAGCAAGAGCGAGACCTCGTCTCTACTATAAATAGAAAGAAATTAATTGGCCAACTAATATATATAGAAAAAATTAGCCGGGCATGGTGGCGCATGCCTGTAGTCCCAGCTACTCGGGAGGCTGAGGCAGGAGGATCCCTTGAGCCCAGGAGTTTGAGGTTGCTGTGAGCTAGGCTGACTCCACGGCACTCACTCTAGCCTGGGCAACAAGTGAGACTCTGTCTCAAAAAAAAAAAAATAAATAAAAAAAATAAAAACAAACAAGAACAAATAGGGTGGGCTCACTGAGCACTTTTGACACAACAATAAATGTACATTTGTATGATTATCGTATGCTTTATGAATTTTTATTTTATAATAACTTGTATTCATTCATCCACTTAATTTCCAAACCTCTTATTCTAGTACAGGATCACAGGTGGCTGGTGCCTATCCTGGCAGCTCAGGGCACCAGGCAGGACTCAGCCCTATAAAGAATGCCATCCCATCACAGGATGCACACACATATACACACACACACACAAACACACTCACATATACCCCCACACTGACTAGGACTAGGACCAATGAACCTAACATGCACAGGTTTGGGATGTGAGAGTAAACAGGAGTACCTGGAAAAACCTCACGCAGACATACAGAGAACATACAAACTCTACACAGTGGCCCTGGTGGGGAATCAATTTTATTTCTCATCAACATTATAACAAAACAACATTGAATGAAACATTATTTGAAGACCTGCTGTACTCCAGCTTCCTTGCCCCTCAGCTAGAGGTCTGTTGTACTCAGTGTCTCAGAGGGGCTCCTGCCCCAGTTGCCCAAAGTAATAATTTGCTCATCGACACACCCTTCATTAGCTTCCCCCCTTTCCTTGTCTCACTTCCTCACTCTCTCACTGTGCTTCCTGGGATCACCTCCTAACTAAACTACTTGTCTCCCAAACTTTGTCTCAGGGTCAGCTTTGGGGGGACCCAACCCAAATGAAGACAACCATAAGAAAACTTGATTGTCTACGACACTACCTTATATCTCTAAAGTCCAGAACACACAACTTCTGCCCAGACCAGGGTTTCTCCCTTACTCTGAGATGTCAAGATCAGTCAGGAAGTATGTAAAAAATACTGAAATTTGTGAATGATTTCCTCTGTAAGTATAAGAGTAAATTCAGTTACCCTGCAAATAATGTTCTCTTTCACTGAGATTAGGTGTGGACTTACAGCTCACTAGGAATTGGTCCCACCTGTGTCACTGATCTTCTGTTTCAGAGGAGAAATTCCTAGGCAGGTTTTAAAAAAAACAATTATTTTTCTTAAAGGGTCTGTATTCAGTCATTCAACAAGTATTTATTAAGTGTTTATTAAGTACTATGCACAATGCTAGGCACTAGGTGTCATGTTAAAAGTATTTTAAAAATTTTATGGGTAGTTGATAACTATGATACTTGAATTTAGAAACTTTGGTTGGATTCATATTCTTAATCATGTTCTTTAAATGTACTGAAAAAGAAATTGTGACTGTTCATTGGGCAGACACTGCAAGTTGGCTCACTTAATTCCAATTCCAATGTTGGTGGTGTTTCAGGTGGAACTTTCCCAGGGAGTGGTTATGTATTTTTACTGGCTACATTTTCCTGGCTGCATTATTTCTGGCTGAGTCATACCCAATCCCTTTCTGCTTAAATTAGCTAGAATGAGCCTGTTGTCCATAACTAAAAACTTTGAGTGAGAGAATTGTAAACCCCAGGTTAGGAAAAGGTTCCTAAAGACTGGTCTAGGGAAGAGGAATGTGGATGAACCTATGGGACAGGACAGAGTGTGTACAGATTTTTGTGTTTCACATTAATGCCCACCATAGAGCATCCACATAGATGCACAGCATGATCCATCTTGTGTATGTCAGCCAACCTTTCTTCTTGGCTACCCTAGTGCCTGTGAACAGAGTAGTCATGGTGGCAGTGATGGAGGCTCTATATGGGCCCAACAACATGGACGCCCTTTCATCATGACTGATTTAAATACTGCCACTGCTGAATGCCCAACCTTCCAGCAGTAGAGCCTGGTCCATTTTTGAGCCCTCAAAATGGACCATTGCTCTGGGAGATCAGCCAACCAATAGCATATTGTCCATCTTTTGAATTTTTGCCAATTCTGTAGGTAAGAAACATCTCTGTATATTTTAATTTGCATTTATCTTACCATAAGTGAGATTGAACATCTTTTCATATGTTTAAGAGCCATTTTCATTTCTTTTTCTGTTGTATATATCTCTTACTAATTTTTCTATTGGATTATTGGTTTTCTCAAATTTAAGATGTTCATTATATATTAAAGATGTTTACTTCTTGATTATGATGTAAATTGCAAATATTTTCCCAATTTGTCATTTGTCTTTTTACTTCTTATGTTTTCTGCCATGCAAAATATTTTTATGTGATCAAATTTATTTGTCTTTTTTCTTACTGCTTCTGGAGTTTGAGTCATAGTTAGGAATATTTTTCCACTCCCAGATTTTAAGAAAATTCACTCATATTTTCTTATTACTTATATAGCTTCGTTTTTCACATTGAGAATTCTAATCTCTCTGGAATTTATCCTAGTGTAAGGAATAAATTGGATTTTATCTTTTCCCATATGGCTATCCAGTTGTTCCAATGTCACTTATTTAAAAAGTGTTTCTTTTTCCCATGATTGAGATAAGCTTTTATCGTATACTATATTTCCATGTGTGTGGGGGTATATTTCTGGCTTTTATATTCTGTTCAATTTGTCAATTCATTTGCCAATATCATGCTGATTTAATTATAAAAGCTCTAGAATATGTTTTCATATCTGTTAGAGCTAGCCCTCCTCATTGCTTTTATTTTTTAAGGAATGTCTATTCCTGCTTGTTTATTTTTCCAAATGAACTTTAAAATCAACATTTCTGGCTCCAGAAAAATGACTGATTAAATTCTATTGAGATTATGTTAAATTTATAGATTAGCTTACAAAGAATTGACAAATTTAAGTTGTTAAATTCTGTCAAAGAATGTGGTAATCTACTTATTAAAATCTTTTAAGACTATTTTATAGTTTCTTCATAAAGTTTTTTCACATTTCTTGTTATGTTTATACTTAAGCACTTTATTTTGCTGTTACGGTGTTTTCTCTTCCATTATTTCTTCAAATTGGTTATTGATTATATATTATGGCTTTTAAAAATATTTAATTTTGGCCGGGCGCTGTGGCTCACGCCTGTAATCCTAGCTCTTGGGAGGCCGAGGCGGGCGGATTGCTCAAGGTCAGGAGTTCAAAACCAGCCTGAGCAAGAGCGAGACCCCGTCTCTACTATAAATAGAAAGAAATCAATTGGCCAACTGATATATATATAAAAAAAATTAGCCGGGCATGGTGGCGCATGCCTGTAGTGCCAGCTACTCGGGAGGCTGAGGCAGAAGGATCACTCAAGCCCAGGAGTTTGAGGTTGCTGTGAGCTAGGCTGACGCCACGGCACTCACTCTAGCCTGGACAACAAAGTGAGACTCTGTCTCAAAAAAAAAAAAAAAAAAAATTTAATTTTTATTTAACTGACAATTGTATATATTTATCATGTACAACATGTTGTTTTGAAATATGTATGTATCGTGGGATGGCTAAATCAAGCTAATTGACATATGCATTATCCCACATACTTATCTTTTTTTGTGATGAGAACACTTAAAATGTACTGTGTTAGAAATTTTCATATATACAATATATGGTTATTGACTGTAGTCACCACGATGTACAATAGGTCTCTTGAACTTATTCTTCTCATTTCACTAAAATTTTGTTTTTTGACCAACATCTCCCAACCCCGTCCTCCCCCACAGTCCCCGGTAACCACCATTCTACTCTCTACTTCTATGAGTTCAACTTTTTTAGATTCCACATATGAGATAATGTAGTATTTGTCTTTTTGTGCCTAGCTTACTTCACTTAACATAATGTCCTCCAGGTTCATCCATGCTGTCACAAATAACAGAGTTTCCTTCTTTTTAAAGTCTTAATAGTATTCCATTGTGTATATATACCACATTTTTTTATCCATTTATCTGTCAGTGGACAATGAGGTTGATTCTATATCTTAGCTATTGTGAATGATGCTGCAGTGAACATGGGAGTACAAATGTCTCTTCGAGATACTGATTTCATTTCCTTTGGATACATATCCGGTAGTGGGATTGCTGATTCATACAGTAGTTCTATTTTTAATTTTTTGAGAAGCCTCCAAACTATTTTCCATGTGAGGGTGAGGGGAAACTTCCCCTTTCCCTTGAAAGTTCACTGAAAGATCAACTCACAATTAAGGCAGATTAATAATAAGAAGAGGTTTATTTACCGTGAGTTTACCAAGCACACAGGGAGAATCACAGAGTGATTACCCAGTATCCCAGTGAAGTCCAGAAAATTTTTTACCCTCCTTTTAACGGGGAGGGGGAGATGAGGAGTATAGGTAATTCTGTTTAGGGGCAATAAATGGTTGCTAGGGAGGATGGATGAATGGATGGGGGACACAGATTGAAATGATTCTCTTTGCAAATTAAATTAACTTGTAAATGATTCTCTTTGCAAATTAAATTAACCTGAGAGACAGGTATTATATTTGTTTTTGTTTTTTATTTTTTTTTATTTGTATCAGTATTCCAATCAACAAGGTATTATATTTAAAATGATTTGGGCCAGGTCTGGTTGCATTATTCTTGATTGACTTTCCTGCAATGTATTGAGATAACAGGGAGGGGAAGGAAGTCAATTGCTTTTTTGATGGGTCAGTCTGGTTTATGCAGATAGAGGGAAATCTCCTTCCAATGCCTGTTGATCTTGAAGGGACTTTAAATCAAAATACTCTTTATAACCAAGGAGTCATATCTTGCTGTGAAATGTCCTGAGCTCCTTCACCATAATGGCTATACTAATTTACTTTCCTACCAACAATGTGCAAGTGTTCCCTTTTCTTCATATCTTCACCAACACTTGTTATCTTTGTAGTTTTTGATAATAGCTATTCTCATAGGTGTGAGGTGATATCTTTGTGTGGTTTTAATTTGCACTTTTCTGATAATTAGTGATTTTGAGCATTTTTCATATACCTACTGGACATTTGTATATCTTATTCTATTTCTCAAATACATTTTGAGTTGATTTTTAAAATTTTAAAAATCTTATTATTTTTTTAAGAGGCAGGGTCTCACTATGTTGCACAGGCTGGACTCAAACTCCTAGGCTCAAGCAACTGTCCTGCCTCAGCCTTCCTAGTAGCTACGTCTATATGGGACTACAGATACATGCCACCATGCCCAGTTGAGTTGATTTTTGTATATGGTGTGAGATAATGGTCTAATTACATTCTTCTGCATGTGGATATCCATTTGTCTTGACTCCATTTATTGAAGAGACTGTCCTTTCCCCATTGTGTGTTCTTGGCACCTTTGTCAAAAATTGACAAATGAATTGACTGTAAATACACAGATTTATTCTGGGCTCTGTATTCTACTCTAGTGATCTATGTGTCTGTTTTTCTGTCAGTCCTATGCTGTTTTGATTACTATAGCTTTGTGGTATATTTTTGAAGGCAGGTAGTGTGATGCTTCCACTTTTACTCTTTTTGCTCAAGATTGCTTTAGCTATTCAGAGTCTTTTGTGGTTCCATACAAATTTTAGGATTTTTTTTCTATTTATGTGAAGAATGTCATTGGAATTTTGATAGAGATTGCATTGAATCTGTAGATCACTTTGGGTAGTATGGACATTTTAACAATCCATGCACATGGGATATCTTTCTATTCATTTGTGTCTTCTTCAATTTCTTTCATCAGTGTTTTATAGTTTTCAGTATACAAGTCTTTTACTTCCTTGGTTAAATTTATTTATAAGGTTTTTTTTGTAACTATTACAAATGAGATTTTTAAAATTTATTTTTCATATACTTCTCTATTAGTGTATAGAAATGCTTTTGATTTTTGTATGTTAATTTCACATGCTACATCTTTACTGAATTTATTAGTTCTAACAGGTTTTTGGTGGAGTCTTTAGGGTTTTGTCTATATCAGATGATGTCATCTACAAACAGGGGTGATTTAACTTTTTCCTTTCCAATTTGGATGTTTTTTATTACTTTTCTATTGCCTTATTGCTCTGGTTAGGATTCCCAATACTATATTGAATAGAAATGGAGAGAAGGCCGGGCGCTGTGGCTCACGCCTGTAATCCTAGCTCTTGGGAGGATGAGGCAGGCGGATTGCTCAAGGTCAGGAGTTCAAAACCAGCCTGAGCAAGAGCGAGACCCCGTCTCTACTATAAATAGAAAGAAATTAATTGGCCAACTGATATATATAAAAAAAAAAAAAAATTAGCCGGGCATGGTGGCGTATGCCTGTAGTCCCAGCTACCCGGGAGGCTGAGGCAGAAGGATCACTCGAGCCCAGGAGTTTGAGGTTGCTGTGAGCTAGGCTGACGCCACGGCACTCACTCTAGCCTGGGCAACAAAGCAAGACTCTGTCTCAAAAAAAAAAAAAAAAAAGAAATGGAGAGAGTGGGCATTCTTGTCTTGCTCCTGATCTTAAAGGGAAAAGCTTTTAGCTGGTGAGTGTGATGTTAACTGTGAGTTTTATATAAAGGCTTTTGATTTCTGCATGCTAATTTGATATCCTGTTATTTGAATGAATTTTCTTCTTGTTTTCAGTAGTTTGTTCACTGACTGTTTTGGGTTTTTCAGGTATATAATAATATTAGCTACCAAAAAATGACAAATTTTACCTTTTTTCCCCTTTATGCTCTTTTATTATGCCTCTACTTGAATTTTTTTCTATTGTATCGACTACCTCCAATACAATATTTAAAAACTAGTAGAGACAATGGGCCTCCTTATCTTGGTCCTGACTTGAGTGTGAAAACCTCTCTTATTTCCTTATTAAGTAAGATGCTGTGCTTTGGAGTGATGAATGTGTGTATATATATGTATATATGTGTGTGTGTGTATATATATATATATATATCCTGTTAAGAAAATATCCATCAAGTCCTATTTTATTGATTATTTTTAACATAATTATCAACTCATGAATTTATAAGTGGAAAAAAGTTACATTATTTAAAAGAAAATCTGTTAATGTAGAATGTGACACATGATCCTGATCATTACAGGCAAAGATGTTCAGGAATGTCTATCTCAGAGAGTTTACAATCCCGGGGAGGGATGTCACATGAGCCAATCATAGGATAATTCAAAAGGCTCTAGGACAGAGTGCAGGGACAGTACAGTATAGTGGATCCCTGAATGAAAAAGACCAAGGTTTGAATCCTAACTCGGTAATTGTGAACATGGACAAGTTTTTCAGCCTCTCAGGGCCTCCATTTCCTTTTATGTAACAATCCTACCTTAAGGATTGTCGTGAGTATTTAGTGAGATAATTGCCCCTGAAGATTTAGTTCAGGATTTGGCACATAATAAATGCTTATTAAATGGTAGCTATTATCATTAAGTCCCAAAACAAGTAGTAAATATAATGCTATGAAGGGTCTCTGGAGGAGAGGGGCACTTGAGCCAGTTCTTTGAAAGCTGTGCAGGGTTTGAATAGACAGAGGGTTGAGGAAGAAAAAGAGGATTTTCCAGGTAGGAGGGAAAAGATCTTTACAATTTAAAAGGTCATGCAAAAACAGTAGTTCATTTTAATTTGGATTTTTAAAAAGGTCCAATTACCTTTTTTGTCCAATTGCCTTTTAAAAGCATCATTATTTAAAATTTGATTTGCTCTCCTCATTACATTTTGCAGAATACTTAAATATGAATAGCGTGTTTTATTATGCTTATGAGAAAAAAACATTTTGAATCAAATTCCATACTATCTATCTTTAAGGCCCCCACTGGCTTCTTAATCTCTTATAGTTTTTGTCTAGCTGCTACTTTGCATTTTAATTTGACCTTGCCTTTTATTTATTTGCACTTATTACCAGAATGCTTTTTAAAATTAAATATTTTTGTATATTTTCTACTCAGTAGTTGATAGCTGTTTATTACTGTAATTCATTGTTCAGAAAAATGTACCACATCCCACATCCATCATTAGACTCCATTCTCCATGGGGTCTAAACCATTTCACAGAGTCATTAAACGAATATATTATTTGAGAAGTAGATGAATGGAAAGAAGGAGAAAGGGCATCCAAAAGTGGTAAGGAGGTGAGAAAGGCAGTCATGGGGTTTATGCATGGAGTCTCTCTCCACAAGCAGGAAGTATATAAAAAGCTTCAGGCTTTCCCTTTCCCTGACCTGCCCCCTCTAACCCGACCCCTAGTCCACTGATCTAGTGGAAACTTGCATTAATCTCTTTTCCAGACTAGGGTTGGGAGTGTGGAGAGTAGTTGAACAAACATTTGTGGAATGCATTGATTGTCTTAGGTTGTGTTATCCAAGAAGCCCCTGAGTCAAGAATTTGAATGCTAGTAGTTTATTTAGGAGGTGATCCTAGGAAACACCAGTGGGGAAAGGGGGAAGTGAAACAGGAAGGAGAAGGAAGTCAATAAAACATACGTTTTTTTGTCAAGAACTGTAGAGAGTCATTCATTCATTTAAAATATTAAAAATAGTGGATGTGGAGAGATAGGAACACTCCTACACTGCTGGTGGGACTGCAAACTAGTTCAACCTCTGTAGAAAGCAATATGGAGATATCTTAAAGCAATACAAGTAGATCTACCATTTGATCCAGCAATCCCACTACTGGGCATCTACCCAAAAGATCAAATGACACTCTACAAAAAAGACATCTGCACTTGAATGTTTATAGCAGCACAATTCACAATTGTAAAATTGTGGAAACAACCCAAGTGCCCATCAATACATAAGTGGGTTAATAAAATGTGGTATATATATACCATGGAGTACTAGTCAGCTATAAGAAACAATGGTGATATAGCACCTCTTGTATTTTCATGGGTAGAGCTGGAACCCATTCTACTAAGTGAAGTATCCCAAGAATGGAAAAACAAGCACCACATGTACTCACCAGCAAATTGGTATTAACGGATCAACACCTAAGTGCACATATAGGAATAACATTTATCGGGTGTCAGGCAGGTGGAAGGGGGTAGGAGGGGATGGGTATATACATACATAATGAGTGCGATGCACATCAACTGAGGGATGGTCACACTTGAAGCTCTGACTCGAGGGGGAGGGGGGCATGGGCAATATACGTAACCTTAACATTTGTACCCCCATAATATGCTGAAATAAAAAAATAATAAAAATAAATTTAAAACAGTATTAAAAATAATAAATGGTTACTGGAGAAATTCCAGAAAAGATAGATAGATAGATAGATAGATAGATAGATAGATAGATAGATAGATAGATAGATAGATAGATTATATACATATATAATGTTATATGATATAAATGTGAAGAGGGGTGAAGGTTCTGAGGTATTACCCCACTTGCAAGCTAACAAGTTAGCTTACCACAGATTCATAGATGCTGGCAGAAGACTCCTGGGTTAGAAGGAAATGATGTATTTATTACTCATGGCACAGCAGGCAGCCCCCTACATCTTACAGTGGGGAATGGCCCAAATGAATGCTGCACATGCAGTATTTATCCCCAGATTTCTATACCTTTTTTGACTGGGGCTGTTCCTGGGGGCATTAACTCTGTGACACTTCTGGTCCATTGATCATTTCACCACACCCCCTTGCCAGAGCCAGTCCTGACCAAAACGTGGATTTGGCTTTGATTGCAAACTTCACCTTCTCTAAACTTTCCCCAAGATGACTGTCTGCCTCAATCTTCCCCCAGGAGAAAATAGGTCCATATCTTCATGTGTCTTTTTCTCTTTTATTCCCAATGAAGTCTGCCTTTGTAAATTCTTCATTTGCACTAGGGAGTAAATGGCTGGGAGCAGTTCTGTTGACATTGGAACTGGTATTAATGTTCTAAAGCTAAACACCTCATCTGGGGAAGATTTCAGATATCAGATGGCAAATGAAGGAGGCTATGGGATGGTGGGAAAATGCTCACTTCACCAAGGCTGGGATTTCCTGGATGATTTTCCGGGAAGATTAATGCCCTGCTCTGCTGAGGGCAGCCTCCTAGGCCTTGGGAAGAAGAGCCCGGCAACGTCTGTACAGCCCCATTACTGTTCCTTCTGACTCAGCCCTGTACTGAATCATATCAATTTCTTGGTAACATTTACAGGGGCCCACCAATCTTACTACACTTACACCATGTCCATTTTCCTCTTACTCCTCTCCCTAAATGACAGATCACTAGATTGAAAACAAAATTTACTTGTTTCAGATGGATGGGTCACAGGATGACCAAAGTACAGAGACAACATTCTCTTTCATCTCAGAACATTCTACTGAGAGGCCCTGCCCCCCCTTCTCCCATGACTTCCAGCCAGCTACCCCAGAGGATAGACAGCTCAGCATAGCTTATAGACTTGTGAATAGCTAGCACCGCCCTCAGGGCCAAGGAGCAGCATGGGTGGGAGGGACCTCAAGTTCCTAAGAAATGAACAGAGCTATTTGGAGCTTTGCTCCAATGGCCAAAATTACTGCTGACCAGGTACATGCTGCTGAGCTCAATGTCTTTCCACCCTTGCTGAGATCTGTGTGAATTTCATTCACTCCATCTTTCTTTTCTCCAGGCTCACTCTGGGCAAATGAAATAAATACAGTTGTGTATAGTGAAACAATGGGGATATGTTCTAAGAAATGCGTCATTAGGCAATTTCATCATTTTGCGAACATCCAAGGGTGGGGAACCTGCGGCCTTAGGGCCATATGTGGCCTTCTGGATCCTTGAGTGTGGCCTTTTGACTGAATCCAAATTTTACAGAACAAATCTTTTTAATAAAGATATTTTCTTCTGTGAAGTTGGGATTCGGTCAAGGGGTTGTACTTGGGGATCTGGAGGGCCACATGTGGCCTTGTGGCTGAGGTTATTGTCTGCAGGCAATTGTAATACAATGGTAAGCATTAGTGTATCTAAACATAAAAAAGTTAATGTGTTGCACTAGGTCGTTACCATGGCTACCACATCACTGGGCAATAGGAATTTTTCAGCTCCATTATAATCTCATGAAATCACTGTCATTTTTGTGATCCATTGTTGACCGAAATGTCGTTATGTGGTACATGACTGTATATATTAATATATTTCACTTTCCAATGTCTTTCTTGTCCATTAGATAATTAGATAATTATTTAGAACACTTAGCACCTTGCTTTTTTTTTTTTTTTTTTTTTTTTTTTGAGATAGGTTCTCACTCTGTTGCCTGAGCTAGAGTACAGTGGCATCATCATAGCTCACTGCAACCTCAAACTCCTGGGCTCAAGCCATCCTCCTGCCTCAGCCTCCCAAGTAGCTGGGACTACAGGAGTGTGCTACCACACCCAGCTAATTATTTTTTTCAGAGACAGAGGTCTCACTGTGTTGCTCAGGTTGGTCTCGAACTCCTGGCCTCATTTGATCCTCCTGACTTGGCCTCCAAAAGTGCTAGGATGATAGACACGAGCCACCGTGCCCGGCCAGCCTTGCTATTATTATTGTTGTTATTGTATCGTAACACTGTTCAGAGAAGATCTGATGGCTTCAGAAATATATTCTTATTTTGACATTGGTCTTTTTCCAACTTACATCTGTGGACATTTATAACCATCTCTTCTAGACTGTCCAAAGTCAAGTCAGACATCTTTATATCCCAGGCAGTATTCTGCTCAGAACTTAATAAGTGCTGGCCGGGCGCGGTGGCTCACGCCTGTAATCCTAGCACTCTGGGAGGCCGAGGCTGGAGGATTGCTCGAGGTCAGGAGGTCGAAACCAGCCTGAGCAAGAGCAAGACCCCGTCTCTACTATAAATAGAAAGAAATTAATTGGCTAACTAATATATATAGAAAAAATTAGCCGGGCATGGTGGTGCATGCCTATAGTCCCAGCTACTCGGGAGGCTGAGGCAGAAGGATTGCTTGAGCCCAGGAGTTTGAGGTTGCTGTGAGCTAGGCTGATGCCATGGCACTCACTCTAGCCTGGGCAACAAAGTGAGACTCTGTCTCAAAAAAAAAAAAAAAAAAAGAACTTAATAAGTGCTAAATTAACATCCTTCTAGTTGAATCCACATTTCAAGAGGTTTAGAGAGGTTAAAAGAATTGCCCAGGGCTGTATCAGTTTCCTGTTAAGAACATTTAATGAACATTTAAGAGGGCTTTAATGCAGGGAATTAGTTACAAAGGTGTTGGAAGGGTTAAAGGAGTAAAAGGGGTTGGTGTGGCTCAGACCCCAAGGAAACTGCTATTATTCCAGAGGAGAGGGTGTTAGCCAATATCAGAAAATTGCTGCCACCCAGAAACTGAAGCTCACAAGCCCATACTACTGATATTACCTAGGCCACTGCTGCCACTGCAGCTCCACAAGCAGAATGGCTTCCACCTTCTTCCTGCCTTCTAATCTAACATGACTGCCTCCTGTTGTCAGAGCCCAGCTGGCAAAGGAGTCTGGGAAATGTGGTTTGTAGGCTTCCAGCCCTGGTGATGGGGTGAGTGTGGAGCTGAAGGTCAACAGACAATATTTAGGATAGATGATGGGGCCAGTGCTGATTCCACTGAACCTCCTGTAGTGGGAGAGGTCTGCAGGAGAAGAGCTAATCTCCATAATAGAACTTTTCAGCAGTCCCACCCCAGGGTCTAAGGAAGGAATTATTTAGCTGCTGTTAGCCCTGCCTCTCTTGGAATAGCACAGCCAGGTAGAGACAGAGTTCCCTAGTCCAAACAATAGTCCCTGAGGCCTCCCTTACATGAGGGCCTGGGACTTTAACGTGAGTCATGGTCTTTTCTCAGAAGTTCATCAGAGAGAAGTGACAAATGGGAGCACAGCACATGCAGCAACCCCAACCTACTGAGAGTGTAAGTTCCAACGATTCGGGAATTTGGACCTTAGTGATCTTTTACTTTGCCCCCTTTCTAACATCTCTGAGATTGGGAAGGTCCACATTTATGGAGTGAATCTGGGCTGTGAAGAAAGCCAGATGTGATCTTGCACATATTTATTGACCAGAATTATCCAGTCTGGTTGTCTCCTCCACACAGCTTTATCTGATCAGATAATAGTTAATGTTTTCCCTGACACTGCCCATATGGACATGGCTTTGTGGAATCAATTCTCTCTTGCTAAAGCTGGGGCAGGGAAAGCAGAACTAGCTATGATTACTCTGGCATCGCAAGCAGAGGTGGTTTTCCCTCTCTGTGCTGCCTGCTGCCCCAGCCTTAAACATAAGCTATAGACCCCAAAGAGATCATGGCAGAGATTGGAACAATATGTGACCAAGATAGCCCTATTTGTCTTTGGCATACACCACCATTGAAATAAATGAATGAGAAGAGATCTAAATGCTCTACCCCTCTGACCAAAAATTTACCACTCTGGTTTGTCATGAGAGAAAAAAAGATGCATAAATTTACTTGGCAGTGTCTTTAGTCTATCTGGAATTGATTTTTGTGTGTGGTGTGAGATAGGAGTCCAATTTACTTATTTTTTCCTTTTACACACAGAGATCCAATTGTCTCAGACAATTTATTGAACAATGCATCTTTTTTCACTGATCTGGAATACCACCTCTGCTATATATCATGTCTCTGATTTGTGTAGGCCTATTTCTAGGCTTTCTATTCTGTTCCATTGGTCTCTTTATCTGTAGTACAATACCATACCACCTTAATTACTATACCTTTATATTGACTTTTTATCTGGTAGGGCAGTTCTCCTTGCCTTGTTCTTCAGGAGTAATTTAGATATTCTTATCTATTTGCATTTCCATATAAATTTTGGAATCAGCTTCTCAGCTTCCACAAATGTCTCTTGGGGTTTTGATTAGGTTTGCATTGAATCTATGGATCACCTGGGGGAGAAATGACATTTTTACAATTAGTCTTCTAACCCATGAACATGGTATATTTCTCAATTCATTTTGATCTTTAATATCTCCTAATAAAGTTTTATAATTTTTTCCATAGAAAATCAAATCATTCTATTTTCTTTAATTTTCCCTGAAGTTGAGATACTGAGTACTGAGATACTGGGTACTGAGTACTGAGATACTGAGTACTTCCTGATCACCTTTACATTAATGGAATAAATTTTTTGGGTGGGGCCTCCATATTGTTTCATTCCAGAAGGCACCATTCACATTTTTAGTAAACATGTTGTAGACTACAGTATGAATGGTGGTCCTGCCTGTAGGGTGCTGGCATTATAGGTGAAGAATTTCTATTAAACTTTCCACCTTGTGTGTGCCCTGAGCATAGTTGCCAGTTCCCTGACAAGGAGTTCAAAGAATTGAGTAATGTTACTATAACAAAACTCCTTCTATTACTATTTACTTATTTATATGAATAATTTTTCTCAGTGCTTGCATTTATAAAAATGAAAAATAGGTCGCTCAAGCTCAGGAGTTCGAAACCAGCCTGAGCAAGAGTGAGACCCCATCTCTATTATAAATAGAAAGAAATTAATTGGCCACCTAAAAACATATAGAAAAAATTAGCCGGGCATGGTGGTGCATGCCTGTAGTCCCAGCTACTCAGGAGGCTGAGGCAGGAGGGTTGATTGAGCCCAGTAGTCTGAGGTTGCTGTGAACTAGGCTGATGCCATGGCACTCTAACCTGGGCAACACAGTGAGACTCTGTCTCAAAAAAAAAAAAAGAAAAATAGAGATATAATTGATGGTGAACATGTCTCAATTTAGCCATAAATACTAGTCAGCCATGGATACATGAGGTATTAAAAAAAGTCCATCCAACTTATTAAGTGAATATGGTTTAATAATTAATTTTTTAAATCTGTAATAAATTTATGTTGTTTTAATCAATTGGGTACTACTAATTAATATAATGATAACTTAATCTAGAAGAATAATTATTTAACACTTAGAGCCTTTTGGTCAAAGAAAATTAAACATTTATTTTAATTTCAAATATATCTATGTATATACTTTTGTACATGTATATATATGTACACACATATATATTTTTATTTCAGAAAAGTATAATAGGATGATTAATAAAAGGTTTTCAAACCTAAAATTATATTATATTAGCATAATATTTTGTGGGGGAGGTGAAATGGAATTATGACTTCTAGGAGAGAAAGGAAAAATGCAATATATCTAGCTGTTAAAGAAGAGCTTGTTCAGGTCTTTTAAAAAATTGATAGTGCTGGATATTAAATTACTACAGAATTCAGGATCCATTGGGTACATTTGATAAAATGATGTACATTTTATTTTAAAATGTCAATTTTAATATGTTGGAAATTATATCCTGTGATGGAAATCTATTCTCTCCATTATGGTAACTGAGATATGGCTACCCAACTAGGGACTAAATTTCCTAGTCTCCCTTAAAACTAGATGTTGAGAGAGAAAAGAAATTTTTATGTAAAGAATGCAAGCCCATTTAAATTATTGGGCCCAGAGAGGCATTGGAATGTGACAGCAGTCACATCTCACTCTGGCATTGAGCTAAGTAATAGCCTTTCCAGGCCACTTGCTATATGAGCTCTAGACTGACTGATGGCAAGTATCTATAAATTAACCTAACAATGCCATATACTGGACACCATAACTCATACCCTATAGCTCAACAGTGTATACCTAATCACTAATCAATGCTATTTCTGTAAACCAATGAGAATTCCTATCAAACAACTTTGTATCAGTCCACTCAATGTTTGTTCTCTTTTACATTTAAAAACTTGCTTGTAACAAAGGCCAAACAGCACTTCCCAGTGTTTACCCAGCTGCAGTCCTCAACCTTGACCCAAATAAACTCTCTATCTATATTCATTTTGCCTCAGTTTCTTTCTTTAGGTTTTGAATGTGACCATAGGATTTAGTTCTCATCAGTGAAATTTGAGCAGAAATAATGAGTACAAGTCTATTGCTTAAGAGACATTTCCTGGTCCTGGATGATCCTTCCTTCTGTTGTTCCACTGGCTGCAATGGAAATGACTACAGTGACCTTGGAAGTCTCATCTTAAAGATGGCAGATCTGTCAGAAGCCTAGATCCCTGTCTGACTATGTAGAGACCTGGAATCCTCAGGTCAGAATATGATATGAGAGAAATAGACTTCTTTGTTTTTTGTTTTTAGCTTGGTGAAATTTTAATTACATAAATTCATCAAAGCATATTTACATTACAGACAAGGAATTTGTAGTTCATTGTTGTAGCCTGACATAAGAAAAATACCCATTAAAAATCTATGCACAATGGGATTGCAAATATGTATAGTACTTTTAAAAAGCCTACAAGGAGGATTTTACAGAAGGAAAGTCAGCTAGGGTCTTTGTTAAACCAACTAGACAATCAAAATATTAAAACTGTGCTGGCTAGTAATATATTTATACTTTAAAAAACTTCTAGTTTCCTTTTAAGAATATTTCAGTTATATTTATATAGTTACAGTTGATCAGGCCGTTCATGATAGTTCCAGGAGATTGCCCTTCAATTCATTTGTTTAGGGAAAGATCAGCATGGTAACAAAAATTAATAAAGGGATTTTCCCCACAATAGTTTTCTAGTTATACTATCACAGCTTCACAAATGGATTAACCCCATGAATCCACTGGCTGAAAGACAGCTGCATGTCAAATAGTGAGAACACTGGTGGAGACAGGGTTGAGTCCTGCATAAGTGAATCAGAAATGACAGGTAGGGTTAAGAAAAAGATATGACCATATTTTATATAGCACTAGAAAACTGTCCCTACATTCAGCTCTCATTCCCATTCCTGCAAGGTAATGAAGCTGGGAATCACGACTGTTCAGTTTAACATATTATGGGAATTAGTAAAACAACCTTTCAGTACAAAAGGCTGAGATTTCATCAGCTTTTTGATTAGAACACCCTAAAGGTTGGACACTTCTTTGTGGTTCTCAAGCCATTACAGCTATCCAGTTGAAGCATGTGCAAAACAGAGGACTCTTCACAGTACATGAGGTAAAATAGAGTCGTCGTCTTCAGGGATTAGGAAGTTCATGAGATATGAACTGTTTTAGTCTCTCTAGGTATTGTACATAAAGCTCTCTGTCATAATGGCCAGTCCCAACCCAGAGGGGCTCCACAGTGCAGGGACAGTGCTCCTACATCGCTAGGCCATGGGAGAAATCAATGACCGCACCCTCCGCATGGTGAATGACCAACACAGAAGAGGTGACTGTAGATATCTTGTCAATGCCGGGGAAAGCATAAAAGCAGTATGTTTTCCTGGTATCCAGAAAAGCCACAAGCAAGGCAGACATCAGGGGGAACAGAGAATTACCGTTGCACACTCATATTGCAAAGCCAGTTTTACGGTGGGGACAGTGCCAGTGCTCTGACCATAGAGGATAATATTCTCAGGACTTAACGCTATACCAGGTGTGCAGCGCCTGCCACGGAGTGCCTCAGAAGGCTTGTCCAAGCTGACGACGTAGCCTGAGTAGTCACAGGAGAAGATATTGCAGTTGATGTGCCAGCAGAGGCCAATACAGACGCTGCACATCTGGTCCACGTCCACTGTGTTGCCATGCTAGAAGAGCAGCATGTACCGGGAGCCCGTTGTCCCCCGCCCCCATGCGTGAGAAGACCTTGACAGCATGGAGCTTGCACTGCAAGTACTGCTGTCTGTCCGGGACAATAGGCTCGGGCACTAGCACTGTGTAGGTGGGCTGAGGCGGCAGGAAGATCAGCTTGGCAGTGATGTGGCTTGGGCAGGCGGGCAGCACAGGAGCCAGCACAGCTCACGCAGAAAGAAGCCATTCATCCTGGGGCCTGGCTCAGACATCTGGGCAGCCAGGCATTCACTGCCCCAGGGAATGGCTGGATGGCCCTAGAAGGAGGGAGGGCAGGTGCAGAGCAAGTGAGCTCAGAGAGTGCCTCCTTTTTTTTTTTTTAGGCCTCCTAAATTTTAAGGAGCTTCTTCCTTAACTAATATAAGAATTGGTACCATGAAAGTGGAGCACTGCTATATATAACAAAAACCTAAATTTTGCAGTATTTGCTTAATGATCAGGCAGTGAATGATGAAGAAATATTAATAGTTTGAGCCATAAATCTGGGCATCTCAAGACAACTGGCAACTGTTACCTATATTAATTTGCAAGGCAGACCATGTGCCTATCAAGCCAGTAGCTCTAGGGCAAGAGGCAGAATGCTAACTTGCAGTGGTTTAGCAAAGTATTACAAGAAAGAGATGAGGTCAGGCAGGAAGTGGTCAGTCTGCAAACAGAGGTGAAAAGGAATAGAGAGAATCTTTATATTAAAAGCCTCACAGATTGGAAAATCCGATTGTTTCTGGACTCAAGAGATAAGTCTCTTATTCAGAGTTTATTTTGAGACTCATTAAAACCTCCACATCAAGCAGAAAGACAAACAATGGATCCAGCACTGTGGCAAGGATCAGATCATGATCATCACCCCTCCCCCCACAGAGCCTACTGTTTCAGATGGCATCAAGTTAGCTGTCATTAATAAGAGATGAGAGTCATGGAGACAATAAGGAAGCAAAGAGTAAAGCAGATCTAAGAATTATGTCCAGAAAATTACTTTGATTGTGTATACTGGCATATGAAAGTGACTGAAAGCAAACTAAATAGACACCTACTTTCATATTTCAATTCTAAGACACGCTTTTTTTTTTTACATTTTAACATTCTAGAAATCAAGAGTGTTTTACAATTGATAGTGAATTACAAACTCTCTTTGTCAAGCATCTATCCTGATGTATTTATTGAAACATGCAGGAATTTAGCCATGCAATTCATATTGCCATCACTTGAGTTGTATGTACTATTGATACATGTTAAGTTCAGTCGCCATTTAAAATGTTTTTTAAAATATTACACCATTATTTGGCTTTAAAATGAAAAGTTGTATTTGCGAAAAGGCAAGAGCAGCAAGGCATGAATTTTATATTAGCAAAGGTTCACATTTTTCTGGTAAGATCAAGATAATGTCAGCATCAAAACTTGCAAAGTGGCCGGGCGTGGTGGCTCACGCCTGTTATCCTAGCTCTCTGGGAGGCCGAGGCGGGAGGATTGCTCGAGGTCAGGAGTTCGAAACCAGCCTGAGCAAGAGCGAGACCCCCGTCTCTACTAAAAATAGAAAGAAATTAATTGGCCAACTAATATATATAGAAAAAAATTAGCTGGGCATGGTGGCGCATGCCTGTAGTCCCAGCTACTCGGGAGGCTGAGGCAGAAGGATTGCTTGAGCCCAGGAGTTTGAGGTTGCTGTGAGCTAGGCTGACGCCATGGCACTCACTCTAGCCAGGGCAACAAAGCTAGACTCTGTCTCAAAAAAAAAAAACAAAAAAAACAAAAAAAAACTTGCAAAGTATCGCCAATGGCTGGGGAATTCCCAGAGATAATAGTGGAGCATTACTAATGCAGCATTACAAAGGATGATAATGTTTGGGAAAACTTGCAACAGCAAGAACCAGGTTGTGAAAATCATACAGCTCCCAAGAAGGGTATTTCCCCAAATTCCTCTTTGTATATGATCATGAGGAATGACAGACAAAGATGAACACCCCATAGAACAAAACCAGGCCCTCCCTCAGGACAGTGATCAAGAGAATTCTCTCCATCAACAGAATCAGGGACAGTGAGATAGTCTGGTCAAGGAGTTTCATCTACTGTCAGGGCTGGGAGGCTTTGCATTACCTGCTAAGTGGGCTTAACAATCACTATGAACCAGTGACTATTAGTGCTTCTAATTCTGTTTTTGAATGGTTTACATTATGGTTATCCTGTTCCCACATCACCATTGGATACTGAGGAGGAAGGGAACAAATAACTAGTCTTTTAGTTTGTAGATCTATAGACCATGAGGAGCCACACTCACTAAAATCCATTCTCCCTTCTTTCATAACAATAGAGTTGTAGCTAGGATGTGGCTGCCCTGCCTAGGACAAATTTTCCAGTTTCTCTTGGAGCAAAGCCATAGTCATGTGACAAAGATTTCTCCGATAAGGCCGGGCGCGGTGGCTCACACCTGTAATCCTGGCTCTTGGGAGGCCGAGGCGGGCGGATTGCTCAAGGTCAGGAGTTCAAAACCAGCCTGAGCAAGACCCCGTCTCTACTATAAATAGAAAGAAATTAATTGGCCAACTGATATATATATAAAAAATTAGCCGGGCATGGTGGCACATGCCTGTAGTCCCAGCTACTCGGGAGGCTGAGGCAGAAGGATCGCTCGAGCCCAGGAGTTTGAGGTTGCTGTGAGCTAGGCTGACGCCATGGCACTCATTCTAGCCTGGACAACAAAGCGAGACTCTGTCTCAAAAAAAAAAAAAAAAAAAAAAAGATTTCTCCGATAGATTGTGAGCAGAAATGATGTAGCAACTTCAGCTTCCCTTGCTTAAGAGAAATGCCGTGGCCCTGGAATTCTGCTCTTTCTCCCTGCTGGCTGGACTTGTAATGACTAGAGTGATATTAGAAGCCACATGTCAACAGTGAACCACTGAAATTTGAAATCATTATATGAAAAAGAGAGAAAATTCCTTATTTTTTAAGCTACTAAATGTTGGGGATCTCCTTGTCACAGCACATAACTCTTCACCATAACTAATATACATAATTTGCAGCTGTTTAAACTTAGAAGGGAAAATATTAGATAACTTCCAAATGTGTAGAAAAGTAAATAGTTGGTTTGTTAAAAAATTTCTTTTAAGGGATTCATAAGCAAAAAAGTTAAAGACTCCTAGAATAGTTCATACTCAGTAGTCTCTGCTTTTTCACCTTCTACTTACTCACCAACCAATTGTATTCTTGCTCCCTCCCTCTGCAGAAAGAGAAGATACAGGTTCCAAAGAGGTTGCTCTGTCTACAGCAAACTCTAGATATATCCAATGGCTTCTCTACCCATAATTCTGTCTAAGAGAATCTATCCCACCTTCAGCTCCTGTTGAGAGAGCTGCTCCATATTTGTTCCATGTGACCCTGTGTTCCCGTCTTCCTTACCACCAATCATGGTCATAGCAGACTTGGCCAGAGCGGGCATCTGACCGATGAGCAGCAGTCAGTCCATAGGCAGGCCAGGAACCTATGGTGTAGCCTGGCCCCCAAAGCCAAACTGTCTTTATAATATTACCTCTTTTGGGCATATGAACTGAAAAATATGAAACAGATGGCAAAGGAAGCTGCAGATGAGCATATGTCTAGAGAAAGGCCATGAATTAGTGCTGGGACCATTAAGGGTAAAGACAAACTCGGATTATAAACAAGTGGAAACTGTGAATTGGGAGAAACTAAGAGTTAAAGAAGAACTATATAGAAAAGAGAAAAGGAGTAAACCAGAGAGGACATTTCTGTTTCATGCCAGTTATCTTAAAAAAAACCTTCAACTGCTGGGCGTGGTGGCTCATGCCTGTAATACCAGCCACTCAGGAGGCTGAGGCAGGAGGATCATTTGAAGCCAGGAGTTCAAGACCAGCCTGGGCAACATAGCGAGACACCATCTCTTTAAGAAATGAAAAAAATTAGCCATGCATGGTGGCACACACCTGTAGTCTCAGCTACTTGGGAGGCTGAGGCAGGAGAATTGCTTGAGCCCAGAAGTTCAAGGCTGCAGTGAGCTATGATCTTGTCATTGCACTCCAGCCTGAGTGACAAAGCAAGACCCTGTCTCTTCAAAAGAAAAAAAAAAAAAGGAACTTCAAATACATGGGGATTCTGGATAAAATATAACAGATATTCCTTAAAATGCATAACTGAGATAAAATAATTAAATCTGAAAGGGGGATAAGACAAAGAGAAAGCTGAAACTAAAGTGGTAAGCTTGCAGTAATGGTTTGGCTGCTATGAAGTAAAAACAAACAACAAGCATGGCAGGGATGAGAGATAAAGGGTCCCTCAGGGAAAGGGTGAACTAAAGGGATGTGATGAGGATACCTGTCATTTAAGCTTGACAATTATTGCCCTCAAGTAGAATCTATATCAGATGAGGAGCACAGATTAATAGTGTCTCCAATGTGACCTTCTGGGAAGCTGGTGCACTTTATGGTTCCCAGTGCTGTCTGAATAAATTGAGTCTAGTCCTCATTTTGGAGAGCTTGTCTGAAAGGCAATCAATCCAGCCTATTTTTCTATACCACCAGCTGGGGGCCATTTGTCTACCTCATGGAATGATCAAGTGATGGCTATGAGAATGGGGTAGGGGATGATATCCGGAGGTGCTGACAAGTGGTTTGTGTGAAAGTTTGTCAGCTAGGTCCCTCCTCTGCTGTTTCTGATAGACTTCTCAGTAAGATAAAGGACAATGGTGATCAAATTGTGGTCAGAGCTGTCTGGCGGAGGACAGCAGACCCAGAAGTCAGTTTAATTTAAAGTGCACAAGCAAAACAGTTATGGAGAGCCACACAGGACATTTTTCCTTCCTGAGGAAGGCTCTGGGGGTGATTCTAAAAGACAAAAGATCTTTTTTTTTTTTTTTTGAGACAGAGTCTCACTTTGTTGCCCAGGCTAGAGTGAGTGCCGTGGCATCAGCCTAGCTCACAGCAACCTCAAACTCCTGGGCTCAGGCGATCCTTCTGCCTCAGCCTCCCAAGTAGCTGGGACTACAGGCATGTGCCACCATGCCCGGCTAATTTTTTCTATATATATTAGTTGGCCAATTAATTTCTTTCTATTTATAGTAGAGATGGGGTCTCACTCTTGCTCAGGCCGGGTTCAAACTCCTGCCCTCAAGCAATCCGCCCGCCTCGGCCTCCCAGATTACACAGGCGTGTAATCCTAGAGGAGGCCTTCCTCCTCTGTTCATCTGGGCACCTGAGGTGTTCCCTCCCCAGGTGCTAGCATTGTTGTTCTCCCTCCACCTCCACAAAATTCATGTGGCCCATTCCAGCAGTTATAACTTCACCTTTCCCAGTCATCCATTACTCATACCTAGACCTTTTGTTCACAAGGGTCAGATGCAAGAGGGACAAGGATATTTTTATAAAACTTACAGAGACCCATTATGTTCTCTACTTTGACCTATGTGAATCATTATAGGAGGACTTGGTGAGCTGTGTACATAACCAAGTTGTTATTAATATTATCTTTATAATGTATACCATGGCAGTCCAGCAAGAGAATCTAGATGACTGAAGCAGAATTAAATTTCAATACCCTACTCTCATTTTGGGCTGAGCTACCACCCAGAGAGTGTATCAACCAATATGGTTTGGGGTTGCTATTAACGGAAAGAAAGAAGCAAAAGGAGCATGCCTAGAAATGGTCAGGAAAGCATTCTGAATTTTCAAAATAGATCTCTATAAACCCTACCCCTTTTGTTATGATCATTACTCAGGAAATAGCTGAGAAGGGAAGATTTCTTTCTGGGGACAACTGCATTCAATAACCAAATTGCCTTCCTAAGGTATGTAGACCAGGAGGAAGTAAAGGAAGGAAAGTTGATTTTTGAGAAGGCTGGTCAAACTTCACAATACCAGATGCCTGTGGATGGTAGGGAGTATGGAAGGCCCATTGAATACCTTGACAATCAGCCCATTGTACATGGCTTTTGCGATAAAAGGGGCATTATTATCAGCCTGCAAATGGTCTGGGAAGCTGATCACATGACATAGATTAGCTTCAAGGGTCACAGTGATTCGTTTGGACTTAGCTGATCAGATTGGAACAGCAACACAGTAACCTGAAAAAGTGTCAACAGCATTGAGGCCCCACTGACAGGCCCAAGAGAGGATCAAAGGTCCAATATGGTCAATCTTCCAGGAACAGGTGGAGTCAATGACCTGTGCAATGTGGCCTCCTTCACTGTGAGACAAAAGGGTCAACTTTTGACAGGAGACACAATATGCCATGATAGCCTCTGCTTCAGAAACATAAAGTATTTTATTTTATGTCCAATTTATGAGGGTGGATGTCTTGCCATTGCTGATCCAGGCAGCAATGCTGGTGATCTGGGAACTGCAGGCTTGATTAGCAGCTTGAGTGGTCTCGTCAGAGAACAAGCCTTTCCCTAGGCATCTACATGAATGACCCAGAGGATTTGATTAGTAGCCGTGATTTGTATCCACAGTACATGGTTCAAAGAGAGTTGTCCTTAATCTGTCAGGCTATAGTTTTCCATGTGGCAAACCAAACAACTGGCCATTGGCAAAAGCTGAGAAGTCAGTAAAAACATAACAAGGTTCATCAAAGGGAGTATTGGTCAGAACCATGAGGGTGGCCTTGAGTTCTGCCTTTTAAGTGGAGCCACGTTCATTTTTGGTTCTGCATAACTGGCGGTGAGGTTGAATAACTGCAGCATTCCAGTGGACACCACTGAGTTTCAGTTGAGTTGAACCATCAGTGAACTAAACCCAGGCATTAGAGGAACTTCTGTGAATCAAGAGTCCCACTGAGCCACTAGCTTTGCTTCAGGCAACAGAGTGGGGGATAATTTATCTCCAGTGGGGATACCTGTCACTTTTTCATCTAAGTCAAGATGCTCCTTGAGCCAAGTCAGCTGCTTTCTTGAATACTATTTCCTTTTGACAAATGAAGCTTATTGGGCCCATCCCATTCTATTAGTCATTGAATCTGAGTTGCCCTGCCCCAAAATGGGTCTATAAAGCTAGAGAGTCATAAGGCCTCCATGAGTCAGGTGTTCAGTTTTAACGAGAGCCAAGTAGCAAGCTAATAGCTGCTTTTCAAAAGGGTTGTTTCTAGTAGCCATTTCAGGAAGGCAGCTAGTCCCAAATTCCAAGGGGCATTTCTGCATGGAAGCTGCTTCCCCTTGCTAAAGACTTTAATCAGTAAAATCATCCATCATGATCATTAAGTTTATGGAACCCTAAATGTAGAGAGTATGCCAAAGCTTGCAGAACAGCTTCAAATACAGCCTGTTGGTTTAAGCCCCACTCAAAGGATGCTGATTCAGTAGGTTAACTGATATAAAGACCAAGTAGCATGCCTGAGTGAGATACACACTGCCTCCAGTCCAGTACCCAAAGGGTCCAAAAAGGTGCTAAGCTTCCTTTTTGGTTTAGGAAGGCAAAGTGCAGTTTTTCCATGACCACCAGAGGGATTGAACATTATAAATCTGTCCACATGGTCCCAAGAAACTTTGCTTGGTAAGCCAACAAGGCATCATCTGTATAGTGAAAGCTTTGGACATGGAAGGGTAGAGGAACTTACGCTAAATCCTGATTCACCCACTGGTGGCAAATGGCAGGGGAGCTTAGCTACCTCTGGGGGAATACTATAAACATATGTTCAACGTCATGCTACGTGAATGTGAACTGATCTTGATCCTCGAGTGTCAGTGAGCTGGCACAGAGGTGTTGGTAAAGTCTAAGGGAGCAAAACAAATGTTGTCAGCCTGCGTAATGGATTCTGTTGCAGTCACAATGTCTGGGACAACAAAGGCTATGAAAACAACAACAAATCAGTCACCAATAATCTACTCTTAAGCCTTTAGTTCCTGTTAGTTTTTTCACTGGCCATACAGAGTTGTACTGAGGTACTACATTGCTTTCCAACTCTGATGCCTTTAAGTCCTAAATCAAGGCTGTGATTTCCCATTCTCTTCCTGGAATTCTTTAGTTTCTGTCGGACCACCAGGCAACAGACAGGAAAGTGGGTTGAGAATAAATTTATACTTCCCATGACCATTTCTCTATATGCCACTCTCCCCAATCTTTAAAATCCCCCTAGCACTTATGGGATGGGGACATAACACATTAATTCCTACTATACATTCAGATGCAGAAGCAACAACCACAGTACATTGAATTGGCCCAAGGGACCCCACCCACAAGTTAGATTTCCTTCCCTACTCTGAACTCTGCCTAAGCACCATTAGCTGGATCTGATAGCTTCTGCCTTCCACAGGTCCAGGGAGGATAGTGACTTGAGCACCTGTTTTTAACAGAGCCATAACAATTTGAGTCCCTCACTTTCCCAGAATTCTCTTTGGATAGATGGATATATGGTTTTCAATTCTCTCTGGGGTCAGGAAATCCTTGGCCCCACATCTAATCATCTTTCTTCTGAAAGTAGCTGAGGTTGGGGTAGAGGACGAGGGAGGGATCAGGGACGTGGAGGGAGAGAGTGGCTCTGCGCTAATAAATAAAATAGACTGCATTTAGGCAGTGTGGCAGCTGCTTATGATTCAACCAAACTAACGATGTGTTTTCCCCTCCACACTTTATTTTGGGCAGCAAGATCCTTATGGCTAACACCATCAATTTCAGCTTTGGGGACCACTTCAATAAGTCATAGCCACATGGCTTTCTGGTTGAAGCTATTGGGTTTGTGCCCCCTGGCTGACTTGGGCCTACCTTGCACAGCAGCAACCTTCTTTGAGGATTCCAATTTAATCCAGGGCCTCTGCTGCTCCATCACCAAGATAACGTCTCTTATATTCTCACCTGGTTTCAATATAAGGGGAGTTTTCCAGGGGAGCAGCATTGACAGTAACAATCTACCTAGGTTCGATTGGGTCAGTATCTCATTCTCCAGTGGGTCACCTTTGCCAGCATTGCAAACCCTAATCAAGGCAGTGAGAACCCAAATACTACTCAGTGCCTCATCTGTGGTTCCCATGGGAGTTAATCTGTCTCAGGGAAATCTCCCTGGGAGGCCCAAAGCTCCCTTATAGAAACAAGGACTCACTGCAAAAAACTCTGAGACCTTTTACTGTCCTCTCCTAGTGGATGCTAAGACAGATATGATAGACCACAGAGGGGCTGAGCCACGAGACAGCCCAGCTGTTGCCATTCTTCCTTGACAAGCATTGCTAGCTCTACTTACTCATCTCCAAAGTGAACTAGCCAAACTTTTAATGATGAGCCTGGTTTCTCCTGTGGTCATCATAAATTCCCTTCCCTTCTTTCACACATCTCTGCAACTGTTGTCTGAAAGAGGGCAGAATCTTTCATGCATGCTAGACAATTTTTTTTTCTGAGAGAGGGTCTCGCTCTGTTACCCAGGCTAGAGTGCAGTGGTGTCATCATAGCTCACTGCAACCTCAAACTCCTGGGCTCAAGTGATCCTCCTACCTCAGCCTCCCAAATAGCTGGGACTACAGGCGCGCATCACCATGCCCGGCTAATTTTTTAAATTTTTGGAGAGACAGGATAGGGAGGGGGGGTCTCACCATGTTGCTCAGGCTGGCCTTGAGCTATCCTCCTGCCTCGGTTTCCCAAAGTGCTAGGGTTATAGGCATGAGTCACTGTGCCCAGCTTTAGACAATTCTTCATACTAGCTATTACAGTGAGGCAGATCTGAGGCTAACTGCCAGATTGGTAAGGAAGTTCTCCTGGAGGAGAGTTAGCAAGAACCAGGGCACTGTTTGAGCAGCTTTCTTTGAACCTACTTCCCAGTACTCAGTCTGCATCCACCATCCCAATCCCCCTTATTAACAGGCAATAAAGTGGAGGACCATATATTGCCTGGTTGAGCAGATAACTTGATCAACATATTTATTCTCAGTTCTCATGGACTTCCCAAAAAAGTTCATTAATTTACTCACATCCTCATCCTTCTCCTTCTAGAAAGCCATGTCTCACTCAGCATCCTATCCTCCTTAGTAAAACTACCAAGAACTGTGAAAGATCTGCAATTTTTACCCTACTCACAAGCTAACAAGTTAGCTCACTATAGTTTCATGGACTCTGGTAGAAAACATGAGACTCCTGGGTCTGAGGTGGACAGTTTATTAGTATATCTGGCCAGTAGCCAGATATCAATATTTTGGTGCCAGTTTTTTGAGCCTCAATTCTATAGAGGAACTTCTCTGCGCTGGTGCCCTGACAGCCTTGGAGCTTGGAGACAGGCCGTGGAGGCAGGGCTCACCTGCAAGCTGATCCATGCCTTGGCAGAGGGCCTGTGATCCTGCCCGAACATGAGAGGATAGGCAGTCTTGTGAGGACCTGCCACAAGGCCGTTTCTCACTTGCCTATCTTAAGGGAGGCTGCCAAAGGGTACCTTCTCATCGCCTCTCTGCTTCCAGTGAGGTGTGGGACTTCCTACCTTGTCCCCTCCCACTCAGGGTAGAGCTGCAAGCTATAAAACTGCATAGCTGCAACAAGGTGCCCTAACCCTCACATCTCCTGTCATTTGGCCTCTTTTGTTTTGATGTCATCCTATGGGACAAGGGATGCAGGAAGCTGATATCATACTGTTCTTTCTTCTTCTGTTGATGTAAATATTAATAATAAACCGTCCAAGTCTATTGGTGCTTGTTGTCCTCCTACCAGCCAAATCTGTAAGTCTGCTCAACACATTCTCACAGGGCAACATGAAGAGGACCTACTGCACCTGCAGTCGGTTGCATTACAGGAGAGAAACCCTGAGAGTAGAGAATCTGAATTTGTGCCCTTCACTCCCGAGGGAGACTATTTTTATTATTTGGACAGTAAGTATGCCAGCCTTTGCTTCAGATGTAAACATTATCTTTATTATGCTAGATGGTAAGCATGGCTGCCCTTTTCTTTGGAGGGAGACACTACCTCTGTCTTTCAAGGATGTACTTACTCTATACAAACATTCTTGAAAAGATAGTCCAGAACAAAGGACAGTCAGTCTCTTATTTGCAAGATGTACAAGCACACAAAAGACCTATGGAGAATTGTCTCCCAACAAAGGATACATACAGTATAATACCATTTCGTTTCGTTTTTGTCTTCATCCAGTCTTTTATTAAAAATTATTTATTGTGGTAAATACATACAACATAAAATTTGCCATGTTAACCATTTTTAACTTTCAAATTCAGTGGCATTAATTACACTCACAATGTTGTGCTGCCACCATCACTATCTGTTCCCCAAACTTTCTCATCGCCCCAAACAGAAATTCTGTAACAATTAAGCAATAACTCCCCATTCTTCCCTTCCCCCAATCCCTGGTAACCACTAATCTTTTGATCTCTATGAATTTGCCTATACTAGGTATTTTGTATAAGTGGAATCATACAGTATTTGTCCTTTTGTGTCTGGCTTCTTTCACTTAGCATAATGTCTTCAAGGTTGATCCATGTCGTAGCATGTATCAAAACTTCATCACTTTTTATGGCTGAATAATATTCCATTATAGGTATAAATCACATTTTGTTTATCCATTCATCAGTTGATAGACACTTAGGTTGTTTCCATCTTTTGACTATTGTGAAAAATGCTGCAATCAACATTGGCAGACAAGTATAGTCATGTGCCTTATAACTTTTCCATCAATGATAGTGATCCCATGAGATTATAATGGAGCTGAAAAATTCCTATCACCTAGTGACATAGCTGTCGTAACATCATAATGCAACACATTACTCATGTGTTTGTGGTGATGCTGATGTAAACAAACTTACTGTGCTGCCAGTCATATAAAAGTATAGCACATATAATTATGTATACACTATGTAATACTTGACAATAAATGAGTACGTTACTGGTTTATGTATTTACTATTCTATTTGTCATTATATTGGAGTGTACTCCTTCTACTTATTAAAAAAAAAAAAGTTAATTGTAGAACAGCCTCAGGCAGATCCTTCAGGAAGTATTCCAGAAGAAGAGATTGTTATCATAGGAGATGACAGCTCCATGCATGTTATTGCCCCTGAAGACCTTCCAATGGGCCAAGATGTGAAGGTGAAAGATGCTGATATTGATGATCCTGATCCTGTGTAGGACTAGGCTAATGTGTATGCTTGTGTCTTAGTTTTTAACAGAAAAGTTTAAAAGGTAAAAACTAAAAAAATTTAAAAGTAGAAGAAAGCTTATAGTTTAGGTTAAGTATGAAATGCCCGATTTCCTTAAGTACTAAGTTTGACAGTTGATATCTCTGACATTTCACTTTGACACTTCTTGTTTTATTTTTATTGTGAAGGTACATCCTTAGTCTTGCAAACGCATGTTTTGGCTTGTGATTGTCTTTCATGTTTTTTAAGAGCAAAAATGTGAATCCATGGTTTGTGAAACCATGGTTTAAGTCAAAAATTCATGTTATTTTTGAATATGAGTTCCTTCATGGAAACAATGCAGCACAGAGAGCTCGAAATGTCAACTAAGTGTTTGGGAAGGATGTGGCTACAGAATGCATAGTACCTAGATGGTTTGAGAAGTTCCGTTTTGATGATTCTAATCGTGAAAATGAGGCACATGGGTGACTTGAGACCAAGATGGATAATGATGAGCTGAAAGCTGTAGTGGATGCGAATTCATCTCAACCTACATGTGAATTAGCAGCAAGGTTTGTTACTATTCCAACAATATTGGACCATTTGAAACATATCAGTAGGGTACGCATGAATTAAACAAGCGTCAGAAGAGAAATCGTCTCAAAGCTTTCCTTTCTTTGCTGTCACAACATTAAGGTGAACCATTTCTACACCATGTTGTTATGTGTGATGAAAAATGGATTCTGTTTGACAATCCTAAGTGTTCAGCACAACGGTTGGATAAAGATGAAGTGCCTAAACACAGTCCAAAACCAAATATTCATCAAAAAAAGCTAATGGTGTCTGGTGATCCAGCACTGGTATTATTCACTTCACCTTCATGAAACTTGGTCAGTCCATTATAGCAGATGTCTGCTGCAACCAATTGGATGAAATGACGAGGATGTTTGCGATGAAGCAGGTGAGATTGGTCCATAGAGACAGGCCGATCTTCTGGCAAGACAATACTCAACCACATGTCACACAAACAACGCTGCTCAAACTGCAGGAGCTGGACTTGGAAACTCTGTCATCCACTGTATTCACCAGACCCTGCACCAACTGACTACCACTCCTTCCACGCTTTGGACCACCTCTTACAGGAAAAATATTCAATTCTCAACAAGCCTTTGGTGATTTCGTCACCACTCGCTCTCCAGGCTGCTTCACTGCTGGCATAAATAAGCTACCTTTAAGATGGCAAAACTGTGTCGATAGTTTAGGAGCATACTTTGATTAATTGTACAGCTTGTTGTTTGAGATATAACAAACTACACTTTTGATTCGAAATCGGACATTTCATATTTAATGGCCTAACAGAATAAGGCTATAAAGAAAATATTTTTTTGTATAGCTGTACAATGTGTTTGTGTTTTAAGGTAACTGCTATTAGAAAAGAGCCATAAAGTTTACAAAATTAAAGTTTACAAAGTAAAAAATTTACAGTAAGCTAAGATTAACTTATTATTGAAGAAAAAAAACATTTTAAAATAAATTTAGTGTATCCTAAGTGTACAGTGTTTATAAAGTTTCCAGTAGTACACAGTAATGTCCTAGGTCTTCCCATTCACTCACCACTCACTGACTCACCCAGAGCAACTTGCAGTCCTGCAAGCTCCATTCATAAGTGCCCTATCGAGGCATACCATTTTTTATCTTTTATACCATATTTTTACTGTACTCTTTTATGTTTGGATATGTTTAGATTCACTTACTATTATGTTGTGATTGCCTACAGTATTCAGTATAGTAACATGCTGCATACGTTTGTAGCTGTACAGGTTTGTAGTCTAGAAGCAATAGGCCATACCATATAGCCTAGGTATGTAGCAGGCTATACCATCTAGGTTTGGGTAAGTACATTCTATGATGTTTGCACAATGATGAAACCGCCTAACAACCCATTTCTCAGAATGTATCCCCATTCTGTATGACTATATCTGTTTGAGTCCATGTTTTTTAATATTATGGACATATATCTAGGGATGATGGGTCCTTTGGTAATTCTAGGTTTAACTGTTTTCCACAGCAGCTACACCATTTTCCATTACCGCTGGCAAAGTTCCAATTTACATCCCCACAACACTTTTTATTTTCAATAGTTTTTTGATTGTGACCATCCTAGTAAGTGCAAAGTAGTATCTCATTATGGTTTTGATTTGCATTTCTCTAATGACTAATGATGTTGAGCATCTTTTCATGTGCTTATTATTTATTTGTATATCTTCTTTGAAGAAATGTCTATTCAAGTTCTTTGCCTGGTTTTTAATTGGGTTGTTTGTCTTTTTGTTGTGGATTAATTTTTAAAACAGATGAAACAATGTTCCCTATTGTTTATGGGTACATATTTATGTAGCAAAAAAATAGAAGAAATGCATGAGGATGATAAACATCAAATTTAGAATAGTTACCTCTTGCGGTGGGGGTAATGTGAAGAATGGGATCAGAGAGGAGTGCAATTATTTTTGTAAAATTTGTTTCTTAAGTTGGATGTCGGGCACACATGGGGTCTTATATAAGTCTGTAGGTTTTGCATGTCTAAAATATTTTAAAATTTAAAAACAACAATAAGGAAATTTGTAAGTGATACTTTTAGCAGTTATGTGGAGAATGTCTGGATCACATTAATGGTGAAACACTAGAGCAAGGCTACTCAGACTCATGCTGCTGGAGTACCTAAGAGTCTCATACCCTGAACTAATGCCCAATCCCTTGAACTGCTCTGCTCCCTCTTGCCTCAGGGCTTTTGCTCGGTGTGCTGCTCTTGCTATCTGGAATGCCTTTTACCTACTATGCCTAGTTAATTCCTAACATCTTGCGTATCTCAACTCAACTCTCAGGCCCTCAGTGAAGCCTCCTGCTATAGCAACAACTGAATGGCACTCAGGATCTATCCCCATCTCCTTCTTGTGAGCTTTCTGAAAAGCAGAAGCTGGAACTAAAAAAAGCATTTCCAAGGCTTCTTTTCTGTTAGTATTCTGGATAAGAATTAGGTTCCTGGCCGGGCGCTGTGGCTCACGCCTGTAATCCTAGCTCTTGGGAGGCCGAGGCGGGCGGATTGCTCAAGGTCAGGAGTTCAAAACCAGCCTGAGCAAGAGCGAGACCCCGTCTCTACTATAAACAGAAAGAAATTAATTGGCCAACTGATATATATATATAAAAAATTAGCCGGGCATAGTGGCACATGCCTGTAGTCCCAGCTACTCGGGAGGCTGAGGCAGAAGGATCACTCGAGCCCAGGAGTTTGAGGTTGCTGTGAGCTAGGCTGACGCCACGGCACTCACTCTAGCCTGGACAACAAAGTGAGACTCTGTCTCAAAAAAAAAAAAAAAAAAAAAAAAAAAAAAAGAATTAGGTTCCTCCAAATAGATGCACTTCCTGGGGTTTGAAAGATGAAGATGAGGTAGATGCCATTTTCTTTCTGCTTTGGCTGTTTTCGTTGGCAAGCAAGGTCACAAAAACATTTGTTTTTCTCTGCAGCTGCAATACAGTGTTAGCCTCATGATTGTCAAAAGACTGTTGTGGTGCTGACAGTGGTTCCCTGATCTCGGCTTTTCGATCCATAAATCACAGCCAAAGCAGTGTTCTTGAACTCTACATTATTGCAGTGGCCTCCTGATTTCTCCACCTTTCTGGATGTGGCAAAGTTAGCAGCTTCCCTGGCAGATTAGTTCTAGGGCGTCCTGGGAGTTATTCTTGGGGGCCCAATCTAAAGCCACCAGCACTTCCAACTGTTTTGTAAGCACCTGATTCCCTGTATTAAATGGCTTTCTACTTTAAATGCCTACAGCACTTCCTGCTTTCTGTACTGAACCCTGACTGGTATATATTTCTTTTTTGTTGTTGTTGTTTCTTTTTTTTTTTTTAATTTTTTTTTATTTTGGCATATTATGGGGGTACAGATTTTAAGGTTTCAATAAATGCCCCTTTCCCCCCTATATTTCTTGACACTTTAGGCTCATTCACTTCCCCATGTTGTGGAGTTTCATGGCACTAGGCTTTTTCCCTATAGTTCCTACTTATATATTTATTTTCTGTAATACTTGATTAATGTCTGCATATCCCGTCAAACAAAACAGAAACAGGAAACTAGTTTCCTACTGCTTATTGTATAGTAGATGCTAAACCAACAAGTATTTATTAAGTAAAAATAAATTAAATACCATACTGTGGAGACAGAATAATGGCCTTCCAAAGATGTCACGCCCGAATCTCTAGAACCTGTGAATATGTTATTTTACTTGGCAAAAGAGACTTTGCAGATGGGATTAAGTTAAGGATCCTGAGATGGGGAGAGTTTCCTGGATTATCCAAGTGGGACCAATCTAATCACATGAGTCCTTAAAAAATAGAAAAGGAAGGCAGAAGAGGAGTTCAGTAAAATATGGCATGAGAAGGACTTGATGTGCCATTGCTTGCTTTGAAAATGGAGGAAGGAGGCCATGAACCAAGGAACATGGTGGCCTGTAGAAACTGGGAACAGCCTTCATCTTACAACCAACAAGAAAAACAGGGACTCATTCTTACAACTGCAAGGAACTGAGTTCTGCCAACAACCAGAATAAGCAAGGAAATGGCTCCTCTAGAGCCTCTGGTAAAGAAGGCAGGCCTGCTGACACCTTAATTTCAACCCAATAAAACCAGTGTTGGACTTCTAACTTCCAAAACTGTAAGATAATAAATTTGTATTGTTTTAAGCCATTAAGTTTGTGATAATATGTTACAGCAACAATAGACAACCAATACATATACTTTAAACAGAGCCCGATATTTAATTTTTGATGCTTTTATAATAATTATAATTATAAGTTAATCATAGTCAATGTAAATCAGAAGATGATTCTTTTTTTTTTTTTTTTTTGAGACAGAGTCTCACTCTGTTGCCTGGGTCAGAGTGCCATGGTGTCAGCCTAGCTCACAGCAACCTCAAACTCCTGGACTCAAATGATCCTACTGCCTCAGGCTCCCAAGTAGCTGGGACTACAGGCAGGCGCCACCATGCCCAGCTAATTTTTTTCTATATATTTTTAGTTGGCCAATTAATTTCTTTTTATTTTTAGTAGAGACGGGGTCTCGCTCTTGCTCAAGCTGGTTTCGAACTCCTGACCTTGAGCGATCCGCCTGCCTTGGCCTCCCAGAGTAATAGGATTACAGGCATGAGCCACTGCGCCCGGCCAGAAAATGATTCTTTTTTTATATCTTGAGCCTTAATATCTAGTTCAGAGATACATCCATGTCATACCAAAGACATGGGCCTAAAAAGTTGTCATTACATGGAAGTATAAATTGATAGAACTTTTTGGAAGGCACTTTGGCAGTTGCTAGCAAGATTTTAAATGTGAATACTCTTTGGCTCAACAATGTACTTCTAAGAATTTGCACTATTGATTTTCTTTCATAAATTGACAATCATGTACAAACAAGGATGTGTATTAGAATTTTTTTATAATAAAAAATTGCAAACAACTTATATATTTATCAAAGTAGATGCATAAATAAATAGTACACAATGACATTTTACATAGAATTAGCTACATCTATGTATACTAACATGTCCATAATACATTAAGTAAAATAAGCAAGTGGCAGGCAGTGTTATAGAATAATTACATTTTTATGAAAAGACAAATATATGTATATATGTGTTTATATAGCACAGAAAAAGTTCTAAACAAAGGTATAGTAAATAGCAAACAAGTTTTCTCCCATTCTGTAGGTTGTCTGTTTACTTTCATGACTGTTTCTTTGGCTGTGCAGAGGCTTTGTAGTTTGATCATGTCCCATTTATTTATTTTTGTTGCTGCTGTGATTGTCTTTGGGGACTTCTTCATAACTCTTTGCCTAGGCCGATGTCTAGGAGAGTGTTTCCAACTTTTTCCTCTAGAATTCTAATAGTTTCATACCTTAGGTTTAAGTCTGTTATCCAGCGTGAGTTGGTTTTTGTGAGAGGTGAAAGGTATGGGTCTTGCTTTAGCCTTCTACAAGTGGCTATCCAGTTTTCCCAGCACCAGTTATTGAAAAGGGATTCTTTTCCCCAGTGTATGTTTTTGTCTGCTTTGTCAAAGATTAGATGGCTATATGAGGATGGTTTTATATCAGGATTCTCACATCTGTTCCACTGGTCAATATTCCTATTTTTGTGCCAATACCATATTGATTTAATTACTACAGCTTTGTAGTATAGTTTGATATCTGGTATATTAATGCCGCCCATTTTGTTTTTGTTGCCTAGAATTGCTTTTGATTCGGGATCTTATTTGGTTCCATACAGAGCGTGAAATTATTTTTTCTATATCTGTGAAGAATGCTGATGGGATTTTAATAGGTATTGCATTGAATCTATAGATCAGTTTGGGTAGTATAGACATTTTAATGATGTTGAGTCTGCCAATCCATGAGCATGGTATGGATTTCCATCTGTTTACATCCTCTGCTATTTCCTTCCTCAGTGTTTCATAGTTCTCCCTGTAGAGGTCTTTTACGTCCTTGGTTAAGTATATTCCTAGGTACTTTAATTTCTTTGTTGCTATTGTGAAGGGAATTGAGTCTTTGATTTGGTTCTCAATTTGATTGTTGTTGGCGTATATGAATGCCTCTGATTTCTGTGTATTGATTTTGTATCCTGAGACTTTACTAAATTTATTTATCAGTTCCAGGAGTTTCTTGGTTGAATCTTTGGGGTTTTCTAGATATAATATCATATCATCAGCAAACAGTGAAAGTTTGATCTCTTCTGCCCCTATTTGGATACCTTTAATTCCATTTTCCTGTCTGATTGCTGTAGCCAAGACTTCCAGCACTATGTTGAATAGAAGTGGAGATAGTGGGCACCCATGTCTGGTTCCAGTTCTAAGTGGGAATGCTTTCAATTTTTCCCCATTCAGTATGATGTTGGCTATGGGTCTGTCATATATGGCTTGTATCATTTTTAGGTATGTCCTTTCTATGCCTATTTTCTTAAGTGTTCCTATCATGAAAGGGTGTTGAATTTTGTCAAAAGCTTTTTCTGCATCTATTGAAAGAATCATGTGGTCTTTGTTTTTGCTTCTGTTTATGTGATGAATTGCATTTATAGATTTACATATGTTGAACCATCCCTGCATCCCTGGGATGAAGCCCACTTGGTCGTGATGGATTAGTTTTTTGATAAGCGCCTGGATTCAGTTAGCTAAGATTTTGTTGAAAATTTTTGCATCTATATTCATTAGGGATATTGGTCAATAGCTTTCTTTTTTCATTGCATCCTTTCCTGATTTTGGTATCAGAGTAATATTCGCTTCATAAAAGGTGTCGGGGAGGTTTCCGTTCTTCTCGATGTTGTGGAATAGTTTCTGCAAGATAGGTACTAGTTCTTCTTTGTAAGTGTGGTAAAATTCAAGTGTGAACCCATCTGGACCGGGACTTTTCTTTTTAGGGAGATTTTTAATTGCTGTTTCTATTTTAGCTCTTGAGATTGGTCTGTTCAGGAAATCAATTTCTTCCTGGTGGAGCCTAGGGAGGCTGTGTGTTTCTAGAAATTTGTCCATTTCCTCCACATTTTCCAGTTTGTGTGCATAAAGATTTATGTAGTATTCATAAATTATATCTTGTATCTCTTTGGGATCAGTTGTGATATCTCCTTTTTTGTTCCTGATGGAGCTTATTAGAGATTTCTCTTTTCTGCTTTTCGTTAGCTTAGCCAATGGCGTGTCAATTTTGTTTATTTTTTCAAAGAACCAACTTTGTGTTTTATTAATCTCCTGAATAGCTTCCCTGTTTTCAATTTCATTTAGTTCTGATTTGATCTTGTTGATTTCACTTCTTCTGCTGGGTTTGGGGTTGGTCTGTTCTTCTTTTTCCAGCTCTTTGAGTCATTCCGTTAGATTGTCTATTTGTGATCTTTTTGACTTTTGGTTATAGGCATTTACGGAGATAAACTTTCCTCTCAGAACTGCTTTAGCTGCGTCCCAGAGGATTTGATAACTTGTCTCTCCATTGTCATTTTCTTCATAGAATTTTTTTATTTCCATCTTGATTTCTTCATTCATGAAGTAATCATTTAGTAGGAGGTTGTTTAATTTCCACGTTTTTATGTAGAAATGTGAGTTTCTGCTAGGGTTGATTTCTACTTTTATTCCACTGTGATATGAGATGATACATGGTATGATTTCTATTTTTTTAAATTTCTTGAGGTTTACTTTGTGTCCTAGGATATGGTCAATCTTAGAGAATGTCCCATGAGCTGATGAGAAGAACGTATATTCAGTGGATTTGGGGTAGAATGTCCTATAAATGTCAGTCAGACCCAATTGTTCTAGAGTTTTGTTTAAGTCCATTATATCTTTGTTAATGTTCTGTTTGGAGGATCTGTCTTGTGCCATCAGTGGGGTGTTGTAATCTCCGGTGATTATGGAGTTGCTATTAATCCATTTGCTTAGATCCAGTAAGGTTTGCTTTATGAATCTGGGTGCACCTAAGTTGGATGCATATATATTTAAAATTGTTATCTCTCCTTGTTGAACTGTGCCCTTCACCATTATATAATGACCATCTTTGTCTTTCACTACTTTTGTCGGTTTAAAAACTAAATCGTCTGAAATTAGAACTGCCACGCCAGCCTTCTTTTGGCTTCCACTTGCTTGGAATACTGATCTCCAGCCTTTTACTTTTAGTCTATATGCATCCTTGCAGGTTAGATGTGTTTCCTGAAGACAGCATATACTTGGCCTGTATTTTCTTATCCATTCAGCCAGCCTATGTCTCTTGAGTGGAGAGTTTAAGCCATTCACATTTATTGAGAGAACTGATAGGTAAGGTAGATTACTGATCATTCTGTTGGGTTGGATGTTGTTGCTATGATTTCTGTCTTGAGCCATTGTAATATCTGGCCTTTAATCTTTGGGTTTTGGTTGTTTTTATATTCGTGAGTTTTTATTATGGTGTTCCGTGTGTAACACTGTTTTGAGTACTTCTTGTAGGGCTGGTCTTGTCTTGGTGAATTCTCTGAGACTTTGCTTGTCTGAGAATATCTTTATTTCTCCTTCATATACAAAACTTAGTTTTGGAGGGAATAAGATTCTAGGCTGGGCATTGTTTTGTTTCAAAAGAGTGAGAAAGGGGCCCCAGTCTCTCCTTGTTTGTAAAGTCTCATTAGAGAAGTCTGGTGTTATTCGAATTGGCTTTCCCTTGTATGTTACTTGCTTCTTTTGTCTTACAGCTCTTAGAAGGGCCTCTTTAGTTGATACTTTGGTCAGTCTGATGACTGCATGTCGTGACGTCTTCCTGTTTGCATTGAATCTCCCAGGGGTCCTCTGAGCTTCTTGAACTTGTATATCGAGATTTTGAGCAAGGCCTGGGAAATTTTCCTCTATTATATCTTCAAATAGCTTGTCCAACCCTTGAGTGTTGTCTTCTTTCCCTTCTGGTAACCCTATGACCCTCACATTAGGTTTCTTCACATAATCCCACATCTCTTGTAGGCTTTGCTCTTTTCTCTTGTTTCTCTGCTCTATCTCTGTGACTGATTTATTTAATTGGAGGGTGTTATCTTCAGTCTCTGAGATTCTTTCTTCTGTTTGATCTACCCTGTTCTTGAGGCTTTCCACTGTATTTTGTAGTTCCCTGAATTGATTCTTCATATCCAGGAGTTTGGTTAAACTTTTCTTCATTGTTTCGATTTCTTTAGTGAACTTTTGTTCCAGGTCCTGGAGGCTTTTTGTGATTTTTTTGTGTTGGTTATTGAGTTGTTCTTGCAAGTTGTTGAATTTTTTTATGATCCACATTCGAAATTCCTCTTCTGTCATTTTGGTTCCTGATTTTGGTTGGTGTCTGTTTCTAGGGGGCTGGTGCTCCAATTTGGGGGTGTGTTTTCCATTTGGTTCTTCATATTTCCTGAGTTCCTTCGCTGATTTCTTCCCATGTCGATCAGTTGTTGTTTCTTTCCTTTAGGTTTTCATTTGGGTATTCACATGCCTTGTTTAGTTTCTGAGCCGGTAGGTGGTGTCTGTGAGTGAGATTTTTCCACTCCCTGTATACTGAGTCAGTAGGTGCCATGAAAAGGGTGTGCAGGATGCCCTCCCTGTCAGTAGGTTGCGCTTGCTTGGAGGAACAGGCTATGCTGTTGTTTTTGTGTCCTGTTATCAGCTCTTGTTCCTGTAGAGAGGCACTCTAGTTCCTCAGGTGGTCGGTGGGGCCTTGGGACTTCCAGGTGTTTCCTTTTCTCCCCCTCAGTGAGGGCTGGTCTAGGAGAGAGTCTGGGTGGAGCTGGGTTGGGTAAGCCTGCCCTCAGGCACCACCAGTGTCCTTAGCAGGGGTCAAAGTTCTGTTCTCTGCTTCTAGGAAAAGCTGTCAGGGAGGGACTGGAATGGCCCCGCTCAGTCAGAAAGTCTGTGTGTTGGGGGGGGGCTGTCTGAGACCCGCAGTCTGGAGCAGGCCTCGCTTCTTTCCACCCTCCCCAACTCCGCAGCTACTCCTGGGCCTCTGCCAGCAGGCCAGACCACATGCCACCAGGCCTCCCATGACTGTGATTCCAGCGGGGAGGTTCCCTGCGTAGGAACGACACCTGGACTGGGCGCACGGCCTCCCTTTGGGAGGAGGGTTGCCTTCTAGGATGCTGATCTGCCCCTGAAGGCACACACACCTCAGCAGACTGTTCACCTATATCCATTCTGTGCCCCAGGCAATGCGAGACCTCGGTGCACAGGATCTGGTCTGCTGGTCTGACCTCTGGGCCCCAGAGTTCAACTATATCCCCACCAGGGAGAGGAGTGCCGGTCCCAATTCACCCACAGGGAGCCCAAGCTGGGTCTATGTCTCTCAACCTCAGGGTCTGCCCCATTCTCCTGGGAACACCATGCCAGCAGCACCTGGGAGGGCTGGCGGGTAGGGAGCTCACAGTCTGAGTTCCCCTTAGTCAGCTGTAGGGCCCCAAAAGGGAAGGTCCCGTTCCCTGTAGGTGCCTCTGGCTGGTGGCTGTATTGTCAATCTGGGCAGCCGTGGGTAGGGTCGGCGCAGGGGAGAATGAGGCAATATGGCGTCTGCCGGGCGGCTCGGGTCTGTGCACACGGAGGTGCCCCGAGGGATTTGGGAGCCTGGTGCCCTGTCTGCTACTGGATTACCACTCACTGGTTGTGGCCGTCTCTGGGCTGGTGTCCGCAGGTCTCTCCACCCGCTGAGGAGCCCACCAGCAGTCCAAGATGCAGGGGAGGGGAAACTTGGCTGAACCACCTACCCTTCCCACTGGTCTCCGGGCTGCTCCCCATTTTTACCATTTTTAAGTGTACCATTCAGTGGCATTAAGTATGTTCACATTGTTGTACAACCATCACTACCATCCATCTCTGAAATTTTTCATCTTCCCAAGTTGAAACTCTATACCCATTAAACAATGACTCCCCATTTTTACTTCCCTGTAGCCCTTGGCACCTAACATTTTACTTTTTGTCTGTATGCATTCGACTACACTAGGCATCTCATATAAGTAGAATCATGCAATATTTGTCATTTGGGTCTTTTAAAAAATTCTTCCATTTTTCTCCTCTTTATGTTCATGTTTTCCTCTGAGCATATTAACATATTTGTAATAGCTGTTTAAAGTCTTTGCTAATCCCCTCATCTCTGTTACCTCTGGGTCTCTTTCTATTGACTGCTTTTTCTCCTGGTATGGGTCACATTTTTATGCCTCTTAAAATGTTTAGTAATTTTGTTTGGATGGTGAACATTATGAATGTTACACTTTTGGGGTCTGGATTTTATTGTCTTTTTTAAGGAGTGCAGGGTTTTGTTTTGACAGGCATTTAAAATACATATAATTCAGGCTGATTCTTTCAAGGCTTGTTCAGCCCCGTTAGGGCAGATCTAGAATAGCCTTTCCTTCAGTACTAGTTTAGATCTATTACCTTCTGGGATCTATTAAATACCTCAGGTGTTTCTCCACTCTCATTGGTCAGAACTCACATGTCTCCCAGTCCTATGAAAGTTCTGAGAATTGTTCAGCTAACAGCCCCCTAGTAATAGTTCTTTCTGTGGTAGTTATTCTTTGCCCAGTCTTGTGGAGTCTTATCCTATGTATGTATGCACTGCTTTATGGTTAGCCAAATGGGACTCCATGCAGACTTTTTGAGCTCTTTCTCTGCATAGCTTACTCTTCTCTAGTAGTATTCCCCTTCAAATTCCAAACATTTCAGCTCTCCCAAATCCCAATCTCCACCTCCTTAACTCAGCAAGACTTCTGTGCTGTGCTTGGATTTCCCCTCTCCCACTGCAGTGTGGAAAGTGCCTCCAGTTGGTAGACATCTTTTCATTTTTTTCCTTTCTTTCAGAGATTGCAATTCCATGCTGCCTGGTGTTCAATGTCTGGGAAAGTATTGTTTCATATATTTTGTCCAGTTTCTAGTTGTTTACATCAGGAAGGCAAGTCTGGTACCTGTTGCTCCACCATACCTGGCAGAGGAATTTACCCTATCTTTTTGATATAATGCTTGCAATTCAGTTCCTTTTGTACCCTCTACTTCATGTTTGTTAAAAGAAAAACTTTGGACAAATTAACTTGTGGGGGGAGGGGGGGAAACGGCATTTATTGAAACCTTGAAATCTGTACCCCCATAATATGCTGAAATAAAAAATAAAATAAATAAAATAAATAAACAAAAAATAGGCCGGGTGCGGTGGCTCACGCCTGTAATTCTAGCACTCTGGGAGGCCGAGGCGGGCGGATTGCTTGAGGTCAGGAGTTTGAAACCAGCCTGAGCAACAGCGAGACCCCGTCTCCACTATAAAATAGAAAGAAATTAATTGGCCAGATAATATATATAGAAAAAATTAGCTGGGCATGGTGGCGCATGCCTGTAGTCCCAGCTACTCGGGAGGCTGAGGCAGAAGGATCGCTTGAGCCCAGGAGATTGAGGTTGCTGTGAACTAGGCTGATGCCACGGCACTCACTCTAGCCTGGGAAACAAAGCGAGGCTATATCTGAAAAATAAATAAATAAATAAAATGAAGGATACAGGAGCAGTGGTTGCTAAACTTGACTTGGCAAATTTGTAGTATGTCATGCTATTGAAATTAGTTGTTGTTAATAAAGGGTCAAATCAGAACAGATCCATGTTGTGTCTGTTCTTCCTGGAGCATGATTCTGAAATGGGATGAAAACACTGCTTAACCCATCCCCTATTGCTGCATGACACTCTAGAATCGATACCAAAGGCCCTTTCAAAACTTTCCCAGATCGTTTCTATTGCTTTGTGCAGGAATGAATGAAAGAGACAGGCAAATATATGGAATGTATCCGTAATGATTTTAAAGCCTTGAATATTGAAATGAATAGTTTGAGAAATACTCCTTAGATCCTCTCAAAACAGAAATGTATGACTTTGCTAAAAAAAAAAAAAAATTAAACTTCACATAGTTTAATTGCAGAAAAATGACTTTCCAGTTGGGCAGCCTCCAGAACCAGAATAAGTTCAAAGCAACTCTGGGGCTGCCACATGGTCAGATAATATTTATGGACAGGAAAAGGAAAGTGATATATAGAAAATAGGAGTGAGGTACAGAAACAGCTGGATTGGTTACAGCTAAGCATTTGCCTTATTTGAACACATATGAACAGTTGGCCTCCTGTGACTTGCCAAATCTTTGTGATTGGTACAAGAGTAGGTTATAGTCTGTTTACATATTCAGTTAGGTTAAAGTTCACTATGTATGGAGAAACTTTCAGGCCAAACTTAATATATGTAAGGAGACAGCTTTAAGATAAACTTAACATATTTTACAACCAATAAATCGCCAGTTCTTGCCATTTTATTGCCTACATATCTCCACCATCATTTCCTCTCTCCAGCCCCGCTGCTACTTCTTTAGTCAAGGCAATGTGCATTTTTAGTTTGGTGTGCTTCCGAGTTCTTATAAAGATTTCACTTCTCTAACATTATGTCCCTCTACACCATCCACCACACAATATTCAGAATGATTTTTATAAAATATAAATATGATCCTATTCTTTTTTTTTTTTTCTTTGAGACAGAGTCTCACTCTGTTGCCCGGGCTAGAGTGCCGTGGGGTCAGCTTAGCTCACAGCAACCTCAAACTCCTGGGCTCAAGCAATCCTTCTGCTTCAGCCTCTTGAGTAGCTGGGACTACAGGCATGCACCACCATGCCAAGCTAATTTTTTCTATATATTTTTAGTTGGCCAATTAATTTCTTTCCCTTTTTAGTAGAGACAAGGTCTTGCTCTTACTCAGGCTGGTTTCAAACTCCTGACCTTGAGCAATCCGCCTACCTCGGCCTCCCAGAGTGCTAGGATTATAGGCGTGAGCCACCGTGCCGGCCTAATATGATCCTATTCTTTAGTTTGCACCTTACAGTGAATTCTAGCTGCCTATGATAAAGTCCATTCTCTTTAGCCTAATTTACAAGATCCTTCCTGTAGGGGCCCAAAGTACATATAGACCTCTCCTCCTGCCCCTCTTTTCTTCACATTAACCTCTGGCAACACTAAACTACTGGTAGTTCCCTAAACACTGTGTCAGTTCAGGGGCTCTGAAAAGCAGAGGCCAAGACAGAATTAAATGCACAAGAGATTTATCCAGGGAAACCCCTCTGAAGGATAAAGGGGAGAGGGAGCAGGAATAGGCAGACAGAACCTTTCAACTGTGATACAGTTCTAACACCTGTGAAAGGAGAGAAAGCAGGAAGGAAGAAGAATGGGATTATAGAAGGAGTTTAGATTTCAGTGCAGTGCTGAGCAAGTCTTGGCCAGGCCAATCAAGAGCCCAAGAGTAAACACTGACCATTAGGAAATCCCACACCAACAAGAAATGGTTCAGCCCTAGTACTCCTGTCATGCTGTCATTGGCTGAGAGCAGACCAGGAAAAATATGGCCTTAGCCTGAATGCAATAGTGTATCCTGAAAGTGAGTTATCTGGAAGCTGTCAGCCAACTACATTTCTTGTAGCAGGTTTTCTTAAAGGGAGATCTGAGTAGCACATTCACTTCCATGGCTGCCATAAGCCTAGTTGTGTTTTTTCCCACTTCATTATCTTCTCTAACACAGTTCTTGCCACCTGAGATGCCTAACCTTCCCATCCATTTCCCCCAGAACATGCCTACTTGTCTTTCAGGACTCAGTTTACCAGTCACTACTTCCAAGAAGCCTTACCTGACTATCTACCCTAGCAGCAATTAGATGTCCTACCTTATGCATAGTTCTATCCTAGCACTTAGCATTTATATTATAAATGCCCTTCACATATTTTATTCCCTGAACTTTATTTTGAGAAACCATTTCTTTGTATATTCAGCAGGAGAAACACAGTAGGTGCTGAATTGAACATTACTTTAAAATTGTTGCACTTTATTACCCTTGCTCAGCAAATGCCAAAAAATACATTTCCAAATGAAATTATTCTCTATCAATAATCTATACAAGTTACATTGCCTAATATAGTCCTTTATTCATACAATTTTCATTTTGTATTATATTTGTTCCTGGAGAATCCATTGCTAATCTCTGACAAACTAATTTACATTACAGTAAATAGCACCCCCATTCTGAGACTATTTGCATTTAAACGAGAAGGCTGAAAAGGAGAATTCCTTTTGCCAAAGAGGAATTTCAAGCATCTGTTGCTGGTGAATTTTTTTTTGAAGGGGCCAGAGGCCATTTCAGAGAGCAACTACCAAATCATCCCATAGAAGGAGGTGCTTTTATTTTGGTCATAATTAGCAACAAAATTTTCCTGAAGACTCTAACAAAATCCCTAAGAAGGCCTGAATTTGGAAAGACAAAGAGAGTGAACACTCTAGCATTTAATGAGACGTGTTCCGTTTTCCATTTTCCTTAGTTAAATGCTCTGGCTGAATCTCCGCCCCTTCCCCCCATGTTTTTGTCTGTGAGAGAAATTCTGCTTCTGCCAGCAGTGCCTGGGATTCTGTCCAAACAGCATGCTGTCAGCAGCATCAGCCAGCAGGAACGCATAATCCTCCCACTCTTTGGTTTTAGTGGGTAATGTTAGTTAAGAAAATACTCCAGATTTTTCTTGTTCTTATGGTATAACTCGCTCACTTCAGACATGCCCCTTCCTCCAGTAGTTACCTCCTACACTTGGGGAAATTTCATATTTTTTCAATACAATATCCAATTCAGGGAACTAGTCAGTGGTCTTCCAGGACAAAAAGGCAGCTTTTCAGACTGCAATGTCACTTTCTTTCATTACTATCATTCCTTGAGTCAAAGGGGCACAATGACCTCAAATTTTAACATTTCTGAAATGAAATGTACTAGCTGATTCCTTTTTTCCACCATGAAAAGCTATTTTCAAATTGATGGTCAACTAATGACTCATGGCATCTTCGAATGGAGGAAGGACATGCCACAGAAATGCCCTCACTGTCATTACCTTCCTCCTGGTTAGAAGAGTGCAGCTTGGATCAGAAGCCCTCCCCATCTCTGCTGAGAAACAAAGCAAAAAGACATCTCATGCACTATAGTACAACCTAGTTCAAGCCAAGAAAATTTATTGAAGATTTATTATATGCCAAACTCCCTGGTGTACATAGAGCTGAATAATTTAATTCAGCCAAAGCATATCAAGGCTTACATGGAGCTGGCACTAAGGCTATAAAGAATAAATCATGGCCCCTGCCTTAAGTAGTTCAGTGTGGTCAGGGAGATAGTCTACAAACAATTATAAGGCAATGTGATAAGCACTATAGTGGGAGTACACAGGAAGAAACAATGAAATTTTGAGTGCGGAATAGGACTTTTAAGCTATTAAGCTATTACAGGGTACTGTAATAGCTTTCAAATCTTTTGCTTTGTCTCACAGTAAGTAATACATATTTTTCATTGATGTTTTTATTGTGATAATTGTGGGTTCACATGTAGTTGTGAGAAATAATATAGAGAGATCCTTTGTATGCTTTGCCCAGTTTCCCCAAATGCTAACATTTTGGAAAACTATTAATATATTATAATACCATAACTAGGTTATTGACATTGACACAATTTACTGATCTTATTCAGATTTTCCTAGTTCTACTTATATGTGAATGTTTATGTGTGCATATGTATGTTTGTGTGTGTTGAGTTCTATACAATTTTATCACCTGTGTAGGCTCGTGTATCCACCACTGTAGTCAAAAGGCAGAACATTTCCATCACCACACTGATCCCTCTTGTTGCTCTTTTATAGCCATACTCACCTCCCTCCCACCCGTTTCCCAATCCTCCTGCAACCACTAATTTGTTCTATATTTCTAAAATATCGTTATTTCAAAAAATGGTATATAAATAGGATCGCACAAGCCTTTTGGGTTTAGCTTTTCTCACTCAGCATAATTCTCTGGCTATTTCTCCAGGTTGTTGTTAAGTAGTAATAGAATATTGCATGGTATAGAACTCTGTGATATGGAATACCATAGTCTGTTTAACCATTCATCTGTTGAAGAACACCCGGGCTGGTTCTAGTTTTAGGCTATTACAAATAAAGCTGCTATGAACATTTGTGAGGATTTTGTGTGGACGTGAGTCTTCATTTCTCTGGGATAAATGCTCAGGAGTGCAATTGCTGGGTTGTATGGTAGTTGGATGTTTAATTTTTAGAGAAACTGACAAAGTATTTTCCAGAATGGCTATGTCATTTTATCTTCCCACCAGCAATCTATGAGTGATCCAGTTTTTCTGCATCTTCTCCAGCATTTGGCATTGTCACTATTTTTAATTTGTAGTCATTCAGATATGTGTGTAGTGATAGCTCATTGTGATCGTAATTTGTATTTCTCAAATGGCTAATAATGTCCAACATCTTTACGTGTGCCTGTTTGCCATCTGTCTACTTTCTTCGGTGAAATGTCTCTTCATGTCTTTTCCTGTTTTCTAATTGGATTGTTTGTTTCTCCTACTGTTGGGTTTTGAGAGTTTTTAAAAATATATTCTAGATAGTAGTCCTGTGTCAAATATGTGATTTGCAAGTATTTTTTCCCAGCTGTAGCTTGGTTTTTGTTTCTGTTCGTTTGTTTGTTTATTTTAATCTTCTTTCTTTGCATGGGCTTTCACAGAGCAAAAGTTTTTAATTTTGAGAAGATCCAATTTATCAATTTTCCTTTTATAGCTCATGCTTTTGGTGTCAAGTCTAAGAATCCTTTGCCAAGCTCTAGATTCCAAGGATCTTCTATGTTTTTTCTAAAAGGCACTCCATGAAAGCCTTTTACTAATTTCAGAGAGGTCACACCAGAGCTTAATGGAAGACAGTCAGTAAGTTAGAATTTAATAACAACACTGTATTAGTTTGCTCAAGTTGCCATAACAAAATACCACAGGCTGGCTGGCTTAAACAGAAATTTATTTTCTCAGATATTTAGAGGCTATGAGTCTAAGATCAAGGTGCCATCAAGGTTGATTTCTGGTGAGGCCTCTCTTCCTGGCTCGTGGATAGCTGCCTTCTTGCTGTGTCCTCACATGGCCTTTCCTCTGTACATATGAAGGAGGTGGGGGTAGGGAGAGAGAGGGAGCGTGCAGGCGTGGGAGCATGCACTCTCTCTGGCATCTCTTCCTCTTCATATGGCCCTTATGACCTCATTTCATCTTGATTACCTCCCTAAAGGCCCTATCTCCAAATACAGTCACTGAGGGTTAGGGCTTTAACATATGAATTTGGGCAGGGAGGATACAAGGGACTGTTGTCAGTCCCTAACAAACACAGAGTTTGACAGAGCTTCTTTGGACCACCTCTGCTGGTTGCCACAGCCAGCATTATGTGTGGGCATAGGTGCCAACACAGCCTGGCACTGGAGGGGTGCCAGTCATGAGCTTGTTTGCTTAGTATGTTCCTATTCACCCCCCTTTCCCTGGTGTTCTGGGAATCACCCCTGCCCCTCCCGCTTTGGTAATGAGGTTATTACCCTAAGAACTGCTGACTTACAGCAGTGTGCCAGTGGCACCCTGGGCATAGTTGATTAGTCCAGGAACAGGACTCGATGCAAGTTCTGTCAATTACAATCCTTCTCTGGCAATTTTGACTCTTAAGACTTAAACTCACTTTAGCTGTTCTATTGTCAATGGAAAAACCAAATTCTGCCAAAATAGTTAAAGAGGTTTATTCTGAGCCAATATGAGTGACTGCTACGTGAGAAGCACAGTCTCAAGAAAGTGCACCTGAGGCGGCTGGGTTATAGTTTGGTTTTATACATCCATGGAGACAGGAATTACAGGTAAAATCATAAATCAATACATAGAAGGAAGGTATGCATTGGTTCAACCCGAAAAGGTAGCACATCTCAAAGTGGGGGCTTCCAAATCATAGGTAGGTTTTAGGGATTCTTTAGTTTGCAATTGATTGAAAGAGTTCAGCTTTATCTAAAGACTTGGAGTCAGTAGAAAGAAATGCTTGAGTTCACATAAAGGGGTCTGCTATCTTTGATGTGATGCTATACCAGAGTCAGGTTAGAAAGTAAGCCATATTATACAGGGTTAATTTAAGAAAAAAAAAAAACTCATTTAGTGAGATTTTATGGTTTGTAAGGTGTGACTCACCAGGCCTCTTAGAAATGAATTTGTGTCAGGAAAAAAAAAAGGTCAGAGTTCAGTCATCAGTTACCCCTTTTAGCCAAAGATCATCCCATGGAATGCATGTGCAGGCCAACAACCAGCAGGAGGTCCCATAGCGCTAGGAAGGCTCATTCATAGAGTTGTCTATTTGGTCATCTGGAGTTGATGATAGTTTCAATATTAGTGATGACAGATCTTAGGGGAAGCACATGATTTGATCTGATTTAATAGCCAATTGTTTAAGGGATGAGAGTCAGGCCTAGGTTTCAGTCTGAAAAAACATCCTGCATTAGATCTATTCTACAAGCTATCATGATCCAGGTCTTTGTGTCTTTTTCCTTTTCCTGTATCTGGCATAGCATTTACAAGATATATATAATGGTAATATAGCAATAAGTATCATAAAAATAGTGAAGATTAGGCATCCAAGAAAGTCATAAGTAGAATGAGAAAGCAGTAAACAACTTAACTGGCTGAAAATTCTCCTGCATGCATCATTATATTCTTTAATCAGACATACAATATGTTTACCCTCCTTAACAATGGGCATTTGAACCTTATGATAAATCTTATTTGCAGACTGTAGAACCAACACCAAATTAGAGTCCAATAAATTTAATTTTTCTTCTGGCCAATTGGTTCTCCATAGGTATAACATCCTGAGGAGGATATAAATCAAATTTGAGAAACATGTGGTTCTCGATGTCTAAATTGTCATAGAACTTATTTATAGTTGAAAAATCTGTTTTTCCCACCACCTTTGTTTTGCACCGTGAACTAGCATTAGAGAGAGTGAAAAAGAGATTTTGTTACAGGAGAAATCATATAATTCCACAGTGTCATTTTGTTATCTCTCCCAACAAAAAGGGCCCTTTCCCATATACCAAATGTTATGTCCCATGAGGGTGGATGTTAGTGGCCAAATTTGGGAGAAATCAGGGTTCTAAGTGGTTTGAGGGCATAACCATTCTCCTTTCCTATTTTCACAAAGGGAAGGAGGATGTCATGTGTTTTCATCAGCTAAAATAGCCCACTGACTTCCCATGCAGAGTATCCTCATATTATTGTATTTACGAGGAACTCAATGCATGCTAGTTGGGCTACTGGAACTACAGAATAGTTTTGAGCCTCATTGAACTTTGGCACTTGAGCTTTGCGAATATAGCATCTGAGGTCACATTTACAATCTAAAAATTTCCATAAATTTGTAGGAGCGTATATCTTCCATACATGTTTAGATTGTGACTCAGCACTGAGTATTGTAGGCCATTACTTCATAGCTACCTCAGATTCCATTTGTAATAACATGGATATGAGCCCTGTTGGGTTAGAGTACATGTTTGTTCCCACTTCTGGGTTTTGGGAGTATGTTTTTATGGTTTATCTGGTCTCTTCTAGTCATTTGATGAGTGCTGCATTATCTTTTAGGGCAGCTTCCCATCCCTTTCCCTTTTGGAATAGTATTCCTTCTAGGTGGCCTATTTTTGAAAGGCAATTTTTCTCTAAGGAATGCCTGTCTTCATTAGCTATGAATTCAGCTTGTCCCAGTATACCTAACCCAATTCCAATTCCTCCAATGATGTCACGTTTTCATCTTTTAGATGGCCAGTTTTGGTGTATCCACCATGAATGTTGTTGCCATTGTACGCCAATGACGTCAGTGCAATTTGGATAAATAGAGTCAACCCAGCACCGTTGGGTATCCCAAACGATTGTCAGGTGATTGGAGGCTATGCCTAAGTATGCCCTTCTCTGAGTATTCCATAGGCTTCCCAGAGGTGCCCTTGCCTTAGGGTGGAATTTGTACAGTCAGGGACTTCTGTCTACCAACTGACTCCCGTAAATAGTTTTTTAAGGGCAGTGACAGTGTGGTTGGTGCTGGATAAGGACATCCAGCCACAAGCACAGGGCTGGTGGTCATTCTGACAGCTTATGCTGTGGCAGCTTACACAGCAGGCAGCTAGGTTTCTTCCATCATACTCAGACAATTGTCTAAGCTTGTCCTTACCAATATCTATTGTTATGCAATATTCTATCTGATTAGACCCCCTTAATAATAATCCTGAGGCATTGTTCGATAAATATTCCTGTAAGACATCATATTTGGTGAGAACCTTATGATAGAGGTACCCTGAAAAGCGGGAACCTCGGGGAATGTTTAGAGTGGAACTGTGGACTTAATTTCATCTTGGTCAATGTCATACCAAATAGTGTAGGCTCTGTTGGCAGGGAAATCAGTGAGTTTCACAGGAAACCAGGAGAAGTTTTCAGGTTTGAAGAGAAAAGGAGTGTAGGTAAGGCAAATAGAGGGGATTAAGGGAATGAGAATGAGTAAGTAAAACTTTTTTTATTTTAACAAGGAAATTCATAACTATACTCATTGAGAAAAATATACCGAGGGAGATTCCACAGATCCCAAATAACCTTTTTGGGGGTCTTAGTTAAAGCATTGAGGAATTTCAGCAATATATTCTATAGAAGGAAAGTAAGAATGAGAGTTATTTCAGAGTTCATGAGGACTGGCCTGGTTCGATGCCTCTGGAATAATGTCTACTTTGGTTGGTGCTCTAGAGCCTGGTTGAGGCTTAGGTGTCTTCCGAAATCACAGGTGATGTCACAGACTGGCTCAGAGGTCCAGATGTGGTCAGAAATGTGGTCAGGCACTCATTTTAGGTGTGAGATGTGAATCCAAGAAATGATTCCCTTTAATTTTGCAGCACAAGAGTTAGTTAAAAATACCTGGTAAGATCCTTTCTGGCAGGGTTGTGGGAGTCTTTTGGTTGATACCTTTTCCAGTAAACAAAGTCTCCTTGCTGTAATCCACAATCCTTGGAGTTTCTGGCCCTCAGGAGCTCACTGTGGAAAGACTCTGTTACCAGCTTTGTATTGTTTATGTTTTAAGAAGTCCTTGACAATAATGTAGTATTTCCCCCTTGAGCAAGGCTGGCTCATATAAGCCCTCGTCTTGTCTCATAGGTGTTCCTGTTATAATTTCATAAGGTGCTAAGCAATGTTTTCCAAAAGGAGTGGATCTAAAATTAAGCAAGACCAGTGGGAGAGCTTTTAGCCAAGTGAGGTTAAAAGCTTCCATTAACTTAGCTAATTGAGCTTTTATTGTTCCATTTGTCCATTCTACCAACCCAGAGGATTGGGGATGATAGGCACAATGGAAATGTATTATGGGCCAGATTTTGCAAATAGATTGAACAACTTGTCCAGCAAAATGAGTCCCATGATCACTATGTAGCTCAGAAATGATTCCCCAAACTGGAATGATTCTTTCTAACAATATTTTGCCTACTGTTTAGGCAGTAGCCCTCCAACAAGAAAATGCTTCTACTCAATAAGCAAACATACAAACCAGGACCAGCACATATTCGTAATTTTGAGATGGCAGTATCTGGATGAAATCCAGTTGCCATACTTCAAATGGCCCTGCAGGCAAAGGAAAATGACCTTAGGAGCCATGTAAGGTCTTGCCAAGGTTATGTTTTGGACATATAGTACATTGAGGGAATACTTTTTGGGCTATTATGGGGGATGGTTTCCAGAAATATTGGTTTCCGCATGATAATCCTTTCTTAAGGACCTAATGAGTCATTTCCTGAATAAACTGAAGGAGAGATCATTGTGTACCTATAGGAACTGTGGGTTTTTTGTTAGGGCCTAGCCACAATTCTTTACTTGGCTCAAATACACCTGCCTTTTGCTGCCAGATTTGTTTCTCTCTAGGGGTTTATGCCTGTTGTTATTACAAAAGAGCATTAGTGTGGGTAGTGGCAGGATGAAGGGTGCATTCTTATATAGGACAGGCCATCTTTCCTAGGGTAGCATTCTTCGCTGTAGCATCAGCTAGATTATTTCCTTTTGCTTCTTCAGTGTTATCTTTTGAGTGCCCAGGAATTTTTATGATTGCAAGCCACTTGGCATTTGAATTGCTTCTGATAGCTCCAAGACTTGGTGCCCACTTTGTATAGATTGCCCGGATGAGGTGAGAAACTCCCTCTGTTTCCATAGCATGCCGAAATCATGGGCTACTCCCAAAGCATATCGGCTATCAATGTATATGTTTGCCACCTTTCCTTCAGCCAATTTGCAAGCTCTAGTTAATGCTATTAATTCAGCCATCTGGACTGATTTAACTCCTTGGAGTTGAGCACTTATGTCTATCATGGAAGTGATGGCATATACTGCCCCATGATGCCCCTGATTGTCCCTTAAATAAGAACCATCTGTGAACAAAATTAATTCAGCATTCTTGATAGGACTTTCCTGTAAATCTTCCCTAAGGGAGAGTAAGATATCAGTTAGTAGACTGCACGTTCTTCTCGTTGTTCACCTGGAAGAGGGAACAGGGTTAAAAGTGTTACAGCATTTGAAAGTGATAGTAGGGGCAGAAAGCAAGAGTACCTCATAAGAGACAGAATAGTGTTGAGTGTGGTGATAGTTTAGGAAGGTTCCACAGAATGGGAGGCAAAAATGGTTAGTGGGGACCCCAGGACAAATTCTTCAACATTCTTACATAAAATGGCCACAGCTGATATGGCCCTCATGCAAGAAGGATGTTCTCTTATTACTGGATCTGACTGTTGGCTGAAATAACCAATCGGCCTGTGATTGTGGCCATGTTTTTAAGTTGATACTCCTAGAGCATTTTCATTTTGTTTTGTGTCAAAAAGGAAACAGGGAAGGCTGTAGTTGGGATGGCCTAAAGCAGATGCTTGGGTGAGAGCCAGTTTTAAATCCTCTATGCATTCATTGTTTTCAAACCCTTTCTTTCCAGTGGATTGGGTCTGGTCGAGTCTGTTTTAGTTTTTGTGCATAAGGGCTGAGCCATTAATGGGTAATTGGGAAACCAGCTTCTGCAATAGCCTGTTAACTGGAAGAACCCTCTTAACTGTCTTTTTGTTTTGAGCACCAGAAAGGTCATGGTGGCAGAGATTCTCTCAGGGTTTATTAGTAGCCCCCTCAGGGAAATCATATATCTAAGTGTTTAACTCAAGGAAGACAAAATTGCAATTTATCTGTGGACACTTTGCATCTGTTCAAGGCGAGCAATTGCAACAGGTGGACAGTGACTTCTCTGTATTTTGTCAGGGTGGATGAACACAACAACAAATCCTTCACATACTGAATTAGGACAGATTAATTTGGAAATTTGATATTGTCTAAATCTGCTTTTAATATTTGAGAAAAACAAGTAGGACTCTCAGAATAACCCTTGGACAAGATTGTCCTTATATATTGGCAGTCTTCCTAAGTGAAGGCATAAAGACACTGGCTATTCTGCTCTGCAGGTATGCTAAAGAAAGCACTATATAAGTCAATGACAGAGAAGTGGCTGGCACTGATAGGAATATTGGATAGCTAGGTGTTGGGGTTAGGGACAACAAGATGTCTATGAATTATTATTTTATTTATGGCTCTTAGATCCTGAAGGAATCTCCATCTTTTCCATTTGGTTTTTTAACTGGGAGGATTGGTATATTACAAGGGCTGGTGTAAGGTATTATGAGTCCCTTGTCTAACTAGTCCTGAATGATTGGTTTAATTTCTAGTAAAGCTTCAGGTATAAGGGAATGTTGTTTAATGTTTGGCAGGGGTTTAGATTTATCTATGGTTATCTCTATAGAAACTGCTGACTTAATTCTTCTGATACCCATAGAAGAAATTGCCCATAAAGAATCTGGTACTATGGATAAGAAAAGCTCCAATTCCCCCTGTTCAAATTCTTGATTAACTTTAGCAAGCATAACATTACATGTGGGCTTTTGTGAGTCTTCTGTGTCTCCCAAATTGAGAATCATTTGTCCCTTCTGTGAAAAAAGAGATGTGGACATTATGGGTCTCTAAATCTCATCCCAGCAGATGTATGGGGGCGCTATCTCCTATAAGGAAAATGCGATGCTCGATTTTCTCCTAATTGAACTTGAAGGGGATTTGATTTAAAAGCTGTAATTGGGGAGTTTGAAATCCCTACCATTTGAACTTTTGCTTTACTCCAAGGGAGAGAGTTTTTAATCAAGGTAGGGTTGAGGACCGACAGTGTAGTACCAGTGTCCACAAGGGCTCTGGTGTCTTCCCCATTTATGGATATTTCTATTTCCCCTAAAGTGTTTGTTAGAGGTAAAGGGAAAAATCCTCTCTATTCCCTCAGAGCATCTCTATTCTGATTTTTGAGTTCTTTCAGTGCCTTCCTCTGGGACATTTTGGCCCCTTTGTGCAAGCACCCATTTAAGTTTTTTGCCATCCTTTTTAAGATGTTCTTTCATTTTGCAATAGTGGCAAATTGCTTCCCTCTTTGGCTTGTTTGGATCTCTGGGAGGAATGTAACACTTGTGACCTTCTAACTTGGTTACTATGTTGCTTTAGTTGTAAATTCATAATCTTTAGGGGCTATTTCCTTTTCCTTCTTAATGATCGTTTGTGACAATTGGTCAGCTAGAGTGGCTAGATTGTTGGTGGGGAAAAAAGCCTAAGCCATATTATTTCTCTTTATCAAAGTGACTAACGCATCATCTAAGCCTCCTGCAAATCCAGAATTTAGCAGAGTGTCACTTCTGCCATGCTCAAAGTTTTCAGGAGGTATTCTTGAATGTTGCTTGAATGTTTTTTCAGACCTGATATAAAAATCAGGTATGGTTTTGTTTAGGTATATTTTACATTGTTGTACTTTTGCCCAATCTATAACCAGAGTCAGGTTGGAAAGTAAGCCACATTATACTGGGTTAATTTTTTTTTTTAAAAAAAGAACCTCGTTTAATGAGATTTTATTGTTTGTAAGGTGTGACTCACCAGGCCTCTTAGAAATGAATTTGGGCAAGAAAAATAAAAGGTCAGAGTTCGGTTCTATCTTCCTAAAGAAATCTAAACGTGGGGGCCCTTGGTGGAGGTCATGTTCTGCCATGTAGACTAGGAAACAAGGATGATAGGTTTGCTGTGAGAAAGAAAATGGACCAGAGGCAAAGAGAGAGAAAGAGGCAGAAAGAAGTGACAGAGAACATTCTAGACCTAACTCCTCTCTTGCTATATCCTGTCCTTGGGTTCTATGCAACACTGAAGAATAAATTGTCCTGTTTGCTTTGAGGGAGTTGAAGGGGGCAGGAAAGGATAGGGAAGAAAAAGCAGCCCCACTGAACGCCTGCCCAATCCCCTCTTCCTGCCTATCCCAGTGACATATTTAGTCCCCTTAAAACTGACCTTCTAAGTTGGCATACTCTTTAGAGCACCTCTGTCCAATAAAATGTAATGCAAGCCACATAGGTAATTTTCAATTTTCTAGCAGCCACATTTAAAAAACAAAAAGAAATACGTGAAATAAATTTTAACAATATATTTTATTTAACCCAGTGTATCTACAATATTATGATTTCAACATGTAATCATTTCAACATGCAACTCTGAATTTTAAAAATTGTGCCAGGTGATTATCATGCAGGTTTGGGAAACAAAGACTGTATGTTGCCTCAAGAAACTTGGAAATTCTTCTAGAAAGTGGAGGCTGAAAGAGGAAGGAAGTGTCCCCAGCCAGGCTAACCTCTGGGCTTCAATGAGGCTTCTCTGTGGCAGCTCTGTGCCCTGGAAGCCAGGGGCAACCATATGAGGATTTAGGATTTCAGTTTGTAACCAACTTGACCACCTCTCTGAGCTCCCTTCTAAATAAGTCTGTGATTCTAGTTAACTGCTAAGAGTTAAGAGTAGAGACTCTCTTCCTTGTCAACATCATCCATTTATCTATCTGTCTGTCTGTCTGTCCATCCACCTGTCCATCTGTTTATCTGTCCATCTACCCACACATCTCTATCTATCTATCTCTGTCATCAGATGGGCTCTGTATTTCAGGCTTGCCTCTGTGCCTCTTATTAGCTCTGTGACTTTGAGCAAATTATCTCAACTCGTCTGAGTTCCTCTTTGCACACCTGTAAAATAGAGATAATGATATTGCCTGGCTACCAGTCATAGAATGAAGATTAAATTAGTCAAGTATGGAAAATGTGAGGTTAAAAGCACAATGACATGTAATAAATGGTGGCCATTATTATGCATGGATCTCCTCTCTAAAGCTGTGGTCCCCAACCCCCAAGCCGCAGCCAGGGTAATAAGTGGCCTGTTAGGAACACGGGCTCAGGTGGTGATGTCAGCCCTGACCCCCACACAGGAGGTAAGCAGTCCAGTGAGAAAGCAAATGAAGAAGCTTCATCTGTTTTGGGGTTTTTTTTCCAGAATATTATGGGGGTACTGTTATGGCAAGGTGTGCAGCTAGTGTTATAGCTCTCAGAGTAGGCCAACAGTCTTAATCCCGCCAGCAGACTCAGTCAAGTTCTGAACCCCCTTCCTTGTTTTCCTCCTGCTTTTATACCCTTGGAAGGACTCGAAAGGCGTCCAATCAGCAACAGGCTTTAACATCCAATCAGCAACAAGCTTTAACATCCAATCAGCAACAAGCTTTAACATCCAATCAGCAACAAGCTTTAACATCCAATCAGCAACAGTGGGATTCAAAAAGTGTCCAATCAAGATCACGCAGCCACCCCTACCAGAGGACTGGAGCAGGTAGCCGAGCACCCAGTGCGGACCCTGACAGCGAGGCCTGGCCCAGCAACGTGCACCTACCTGGGCTTCCAGCCAGGCCCGCGAAGTGGCCTGCAGGGATGCAGAGTGGCGGGGAGACTGCGAGCGGCTGCGTCCAGGCTCTCGACAGTTTTTCCCTATCAGTACAAAGGTTTAGGTTACATATATTGCCTTTGCCCTGCCTGAGTCAGAGTTACAAGTATGTATATCCCCCAGATGGTGCGCACCACACCCATTAGGTGTGAATATGCCCATCCCAAACTTCATCTGTTTTTACAGCCACTACAGCCACTCCCATGGCTCACATCACTGCCTGGGCTCCCCCTACCCCCAACCCCCTGGACCCATGGAAAAATTGTCTTCCATGAAACTAGTCCCTGAATCCAAAAATGTTGGATTCAGCTGCTCTAAAGGACTGACAGCTTTCCTACTGACAGTAGAAAGAACAGAAAAGGCCACATACAAAGACTTAAGAAACAGAGACACTTCAAATTTTGATGTGTTAGTGGATACCTAAGGCCTAGCACAAAACTTCCAGTGCACATTTGGGTTTCCACTTAAAGACCAAGATAAAAGTAAAGCCCTTTCCTTGTCTTAACCTTAGATTATTCAAAGAAAATTCTTCTGGTGTAATTGATCCTTCTCCTTCCCTTTCCAGTAGGTTAACGTCTGAGTCTGCAGATCATTTAACATTCTTATTGAACACACCCACTTTCCATTCTCCCTGCAAGTCATGAGCCTTTGCTTCTGTCATTCCAAGTGATTTTCCCCAGGAGCATACATAAGTAATTGTAAACAGTGGCCCTGGAAACTGCATTACTGTTATAAAAAGAACTCCTAAGGAGATCTGAAAGGAGGTTTAGCAAGAGTCCACCTATATCCCCACAGAGCTAAATGCTCCATTATGATGGAAGGAGGACTGCAGAAAAAGAAAAATAAACAGCAGAAAATTCAGCTGGAAGAGACTTTAGAATACTTTTAACAAAATTTTTCTTAAATATTGCTCCCCCAAGCACCTGCCCAGCCCACACTTGCATAGTAGCCTTTGCCATGTTGCAATATGGTTGTTAGTGTACCTGTCTTGTCTGCCAACTTCTTTTTTTGAGACAGAGTCTCGCTTTGTTGCCCAGGCTAGAGTGAGTGCCATGGCGTTAGCCTAGCTCACAGCAACCTCAAACTCCTGGGCTCAAGCAATCCTCCTGCCTCAGCCTCCCCAGTGGCTGGGACTACAGGCATGCACCACCATGCCTGGCTAACTTTTTCTATATATATTAGTTGGCCAATTAATTTCTTTCTATTTATAATAGAGACGGGGGTCTCACTCTTGCTCAGGCTGGTTTCAAACTCCTGACCTCGAGCAATCTGCCCACCTCGGCCTCCTAGAGTGCTAGGATTACAGGTGTGAACCACCGTGCCCAGACTAGTCTGCCAACTTCTGAGATCATGAAAACAGGGATAAAGTCTTACTCATCTGAGCTCCCAGCAGTGTACTTGATACATAGTAAGTAATGAGTAAATATCTGATAAATTAGTAAAAATGTGTTTGGATTTGTAAGAGTCCATCATGGCATGGTATCTGGCATTAAAGAAAAATATCAGAGTGAGATCTTTAGTTCCTGTCTTTTTTGTTCCTAGGACTTGCCTTTGTTATGTTTTTGTACTTCATGGGGCCAAGTTTTTGTAACATGTGGGTGACATTTTAGACAGCGTTTAAAATATGGCTAATTGAGGTCCCAGGGGAAACATAATTATCAGTTTGGGATTTCAAAGTGCTATGAGAATTAAAAATCCTCAACCTACCATAACTTTACAATGGCCATTTTTACAACCAAGTGGAAAGAGTCTGCCTGAGAATGAAGCCTACAACAAAGCAAATAAGCCTTAAGTGAAGGAGAAAAAGGCGTCTTCCTGATGACATTATCGGAGTACCTGGACCCAACCATACCTGAATGAATCAGTATGCCTGCACTTGTCTCTTATATGAACTGATATATATTGGCTTTTCATTTAACCCAGACCAAGTTAGTCTTCTGTCACTTGTCACCAAAAGAACACTAATGAATAGAATAAAGACCAAACAATTAGGGAACAATAAAAGCCAACATATATAAAGTGTTATGCTTCATAATAGTGATTACAGCCGGGTGTGGTGGCTCACGCCTGTAATCCTAGCACTCTGAGAGGCCGAGGTGGGAGGATCGCTTGAGCTCAGGAGTTCGAGACCAGTCTGAGCAAGAGTGAGACCCTGTCTCTACCAAAAATAGAAAAAAAGTTAGCCAGGTATGGTGACGTGCACCTGTAGCCCCACCTACTGGGGAGGCTGAGGCAGGAGGACTGCTTGAGCCCAGGAGTTTGAGGTGGCTGTGAGCTATGCTGACACCACAGTACTCTAGCCCCGGCAAGAGAGCAACTATGTCTCCAAAAAAAAAAAAAAAAAAGACAGGAAAAAAATAATAATGATTACAAATGCAATAGAAGTCCATAGGTACCAAAGCTGGGGAGAATGGGACTAGAGCAGGACATGATCACTGTTGTAATCATAAATAACCGTAAGAAGAACTATGTGGCTGGTGGACTATAACAGAATAGTATAGTATAAAATCACAGAATATTAGATGAGATGGGAATAAGGGTTGGACAAGAGCAGTGCTAGCCTTTATCTTCTTTTAAAGTTATTAAGAAGGCTGGTGGAAGGGGAGGAAATCAATATTGTGCAAGATTATTAGATTTGGACAGTCATCCAAGCATACCCTAGCATCTGGGCTGAGCATACTCTATTTTCTAGGAATTCTCAACCTTGGCTGCAAATTAGAATCACTTGGGGAGCTTAAAAAAATCTTAGATACCCAAGCTGCACCCCAGGTCAAGTAAATCAGATTCAATGGAGTTGAGACCCAGGCATCAGTATTTTTTTAAACTCCCCAGGTGATTCCACTGTGCAGCTAGGTTTGAGAACAAGTGCTCTGGGGCAGTGATTCTCGAACTTTAATGTGCATTTGAAACTGGTTTTAACAAGATTCAGATACAATAGGTCTGGAGTGAGGCCCAGAATTTAGGGAGTTAAATGTAGTTTAGGGTGGTGGTGATGGTGGTGGAAGGTATTCTTTCCAACTCATCCAGCCAGATCTCCCAGAAATAACCCTTGGACAGCTAAGTGTGGTGAAAGGTTGATGGACTGCGTGATTATACCAGGTCTGAAACAGGATATAGGGTGACAAACTGTCCTACTTTGCTTGGGACTGAGGGGTTTCCTGGGACACAGGGCTTTTGGTGCTAAATCAGGAAAGTCCTGGGCAAACCAGGATGGTTGGTCACCGTACCCATCCATGACCATCTGGTCAGTGAAGTTCTGACTACTGTTACAAAACTTTTCCAACCAAACAGGCACCATTGGTAAATGGGGCAAATGGGACCTCAGAGAAAAATGATCATAGGAAAAGCGAAGGGAATTGCTGGGCACATAATTTTCCTTGAACCATCAATAGATACAGGGGCAAGAGAAGGAAAATAGATACTCTGGCTTTACCTGGCTCAGAAGCACCTGTCAAAGAACAAAATTTTAACAAATTGAGTTTTTAAAGATCTAATTGGCTGTAATTAGTGACTCATGAGCCAGGTAACATCCAGTCTACAAAATATTAGAAAGGAGCTCCAATGAGCTCAGCAGAGGGGAAAGGTTCTATAGGCATAAAAGGCTGAAGGAAGCAGAAACAAGGAACAAAGAGGGTTGGTCATTTCAAAGTTACTTTCCTTATAGGGAATCTTACTGGCTTAATAGGATTTGACTATCATCTTTCTCCTGATTCTTGGAAGGTCACATCTTACAAGTAAACAGTTTAGGTTTCGGTTTGGTGACATGGAACCTTAGCATAAGTGATTCCATTTTGGGTTGGTCTGTTGGAGCCTAGTACAGGAACTCAGTCCAAATCAATGGCCTCCCATAAATTTTATTTAACACATTTATGGAGAACACGGAAGACCTGAAGACAGATAGTCTTTGTTGTAGACTGAAAGTTTGTGTTGCCCCCAAAATTCATATGTTGAAATCCTAACCCCCTAATGTGATATTAGGAGGTGAGGCCTTTGAGAGGTGATTAGGTAGTAAAAACAGACCCCTCATAAATGGGATTAGTGCCCTTATAAAAGAGCCTCCAGAGAGCTCCCTGACCCCTTCTGCCATATGAGGACATAAAAAGAAGACAGCTATCTCTGAACCAGGAAGCAGGCCTTCACCGTCAGACACCAAACCTGCTGGTGCCTTGATCTTGGACATCCTAGCCTCGAAAACTGTAAGAAATAAATCTCTGTTGCTTATAAATCACCTAGTCTGTGGCATTCTGTTATAGCAGCCAAAAAGGACTATGACAGTCTTTTATTTTAACATGGAGAAATTGGAGGTTCCTACTAATCTAATAAGGGGGATTCAAACTAGAGTACACAAGAGAATTACCTGGGGAGCTCGTTAAAAATGCAAACTCAGCCAGGCGTGGTGGCTCACGCCTGTATTCCTAGCTCTTGGGAGGCTGAGGCGGGCGGATTGCTCAAGGTCAGGAGTTCAAAACCAGCCTGAGCAAGAGCGAGACCCCGTCTCTACTATAAATAGAAAGAAATTAATTGGCCAACTGATATATATATAAAAAAAAAAATTAGCCGGGCATGGTGGTGCATGCCTGTAGTCCCAGCTACTCGGGAGGCTGAGGCAGAAGGATCGCTCAAGCCCAGGAGTTTGAGGTTGCTGTGAGCTAGGCTAATGCCACGGCACTCACTCTAGCCTGGACAACAAAGCAAGACTCTGTCTCAAAAAAAAAAAAATGCAAACTCAGCCCCTACTCTAAGAAATTCTAATTCAAAAGGTTATAGGGCTTTTTAACTGGTATTCCAGGTGATTCCAGGCCACACTCTGAGAAACACTGAACTAAAGGGCCTGTCTGCTGGTGGTTTGGTCCTTTAAAAAAGCTTTCCTGATCAAAACATGAGCTAACCCAAAGAGACTCAGCAGAACTGGTAGGTGATGGTAAAGTTTCACAAAATAGCAGGTCCAGGTGGTTTCAGGAGTGAATGTCAGAAAATCTCTAAGGAATGGATAATTCTTATACTTTTACAGTTCTAGAGCATAGACAAAGAAGGAAATATAATTCTATTAAGAGAAGATAACATTGAAATCAAATCTAGCAAAAATAACACACAAAATATAACTGTAGACAGATTTCACCCATGAATATTAATGTAAAAATTCTAAATAAAATAATGGCAAATGAAATCAGCATCATATTTAAAAAATTACTGTCACCAAGTAGGGCTTATACTAAGCATGCAAGGGTAGTTTAGTGTGCCAGAATTTATTACTACAATACATGATATTAATAGGGAAAAAAAAATCACATGCCTATCTGTATGACCTACAACAGCACTAAATAAAATTCAGCATCTACTCTTAATGCTTTTTTAAAAATTCCCATTATAAGTTAAGTATTATTTGATCTACCAAACCATAAACTTAGACATACATAGCATTTTTCCATGATAAAATAGAAGTAGAATATATGAAATCAGGCCCAAGTATGTTGGGAAAGCAAGAGAAGACTGCACTAGCAGGTGGATCAGACTCCCATGGTACCTGCTTGTACTGCTAATTTGTCTCCCCTACAGTCCATACCTCTGGCCTCATGGCCTCCATTCCCTATGACCTGTTATCAGAGGAGGAAAAGGCCTGGGCCCACTTCCCTAATGGGTCTGTATGTGTCTTAGTCCCTTTTCTGTTGCTTATAACACAATACCTGAAACTGGGGAATTTATGAAGAAAAGAAATTTATTTCTGATAAGTCATGGAGGCTGAGAAGTCCAAAGTCAAGGGGCGGCATCTGGTGAGGGATTTCTTGCTGGTGGGGACTCTCTGCAGAGTCCTAAAGCAGCACAGGGCATCACATGGTAAAGGAGCTGAGCATTCTAGCTCAGGTCTCTCTTCCTCTTCTTATGAAGCCATTGGACTCACTCTTATGATAATCCATGAATCCATGAATGGATTAATCCATTCATGAGGGCAGAGCCCTCAGGACCCAATCACCTCTTTTTTTTATTTCAGCATATTATGGGGGTTCAAATGTTTAGGTTACATATATTGCCCTTGCCCCACTTGACTCAGAGCTTCAAGCGTGTCCATCCCCTAGACAGTGTGCATCTCACCCATCCCCTCCTCCCCCAATCATCTCTTAAAGACCCCACTTCTCAATACTGCCACATTGGTGATTAAGTTTCAAGATGAGTTCAGAGGGGGCAAGCATTCAAACCATAGCATTCCACCCCTGGCCCCTCAAAACTCCTGTCCTTATTACATACAAATACATTCATTCATCTCCATGGCCCCCTTTCAAGATACAATGGTGGTACAGACAAAAGACAGACATTTCCATTCTAAAAGGAAGGAATAGGCAAAAAGAAAGGAATAATAGACCCCCAGCAAATCTGATACCCCACAGGGCAGACATTAAATCTTAAAGCTAGAGAATAATCTCTTTTTTTTTTTTTTTTTTTTTTTTTTTTTTTTTTTTTTGAGACAGAGTCTCGCTTTGTTGCCCAGGCTAGAGTGAGTGCCGTGGCGTCAGCCTAGCTCACAGCAACCTCAAACTCCTGGGCTCGAGTGATCCTTCTGCCTCAGCCTCCCGGGTAGCTGGGACTACAGGCATGCGCCACCATGCCCGGCTAATTTTTTATATATATATCAGTTGGCCAATTAATTTCTTTCTATTTATAGTAGAGACGGGGTCTCACTCTTGCTCAGGCTGGTTTCGAACTCCTGACCTTGTGCAATCCGCCCGCCTCGGCCTCCCAAGAGCTAGGATTACAGGCGTGAGCCACAGCGCCCGGCCGAGAATAATCTCTTTTGACTCCATGTGCCACCTCCTAGACACACTGGGGCCTCCGGTAGCCCCGCTTCTATCGCTTTGCTGGGTACAGCACACGTGGCTACTTATTGGCTGCAAGTTGCAGTCTGGTGCCTAAAGCTTTCCCAGATGGGCATTGCATACTGCCAGTGACTCCACAGTTCTGAGATCCCAGTGACAGCCCAGTTTCCATGACTCCACTAGTCATTACCCTAGTGGGGACTCTCTGTGGTGGCCTCGCTTCCATAGCAACACTATGCATTGCCCTGGGGGGACTCTCTGTGGCAGCTTCAATTCCACATTGCCACTCAGCATTGCTCTAGTGGTAACTCTGTGGTGGCTCTGCTCCTGTGACAAGTTTTTGCCTGGGCCCCCAGGCTTTCAGCAACATCCTTTGAAATCCGTGTGGAGCCTGCCAGGCCGCTATACCTCTTGCTTTCCACAAGCCTGCAGAATTAGAATCATGTGGACACAGCCAAGACTTATAGCTTGTATCTTCCTGAACAGCCAAGTGGGTCAGTCTGTACATGGAGCTGCTTGAGCCATAACTCAAGAAGCATTGTGACAGAATTTGGGGAGCAGAGTCCTGAGGTGGCCCTGGGCAGTAAGCCTGTGGAGGGTGCCTTGGAGCCTATCCCCGCAAAACCATTCTGCCCTTGTAGGTCTCTGGGTCTGTGATGAGAGGGGCAGCCTCAAAGATTTCTGAAATGCCCTTGGGGTCTTTCCTCTATTGCCTTGAAGAATAGCACCTGGCTCCCTCCTTTTGGTGCTAATCTTTATAACACATCTGGGCTGCAGCTACTATTATTGTGCCAGTTTTATAGATGATGAAAATGGAGAACATAAAGGTTGAGTGAGTTTTTCCAAGATCACACAGCTAACAAGCAGCAGACTTAGGCCTGAAACTCAGTTTTATCTGACTCCAAAAGGCCACTATACTACTTTTAAACACTCCACTGCCTTAAAATCACAAAATAACAGAAACTAAGAGGATCTTTCATATTTTGTAGGTAGGCCCTCCTTTAAAAAAATTTTTTTTGTATAAACTTATGAGGTACAAGTGTAATTTTGTTACATGGACATGTTACATAGTGGTGAAGTCAGAGCTTTTAGTGTATCCATCACCAGAATAACATGCATTGTAACCATTAAGTAATTTCTCATCATCCCATACTCCCACCCACCCCTCTCCCTGAATGGGCTTTTATTGTCCCTATTTCTATCAGCATTCTGGTCACAAACTACTTCACTAATCTCCAAGGAGTTCTGAACTTTTCCCTAGTCTTCTTGTCTTGTAAATCCTCACCAGAATCACCCTTAATGCTCCGTTCACAGAAATACAGGCTTTTTTTTTTAGCCTAATCCTCCAAATTCTTCTAACCTCTGGCAATTATCACTTCCAATGCCACTTCCACATTTTTAGCTATTTGTTATTAGCAACGACCCTACTCTTGGTACCAGTTATCTGTCTTAGTCCATTTTCTGTTGCTTATAACAGAATACTTGAAAGTGGATAATTAATAAAGAAAAGGAACTTATTTCTTATAGTCATAGAGGCTGAGAAGTCCCAACTCAAGGGCCTTCATCTGGTGAGGGCTTTCTTGCTGGCGGGGACTCTCTGCAGAGTCCCAAGGCAGTACAGGGCATCACATGCGAGGGGGCTGAGTGCAGGTCTCTCTTCCTCTTTTTATAAAGCCACCAGTCCCACTCCCATGATAAACCATTAATCTACTAACTTGTTAATCCACGAATGGATTCATGAGGGCTGCCCTCATGACCCAATCACCTCTTAAAGGTCCTACTTCTCAATGTTGCCACACTGGGAATTAAGTTTCAGGATGAGTTTTAGAGGGACAAACATTTAAACCATAGCAGCATAGTATACTGGCACCAGCCAGAAGTGTATGTCTGTTACACTACAACCGTATTCAGGAGTGGCCCTGAAAATGGTAAGGGAGGAAAATCCTCCCAGGAGGCAGAACTTCCAGTAATACATTTGGTTGTTCCTTTTGTTAGGACTAAGAATGGGAAGATGGCTGGATCCACACTGCCTCATGGACAATGGCTAATGGGTTATCCAATTGGTCAGGGACTTGGAAAGAGCAAGACTGGAAAATTGGTGACAAGGAGGTGTTAGGGCAGGTATATGGATGGGCCTCTGAGACTAAGCCCAAAATATGAAAATATTCATGTTCACATAAATGCCCATCAGAGAGCATCTATTGCAGAGGAGGTTCTCAATAATCAGGTGAGTGGATAACCCCTCCCTGGATGTCAGTCATCTTCTTCTCCTAGCAACCCCGGAGTTTCCTCAATGATCTTGTAAACACACTGGATGCCTGCCTGGCCAACAAAAGAAGCCAACTCTGAATCTTTGATATGGCACCATTCTCTGACGGGTCCAGGCATGTGAAACAGACATGAATGGGACTCAAAGTCTAGAGTCACCCTGGCTCAGCTGAGCCCAGCCTAAATCAGGTGAATCACAACCAACCCACAGACTTGTGGGCAAGAAACAAAATGTTTGCTCTATTATGCCACTGAGGTTATGATTCTGTTTGTTATAGCAGAAACCTAATATAGTCATTTTATTAATCCTCATTGAATTATCCTAATCCGATTGTACCATCTGCTTCCTTTTGAGACCCTGACTGAATCACTGCCTATTTGGAGATGCCTCAAGGGTATACAGTTGACCCTTGAACAACACAGGTTTGAACAGGGCAGGTCCACTTACAAGTGGATTTTCTTCTGCCTCTGCCACCCTGAGACAGCAAAACCAACCATTCTTCTTCCTCCTCCTCCTCAGCCTACTCAATGTAAAGACAACAAAGATGAAAACATTTATGATGATCCACTTCCACTTAATGAATAGTAAATATATTTTCTCTTCCTTATGATTTTCTTAATAACATTTTATTTTCTGTAGCTTACTTTATTGTAAGAATACAGTGTATAATACATATAACATACAAAATACATGTTAATCAAATATATGTTATCAGTGAGGTTTCTGGTCAACAATAGGCTATTAGTAAAGTTTTTGGGGAGTCTAAAGTTATATGCAGATTTTCAACTTGGGGGGTGTGTGCTTGGCATCCCTAACCCCCGAGTTGTTCAAGGATCAACTGTGTATAGATCTCCAGCTCCGATCTCTCCTCTCAGCCCCAGACCCAAATGTAGTCAATGATCTGCTCAATATCACCTCTTGGATATCACAAAGGCACCTGAAACTCAACACTGAGTCCTGCATCACAAACCCGGTCCTCTTTCAGTGGTCTCTATCTCACTTGACAGCACCAACCATTGAATAAACCTGTGAACTCTCCTTGACATCCACCTTCCTGTCACCCCTGTATCCAAGCCATCACCAAGTCATGTTAATTTAACTTCCTAAATATCTCTCATATATGTTCCTTTCTCTTTACCACCAGCACGAGCACCACCCTAGCCCAAGCCCCCAGTATCTCTTATCTAAAATAACTGCCCAATTGGCCGCCCCTCTCTAGTTTGTTCTCCATACAGTGGTCACAAACATATTTTTGAAAATTCAATTTTTATTATGTCCCGTGCCCCAGGTGAAGCCCCTCAATAGCTTCCCAGATAAAGGAAGCTTTATAGGATAAAGGCCAGAATATTTAACATAGGCTTCAAGGCTGCATGTTGTATGGCCCCTGCACCCTCACTTCATCTCCCCCTGTCTGCTTTGGCCACATGGCCTCTTCCTGTCCTTCACATTTGCTATGCTCCATCTTACCCTGTGCTGTTCCCTCTCCCTTAAAGTTCTTTCTCCCTTTTTTGCCATGTTAATACCTACTCCCACTTCACATGTCAGCCCAAACCTCACCTCTTCAAGGAAGCCTTCCCTGACTCTCTAAGGCTGTCCCATAGCATCATCTATTTTACAATTGTTTGTATGATTCATTTTTTTAATTTATTGTTTTTATTTTTAAGACAGGGTCTTGCTCTGTTGCTCGGGCTAGAGTACAACAACATCATCATAGCTCACTGCAACCTCAAACCCCCATACTCAATCCTCCTGCCTCAGCCTCCCAAGTAGCTGGGAATACAGGCACAATCTATCACACCTGGCTAATTTTTCTATTTTTTATAGAGATAGGTGTCATTATAATTCTCAGGCTGATCTCCAACTCCTGGCCTCAAGCAATCCACGTGCCTGGGCCTTTCAAAGTGCTAGGATTACAGGTGTGAGCCATAGTACCTGGCTGATTCCTTGATTAATATTGGTCACCCTCCCCTATACCTTCACCCACTATAATATAATCTTCAAAAGGGCAGAGGCCATGTCTGGTTTTGGTCATCATTATATTCCCAGTGCCCCGCCCAGAATCTGGCATACCCTAGGCACTTGACACCTATTTATTAAACTAATAACTTGATAAATCAGGTATTGGGCTAAAACATCTCTAAAATTCACGTCAGCTCTAACTTTCTGGGCTTCCTTTTTAGGTCCTTCTTGTAGGATAGAGGGGTGATGGGGAAGCAGCCAGCTGTGGTAGATTAACAGCCTTCATGCAGCCAAAGCTGTTGGTTAGAACTCGAAGGAGCCCTTTCCTTTCTTCAAAGATCCTGCTAAGAACAATGTGGCAGGTGCCAGCACTTGACTGGCCAGATAGTTCTCAAGGAATGCTTGACACAGGCCAAGAAAACTAAGTGCCAGAAATCCTGGGACAGAGCCTTTCGCCAAGAGATTCCCTGCCTTGCTGAGCTGAACTGAGAGAGAGATGGTTCTAAATGCCACTGATAAATCACCAAAGGTGGTGCTCAGCCATTCCAACACTCTGCTTCTGCTCCTTTCCAAGTCTTCACCCTCCTACCCTTTCTAGAAAACTCCCAAGTGACTGCTGTCTTGCAGTATCCTCAGATGGTTGGCTTGGCTGATGCCCACATATCCCTTGTCTTATATTAGGGCGTTGGGGAAGGAGGTAGGAATGAGTTATTCTTCTAGCTCTTGCACTGTGTAATTTTATTATTCTAAATTCTGAGGATTCCTTTTCTCTTTTAAAGAGTGAACTAATTACATTTTGACAGCATGACTTGGACTCCATCAACGGAAAAAAGGTAGGAAGTTCCAGGGGCCTGAGTCATCTAGCCACTAGGGCTGGAGGTAGTTCTTCAGTTCTTATCCTACGGCAAGGACAGACTCTCTATCCAGGCCAGATCATGTTCTGAATCCAAACTAATCAGGCAGTCTGCCATTTCCAATGGCAGCTTCTCCTGAGGCACAGGAAGGAGGGCTTAGATGAGGGACCTGGACAATTTGATCCTTTAAAAAAGGTGTCCCTCTGATTGTGAATTAAGAACCTAATACCCTGTGTAAAGCAGGAAAGAGGAGTGAGTGCATGGCCAAGTCCTAAGTGTGGCTGGTAGAAGAGGTGTGTCTATTCATAAAATGGAATACTATACAGTAGTTAAAATGGATGCCCCAGAGTAACACTACCAACATGGACTAATTTTTTAAAGTTTTATTTTATTGTTAATGGGCACATAATAATTATACGTATTTATAGGGTATAATGTGATGTTTCCATGCATATATACATTGTATAATGATCAATTCAGGGTAATTAGCAAATGCACTGCAAACATTTGTCATTTCTTTGTGGTAACAACATTCAAAGTCCTCTTTTATAGCTAATTTGAAATATGCAATATGTTATTCCTCCTATCTAATTGTAATTTTGACAACCTGTTGACCAACCCGCCGCAGCCTCTGGTAACCACTATTCTACTCTCTATTTCTATGAGATCAACATTTTTAGATTCTACATATGAATGAAATCATGCAGTATTTGTCTTTCTGTGCCTGTCTTATTTCACTTGACATAATGTCCTTCAAGTTAATCCATGTTGTTGCAAATGACAGGATTTTATTCTTTTTTATGGCTGAGCAGTATTCCACCGTATATATGTACCACATTTTTTTTTATCCATTCATCCATCGATAGACATAGGTTGATTCCATCCATACCTTGGCTATTGTGATAGTGCTGTAATAAACATGGGAGTGCAGATATCTCTTCGACTTATTGATTTCATTTCCTTTGGATATATACTCAGTAGTGGGGTTGTGGGATCATATGGTAATTCTATTTTTAATTTTTTGAGGAACCTGTAAACTATTTTCCATAGTGGCTATACTAATTTACATTGTCACCAACAGTGTATAAGAGTTCCCTTTGCTCCACATCCTCACCAACACTTTTTTTTTTTTTTTGCCTTTTTGATAATAGCCATTGTAATAGGTGTGAGGTAATATCTCATTGTGGTTTTGATTGGCATTTCCCCGATGATTAGTGATGTTAAGCATTCTTTCATGTATTTGTGGGCCATTTGTATGTCTTCTTTTGAGAAATGTCTATTTGAGTCTTTTGCCCACTTTTTAATTGGATTTTCATTTTTTGCTATTGAGTCATTTGAGTTCCTTATATATTCTGGATATTAACCCCTTTCAGATACATAGTTTGCAAATATTTTCTTCCATTTCATAGGTTGTCTCTTTGCTCTGTCTATTATTTTCTTTGCTGTACAGAAGCTTTTCAGTTTGATGCAATCCCATTTGTCTGTTTTTGCTTTTGTTGCCTGTGGTTTTGAGGTCTTATCCAAAAATTCCTTACCCAGACCAATACCATGAAGCATTTCCCCTATGTTTTCTTCTAGTAGTTTCATAGTTTCAAGTCTTACATTTAAGTCTTCAATCCATTTTGAGGTGATTTTTGTATACAATGAGAAATAGGGGTCTAGCTTCATTCTTTTGCATATGCATATCCAATTTTTCCAGCACCATTTATTGAAGAGACTGTCCTTTCCTCAATGTGTGTCCTTGGCACCTTTGTTGAAAATGAGTCGGTTGTAAGTGTGTGGATTTATTTCTGGGCTTTCTATTCTGTTCCAGGGGTCTATGTGTCTTTTTATGGCAGTATCATGCTGTTTGAGTTACTATAGCTTTGTAGTATATTTTGAAACAACATGGACTAATTTTTAAAACATAATGTTAGAGAGAAAAAACAAGTTTCAGAAGGAAACATAGAGTGGGCTACCATTTATAAGATGTTAAAATATGCTAAAATATATCTATGATTTCTCTTCTGTAGGATTTATAATATACATATATAATCTATATTTAATAAAAGAATACAAATACACATGGAAATAATAATAGCAAATTTGTAATTGTCTCAGGGGTGGAGAAAATGAGAGTGAGAACTGGTACAACAGAGGCTCCAACTCTATCTGAAACATTTTATATCTTAAGCTGGATGTTTGTTACATTGTTCTGAATACAGTTTGTATATCTGAAATATCTCATGATAATTTTTTAAAAGCATAAAAAAAGGTTAAGTTTCAGTGGGCTTGAGTGTAATGTTAAACCATCAATTTGTGTATTAATTGGGATGGTTTCTCAATTACAACTGCCTAAGTTACCAATGTCCCATGAGCAAAATCACCCCTGTGTCTAGGGACTTTCCTCCTGACTGCAGCTGAAGCTATAATTACTCTCACTTCTACTTCCTGCATCATTTCTGGGCCTACCCCTGCTCCTTTTCCCTTCCTCTTTCTGTCACTGCTGGGAAGCCCCTGCTCTGCTCACAGGCTTCTGGATACCTTCCAACTCCTCTTCCTGTCCTGCTCACTCTAATCCCCCATGCTGCCAGAACCCTCACTTCTGACTGCAGAGTAGAGTAGGGAAGAGAGCTGAGTTTCTGTTCTCCAAAGATGGAACTCAGATTAGATTTTCAGTGGGAAAATCTACTCTTCCTACTCAGTAACTGGTTTCTTGACCATCATTAATACTAGAGTCTCATTTCCTATGGATGACATGGGCTCTGGCAGCTTGCTTGGGAATCAGAGTCATTCATACAGAACTGAAGAAAATCTGTTCTGAATTCTAAGACAGATTTTCCAACAAACTTTTGGAACAACATCAATTTTTAAGTTGTCAGTTCCCTATAAAGCCCTAGGGGCACCAAGCTAAGTTTTCCTTGGCTAAAGGGAATGAATTCAAGGAACCAAGGTTTCTGAAAGAGTGAAGTTAAGACAGGGAACTTCAGGGGAACTCCAGAAAAAATTTCCTGGGAAATAAAATTACATCATGGCTCACCTGCCTGAGCTGTTTAGAGTGTTCATACTTCAATTGGAAAAGCTTTCTCTCTCTGCAGCTCCACATTTTAAATATAAACAGTATAATAACAAACTCCAGTGAGAAGAGCTGATTGTTCACCATACAATGTGATTTCTAATTGCCTGAATAATCCTGCACAATGGAATAATTTTCTACCCAGTAAAAATGATTTCTCTCTCCCTGAGTGATAATATCCTGTTGAAATATAATGCCATTCCAGACAGTGACTACATAATGTCTGGAGTCTTTTTTTTTTCTATATATAACCTTTAAATGCTAAGCATTAGGAACAGGGGAGTAGCAAGTGATAAAATGAGTTCCCAGATGAAGAGAATTCTTTGGGTCTATGTTGGAATTTTCTAATTACACAACATCCTTGGATAACATAGTGAGTCGATACATTTCTAATGCATAGATGGTCTCTGCTCTGTTTCTTTAGAGATCAGTTATGTGACAAGAATGGAAATGAGTTTTTCCATAAAGCTGGTATGCAGTATAACATCTATATTTGGACAGACACACACACACCATGTTGTTAATTTTAATGCACCATTTAATCCTTGTTACATGCATCACTGGACTAATAAAAGCATATTTTTTCTCTTTCCTTCCTTCCTTCCTTCCTTCCTTCCTTCCTTCCTTCCTTCCTTCCTTCCTTCCTTCCTTCCTTCTTTCTTTCTTTCTTTCTTTCTTTCTTTCTTTCTTTCTTTCTTTCTTTTTTTTGAGACAGGGTCTCGCTCTGTCCCCCTGGCTGGAGTGCAGTGATGTAATCATAGCTCACAGCAACCTCAAACTCCTGGGCTCAAGTGATCCTCCTGCCTCAGCCTCCCAGATAGCTGGCATTACAGGCCTGGGCCACTATGCCTGGCTAATTTTAAAATTTTTTGTGGAGAATGGAGTCTCACTATGTGCTCAGGCTGGTCTCTAACTCCTGGCCTCAAGTGATCTTCCTATCTAGGCCTCCCAAAACACTGGGATTACAGATGAGAGCCACTGTGCCTGGATCAGACTTTTCTTTAGAAAATAAAATTACAAGATATTTGTTGTCCAGTGACCAAGGTTTATAGAGCTTTAGGGCCTCTCTTGGAATACAGAAGAAAAAGAAGACATGGTTCCTGTTATCAAGGTGTTTAGAACACAGGCAATTACAGGTTCAGAGCGGAAAGGAGCCATACATTCGAAAAGTGAGGTCTAGAGAGGAAGAATGATCTTCTAAGGTCACACAGCCAAGGAGTAGAGTTGGTCATATGAAAACTAGGTGTTTAGAACTGGAGCCTAAAGGCTAGCCTTGTCAGCAGCTGCCCTTTGCGATGCCCACGTTGAGACAGGACCAACACTGTGCTACATTAGAATGTTTCCATAGGTCAGGCCTTGTTCCTGGGCACATGGCTTCTTCCATGGGGGCTCATGGGAGGCTCCTTTGCTGGGTCCCTTTCACTGCAGCTCTTAAGATGCTCACCCTACAGTGTTCAACTGCCACTCCCCTTTTGGCTTCTGGTTCTTGGGCTGAGGTGAGAGAGTGGAAGTGGGGGCTTGAATCCACACTGACTCCAAGAAATCCTCTGGGAAAGACTTAAAACTATTCCAGCTTTTACAAATACCACCTCTATGATGCTGAAATCCATCTCCTAGATATGTCCCCAAGAGAAATGTATACATATGTTTATAGAAAGACACGTGGTGGGATGTCCATAGGTATTCATAAAAGCCCCAAATTGGAAATGACCCAAATGTCTATCAACAGTAGAACGGACAAATAAATTGTGGAATATTCACACAATGGGATGCTACACAGCAGTGAGAATAAACTATCTCCAACTACATACAACAATATTAATGGATCTCATAAGTATAATGTTGGGCAAATGAAGCCAGGCACTAGAGGGTATATACTGTATGATTTCATTTATATAAAGAACAAAAAGAGACAAAACTAATCCATGCTGTTAGAGGTCAGGATAGTAGTTACCCTTGGAGGGTAGCAGTTACTGAAACGGAGTACAGGGTCCTTATGGGATGCTGGTAATTAATGGTCTGGTTTCATGGGGGTGTTCAGTTTGTTAAAATCCATCAAGCTATAAACCTGTAGTTTGTGCACATTTTAATATGTATCTTGTATTTCCAAAAAGGTTAACAAAAGAAGGCTCCAGCCTGACTCTTTTTCTCCCGTGGCTCCCACATACAGAGGTGCAGGGTATCGTAGTACAGTCCCTCTCTCGCACTGTCACAGGCTGTCTTAACTTAGGCTCCAGTCCTGGCTACCCAACCACAGGGAACACTTAGCAACCTCTTTAAGGGGTCCCCTGAATGCACCCTCTTACAAGGCTAAGTTTAAAAGGCACAGAATCACCAAAACTGATATATATGATTGAAAAATAGAATAAAGGAAGTTCCCCACCTACCTTCTCCTGGCTCCTGCTCTATTCTCCTCCCCAAGAGAAGACCATCATCCTGACTTGTGTCAGTATTTTTCCAAATTTGGTATCATTTCTTTTAAAAATTAAAGTTTCTTGTTCTTTTTTTTTAAGTAATGGGGTCCCTCCACCAAGTCCCTCCAGTTTACCAATGACAGTAAATTGGATTTTAAAAAAAAAAGCAAAACCCTACAGGGACAGAGATTGAGAGAGAAATCAACAACAAAGTTTTAGAAGCTGCAAAGCAGATGGACAGATGGTTACTGACCCAGCAGACCAGAAGCAGCTGAATCCTGTTTCTGAAGTGGGTCAGGGAAACCAAGAAGCAAGCTAGTTGCTGTTGTAAAACTTTAGAAAGACTCAGAATTTGGAGGCAACCATACCTGTGAAAGTGGGGTAGAGTAGGGCTAGAAAACAAGAAGTTTTGTTGAAAGTGGGTATATCAGTCAGGATCCAGTCAGGAGACAGAAACCAACTTGAATAGAAGGAATTTAATATAAATAATTGTTAACTAGGCATAAAGTCATCAGCTAGGTGACCAAACGGGTTAAAAAGAGAACTCGAAGGTATCATGGAGACAGTAACTATAGGAGACAGCCACCACTCCCACAGCTGAGGAACAAAGGAAAGAGGATGAAATGATTAAAATGCAGAAGCTTGGAGGAGGGCACCAAAGGGCTAGGATCCAGACCCCGAGGACAGGGTGCTGCTCCACCGGTGTTGGCGTCTTTGCTGTGGGGGTGTGATGAGGCTGGTCGTGGGAATGTCGGAAAACTGCAAAACTGACTTCAGCTGGTGCTGCCAGAAGGCGCTGCCGCTAGAGTGAAGAAGCATTGCCGGGGTGCTGCTCGTAGGAGTGGGAAGCCAACAGGAAGTAGCTTGTCCCTCCTTGCCGCCCCAGCCTTCCAGTTTCCCTCTATTGCCCTCTATGGCTAGAGCCTAACAAGGAATAGCTAGCAAACTTACTGTGGTTTGCAGAGTCCCAGCCCCAGTGTCACAAAGCCAAGTATAGAAGGGTGGGTTTAGAGCTGGGAGATAATAACATCATAGCTGGCAGTGTTGGTATTAGAAGCAAGTTTAAACCCAGATCAACCTCAGCAAGGCAACTGTTACTCCTCCCATTCCAGGTGAATACTGAGGGTCTCTGGACTGAGGGACATTAAGCACTGTTGAGGTTGGGATCCTATATCAAAAATAAGGAGTAAGCGAGGGCTTACTGAACATCAGGACCGCAGCCGTCTTCTCCCAAATGACTACCACTGAAGGTGAGATGTATATTCCCAGGTAGCTCTCTAGAAAGCTGCTTCTCTAAGAATCTAATAGCCTGACAAAAGATCTATTAATACATATCATCTTGATATCAATGCAATGGTCTAACTAGATTACAGTGAAATCTATAATCAGTAGCCCCCACCAAGCTCTCTTCCAATCAAGTTTTTAGGTTATAATCTTAAATGTGAGCAGATACTGTGCAACTACCACACATCTTAGGAAACCCCTTAAAGTGCAAGACAGAGGCCAAAACATTGAGAAAAAAAGAACTTGGCAGAAACAGAGACGGTGCTGAGAGATATCATCTCTGATCTTTAATATTTTCTGAGAAATAAGAGAAGATATTGCAATCAAATAAAAAGGAAACAGAGAATAGGAAAGGGTGCTTAGAAATTAAAAGTAGGATAGCAGAAATGAAAAACCTAATAGGAAGACTGGAAGCTAAAGCTGAGGAAATCTTCCAGAACGTGGAGCAAAAAGAGAGATGAAAAATAGGAGATAAAAGATAATAAAATCTTTGGATCAATCATGAAGTCCAACGTGTGAATAACATGTGTTGCAGAGTGAGAACACATTGAAAATGGAAGGGTAGAAATCATCAAAGAAATTATTCAAGAAATTTGTCAGACCTAAAGGACATCAGTTTCCAGATTGAAAAGATCCACTGAGTGTCGAGTACAAAGGGTGAGAAAAAAACAACTATACCAAAGCACATAATCATGAGATTTTAGATCACAGGGGGCAAAAAAAAAAAAAAAAAAATCCTATAAGCTGCAGGTGAAGAATTAGTTACACCTGGCTGAGGCCAACCTCAGGAACCTTTGTTGGAGATCTCAACCTGCTGCCCAAGTACTCTGGCAATAATTAGATGTAACTATAATAAATAGCTATCTTTATTAAGCACCAAAGACTTTACATATGTCATCTCATTTAATTTTGTAACCATCCAACAAATCACATAATCCTATCCCCATTTAACAGGTGGGGAAATTGGAGCTCTAGGAGGTATGTGACTTGAATAAGTTCGCACAGCCAATTAATTAAGAGCACAGCCAATTAATTAAGCCAAGAATTAATAACAACAATAGTTAACATATTTAATGCTTACCATGTGCCAGATTCCATGCTATAACAGACACTGTTGGTTGCCTACCTGATAGCCATTCCACCCCTTACCTGCTAACAGAATCCTAATTTTGTTCACATAGCCATTCATCAAGAAAAGATACCTTATCTCCAGCATGACTGTCAAGCCAATTAGAGTAACCCTATTCTCCTTTGCCAGTGATTAAAGGCAGGCTTGTGACTCAGCTCTGGCCAAAGACATGAGAAGGGACGTCAGTAAGGAGTTTCTGCGAAAGGTTTACTCACTCTTAAGAAGACACAAGGCTGGGCACAGTAGCTCAGGTCTATAATCCTAGCACTTTGGGAGGATTGCTTGAGTCCAGGAGTTCAATCAAGACCAGCCTGAGCAAGAGCGGGACCCATCTGTACAAAGAATAGAAAAATTAGCCAGGGGTGGTGGCACCCACCTGTAGTCCCACCTATTCGGGAGGCTGAGGCAGGAGGATCGCTTGAGCTCAGGAGTTTAAGGTTGCAGTGAGCTATGATGATGCCACAGCACTATAGCTGGGGTGATAGAGTGAGATCCTATCTTAAAAAAAACACACAAAATAAAGAAAATGACCCTTTTCTGCTGCTGCATATTGTACTGTCTGGATGTGATGTCTGGACCTATGGCAGCCATATTATGACCATGAGAGGAGACAGCATAGGAAAGCCTGCATGCTGAAGTTGAAAGAGCATAAAGATAGAAAGAACCTAGGTCCTTGATGAACTAACCAATCCTGAAACTTTCTTACTTTTGGACTTCTTGTTATGTGAGATAGAATTCTTCAAGAGCATGAAGTTGATGGAATATTTGATGAATTTGAACATATCAAAAGAGGAATTGGACAATAACAGAAGAGTTGGGGGATGAATTAATTATAAGTGTATAGGAAACTATACCAATGAAAAAAACCAGACATCTATTAATTCCAGGAAAAAGTCAAATGAGCAAGAAAAGGTGATCATGGGGTACTACATAGCTTAGCCATGAATTACATAATCAAAAATAATGCAAAGATTGAATCTTGGTTTAGCCAAAATTATGATGTAACTACATTAGAAGGCTTGGGGAATGGAATATGTGGCTGTATGCGGTAAGCAAGGCAGGGGAATTAGTGAAAGCGCAAAAATCTTCATTTTCCATACTGAGACGCCAATAGATAATGCCTATGCTGCATAAAGCAAGAATTATCACTATAACCATGTTATTTAGTGATATGAAGGGAAATACAAAAAAAATCAATTAAGGGAGAAGCAAATGGTTGCCTTGGGGAATGGAAAATGGAGGGGATGGGGTACAGAAGACTATTGTTTTTCATTATTAGCCGTGTAGAGCTGTTGGACTATTTAGGAGTCTGGATAACTTTGTTAAAAAAATAAAAACAAAATTAAAAACACAAGAAACCAAAAAAGAAAAAAAAATTAAAGAAAAAGAGCCAATTATTAACTCCAAGGAAAATAAAAGTTAGAGAAAGGAATAAAAGTTCAAGAAAGGAACATTTAAATGTGCTCAGTGGTGAATAATTGTTACATAACATGCTGGCTATGTTCTCTTTCCAGATCCATCCACCCTTCTCCACCTGCTCTGTGCTCCACCCACAGGCTGCCATGCCCTCTGGCTTCCAGGTGGGTCTGACCCTGGGGAGCCACAGCAGGAGATCAGAGGAAGGAGGTTGGTAGGGGGTAAATATTAATAGTTCCCTGGCTCTGTTCCTAACATGGTCATCTTAGGGTGGCTGCATGCCTTGACCAGCAGTTACAGCTACTATCAGGCAGCTTTCTCTGTACAGCTCTCTGTCTCAAGGTTCTTAGGGGCCTAGGAGTGGTAGTGGAGTTACCACAGTTTTACCAGCTGTATCTCTAGTGGTTTCCCTATACCCTGCCCACACTGTTATAAATAGTCCCATATTAAACTCTTCTCAAATTACCCAATTTGAATGTGCCATCTGCTTCTTGCCAGGCCCTAACTGATACACACAGCCATGATAATATAAATAATGAATATTGACTTCACCAATAACTCATTATACATTGGGGGGTAGGGAGGAGAAATATATGTGTATTTGAAGAAGGTGTATGGAAGGGAGCTAAATCCTCAGTTCTTATAAGATGTAAATAGATTATATCTAAAAGCAAAAAAAAATATTAAGAAATAGAAGTATAGAAATATGGAAGTAAATCCCAGAAGAAATAGCAAGAAAAAGATGAGGAAATGAAGATTTTTCTTATTTATTATTTAAATATCTGAGGAATAGCTTCTAAAACTGTGTTTTTGGGACTATGATTCAAGACCTATTAGTAGGTGTTGAAATCTATTTAGTGGGTATCAGTTAATTCTTTTATTAATCAGAACAAAGTAGAAATTGCCAGCATGCATCACAAGGTGTGCGGGCAAATATGATTTTGTTAAGCTTCTGTTCCATTTGCCTGTGTGTGTGTGTGTGTGTGTGTGTGTGTGATGTCAAATGTGTTTCTTATTATGGGTTGAGTTCAAAAGGACTTGAAAATCACTATTCTAAAAGATAGAATGGTGGCTGAAGACGGAGCAGAGAAGTAAATATTCTAATCAAATGGGGTTAAAAGGGTTATGTTATTCTTTGTGGATGCAGTTAAATGGCTGACGGGAGTAATAATTCTCTGCACTGGTGTGAGGCCCTGCCAGGTTAACAGCTCCACATGCAGCTCTTATTATACTCACCCTGTGCATTATAATGTTCTTGGCTCACCAGCTAACAATAAAATAAATCCAGAGCCTCTCTGTTGGAATGATATATTGCTTTATCATGGAAGCCACTACCTACAAAGAAATATAATTGTTCAGGATGGCACTGGAGGAACATCAAAAAAAGGTTAGCAAGCAAGAATAAAAATTACATCCAATACAGTAGGGAATGGGACGAAAATCCAGACCTATTGTCAGTTAAGTGATACTTAAACTACCAGCCGGGTGATTTAGGGCTTAAGCTAACAGAATTTCCAGAATATAAAAACAAAACCAGAACCACCTCATAGGAATAAGCATTCAACTCTCTTTTTGTTAGAGATGGAAAATGAGATCCACACCATTGCAATAGATTGAAAAGGTGTATTCTGGTTTCATTCTAGGAAAGAAGTAAGTTGAAATGAAATCTTCACAGTACCATATGTATCCAACCATAGTGGGAACTCTATATAATTGTGGAATTATATTTATTACATAATTTTTGTGATCGTATGAATATATACATTGACAGGAAAATGAGGAACTGAACCACAATTTTTCCACCAACTTGTGTAAGGTAAATAACAGGTGGCACTGAAAGACCAATAATTCCCACACACCAGAATGTCCATCCCTTTGGGTTCTTCAGAGTTCTAGAAACAAATGATGACTGCCAAGATTTTGATCATGAGGATAAGCACAAATAAATGCTTTAAGGTATATTTTTTACTGTAACCACTAGTCGTGAACTAATCATCAATAAAAAGGTGGTGCTTCCACAACAGCTTTTTAATTCAGTGGTATATATTCAGGTCCGTGTGACCGTGTGACAGTGAAAGGGCGTCTGAGAGGGTTACCACGGAACCCTAGTCTCAGGAGAATGTCACCACTCCATCTGAGACTACAGACGTGGCAAGAAGCATGTGCTCCCCAACGACTTTATTCGGAGTGTGACAATGGACTGAAAGGGTTGAAATGACGGCCTTCTCTCCAGCCCTCGTGCTCTTATGTCAAGCAGCGCGTGGTGAGAGGTTCCTGTGTGCTCACCTCTGACCCAGGCACCACGGGCAGCCAAATGAAGGAGGAGAGGGAGGTCTGCTATCGTGTTCAGTCTCCTTACATGCTCATAAAACAACTAGAGCATGATATCAGGTGGCATCTAGTAAAGACATAAGTTGTGTGGATTGAAAATTTTAGTGAAGAGGTGTCTCTGATGCCATTCCATGGATTGCTTGGAGATGTCTTGCTGCCTTTGAGTGGGCTGCTGAATACAGCGAGGCTCTCATTTTCTAGGGTGCACTTGGCTGGGCCACACCAAGTGAACGTAAGGGCCGACACACACTTTTGAGCCCACCGCTGAAACCTACCAGCCTTAAGAGCTGATTGACTCTGGCTCTCAAACTCTCGATATCTATCTGCCTTAAGCTACCATTTACCTCCTGATAAGCTATAGAAAGCTGCCTTACAGGAAATGGGTATCAGAAAAACCAAGTTCCACAGACTCCCCACCAGGTCCATGTTTGGCCTAAAGAAACCACACAGTGAGATTGATAATACAGAATCACATAGCAGGTGTATCAGGCAGGTTCTTTGCTCCAGACAGCATCCATTCTGATTGGTTAAATAATAAGGAATGGACTGAAGGATGGTAGGGAAGCTCACAGAATCTCTAGGATGGTGAGAGAATCAAGCTTGCAAGCCTGAATGATGCCATCAGAGTGCTCTGATGAGACCCCACTGCTGGGCAGTGATGGATATGTTAATTAGCTTGATCGTAGAAATCATTTCACAACATATATGTATATCTAATCATCACATTGCACACCCTAAGCATATATAATTTTTACCTGTAAATTATACCTCAGTAAAGCTGGAGGGGGGAACAGAGTTCATAAAACTAGTTATAAGATATCTTAAGAATCTTTGGGTACGTGGCTTTCAGTTTTCAGTTTTAAATCATGGATACCACAAGGCTCTCATGGGTTTCTATTAGTAGGATGGTGATTCCACTATTATCTACAACATTCTTTTGCTTTAATGCAAGATAAAACTAAATTTAAAATGTATCATTTGCCCATTTCCATTGTAATAAATGTCTTAGTTCAAAAAAAAAAAGAGAGAGAGAGAGAGAGAGAATCACTTGACAAGTACAGGCACAAACCTTGGTTCGGTCTCTCATATTTGTTTGGTAGTTACTTTAGACAACTGATTTCTGTTGACCTAGCCATGGAGAACTACCACCTAGCACTAAGGGCTTATATCAGGGTGCTGAATTTGAATCCTGCTTTGCCACCCCTAGTGATCTGACCTAGGGCAAGTTCTTTAGCTCTCTGTGCCTCAGTTTTTCTCATCTAAAATGGGGATACTAATGATACTTACCTTATAGAGTTGTTATAAAGCTAAAATGAGACTGTGTGTAAAGAATGCCTGGTACAGGCCGGGCGAGGTGGCTCACGCCTGTAATCCTAGCACTCTGGGAGGCCGCGGCAGGCGGATTGCTCGAGGTCAGGAGTTTGAAACCAGCCTGAGCGAGACCCTGTCTCTACTAAAAATAGAAATTAATTGACCAACTAAAAATATATATACGAAAAATAAGGCGGGCATGGTGCCACACACCTGTAGTCCCAGCTACTTGGGAGACTGAGGCAGGAGGATCGCTTGAGCCCAGGAGTTTGAGGTTGCTGTGAGCTAGGCTGACGCCACAACACTCACTCTAGCCTGGACAACAAAGTGAGACTCTGTCTCAAAAAAAAAAAAAAAAAAAATGGGAGGCGGAGGCGGGCAGATTGCTCAAGGTCAGGAGTTCGAACCAGCCTGAGCGAGACCCCGTCTCTACCAAAAATAGAAATAAATTAATTGACCAACTAAAAATATATATACAAAAAATTAGCCGGGCATGGTGGCGCATGCCTGTAGTCCCAGCTACTCGGGAGGCTGAGGCAGGAGGATCGCTGAGCCCTGGAGATTGAGGTTGCTGTGAGCCAGGCTGACGCCAGGGCACTCACTCTAGCCTGGGCAACAAAGTGAGACTCTGTCTCAAAAAAAAAAAAAAAAATGCTTGGTACATAGAAGGCACTGAATAAATGTCAGTCCTTGTTGTTGCTCTGTAATTGCTATTACAGTTTCCACAATATTTTATCCAATCTTTGTTATGCAAATATGCAAATCATTTAATATGCAAACAATATTAAAGGGACCTTTAAAACAATATGAAATGAGTTTAACAGTGGCTATTTACAAAAGCAGAAACCTAAGCTCTCTGGGAGGCCGAGGCGGGCGGATTGCTCAAGGTCAGGAGTTCAAAACCAGCCTGAGCAAGAGCGAGACCCCGTCTCTACTATAAATAGAAAGAAATTAATTGGCCAACTGATATATATATAAAAAATTAGCCGGGCATGGTGGCGCATGCCTGTAGTCCCAGCTACTCGGGAGGCTGAGGCAGGAGGATTGCTCGAGCCCAGGAGTTTGAGGTTGCTGTGAGCTAGGCTGATGCCATGGCACTCACTCTAGCCTGGACAACAAAGCGAGACTCTGTCTCAAAAAAAAAAAAGCAGAAACCTAAACGCTCAAGTTTGTTGAATTGAATGGAAGGAAAATAAAAGCCCAAAGTTTTGGTATCAAGTAGGCCTCAAATTGATATTGTTGTCATTTGTATGTTATAACAAGGATTCAAATACTAGGGCAAGGATTATTTTTCATGTAAAAAGCTTTTACAGATCTCAAGATATACAGTCTTTCTTCAAGGCTTAAAATAGCTTCTTTTATCATGTTTTAAACATATGCATTTTCATGCAAGGCAGCAGAGGGCAGGTTTATTAGCGATATTGATAAGTTAAATAGTAAGTCATCCCAAATATCTTGGATTGCATATTTTACTCTAATCAGGTGGACCCAATAAGCAAATATATAAGTTATATTTATGTTTATATATTCTCAAGAGTATTTAGTTGTTTAATAAAGCTCACAATGTGGCTGGTAATTGGAAACGTTGACTGAACCAGGTTCCTTTGTACTAAATGTAAGACTTAATGAAATTTTATCATAACTGTGAGTCACAAAGGCCCTTTTAAGCAAATTAATGGCCACTGATGGAAATAATCAAGGGGTGCCAACAAAATTTCAATTAGTTATTTCACTAATATTCCCCTCATCTTAGCACTTCCTGTTACATTGTCACAATTTTTACAATTCAATGCAGGGTCTTTTATTTGACATTGTTTTTGTTAATTGATGATATATTCTGACGCATTTTTAAAATCACAAAATAGTAAACGTTTCATTAAATTTTAATTAGCATAATCAGCACAGAATATAAAACATATTGCTAGGATTTCTACCCTCCAGCGTTTAGAAAAGCAGTTTAGTAAGTTGAGAGAGTATATGTGGAGAGACCATTTAAAATATATTTTTGTCTTTATTATGTTCTCTGAAAATATGATTTATAAAATCTAATTTTCTAGTGAGCTCATATTTGCAAATGGAAAGACTTAGAATCCCTTTAAAATCAGGCAACAGATGTGTCTGAGTGCAGAGGATTTAGAAAAGCAAAGTGGGGCTTTTTTTAAGTTAATAATACTTTTTAGTAGACATTTGGAGGTTTGGGGTTTTTTTTCTTCCAGAATAAAAGGAAAAAAAAGGCTTTGATGCCTAGTAAAGGTGAGACATGTCTGAGTGGTCTTTATGATCCTGGAAGCGTTTTGCCTCTGTTAAAAGATTTAGTGGGAGTTCAAATACACATTCTTGTCAAGCCTGGAAATTTGGTGATTAACAACCATTACAACTCAGTGGTTGTTTCTCATTTTTACTTAGATGATTATATTCTTCTAATTGTTCTCAAATTTTCTGTGGTCTTCATTTATATCTTAGTTTGGATTCTTCTAGAAGCTGACTGCGAGGCAAGTGTTCAAGTGCAAGTCGTTTATTTGGAAGGTAAAAGGAAACACCAGTAGGGGAGTCAGGAAGTAAGTCTGTTACAGCAAGTGTTACAGCAGGTGGTCCTGAGGACAAACTGAGCGACACACTGAGAGTGCAGAATTAAAGTTTATTCGCAGGCTCAGAGGGGTCTCACCACCAAATTCTGCGCCCTATCTACCCAATTTTTCCCACTTTTATTAAGTTGGGATGGTCTGAGGGGTGGGGTCTCAGGTGGGCTAATGTGTCACCAGGTAATAGGGTAGTTGATGAGCCAGGTAATAGGTTCAGTGTTATGCTGATGCGCCAGGTAATAGATTAACTGCTGGGCCAGGTAATAGGTTAGTATTATGCTGATGTTGGTGTTCGAGGGGTGGGGGTCTCAGGTGGCTGATGCACCAAGTAATAGATGGGGGTTTTCCTTATCAAGTCCATGAAAGGAAGGCATTAAAAGGTGGATTATCCAGCAAGATACAAGTGTGGACCACTCTGGGCCTAGTCCTACTGGGGAACTATGGCAAACAGTGATGACCCTCAGAATCATCCCACATTAGGAACAAGACAGCTGGAATATTTATACATTAACAAGCCACAGACTTTGGTTGAGGGCTGCTCCTGGGGTTGTCAAATCCTTGGCACTTCTAGCCTGCCAGCTCTGGGCCAAGCCCTCAAGCAGATAGATGCAAGCAGCTGGGGCACAGTGAAGGGGTAAAGCCACAGAGTGTACAGGTAGGGCACCAAGAGCGTCTGCCACAGGTTACCTCAGAGGATTTCTGTACGAAATTAATTATTACACATAAACAATTTAGAATAATGCCTGGCACAGAGTAAGGATTCAATGTTAATTCAGTTGTTTTGACAGCATTGGCTTTCTTTCTATTTTTCTTTTTAATATATCATGAACCATTCTTTCTTGTCGTCCAAGGATTTTTCTTTCTCTGCCTGTACCTTAAATGCTGGTGCTCCCCTTCACTTCTTACTCTGCACCCTCTTCCCGAGCCATCTCTTTGTCTTGTCTAATGGTCACTTTTCTCCCTGGTGCACATATCTAGGCCAAGCTACTGCTCTGCATCCTGGACTCCCCCACCCAATTACCTGCCTGAGACGTCTCCTGCAGGTCACACAGCTCCTCACATTCACCCTGTCCCATAAGAACCCCATTCCCTGCTAAAGCAGCTCCCCTCTACTTCTGATGGTGGTTTCATAACCAAACACTACCCATTCCTTATCTTAGGCCGGAGGCCTTGGGCCTAAGCTTTTTCATGCCCCCGCACGTCCAGCCAAGCCCACCAGGTGCTCAGCCCCATTCCCACCCCCCTCAGCGTGGTGTCATGGAACCTATTCTAGGGTGAGGCCTCACAAGATCAGGATGGCAGAAATCTGGATTCTGGAGTGAGGAGAGTCAGGAAGGCCAGGCACATTGTAGGGAAGCTCTCTCCTTGAAATATCTGGGTGAAAGGTAGGGAAGTGGGGGGACTGTGCCCTCTAATTCTTCTGCCACCCTGGGTGCTCAAATGAGCCCTTCTGCTGCAGTCCTTTGAGGAGAAGGTGGCCCCAAGTGTCCCATCCCTCTTAGAGGAATAATGGAAGTCCTATTGCTCAATTGTCACAGAAAAGACCAGGAACTGGGTATTTCTTGTTTTGCCCAGCCTGAAAAAAACTCTTAAACCATCAAAATCCAAAATAAACAAAAAACTTTTTTAAGAGTAGTGGGGCTAGCAGGGCCTTGTAGCACCATACTACATGGTGGGGGATATGGGGGGAGACTAGTCAAGTAATCGTTCAGAAAATAAGAAAAATACCTCCTTTAGGGGATTTTCTAGTGCCCTCTGTAGAGCTTGAAGGGACAAACTTTGATGCAAAAGGAGAGCAAAAAAATACATACTTAATCCTAAAACGGGCTTCCCTTGGCAGAGGACTCCACCTAAGTGGGTATTTTTGTCAGGTGCCAGGTAATTCTCATGTAGCCTGGCCTAGACCAACATTTGGGACATGCTGGCCCCAGAGTAAAGGTCACACCCTTACTCTGAAGCACCTTTGAATGCTTCAGAGAAGCATTCAAAACACTCCAATGTCCAGTCCCTGCTTGCCTTTTTTGCCTTCTCTCCTGACCCTCTTTATCTAAAAACATCAGGCCCAGCAGCACAACAACCTGGAATGTCTTTTTCATCACTCCCTCTGCCCAGCTCATTTCACTTGGCTGACTCTGATTCACTCTTATTCAATGGTTTCCTCCATTTTAGTTCTAAGCTGGGTTAGATACCCCTCCTCTGGGCCCTGCTAATGCATACCCCTGTCATTGCACTCATCTCACAGTGTTATAATTATCTCTTCGTTCTGTCTCCTTTAATAGACTGTGAGAATAGGGATGATTAATCTTTGCACCTCCAGTATGATTGGCACAGAGTACAGAAAGAAGGAAGCAAGAGAAGGAGGGAGGGAAAAGGAGAGGAAGTGTTAGTTTGGGTCTCCAGAGAAGCAGACATGAAGATGAGATAAAATATGCAAGAAATTTATTAAAGAAAATGCCTGTGAGAGAAAACATAGGAGAGAGATGGAAGAGGTTAGAAGACATACAAGATCTTATTGCAGGTCTGACTTGTGAAGGAGAGAGAAAAGGAAGGAAAAAAGTTTGGATGGAAGCATCTCAGCCTGCAGTTCAGTCTAAGAAAAGTTTGGCAAGGCTAATGCGAATCCTTGAGCCAAAGTTGTTAGGCAGAGGAGTTTCCATGTCTCTCGGGAACAGGCCTGCCTCAGTATCCCTGCTGCACTCAAACCCTGGTGGGGCGTAGGCTGTAGGCCTCAGCACCAATATGGTGATGGATTTCAGAGGCTACAGCTGGGGCCCAAGATCAATTACACTTCTAGCAGTCAGAGATTTGAGAGGTGAATCCTCATGGACATTGGAAAAAGGAAGGAAGGGAGGGAGGGAGGACTAATAAACATACTTATGGAAAGTTTGACAGTTTGTATAGTAACAAGTAAACAGGAAACTTGGCTGTTTGGACGCAGGGTGGGGAAATGCAAAAAAGACAGGAATAGAAAGGGGATCTTGAGTTGGTGTCCTGGTTTATCACTGACTAGCTGTGTAACCCTGGGCAATTTCACCACTCTGTTTCCCAATTCTAAATTAAGAATAGTAGTACCTGCCCCACTTACCTCACAGGATTGATGTCGCAACTTGGGGGTCTTGACTTCATCCCAGTCACTACCAAATGTAGAGTATAGCTTTGGGGGCTCTCTACCATCACCCATGGATCTTCAGGCTGCCCCTTGGCTCATTAGAGTTCTAGGTCCTTGCAGGAAGGTATCCTTACAGAGTGAGCATGGGGGACCCAGCAAAGTGTCCTGGTCTAGCTGGCATCACTCCTGCCAGACTTTCAGTAATTAACCTGCAGGTACAGATGGGGTAAGGTGCCCATCTGCCATGTGAAATGCCTATTGACATGCAGACTGTGGGTCAAAGGAGTGGCCCTGGGTGCAGGGGATAGCAGATTCCACTGGAGAGACAACCGGGCAGGCCGGTGATGGACCAGGACTCAAACCCAGCAAGGCCTCTGAGCCCTGGAGCAGTGCCCCTCATGGCAGTCCTTCTTCTGGGCCCTTCACTAGGGCTTTTCCAAATGATATCCACCCTTCCCTGTCCCCCAGGGTCACTTTCATTTCCTGCTACATATGAGAAACGCTGTCTGTTATACAGCAGGATAACCATGAGATAAAGTCCAAGCCCAGCTGACCCCCCCAAGGCCTCCTCTGATCCTTAACCAGAGGTATGTGTCAGAATCACCTGTGAAGCTTTTCAAATCTAGACATTTCCAGCCCTCACCCCTGACCTACTGAATCAGAATCTCCAGGGAAGGGGCTTGGGGATTTTATTTTTAAAAGGCCCAGATGATTCTAAAGTACAACTATGCAACAGGAAATAACCACAGCCTCTTGAGGGCTGACCTTACTAACCCAGACCTAAAATGCACCAACAAACCATTCCAGCTGGTCATCTCAGGGCTGAATTCTAGTTCCACATTCATGATTTACTTAATGGTTTGCTTTGTATAGTTTTCTAATCTCCCTCTTCAGTGTCCACATTAGGAAATGAATCCAAAAGAGATCCTCAAATAGAAAATTCATCTGACTCCCAACCTTGGTCTTTCCATCTGGTTTGATTAGGAAAAACTCAACTAACTTCCTTCAAAGCATGATTTGTACTATTATTATTCTATTTCTGTATTTACATTGGCACAATTCTCAGTTGGCCTCTCAGGACCACCCAAGATGCTGGATGACAGTTTCAGAGACCAGTTAAAGCAAAGAAGATTTAATTCATTGAATACACAGTAAAATAGTCCACAAGTGCAGACATTTTGATTGTACCAGTTCTTGCAAATTTCTGAGCTCTCTAAGGATAGAGATCATCGTTTGTTGACCTTCGTGTTTCCAGTTTTGTTCAGTTCTTGACACACAGTAGGTACTTTTAATGTTTGTTAATAAATGAGAATTTAGGACCTGTGACCAAATTCAATGTTGCCTTCTATGATGTGACAACATAATCAACATGGCTTGTGAGATTTTCTTTCTCTTTTGCTTTGATTTAGTTGCAAAGGCACTTCATGTACCTGGTAACCAGTTGAACAAAGAATAGGATATTTAGGAGGGGGGTGGAGCAAGATGGCGGACGAATAACACCGCCAGACAGAGTGTCTCTGCAGAAAAGACAGATTCTAGCAGAAATTAGAGGAAAGAAGCAAGAAGACGAGCATACAGCGGACGAGGGCCAGAAGGAGGGTTACCTGAGACCCCGGGAGACTCCACGGGAAGAGGCTGCAGAGGAGAACTGGAGGCTGAGACCACTGGAGCAGCCCGGACCAGCGGCAAGGGTAGGTGGATTTGCTGTTTCCCCTCCCCTGCAATTGGGACTGCTGGTGGGCTCCCCAGCGGGTGGAGAGACCTGCAGACACCAGCCCAGAGACCGCCGCCACCAGCCAGCGGTGAGCCTGTAGCAGACGTGGCACCAGGTTCCCAACTTCCTCCGGGCACCTCCGTGTGCACAGACCCGAGCCGCGAGGCAGGTGCCATATTGCCTCCTCCTCCCCTTCGCCGACCCTACCCGCGGCTGCTCAGAGAGACGATACAGCCACCAGCCAGAGGCACCTCCAGGGAACGGGACCTTCCCTTTTGGGACCCTACAGCTGACTCAGGGGAACTCAGACTGTGAGCTCCCTACCCGCCCGCCCTCCCAGGTGCTGCTGGCACAGTGTTCCCAGGAGAATGGTGCCAACTCAGAGGCTGAGAGACATAGACCCAGCTTGGGCTCCCTGTGGGTGAATTGGGACCGGAAATCCTCTCCCTGGTGGGGATACAGTTTGAACTCTGGGACCCAGAGGTCGGACCTGCAGACCAGATCCCCTGCACCGAGGGCTAGCATTGCCCGGGGCACAGAAGGGTTATACGTGAACAGCCTACTAAGGTGTGTGTGCCTCCAGGGGCGGATCTGCGTCCTAGAGGGCAACCCTCCTCCCAGGAGGAGGCCGTGTGCCCAACCCAGGTGGCGTTCCTGTGCAGGGAACCTCCCCGCCGGCATCACAGTCTGGGAAGGCCTGGTGGCTTGTGGTCTGGCCTGCTGGCAGAGGCCCAGAAGTAGCTGCGGAGTCGGGGAGGGTGGAAAGAAGCGAGGCCCACTCCAGACTGCGGGTCTCAGACAGCCTCACCCCCACACCCAGACTTTCTGGCTGAGCCGGACCATTCCAGCCCTGCCCTGACAGCTTTCCCTGGAAGCAGAGAATGGAACTTTGACCCCTGCGAACGGCCTGAGGGCAGGCTTACCCAACCCAGCTCCGCCCAGAACAAGAGCTGATAACAGGACACAAAATCAGCAGAATAGCCTGTTCCTCCAAGCAAACGCCACCTACTGACAGGGATGGCATCTTGCACAGCCTTTCCACGGCACCCACTGACTCAATATACAAGGAGTGGTCCAATTTCACTCACAGACACCCCCTAACGCCTCAGAAACTAAACAAGGTGTGTGAATACCCAAACAATAACTTAAGGAAAGAAACAACAACTGATTGACATGGGAAGAAATCAGCGAAAGAACTCAGGAAATATGAAGAACCAAACGGAAAACACACCCCCAAAGAGGAGCACCAGCCCCCTAGAAACGGACACCAACCAAAATCAGGCAACCAATATGACAGAAGAGGAATTTCGTATGTGGATCATAAGAACACTCACCCAGCTGCAACAACAACTCAATAACCAACACAAAGAAACCACAAAAAGCCTCCAGGATATGGGAAAAGAAATAGACACAATGAAGAAAAGTGTAACCGAACTCCTGGAAATGAAGAATCAATTCAAGGAACTACAAAATACAGTGGAAAGTCTCAAGAACAGGGTAGATCAAACAGAAGAAAGAATCTCAGAGCTTGAAGATAACACCCTCCAATTAAATAAATCAGTCACAGAAATAGAGCAGAGAAACAAGAGAAAAGAGCAAAGCCTACAAGAGATGTGGGATTATGTGAAGAAACCTAATGTGAGGGTCATAGGGTTACCAGAAGGGGAAGAAGACAACACTCAAGGGTTGGACAAGCTATTTGAAGATATAATAGAGGAAATTTCCCAGGCCTTGCTCAAAATCTTGATATACAAGTTCAAGAAGCTCAGAGGACCCCTGGGAGATTCAATGCAAACAGGAAGACGTCACGACATGCAGTCATCAGACTGACCAAAGTATCAACTAAAGAGGCCCTTCTAAGAGCTGTAAGACGAAAGAAGCAAGTAACATACAAGGGAAAGCCAATTCGAATAACATCAGACTTCTCTAATGAGACTTTACAAGCAAGGAGAGACTGGGGCCCCATTCTCACTCTTTTGAAACAAAACAATGCCCAGCCTAGAATATTATTCCCTGCAAAACTAAGCTTCATATATGAAGGAGAAATAAAAACATTCTCAGACAAGCAAAGGCTCAGAGAATTCACCAAGACAAGACCAACCCTACAAGAAGTACTTAAAACAGCGTTACGCACGGAACATCATAATAATAACCCACGAATATAAAAACAACCAAATCCCAAAGATATTAAAGGCCAGATATTACAATGGCTCAAGACAGAAATCAAAGCAACAACATCCAACCCAACAGAATGAACAGTAATCTACCTTACCTATCAGTTCTCTCAATAAATGTGAATGGCTTAAACTCTCCACTCAAGAGACATAGGCTGGCTGAATGGATAAGAAAATACAGGCCAAGTATATGCTGTCTTCAGGAAACACATCTAACCTGCAAGGATGCATATAGACTAAAAATAAAAGGGTGGAGATCAGTATTCCAAGCAAATAGAAGCCAAAAGAAGGCTGGTGTGGCAGTTCTAATTTCAGATGATTTAGTTTTTAAACCAACAAAAGTATTGAAAGGCAAAGAGGGTCATTATATAATGGTGAAGGGCACAGTTAAACAAGAAGAGATAACAATTTTACATATATATGCACCCAACTTAGGTGCACCCAGATTCATAAAGCAAACCTTACTGGAGCTAAGCAAATGGATTAATACCAACTCCATAGTCGCCGGAGATTTCAACACCCCACTGACGGCACAAGACAGATCCTCCAAACAGAAAATTAATAAAGAAATAATGGACTTAAACAAAACTCTAGAACAATTGGGTCTGACTGACATTTACAGAACATTCTACCCAAAATCCACTGAATATACGTTCTTTTCATCAGCTCACGGGACATTCTCTAAGATTGACGATATCCTACGACACAAAGAAAATCTCAAGAAATTTAAAAAAATAGAAATCATACCATGTACCTTCTCAGATCACAGTGGAATAAAACTAGAAATCAACCCTAACAGAAACTCACATTTCTACACAAAAACGTGGAAATTAAACAACCTCCTACTAAATGATTACTTCATAAATGAAGAAATCAAGACGGAAATAAAAAAATTCTATGAAGAAAACAACAATGGAGAGACGAGTTATCAACTCCTCTGGGACACAGCTAAAGCAGTTCTCAGTGGAAAGTTTATCTCCATAAATGCCTATAACCAAAAGACAAGAAGATCACAAATAGACATTCTAATGAAACTACTCAAAGAGCTGGAAAAAGAAGAGCAGACCAACCCCAAACCCAGCAGAAGAAGTGAAATCAACAAGATCAAATCAGAACTAAACGAAATTGAAAACAGGGAAGCTATTCAGGCGATTAATAAAACAAAAAGTTGGTTCTTTGAAAAAATAAACAAAATTGACACACCCTTGGCTAAGCTAACGAAAAGCAGAAAAGAGAAATCTCTAATAAGCTCCATCAGGAACAAAAAAGGAGATATCACAACTGATCCCAAAGAGATACAAGATACAATTTATGAATACTACAAAAATCTTTATGCACACAAACTGGAAAATGTGGAGGAAATGGACAAATTTCTAGAAACACACAGCCTCCCTAGGCTCAACCAGGAAGAAGTAGATTCCCTGAACAGACCAATCTCAACAGCTGAAATAGAAACAGCAATTAAAAATCTCCCTAAAAAGAAAAGTCCTGGTCCAGATGGCTTCACACCTGAATTTTACCACACTTACAAAGAAGAACTAGTACCTATCTTGCAGAAACTATTCCACAACATCAAGAAGAACGGAAACCTCCCCGACACCTTTTATGAAGCGAATATTATTCTGATACCAAAACCAGGAAAGGATGCAACAAAAAAAGAAAACTACAGACCAATATCCCTAATGAATATAGATGCAAAATTTTTCAACAAAATCTTAGCTAACCAAATCCAGACCCTTATCAAAAAAATAATCCACCACGACCAAGTGGGCTTCATCCCAGGGATGCAGGGATGGTTCAACATACGTAAATCTATAAATACAATTCACCACATAAACAGAATCAAAAACAAAGACCACATGATTCTTTCAATAGATGCAGAAAAAGCTTTTGACAAAATTCAACACCCTTTCATGATACGAACACTTAAGAAAATAGGCATAGAAGGGACATACCTAAAAATGATACAAGCCATATATGACAGACCCATAGCCAACATCATACTGAATGGGGAAAAATTGAAAGCATTCCCACTTAGAACTGGAACCAGACAAGGCTGCCCACTATCTCCACTTCTGTTCAACATAGGGCTGGAAGTCTTGGCTACAGCAATCAGACAGGAAAATGGAATCAAAGGTATCCAAATAGGGGCAGAAGAGATCAAACTTTCACTGTTTGCTGATGATATGATATTGTATCTAGAAAACCCCAAAGATTCAACCAAGAAACTCCTGGAACTGATCAATGAATTTAGTAAAGTCTTAGGATACAAAATCAATACACAGAAATCAGAGGCATTCATATACGCAACAATCTAATTGAGAACCAAATCAAAGACTCAATTCTCTTCACAATAGCAACAAAGAAATTAAAGTACCTAGGAATATACTTAACCAAGGACGTAAAAGACCTCTACAGGGAGAACTATGAAACACTCAGGAAGGAAATAGCAGAGGATGTAAACAGATGGAAATCCATACCAGCAACAAAAATAAATAAATGGGACATGATCAAACTACAAAGCTTCTGCTCGTGGATCGGCAGACTCAATATCATCAAAATGTCTATACTACCCAAACTGATCTATAGATTCAATGCAATACCTATTAAAATCCCATCAGCATTCTTCACAGATATAGAAAAAATAATTTTTCGCTTCGTATGGAACCAAAGAAGACCCCGAATATCAAGAGCAATTCTAGGCAACAAAAACAAAATGGGAGGCATTAATATGCCAGATATCAAACTATACTACAAAGCTGTAGTAATTAAATCAATATGGTATTGGCACAAAAATAGGAATATTGACCAGTGGAACAGATGTGAGAATCCTGATATAAAACCATCCTCATATAGCCATCTAATCTTTGACAAAGCAGACAAAAACATACGCTGGGGAAAAGAATCCCTTTTCAATAAATGGTGCTGGGAAAACTGGATAGCCACCTGTAGAAGGCTAAAACAGGACCCCCACCTTTCACCTCTCACAAAAACCAACTCACGCTGGATAACAGACTTAAACCTAAGGTATGAAACTATTAGAACTCTAGAGGAAAAAGTTGGAAACACTCTCCTAGACATCGGCCTGGGCAAAGAGTTTATGAAGAAGTCCCCAAAGGCAATCACAGCAGCAACAAAAATAAATAAATGGGACATGATCAAACTACAAAGCTTCTGCATAGCCAAAGAAATAGTCATGAAAGTAAACAGACAACCTACAGAATGGGAGAAAATTTTTGCATCCTATGCATCCGATAAGGGACTTATAACTAGAATATACTTAGAACTCACGAAAATCAGGAAGATAAAATCAAATAACCCCATTAACAAGTGGGCAAAGGACTTGAACAGAAACTTTTCTAAAGAAGACAGAAAAATGGCCAACAAACATATGAAAAAATGCTCAACATCTCTAATCATCAGGGAAATGCAAATCAAAACCACAATGAGATATCACTTAACCCCAGTGAGAATGGCCTTTATCAAAAAATCTCCAAACAATAAATGCTGGCGTGGTTGCGGAGAGAGAGGAACACTCCTACACTGGTGGTGGGACTGCAAACTAGTTCAACCTCTGTGGAAAGCAATATGGAGATTCCTTAAAGCGATACAAGTGAATCTACCATTTGATCCAGCAATCCCATTGCTGGGCATCTACCCAAATGATCCAATGACACTCTACAAAAAAGACACCTGCACTCGAATGTTTATAGCAGCACAATTCATAATTGCAAGGCTGTGGAAACAGCCCAAGTGCCCATCAACCCAAGAATGGATTAATAAAATGTGGTATATGTATACCATGGAGTACTATTCAGCTCTAAGAAACAATGGTGATATAGCACATCGTATATTTTCCTGGTTAGAGCTGGAACCCATACTACTAAGTGAAGTATCCCAAGAATGGAAAAACAAGCACTAGATATATTCTCCAGCAAACTGGTATTAACTGAGTAGCACCTAAGTGGACACATAGGTACTACAGTAATAGGGTATTGGGCAGGTGGGAGGGGGGAGGGGGGCGGGTATATACATACATAATGAGTGAGATGTGCACCATCTGGGGGATGGTCATGATGGAGACTCAGACTTTTAGGGGGACGGGGAGAAAGGGCATTTATTGAAACCTTAAAATCTGTACCCCCATAATATGCCGAAATAAAAAAAAAAAAGAATAGGATATTTAGAAAAACCTTTATTTACCTCCCTACTCTAATCCTACCACCTGAGATCACCAGTGTTAAGTTTGGTTTATTAATCTTCTACATTATTCTTTACATTCATACAAAAATATACAAATGCATATGTATTAGTCATGGTTCTCCAAGGAAACAAAACCAATAGAAGATTGTGTGAGTGTGTCTATGTGTGTGTATAGAGAGAAAGAGAGAGAAAGCGACAGAGAGACAGAGGTGAGTTTTTAAAAATATACTTTATTTTTTAGAGCAGTCTTAGGTTCACAGCAAAATTGAGCAGCAGGTACAGAGATTTCTCATATGCCCTCTGCCCCAATACATGCACAGCCTCCTGCATTATCAATATCCTGCATAGAGTGGTGCATTTGTTACAACTGATGAACCTACACATCATTATCACCCAGAGTCCATGGTTCACATTAGGGTTCACTCTTGGTGTATGTAGCCTTTTCAGATTGGTTCCTTTCACTTAGTGATATGCATTTAAGTTTCTTCCAGGTCTTTTCATGGCTTGATAGTTCATTTCTTTTTAGCGCTAAATAATATTCTACTATCTGGCTTTACCGCAGTTCATTTATCCATTCACTGACTGAAGGACATCTTGGTTGCTTCTAAACTTTGGAAAGTATGAATAAACTGCCACAGTATGCTAAACTGCTATAAACATCTGTGTGCAGGTTTTTGTGTGTACATAAGGTTTTTTTATTTGTTTTTTTTTTTTTTTTTTTTTTTTTTTGAGACAGAGTCTCGCTTTGTTGCCCAGGCTAGAGTGAGTGCCGTGGCGTCAGCCTAGCTCACAGCAACCTCAAACTCCTGGGCTCAAGCAATCCTTCTGTCTCAGCCTCCCGAGTAGCTGGGACTACAGGCATGCGCCACCATGCCCGGCTAATTTTTTATATATATATCAGTTGGCCAATTAGTTTCTTTCTATTTATAGTAGAGACGGGGTCTCGCTCTTGCTCAGGCTGGTTTTGAACTCCTGACCTTGAGCAATCCGCCCGCCTCGGCCTCCCAGAGAGCTAGGATTACAGGCGTGAGCCACCGCGCCCGGCCTATTTGTTTGTTTTAAGAGATAGAGTCTTACTCTGTCACCCAGGCTGGAGTACAATGACGTGATCATAGCTCACTCCCACCTCATACTCCTGGGCTGAAGCAATCCTCCTGCCTCAGCCTCCCGACTAGCTGGGATTACTGGCCTGCACCACCATGCCTGGCTAGTTTTCTTATTTTTTATTTTTTTGTAGAGACAGGGTCTTGGTTTTTCTCAGGTTGGTCTCCAACTCCTGAGCTCAAGCAATCCTCCCACCTCAGCCTCCCAGAGTGCTAGGATTACAGGTGTGAGCCACTGCACGTGGATCTTATTGTTGAGTTTTAAGAGTTTGGATAACAGCTCTTTATCAGATATATTTTTTATAAATATTTTCTCCCAGCCTGTGGCTTTTCTTTTTATTCTCTTGACCGTGTCTTTTGCAGAGCAGGAATTTTTTAATTTTAATGAAATACAGCTTATCAGTTCTTTCATAGCTCATGCCCTTTGGTGTTTTATCTAAAAAGTCATCACAAAACCCAAGGTCATCTAGATTGTCTCCAATGTTATCTTCTAGAAGTTTTATAGTTTTGCATTTTGGATTTGAATCTATGAATCATTTTGAATTAATTTTTGTGAAGAGTATAAGATCTGTGTCTAGATTAATTTTTTTGTATATGGATGTCCATTTCTTCCAGCATCATTTGTTGAAATGGTTATCTTTTCTCCATTGTAGTGCTTTTGCTCCTTTGTCAAAGATCAGTAGACTGTATTTATATAGGTCTATTTGTGGGCTCCCTCCAACTTTGTTTTTCTTCTCCAATACTGTGTTGGCTATTCTGGGTCTTTTGCCTTTCCATATAAACTTTGGAATCAGTTTGTCAATATCTACAAAATAAATTTCTGGAAATTTTATTAGGATTGAATTGAATCTGTAGATGAAGTTGGGAAGAAACGACATCTTGGTAATATCAAGTCTCCCTATCCATGAATGTGGAACATCTCTCCATTTATTTAGTTCTTCCTTGATACCTGTCATCAGAATTTTATGGTTTTTCTCATATATATCTTTTACATATTTTGTCAGATTTACACTGAAGTATTTCCTTTTTGGGGGTGCTAATATAAATATGTGTTTTTAATTTCAAATGCCGTTTGTTCATTATTGACATACAGAAAAGCAATTGACTTTTGTATATTAACTTTATATCCTGAAATCTTGCTATGATCACTTATTATTAGTTCTAGGAGTTTTTGTAGATTCTCTCATATTTTCTACATAGATGATCATGTCATCTATGAACAAAGACAGTTTTATTTCTTCCTTCCCATTCTGTGTATGTTTTATTTCCTTTTCTTGTCTTTTTGCATTAGCTAGGACTTACACTATGATGTTGAAAAGCAGTGGAAAGAGAGGCCATCCTTGCCTTTTTCCCAATTTTAATAGGAAAGTTTTGAGTTTCTCACCAGAGGTGTTTTATTTTAAGGAATTGGCTTATGAGATTCTGGGAGCTGGCAAATCTGAAATCTGAATTCAGGTAAGAGTTGATGTTGCAGTCTTGAGTCCCAGTTCCACAGAGCAGGCTAGGCAAGCTGGAAACTCACGCAGGATTTCTGTGTTCCAGTCTTGAAGAGAATTCCTCCCACCTCAGGGAACTTCAGTCATTGCTCTTATGGCCTTCAACCAATTGGATGAGGCACACCCACATAATGGAGGGTAATCTGCTTTATTCAAAGTCTACTGACTTAAATGTTAATCACATCTAAGAAAGTATCTTTACAGCAACATCTAGACTGGTGTTTGAGCAAACGACCTGGCACCATAGCCTAGCCAAATTGATACATAAAATTAACCATCACAGTATATAAACAGATTATAGGGATTTCTAAATATGCTTTTCACACAAGTATAATCATACCATATGCTTTTCTGTGGAACTTGCTTATTATCTTACAATAATATATCATATTATTGTTAATAAAATAATATTTCATGCTTATCTGTCCAGGTCAATCCTTATCAATATTACTCATTCTTTTAAATAGTTATATAATATTCAGGCATTGGCCCTTTTGAGGAGGACTGTTTATAGTTATGATCAATGCAAAACACACACACACATATCTGTATTTCCATAGACTAGATTCCCAAATGTGGGATTGCTGTGTCAAAGAGTATGTGCATCTTTGATTTTAATAGATTCTTCCAAATTAGTTTCTTAAAATGCTATAACAATTCTCCCTCCAACCAGAAATTAAAGAAAGTACAAATTTTCTCACATCATTGTCAAAATTAATTCTAAATTTTGCCTCATGGATTAAAAATGTTATCTTATTTGTGTGTGTACTTTTTTAAAACTTTTAATTGTTGTAAAACATGCATAACATAAAATTTACTCTCTTAACCATTTTTAAGTATACAGTTCATCAGTATTAAGTACACTCACAGTGTTATGCAATCAATCTCCAGAACACTTTTTATCTTGCAAAACTGAAACTCTGTACCCATTACATAGTAACTCTCCATTCCTCTTTCCCCCTAGCCTCTGTCAACCACCATTCTACTTTATGTCTCTATGAATTTGACTACTCTTGGTACCCCATATAAGTAGAATCATACAATATTTGTCTTTTTGTGACTGGCTTATTTCACTAAGCATAATGTCTTTAAGGTTCATACATGTTATAGCATGAGTCAGAACTTACTTCATTTTTAAGGCTGAATAATATTCCATTGTGTGTGTATACATTTTGTTTATCCATTCTTCTGTCAATGAACATTTGGATTGCTTCCACCTTTTGGGTATCATGAATAATGCTGCTATGAACATGGGTGTAGAAATATATCTTTGAGATCCTGTTTTCAATTCTTTTGAGCATATACCCAGAAATGGAATTTCTGGATCATATGTAATTCTGTTTTTAACTTTTTGAGGAACCTCCAAACTGTTTTCCATAGAGGCAGCACCATTTTACATTTCCACCAATAGTGCACAAGGGATTTCTCCACATCCTTGACACACTTGTTATTTTCTGTTTTTCTGGAGTTTTTAATAGTAGTCATCTGTTCAGTTTTTCTCTTTTTTTGATAGTAGCCATCCTCCTGTTATTATTTAACATATATGTTCACATATTTATAATCAAATATTTATATATCAGCTATTTGCATTTTCTTTTTATAAATTGCTTATTTATAGTTTATAGTCTCCTGTCAACAATATATAGAAGCTCTATGTGTTGGGCTGAAATCAAAATTGCCAAGTTTTTTTGTCAAAAACAGTTGACTGCCAGGTGTGGTGGATAGTGCCTGTAATCCCAGCTATTTAGGAGGCTGAGGAGGGAAGATTGCTTGAGGACAGGAGCTGGAGACCAGACCCTGTCTCTTAAAAAAAACAAGGAAAGAAAAATGAAAATATTTAGCTAGTCCCAGCTACTCTGGAGGCTAAGGCAGGAAAATCACTTGAGCCCAGGAGTTGGAGGCTGCAGTGAGCTACGATATTGCCACTGTACTTTACCCTGGGTGACAGAGCAAGACCTCATCTCTATAAAAACAAACAAAAAACACTTGACTATCAGCAATTTCATAGAGTCCCACCTAATATTATGGATCTTAATATTAATCCTAATATTGTGGATAGTAATCTTTTATCTACCATTAATTGTAACTATTTTCTCACTGCCTATTGGCTGTCCTTTGATTTTTTTATGGTGTCTTCTACCACTGAAAAATCTTGATTTTTCTATATTATCAAATCTGTTTTGTTTCTTTTATGCCTTCTGAGTTTCTTGTGTTATTTAAATTCTCCCTACCTGAATATTATATGAATACTCTCCCAAATTTACTTTTAGAGTATTTGTTTGCTGTACCTTTGCATAGTCTGTAATTAAAGATGTATTAAATAGGGGTCTATCTTTGTATTTTCTATGTAATAGGCAATTATTCTAGCACCATTTATTAAATAAGCTATCACTGAATTGAAATGCCACCTTTATTATACACTGTATTAAGTTTCCATAAAATCAATTTCTTTCTTCTCTATTCTATTTCACTGATCTATTCTCCAACGTCCTACCCTTTTGATTATACTAGTTTTATACTGAGTTTTAATATCCATTAGGGCAAGATCCTAGTAAAGTATTGCTGGTCTTGTTTTTCAAAGCTTTGTTGGCAATTATCACAGAGTTGTTGAGTTATTCTTCACACAAATCTACAGAGATCCCTAGTTGACAGTTAAATCTCTTACACATTTTAATATCTCCCTCGGCTCACAAAGCCAGCTGGGTTCAAGTTTCAACCAGCACTTATTGAGAGCCTCTCATTTATGTTCACCTTGGGAGGCCAGTGTGCAGAGCTTTAGGGAATGACTGGCTAGGAGGAGGGAGAAGAGAAGGAGGAAGAAGCGAGTTTCTCTGGAAGCCCTCAGTATAGGCCTAAGGTTACTCATAATTGTACCCCACTGTCCCCAGGATGGATCTCCCAGGTACGTGAGGGTTAGTAATGTAAGGAGGAAGAGCAATAGAAACAAACTACCTGCTTCAGAGTTTTTAGTAGGAATGCCCTAAGTCTTAACAAATATTTAAATAACCCCAAAGTATAAATAACAATTCCTCTGCCTGTCAGTCCACAACATCAAGTATTAAATGAAACATACGAAAGCTCCCATGCAGCAGTGGGCTCTTCCAGCAAGTGGTGAGGACACACCAAGAGCCAGGTAGGGGCATGCCAACCGGACAGCATCCCAGGACACCCGGCTCTGCAGGATGGCAGACCATCATGGAAATAAATCAGATACGCCATACTAGTTAACTCAGGTTTCCACACAAACTCCTGACACACTAGGGAAATGTACATGCTCCCATTCCCACTGAAGCGAGGGCTACCTTGAGCAGAAATTTAAAATCCACTTTCAGTGGCCTTGCCCTACCTCTTGTCATTTTTGCAATGTGTGTCTGCAATTTGCACTGTGCTTCTATTATCCATATCCCTCAAAGTCACTGGTTACAATTAGTTCTAATTCTTTTTTTAATAGTATTATAAAAGTCTAAAAGTAATATATGAGCCTGGGCAACATATCAAGACCCCATCCCTACAAAAACTATAAAAACTAGCCAGGCGTGGGGGTGCGTGCCTGTAGTCCCAGCTACTCTGGAGGCTGAGGCGGGAGAATTGCTTAAGCCCAGGAGTTCAAGGCTGCAGTGAGCCATGTTCCCATCACTGCACTCCAGCCTGGATGACAGAGCAAGACTCTGTCTCTAAATAAATAATATATGAACTTGGTTTTAAAAAACTAAATAGTAAAAATGGATATAAAGTAAAAAGAAAATCTCAGGCCGGGCGCGGTGGCTCACGCTTGTAATCCTAGCTCTCTGGGAGGCCGAGGTGGGTGGATCGTTTGAGCTCAGGAGTTTGAAACCAGCCTGAGCAAGAGCGAGACCCCCGTCTCTACTATAAATAGAAACAAATTAATTGGCCAACTAATATATAGAGAAAAAAAATTAGCCGGGCATGGTGGCACATGCCTGTAGTCCCAGCTACTTGGGAGGTTGAGGCAGAAGGATTGCTTGAGCCCAGGAGTTTGAGGTTGCTGTGCCAGGCTGATGCCACGGCACTCACTCTAGCCTGGGCAACAAAGCGAGACTCTGTCTCAAAAAAAAAAAAAAAGAAAGAAAGAAAATCTCTCATCCACCCAGCCTATCACTCTCCCTTTAACTTCCCTCATGTACACGTAGAGAAAGTTCCAATAAAACAGCTACAAGAAACCAGTGTTCTTAGACTTCTGATTACAAACTAACATCCTGGTTTATTAAATTACAAATTGGTTGAATTTTATTTTAAAAGGAAAAGCATTCTACTGCAGCAGATCTCACATTGCAGGCTAGGAATAAAGAGGAACTGAGCTGGCCAGAGGGAGAGGGATGAAAGGCCAGCAGGAGCTCGGGGTGGAGTGAGCACAGCAGAGACCCCAGATAGGCCAACGGTCCAGGAAATAGGTGAAGTCCTCACAGTCACAGGAGAGGTGTGCTTCTGGTAGCTCACTTCTGGTAGCTATGGGGAACCTGAAGGACCCAAGCAAGGGTGTGCGTGATTCTGTGGGCTGGCGATGGCAAGGTTGTCTGGCAACCCACTTGTTGAGGCAACTAGCTGTTTGGGGCATGGCAGGAGACAAGAAACAGCGCTGGCAGGATGAGTACAGGAAGCTTGCCCCTGCCTAGAGGCTGAGGGGCTACAGCAGGCATCCTCCTTCATGGGCAATACTACCTTTTGTGGACACTGGAAGATGAACAGAGAAAAAATTTGAGAACCCAGGCAGAAGAGGACCAGGTAGGCATCCCCACCTCCTGCTAGAAATATCCACCTCCACCCCCAGCACCAAAAGTGATGATAGCAACCAACGTGGGCAAAGAACTACAGCAGAGTATTTCCAGACTCAGACGGTGTACCACATGGCTTCCTTTTGCCCCTCCAGATCCACTCCACCCTTCTCCACCCACTCTGGGCCACTAGTGGTGGGTCTCAAAGGACTCCATAAAGGGCTCCTGTGCTCTCTGCTTTGGCCATGAGTAGAAAATGGGAGACTGAGAAGAGAAAGGTCAGGATATTTATTTACCCCAATTGTCTCCTTGAGAGCTGGCTGGCTATGTCCCTGGACCAAAAGCCACAGCTCCTGTCAAGAGGCCCCCTTTACAGAATGCTCCCTCTCGAGTTTCCAGTGATTGCTTCCTCCTTCTGCTCCTTCTGGCCTGTGGTTTCCCTACACCCTGATACGCCTTTGTAAATAGTCTCTTTATTAAACTCTTCTCAATTTACCCAATCTGAGGGTGCCATCTGTTTCCTGCCAGCACCTGAAATGATACAGATGGCTTGTCTGACAGGACTGATTGATGGAGAGTCGAAGTACCCCTTATTGTTCTAAGCAGAGGTGGGGCAGCCTGCAGATAGCCAAAGGTTACTACAGGTGCCTGGAATGAAGCCAGGAACTTGAGCTCTCTGGGGGTGGAGACTATGTCTTAAAGGCTTTGCAGCACCTGCACCAGGGCAGGGCCTGGCTTTTAGGAGGGGGCCCCCTAAAAACAGGTTTCCTCTCTTTCTTCAGTTCAGGAACACTTTTCTGTCTTATAAGGGTCCCCTTCTCAAATGACGATGTCCCTGAAAGGTGGTGCTTTCAATGATTTCCTGCTAAAATCAAAATGATCAGTGAGTCCTTGAGCAGTAATTAGATGCCAACACCCTGAAAGGAAGAAAGGACGCCAGGAAGAGGCAGGGGCTGAAGAGATGAGGATCTGGAACAGTGTTGAAGGAAGAATATGGATGGAACAGAGAAAAAAAATAGGCTCCAGAGGCCTCCACCCATCCCACAACTTTGCTTCAGTCTGAATTTCTGGGCCAGGAGGAGGTGCTGACCCAGTTAAAGAAAACAGGAGAAAAATAAGAGCCCCACCACCACTGTGCAGGGGGGGAGGGCTTGCCACCTCTCACCAGGTGGCAGGCATAAGCTATTACCTACAAATTTTGCATAATAGAAACATGCTAATAGCTAGAAGATTAGGTATATATGGTCTTTTATCATTTTTTGAAAGCCAATGTACACCATGATTACAACTATGTCCAAATATATGTGCATATATACATTAACATATATAGATAACTTGACAAAGACTAGAAGACTCATGAAAATATTGTGTTGGGATATTGGGGTTAGGAAATAATTTTTTTCATTAAATTGTTAATCTCATAAAATTATTCTTATAATAAATAAAAATGAAGGAAAAAACATAAAGTATGTATATGAAATTGGGCATGGTACTTTATCAGCCTCCTTTTGCTCATCTATATAGGAGGATAAATGGTCTCTTCCATTCCACTCCACTCCAGGTTTTACAAAATGTGATTCTAAAACTGTTAAAATGAGTCATATAAATGCGGATACAGAGAGAAAGATACAAAGAGAGAGAGAGGTTTTGAATATTTTAGCATTTCCATAAAAAATCAAAAAATAGGAAGAAATAGCTTTGTCCCCATTACTGGCTGTGGTAACTGAAGTTTTGTCAGTCTAGCATGTTTTCCCGAGATCTCCTCCACATGACCATGGTGGGCAAGTCAATCACAGTGCCCTACCCTGTCCCTGACAGTCATTTGGTAGTCAGAAGACCAAAGCAGAGCCAAACAGAACCTTCTCTAAAATCGATACATGGATGGGACAAAGAAGGTCCTTTTCGTCTGGGGCTGCTAAATCTTTCTGCCTACTACGTGGGCGACCTTAGACAAATCATCTAACTTCTTTTAGCCTCAATTTTCTCACCTTAAATGAGGATAATAATATAATTTACCTCGTAGGAATTTGTGAGAATCAAATAATATGAAGCATGAGAAAGGTCGTTATAACTTTACAGTGTTTGTAATATTATCATTAATAAATCTATTGTTATTAAACACAAATAAAATTATGTGGTAAATTAATTCATTGTAAGGTGTTGGTCAATGACGACTTAGGACACTAAACCTCCCAGGCGTATTTACATGTTTTAAAGGGACCCATTATATAAAGTACAAAGAGCAGAGCGCGCGCCTCGGCTGCGCGCACCGGGGCCGGCGTCTGGTCCGCCGCCGGCAGTTGCCGAGTGCGGCGCGCCCGCCCGGAAGTCCGCGCGACCGAGGAGCAGGGCGTGGCCTCCGCCCGCGGCCAGGCGCTCAGCCTGGTGGGAAGCCGCCGCGGGGACGCCACGCGCTGCGTCGCCGCCGCCGCTTCCGCGTCACGGGCTTCCGGTCGCCATCTTATACGCGCCGAGGCGCCGCGGCTGGGACGCAGTCCGCGTCAGTGCATAGCAACAGAGCCACCGCCGCCATGCAGTCGCCACTGCGACTGGCGGTGGTGTGTTCGAGCAACCAGAACCGGAGCATGGAGGCGCACAGCATCCTCAGCAAACGAGGATTCAGTGTCCGGTCCTTTGGAACAGGAACTCATGTGAAGTTGCCAGGACCAGCACCTGACAAGCCAAATGTTTATGATTTCAGAACCACGTATAGTCAGATGTATAATGATCTTCTTAAGAAAGACAAAGAACTCTATACACAGAATGGCATCTTACGTATGTTGGACAGAAATAAGAGAATCAAGCCCCGACCAGAGAGGTTTCAAAACTGCAAAGATCGGTTTGATTTGATCCTCACTTGTGAAGAGAGAGTCTACGACCAGGTGGTGGAAGATCTGAATTCCAGAGAACAGGAGACCTGCCAGCCGGTACATGTCATCAATGTGGACATCCAGGACAACGACGAAGAGGCCACCCTGGGGGCGTTCCTCATCTGTGAGCTCTGCCAGTGTATCCAGCACACGGAGGACATGGAGAATGAGATCGAAGAGCTGCTGCAGGAGTTCGAGGAGAAGAGTGGCAGGGCCTTCCTGCACACAGTGTGCTTCTACTGACCCCAGCGCCTGCCCACCCTCCGGAAGCCAGAAGCCATCTTCCTGCGCCTCCTGTTGTTAACAGTTTTCCTTCTGATTTTTTTTTAATAAACTATACATGTGAAATAAGATATACATAAATGCCAGATTGAAGACAAGCTTTTTCTATCCTACTCTCATTTATGAATAGGATATTAAAGTTTTCATTAACCGAAAGTGAAATAAACGGTTTATAATGCATTTCCCTTGACATCCCTGTGTCCTTAGATGTGCCTGTGTTCCCTCCCTTCCCCCCCTAACTGGCTGGGCTGTATATTAGGAAAAAGCCCGGAATTGTCCAATAAATAGATGCTGCTGGTCAAAAAAAAAATAAAAATAAAAAAAATAAAATACAAGGATAGGCAGCACTAGTCTGTCCTGTCAGAAAATAGGATAGTGGTTAATTTTACAGGGGAGGCAAGTGATCAGAGGGAGCATGAGGAGGCTTATAAGGGATGTTAGTTCTCTTTTCCTTTCCTTTCCTTTTCTTTTTTAGACATGATCTCATATTGCCTGGGCTAGAGTGTAGTGGCATCATCTTAACTCACTGCAACCTCAAACTTTCAAACTCCTGGGCTCAAGCGATTCTCCTGCCCCCAGCCTCCTGAGTAGCTGGTACTACAGGCATGCCACCATGCCAGACTAATTTTTCTGTTTTTTGTAGCAATGGGGTCTTGCTCTTGCTCAGGCTGGTCGTGAACTCCTGGCATCAAGATATCCTCCCATCTCGGCCTCCGAATGTTAGGATTACAGGCATGAGCCACTGTGCCTGGTGAGTTCTGTTTCTAGTTACATGGGTGTTTTGTCAGTGAAGATTAATTGGTCTGTATGCTTAAGATATGTATCCTGTTCTATATGTATGATGATTTAATAACAAGTTTTTAAAACTTGGGGACTTCTGTTTTCAAGAAAATGGAGTAGGCATACTTCTTACTCCTCCTACCAAGTACAACAAAAAACTCAAGTGCAGATAAAAAATATTTTTTAAAAAGCCCGACAAAAGCCTGCTCTTTCTCGCCAAAGGACCAGGAAATGAACAGGATAAGAAGATAGAAAGCTTTTAGACAAAAACTGCTCTACTCCAGCTAAATATCACAGAAAAAAACTGTGCCCTACCCCCATTCATATCAGCAAGGCTAAATGGGGAGCTTAGAATTCCACCCTTGCCAAGCCATAACAAGGTGCCCCAACCCACCCACTGGGGTAGCAACAGAGAAGGTCAAGTATGGCTAGCACTTTTGTCCCTGCTGGATAGTAATGAGGAAACCACGTGAGGAACCTGTACTTCCACCCTATATCCTTCCTGCTTGGGTGGTGTCAGAAAAAGCCTAATGGAGAGAGTCACGACTTTTACCGTTGTTAAAGCAGTATTGAGGCCTCCATCTCCCTGGGGTGTCAGTGGAGGCCTAGTGGGGAGCCTGAACTCCCACCCCACCCAGTAGTAATAAAGACACAGCCTGCCCCCCCCCCACACACACACAACAGAGGCTGAGTAGATTTCTGTGCCGACCTGGCAGTAATGGGGGATGCCCCACACCACTTCCCCTTGCCAGAGCAGTGTCAAAAAAAAAAAAAAAAAAAAGATACTAATAGAACAGAAGATTGAAACAAGATACAGAGTCATAATACCCCCAAACGTCCAAGTTTCAATTAAAAATTACTCATCATACTACAAGGAAGAGCTCAAACTGAATGAAAAATGATAATCTACAGATGCCAACACTGAGATGAAACATGTTAAAATTATCTGGCAAAGAATTAAAGCAGCCATCATAAAAATAATTCAATGAGTAATTACAAACACACTCGATTCAAATGCAAAATAGAAAAAATAAATAAACAGAGCCTCAGGGACATGTAGGACTTTGACAAAAGCTCAGATCTAGCATTGGAGTCTCAAAAGGAGAGCATAAACAGGGTAAGCCTTAGAAAGGATACAAAGAAAATAATGGCTGAAAATGTCCCAAATTTGGCAAAAGACATACAAACCTATAGATTCAGGAGGCTCAGTAAACTCCATACAGGATAAACCCAAAGAAATTCAAACCAAGACACATATAATCAAACTTCTGAAAACTAAAGATAAAAAAAATCTTGAAAGCAGCAGGAAAGAAATGACACAACAGGAGAACAATTGAACAACAGGATTTCTCATCAGGAAACAGAGTAGAGGGAAGTGGCAATATCTTTCAAGTACAAAAAGAAACTGTCAATCCAGATTTCTATATCCAGTGAAAATATCCTTCAGGACTGAAGGGGAAAACAAGACATTCTCAAACTAAGAGAATTTGTTGCCAGCAGATCTACTCTAAATAATGGCTAAAGGAAGTTCACGAAACAAAAAGGAAATGATAAAAGAAGGAACGAGTAAATGCTATAGACTTTCCTTCTCTTGACTTTTATAAATTATGCTTGATACTGAAACAAAAATTATAACACTGTCTGATATGGTTTTAAATGGCTCTAGAGGAAATATTCAAGATGATTATATTATAAATGGGGGAGAATAAATAGATATAAATGGAGGGAAGACTTCTATACTTCATTCAAAGTGAAATATCTATAGAGATGTTTCACTGGACAATTCTACCAAATTTGAAAAAATTAAACCAATTCTACACAATCTTCCAGAAAATAGAAGAGGATGGAACAGTTCTCAATTCATTTTATGAAGTTAGTACTATCCAGGTAGGAAAACTAGACAAAAACAGTACAAAAAAGATACTACAAAAAAGAAAAAGATACTACAGACCAATATCCCTTGTGAATACATATGTGAAAGTTCTCAACAAAATATTGGCAAATAAAATTCAGAAATATATAAAAAGAATCATATAATGTGATAAAGTAGACTTTGTTCCAGGGATGCAAGGCTGCTTCAGTTTTCTAAAATCATTTAATGTAATCCACCATAGTAATAGGCTAAAGAAGAAAACTCGGGGCTGGGCATGGAGGCTCACACCTGTAATCCTTACACTTTGGGAGGCCGAGGGGGAGGATTGCTTGAGGCCAGGAGTTTGAGACCAGCCTGGACAGCACAGTGAGACCCTGTCTCTAGAAAAAAATTAAAGATTAGCTGGGCATGGTGGCGCATGCCTGTAGTCCCAGCTACTTAGGAGGCTGAGCAGGAGGATCACTGGAGCCCAGGAGTTTAAGGTCACAGTGAGCTATGATGATACCACTGCACTCCAGCCTGAGCAACAGAGCGAGACACTGTCTCAAAAAAAAAAGAGAAGATCATAAGATCATATCAATTGATGATGAAACAGCCTTTGGCAAAATTCAATACCCATTTGTGATAATGAGAAAACTCTCAGCAAACTAGGAATAGAGCAGAACTTCTTCAACTTGATAAAGAGCATCTGTGAAAACCCTACAGCTAACAATGCTTAATGTTAAAAGACAAAAGGAGAAAATGGTCAGGGTTTAGGGCTAGGCAAAGAGATCTTAGACTTAACACCAAAAGCATGACCCATAGGAACATTAATAAATTGGACCTCATCAAAATTTAAAACTTTTGCTCTGGGAAAGATTCTGCTAAGAGGATGAAAAGACAAGCTACAAACAGGGAGAAAATATTTGTAAACCACAAACCCAACAAAGGCCTGATATTTAGAATATAAAAAGAACTCTCAGCTGGGGCAGTGGCTCATGCTAGTAATCGTAGCATTCTGGTAGGCAGAGACGGGAGGATGTCTTGAGCTCAGGAGTTTGAGACCAGCCTGAGCTAGAGTGAGGAGCCCCCACCCCCAGACACCATCTCTACTAAACAGAAAAATTAGCCGGGCATGGTGGCGCATGCCTGTAGTCTCAGCTACCCAGGAGGCTGAGGCAGGAGGCTCACTTGAGCCCAGGAGTTTGAGGTTGCAGTGAGCTATAATGAGGCCACTGTACTCCACCTGCGCGACAGAGCCAGACTCTGTCTCAAAAAAACAATTGAACAACAAAAAAAACCTCTCAAAACTCAATAGTAAAAAACAAAACAAAACAAAAAAACCAACAATCTTATTAAAAAATGGACAAAAATCATGAAGAGACATTTCACTGAAAAAGATATATATTAATAGATGGCAAATTAGCACACAAAAAGGTGTTCTCAACATCCTTAGCCTTTAGGGAAATTTAAGTTGAAACTATCAGAATGACTAAAATGACTAAAATAAGAAATAGTGACAACATTAAATGCTGATGAGAATGGAGAGAAACTGTATCACTCATATCTTGCTGGTGAGAATGTAAAATGATACAGCCACCTTGGAAAACAGTTTGGCAGTTTCTTTAAAAACTAAATATACACTTACCATATGACACAGCACTCCTGGGCATTTATACAAGAGAAATGAAAACTTTTGTTCACACAAAAACCTGTACACAAATGTTTATAGTAGCTTTATTTATAATAGTCCCAAACCAGAAACAACCCAAGTGCCCTTCAACAGGTGAATATTAAACTGTAGTACATCTATTCCATGAGAATACTACTCAGCAATAAAAAGGAGTGAACTATTGATATATACAGCAATCTGGACAGATCTTCAGAGAATTACGTTGAATCAATAAACCTAATTTCAAAAGGTTATATACTATATGATTCCATTTTTATAACTTTCTTGATAAATCATCAAAATGGGGACCAGATTAGTGATTGCCAGGGGTCAAGGAGGGATGGGATAGGAAGGCAGTGTGTGTTCATAAAAGGGCAACATGAGGGAGTCCTTGTGATGATAGAAATATTCCCTACCCGGACTGTATCAGCATCAATATCCTGCTTGTGATATTGTATTCAAGTTTTGCAAGATGTTACCATTGGGGGGAACTGGGAAAAGGATACATGGAAATCTCTCTATATTTTTCTTACAACTGCATGTGAATTTATAATTATCTCAAAATGTTCCCACGAGTGTTACAGCGGCCGACCAGGGAAAGAACCCACGGCACACAGAGAGTGCCGGAGAATCAACCTTAATTCGGCCAGCAGGCTCTCTGAGCCCCGCTTCTTCTGTCTCCTCCAGTTTTTATACCCTTGGTGGGATTCAAAAAGCATCCAATCAGCAACAAGCTTTAACATCCAATCAGCAACAAGCTTTAACATCCAATCAGCAACAAGCTTTAACATCCAATCAGCAACAAGCTTTAATATCCAATCAGCAACAAGCTTTACATCCAATCAGTAGTGAGTTCAGCCATGGGGCCCCGGGTGTAGGGGGTTTTTCCCTATCAAAAATAGAACACTTGGCCGGGCGCTGTGGCTCACGCCTGTAATCCTAGCTCTTGGGAGGCCGAGGCGGGCGGATTGCTCAAGGTCAGGAGTTCAAAACCAGCCTGAGCAAGAGTGAGACCCCGTCTCTACTATAAATAGAAAGAAATTAATTGGCCAACTGATATATATATAAAAAATTAGCCGGGCATGGTGGCACATGCCTGTAGTCCCAGCTACTCGGGAGGCTGAGGCAGGAGGATTGCTTGAGCCCAGGAGTTTGAGGTTGCTGTGAGCTAGGGTGACGCCACGGCACTCACTCTAGCCTGGACAACAAAGCGAAACTCTGTCTCAAAAAAAAAAAAAATAGAACACTTAATTTAAAAAGAAATGAAGCAGGGGGGCTCTTAAAAACAAAAAGCCTATAAGACTAAGGAAAAACATCTAATGGTGTGATTTCAGGAATGGTGACAAGTCAGTAGAAGAGGGTGACAGATGCACCCTTTGCCACCTTCTTAAAGTCAATCCTGGAACCTAATATAGAGAGATGTTAGTGTTTATTAACACATATGGTTGATTTAAGGAAGATTCTTCACCTATTCCCCTCTGTAAAATTTGCAATTATCAGTAAAGACAAGATAGGAGTTTGATTCTTAACCCCAGACACAAAGGATTTTAAAATCTTATTTTGGTGCACTGTTTGTGTGTTCATATAATTTAACTATGTAACTTATATATAAAAAGATTAACATAGTTTTAATCTGCAGCAAAGAGACATTTGCAGTTGAAAATATCTTGGTCCTATCTAGGTAAAATTTGAAAATATCTACATTTTCTTAGAAAACACCCATGGTCTCAGATGTCATTACAGGGTAATGGTCTTCTGATGACTCATAAAATACTTCTTTGATGGAAAAAATAGCTCTAACAGTAGAAATAAGGTTGCAAAAACTAAAAAGATAAATTTTGTCAAGGCAAGAGGTTTTTATTGGGCATGCTAAGTCCTGTTGTGGTGCTCTGGTGGGAAGGTTGTTGGGAAAGTACGGGCCAGAAAGGTGGGGATGAATAGAAGAGACTGTCAAAGAGAGATTCTTTTTTTATTTTATTTTTTTTAGACAGAGTCTCACTCTGTTGCCCTGGCTAGAGTGCAATCTGCCTCAGCCTCCCAAGTAGCTGCGACTACAGGCATGTGCCACCATGCCCGGCTAATTTTTTTTTCCCTAAGTCTCTGTGTAGCCTCAGGTTTGATGCACACTCTGCCAGCGGTATGCAGTCTTGGAGAAAGTCACCTGATTAATTAATTAATTTATTTATTTATTTATTTTAACTTTTTTTTTTTGGCATATTATGGGGGTACAGATTTTAAGGTTTCAATAAATGCCCTTTCCCCCCTCCCCCCACAAGTCTGAGTTTCCAGCATGACCATCCCCCAGATGGTGCACATCTCACTCATTATGTAAGTATATACCCACTGCCCTCCCCCCTCCCCCCTCCCACCTGCCCAATACCCTATTACTGTAGTACCTATGTGTCCACTTAGGTGCTGCTCAGCCGGCTAATTTTTTGTATATATTTTTAGTTGGCCAATTAATTTCTATTTTTGGTAGAGACAGGGTCTTACTCTTGCTCAGGCTGGTCTCAAACTCCTGACCTTGAGCGATCCTCCCGCCTTGGCCTCCCAGAGTGCTAGGATTACAGGCGTGAGCCACTGTGCTTGGCCTCAAAGAGAGATTCTTGAAACTGATACCTCTTTTTGGTATCTCTAAGAAGTTTAGGAAAAATAACTTAACATGGGAAGGAATTATACTCATAATTTAGTTGTTCAGATTCTAAAGAGGACTATATGAAGACCAAAAGATCCAGGGGAAACACATTTTAAAGATGTGACTATGAAGAGAGTGGCATAAATGAATCGTTGTGGACCTCCTTCAGAATTGAATATTTAGAAGCAGAAGAGAGGGAGGAGGGGCCAGGAGGCGACTGATGTCATTGGTGGTCATGGGCTTATTTTTGTCTGCAGGTTCTGAATCTTACCCCAGAAGGGCTGACCAACCTTCATGGGTTGGCTGTGGCAGGAACACCCAGTGCCTAGGATAGGCAGTTGAGAGCCACCTAGTAAAATGATCTGGTCTTTAGAAGAATATAGATATGTAGTCAGCAACCAGGAAACTGAGGTATGGTCTAGCCAAGTACCGAATGGGGTGGGGGTGGGAGTCCTGGTGCACACAAGGATGGAGAGGAGGGATTTTGTGGAACCATGAACCAGGGACAGCAGCCAGGTCGACAGGAGCTGGACTTCGGGTTAAAGACAAGGCCTGAGCAAAGCTGGACTCAGGAACGAAATAAGTTGTATTAGGCAAAATTCTAAAATTCCAAAATTCCTGTCCTCTGGTGTACATACTCTGTATCATCCCCTCCCCTTGAGTGTGGGCAGAATCTGTGAATATAATGGGATAATCATTCCACCAAATAGGTTATGCCATACAAGACTCTGTCATGGCACTCTGGAGGGAGAGTCTCCTGCTAGCTTTGTAGATGTGGCTGCCATGTCATGAGAGGGCCATGTGCCTAGGGCCTGAAGGCAGCCTCCATGTGCCGAGAGTGATCCCTGGCTAACAGCCGACAAGAAAATGGGGATCTCAATTCAACTAACTTCGATTGAGGACATCCTTAGAGGACATCCCACCCCTGCCACAATTGTCTTTAAGGGGCCTTGGCCACTCTTAGACATTGTCAGATAGGAACATAAACTGGTCCAACCTCTATGAAGTAAATTTAGCAAGATCTAGCAAAAAGAGCATATGATCTTTGACCCAATAATTTCACTTCTAGGAATTTGCCCCACAGATATATTAGCAGACATGGGAAATGAGTCATGAACAACATTAACCATTTGAACATTTACCTACTCATTCATTCATTCAATACACCTATCTTGTTAGTAATCAAAAAAAATTGCAAACAACCTGAATGTCTGCAATAGTGATGATTAAATGCATTACTATTCAATGGAATACCATGTAGCAAGAACAAAATAAAGAACAAAGAAGTTCTCTGTGTATCAATTTGGACAGCTCTCCAATACATTTTTCAAGGGAACAGCATGATGCAGAATAGAGCACACATTATGTTAAAAGGAGGGGAATGAGGATGTATATCCATATTTGTTCATACCTGCATTAAAAAATATATCTGAGGTTGGGCAAAGTGACTCATGCCTGTAATCCTAGCACTCTGGGAGGCCGAGGCGGAAGGATAGCTTGAGCTCAGGAGTTCAAGACCAGCCTGAGCAAGAGTGAGACCTCCTCTGTACCCAAAATAGAAAAAATTAGCCGGGCATGGTGGCGCATGCCTGTAGTCCCAGCTACTTGGGAGGCTGAGGCAGGAGGATTGCTTGAACCCAGGAGTTTGAGGTTGCTGTGAGCTAGGCTGATGCCATGGCACTCACTCTAGCCTGGACAACAAAGTGAGACTCTGTCTCAAAAAAAATAAAAGTCAGCCGGGCACGGTGGCTCACGCCTGTAATCCTAGCTCTCTGGGAGGCCGAGGCGGGCGGATTGCTCGAGGTCAGGAGTTCAAGACCAGCCTGAGCAAGAGCGAGACCCCGTCTCTACTATAAATAGAAAGAAATTAATTGGCCAACTAATAGATATAGAAAAAATTAGCCGGGCATGGTGGTGCATGCCTGTAGTCCCAGCTACTCGGGAGGCTGAGGCAGGAGGATTGCTTGAGCCCAGAAGTTTGAGGTTGCTGTGAGCTAGGCTGACGCCACGGCACTCACTCTAGCCTGGGCAACAAAGTGAGACCCTGTCTCAAAAAAATAAATAAATAAATAAAAGTAAAAAATAAAAAAATATATATCTGAAAGGGCTGCCTATTTGGGGAGGACAGGAACTAGACAGATGGGGCAGGCATTACAGGGAGACCTTTCATTGTATATCTGGTTATACTCTTTTTTTTTTTTTTTTTTGAGACAGAGTCTCACTCGTTGCCCAGGCCAGAGTGCTGTGGCGTCAGCCTCGCTCACAGCAACTTCAAACTCCTGGGCTCAAGCAATCCTTCTGCCTCAGCCTCCTGAGTAGCTGGGACTACAGGCATGCGCCACCATGCCCGGGTAATTTTATATATATATATATATATATTTCTAGTTGGCCAATTAATTTGTTTCTATTTATAGTAGAGACAGGGGTCTCGCTCTTGCTCAGGCTGGTTTCGAACTCCTGATCTTGAGCAATCCTCCCACCTTGGCCTCCCAGAGTGCTAGGATTACAGGCGTGAGCCACCACGCTGGCCTGGTTATACTCTTTATTTCTGGATCATTTTGAACTATCAGCTATATAAAATGTTAAAAGCATGCATTTTAAAATTAAAACGTTTTAAAAGAGGCTTTTAGTAGAGTTAGGGAGCCACATGATCTTTGTAGCATTCTCTGCTCGACTTCCTTTGCTGTGGGAGACCAGGATGTCAGCAAGGGAAGGAGGCCCTTTCTCTCCCCCCACCCCCACTTCCATCTGGATTTTGCAGCGTGAGCACTATTCTCTAATGGAGGCACCACTTACCTTTCCCACTCCAGCTCCCTGGGGATAATTTAAGGGCTGCTTTCCCAGAGGCCACCTGAGGCTCTCCAGCTACACCCCCAGAGCCACTGCTGGCAGCTGAGATTCCCCTGGGAGGTTGATCCTGCTAACCACCAGGCTTGAAAACGTGAGTTTAAATAACCCAACCGGTCCTGTCCTGCAGGTCTGAATTCCCTTAAAGAGGGCTGAGATCCAGCTGGGATGTATCAGTGCTAGTATCAGTACCAGCTGTTTACACATGGAGTCCCTTCTGACTGTTTGCTGCCTGTCCTCCGCCAGTTGTTAAATATTCTGGCTATCACCTCTGTCCTGGGTTGTCATTCCTCTCATTTCAATCCTTCCTACTCCCTCCTCCCCTGAGCTTCCTCCCCAGATCCTGCCTGTTGCTCCTGACTGCCTTCTGGGACCAGACAGGAGCCCAGCAAGAAACAGATGGCACACTCAAATTGGGTAATTTGAGACGAGTTTAATAAGGGACTATTTATAAAAGTGCTGGCAGGCTGTAGGGAAACCACTAGGGATAGGGCAGTACCCTGGGGCAAGGGGAGGGGCCAGCAATAGGGAGTGATGGGTGGAGAAAGCCCTGGCGCGAGCTGAGACTTGCTTGGTTGTAGGGGCAGACAGTTCACTGTGACTCATCAGCGAGAGAACCTGGGAAATTAAAAACCCCAACTTCACTCTCCTTCCTCCTTTCCATCTCTTACAGGTATCCCATTTTCCAAACCCAATAGAGGGCACAAAAACCCATTGATTCTATCCATAGAGGTCAGCCTCCCAGGCACAGAGCATGCTGGGGAAGGGTAGAGGGTGGATCTGGAGGGACAAATGGAATATGTCTAGCACCCCTCCCATAACATTTTAGAAAAACTTTATCATGGACAAATTTCCAGTATATAAAAAATAGTAATCATGAACTCCAAATACCTATCATCCAGCTTCAACAATTATCAACTTAGAGCCAATCTCATTCCATCTATTTCCCCACTCACTCTCACCCCTTTATTGTTTTGCAGCAAATGCCAAGCATCATATAATTTCATCTATCGATAACTCATATGCGTCTCTAAAAGATAGGGATTCTTTTTAAACCACAGCAGCACTAGCACATCACTAGCAAAAAACAATAATGACGAAATTAAAAATAATTCCTTAGTATCATCAAATGTTTGGTTAATGTCAATTTTCCAATTGTCCAATAAATATTATACATGAATTTTTAAAAACACAATTTGCTTGAATTGAAATCCAAATAAAGGCTAATCCTTGCAATTGGTGAATATGTCTTTTGAATCTCTTTTAAATTCGAGGGTCCCCCTCCATCTCTTTTCTTTTTCTTGCAATCTATTGTTGAAGAAAACAAGACATTTGTACTGTAGCATTTCCCACAGTCTAGATTTTGGTGACTATATTCCCATAGTCTAGCTTAATATGCTCTTTCCTCTGTATTTCCTGTAAGTTTTATAGTTGGCTCTGGAGGCTTAATCAGATTCGGATCCAATTCTTAAGAGTACTTCATGGATGGTGGTGTGCTCTTCCTTTAAGAAGCACAAAAGTCAGTTTGGTGATTTTTGTGAGGTTAGTGGCCATGATGATGCCTAAATTCATCAATTCATTAGAGATTGCAAAATGATGCTATTCAGATTTATTATTTCTTTTTAATGTGCTAAATATGTTGCATCCTGGTTTTTGTTTTTTCAATTCACAATACCACATGGAATTCCTTCATGTAACCTGGTATAGCCCTAACTCGTCCTTTATAATGGCTGTATAATATTTGTGTTGTGGCTTTAGCATTATTTTTTCAACCATTCTTCTATTGACAGGTTTTCACTTGGCATCCAGTTTTTTACAACTACAAGCAATACTACAATAAAACATCCTTTTATATGTGTCCTTACTTACTACCACTTTCATTCCTATGGAATAGATTCCCAGGAGTGGGCTTCCTGGGGAAATGGAATAATATTAACAGATATTACCAGATTATTTTTTAATGTAATACTTCAATTTCCATAGGCAATGTGCAAGGATACTCTTTAATGTCCACTCACTATAGGTAATAGAGCTTTTGTACATTTTTTTTGCCAGATTATGAGTATAATATGATGTCTCATTGCTTCAATCTCTGGAGCCAGGCTGTCTGGATTTAAATTCTGGCTCCGACACAAGCTATGTACCTTGGACAAATTAACCTTGAAGCATTTCAGTTTCCTTATCAGTAAATAGAAGGTAATAATAATACCTGCCTCAACATTGTTGGAAGGATTAAGTGAGTTAACAGATGTAAAGTGCTTAGGATAGTACCTGGCTCATTGTGAGTGCTTAGCATTATTTTCCATCTGTTGTAACTTTCTTTTCCAGCCTAGAGCTTCATGGTACATCCCATCAATTCATCTATTGCCAGCACCTCAGCATTCTGAGTCCCCTATTCTTTTACTACTCCCACCACTGCAAAGCCCACTCTCCTTTCCTTTTACCTGGGCTACTAGATACAGTCTTGCAAACAGTGCCATTAGGAATTCAAGCTTTCTCTCCTCAGATGGATTCTGAGCACTAATCAGAAATCTCTCCATGTGTCTCTAAGTCAACTTCTCCTCACCTCCCTAAAGCAGGTATTCTAAGCAGTCACTACACTTCCTGATTCCCTACCCCACAAATCTTTTAGCAGACAGCCTTGAATCCTTCACGTAGAACATAGGGGTAGACCCAACAGAATGATTGGTTTAACATGCATTTCTGTGTATAAAGTCTGGAAAGATGAAATGCCCTTTTGCAGCCAGGGTTTTGGATATGATTTGGGTTTGGTCAATTAAAGGCACTTATACATCAGAGTGCATCATGCATGCCCTCATGGAAAAAAATAATTATTTTAAATTGCTTTATAATATAGTGTTTCAATTACACAAACTTAGTGGAATATACCCTAAGGATGGAACACTCTAAAAAAATCTTAAACTGCTATCAGTACTCTTAATAATATTAGTATTGCTATTTACACATACACACACACACATGTGGTAGGCAAATTAGTAATTATGTTAATGTTAGGAATCAGGATTTTCCACAAAAGATATAAAAAAGGTGCTAGCATAAAACCAAATAAAGTATAAATCCTTGAATCATAAATTTGAATTGGAAATATCAGTATGAACCCATGATCTAGGGTTTTTCTCAAGGAAAATTTGCATTTCTTGGCTTTGTACACTGAAAAAGATTTAGATACAAGAGTGACCCAGTAGCAGTGAACACACCAGTACAAAAATGTTGGCATCTAAATATCACCTAAAGGAAACAGGGCTACTTGGAGAAATGGCTGATACTAGGAAGTGTACCAAATAAGCAAAGAAGCCACCAGTGACTACTGGGGTTGTGTCAAAAGGACACAGCCACCAACTTGTAAGTGCTCCTACTGGTTTAAGTGAAGTAATTTGAGTATCAAAATGAATAAGTATTGCGATTGATTAACACTAATTGTTTTAAATTCATGAGTTCATAATGATGTTTTAACAATGCAAAAAAAAAGCCAGAAAGTTCATTGATCATCACTGGAGGTTGTTGCAAGATCAACAATTCACTGTTCTGAAAATTGGTTTTTTAAAGAAGATAAAGAATCAAACATTTATCCTGCCTTTCCTATATGTGAACAGAATTTCCAGGTCACCCAATAGTTGGTAAAGAACATTCTTCTTTTTAGAAGAATTCCAGCTAATATGCAGAGTAAATGATAGAATGTCACCATTTTTCAGGCCCTAATAAAATAATGGATGTCCGTAATAATCATCAGTGACTGGCAAAACCATTAAGTAAAAGCTTGACAGCAAACTTTATAAATAGATGAAGCGGGCTGATCTCGCTAATCAATTTTAGTATCACTACAAATGAGACAACACACATTACCTCTTGATGTGATTGATGCGCACACAGAGGAAGTACACAGCATTGTCTATTAAATATTTTTTTTTTTTTTTTTTTTTTTTTTTTGAAACAGAGTCTCGCTTTGTTGCCCAGGCTAGAGTGAGTGCCGTAGCGTCAGCCTAGCTCACAGCAACCTCAAACTCCTGGGCTCGAGTGATCCTTCTGCCTCAGCCTCCCGGGTAGCTGGGACTACAGGCATGCGCCACCATGCCCGGCTAATTTTTTTTTTTATATATATGTTAGTTGGCCAATTAATTTCTTTCTATTTATAGTAGAGACGGGGTCTCGCTCTTGCTCAGGGTGGTTTTGAACTCCTGACCTTGAGCAATCCGCCCGCCTCGGCCTCCCAAGAGCTAGGATTACAGGCGTGAGCCACAGCGCCCGGCCATCTATTAAATATTTTTGCCTATAAAAACCCTTAATCTAGTAAAGCCTCTATGTCTAACTATCCATTTTCAGGAAACAGGGAATAGAAAATGAGTTAAATGATACCCTGTAGAAGCAATCAATTAAATCCAAAATGTAAGAAATTCTATAGGACAAATGATCCATTTTTTCCAATAAATCAATGGTTTAGGGGGCTGTTATAGAATTTAAAAACCTTAAGGCTGGGTATAGTGGCTCAAGCCTGTAATCCTAGCACTTTAGGAGGCCGAGGTGGGAGGATCGCTTGAGGCCAGGAGTTTGAGACCAACGTGAGAGCAACATAGTGAGACTCTAACAAAAAAAATTAGAAAAGTTAGCCAAGCATAGGGGTGCACACCTGTAGTCCCAGCTACTCTGGAGGCTGAGGCGGGAGGATCACTTGAGCCCAGGAGTTTGAGGTTGCTGTGAGCTACGATCACACCACTGCACTCCAGCCCAGGCAACAGAAGGAGATCTTGTCTCAAAAAAAAAAAAAAAGAACTTAAGACATATAATAACAAAATACAATATATTAACCTTCCTTGGATCTTGATGTGAACAAACTAGGTGAAAATGGTATCTTTGTGAGAATTGGGAAACTTTGAATATAGCCTGAGATAATACTGAAAAATTGTTCATTTTTAAGGTGTAATAGTGGTATGATGTCTATATTATTTCAGTACCTTTAGAGATGTTTACTGAAACATTTATGGATGAAATGATATGGTCTCGGTTTTGCTTTAAAATACTCCAACAAAAAAAGTGTTGGGGTAGTGGATAAATCGAACCAGACTGGCAAAATGTTAATTGTAGAAGCTGAGTGATGAGTATATAGGGGTTTATTATACTATCATTTCTACTTTTGTGTATGTTTAACATTTTCCATAATAAGTTTTTTAAAAAATAAGTGTTCTTTAAAGACAAGGAAAGACCAAGAAATGATCACAGATTAGAGGAGAGTAAGGAGATATGATGTGGTATCTTGGGTCAGATTCTGAAAGAGAAAAGGTAAATATCCAAATAAAGTCTGTAGTTTCACGTTAAAAGTATTATATCAATGTTATTAATAATTTCTTGGTTTGATAAATGTATCATGGATATAAGATGTTAACATTAAAGAAACCTAGGTGAATATACAGGAATACTCTGTATTATCTTTGCATCTCTTCTGTAAATCTAATTTTTTAATGTTAAAAATAAAAAAATAAATGTTCTTTAATCTCTACACATAACAAGTTTCTTTTTTGTTTTTTTTGGGGGGGTTGTTTGTTTGGTTTTTATTTCAGGAAATTATGGGGGTACAAACATTTGGTTACATGTTATGACTTTGCCACATCCCAACCATGATTTGAGACGTGACCTTCCCCCCCCACAACACTCACCGCGTCCATTAGTTGTGCATTTACCCACCCTGAACCCCCATACTCCCAAAGAATATTACTGCTGTATGAGCACCTTAGTGCTGATCAGTCAGTGCCAGTATGATGGCGAGTACATGTGGAGCCTATTCTTCCATTCTTGTGATACCTCACTTCGGAGGATGGGCTCAAGCTCTATCCAGGAAAATGTAAAAGGTGCTAGATCACCATCGTCTTTTATAATTGAGTAGTATTCCATTGTATACATATACTGCATCTTATTAATCCACTCATGGATTCACGGGCACTTGGGTTGTTTCCACATCCTTGCTATAGTGAATTGTGCTGCCATAAACATTCGAGTGCAGATGTCTTTATTACAGAATGTCTTTTGTTCCTTTGTGTAGATGCCTAATAGTGCTATTGCTGGATCAAATGGTAGTTCTACTTGTAGCTCTTTGAGGAATCTCCAAATTCTTTTCCACAGAGGTTGTACTAATTTGCATCCCACCAGCAGTGTAAGAGTGTTCCTATCTCTCCACATCTTTGTCAGCATTTGTTGTTTTGGGATTTTTTTGATAAAGGCAAATCTTACTGGAGTTAGGTGATATCTCATTGTGGTTTTGATTTTCATTTCCCTAATGATTAGAGATGTTGAGCATTCTTTTATATGTTTGCTGGCCATTATTATGTCTTCTTTACAAGTTTCTTAAAGTGAACTTCTCTTCAGCAAAAAATATTTTTGTCTCTATTATTGAGTTGTAAGCTTTAAATAATTTTCTGAAGATGAGAAAATATTTTTTTTTTTTTTAGACAGAGTCTCACTTTTGTTGCCCAGGCTAGAGTGAGTTCCGTGGTGTCAGCCTAGCTCACAGCAACCTCAAACTCCTGGGCTCAAGCAATCCTCCTGCCTCAGCCTCCTGAGTAGCTGGGACTACAGGCATGTGCCACCATGCCCGGCTAATTTTTTCTATATATATTTTTAGTTGGTCAATTAATTTATTTCTATTTTTAGTAGAGACGGGGTCTCACTCAGGCTGGTTTCGAACTCCTGACCTCGAGCAATCCCCCCGCCTTGGCCTCCCAAAGTGCTAGGATTACGGGTGTGAGCCACCTCGCCCAGCCTTGAAGATGAGAAAATATTTATAGCAGCTCCATGTTTTTCCCCCTCCAGAATCTCCAGAATTATTTCTGTCTATATAATCACAGTATATATAACATACATGTGATATTCTCTTTCTATAGTAGTTGCTTTAACCTTTAATGGACCCATTGATCACTCCTAATCATTTTTACTATTATATTTGTTCATAGAAATTATTATTTCCAGTCTTATTGCTTGAAGCACTCTTGAATTATATATTTGAACATTTTTGTTGCTGTTGCTCTTCCATTTAATCTGTTTTCTTATTCAGAGAGACCAATCATACATCCGGTGGATCACCTTTGTTCTCTGTAAATGTCACTTTCTCATCAATCCTTTTAAATTTTTTAAAATTATTTGTTATATTCTCATTCATTTTGCTCACTTTTCTCAAGCCTCACTTCCATGCTCATAGCTGCTTTTTCAGCAATATCTATTTCCCTTTTGCTCTTTCTAATATGGCCTTCAATTCTTCTTTATTTCTATGTCTTCTCTACTTCTTCAGCTCTTCCTGTTCATTAAAAATCTCCTTTATCTTACTATTTCTTTCTTGAGCTAGTATAGCTCTATTTAAGCTCCTGATTTACAGATTTTCTTTTTATCAAGCTTTTTTTGCATTTTGTATAAATCTTTGTTATGATTTTCATTTTTTTCCATGGCAAAATATTTCTGGTATGTGTTCTTTGGCCTTCTCTTGGCCATGCTCCTTTATTCTTGAGGATATTTTTGTATAGTTCCTATGTCAGCTTCTTTTTATTATTACTAATATTTCAATTATAATTGATCTTCCTAGACCAGCTCTTTGGAAGGCAGAAGGGACAAAGTTCAGCCCTGGAGAAGCAAAATGTTTCTTTGGTTCAGAGTGTGGAGCCTCTCAAGGTATGAGATAATGTGTGAGAGTGCATTGGTTTAGTTTTTTCTTCTTCCCAGCCAATAATGGTAGACAGGTGCCAGTCTGGTCATCAATCTCAGTGTCCTTTTTTCCCTACCATAGCAATAGACTGCTTCTTGCAAAGATGGCTTGTCATCAATTCATGGCCCAACCCACTTCTGCTACTGCTTCTTCAGTCAAAAAATTCCTGAACTAATAAGGGAGTTCAGCAAGATTGCAGGATACAAGCTTAACGCACGAAATTTCTATATACTAACAATTTGGCAATCAAGTTTCTATATAATAGCAATTTGGAAACCAAAATTCATTAAAATACCATTTACATAGCTCTAAAAAATGAAATATCTAGGTATAACTCTAACAAATCATGTACAGGATCTGTATGCTAAAAACTATAAAAAGCTAATAGAATAAGTCAAAGACATACATAAATGGCGAGACATACTGTCTTCATGAACTGGAGGATTCAACATAGAAAAGACATCAATTCCCCGAAATAATCTGTAGCTGTAACACAATTCCAGTAAAAATCCCAGCGGAATTTTTTTAGATATAAACAAACTGATTCTAAAACGTATGTGGAAAGGCAAAGGAACTAGGATAGTGAAAACAATTCTGAAAAAGAAGAATAAAGTTGGAGGAAACATGCTACTTGATTTTAAGACTTACTATATAACTATAGTAATCAAAACTCTGTGATATGTTGCAGTGGAATAGACATGTAGATTGATAGATACATAGATCAATGGGACAAAAATAGATCCACAGAAATATATACAACTGATTTTTGACAAAGGTGCAAAAGAAATTCAACATGGTGCTGAAGCAATTGTACACCCTTAGGGGAAAAATAATCTCAACCTAAACCTTGCATTTCACACAAAAATTAACTCAAAATGGAACGTGGACTTACATGTAAAGCAAAACTATAAAACATTGAGGAAAAAGTAGGAGAAAATCTTCAGAACCTAGAACTAGGAAAATAATTTTTAGACTTAACAACAAATGCATAATCCATAAAAGGAAAATCTGATAAATTGGACCGCATCGAAATTTTTAAAATTTTCTCTATGAAAGAGCCTGTTAAGAAGATGAAAAGACAAAAAGATAAGCTGTAACCTAGGAGAAAGTATTTGCAAACAACATATCTGATAAAAGATTCATATCTAGAATATATAAAGAACTCTCAATACTCAAAAGTAAAAAACAAAAATCAGTTAGAAAATGGACAAAAGACAGAAACAGATTTTCACCAAAGAAGATATATAGATTGCAAATAGTCATATGAAACATGCTCAATATCATTAGCTATTAGGGAAATGCAAAACAAAATCCCAGTAAGATACTATCATACACCTATTAAAATGGCTACGGAAAACAAGCACCGACAATACCAAATGCTGTCAAGGATGTAGAACAACTGGATGTCTCACACACTGCTGGTAGGAATGCAAAATGATACAGCCACTCTGGAAAACTATGTGGCAGTTTCTTATAAAGTTAAACATGTATTTACCATATGTCCTAATAACACCACTTCTAGGTATTTACCCTAGAGCAGGGGTCACAAAACTAAGGCAAGCAGGCCAAATCAGGCCAATGATCTGCTTTTGTATAAATAACCTGCAGGCTAAGAATGCTTTTTACATTTTTAAAGGATTGTTTTTTTTAAAAAGTATGTGACAAGAGACTATATGTGGCCCACAAAGCCTAAAATGTTTACTATCTGCCCTTTACAAAACAAGTTTTCCAACCTCTGACCTAGAAAAATGAAAATTTATGTTCACACAAACAAGGCTAGGCATGGTGACTCATGCCTGTAATCTCAGCACTTTGGGAGGCCAAGGCAGGAGGATGGCTTAAGCCAAGGAGTTTGTGAGCAGCCTGAGCAACATAGCAAGACCCAGTCTCTCCAAAAAATAAGAAAAATTAGCTGGGCATGGTGGCATATGCCTGTAGTCCTAGCTACTTGGAAGGTTGAGGTAGGAAGAATTGCTTGAGCCCAAGAGTTTGAGGCTGCAGTGAGCTATGATGATGCCACTCCACTTTATCTTAGGTAAAAGAGCAAAACCTTGCCTCAAAACAAAACAACAACAAAAAAACCTGTACATGAATTTTTATAGCCCCTCTATTGCTTTTGCCCAAAACTGGAAGCAACCCAAATGTCCCTCAGTTAGGGAAGGGATAAACAAACTCTGTGTGATATATCCATAATAATGGAATTCTACTCAGCAATAAAAAGGAATAAACTATCGATACACACAACAACTTAGATGAATCTCAGAGGCATTATGTTGAGCAAAAGAAGCCAGTCTCAAAAGGGTACATACTATATAATTCTACTTATATGACATTCTCAAAAATACAAAATTTAAAGACAACCAGATCAATGGTGTTTAGGCTAAGTAGATGTGACCATAAAGGGGCAGCGGGAGGGAGTTTTTTTGTGGTGGTGGAATAGCTTAATATCCTTATTGTGCTGGTAGTTACACAAATATATATATCGCTTAAAATTCATAGAATTGTACACCAAAGAAAAAAATCCATTTTATTATATGATAATTTTAAAAGTAAAATAATAAAAGAAGATTTGAAGTAGCCCAACATTTGCCAATGCATTAGCTCACTTTGAAATGGCTCATGAAAGAAAATGAAATTTTAAACTGAGCTAACAGTAGTAATAATAGCAGAACAAAGGCAAGAATGCTGGTGCCATTCCAGGTAAAGTTTAGGCTGGTTATTAACTTCTGTCATCTTGTTGCCCATTACTGTATATTATAGAATGTTGCTTATGCCAGCACAAGGAGATGCTGCAGAGGTTAGATGGTAAGTGTCATCGATCTAGGGGTAGATGATGGATCATCAGACATGCCATAAATAGTGTTCTTCTGTAGTGTCAATGCCTCTGGAATGGCATTACTAATTAAGCCATTTTGAACTTCACTGAGAATTTGAGACAGGTTAGATCAGAGGGATACAAGTCACTCATTCCCAAAGAAGATAAATAATATTTTCAATTTTCATAACCAGTGCCATCACTGCAGAGCAACAAGAGGCTTATCATTCATGGGCAGGTGCCACAAGGAGCTGGGTTTCTCTCAAGCGAGCCTATCATGGGCCTCACAAACTCAGGTACTTCTGTTAATGAAGTCCTGTGGTAATGAGCACTCTGATATTACCTCCAGATGGTGATAGTGATGGAGAATAAATCTAACACCTATTCATCCAATATTCTGACTTTTCAGGGGAGGGAGAGTACTTCCTGAAGCACTGGCTTCTCTTTTACCTGTCTCAGAGCACTGACCCAGCATATCCTAGATGCACAGGGGCTGCTGCTAACAAAAAAGAGCTAGGCAGTGCGCTGTTGCTCTAGAGGACCCCACCCTCCAGTATGACAGACAGAGGCCAATGCAGCTAGGCAGCTTCTCCTAATGAGGAATGAGAAGAGTGGAGTGTGTGTTCAACATTACGCTTTTTCAGGGGCTGCCCGAAGGACTGGTTTTTGTCTCACCTATCTCAGAGTGCTGACAGGACGTGGCATACTCTTGATGCCTGGGAGCTACTGAGAATAAGAAAGAGCTGAGTGGCATGCTGCTGCTCCAGAGGATCCACAATACAGCAGACAGAGACTGAAACCACTCAGTGGCTTCTCCCTCTGCGGGGAAAGGGAAGAGTGGACCATATGTCCAATGTTCCAGCTTTTCAGGAAACTACCCAAGGACCTGGTTTCTGTTTGACTGTCTCAGAACATGGACAGGACTCAGCATACTCTAGATGCCTAGAGGCTGCCAAGAACAAAAATGAGTAGTGTGGCATGCTGCTGCTCCAGAGGGCCCATGGTACAGCAGAAATACAACAGACAGAATGAGAGATTATAAGCTCCTGAATAAAAAACACCAAATTGTTCTAATTAGGAATCTACATGCACAGTCTAGAGAAGACACATTTACAGGTATGTTTGAGAGTTTCCCAGAATCTCTAGCCAGGCTGAATGGTGAAGGTCTTTCCCTGTATGAAATCAGTCCCATAAAGACTAGGAGAGGTGACTGTTCTTAAAATGCATGGATATCAACACAAAGTTATAAGGAACACAAAGAAAGAGGAAAATACTCCAATCAAAGGAACAAAATAAGTCTCCAGAAATCAATGCTAAAGAAACAGAATTATATAAATTACTTGCCAAAGAATTCAAAATAACTATCATTATGATGCTCAACAGCTCGGGAAAATGGTGCATGAAGAAAATGAGAATTTCAACAAAGAGATAGAAGGTATGAAAAAGAACCAAACAGAAATTTTGGAGGTGAAGAATACAAATACTAAACTGGAAAACTCACTAGAGGTATTCAACAGGAGACTTGATAAAGCAGAAGAAAGGATCAGTAAACTCAAATATAAGTCATTTAAAATTATCCAGTCAGAGGGGCAAAAAGAAAAAAGAATAAAAGAGTGAAGAAAGCCTAAGGAACTTATGGGATACCATCAAGTGGACCAATATAAATATTATGGGAGTTTCAGAAGGAGGAGGAGAGAAAGAAAAGGGACAGAAAGCTTATTTAAGGAAACAATGGCTAAAAACTACCCAAATTTGGCAAAGAAAATGAACATCAAGATTCAAGAAGCCCAATGGGCCCCAAATAGGGCACATTATATTCAAACTGTCATAAGTCAAAGACAAAAAAAACCCACATAACATTCACTGGAACCTCCATGAGATTTTCAGTAGATTTCTTAGGAGAAATCTTGTAGTTCAGAATGGGAGTGGGATGACACTTTTTAAAAAAGATACAACTGTATTCCATCTATAAGAGACTTGTTTTAGATTTATGGACACACATAAGCTAAAAGTGAAAAGATGGAAAAAGATATTCTATGCAAATGGTAACTAAGAGAGAGCAGCAGTGCCCATACTTATAGCAAACAAAATAGACTTTAAGGCAAAAACTGTCACAAGAAACAAAGGACTTATGATTAAAAGGTCAATTTTCCAGGAAGATATAACAATTATAAATATTTATGCATCCAATATCAGAGCACCTAAAAACCATTGACATAACTTAAGGGAGAAATTGACAGCAACATGAAAATTCCAATGCCCCATTTTCAATAATGTATAGAACATCCAGATAGAAGATCAATAAGGAAATAGAGGACTTGAACAACACTACGGACCAAATATACCTAATATATATGTATAGAACATTCCAACTAACAGCAACGTAATACACATTCTTCTCAAGCATACACAGAACACTCTCCAGGACAGATCACATGTTAGATCAACAAAACAAGTCTTAACAAACTTAAGAAGATTGAAGCATACCAACTGTCTTTTCTGTCTACAGTGGAATGAAACTAGAAATCGATAACAGAAAGAATACTGGAAAATTGACAAATATGTGAAATTTACACAACACACTCTTTTTTTTTTTTTTTTTTTTTCATTAGCCCCATCTCAGTAGAGACACAACACACTCTTAAACAACCAATGAGTCAAGGAAGAAATCAAAAGGGAAATTAGAAAATATCTTGAGACAAATGAAAATAACAACACAACATACCAAAATTTATGGGGTGAAGCAAAAGCAATTAACTCTAAGAGGGAAGTTTACTGTAATAAATGCTTACATTAAAAAAAAGAAAGATCTCGGCCGGGCGCTGTGGCTCACGCCTGTAATCCTAGCTCTTGGGAGGCCGAGGCGGGCGGATTGCTCAAGGTCAGGAGTTCAAAACCAGCCTGAGCAAGAGCGAGACCCCGTCTCTACTATAAATAGAAAGAAATTAATTGGCCAACTGATATATATATAAAAAAAAATTAGCCGGGCATGGTGGCGCATGCCTGTAGTCCCAGCTACCCGGGAGGCTGAGGCAGAAGGATCACTCCAGCCCAGGAGTTTGAGGTTGCTGTGAGCTAGGCTGACGCCACGGCACTCACTCTAGCCTGGGCAACAAAGCGAGACTCTGTCTCAAAAAAAAAAAAAAAAAGAAAGATCTCAAATAAATCACATGTCTCTACACCACAAGGAACTAGAAAAAGAAGAACAAATTAAGCCCTAAGTTAGCAGAAGGAAGAAAATAATAAAGATTAGAACAGAAATAAACTAAATATGGAATAAAAAATAGGAAAAATCAACAAAATGAAGAGTTGGTTTTTTGAAAATATAAGCAAAATTGACAAACCTTAGCTAGACTAAGAAAAAAACGGGAGAAGATGGAAATGAACAAAATTGGAAATGAAAGAGGAGACATAACAACGGATGCCAGAGAAATAAAAAAGATGATAAGAGACTACTATGACTAATTATATCCCAACAAACTGGGATAACCTAGAAAAAATAAGTTCCTAGAAATATATAACCTACCAACTGAATCATGAAGAAATAGAAAATCTGAATAGACCTATAACTATTAAGGAGATTGAATGAGTAATCAAAACCTCCCAACAAAAAACAAAGCTTAGGAACAGATGGCTTCACTGGTGAATTCTACAAAATATTTAAAGAAGAATTAGCACCAGTTCTTTTCAAACTCTTCCACAAAAATTGAAGAAGCAGGAGTGCTTCCAAACTCATTTTATGAGGCCAGCCCTACCCTGATATCAAAGCCATAAAAAGACATTACAAGAAAAGAAAACTATAGGCCAACATCTCTGATGAATATAGATGCAAAATTCCTCAACAAAATATTAGCAAAACAAATTCAACAACACTACTAAAACAATCATACACCATAACCAAGTGGGATGCAAGAATGGTTCAACATACAAAAATCAATCAATGTTACACACTATATTAACACAACAAAGGATAAAAATTGCATGATCATCTCAATAGATGCAGAAAAGCATTTCAAAAATGTTTTAATCAAAAATTTAACACCTTCTCATGATAAAAACACTCAATAAAATAGAAATAGAAGGAAGTTACCTCAACAAAATAAAGGCCATATATGTAAAACCCACAGCTCATATTCAACAGTAAAAAACTGAAAGCTTTTCCTCTAAGATTAGAAGCAAGGGAAGGATGCCCACTTTTGCCACTTACATTCAGTATGGTACTGGAAGTTCTAGCCAGAACAATTAGGCAAGAAAAATAAATAAAAATCATCCAGGCTGGGCATGGTGGTTCATATCTGTAATCCTAGTACTCTGGGAGGCCGAGGCAGGAAGATCATTTGAGCTCAGGAGTTTGAGACAAGCCTGAGCAAGAGTGAGACCCCGTCTCTACTAAAAATAGAAAGAAATTAGCCGGACAACTAAAAATATATATAAAAAATTAGACGGGCATGGTGGCACATGCCTGTACTCCCAGCTACTTGGGAGGCTGAGGCAGTAGGATTGCTTGAGTCCAGTAGTTAGAGGTTGCTGTGAGCTAGGCTGACACCACGGCACTCTAGCCTGGGCAACAGAGTGAGACTCTGTCTCAAAAAAAAAAAAAAATCATCCAAATCAGAAATGAACTACTTAAATTATCTGTTTGCAGATGATATTATCTTATATATAGCAAACCCACAAAATTCCACAAAAAAGCCTATTAAAACTAATAAATGAATATAGTGAAGTTGCAGGATACAAAATGAATATACAAAAATTAGTTGTGTTTCTATAGAATAGCAATGAACGATCCTAAAGGAAATTAAAAAAACAAGCCCATTTATAATAGCATCAAAAAAGAATAAAATATTTAAGAATAAACTTAACCATGGAGGTGAAATACTTGTATACTGAAAACTATAAAACATTGCTGAAAGAAATTAAAGACACAAAAAATATGGAAAGACATCCTGTGTTCATGGATTAGAAGACTTAATAGTTAAAATGCCCATACTACCCAAAGCAATCTGCAGATGTAATGCAATCCCTATCAAAATCCCAGTGGCATTTTTTGCAGAAATAGGAAAAAAATGCCAAAATTCATATGTAACCACAAAGGATCCCAAATAGCCAAAACGATCTTGAGTAAGAAGAGCAAAGCTGGAGGCCTCACATTTCCTTATTTCAAAATATATTACAAAGCTATAATAATCAGAACAGTATGATACTGACATAAAAACAGACATATAGACCAATGGAACAGAATAGAGAGCTCAGAAATAAACCCATGCATATATGTCAACTGATCTTTGACAAGGGTACCAAGAACATACAATGAAGAAAGGACAGTCTCTTCAACAAATGATGTGGAGAAAACCAGATATCTACATACAAAAGAATAAATTTGACCTTTATCTTATACTATATACAAAAGTCAACTCAAAACAGATTAAAGACTTAAATATAAAACCTGAAACTATAATATTCCTAGAAAAAAAGATAGGGGAAAATCTTCATGACATTGATCATAGCAATGATTTCTTGGATATGACACCAAAATCATAGGCAACAAAACCAAAAATAGACAAGTAGGACTATATCAAACTAAAAACTTCTGCACATCAAAGGAAATAATCAACAGAGTGAAAAGGCAACCTATGGAATGGGGGAAAATATTTTCAAACCATGTATGTGATAAGAGGTTAATATCCAAAATATTAACAACTTAATAGCAAAAACCAAATAACTCAATTTTAAAATAGGCAAAAGACTTGAATAGGCATTTCTGGAAAGAAGGCTTACAAACGGCCAACAGATATATGAAAAGGTGCTCAACATCACTAATCATTCAGGAAATGCAAATGAAAACCACAATTAAACATCACCTCACAGTGTTGGTGAGGATGTTGAGAAATTGGAACCCTTATGCACTGTTGGTGGGAATGTAAAATGGTGCAGCCACTATGGAAAATAGTATGGAGGTTCCTCAAAAAATTAAATATAGATCTACATATGATCCAATAATTCCACTTCTGGATATTATCCAAAGAATTGAAATCAAGATCTCGAAGAGGCCAGGTGCGGTGGCTCACGCCTGTAATCCTAGCACTCTGTGAGGCCGAGGCGGGTGGATTGCTCGAGGTCAGGAGTTCGAAACCAGCCTGAGCAAGAGCGAGACCCCGTCTCTACTATAAATACAAAGAAATTAATTGGCCAACTAATATATATAAAAAAAATTTGCCGGGCACGGTGGCACATGCCTGTAGTCCCAGCTACTCGGGAGGCTGAGGCAGAAGGATTGCTTGAGTCCAGGAGTTTGAGGTTGCTGTGAGTGAGGCTCACGCCATGGCACTCACTCTAGCCTGGGCAGCAAAGTGACACTCTGTCTCAAAAAAAAAAAAAAAAAAAAAATCTCAAAGAGATGTTTGTACCCCTGTATTCATTGTAGCATTATTCACAATAGCCAAGAGGTGGAAACAACTTAAATGTCCATCAACAGATGAATAGATAAAGAAAATGTGGTACAACATATAAACATAGAGTTGTGTATTATTCAGCCCTACAAAAGAAGAAAATCCTATCACATGCCACGACATGGATGGACCTGGAAGACATTAAGCTAAGTGAAATAATCCAGTCACAATAAGGACAAATACAACGATTCCACTTATATAAAGTATCTAAAGAAGTCAAACTCATTGAAGCAGAAAGTAGAATGGTGGTCGCCAAGGAATGGGGGAGTGGGAATTAGGAGAGTTGCTTTTCAATGGGAATGGGTATAAAGTTTCAAGTATGCAAGATGAAAAAGTGCTAGAGATCTGCTGCACAGCATTGTTCTTAAAGTTAACAATACTGTACTATACACTTAAAAATTTATTAAGAGAGTAGATCTCAGATGATGTGTTTTTTACCATAATTAAGAAAAAAACTGAGGCATAGCCTGAAGCCATTAACAGGTGAAGGCTATTACTCAAGGCTAGTGAACCTTGTGCTGCTCAACATTTGCAGTAGCAGTGACTGAGATGAAGGCATAGAATTAGAGATGCTGATATATCTGTTGCTAACTCACAATAGGAAGATAGTCCTTATTGTAGACAACTAAACTGAGTTCGAAAGCTATCTTGACGGCTGGGACAGAGCTGGACTGAATTTAACAAGATGAATCTCACAGGATTAATGAAAGATCTCCCATTTACGAATTATATAAGTACTGATGGTGAAAATATTTTTCTATTTATATGCAAGGATCTGAAAGTTTTATTTGACTACAAGACTAAAAACAATGCAAGAACGTGAGCTATGACTACTTAAAGAGCCAAAGAATTTTGTGGCCACATTAATAAACATATTCTGTCTAGAACAAGAGAGGTAATATCCCATCTGAAGCAGGGTGTTCCCTTCATAACTACCCCACTACATAAGGACAGTGACAAATTAGACACCATTCAGAGAAAGGTGACCAGGTTCTTGGAAGGTCAAGGAATTGTGAACTAAAATAAAATTTTAAGGCTCACCCCCTACCGGCTGACTAAATGGATACCCTTGTGGCCAAGGGAATATCTTAAAACTAAATTGCCTGCCAGGAGGAAGGAGGTCAGATATGGTTTATGCCCCCCCTCCCTTCTTGGGGACATCCTTTGTAACCCATTAACAGGCCTAAGGGTATGCAAGACAAATCTACAGGTCCTCAATTTACACAACAAATCTACATCAGGTGGCTTATCTCTGATAACTGCTCCTTATGTTGAAACATTTCTAGCCTCTGCTGTGGCTCAAGCCTGTAATCCTAGCACTTTGGGAGGTCGAGTCAGGAAGATTGCTTGAGCTCAGGAGTTTGAGACTAGCCTGAGCAAGAGCGAGACCCCGTCTCTCCTATAAATAAAAATTAGCCAAACAACTAAAAATAGAAAAAATTAGCCAGGCGAGGTGGCCTGTAGTCCTAGCTACTTGGGAGACTGAGGCAGGAAGATCGCTTGAGCCCAGGAGTTTGAGGTTGCTGTGAGCTAGGCTGACACCACACCACTCTAGCTCGGGCACCAGAGACTTCGTCTCAAAAAAAAAAAAAAAACACCCAACATTCCAAGCCTTTAAACAAAGCGTCATGTCTTTAACCAATTACAAGCCAAAGAATCTTTAAACCCACCTATAGCCCGCCCCCCACTTCCAGATGGCCCACCTTTTCGGGCCAACCAATGTATGCCTCCCACGTATTGATTTATGACTTTACCTGTAACCCCTGTCTACCTAAAACGTATAAAACCAAACTATAACCACATCAAGTCCACTTGCTCAAGGCTTCTTGGGAGTGGCTCTAGGTCATGGTCCTCAAATTTGGCTCAGAGTAAACTTCTTTCAAATATTTCAGAGTTTGGATTTTTCTGTCCACACAACCATGAAATATTAAAAACCGTGTAATATTAGCACCCTGTACTTTTCCTGGAAAGAATTCATATAACACTGTAAAATAAATAACATTTTAGTTGTGCAGATGTTTTCAAATTTCTTTAACTTTGTATTTTGAAATTATTATAGATTCACAAGAAGTTGCAAAGATAGCACAGAGAGGTCCCATGAACCCTTTACCTAGTTTTCCTCAATGATTACATCTTACATAATTATAGCACAATATCCAAACCAGGAATTGACATTGGCACAATGTTGTTGTAGTGTCATGCCATTTTATCACATGTGTATATTTGTGTATCCACCACCACAGGTTTTATTGATCTTTTCAAAGAACCAGCTTTTAGTTTCATTGATTTTCTCTCTTTTTTTTTTTTCTGTTTTCAACGTCATTGATTTCTGCACTTGTCTTTATTATTTCCTTCCTTCTGCCTGCTTTGAGTTAATTTTGCTCTTATTTTTCTAGGTTCTTGAGGTTGGAGCTTAAATTATTGATTTGAGAAATTTCCTCTTTTCTTTTTTCTTTTCTTTTTTTTTTTTTGAGACAGAGTCTCACTTTGTTGCCCAGGCTAGAGTGAGTGCCATGGCGTCAGCCTGGCTCACAGCAACCTCAATCTCCGAGGCTCAGCGATCCTCCTGCCTCAGCCTCCCAAGTAGCTGGGACTACAGGCATGCACCACCATGCCCGGCTAATTTTTTTTTCTATATATTTTTAGTTGGTCAATTAATTTATTTCTATTTTTGGTAGAGACGGGGTCTCGCTCAGGCTGGTTTCAAACTCCTGACCTTGAGCAATCCCCGCCTCTGCCTCCCAAAGTGCTAGGATTACAGGCGTGAGCCACCTCGCCCGGCCCCCTTTTCCTTTTTTCTAATGTAAGCATTTAGTGCTTGAAATTTCCCTCTCAGCAGTGCTGTGTTCCACAAATTTTGATAGGATGCATTTTCATTTTCATTCAGTTCCAGGTATTTTTTAATTTCACCTGAGACTTTCTCTTTGACACGTGGATTATTTGGAAGTGTTTTGTTTAGTTTCCAAGTGTTACCTCTCTGTTTGTTCATTCCTAGTTTGTTTACATTGTGGTCAGAGAACACGCTATATGATTTGAATTCTTTTTAATTTGTTAAAGTTTATTTTATGGCTCAGGATATGGCCTATCTGGGTATATGTTCCATGCGCACTTGAAAAGAATGTGTATTCTGCTTGTTAGGTGGAATGTTCTATAAATATTGTTTCCATCCTGCTGGTTGATATGTTCTTCCATATCCCTGCTGATTTTCTCACTAGCTGTTCATTAAATGTGCAGAGAGGAGTGTTGAAGTCTCCAACCCTAATTGCGGATTTGTCTGTTTTTCCTTTCTGTTCTATCGGTTTTTGATTCACATATTTAACTGCTCTGCACACAGAAGAATCTATGTCTTTTTGGTATAGTGACACTTTTATCATTAGGTACTGTCACTCTATGTCCCTGGTCATTTTCTTTTCTCTGCAGTCTACTTTATCTGATATTAATATAGCCACTCCTGCTTTCTTTTGATTAATGTTTGAATTATATATCTTTCCTGTGTTTTTGTTTTCAGTCTACCTATATCATTATATTTGAAATGTGTTTCTTGTATCTTAAGAGTGGAAAAACAAATACCACGTGTACTCTCTGATACTAACCAATGGGCACACACATGCATAGAGGGAAGTAAAAAATTATTGGAAATCAAGCTGGGGGAAGAGGGGGTGGGGAGGAGCAAAAACCCACCTAACCAGTACAGTGAACACTATTTGGGTGATGGGCACATTTATAGCCCTGACTCAAGCCATGTAACAAAAATATTTGTTCCCTCTTAGTATTTTAAAATTTTGAAAAAGAAAATTAAACATGACAGAAAAAAAAAAGAAATGTATTTTTCTGCCAATCTCTATCTTGTAATTGGTGTATTTAGTCCATTTAAATTTAATGTAACTATTGATATGTAAAAAGCTTAAGTTTGCATTTTATTTTTTTGTTTTCTGTTTACTCCCTGCTTTCCATCTCTGTTTTCTTTTTCCTGCCTTCCAGTGGATTACTCAAATATTTTTTAGAATTCTATTTTATCTATAGTATTATTGAGTGTATCTCCTTGTATAGTTTTCTTATTGGTTTTTCTAGGTAATATATTATATATATTATGTACATATAATGTATGTACAGTCATGCACCATATAACAATGTTTCAATTAATGACTGACCATATATACGACAGTGGTCCCATAAAATTATAATAGACTGAAAAATGCCTATCACCTAGTGATGTAGCTGTCCTAATGTCTTAGCACAATGCATTACTCAAGTGTTTGTGGTGATGCTGGCATAAACCTACTGTTCTGCCAGTCATATGAAAGTATAGCACATACAATTATATATGGTACATAATACTTGATAATGATAATAAACAACTTTGTTACTGGTTTATGTATTTCCTATACAATACATTTTATTGTTATTTTAGAGTATATTCCTTTTACTAATTAAAAAAAAGGTTAACTGTACAACAACCTCAAGCAGGTCCTTCAGGATGTATTCCAGAAGAAGGCATTGTTATCGCAAGAGATGACAGCTCCGTGGGTGTTACTGCCTATGAAGACCTTCTAGTGGGGCAAGATGTGGAGGTAGGAGACAGTAATATTGATGATCCTGACCCTGTGTAGGCCTAGGCTAATGTGTGTGTATTTGTGTCTTAGTTTTTAACTAAAAATTTAAAAGTAAAAAAAAAAAAGAATGAAACTGTACCTATGTCTCTCATTATATACAAAAATTAACTCAAGGTGGGTTAAAGACTTAAATGTAAGGCCTGAAGCTATAAAAACTATAGAAGAAAACCTAGGAAAAATTCTTCTGGATATTGGCCCAGGCAGAGAATTTATCACTAAGACCTCAAAAGGGAATGCAACAAAAACAAAAATAGACAAATGGGACTTAATTAAACTAAAAAGCTCCTGCATAGCAAAAGAAATAATCAGCAGAGTAAATAGACAACCTATAGAATGGGAGAAAATATTTGCAAACTATGCATCTGACAAAGAACTAATATTCAGAAAATGTAGTGTATATATACATATACACATACCATGGAATACCACTTAGCCATAAAAAAGAATAAAATCACATCTTCTGCAGCAACATAGAAACAGAAAAAGCTTATAGAATAAGAATATAAAGAAAATATTTTTGTACTGGTGTACACTGTGTTTGTGTTGTTTTTGTGTGTGTGTGTGTGCGCGCGCGCGCAAGAGTCTCACTCTGTTGCCCAGGCTAGAGTGCCATGGCGTCAGCCTAGCTCACAGCAACCTCAAACTCCTGGGCTTGAGCAATCCTTTTGCCTCAGCTTCCCAAGTAGCTGGGACTACAAGCACATGCCACCATGCCCGGCTAAGTTTTTCTATATATCTTTAGTTGGCCAATTAATTTCTTTCTATTTTTAGTAGAGACAGGATCTCGCTCTTGTTCAGGATGGTTTTGAACTCCTGACTTTGAGCGATCCTCCCGCCTCGGCCTCCCAGAGTGCTAGGGTTACAGGCGTGAGCCACCAGGCCAGGCCTAATGTGTTTGTGTTTTAAGCTAAGTGTTATTACAAACTCATCACTCACCGACTCACTCAGAGCAACTTCCAGTCCTGCAAGCTCCATTTATGATTAAGTGCCCTATACAGATGTACCATTTTTTAAATCTTTTATAACATGTTTTTACTGTATCTTTTCTACGTTTAGATACACAAATACTTATCATTGTGTTACAATTGCCTACAATATTCAATACAGTGACATGCTGTACAGGTTTGCAGCCTAGGAGCCATAAGCTGTACCATACAGCCTAGGTATGTAGTAGACTATACCATCTAGGTTTGGGTAAGTACACTCTATGATGTTTTCACAGTGACAAAATCACCTAACAATGCATTTCTCAGAACATATTACTGTCGTTAGCAATGCATGACTGTATATAACTCACCACGGTCTACTGCTGTCATCATCACGGTCGACTGGTGTTATCATTTCACCAGTTTGAGTGTAGAAACTGAAGAAAATCAAAATATTTTACTCCAATATATTTCTTTGACATATTTTGAGGTGGCTGCTGGAAGGCTAGCAAGCAGAAGTGGCCCTGCAAATGTGTCTTTTGTGAGGGAAATTTGCATCTATAAAGAATCTGCATCAGTGCAGCTAGGCCTTCCTTTAGATATAGGAAGGATTAACTGAGTCTGATACTTAAAGATCTGAAAGACACAATTACTATCTATTCTGTAGCCCTAGCTGCTACCTGTGAGGTTCATCTACATAACAAAAGCACACGGGCTAGCCGAGCCTCCTCTTCTCCCCCTCCCATAACCTGTCTTGCCACTACAACCTGATTTACCTTTATAACCTGTTTTTGGCTATGCCCTGATCCTGCATTCTTTCTGTAACCTCAAGATGGTATATAATTTTGGGGTTGGGTCTTCATTCTGAAGGCTCTCACATATACACATTAAATAAATCTGTGTGCCTTTTCTCCAATTAATCAGCCTTTTTTATTTTTATATTTTTGAGACAGAGTCTCACTCTGTTGCCCAGGCTAGAGTGCCATGGCGTCAGCCTAGCTCACAGCAACCTCAATCTCCTGGGCTCAAGCGATCCTTCTGCCTCAGCCTCCCGAGTAGTTGGGACTACAAGCACGTGCCACCATGCCCGGCTAATTTTTTCTATATATTTTTAGTTGGCCAATTAATTTCTTTCTATTTTCAGTAAAGACGGGGTCTCACTCTTGCTCAGGCTGGTTTCGAACTCCTGACCTCAAGCGATGGTCCCACCTCAGCCTCCCAGAGTGTTAGGATTACAGGTGTGAGCCATCATGCTGGGCCTAATCAGCCTTTTTTGAGACGATTTTTCAGTGAATGTTGGGGGGCCAAGGGCATTGGCACCTGCGAAACCATATCTCCCTTTTCATCTCTTTACCCTCCCCAATTTATAATTGTCTTAAATATTTCCTCTACATACATTTAGAACCATATAAGACAGTATTATAATTTTTGCATCAACCACCAAAAATAATTTATACCAACTGCTCTGATGGCAAAAAGGAAAAAAAGATAATTTGTAAAACTCAAAAGGAGAAGGAAAATCTATTGTATTTACCCTTATTTTTGCTTTTTGTTCTTAGTTCCTGATATTGTAAGATTCCTTCTTTTTTTTTTTTTTTTTTTTTTTATTTTTATTTTTTTTTACGTGGACGAGGTTCTGGGGCCCCAAGAGCGGGGGCCCCGGAAGTCGCCCTGATTCCTTCTTTTATCTCAAGATTCCCTTTGTGTTAGGGAACTTCCTTTAGCAATTCTTTAGGATTGTCTCTGGGTGATAAATTCTCTTGATTTTCCTTTATCTGAGAATGTTTTGTTTTTCCCCTTCGTATCCCAGGTATATTTTCATTGCTTATAGAATGCAGGGCTGGCAGCTCTTTTCCCTCAGCACTTGAAGTTGCTGTGCTCCTTCTTTCTGGCTTCTATGGTTTCTGATGAAAAACCCGCACTCATTCAAATTGCTTTTCCCCTATAGATAATGTATCACCTCTCTCTCCCTGCTTTCAAGAATTTTTCTTTGTCTTTAGTTCTCAAGAGTTGCACTAGGATGTATCCTGGCATATATTTCTCTAGATTTATCCTGTTTGAGGTTCACTTAGCTTTTGAATCTATAGATTTATGACTTTTGCTAAATTTGGGGAGTTTCTAGGCTCACATTTTTCCTCTCTCCTTTTGGGACACTGATGACAAGATATTTTGTTGTAGTCCTACACATCCTTGAGGCTTTATTCTTTCTTTGTTCAGTCTATTTTCTCTCTCTTGTTCTGATTAGGTACTTTCTATTTTGTATTTTCAAGGTCATTGATTCTTTCTTCTTCTTTTTTTTTTTTTTTTTGAGACAGAGTCTCGCTTTGTTGCCCAGGCTAGAGTGAGTGCCGTGGCGTCAGCCTAGCTCACAGCAACCTCAAACTCCTGGGCTCAAGCAATCCTCCTGCCTCAGCCTCCCAAGTAGCTGGGACTACAGGCATTCGCCACCATGCCCGGCTAATTTTTTCTATATATATTAGTTGGCCAATTAATTTCTTTCTATTTTATAGTAGAGACGGGGTCTCGCTCTTGCTCAGGCTAGTTTTGAACTCCTGACTTCGAGCAATCCGCCCGCCTCGGCCTCCCAGAGAGCTAGGATTACAGGTGTGAGCCACCGCGCCCGGCCGATTCTTTCTTCTGTACTTTTCATTCTTCTGTGAGCCCATTCATTGTGTCTTTTTATTTCAGCTTGTATTTTTCAGTACTAAAATCTCCATTTGGTTATTCTTTATATTTTGTATTTCTTTGTTGAGACTTTCTATTTTTTCATGTGTTTCAAGCATGTTCATAATTACTTATGGAACCATTTTCATGATGGCCGCTTCAAAATCTTTGTCAGATCATTCTAACATCTTTGTCATCTCAGTGGTGGCATCTATTGATTATCTTTCTCAAGTTGAGATCTTCCTGCTTCTTGGTATGATGAGTGATTTTCTACTATGAGACTTGAAATTTTATTTAAATTGTATGTTTTAACAGGCCTCCTCTGCTACCATGTTGCCTCATTATTGCAAGATAAGCATTGAAATCCGTGTTCTCCACTCAGTCTATCTTGACACTGGAAAAGCAGCAAAGAGGGACCCCTTGTTACTACTGGGTGGGGCTGTGAGTCAAGGCCCCCTATTAGGCCTCTGCTGATACTCTCCTGGCTGGGAAGGGGAAGGAGACCTCATTACTGCTCCCCACATTTCCTCTGCTGTCACCAGTGGGGGGTACCCTCTTTACTGCTGAGCAGTGGTTGAAGTCCTAACTCTCTTAGACTTCCTCTGATACCACCCTAGCGAGGAGGAGGAGGGGCCACTTTGTTACTGGTGGGTAGGGATGGGCATGCAGGCTCTGCAAGTGGTTTCCACTGACACCAGATGTGGGGCTTCCTTCCCATCCACTGGTAATAAAAGTCCTGGCTCCACACTTGGCCTTCTCTGACACCCTCTGATGGAGACTCAGAGCCCCTCATGTCAGCCTGGTGAAGGTTGGCATTTCTGGGTTGTCAGCTTCTCCATTACCCAGAATGGAATATATGAGGCAAAAAGAAAACCCAGGGAGCTCACTGCCATGTCATTCTTCAAGTCCAAAGGTCCCTAGCCAGTCTGCCTTCTCTCCACCTTTCAGAGTCTTCCTATGTTTGTTCTAACATATAATATTCAGATGTTTTAGCTGTATTTAGTGGGAGGAATGGGGAGAGGTACTTCTACTCCATCTTTCCGGAAGCAGAAGTCAAATAAATTTTGATTAATTCTGTTTCTCTTCTTCGACTGTGAGCTCTTTGTTGGCAGGAATCATTTCTATCTTGCTCATTGTTGTATCATCAGCTCTTAACACAGCGTCTGGCACATAATTGATGGTCTACGAATATTTGAAAAATGAATAAGCATTTAACCAAGAAAAGACAAAACTTATAGGAGACCAGATATTTGCTTTGAATATCCAAGGGGTTATTTACAGAAGAAGGTTCAATTTGTTTTATAGCATTCTCTCTCAAGGATAAAGCTAGAACCAACATCAGAGAAACAAGTTTTGATCAATGGAAGGACCCATTTTCTAACAATTAGACCTTTCTGACTTCTAATGCAATGAGGTAGTGAGTTTCCAGCCACTGGGAATATTCAAGTGGAGGTTGGGTGACACATCACTCTCCAGGGTCAGACTGGCGAAGATTTTTGTACTATATGGAAGTTTAGATGAGTTGACTTCTATGCCAGGGATTCTTATGTATTCATGTGCCTAAAAATCACCTGGGGATCTTGTTAAGGTGCAATTTCTGGGGTCTGAGACTCAGCATTTTTAACAAGCTGATGCTGCTGGCCTACAGACCACACTTTGAGGAACAAGTGTCTCTGCCTCTCTTCTCAATGAACGCTCAAATCAAACCAATTAAATAACTGGCTTTCTGCATAAAAGAAACATTAACATCTGAGCTCAGTCCATAGAAGACTGGCTCTCTAGTTGGCTGACACATGAAAGAAAACATGGGTGTCCTTAAATGCAGCCTTCACACTCTTAGGTAGATAGTGAGGGATTCTGGGTCTCCTAGGGACAAAAGTGGGCGCTTTGCAACTGCTCAACCCTAATGCTGTCAATACCTGGGGGAGGAGGAAATACCCTATGAATCTGCCAATTATAAGTAACTTAGTGTGCCAGCTTCAAAAGAATACAGAGGACTCTCTAGCCCATGGTGTTAGAGCGGGAAACTGTAGGACCACAGAACAAAGAGACAGGGTCACTGAGGCTGAAATCATCAAAAGGAGTTTTATTGACTAGCTCGAGCTAGGGTCCAAGTCCCAGAGCACCCATACGGTGGCTTCTATTGGGACAAAGACCTGGCGCACTGTGGGACGGAGCCCTTTATACCCTAGGTGCATAACCTGTCCACGCGCTTGACCTTTACATTGATTGGTTGGCCCCCTGTGCCCATGCGCTTGCCCTTTTGTTTCATCCCAAAATTTACTGCGATCAGCCTGCTCAACCCAACTTCCTAAAAACAAGCAATATACATAAGCTAAAAGAAAGCACTTAGGGCCAGGTGCAGTGGCTCACGCCTGTAATCCTAGCTCTCTGGGAGGCCGAGGCGGGCGGATTGCTCAAGATCAGGAGTTCAAAACCAGCCTGAGCAAGAGCAAGACCCTGTCTCTACTATAAATAGAAAGAAATTAATTGGCCAACTGATATATATATTAAAAAAATTAGCCGGGCATGGTGGCACATGCCTGTAGTCCCAGCTACTCAGGAGGCTGAGGCAGTAGGATCGCTTGAGCCCAGGAGTTTGAGGTTGCTGTGAGGTAGGCTGACGCCATGGCACTCACTCTAGCCTGGACAACAAAGCGAGACTCTGTCCAAAAAAAAAAAAAAAAAAAGCACTTAGCCTGAGGCTTCACACATGGGCCAAGCAGCATAGGTACCATAGAGTCCAGAAATTGACCTAGAACAACCTGTATGTGTAGTAATGCAACTCCCAACTGTCCAATCAAAGGAGTTCCATGGTGATGTCTGAGCCACTAGGGAGGTCCCAATCTGGGCACTATAAAACAAGTCATAGACCATAACCAAACTCTCTTTTCCACTGTAGCAATGGGTCCAGATGTCATCTGTGGCATATGTATCATGCTCTGTAAACCTATATCTTGCTCTTGCCCTATAATCCCATCTTTCTCTCCTCAATAACCTTCATTTTCATGCTTGCCTTTGGTGAGCCTCGTCATTCCTCGGGCATGAGTGCACTAAGAACCAACATTTCAGACTAAAACCTGACAACACCACCAGAAAAACTTGCCTCATGTGCTTCTCAGTTTTATGTTTTAATTCTATAGCCTGAGCACCAGGGCCTTTCCCCATTGTATGCCCTGAAATGCCAACCTCCTGAAAGGTGTTAACAGGATTTCTTGAGGAAAAGGGATCTTAAGATCAATTGAATGTGGGAAGCCTACAGCCCACATTTCTTGAAATTTGCAAAGCCCATTGATTTCCTGGAGCACGGAAGTGAAGAAACCTGCTTAATTTTTTAACCTAAGTTTATATGATCCCCGAATCTCATAACCCCAATGAACATCTTAAAAGCCAGTAGAGTCCATGTGACCGAGATAGGAAGTGCTGTTCACAGGAGACTTTGGTATTTTTCTCTCTCTCATAATGTATCATAGAAAGTCTATCAAAGTATTATGCTAGTGTTCAAAGCAAGTGTGCCTTCTCAGGAAAATGATTAAATCTTTAACCCTGAATATGAGGCTTCTTGGCTTTGTTTGGGTTCTCCCAGAAGCAAACCACAAGACAAGGATATGAGCACAAATTTGGGGGGTAAGAGCAGAGGCGATCTCAGGAAACACCATCAGGGGAGTGGGAAAGAAAGACAAGGAAGAGAAAGAAGCTTAAAAGGGTGAGTTATTGAGCATGTTACAGTTATGGGCAACAAAGGCTCCATCTCACTGGGGAACTCTGGGAGATAGTATAGAACACACTTTGGGATTGCCTAGTCATACCTCCCCCCATACACACTGAAGAAAGGAAGGTGGAGTATTTATCCTAAACTCCTCTCCAGAGGGTGTTCACTCTCTGGCACTTTCTGCCCGTCCTGCCAACAGCCCACAGCTGAGGGAAAGTGCACAGACTGAGAGTCACAGGCGTTTGCAGTAGGAAGCCTCAGTCTTGTCCTGGAAGAATGAGTACCAAGGGGATGTGAGTGGGTCAATGTCCGTGTCTGCCACATCTCTGAATTCTAAATATGTTTTTCCTAGTCTCTTCTTGGCTCTGCTGTAGTTAAATATATAATCCTACTATTAAAATATTTTTGAGGACTCTGGAAGGCCGAGGCAGGCGGATTGTTCAAGGTCAGGTGTTCGAAACCAGCCTGAGCAAGAGCGAGACCCCGTCTCTACTATAAATAGAAAGAAATTAATTGGCCAACTAATATATATAGAAAAAAAAAATTAGTCAGGCATGGTGGTGCCTGCCTGTAGTCCCAGCTACTCGGGAGGCTGAGGCAGAAGGATTGCTTGAGCCCAGGAGTTTGAGGTTGCTGTGAGCTAGGCTGACGCCACGGCACTCACTCTAGCCTGGGCAACAAAGCGAGACTCTGTCTCAAAAAAAAAGGAAGCTATTTTCTTATTTTGGGGGTTTTAAATCCAAGAAATCACCTGGGAATGACCAAGTTGGTTGCAGTAAGATGGGGCAGGCTGGGAATGGTTGACACCTCAAACTGCATCCCCTCCCAGAATGCCACAGATGCTAGTGAGATAGGCACAGCTGAAGGGACCTGGAGCACAGGCCCAGTTTCTAGGCTAAGAGCAGTCTAATATAGCAGGCAACCCATGGCATCAGACAGCTATGGCAAAGGCCAGTTAACTGAGTGATACGGGCAGCATTAGGAAGGTCAATGTTAGGTCAACACAATGTCCCTAAAGGTGCTCAGAGCATCGGATGGAAATCCAGGCATAAGCAATGTTCAGAGAGCCAAGAGGACAGACGGGCAATGGGTGACAGAGACATCTGTCTCCAATATTTGGAGCCAATCACTAGGAAGGGGTTTTGGCTGGACTCTGGGTTACAGAAGGGAGCCCGTCAAGACTAAGTCAGGGGCCGGGCGCGGTGGCTCACGCCTATAATCCTAGCTCTCTGGGAGGCCGAGGCGGGCGGATTGCTCGAGGTCAGGAGTTCGAAACCAGCCTGAGCAAGAGCGAGACCCCGTCTCTACTATAAATACAAAGAAATTAATTGGCCAACTAATATATACAAAAAATTAGCCAGGCATGGTGGCACATGCCTGTAGTCCCAGCTACTTGGGAGGCTGAGGCAGGAGGATCCCTTGAGCCCAGGAGTTTGAGGTTGCTGTGAGCTAGGCTGACGCCATGGCACTCACTCTAGCCTGGGCAACAAAGCGAGACTCTGTCTCAAAAAAAAAAAAAAAAAAGAGTAATAAAAAAAAAAAAAAAAAAAGACTAAGTCAGGACGCCCAGCCATAGAGCGAGTTAGGAAGCAGACAGGGACCCAAGGCAGGGCCTTAACTACAAGGAATAAATCTGAGACCAAGAGAGGGTCAAAAGTAGAACTGTGGCTAAGAACATGTAGAACTGTAGCTTCCAGTTAGGGAGACAAAACCCAAGGTCAAGACAACATAAGCAGCAAGAATGCCCTGTTTCTGGGTCCCAGGGTATGGGGCTAGGGCTCCTGAGATAGTCTAGCTAAGGCCACAATTTGTCCTAGAGCTCTGAGAAGGCTGTACCACCAGATGGATATCAAGTGGCCCTAAGCAGTAGAAGGATGAAGTTCTTTCAGACCAGGAGTCAGGCGAGGCCTGGTCCCCTACTGTGATGGCTGCAGCCAGGTGGTCAGAGGTTCTTGCCAACCAACCCACTCATCCATCCCAATGCCTTCTCCATGGCCTTACACATCCCCACATCCCCTGCCCCACTGACTGCCACCCTCGGCCTTTGGCGCACTTAAAAAAAGTGATTACATTCCTGCCCACTGGCCCTGAAAGGTGGCTGATTTCTGAGATGCAAACTAAGAACCAACCATTCCTGTAACAACACCCAGAGTCTCTGTCACCTGTAATTCACAGGGATAGAATTTGCAAGTCATCTGAAGGGCCTCTGTTTTGTAATATTTAAAATCATCTCTCTTATGCAAGAATTCCCTGCTTGCATAGTGTCGATGGCCTCTTCCCCTCTTTCCCTTCAGAGGACACTGTATGTATCTATTTTGGTCAGTTTCCTGTTCAAAGCGCACTTTTCTCTTTCTATTCTAGCTCCTTATTCATCTTTTCCCCTCTGCTCCTTTACTTACTGTTTGTTTTTTGTTTTTTGTTTTTTACCCTGAGTTTGACCTTGGCCTGCTGCTTCATGCCCCATGCCCACATCCCCACCCAGGACAAGGTTTGGATCTTGTCATTTATATTGACCACAGTGCCCGCTCTTTATTCCTCATGGCCCTTTCCTTACCCTTCTTTCCTTTCCATTTCATTTTGGTTTTAATCCTTCATTACCCAGCTTTTCCTGGCAAATGTCCAAGACCAACTGCATATTTTTCTAATCTAAGCCTTCTCTCTTTTAGTTCTTCTTTCCTTTCTCCCCTGCGCCCCGGCTTCCTGCAAGTCTGCCTCCGGATCCACATTATGTCTCCGTTTATGCCAATAACAAACGCTTCATTTACTGTTTTGAATAAATGGTACTTTTCAGCTACTGGAGAACTTGTTTCTTCTTTGATAACACTTGTTTCTTCTTTGAAAACACTATATTAGAAGAATCAGATAAACCCCTGTGATACTTTTAATGAAATATTTCTGCATTCTTGTCACAGAATTCCAAATATGTCGCATCACGCATGTTCCGAGCCAGACTTCTGACCAGATGCCCTCAATCACACACAGCCTGTTTATGAGTTTTTCTCTGAAATGTGACTTCAGATATTAAGCTGTCCCGAGTGATTAGATTCGCTAGCAGCCTCCTAAATACTCAGCCAAGGAAACCTGATACTGTTGGGAGACGCTGTTCGGGGAGATTATTTTGCAGTGGTAAAAGTCAGAGGCCTCATGTCTGCAGAACTTCGTTCACTTCTCAGAAGTCCTTTGACTGTGTGATATGGGGAAGTCTCTCTAAATCTCTTTGTCTCTCTCCAACTGCAATATGGAGGCGACAAGACCTCATTATGGGAACTCTGTAAGAAAAATATTACAAAATATCAACAAAATGCTTTGAACTTCTTGTATGTTTCACTACATTAGATCTGGCAAACTACTGTCCCTCATCCCAGTCCCTCCCTCTGGGGCAGAGAACTGATAGGTGTCATTTGGGCAGCCAGAGGGCAGGGGCACTGCTCTTTGTGAACCTACTGGGGCTGGGGCAGGATTAGGGCTGGTACAAACCCCTCCCTCCGAGGCCTGTCCCACGCAGCCAGGAACATTTCCCTAGCTACCCATTATTTGACACATCTGGGAGCTCATGTTTTCCCAGAGGCTGTATATTCCTTGATGCTCAAGTTAATACAAGGTCAAAGGAGAAGAACAATGATGGAGAGGTAGAATGACATGGTGGTTAAGAATATGAATTTGGAGGAGGCTGAGGTGGGAGGATTGCTTGAAGCCAGGAGTTCAAGACCAGCCTGAGCAACAGCAAGACCCCATCTCTACAAAAATATAGAAAAATTAGCCAGGCGTAGTGGTGCGTGCCTGTAGTCCCAGCTACTCGGGAGGCTGAGGCAGGAGGATCACTTGAGCCCAGGAGTTGAGGTTCCTGTGAGCTATGATGATGCTACTGCACTCTAGCTGGGGTGACAGAGTGAGACTCTGTCTCAAAAAAAAAAAAAAAAAAGAATATGTATTTGGGAGCCAGATGCCAGAAGCCCTGAGTTTGACATCTGTCTCTGCCATGTCTTAGCTTTGTGTTTTGTGACCTCAGGCAAGTTACTTAACTTCTCTGTGCCTCAGTTTTCTCATCTGCATATTGAGAATAACATTATGAAGATTAAGCTAGTTAATATTTGGAAAGGGCCTGCTTGGAACAGTGCTTGGCACATAGTGAGTACCCTAAAGTGTATGTTAAATGAAAACATTGTTCCAATTCTAATGTTTTCAATGTTATAAAATCTTGGAATGAATTAGGTAAGATATAACAAAAGATTGTTTAGAAAGATAGCCTTCTTGTCTCTATAGCATGAAGGATGTGGGCAATGCAGAATATAAAATGTAAACATGGCAAAAATAAAGTTATTTAGGGAGCCGCCAGGCAGACCATCAAAAATATTGCCCTGCTGGCAATATTTCACACTGCGAAACAATAACTCACTGATGGTTGTGCTGTTTATAACTGAAAGGAAGGAAGGATGACAGGGAGGGAGGGAGAGAGATAGCAGTGGAGGGAAAGAAGAGAGAAGAAAGAAAGTCCCTCCGATTTTTATTTCCTTTTTAAAAATATAGATCCAAGATATTCACTGTCACTGAGTTCTTGTAGAAATTTGGGGAGTGCGCCAGATCGTATCTGCCCAATATGGCTGCATCGATACATGTGTCGCATCCCACGTGCTCTTCTTTCAATGTGACACTGATACCCCTTCCACCAAGGAGTGGGGTCTGTATTTCCTCCTCTGGAACCTGGGCGGAGGCTCATGAGTGCTCCGACCACTGGAGCATAGTGGAATGATGCTAACGTGACTTCCTTCCAAGGCTGGGCTGTACAAAGGATGCAGCTGCCACTGCACACTCTCTCGGGATACTTGCTCTTGGACCCAGCCACCGCGCTGTCTGGACCACGTGAACAAGGCCACAACGCGTAGATGTTACTGGCTGACAGCCAGCATCAGCTGCCAGATACATGAGTGACTGAGCCTTCAGATGATTCCAGCTCACAGTCACAGTCTTCCCAGCTGAGGCCCAGACACCGTGGAGCAGAGACAAAAGCTATCTCTGCTGTCCCCTGTCTGAATCCCTGACTCACAGAAACCGTAAGAGATAATAAATGATTAGTATTGTTTTAAGCCACTAAGTTTTGGAAGAATTTGTTATGCAGTAATACATAACCACTACAGGAAGTCTATAAGAATGTAAAGAGTAGTTTCTAGGACATCAGAATTTTCCCATGGTGAATCCTATTTCAGCCTTTGGGATCTGAACCACCGTGTATTTAAATATGTCCCGCTTAAATTAGCTAGTTCCTAAGTCTTGTCAAATGAACTATGCTTGATTCAGGTCAAATTGTAATCTCTGAACAGGGGCCCTAGGTGAGGGTGTTGGGATCCAGGGCTCCCCGACTCAGGCTGCCACCCAAAGACCTGGAGCAGAGGAAGATTCGCAACTGGAGAGTAATAGGAAGTGCCTGCTGTCTGAAGCCCATCGAAGGCACAGCCAGCAACATTCGGAACTCATTTCCTGCTACTTTTGCTATAAGTGCATATAAGAAATGTAAGAGAATATGATAAAAAACAGCTAAAAGGAAAAACCAACCAATCCTTCATTTTTCCTAATTAAATATACAAGTAATCCATAGTTCTTTTTAGACAAATTAAAAAGTAAAAATCCAGGAAGAATTGAAAAGCTACCATAATCCCACCACCCATAACTACTCATAATATCTTGGTGTATACTTTTTGTTTGATTGTTACTTTTATTTTTAATTGGCAAATAATAATATATATGTTTATGGGGTACGGATGTGATGTTCTGATACACGTATACATTGCGGAATGAGCAAATCAGGCTAATTAATGTATCCATCACCTCACATACTTATCATTACTTTGTGGTGAGGCCATTTAAAGTCTACTCTTTTAGCAATTTTGAAATATACAATACATTATTATTAACTATAGTCACCATGCTGAGTGACAGATCATCAAAACTTGTTCCTCCTATCTAACTGAACTTTTTATCCTTTGATTAGCATCTCCCCTTTGCCCATTAACCCCTACTCCTCAGCCTCTGGTAACCACCATTCTGCTCTCTGCTTCTATGAGTCCAACTTTTTTAGAGTCCACATATGTGAGATCATGCAATATAGCTTGGTGTATTCTTTAAAGAAATATTATATCTGTATTAGAAATTCTTTAAAGAAATACTATGTAGGTAATATATATGGGGTAACCATGCAAAAAATTCAATTTTATATCCCACTTTTCTCACTTAACAATATGTTTGTAGATCTTTCCATATCAATAAATATAGCTCTACATGATTATTTTAATGGTCACAAAGTAACCTATCGATTGACTGTACCATATTTAATTCATTCAATTTCTTGGGAATTTTGTCATTTCTACTTGCTTTCCATTACACAGCCTTGCAGTGAACATACCTCAGTGCACACAAATCTGATTATTTCTTTATGATAAATTCCTAGAAGTAGAATTATATGATCAAAGGGTCAGAACTTTATAGGTCTTTCAACAGACAGTGCTACACTGCCCTCCAGAAAGGTTATGACGATTTACATGTATGTATACCAGCAGTATATGAGAGGACTCTTGCTAACATGCAGCTTTCTTGTTTTTCAGTTGGCTTATCTTATAAGAAAAAAAAATTATGTACTGTGTAATTTGCATTTTTAAAGTCAAACATGTTTTTGTTTTGTTTTTTGGTCATTTGTAGTTATTTGGGAGTTGCCCGTTCTAGTTCTTTACCTTTTTTATTAATATTTATTTATTTTTTGAGGCAGGGTCTCGCTCTGTTGCCCAGGCTAGAGTGCAGTGGCATCATCATAGCTCACAGCAATCTCAAATTCCTGGGCTCGAGCGATCCTCCTGCCTCAGCCCCAGAGTAGCTGGGACTACAGGCACCAGACTACCATGCCCAGCTAATTTTTCTGTGAATATTTTCTGTAGAGACAGGGTCTTGCTCTTGCTCAGGCTGGTCTCGAACTCCTGACCTCAAGTAATCCTCCCTCCTTGACCTCCCAAAGTGCTAGGATTACAGGCGTGAGCAACAACTCCTGGCCCTGCATTTTTTTTAAGAATGCGTATGGAATCCTCCCTTGGTATCCAATGGGAGATTGGTTCCAGGGCCCTGCGATGCTCATGTCCCTGATAGAAAATGGCATAGTATTTGCATAAAACCTATGCATATCCTTCCATATATTTTAAATAATCTACAGGTAACTTATAATACCCAATGCAATATAAATACTACATAAATAATTGTTATAGAATATTGTTTTTTATTGGCATTATTTTTTATTGTTGTATTGTTATTTTTATTGGTTTTTTTCCTTAAATATTTTCAACTCACAATTGGTTGAATCTGCAGATGTGGAACCTGGTGGTAGGGAGGGCTGACTGTATACTTTTTAATTGATTTGCATGAACTATTTATATGTAAAGCCATTAATCCATTGTCTATCACAGATACTGCAATTATTTTTCTTTTTTTTTTTTTTTATTTTGAGTCAGAGTCTCATTCTGTTACCTGGGCTAGAGTGCCATGGCATCAACCTAGCTCACAGCAACCTCAAACTCCTGGGCTCAAGCGATCCTCCTGCCTCAGCCTCCCGAGTAGCTGGGACTACAGACATGTGCCACCATGCCCGGCTAATTTTTTTCTAGATATTTTTAGTTGGCCAATTAATTTCTTTCTGTTTTTAGTAGAGACAGGGTCTAGCTCTTGCTCAGGCTGGTTTCGAACTCCTGACCTTGAGCGTGATCCTCCCACCGCCTCCGCCTCCCAGAGTGCTAGGGTTACAGGCGTGAGCCACCACACCCTGCCCGCAATTATTTTTCTTAAGTGCTCATTTGTCTTTTGATACTTTTGATATTATTAGTGGTGTTTCTTTTGTTCCAAATTTTCTAAATAGAAAAACAACATCTACTGATGATAAAGAAAAACATCTGTTATTAGCAAATGCCATACACCCAAAAAGACTTCAGGGGGACAAAAGCCTCAAGGGAAGGGTGTCCCAGGTGATGCTCTTTGTCCATTTTTGTACTCTCCATATTTACTAAAATGAATAAATAACTTTTATAATCTTAAAATGTATTCTAAAGACTTTGTTTTGGCCAAGTGTGGTGGCTCATGCCTATAATCCTAGCACTCTGGGAGGCCCAGGTGAGAGGATCGCTCAAGGTCAGGAGTTCAAAACCAGCCTGAGCAAGAGCGAGACCCCGTCTCTACTATAAATAGAAAGAAATTAGCCCAACAACTAAAAATAGAAAAAAAATTAGCCAGGCACGGTGGCGCATGTCTGTACTCCCAGCTACTTGGGAGGCTGAGGCAGGAGGATTGCTTGAGCCCAGGAGTTTGAGGTTGCTGTGAGCTAGGCTGATGCCACAGCACTAGATCTAGCCCAGGCAAGTGCGACTCTGTCTCAAAACAACAACAACAAAAAAGACTTTGTTTTTCTTTTTTTTAGATGCAGAGAAATTTATGTGGTCTACGTGCCTGGAATGCCAGAAGCAAGAAAGAGAATGGGAGTGAAATAGAATGGGAGGAAAGAGAAGGGAAGGGTGAAGTTGAACAAAAATAAGCAAGCAAAACATCATGTTGTACACCATAAATATATATAATTTTTATTTGTCAATTAAAAATAAAGAAAGAAAATAAAAAGAAAATGAGGACCAGACCACAAAGGACTTTGGATTTCATGTTTGGGTTGCAGTCTATAGCTGAAAGCTTTTAGACAGTAAAGTGATCTGATAAGATCTGTATTTCAGAAAGAGAGCTCTGGTTACAATGGAAAAGATAAATTATATTTTGGAATTAAGAAGCCATTTGTGATGGTATTTGTTGTTTATTGCTACAATAAACAACTGATAATGTGTAAGTGTACGGTTCAATAACAATGAATGTCATGTAACAACCACAAAACCTCAGTGATAAACAACAGTGTTTATTGCTTACATGTCTGGGGTCAACTGGAGGCCAGCTAGGCAGCCCTGCTCATCTTGGCTAGGCTCATGCACATGACTAGGAGTGGTTGCCTATCGACTGATCTGGACTGGCATTGGCTTGATCTGGACGGTCTTTTTAAGGATGTTTGTATAGCTAACAGGCTTGGAAGATAGAGATGGTATCTCCCTCCAGAGTAAAGGACAAGCATGCCTACCACCTATTATAAAAGGTTCAGGTTCCCTAACTTTAGTCTTTGTCTCTTCTAATGCAATCCACTGTGTGTGCAGGCACCCATCTGAGCCCTCTACATTGCCCTCATCAGAACTGGGGGCCAAGGAGAACTGAGGCAAATATGTTCAAGCTCATGCTACTTGCTGTGTCATGAGTAATAAAGTCCTTTGCCTTTGACTCAGGAGTTTCACATCTTCTGCCAGCCTCCATGAAACTGTGGCAAGATAATGTATTAGCTTGCAAGTAGGGTAAAATCTCAGACCCTTCACAGTTTTTGACATCAGTCTGTTTCCCCTTCTCAACTATTGGATACATGAAGACCTTTCACAGCCATATTTACAGTGCTAGGAATAGGGCTTGGTATATAATTGGCACTTCAGAAATATTTGCTAAATGAACAAATTATATCATTATTTATTCCTTGTTTTCCGTGGATAGGCTTAAAAATACCATTTTATTTGACATGGCCAGCAATCTCCTATCATTGTTACTCTAAGTAAGCTTTCCCCTACCTGCTCTTCTGTACTTGTTAAGATAGTGGTGTCATAGCACTGGGATACATGGGCGTATCATACTTTTTAAAGCATTCTGAGGCTGAGCACGGTGGCTCATGCCTGGAATCCCAGCACTTTGGGAGGCTGAGGCAGAAGGATCACTTGAAGCCAGGAGTTCAAAATCAGCCTGGGCAACATAGTGAGACTTCGTCTCTACAAAAATTTAAAAATAAATTAGCCAGGCACCGTGGTATGTACCTGTAGTCCCAGATACTCAAGAGGCTGAAGAGGGGGAATCGCTTAAGTCCAGGAGTTCAAAGCTGCAGTTAGTGTGATTGTGTCACTGTACTCCAGCCTGGGGCGAGACCTTGTCTCTATAAAAAAAAGCATTCTGGGATGGTGCCTAATGATAAAAGGCTTCCTTACATCCAAAACAGTTACACATTGGCTCTTGTAAATATTGTTCCTACTTTTCTGAAATTAATTTACATGTGGGCTTTGATTTCTTTATGAAAATTTTTCCTGTAGACTTTAGGAAAAAAAAAACTTGTAATGCTTCCATGTATACTTGTAGGTTGGATTCCCAACTATTTGTCCAACTGAGTGGGTAAGGCCAGAACGAAGATGAGAGGAAATAAAAATAGGGAATCAACTGACTCAAAAGGAGAGCAATGAATAAAGGTTAGAACAACTTGTCCATTCAACTGTATTGTGCAAGTTTTCTGCAGCTGTCTGCTCAGCTGCCCAAGTCTGGGTTAAAGTTCAAAGGCAAATCTCTCCATGCGCATATTTTCCAATTTAAAAAAAATGATAAAGTATTTGAAAGCCAAATATTTTCATACATTAAAATCCAGTGGTGTCCTAGCACTCTGGGAGGCCGAGGAGTGAGGATCGCTCAAGGTCAGGAGTTCTAGTAAAAATAGAAAGAAATTAATTGGCCAACTAAAAATATATAGAAAAAAAAATTGGCCAGGCATGGTGGCTCATGCCCGTAGTCCCAGCTACTCTGGAGGCTAAAGCAAGAGGATTGCTTGAGCCCAGGAGTTTGAGGTTGCTGTGAGCTAGGCTGACGCCACAACACTCTAGCCCGGGCAACAGAGTGAGACTCTGTCTCAAAAAAAAAAAAAAAAAAAATCCAGTGGTGAGTTTTAATAAAGCATATAAGCAGGCTAGAAAGAATTCAGCTCTGATTTAAACATCATTAATGGTTAAACTGTATTAACTTTAAAACCTCAGTTATGGCACACTTACAGAGCCTGCCTCCTCCTGCTGACTCTGGCGACAATGTCTGGGTTAAATGTGAGTCATAACTTGTGACATCGCAGACAGCATCTGGGAGGTGGGGTGTTTCACTTCTCACTTTGGCTCATGTTTGCTTGTGCTGATTGGAAAGTAGAGACGTAAGCGGAAAGAAAATGAGGGAATGGGGTTCTCCTAATTTCATTCAGAAGGCTCTGGACTAGGAAATACTTAAAGATTTAAAAAAACAGAACAGATTTTTAAAAATGGAACAAATCTTCAATAACTATTAAAATGCTGGCCGGGTGCAGTGGCTCACGCCTGTAATCCTAGCACTCTGGGAGGCCGGGGCGGGTGGATCGCTCAAGGTCAGGAGTTTGAGATCAGCCTGAGCAAGAGCGAGACCCGGTCTCTACTAAAAATAGAAAGAAATTAACTGGCCAACTAAAAATATATATAAAAAGTTAGTCAGGCATGGTGGCGCATGCCTGTAGTCCCAGCTACTTGGGAGGCTGAGGCAGGAGGATCACTTGAGCCCTGGAGTGTGAGGTTGCTGTGAGCTAGGCTGACACCACACATGGCACTCTAGCCTGGGCAACAGTGTGAGACTCTGTCTCAAAAAAAAAAAAAAAAAATACAGATGCAAAGACTAAAACAAACAAACAAAAAAAAATGCAATGGATACTTAATGCCACAGAACTGTACACTTAAAAATGGTTAAAATGTTCAGAGACTTTGGGTTTTCAAAAAAAAAGAAGAAAAAAAAATGGTTAAAATGATAAATTTGTTATGTAGGCATACATTTTAGCATGATAAATACTACAATAAATTAAAACCCACAGGTATGTTTAAATTTTTAAATTCATAGTAATATTTAAAAATTAACCACCTTGAAGGATGTCAGGGAACCAATTCATCATCTTTAGTTCCTGGAAGAATTTAGTTCTTTGGGCATCATAGCTCAGGCCAGCCAATTTGCCAGCAAAAAGTTGAAATTGCACCTTCAATACTGTGCTGTTCCAGGGCTGTGAGTGAGGAGGTCCTCGATCTAGAGACCCCATTTCATTACCGAGAAATGCTGTAGCATCCTTATCAGCAATGCACAGTGCACCTAAAGCTGTATCCAAGGTTGCAGCCAGCCCTCTTCTTACCAAGAAATCTGGAGAAGGTGAAGACATTATTACATAAATGACACCAAAAAGCCCAGACATAAGTCCCCTAGGGGAAGGTAGCATAAAATGTCAGAGCAAGAGACACAGTGTGGTCTACCAAAGATTGTATTTAACAACAATGAGATACCAATACACGCCTATTACAGTTCTAAAATCCAAAAGCCTTACCATACCAATTGCTGGTGAGGATGTGAAACAATAGGAATTCTCACTCATTGCTGATGGGAATGCAAAACTGGTACAGTCACCATTTGACAGTTTCTTACAAAGCTAAACATAGTCTTACCATACAATCCAGCAATTGTCCTCCTAGGTATTTAACCAACTGATTTGAAAGTTATGTCCACACAAAAATCTGCACATGAATGTTTATAGCGGCTTTATGCATAATCACCAAAAACTGGAAACAACTAAGTGGCCTCTCAATAGGGGAATCTTTAAACTATCTGTGGTACAGTCATACAATAGGATATCATTCAGTGATAAAAAGAAATGTGCTATCAAGCCATGCAAAAACACGAATGAATCTTAAACACCCATTGCTAAATGAAAGTAGCCGGTCTGAAAAGGCTACATACTGTATGATTCCACTTTATATGACAGTCTGTAAAAGGCAAAACTAGAAATAATAAATGGATCAGTGGTCACCAGGGGTTGGGAGGAAGGGGAAGGGTTGAAAAGTGAAGCACAGGGGATTTTTAGGGCAGTGAAACTATTCAGTATGATCTATAATAGTGGATACATGTCATTATGCATTTTTGCAAAACCCATAGAACTTTACAACACAAAGAGTGAACCTTAATGTATGTAATTTTTAAAACATCATTTAGGAGGTTAGTTGATCCCAAGATGGAATGCATAATATGACAAAAGAATTTAACTGCATTACAAATGTATAAAATAATTTTACCGAAGGGGTGGGGGAGAAAGGTGCTGCCCTAAGTAACTTTGGAAATGAGTGGTACTATAAGACCAAAGACAAAAGGAGCTGTACATAGACACTCTAGTTGTTAAAGTTGTTTCCCACGAGGGTACATGTTAACAATTCTAATCCTGCTATACATGTATATTGAAAGTGAACAATTAATGGATGGCAGATGATAGAAGCCAGGTTTCTCACTGTTGCAGTGGGAGGTGACAGACAAACAAAGGAAGAAGACAATGATCTATGTGGTGCTGGATTAGAGTTTGAGACATCAGTATGACGATATGTTTAGCTTAATATAAATGTAAATGGATAATATAGAAATACTTACAGATATGTAGATATACACTGCTTAGTATCGCATATATATCTCCTTCATCCATCAGCTGAGAGTGCCTAGAAGCAATGATAGGTCAGTAGCAATGAGCACACCTTGTGCCTAGATCTTTATTTCTGATACTTTTTTCTAATAAAAAAGGAACCCAGGCCCCTTTGAGAAATGACTGATTCAAGAGCTGGTGCAGGGAACATACAAAATGAGCCTATAGCATCTTGTAATCCAGAAGGTAAGGAAGTGCTAAACACATACACACACAATTATGGAGGTCTGTCAAAAGTATACAAGAGTCGGCTGAAAGAGCTCCCAGTGGCCAAAGCTGAAACAGTTTGAGCAAAAATAAATAAATAAAGTAGTAGTGGATTATAACCTAAATATCCATGACTCCATACTGATATAAATGATTGAATAAATAAATAAATAGGAAAGAAGAAACAAATGTCCAGTGTAGAATTCCAAATAATTTATGTAGATATTCCACCCTCAAGGAAGTAGAACATAACTCCTCACTTTTTAAGTGTGAATGGTGCATAGTGACTTCCTTCCAAAGAGTGCAGTACAGAAATGGGGAAAAATGAGTAGCTTTATGGCGGAGAAACATGACAAGCACTACCTCAGCCAGGTGATCAAGGTTAACATCAAGAGTGATCAGTCATGTTGATAGTATGTGCTCTTGATATGATGTGATGAAATGACACTTTACTTCCGTGGTCTTCCTCCCCAAAATCCATAACCCCAGCCTAATCATGAGAAAAACATCAGAAAAAATCCCTGTTGAATGATATTCTACAAAATATTTGACCAATTGTCCTCAAAACTGTCAAGGTTACCAAAAACAAGGAAAGTCTAAGAAACCATCACAGGCAAGAGGAACCCAGGGAAACATGATAACTCAATGTAATGTATCCTGGATAGATCCTGGGACCCAAAACAGGACCATGAGGGAAAAAATTAAGGAAATCTGAATAAAGTATGGACTTTAATTAAGAATAATGTATCAATATTGGCTCATTATTTGTGACAAATGTGCCATTGCGATATAAGGTGTTAGCAATGGGGGAAACTGGGTGTGGGGTACATGGGAACCCTCTACATGATCTTCACAACTTTTGGGTAAATCTAAAATTATTCTAAAATAAAAAATGTATTTAAACTGTAAAAAAAAAACATTGTATTACATTCTTTGGAGATTAATTAGTTCATTACTAATTAATTCAAATCTCTAATGAGTACCTCTTTTTGTATCAGCAACGGTGGCATTTGTAGGGGACCCATATATTGGTGAAAATTCATCTTAGCCCCAAGAAGCTTACAGTCTAATAAAAAATGTGAATTCTAAACATCCCATAGTTTTGTTTGCTAAGTAATTTCTTTTAATGCAAAAATAGAAGTTTTCATTTTACTGACTGTAACAATTCCCCATATCCTACAGAAAGTATTACAAATTTGTGTTATGTTTGAGTATGAGTTCCATCGTGGAATCAGTGTAGCACGGACGGCTCAAAATATTGACGAAGTGTTTGTGAAGGATGTGACTAATGAACGCACACTACGTTGATGGTTTGAGACGTCCCATTCTGGTGATTTTAATCTTGAAAATAAACCACGTGGGTGACCTGAGACCAAGGTGGATAATGACGAGCTGAAAGCTGCAGTGGAAGTGAATCACTCTCAACCTACACGTGAATTAGCAGCAAGGTTTGACGTTACTATTCCAACAGCATTGGACCATTTGAAACAAATCGGCAAGGTAAAGAAGCTGGATAGACGGGTTACACATGAATTAAACAAGCGTCACAAGAGAAATCGTCTCCAAGCTTGACTTTCTTTGCTGCCACGACATAAAGGCAAACTATTTCTTCATTGTATTGTTATGTGTGATGAAAAAGTGATTCTTTTTGACATTTGTAAGCATCAGGCACAATGGTTGGATAAAGGTGAAGTGTTGAAACACAGTCCAAAACCGAATATTCATCAAAAAAAGCTAATGGTGTGTGTTTGGTGGTCCAGTGCGGATATTATCCACGACAGTTTCATGAAACCTGGTCAATCGGTCACAGCAGATATCTACTGTAGCCAATTGGGTTAAACGATGAGGATGTTTGCGATGAAGCAGCTGAGATTGGTCAACAGAGACACCCAATCCTCTTGCAAGACAACACTTGACCACATGTCACACAAACAATGCTGCTCAAACTACAGAATCTGGACTTGGAAACTCTCTGTCATCCAGGCTTTGGACCACCTCTTGCAAGGAGAAATATTCAATTCTCAACAAGCTGTGGAAAACACCTTTGGTGATTTCATTGCCACTCTCTCTCTAGGATTCTTCACTGCTGGCACAAACAAGCTACCATAAAGATGGCAAAAGTGTGTCGATAGTTTAGGCACATACTTTGATTAATTGTACTGCTTCTTGTTTAAAATATAACAAACTACACTGTTGATTCAAAATCAGACATTTCATATTTAATGACCTAATAAGCCCCTGTAGCAGACACTGTGGATGCCCTACCCTTCCTTATTCCCTTGCTGCTACCTCTCAATTTTCATCACCTGCACTTCTTTTCTGAGGGCTTTCTCTGCCTCCAGAGCCTACTTTGCTAGCCAGGAGGCAGGTGGAAATACCAGAAAATTAATCTCCCTGC